>NW_026294746.1:4802500-6002500 GCF_026119805.1 Tympanuchus pallidicinctus
TGCTGGGCGGCTCTTGGAAGGAGCTCTCGTCCCAATGGATGGGTTTGGGGTTTGTTCCAGTTCTACCCAGGGGAGTGGGGCTGTGTGGTCGCCCTGCTGCCACGCTCCCGGGGTTTGAACACTCATCCTGAGCAAAGCAGAAGGCTCAGGTCAGTTTTTGGGGTTAAAACGGTAAAGTTAGGGTGAGCCTCGGCCTTGACGTGGCGCCTGGAGGACCGCGGCAAGGGGGCGCTCTGCCCAGCGCGGCCGCTCCTCTCTGTGGTAGCCGGAAGTGGGACGGTCGCCGTGGCAACGCGGCTGTGTTTACCGGCGGGCGCGGGCGGCACCGGGGTGGCAGGTGTGAGGCGGCGGGGCCGGGCCGTGGGGCTGGGGACTGGGGTCAGAGATGGGCTGTGGGGGCTGGACTGGGCTCAGCTGTGGCGCTGGGGACTGGCTGAGGGTCTGGACTGGGCTCAGCTGTGGCGCTGGGGCACTAGAGGCTCTGCTAAGGAGCTGGGCTGCACTGCAGGGCTGGGGCTGACCCCAAAAACGGGGCCTACTGCCACCCCAAGTCATAGGGCACAGCACTTTGGGTCCCTGTGGGTGCTGCAGTGCTCTGTCCCAACCCCGTAGAGCAGCTCGGGCACCCAAAGTTAAACTGCTGTGTGTTGACAACACGTGTGGTGCTGGGGAGCTGGAGACCCTCACTTGGAGGAGTCTCACTGTGGTGGCTGAGGGCATTTTGGTTGTGTGGGGTGTAACCATGTATCTAAACGTTTATATAAGTCTGTATAGAAGTGCTGCAATGCATTCAGAATTTCCTCTTTGTTGCCTTGGAGCATGTTTGTTGGCAGGAGTCAATCAAACACCCCCGTGTGACTGCAGTTGGCAGGAGGAGCGTGTGTTCTGCTGCTCCTCAGAGCCCTGCCTCGAATGGGCACTGAGTGGTTGTTCCATTCCTTCTGCTTGTTTTGGGGAGACCAGTCAGCTGTAAGCAATTTCTGCGCTTACAGTGGCGTGTGTTCCTTTGTCTCCGGCTGCCAGCACTGAGCCACAGGTTTCAGTCTGTGATGCACCAGATCTTTGCTATTAGATGATATGCAGCACGAAGTCAGCAGGGAAATTAAGGCCATTTTAGGCTGTTTCCTGTAACTTTTCATTCTGCTTTCCGAACTGCAGGTGTCTTGGGAAGCAATGGCCACAGCAGCTCTTCTGAACCCAGTACAACTTTGCTGCTACTTCCCTTCAAGCACGGCGCTCTCTGTCTTTCAGCCAAACGCCATCACCATGCACATGACCCGGCCAAAATCTGCCAAGGGTCGCACGAGGTCAACCTTCAATTACTCTGGGACCACAGACACCTTTCCTTGTGCAGTGCCATCATCGCCAGCAGCTCCACATGACTTACAGAGCAGCCGGAGAGCATCATCTGTGAAAGCAGTGTTCCCCTCCGGCCAGATCTCCCCAGAGGAGATCCCTGAGCTCCTGCAGCAGGTGCCGTTGCGGAGCTCGTCCTCCCTGAACAAATACAGAGTGCTCCCCTCCATTGGCCGAAAGGGAGTGGAGGGTGCAGCGGAGCAGAGCGGCCGTCTGGATGCGAGCTGGGGACAGAAGGGTGCTCCAAAAACTGCGGTTCCTTCTGGAGAGCAAAGATCTGCCTGCAGGTCACCAGAAAGCCATGTCCCTAATGAAGAAGCCTGGTGTGCTCCTGAGAAGCCAGGAAGGAAAAAGAGCTCTTTGTTATCAACTCTGAGTTTGGAAGCACCGCTGCAGAAAGAGTCACGATTGCTGCTTGCTATTCGGTCTCCCTCCGGTCGACGGTTTGAACATCACTTCAAGCCCACAGACAGTCTCCAGACAGTCCTTGCTATAGCACAACACCAAACAGCTGCCAAATATGAACGCTGCAGCATTGAAACCACAGAGGTGCCCAGACGGAGCTTCCATGACCTCAGCAGGTCCTTGCAGGAGTGTGGGATCCCCCACAAGTCTGTGCTGTGCATCCGGCAGGCCGAGCAGCAGGACGCCGACCTGTAAGCTGAGCCGAGCACTGGAGCAGCTTGGTCCTCTTCATCTTTCTACAAGTTCCCTTGAAGCAGACTCGTGGTTACCAAAAGCACGTGTTGAAGGGCTGCTTCAAGTGTACCCACCTAGACTGACTGCAGGGACAGTGTCTTTTATCCACAAGTTCCTTCCTGAGTGCCACCAACTTTGGTTTTGAAATTAACAGTTTCCTTCTTAGATGCTTGTTCTGTCCTTAGAGCAGGAACCTTCTTCTGCGTCCTCTTCTCTGAAGGTGCCACTTCCCAGAGGGGATCAAGCATTCGGGAAGACAGAAGCAGAACTGTTGTACTCTGTGAAACTCAGCTGGATTGTGGTTGTATTGGTGAGCAGTGGGATTTTCTCCTCAGTTTTTCTTCTCTTGTTTGACGACTGGTAGTTCAGAGGAGCTGGACAGTCAAGGTGGGGTGCTGCAAAATACTTCACTTAATGCTTTTATGCTGAAATGAATTAGTCTTCAGGCCAAGTGCTGCAATGGGAGGTTTGGCTGTTGTTTCTTTTGCTTACAATTCTGTATTAATTGGCTTTGGGAGAGGAATTGGCTCATCCAGCAGTTTTGTTTTACTGAACCAATATGGCTCTTGCAAAGTTGTTTTGTCAAAAGTCGTGAGTAGGGCAACTTAGTCTGTCTGTGCTAAAAAAGTGGACAGCTTGCCACACAGCTGAGCTCATTTTATAACATTGTGAGGAAAACCCAGGCTTTCAGCTCAGCAGAATTGCCAGAGCAGCTCACAAGAGCGATAACAGTAGAAAATTCATTCCAGTATTGACCAAGAATGTTGAATTTCATTCCAAAGTCAGTGTTCAAGGGTCCAGGTCTCTGCTGCAGCTGTTGGTGAGCAAGCTGTAGGTATGCCAGCATCTTCAGGGAGAGCACGAGACCTGGGATGCTTTCATCAGACCTTTCACAGCCGCTCTGTTGTGATATTTGCAGCAGCCTTGAGAACGTGGGCAGCTCAGGACCACGGATGTGGGTGGTAGAAGAAGAGCACGGCAGCGTTAGCAGGCAGGGACTGGTGCCTGCTGTGTGTGTGTGATGTCACTGCTGCTGTCAGAGTATTTTCATACAGTGTGATGGCAAAAAAAAATAATCAATAAAACCTTCTCAGCTAAAATTTGAACTGGCAATGATTTCTGTTTGCTGGAGGCTCGGCCTCCTCTTCACCAAGCTGAATGTTCCAGAGATGGCCTGGATCAGACAGCTCAGCCCTCCGACCGACCCGTGGACTGCAGTGTCTCCAAAGAAGTGTATTTTTCTATAGGAAAGTGCATCAAATCTCCATCTAGGCAAACGCAGTGCAGGAAGAAGCTGCTGCCCCACTTCTCCCCCTCTGCCCTTTGCAAACTGGTCCCTGTATGAGCAGGAGGTGAAGCATCACCTTGAGGTGTTCCTGAATAGAAAACGGATCAGAGCTCGCGGCTGGGCTGCTCCCTACCTACGGCTCTTCAACAACAAGAAGGCATTAAGAAACAAGCTGAGGCAGCAGTCGGTATGTGTTCTTTATTCCAATTAAAAGTACATTAGAAACAGCACACAGGCCCAGCAGCAGCTTTCATGACAATTCAACTCACTGCTGTCACGAGCTCGTTCAGCTGTACCACGAAAGGAGGTGATTGCAACAAGTCTTCCACTCTGCACGCAAGCACTCACTCACCTGCCACTTTAAATAGGTTTCCAACTGAATAAAAATAGATACACCCCAGAATACAAAAGAGTTTCACAGATTTTTTTTCATTTTTTTTTTCTTTTTTTTCTCCCCCCCCCACTAAAGCCTTTATACAAATCCATAAAAGGGTGCACGGTTTCCTAAAATTTTAGGTACATTTTAAACGAGCCTCTTGTTGTTTTGTTTTGTTTTGTTTTTTTTTTACTTGGTAAAAGGATCCACGTTCCTGTCTTTGAACAGAATATGGCGGCCAGAATAAACTCCTAGTTTTAAATTTACACTGTGTACATCTGTTGGGAAGTGATTCCTACAGCGGCCGGCGGCTGCTCACGCGCATCCCCAGGAGCTCAGGAGCCTCCATCTCCTGCAAACCAGGCTGGGGCTGCAACCTGCAGGCTTTCCCTGTGTGGTGCAGTGGTCCCAAGCCAACTCAAAGCCACAGGAGTTGCTGCTCGTCCCTTCTCTGGCACGGCTCACCTTGAGGCAGGGGCACGGCTGAGCTGCACTGCGCGCAATGGAAGCGGGGAGCGCTTGCCCTCCACCTCTGATATTGAAGCATCCCATCACAGGTACAAATTTGGCATTTCTAAAAGGAGGTTGGTTTTTTTTTTTTTCCTTTTTTTTTTAAAGCCAGACAAATACTTCTATTATTGGTCAGTGAAATCCAGCAGTTCTGTATACATGATTCACACAGCAGCATCTCAGAACCAGCACCGCCTGCCTGAAGGTGGCTGACCCCTACTCCAATGGATGCTAGCATTTTACAGAGGCAAATTTATTCAGAAAACTAATTAGTACAGTTCCCTTCACACCATCCCCCCCTCCCTACCCACCCCTCAATCGTTTGGCAAGGTTAAATGCTTCAGGTGAATTTCTCGAGCACTGACTTCAGCACTGTCACCACTGCACAGCGGCTGCTCTAACAGATCAAGGACAAAGTAAAAAGAAAGCACTGCCCAGCAAAAGCAACACGGCACCTGTGTTAGAGACTCTGACTTACTGGAGACCCCCCTGGGCAATTTACCTAACGAGAAGCTGGGCAAATCCATCATTAAGCCAGAAATGAGTCTGAAGAGCTCAGAAGTTGACATCCTATTTTGTACAAGTTGAGTTTTTACCTAAAAACCAGCTGCCTTGGTTTCGTCTCTTTTTTTGTCTTTTAACTGATCGTGTTTACGTTGAACTTTGCTTCAACTAAAAGCAATAAAGCTTTTTTCTTTTATTTTTTTCTTCCCCCAGATAAGTTTTCAGTAATTACGCATTGCCCACTCGTGGCAAGTTTACTTCTTAGCACTCAAAAGATCTCCCCCGTTTTAAGGCTAGACTAAGAAATGTTAAAAGCTTCTGTAAACATTTCCTCTTCCTCCCCCCCCCCTTTAGTTGCACATTTGAAAGTCCAACTGCAATTTTTAAAATGAGGTAATTTTTGTGTACTCGTATCTTAGGAGTCCTCTTGGGACGAGCTGGGAGGCGTGCCAATCTGATCCAATTGGAGTGGGAGAGCTTCCACTGCAGGGTACGCTCCGGTTCCAGCAGCTGTCCTTCAGTTAGTTATCTTCTCAATTTCATCCAAGTCGTCAGTATCCAATCTGTTGATCTTTTTGCCTGTGGAAGACAAGAAACGGGTCAGACACCACGGCAGAGGGCAGCAAAGGGAAAAGCTGCTTCCTCCTGAGGAGCTGCACTGATCCGCTCGGGCTCAGCAAACAGCCGTCAGTCAGATCTGCTCACATCCACAGCAGCTCAGAATTATCCCTAATTTTAGGGAAAAAAAAAAAGCCTGAGGACACGTACTGAAGTGTTCCTGGATCCTGTTGAGGATATTCATGCTGTGCTTGCTGTCCACCATGTTGATCGCCAGCCCTCGCTTGCCGAAGCGACCCGTGCGCCCGATGCGGTGCAGGTAGGTCTCATTGTCTGGATTTCCATCCTTGTCCACAGGAAGGTCAAAATTGATAACAACAGAGACCTGCTCCACATCGATCCCTGATCAAAGAAAGCAGCAGATGCCACGATTCTGCAGCAGGATCAGCCTCCTGTGGCCTGACCCGTGTGTATTTTGGTCAGAGCCTCCAACAGATACTCAGACAGCTGCCCCGGACTGAAGGAAGATTTAACAGCTAGTCTCAAACTCTGAAGCAACACAAGAAGCAGCAACAACCACAGAACCCACACGTGCAGCTGGAAATAAACCTTCTTCACGAGATACTTCTGGGGTACTTTGACATACAAGCCATCCAGCTATCAGCACAGAGAATCCCACCAGCACGGCTAATGAGAAACAGCCTGAACTGCTCAGAGTCACCTCGGGACCCTCATTTGTCTGCAGTGGAAGCTGAGGATAGAAATGCTGTCTGCAAACCTCCCAGCAGTGTGAACAAAGCACTGCTTCTGCCCCTCGCGGCACAGCTCTGCCTCGCCTTACCTCTGGCGCACACGTTGGTGGTCACCAGCACCTTTTCCTTGCCCTCTCGGAAGCGCTCTATCACCGCGGCTCTCTGTTCCACCATCATTTCCCCGCTGAGCAGTGCCACCTGGTGGCCTTCCTTCGAGAGCTCCGCTGCCAGCCAGCCAGCCGTCTTCCGGGTCTGAAACACAAAGCGAAGCCTGTCTTTGGGAGGAAGTTTTACTCCACTTTACAAGCGAGGTTTGGGTTATGCCCATGCGCTGAAGTCTCAGAACCATCGTCATTATACAACAAAGCCACTCAGCTTGGAAAGGGGCAACCTTTGAGCAGAAAGAAGCTGGGAAATCCAACAGAGGCTCTACACAGTGTTGAATTAAACTGTTTCCTATTGGTTTCCTGAACTCTGAGGATGGCTGACGCCAGGAGGCAGCAGAAAAGCAGGCTGCTGCAGCAGACTGAACCTACAGGTTCCACCCGGTCTGAGCTTCACCAGCAGAGCTCTGCACAGCTATCTGCACTGCTTTTTCTCAGATCTACGGTGGCTTCCAGGGAAAAGCCTTGGTGTAGCTCACAGAGCTGGTATGACAGCAATTACCAAATGTGAGGGCCAGGAATAACTACGTATCAGATGAACTGTAAGGCTTCCCCATCCCTTCCCCATCCCTTCCTTGGGTTCCATTCTGAAAAGGACACCTGGCCAATGGGGTTGCTGGAAGTAACTTTCCCCAAAAGGACTCACGTGGCAGAAGACCATGGCCTGGGCAATGGTGATAGCACCATAGATATTACAGAGAGCACGGAACTTCTCATCTCTGCTATTGCACAGAACGTAATACTGCTTAATAGTGTCCAGCGTCTCCTCCTCTCTCTTCAGCTTGATAATGTTTGGGTCAGGAACAACTTTTTGAGCAAATTTCCACACGGAATCCTCGAAAGTGGCTGAGAACAGAAGCATCTGGCAGTCCCTGGGGAGCATTCTGCAAGAGAGAGCAAAGTGAGCAGCGTTCCCTCGCGGCACCCCAGAACCTGCTGCTGGATGGACGCCCCAGGCAACGCAGACCGACAGCCTCAGAGCCACTTGTTTCAGTGGCTGCAAAGCCTCACGCTTCTCTCACCCACACCTGATCATTCCCACATCTTACAGGCTCACATTCTTAAAAAAAAAAAAGGAATAAAGCCACGCTCTGGGGTTTATTCCAGAAGACAATTACGACTGCTCATCTTTCCACAGCGTTCTGCCTCTACCAGCTGCCAGGACTAGAGCTAAAGGTGCTGTTTGAATCTCGTTGCTTTGTGGTGGCAGTCACCAGGCCAAGAGTGTAGCCCTGCTGCCCCTATGTTACACAACAGCTGTAATGCTTACCTCTGAATGCGGATGCTCTGATCCTGATGGCCTTGGGTTGCTATCATCACGTCAGCCTCGTCCAAGACGAACACTTTGATCTTCTTGGGATCTATGAACTTCAGCTTGGAGCACCAGTCCAGCACAGTGCCAGGTGTGCCAATTACAATCTGTTCTGAGATCTTCTGACCTCTCTCCACTGTCCAGACAGAAAGCCACCCGTCAAGCTTTGAGATCAGCCACAATATAACTCATGCTGAGCTCAGACTGAGCTAAGGAATAAACCACAGGCATTCATCGTTGCCCCAGGACACCCACTGAGTTAATTCTCGTTACATCAAATTCATATTCTGTCCAGATGTTTAAAAACCATTACGTTCCAGTGCTCTATTCAACCCAAGGAAAATCATTTTCATTTGCAGTCTGTTGGTGGTGTTCCAGCATACTCACATTTATTGCCTCGGACAGCGTACGCAAGCTTCAGCTCCGGGTAAAACTTCCCCATCTGTTCGATCACTTTTCCTGTCTGAAGTGCCAGCTCATATGTTGGGGAAAGGCACAGGCACTGGAGGAGACAGAGGAATGATGAGAGACAACCAACACCAACAGGATTTTTTTAAGGAAAGAATTCAAACCTCAGTAACGCTGCTCAACTATCTCACAAGGAAAGTGGGTTTAAAAAGCCTCCATAGAAGCTCAGGCCCTTCGGTAGGGGGTCTCTGCACCACCCCAAGCCCCCACAGAAGGGCTCAGCTGTGCTACAACCCACCTGTGGGTACTCGGGAGCTACAACCCACCTGTGGGTACTTGTTCCCAGGTTCAACACGGCTGAGCATGGCGAGGACGAAGGCGGCTGTCTTGCCAGTACCAGACTGAGACTGTGCAATCAGGTTCTGCGGGCTGCTGCGACACACAGCGGGGTTCAACATCAGCGTGAGCTCAGGAAAACCAGCCACCCCACAACGCTGGGGGAGAGCAGTGCAGGCTGAGCCTTCCCACAGCTCTGAGACGTCCTTTCCCCACAGCCCCAGCGCCGTCCTCCCCTCTCTGAAAGGATCTTTCAGACCCTTCCTACACGGTGAGGACGCAGAAAGGCGCGCGTACGTACGGTTCAGCAAGCATCATGGGCAGGGCGTTCTCCTGTATCTTTGATGGTCTGTTGAAGCCCATGGCATAGACTCCTTGCAGGAGCTGTGGTTTCCTGGAAACAGAGGCGTTCTCTCTTAAGCTTTGCCTTGGAATATCTCAGAGGCAAGGAGCTGCACCATCCCAAAGGGCAAGAAAACCCTTGCAGCCAGACCTCGACACCTGCATCCCTGCTGGGGTTGCACTGCTGCATGACCACCATCAGTGGCAGGAAGCTGCAAGCAGCAGCGCAGTGCTCTTTGGAACAGAAGCTTTACCAAAAAAAAAAACAACCTTCAATTTACTAAGCCATCCTGCACGCCTGCCTTTCAACATGGAAAACCTCGTATCACTGCTCCAGAGGCTGCTGCTGTGCTTCTTGCATGTTCTAAAGCAGCTTTCCAGACAATCCTGGCCATCCTGGAATAGAGGCCACTAATCTTGTCCTCTAATCCAACCTGAAACTCAGGTCACGGTAGCAGGGAGCTCCTAGCAGTAAGCAGTGCTGAACTCAAAACAGGTTGCACTTGTTCTGTCCACCACTTCCCACTGCTCAGCACAACACACTGCTTGAAAAGACGGTATCACTTTCAGAGGAAGGCTGGAACAAAAGCCCTTTGAGAGGTAACCTTGCACTGCTCAAGGACGCACCAAGCCCAGCTCTGACACAGTTGCTAAGGCTGCACCAAGTCACAACAGGGCTCACTCAGCCCAGCTGCCTCATTCCTAACTCCCCCAGACTGTTTGCCTTCTGAAAGACAGCAGTTACTCAGATGGTTGCTATAGGAGCACTGCCTTTTGGGATACACCAGCCACTAAGGTTAAGGAAGCAGAACCAGTGTGAAGTTACAGCAGGTCCGTTTTTCCTTGCAACAAAGCTGAGATCACCCATATAATCAACAACCCCACACAACCACCTTTTAGTCCATGAATCTATCACACACAGCTCACGTTGGCACTTACAGGTGCAGCTCCTCGAAGGACTTGACGGAGTAGAGCGGTGAGTTGGGGTCCCTCTGCAGCACCTCCACCTGGTTGCTGGTGTCCACCAGGTTGCTGCGGATCAGCTTGTTCAGCAGGGACTGGGCAGCTCTGTCCTCTGCCAAAAGGGAGGTGGAAAAGCCATCGCAGGTGTTGCTTCTGGTTTGATGCTGCGCTACCCAAGGAAGGAAAGACCCAAATTCCCCCCCGCAGACAGCGCAGACTTCCTGAATGCCAGGACATCCCACGGGTTCACACATTAAGCCTCACAAAGTGAAGCTGGCAGAGCTTTGAGGCTGAATGGAGACCTCAGGGCTGAACTCATTTCAGTTCCTACAGCTCAGCATCTAACTGGGAAGCAGGGCTGAACGCCCCGCTGTCTGCTGACGTGGGAGCAGGTGGCTTTCAGGGTTTCCCTATTTTCCATACCACCATTAAGGTTGACACTGACAGCCCGACGAGGAAAGAAAAGCAGGAGGCAACAGCACTTGGGAAAGTTCCAGGGCCAAAATACTGTGTGGGGTGAGGATGAACGGCAGCAGAATGAAACCTGAGCGGCCACACGTGGGGTTTTCCCAATAGATCTCCAAGGATCCGGCGACTCCGAGCGCACACCCACCTTTCTCCTCATCCTCCGTCCTCTCCACGTTGTCGTCTGCCTTCAGCACGGCACCTGGGGGAGCAGGGCGGGGGGAGGAGAGCGAGCTTTAGGCTCGAGAACCTCAGGGAGCGCCCGGCCCGCCCTCCCCCCCCATCGCTCACCATTGGCGTCGGGCTTGGCCTTCTCCTCCTTCAGCTGCAGGGTGCTCAGCTGCAATAAGGACACACGGTGAGCCCGGCTGCGGGGCAGGGAGAGGGATGGAGGAGGGTGTGTGTGCGTATATGTGTGTGTGTAGGGAGGGGGAAGGCCTCACCGACTCCGCCGCCGCTTCCTGCTCGTCCACGGCCAGGGCCCACGAGTCGGTGGCCATGGCCGGGCCGGGCCGCGCCGCCAGCACCGCAATGGCGCCGGGCGCGGGAAGGGCGCCTGCGCGGTGTTGTTCCGGTTCCGGTTGGGGGCGGCGACATCGGCACTATAGTTCCGGGGCAGCGAAGTTCCGCCCCGCACTCGATGGGGTTGGTGATTAGGAGGGAGCACCGGGTTGGGGTCAGGCCGTGCCCCTGCCCCTGCCCCTGCCCCGCCGGTGTGGGGTCCTGTCCTGATGTATTACTGTAGGGTCAGCCCTGTTCAGTGATTGTGCGTTAAGTGGGGTCGGTCCCACGCTGTGCTGCGGAGTTGGGATCCCCCTCTGCGAAGTGCGGGATGAGCCCCGCTCCCGAGGCACGCAGTGCTGCCTCGAGAGAACGGAGCGAGGTGGGCTCGCGCAGCTTTGGGTTGGTTTTGTGCTGCAGGCGCTGAGCTGCTGCAGAAGGGAGGGCTTCCCCCTGAGCGGGTCCATGTGCGAGCTGGGGCTCGGGGCACAGCTGTGACATTTGCAATTTCCATCCTCGAAATGGAGACGCAGAGAGGGAGAACGGAGCCGTGGAAGCGGCCGGAACGTGGAGGAGCCACGCGCCCCATCCCCACTCCACGTGTCCTGTTGGGACAGCAGCGCTTGTGGGGCAGCCCCATCGGGACCTTTCAGCGGGGCAGGGCCCTGCCGCGGCACCCCGCGAACCCTTCTTGTCCCTGCGGGCTCCGCATCGTGTCCCCAGGGCCGCAGAGGGGCCGCGGGAGGCGGAGGCGAAGGCGGCGGTGCGGGAGCATCATCGTCATGGTTACCTCCGCACGGCTCCGCTCTGCCACGGGCTCCCGGACCTGCGTCCGTCCGCCTGCGTGTGTCCGTGCCTCGGTCACCCCGCTCCCTCCTCCCCTGCTCTCTCCCTTTTCGTCTCCGTCTCCCCGTGCCTTCCAGAGGCAGAGCGGCGTGAAGCGCTGCTTGCGTGATTCCTTTCCCGAGCTGCAGGAGAAGGGGAGAAGTTGCCCCACCCCGGCCCACCTTCCTCCTCCTCACGGGCAAGGTAAGGAGCAGCGGCACGCCGGCTGCGTGTGCGGGCTTTGCCAGGCTGAACGGCATCGCTGCGGCTCCCCCAGGTGCTGCGTGAGCCCCGACGCCGCATCGGTGCAACAGGCGGCCGGCCGGCCGTGCGCGCACATCCCTGCAAAGGGCGGCCGGCTGCGAGGCTGTAAGCGGGCTGCGAGCCGCTGGATGTCAGTGTTGATTGATGCAAACGAAGCCGGAGGAATATTTTGAACCCTCTGCACAACAGTCGTCCTCCAAGTAGAGGGGGGTGGGGGGGGGGGGGGTTGTCCCGGCGCTGTGTGCTGCCCTGCGGTGTCACCGCTCTGCGGTTGAGCTTGGCCGGACGAGTGGTGACTTCTATCCGAGCCCACGCGGATGGGATTACGGTGCTGCTGATGCGGCTCTGATCCGCCCCGCTGGGGCCAGGCCAGCGGCTGTGAGGCTGCAGCAACCCGCCGCGGTGATATTGGGAGTTGTGGCCAGCAGGACTTTGAGCCCAAGCATGGGGCTTGCTGCTTGTGCCAACCTCCGCAGGAGCACGGGGACATTGCTGCTGTCCCCCCGCTGGGGCTTGAATTCACCTCCAGGGCTTCTCAGAAATGAATTCCTCGTTTCCCTTGCTCATTCCTCCCTTTCTTCCCTAAGGCAAAGGGCTCCCTCTCCTTCCTCCCCCATCTGGTGCTTAATTACTTCCTAATATCCCGATGCCCTCTGCCTCCTCTCTGCGGTGCAGCCAGCCCTTGTTATCTCGCCCCGAGCACCTATGCGTCAGCTGGCTGGAAATGATGCTGCGTCTCCCGCAGCGCTGTGCCTGTGCTGGAAGGGGAGGAAACACGCTAGGGATGGGAGCACAGAGCAGAACCTCCAGGGGAAGGGTTGCGGCGCTTGGCAGAAGCTTTACAGCTGAGCTTTGCCGAGCCAGAGATGAGTCACGGTGTGGAGGGAGAGGGCAGATCCTTCCTTGGGGACCGAGGCACTGCAGGGTGGAGGGAAGGCTGAAGTTGAGCCATTCTGCCCCAGCTTGAGTGGCTGAGGTGTGCAGACAGAGATGTGACGCTCAGGACTCACCTCTCCTTCTGTCCTCAGGGCTGTGAAGGCACAAGGAGGACGCGTGGTGCTCCAGGCTCCTCTCGTGGGTTCTTCCTTCCCAAGCACCGTGTGGTGGTGAAGATGCCAGGGCTGATCAACCAGAGCTCCCGTTGCCCACTGCTGCTCACCGCCTCCCAGGTGACATCCTGTGTCAGTGGATATGCCCTGGGCATGACAGCTTCGCTCACCTACTGCAATCTGCAGGCACAGCCCTGCAAAGGCAAGTGAAGCACGTGCTGCTGTGGGAGTTGTGTCCCATGGTTGTAAATGCAAAGTGATGTGGGCCTAAAGGGTATGACTGGAGAAGTGTGAGTTTGAGTATCATAGAATGGCTCTGATCCCACCCAGCCCCCACGGGGAAACCCGGATCTGGTGCCCAGAATCATGTCCAGATGCTCTTGGAGATTTGCATGGATGGCAATCCCACCACCTCTGTGTGTCCCTGTGTCCCATCACAGAGCAGAGTGGCAGGGTCAGTTCCTTGACCTGCTGGCAGTGCCTGATGCAGCCAAGAACACAACTAGCTGCCTTGGCAGCAAGGGCACAGTGCTGGCTTGTCACCGTGGTGTCCATTGGGTCCTGCCTTGCCATGCATTTTCAGCTGCATCCCCCAGCACATCCTGTGCTTGTTCCTCCCCCGTGCAGCACTTGGCTCTTCTTCTTCTTGAATCAGAAGCATAGAATGGTTGGGTTGGGTTGGGAGGGATCTTTAAGCCCACACAGTTCCAGTGCCCAGTGCCCCCCACCAGACCACGCTGCCCAGGGCCTCATCCAGCTTGGCCTTGAGCTCTTCCAGAGAACCCAAGGCTGATGGATTCTGGATGAAGGCTTGGTGTTGCTAAAACCCTCCTGGCTGGCAGGGCTCTTCATCTTCCCCCTGGATGAAGGCACCACCGTCGTGGGATTTGAGGCAGTGATCTGCCAGCGTGCTGTGACCGTGCAGATAAAGGACAAAGCCAAGATTGACGACGTGTATTTGAACAGCATCAGCCTCCCTGATGGAGGAGCTCCCAGCGGGGGTGGTGAGAGAGTTTGGAGCCTTTTGAGGAACACAGGGAGCCAAGGGGAAGGGGAGGTGGTAGCGAGTGGGTGGCTGTCATGTGTCATGGCGTCAAGGGGACTCATGTCCATATGGCATCTGCCAAAATGGTAATGCATAGGGCTGTGGTTTGGGCTCCCCAGAGAGGAGAGATGGTGTGGGCATTTGGTCCGGGGTGGGGGTGACTTTTGGAGGCCTAGGGAACGACATTTTTTGTGGCTGTGACACCCTAATACAGCTGTCTCTCTCTGCAGGAAGGATTGTGATGGATGAGGACTTGGAGAGGATTGCTTTTGTGGCCAACCTGGGCATGATTCCTCCCCTGGAAAGCGTCTCCATCTTTATCAGCACCTCCTCTGAGCTGCAGACGCTGCCCAGCGGGGCTGTGCGGGTCCTCCTGCCAGCTGTGTGTGTCCCCAGGGTCCCTCAGCCCAGCCTGGAGAACACCAGCAGCCTTTCCAGCCACCTGCTGAGAATGTATGGAACAACGGGATGGCTTCTGATCGGGACTGGTGCAGGGAGACAGCACTCAGGCATTCATTGGGGTTCACCTCACTTGCAGGGACAAGCAGTGCTGCTCACTGAGGAGCCCAGAGCTTGGGAGCAGTTTCTGTCTGGCCCAGCTGCTGCAGAGTGAGGCAACCAACCCTTCTGAGTATGAGTTCAGCTTCCACCTGGAGATCCGGGGGCCATGCTTGCTGGCAGGTACGGGGCTGCCTGTGATGCCCACGCTCATCCTCCTCCTTTCCTTCCCCTGCGTGGGGTGCTCTGGCTCTCCCTAACCACCCCTTGGTCCCTCCATGCAGGCGTTGAGAGCCCCACGCATGAGATCCGAGCAGATGCCGACCCCTCCGCTCGCTCAGCGAAGAGCATCGTCATCACGTTGGCCAACAGGCACACGTTTGACCGACCTGTGGAGATCCTCATCCACCCGAGTGGTACGTGGGCTCTGCCCCTGCTTTGCACACACTGCTGGGGGTCAGACTTGTACAAGATAACCTCAGATCCCCTCAAAAGCCATCGCAACAGTGGGTGCATGCAGCTCTTCCACACCTGGAGCTGAGCTGAGGTGGGGTTCTCCTGCATTTCCAGAGCCCCACATGCCTCACATCTTAATGGAAAAAGGTGATATGACGCCTGCAGAGTATGAACAGCACTTGAAGGGGAAGAGTGATTTCATTAAGGGCACAAAGAAGGACCCCAGTGCTGAGAAAAAGGTGAGAGGCACCGAGGCTTTCCTTCAGCTGGGTGATTACATGGTTGGCTGCTCGCAGTGCTTGTCCATAACTGCAGCATCCCCCCTTGGAGAGGGGTTTATGTGGAGGAGGAGGGGAAAATTCTGCACTGCTTCTGATGAACTGGGTGTGGAAGAAGCTGCGAGATGGGTATTGTGTGTATAATTAGTGCTGTTCTAGCATAGCGTAATTAGGTAGGTACATTATTATAGCATTAACAGTATTATAATTATTGCAGTGACATTGAATAAAGTATTCTTTTAATTGCTCCGTAAATGTTTACCGTTTCTGGATAAGCTGTCAGAGAGATGGAAGCGATTTGGCTTGGAATAACGAGCTCAGCCGAAGACAAGGTAGTAGAAACTTCTCTTTGTTCTGCTGACGAGCAAATAGAAAAAACCTCAGCTCTGGGATTTATGGCTCAGCAGCCCCAGCTGAGTGACGGCTCAGCGCTCCCTGCCTGCCATGCAGCAGGCCCAGAGGAGGGGACTGCTGGGAGCCGCCTGTCCTGCGGTGGGCTCCGCATGCAGGACCCCCAAGTGCTTGCAGCCCTGAAGCGGGGGCTGTCTGGACACACCTGGTGATGCTCCATGGTTTCTCCCCATACTGCTGGGGCTCCTGGTTTCGCTGCAGCCCCTTCTCTTTTCCCTTCCCCTTGCAGCACGGTGATGAGGACGGGCTGCTCGCACGGCAGGCGCTTCCTCTAATTGCGTTCAGCGTGAGGCAGGTGGAACGAAATGAACCTCCCACGCCACGGCTCACATGGCTCCCTAATTATTTCTGTCTTTAGCATGTCAGGTTATCATGAGGAGGATCATTCCAGAATCGTTTCCCTGTGGGAAAGCCACCTCTGTGCCCCAGGAGGACTGGGCACAAACTGCACAGAGGATGAGAAACAGAGCAGAAAGCCTTGGTGAGGTGCTCACCTTGGATAAAGCCCTCAACAACTGGGGCAGATTTCTGCTGCTCAGAAGCACAGCATCATTAAGGTTGGAAAAGACCACTAATCTAACTAGGTTAGATATTAGGAGGAAGTTTTTCATACAGAGGGTGGTGAGGCACTGGCACAGGCTGCCCGAGGAGGCTGTGGATGCCCCATCCCTGCAGGCATTCAAGGCCAGGCTGGATGTGGCTCTGGGCAGCCTGGGCTGCTGGTTGGTGACCTGCACACAGCAGGGGGTTGGAACTGGATGAGCACTGTGCTCCTTTTCAACCCAGGCCATTCTACGATCACCAGGCCAGCTGCCAACCCATGCCCATAAACCACATCCCCCCAAGGGCCGCAGAATGAATCCTGAGTCCCAGCAAGCAGCCTGGGGAGCCTGGGAAAACCCAGCAGCCAACTAATATAAAAAGGAGGCAGAAAAATCACTCTCCTGAATTCTTACACCCTCTCCTTCTTCTCTGCAGATGGAAATCATCCGGAAGCGCCTGCACAAGGACATCCCCCACCACCCTGTCCTCATGCTGAACTTCTGCCCCGAGCTCAGCACGGCCCCGGCTGACCTGCAGAAAGCTGCTGGAGAATTCATCTTCCTGGTGGACTGCAGTGGGAGCAGCACGAGCATCCGCCGTGCCAAGGTTTGTGCTGCTGGACTCCTATGAACCTCCAGCTCTCTGTACCCGGGGCCCTGAGGCATCCAGAGACCAACTGTAGGGCTAAACGCTGGCTGTGCCCTTGCAGACACCTCCAGGATCCCTTTTTCAAACACAAACGAGGACCTGCGGTCTGGTGTGGGGTTATGAGCAGCGTGCTGGGAGCTTGGGGTGATGGAAAGGTTGGGATGTTTTGGGGTTCCCACGGAGCTGTCAGGTCCCCTTGCTGTCACCACTTTGGGTTTGTCCAGGCTGTAGGACAAGCCCTCATTTATCCCTCCTGGGACCTGGCTCTGCTTTGTGCTGCTGCTGCTGCCCTTAGATCCTGTGCCCACAGATCCTGGAGAGGTTTCTGAGCCCATTGGGGACCTGGTGAAGGGGAAAGCACTGTGGGAACTTTCATTATCGTTAGCACTGCCTGACTCGTTGGAGGCAGGCTGGTGTCTGCTGGCTGCCAGCTGGCGGGTGTTGGTGAGAAGCTGCAGTCTCTGGCAGAAGCTCTGCGTGGAGTTTCTCTTGGTTTTGGGGGCCAACTGAGCCCCAGACCTTAATGGACATCACATCTTCCTGAGCAGGATCCACTCTGCCCTACGTGTATTCCTTGCAGAGAGCGAGAGGGAATTGCAGAGTCCCTTGGGGCTTTGATTGCATTTGGGTGCTGGGCTGAGCATGCAGAGGCTCCATGATGTGCTCACACCCTTCCCTAACCCAACTACCACCAGGTTTGGGTGCAAACACCCGGAGCCACCGCATCCCTGCTCCGACAGCAGCTCTGCCTGCAGGCAGGGAGCATTCGAGCCCATCTCCTTCCCAACCTCCTCCTGTTTCCATGGGAACTGACTGAGGACATCCACCTCCAGCGATGAGGAGCGTGCTGTCACCCTGAGGGATGGCACCGAGCCCCAGGAAGGCCACAGGTTCCCCCCCCCCCCTTTTCCTTTGCTGCAAAGCATCCACTCAGGGTTCTTTGACTTGGGCTGGGTTTGGGCAGGAGGTCTCTAATCTGACCCCAGAGGTGGGAAGTTCAAGGCTTTCTGCATCTGATCCCTTTCAGCAGGGAGAAGGGACAGTGCTCGCGTCAGCACTGCTCGAGCTGGCAAAATAACTGGGAATTGACTTCTCTGGAGGCAAACATCTCTTCTTATTGAGCTGCCGTATTGATAGAGAGTGCAATGGGATCAGGATCAATATTTACTGCAAGAAGCAATAAATCCTTCTGCTTGATGAAACAGAAGGCAGGCTTTGGGAGCTCGCTTCGGGAAGCGCTTTAACAGAAATATTTGGAAATCTGGGTGGTTTTTTTATGCCTTTTTTTTTTTTTTTTTAATAATTTATTTAATCTTTGTAACGAGTTCCAAGGCGCGATGTCAGATCTGCAGGAGCCAGCACCCCCAGAGCCTGCTGGGAGCAGCGATATAAATACATCCCTGTAGGGCTGAGATAACAGCTCAGTGTGAAGCTGCTAAAGGGCAGCCCCACTCGTGGACCACGCAGCATTCTGCCCATGCCCTGCCCTGGGATGAAGCCAGGAGGCGGCCGGTCTGACCTTGGCAGCTCCTCTCCCAGGGCTGGCTGTGGGCTTTCTGCTGCCCTAGGCAGAAGTCTGCCTTTATCAGAGCACACACAGCTCTGCCAGCTCTCTGCTCCCCCTCCTGCAGCACTGCTTGCTGGTGGAGTTGACCACGGTGGCCGTCCCAGCAGCTCCAAGCTCTGTCCTGTTATGTAAGAGCCCAGGAGCAGGCGAGTTAGATAACCACTGCTGGTAATGACAAGTTCTGGAAGCAGCCTCTCCTTGCTATTTTAATTGTGCCAGCTATAAGGGAGTTGGGGCTGGGGGAGGCTTCTCCTTTTGTGCGACTCAAAGCTGTTTGTTTATTTCTGCCAGTTCGGGCACTGCAGTGCATCATGTGTCGCACGGCTCCGCTTCACACTCTGCTTCTCACCCCCAACTCCATGCTGCAGTGCAGCGGGGTGAGCACAGAATTCACCATTTTGGAGCAAACAGGGATTCTGTTCTTTGGAAGCACCCCGCCGTCCTCGCTGCGTCGGGACCCAAAAAAACATCAGGGAACTTGCAAGAGAGCAGCGATATGCAGAGATTTCTCAGCATAGGAAATCATGTGAAAGAAACAGCTTTAGAATCATTAAGGTTGGAGAAGACCTCCAAGATCTCCAAGTCCAACCCCAACCCATCCCACCGTGCCCGCTGACCGCATCCCTCAGTGCCACATCTTCCCTGAGCACTGCCATGGGAGGAGCTGTGGGTGCCCCATCCCTGGGGATGCTCAGGGCTGGATTGGGTGAGGTTTGGGCAACCTGATCTCGTGGGTGGCAAACGGCCCATGGCATTGGGTTGGAACTGGGTGGGCTTTAAGATCCCATCCAACCCAGCTGTTCTATGAAGCCAAAGCGGACAGGAGAGGCACGGTGTGCTGACCCACTGCTTCTTTCCATCAGGATGCTCTGCTGGTGGCCCTCAAGAGCCTGATGCCAGCGTGCCTCTTCAACATCATCACCTTCAGCTCCACCTTCAAGATCCTATTCCCAGCCAGCAGGACGTACTGCGAGGTGAGTGCTGGGTGGACGGGATGGGAGCTGGGGGTCAGATGGGCCATCCCCCACTCCTCCCACAGGAAAGCCTGGCCGTGGCCTGTGAGAGCATCAGGAGGATGCATGCAGACACCGGGAGCCCCAACATCTTGTCTCCTCTCAAGTGGATTTTTCGGCAGCCCATCCGCAGGGGCCACCCCCGCCTGCTCTTCCTGCTGGCTCACAAGGCTGTGGGCAACACAGGGACGGTGCTGGAGCTGCTGAGGAACCACGCCTGCTCCACCAGGTATGGGGCACAGGGCTGGGGGGCTGCAGCTCACAGCCGAGCCCATGTCAGGAAATCAGAACCTCAAAGGGTTTGGAACAGATCCCAGAAGTTCAGATGCTTTTCTAACAATCAAGCACGGGAGAATTGGGCTGACAGCTTCACAGGCTCTCTGCTGGTGCTTCCTGCTAGGAGAGATTGACGCACCAGCAATCTTCCTTGCTGTTTTGTTTGCTTTTTTTTCTTCCTTTTCCTTTTTTTTAATTTTTTTTTTTTTATTTTTGAAGCACATCTGGGCTCGGACCCAGCTGCTTCCAGGATGGGAATTGAATTTGCTGAAAAAGAGCAATGGGATGAGCAGGAAATGAATGCGGCGAGCTCCCAGCCTGTTCCCCAACCCTCATGGTCTGGTTTCTTTTCCATCTCTTTAAGAGAGATGAAACATCAGGAAAATGGGAGAAAAACATAGAATGGCTTGGGCTGGAAGGGAACCTAAAGATCATTTAGTTCCAAACCTATTAGGCTTGCCAACCAATGAATCAAGCACTAAAAAGCCTTACTCCTCCCCAGTCCAGGGCTGATCAGGGAAGCTGCTCTTTCCTTTCTTTCATCCATGGAGGACTGAGTGCTTCTCAGCAGCACAGCACTACCTGTCCCCCTCTCTTGGTGCTGGAATCTGGGCTTTTAGCCCTTAGCTCAAAAGGAGATCAGAAGAGGGTGTGAATCTCTGGAAGATTTGCAGCCACCTGGGGGTTAAAACCTCCAAGAGAAAAGCACCCTGGTGCAGATGCAGATGGCTGCTGAGGGTGTTTTCTTCCTCTGCCTGCCCCTGGTTTGCAGCCCTTGGCTTGCTGAGTTGTGTGATGGCAGCAGTCTCACCCAGCTGGTTCTTCTTGCCTTGAGAAAATGTTTGTTTTAATTGTGAGCAGAGATAATTACTAGCTCTTTAATGCTGTTGACCGCAGGCGCTCAGTGGGGAGAGGAGCTGACCTGGCAGCCAAGCAGTTGGGGATCCTGCTGGCAAGCCCCGAGTGTTGTTCCTTCATGGAACCTGAGAATCAGAGAGTGGTTTGGGTTGGAAGGGGTCTGAAAACCCATTCAATCCCAACCCCATGTTATGGGCAGCGATGCCTTCTGCAGAATCACAGGATCACAGAATGGCCCAGGTTGGAAGGGACCTCGAGGATCACGAATCTCCAACCCCCTGCCACGCGCAGGGCCACCAACCTCCCCATTTAATAGCAGCCCAGGCTGCCCAAAGCCCCATCCAACCTGGCCTTGGCCGGGCAGCTCCCAGCCCCACTCCAGCCACGCAAACACGGAGCTCTTTTCTCTTCCCTTTGCAGATGCTACAGCTTCGGCATTGGGCCCCACGCCTGCAGGAGGTTGGTGCAGGGAGCAGCTGCTGTGTCCAGGGGCATCGCTGAGTTCCTGGCGGAGGGCGAGAGGCTGCAGCCCAAGGTACGGCCGCGTGCCGTCACCTCTCCAAACCATCACGTTGCACTCCCGTTCCCCCTCCTCCTGCTGCTGCTGCTTTTGCAGCTCCCACTCGGCAGCAGGTGGACGAGCAGGAGGGGATGGGAGCATCCTCCTCTCCGCTGGCGGAGGCAGTGGGAGGTGTTTATCCCACGCGGGGACGGGAGAGGCGATAGCCGCCGTGCAGCCGCTCCGGCTTCAAAGCAGCTGCTGCCGCAGAGCAGAGGAAGGGCAGAGAGCCGGCATCAAAGCAGCCAATTAGTTTTGAAGTCAGGCTCAGCCCTGGCGCTGCTCAGGCGAGCAGTACCCGAGGTTGGAGGGAGGGGAGCGTGCTGCAGTTGCTTTGCTTATTAAGCTGACTTTAAAGCAAATGAGGGAGCTTCGTTTTCGCTCTCCCCGCGAAGGCTGAGGCTGTGCTGTAAGAATGGTCCTTTGTGGGCTCCGTCTCCTGGTGAAAGCATGCACTGAGTGACAAACCGTGAGACAATCAGGTCCTCAGCTCAGAAATGTCCTTAAATTCTGTCTCTGCATCCTCCATCTCAAAGGGCTTCAGCCCTCGTCCCTCTGCAGGGACCTGTAGCACACAGAATCCTCTCTAAGACAGAAGAGCATCACTGTTTCTGATGTAAATTAAAAGCAAAGACAGTGAAGGGAGGTGATTTCTTTTTTCTTTTCTTTTTTTTTTTTAAACAGAGCTATTAATATAGTGCTTTGCCTTCAGCTGTCTGAGGCATCAATTAATAGCCTTATAAAACAGCCTGGTGCATCTTCCAGAGCCGGTGACAAAGCAGTGGGAACAATAGGGAACACAGGAGATGCAAAGCTGTGAATCTGGTGCTGACATCCCACAGTGTGCAGGGATGGCTCTGCAGTCCACGTGTCCCCACAGATGCTGGCCTTCCCCATCGGGGCGGTGGGCAGTGTGTTGAAATCTCCATTTATTTGTGCTGCCATCGAACCCCAACCAAACCCAACAGGGTTTGGGGCTCACGGCTCAGCCCCACAGCTTTTGGTGTGGTTCCTCCTCCTCCTGCTCCCCACCCCAGGTGATCAGGTCGCTGAAGAAGGCGATGGCTCCAGTGCTGAGTGATGTGTCAGTGGAGTGGGTCTTCCCTGAAAGCACCGAGGTGTTGGTTTCCCCTCTCAACACCAGCTGCCTCTTCCCTGGGGACCGCCTGGTGGGCTACAGCATCATCTGTGACACCTCACTGTACATCTCCAAGCCCAGAGCTGTGAGTGCCACGCTTCTCCCACCGTCGCTGTGCTCCCCGCGTGGCTGAGATCCCCTTGGCACCAGTGCACAAACCCAAACCCATCTCTGCTCTCCCCAGGACAAGAGACGACGGTACAGCACCATGCGCTCCCAGGAGTCAGGCAGCTCCGTTTTCTTTCATTCCCAAGAAGAAGGGACTGGTGCTGAGAGCTGGAGCTACCCAGAGGGATGCAGCACCCCGGATCAGCTGGTGGCAGGCAGGGACCCCAGCGGAGAATCAGACACGGATGCCGGTCAGGCCCCTGTCTTCCTAACCAGCTTTCATCTCTGCTCTGCCGATTTGCTCGCCTGACAGCTCCATCTCCCCAGCTGCAAAGTGTCAGAGGGCTTTGTGGGAGGATGACACATCTCGACGAGGCTGCTTGGTTCGGATGTTTTACCCGAAGCTGTCAGGAAACCGATGGCAGCCCTGGAGATCTGCCTTCCCCAGAGGTTTCCAAAGCAGCTCCAGCTTCGGCCCTTGCTGCAGGGGAAACCTCTGCTACCTGTGGGATATCCTCTGCTGATAGAGAGGAACTGTGCAGCCCGTCCTCTCAGCCTTGTCAAAAACGATGAGAAATCATGCGTTTCCAAATGAAATTTTGCTCTTGCTCTGACAGGAAAATGTCTGCACTAATGAAATTTCATTAGTAAACCCTTTGTCTTCTCCAGGAAGGTTTGGGTAAATGCAGTCAGCTTTTTTTTTTTTTTTTTTCCTTTTTTCTTTTCTTTTTTTTCCTGGCTGAAAACTGCTCAGACGAAGCCTCCCCAACCAGCTCTCCTGCCATCCCCTGGGGTTTGAGTGTAGGCTCTTGTTTTCTTCTGCGCTTTTGCTGCTTTGCTTTGAACCGAGCAGGGCTGAGTACGTCCTTATCCTCCTCGGGAGGATAACTGACCCTTTCTCCCCCCACTCAGATGTGAAAGCGTCCTGCAGGAGACGTGCATACAGTGCCAACCAAATCTCTGACCACCAGCCCCTCTACAAGGAGCCCACAGCCAGCGACCCGGGCAGCGCGCTATTGAGGAACCCCCTCCGCAAAACCCAGCTGCAGGACCTGCAGCAGCTCAGCCCTGAGCTACAGCCTGTGCATTTCCAGGTGGGTTACCCCTAGAGATGCTCCCTGTGCCATAGGGTGAGCCCACAGCACTGGGAGCGTCTGGGTTGTGGAAGAGAAGGAGCCTGGGTCACGCCAGCACTGGTGGGTGTGTTGCAGCATGCCACAAGCATGTGGCTAACACAGATGGGATGCTGATGGGATCCTGCTCCCTGCTTCTGTTTGCTGAATGCCTGTCCTCCTCCCACACCTGCGTGGTCTGTGTTTAGCTTTGTTGTTGTCTCATCCCCAGGTTCCCTCCTGCCCATCTCCCCAGCATTTGGCTTGGTGTATAATCTGACCACGGCACATCTGTGCCCTCCAAGGTCCCCAGGTCGGACCCAAAGCATATACCACAGCTTCAGGCTGGGGTCTGGATGCATGTGAATTCCATAGGCTGAACCCAGTCCTGGAAAGGGCTTGGAGCTGCACTGTGGAAGGGTGGGGATGGGTTTTCTCCTGTCCTCAGCATAACTGTGATGCCCAGTGCTGAAATCTGCACTGGGAGGATGTGCAGCGGCCGTGCACTTCTGTTCCCATGGAAACACAGAGGGATGCTGGGGTCTCATTTCTCTTCTGCTGACACTGGGGTGAAGGGGGGCTGGAGGCGAGAGGATGGGAATGAAGCCTCTGCCCTGTAGCAGCAGCAGGGAGGGTGACGAGAAGCACAGGAGAAGCAAGCTGATGGGTTTGGGAGATACCTGCGACCTTCCTTGCACTTCTGAGGCCCGCAGAGCATCCTGCCTGTGCGTGGGATGCTCAGCATGAAGGCAGAGATGGAAATGACTCCCTTCTGGAGGGCAGTAAACCATTACCAGCGTGCATCCTGCTCGTAATTAATTGCAGCCTGGTTTTGCTGTCCCTTGTGCTGCGAGGGCTCCTGGCGGCTCTCCGAGGCTGGCTGCCAGGGCTTGACATTTACTGGGCCGTGAGTGTGAGCCCTCTGCTCGCCTCCACACACGCCGTGCTGGGATGGAAAGGTCAGGGCTGGCAATGGGCAGCTCAGTGCTTCGCTTCTTCCCCCTCTGGGAGGAGAGCTCAGGATGGAGATGGAGCTTGGGATGGGATGGAGCACTTCTGACTGACTCTGAGATTGGGGTGCTTGGTGTTGTTTGGGCCACACACACAGTTTTCTGCTTCCCTGTTTTGTTTGGTGAGTTCACAGAGCATCACGCCCTCAGTGGTGAGTGATGGAGGCTGGCTGCTTGCTGCTCTCCGTGCTGGATACAGCATCAGAGATGCTGCAGGGGAGATTCATGTATCCTGCAAGTAGAGAAACAGCCTTGTTTAAAACATAAAATAAAATGACTCCCTTCTCCCCATCCTCTGCACCCTCCTCCTCCCGTTACCAAGTAACTGGTGCTTGATCTTTCCATCTCTCTTCTTTCCCTTGTCTCCCAAATGAAGCCATTAAAATGTCTGCAGGGCTGAAACCCATATTTCACCTCCTGTGCAAACAGGGAAAGAGCCCCTGGGACCTTGGTGCTTCGGGGACACCTTCCAGGTCTGTCCCAGCCAGGGGGTAAAGCTCAATGTCTTTACATTCCTCAGCCCTTCACTGCCACCCCACACATCTCCACCACCTGGATCTGTGGTGCAGGCACCCGCTGGCCCTCCCTGCTGCAGCAGAGCCATGTGTCCTCCTGCCACTGCCCCACGTCCCCACCAGCACCTGACGTGGCTGTGGGATGGAGTTCAGGCCTTCTCGATGCCAGCCTGCAGTCCTCATCCGACAGCCGGAGCCCTGGGGAGCTGGGTAATGTGGGAGAGGGATTTGGGTGGCGTTGCCAATAGAATCATACAATGTTTGAGGTTGGAAATGACAAACTAACGTCATCGAGTTCAACCCATCCCTACTGACAGAATCATAGCATCGCCAAAGTCAGCAGAGTCCACCAAGATCACCACCTCCCCATCACCACCGTGCCCACTAACCACATCCTTCAGTGCCACCACTCAGTGCCTCCAACTGGGGAGGGTTAAATATGGCTTTGTGGTTAATTACGTGTTTCTCTCCTCTCTTCAGAGGCTGCCCAACATCCATCCTTCACATTTGAAACAGAGACCTCTTCAGACTGGGAGCCCCAGGATTGGGATTCCGGTGCCACCCGGGGCTCCCCGCGCTCCCCCCGCGTCTCCTGCAAGGCAGTGGTGAAGGGGCTGCGGGGCGGTGAGCCCATGCAGTGGGAAATCACCTTCGACCTCCCTGCACTCCTCCGAGAGCAGAACGGGCAGGAGGAGGGCGAGGAGGACGTGTGGAGTGAGACCTTCCACCAGCTGGCAGCCAGGGCCGTCATCAGGGACCTGGAGCTGCTCGCCGAGAGGGAGCGCGACATCGAGCACGGTAACGGAGCCTCGGCCTCATGTAGCACCATAGAGCCATGGAACATCCCAGGTTGGAAGGGGCCTCATTGGATCAAGGGATCCAACCATCAACCCACCCCCACCATGCCTACATCTCAGTGCCACATCTCCACGGTTCTGGAACAACTCCAGGGACGGTGACCCCACCACGTCCCTGGGCAGCTGTGCCAGCGCATCACTGCTCTTTCAGAGAGGATGCAGAGGTTTCTAATGCTGCTGTCTGTCCCATGCAGGGCCAGGGAGGCGATACCAACTCAACGCCGTCCACACCAGCAAGGCCTGCAATGTCATCAGTAAATACACAGCCTTCGTGCCGGTGGAGCTGAGCAGTGGCACCTACCTGCCCCCCATCATTGAGTACAGCCACACAGGTAACGTGGGGCTGGGGCCCGGGTGGGGAGCACCCCAGGAGCCTCGCCAAGGCTCAACCCAACACCAGATCTGTGCACCTAAGGCTGCTCCATCCATCTGTTGCTGGGTTCCTGTCACTGGTGGTGGCAACAACCTCACTCTCTGTGGCCAGCCTTGGGTTGGGATGGCATAGGGACCGAGCTCACCGGCCTTCGGGGTTTGTTGCTGCCCCAGTGCCTGGTTAACACCAGCAATTCTCATACCAAGGGGTTTTGTCCAAGCAAGGTGGCCATAGGAGCCTCAGCTCGGGGCGCAGGAGGTGTCGTGACCTTTCCTCTGCACAACCCCTCTCACCGTGCGGCCAGAATGGAGATGATGGATTTTATGGCACGGGTAAGACCTGGCTTTGGCTGTGTCTCCTTGCTGTTGTTCTCATTGCCTCAGTCCATGAAGATGGACTGGTCCAGTGTTTGGCAACCAGCCTGCTGCAAAATCCCTTCCAACCCAACCATTCTATGATTTTATGAAGATATGACCTTTTAGGTTTGTTTTTTTTTGTAACTGATATCTTCTCTGGTCTTTTGACCTGTTATGTACAGTGCTCTCGCTTCTGCCCCCCTCTCCCCCTCTCTTCCCCCCCCAAAAAAAGCCCAGCCATTTGCTCAGAGCAATTAACCACACGTCTGGCTGGAATCCTTCTCCTTAAACAGGGAAGAAGCTGCAATTTGCCCTGAAACTCCCAAACCACAGACAGTGGCTGCCAACCATGCTTGGAAGTTAATTGGCAGCCGTAGCACGGATAGCATGAGGGATGAAGTGGGGCATAATTAGAGGCAAGGGGCTGTGAGGCACTTGCCTGTCACCAAATCCTCTGCTAATGAAGACAAGCTGGGCTGGGACTGCATCTGTTGCTGTCAGGGATGCAGCAGAACTAAAATCACCTCCGTGCTCGGGGGCTGGAGGTGGCACAAGGGAAATTTCAGGTTGGTAGCGATGCTGCTGCGCTTCCTTCCTTGCAGATATGGAAGAGCCCAGGCTGTCGCCCTGCAGCACCACACTGTCCTCCAGCTGGAAGCGCTGCCGCATCCCTGAAGGTAAGGGAAGGCTTCCAGGGTGCCCAAAGGTGGGGCAGCTCACAGCTATGTGCCAGGCCCCACATTTTGGGCTCCAGCACCGTTCTTGCTCTCCACGTAGCTTCAGCCCTCATGATTCCTGCTCTCTGGAGTCAGGTCTGGGCATGGGAATGGGCAGGAAAACGGCTTGGAGCTGCTGCTGCATAATTGCTGGGAAATTGAGTCAGTGATTTGGGCTCCCCACCCGGTTTTCTGCTGAGTATTCTGTTTTTTATTTTTCAAACTCTATTGCCTACAATTAGGCCTGTGAGCACAAGACCTGACTGCTTCCAGAGGTGAAAGGCACAGAGCCTTTGGCGCAGATTTCCTCATGTTCATTTTTTTAATTCGGTTACCCTGAATCCCACACAAGCAAGAAGAGAGGCAGGATTTTAGCAGACGCAGCAGCTCACACCCCAGCACTGTAGGTTTTGCTTCCCTTGCTCTGACAGTCACTCTCCTGTCTCATTTTCTTGGTGTTTCTTCCCAGTGCCATTCCAGAGCCTATCTGCTTCTTCCACACGCTCCCCAAAATCCATCGAGAGCATCTTTGCTGCAAGGTATGATTGCACCCTGCCTTCCTCTGCCATGTCTGTCTCATGTGTCCGGCACGGAGCAGTGACCGTCACTGTGTTGGTTGAGAATAGGGGTGATTGGATGGGATGGGGAGGTGAGCATCAGGAGGGGATGCACAGACGATGGCTGCCATCCCATCCTCCTGCAGGCTTACCCTCCAGAAGACCAGGCTGCTGACTCGGGCTGCCAAAGGTTTCATGAGCAAATCTCCAGCCAGAGCAAGCGAAGCCAGCTCTGAGAGTGACAGCGAAAGCGCCGATTACCTTCCCCTGGTGAGCAGCTCAGCCCTGGGCAGGGAACCCCTGGGCCATCCAGCACTGTGTCAGGAGGTCCATTTTGGGATGGGGATCTCCTCTTTCCCTGCACGACATGCATATGGTTGGTATCTCAGAGCTTCTTGCTTCTCCTTGCAGGTGTCCCTGCAGCTGGCCTGCGGTGCCTTCCTCATGAACAGTGCCTTCTGCAAGGCAGTCAGCATCCCCATGGAGAAGCTCTGCTGGACTTCACCCTTCTCTTGCCACCGCTTGGCGCTCAGCCCCTCCAGCTCCTCCATCACCAAGAAGCCAGAGCAGTGTGGAAGCCCCGTGCACAGCCAGCGGCTCCTGACCCCCAACAGCAGCTCTGCATGGGATGCAGGAGGCGCCATGGAAAGCGTCTCCAAAGCCCTGAAAGCTGAGAGCGAGCTCTCCCCCCCTGCCATCACCATCCGCCACTCCCCAGCTGAGCAGTGGGATGCCAGCATCTCTGAGGCAGGCAGCACTGATGTCCAAAGGCTGCTGCTGGATATTGAGCTGCAGAAGCAGACAGAGCCCGAGGGGATGCTGTGGGCCACGGCTGTAGCACTGGCCTGGTTGGAGCACAGCTCAGCATCCCACTTCATTGAGTGGGAGCTGGTGGCTGCCAAGGCCAGCTTGTGGCTGGGTGAGCAGGACTTCCCGCAGGGCTGCAGCCTGGCTGCTGTGAAATCTGCAGCCCAGCAGCTCTTTGTCTTGCTCAGGCACTGGGATGAGAACCTGGAGTTCAACCTGCTGTGCTACAACCCTGGCAGTGTGTGAGATGGGGCAGCAGGATAGGGACCCATCCCTGAGGATGCCACCACAGGGACCTGTGTGGGCTGACCAGGCAGCCTCCAGCTGGTCAGCAAACAGAAGCAGCCTGGGCAGAATGCTGTGCTCAGGGGTTGGTGCTTTGCCCCTGGACAGTCCCTGCAGTAGGATGCTAGCTGTGTGCTTCTGGTTCCCAGTCAGCTCTTGCCCCTTCATTGCTGCCAGGACTCTGTGTCCCCTCCAGAAATCCGTGCATCCTCAGCTTCTCCTATCTCAGCTGTCTCATAGCAGAAGTGGGCATCCCTCAGCATTTCATAAGGGAAACCTGTGTGATGGACCACGGAGCTGGGAGGATGCTGCCTTGCCTTGAGCCCCGTGAGCTGCATCAGTTGCAGATGGGGACCATAAATCTGGATGGTGCTGAGCTCTGAAGCCCCAAGGCTGCCAGAGTGGGTGGGCAGGGAGAGCAGCCCCCAAGGCACCAAATAGAGACACCCTGTGCCAAAACAACTCGGGGGGGTTGTGCTCCCTGCCGTAATGCTGCATCCCTTGTGTGCAGTGCTCTGATGTTGTGCTGTCAACCAATGTATTGTCCGTGTCGCTCCTTGCAGAGCTGTGGGGAGCAGAGGACAGGCTGCAAAGGAACGTTTTCCCAGCATCCTACTTTGCCCCAAAGATCCCACCTGGAAAGCTCCACGGATGTGGGCACGTCACGTTGCCTTTTCCTCCTGCAGTGTGTGCTTCAGGTTTCTGTGCTGTGTGTGTGTGTGTGCAGTCAGGGATCTGTGAGCATCAGTGTCACCCTTCGGGGTCTGTGTGATGGGATCATTGGCACTGCCGTGTTGTCTGGGTAAACCAAGCCTGCCTTGTTTTGGGGTCACCCCCACTGTCTGCAGTGTGGTGCAGATCGTGCAAAACAGGAGAGGAAAAAAAAAAAAAAAAGCCTAAAACCTTTTCATTTCCTCATTTTGGCTCAGAGTGGAAGGAGATGCACCTGGAGCTTCCGTGGTGCGTGGAGAACTGATGGCTGCGGGGTTTGATGAGCAGTTATATGAGTGGGGGGTTATATGAGTTTGGGGGGTTGGACTCGATGGTCTCTGGAGGTCCCTTCCAACCCCTACAATTCTGTGATTCTGTGATTCTGAGTGCCTTCTTGCAGGTGTTTCCCCACCCCATCCCATCCCTTTCCCCACTCCCCTCCCTGCCCCACAGCTGCTCCCTTGGCTGAGCCACATGGATGGCAAACAGTCATTTATTCACATCCTCACACCCTACCACATGCAGCCAAGCACCAGGCCGTGCCTGCCCACTGTTGTCTGGGCTCATTAGCCACCTCCAGCTGCCTAATTGGGCTGCTGATGAGGGCTGTGGGGTCTGCCTGGAGTGGGGACAGGTCCCCATGGCTCTCTCCGGGTTTGGCTGAGGGCTGGATGCAGTGTGGCTGCTGGGATGCTGTTGCTGGAGTGACCGTGAGTGCCTCATTAGGAGAAATGAGTCTGAATACAGTCATCAGCTGGAGCTTAATAAATGAGCCCCTCCGTGCAGCGCAAAATAAATATTTGCGTGGGGAGAGAGTGGCTTCCCCAGTTCCACAGGGCAGGTGGGCTGGATGTTGGGATTTTGGGGACAGAACCAACCCAAGTTGGGCATCCCTGGTGCCAAACTGCAGTCCTGGCCAGGGCCAGACCTCAAACCTCGTGTTCTCCATAGATGGGGCGCGTCGGCGGAGCGCAGGCGGGTTATGAAAGCCACCAACACCGTCCCCATCGAGGGATGCTTCTCAGGAGGGACGCGGCCGCTCGGTGCCGTGGGCTCAGCTCTCCCAAAATAGAGCCCAGGGCAGCTCTGGGTGTCGGAGGCATCCGAGCGCAGTCATGTGGATGTTATGCAAGAGTTGATGATAGGTTGTAAACAGCTATTAGCGTGATTGACGGAGCCGGGACCGAGTGTTGGGGGGGAGGAAGGGAGAGATGAGTAATAATGATTAAAAATAATTAGCAAATCGAGACGTTCCCTAAATGAGGGGGAAGCAGCGTGAGGATGGAGGAAGGGGACGGGAAGGAATTGTGCCCCAAGGGGTGAGGATGAGGAGGGATGCCTGGCAGCAAACACGTGGGTTTTGGGAATGGGAATTTGGGGAATGGGGTGGGGGGGGGTTGGGGGATTTCTTCCCCTCTCTCCTTAGCATCCATCTGGTTGTGAGGGGTAGAAGGGCACTTGGTGCCCTGAATGGGCTGCATTGCGTTGGTCGCTTGGAAACCCAAAGAGAACAGCTTAAAAACTGGCCCCAGTCTGGGGGGAAAATGGATGGATTTGGGTCCATTGAGCATCACCGGGTCCCAGCATCCCCAAAACCAGAGCCTGAGCTCAGCCCCGACTTAATGAGGAGAAACGAGCAGATTATGGGAAGACAGCTTCTATTTATACATAAATACGGCAGCAATCAGCGGCGCGGGGCAAGGGAAATCCAATAGAAAGATGCGACTGTGTAAGGAGCTTTTGGAGCCAAACGTTACACAATCGGTCGCTTTTCCTTGGCTGCACCTCCAAATCCCAGCAACTGAGAACAATGCGGGGTGACCGACCCACACGTGGCTCCCATGGCTTTCTGCCCATTGGGATCCAGAGCCCCCCACCTTCCCCCCCTAATACGGACCCCCTTTGGGTGTGGGATGATGCACTTTGAACTCAAACTCCTGAGGTTTTGGGAGCAGGGAGCCGGGGAACCGCTTGGCAGAGACGTGTCCCTGTGTGCATCCTATATATATATAAAGAGCCATATGCACCCTGCGCCGTGTGGGGCTGTCAGTGGGCGCTGACATCCTGAAAATAGCTGCATCCACCAACGCCTCGACCCACGGGAGAAAAGGGGCATTGGGGGGGTTGGATTTGGGTGCCCCATGGGGGTCGCGGGCTCTGCAGTGCTCCCCTTGGGGTCAGGCTGTTCCTAATGCTGTTCCCATGGGGTTTTTTTTTCCTGTGCCGACAGCGGTGAGGACATCAGGGACAGCTGCAGGTGGTAGAAAGGTTCCCCTTGCCCCCTTCCTTCCACAGGTTCTGTTCCAGCTGCTGTGCTGAGTCCGTTCTGAGGTTTGCAATTTAAATGGGAAAATCAAGATTAGAGGGAAAAAAAAAAAGGGGGACTCGTGCTGATGGTGCTGTGGACCCCTGTGGTTTTTCCAATCTCGGCCCTGTTCCAAATCCCATCTCGCAGGGTGAGCATTTGGGCTGCAGGCTGCGCCTCTGGGGAGGTTTGAGTGGTTAAACCTCCTGAATGCAGCAGTGTCACGGTGCAGGTGAGCAAGAAAAGCCAAGCTGGAGCTCTGCGAGCTTCTCCTTCCTCCCTACCCATCGCGCTGGGGGATTCGCAGCTCTGTTTTGGGTTAACCCTTTCCAAAGGGTGGATTTTGGATGGGCTTCAGATCCATTAGGAATTGTATTTTGGGGGGATTTGTTTGTTTGTTTGTTTGCTTTTTCCCTATGTGCCTGTGCAGGATCCAGGATGACACCTTTGGTCCCCATCCCTTGGGTTGGTTTATCAGATCATTAAGGCTGGAAAAGAGCTCTAAGGTCACAAGGTCCAACCACCAACCCATCACCGCCATGCCCACTAATCACGTCCTAAATTTGGGGCCATTTATCCCTAAATTTGGGCTTGACTGTGCCTCTCCAGTCCTCTCCTTCCCCACAGCACAGAGATATTCATAGGGTCACATTGGCACGAGGCTCCTCAGTGCCCATTGAGGGAAACAAGAACCACCACACTGAGTCAGAACCTGGATCTCCCCCCTCAGCCCCAGCTCACCGTGACTCACCTCCCTGTATTTAAGGTGTTGCATCCCATGTTGGGCTTCTATTGATTTATTTATTGGTTCAAATTTCACACGTGTGCCAATGGAACGACCAGTTCTGTCCGATGCCATTGGAACGACCAATTCCGTGTTTTTCCCACTGATTTCCCCAATGTTGGTTGTTCTTGTTTCATTTTATCATCCCTCCCCAAGTTGGGACCCGTTGGAAATGGCAAAACCATCTCCCACCCCAAAAATCATCAGCGATGCTCAGGTCAGGTGAGTCAGACGCCCCTGAACCCACAGATGCAGGGCTGTGTGTGTGCCCACCCCCTCCAAATAAGAATCCCTCCCCTCAAATCTCTGACTACCGAACCAGGGGTTGATGCTGACCGTGGCTTTGGGGCTGCATTCGGGTCCCCTGGTGAAAAATGATGCTCTTTTTGGTTTTTCTTTTCGGTGCGGTGCCTCCCACGTGTGGTTGTAAAGCAACAGTTCGACACCTCGAGCAATGCATGAATTGAGATGTCTGATGTTTTTGCTTCGTCCTCATTAGCGGGAACAGCTGGCAGGAGTGGAGGAATTCTAACTCCAGGCTGAAGGAAAATGAAATGCCTGGGGGGGGGGGGGGGGGGAGAGGCACAGCGCAGTGCATAGGAGGGATCTGGGGGTTTTGTGGGATGCTTCTATGGGGCATCCCCACTGCACCTGGCTCCTACAGCTGTGATCATCCCCAAATCCAGGCTGGGAAGCTCTCATTTTCCTGCTGGTGGTGTTTCCCCACTCAGAAATGTGTCTCTTCAGGGCTTCTTTTCCTATTTTCCTCCCAGAATGAAAATCCTAAATCCTCCTTCCTGGAAGGAAAACTCAACCCAATGCTTTGGTTCCGTGCAGCAAGATGTTGCTCCTCTAAAGGAGAACCCAAAGCAATCGGGAACAGCCCCCAAAAGCCCCATGAGCTCCTGATGCTGTGGATGGAGGAGGGTGATGGGGGCAAAGCCCCTCAAATCCCTACGTGGGGATGTGGAAGTGGCCATGGCCCCATAGCAGGGGTGGGCAAAAACCCATGGGCAAGCGATCACCCATTGGGTTTTTCCAGCTCCTGCCCAGGAAGGGTTCAGTGCCATTGGAACAACCAGTGCTGTTGGAACAACCAATGCCAATGGAACGACCAGTTCTGTCCATTGCCATTGGAACAGTTCCGTGTTTTTCCCACTGATTTCCCCAGTTCCCCAATAACTCTGCGACCCTATTCTCCCTCCAGGCGATTCGCTCCCCTCACAACAGCACAACCCAGCCAACCCCGACCCCGTTTCCATCCCATAGCGGCACCATTTAGGGACAGAACGGCCCCATCCCACCCCCAGGACCCCGCTGTTCTCACGGCCGTGCCCTGCGCCGCCGCTCCCTGGGCGATAAATAAAAGATTTTGCAGGGAGCTGCTGCCCTACTTTCTGTGCCCTACTTCTGCTGGGGGATGAGGATTTATTTCGGGTGGTGCCGTGAGTGCCCACGCTTTCTGTGGGTTTTGCAGAGCGGGGCTCTTCTCGGGGCAGCCCTCATGTTGCACTATTGCTCTGCAGCAGCCATGCTCTGCTTCTCCACCCCTCTCCCTCCCCCCCTCCCCCTTTTTTTTGGCAGGGGGAGGTGTAGAGCTGCCCAGAGGCTTTGTTTCGAGGTTAGAAATGGCTTTTCCCATCAGTCGGCTGCTTTAGGGAAAGGTGAAACCCATAAGGAGCTGAGGACCCCAAGGATGGGGCATCCCCACCCGCATCCCACTATAGGGCGTTCTCCGTGGGATCCTTTTCCCACTGCAGATGTTGAATTCCTGCCCCATACACAGGGATGGGAGGACTCAGAGCCCACAGGCAATCGCACGGCCCCAAATCCCATAGGGGAATGGGATGGAAGTGCCCACCTGGGTGTGGGATCGTCCTCCTATGAGCGCTGCAGGGTTTGGCACCACTCTCACCCCCCCAGCACTGCTCCCCCCCTTTCCTGGCCCCGCTGCTGCCCGCCCCATTACTTATTTATGGCACATGAAAGATGCATGGCAGCGGCTCTGGGGCTCTGCAGGATCGCGCTGTGCTCAGCACTGGGCTCTGCTTCCTCCCAGCTCCTCCTGGCTTTGGGGGATTTGGGTATAGGGGAAGGAAATGGGCAGATGTATCCAACAGTCAGTGAGGACAGACCCCATTTACATGCAAAACGAGGGCTTTTTGGTAAATCTGCCCAAGCAGCTGCCATCCATCTGTAGGATTTCCTGTGGTCTGGGGTTTTTTATAGTGCTGAGCCCATCCCAGCTGCAGCCATGGGAGCTGAACCCATGGGAAACGCAGTGCGGAGAGGTTAAATAACAATAATTAAAGTAAGAGTTTTTAAGGGAAAGTTTCATCTGATCTTCCCATCTGTTCTACACCTGTAGGAAGCTGCGTGGGCTGGAAGAAGTAATAAGAAACGAACAGCAGAGCTGCCCGGCATGGGTCAGCCCCAAGGGGGACAAAGGCGATCCCAGTGACAGCCCTGATCCCAACCCCAAAAAGGTGAATATCGTGGCCAAAATCAGCCGATGGAACTTTCAGATTATGAACCTGGGTGCAATCACAGCACTGTTTTGGGGACCTCCTGGGCTCTGTAGGGTGAGATGACCCCACAGCCAAGCAAAAAAACCCCCAATTGGGGTCCCCAACCATCTGGAGGACTATTGAGGTCTTCCAACCTTTTGAGATCCCTCCATCATAACCAAGGGGATTACTGGGCTCCCCAGTCTGCGGGATGATTGGGGTCCTCCAACATTTTGGGGTCCCTCCACCATCACCAAAGGGATTGATGGGGTCTCCAATCACTTAGAGGATGATTGGTGTCCTCCAACCTTTTGGGATCCCTCCACCAGTAGTCAATGGGACTACTTGGGTCCCCAATTTGGGGATCTATTGGGGTCCTCCAACCTTTTGAAGTCTCTCCACTCAGAGCCATGGGGACTATTGGGGTCCCCAACCATCCGCAGGACCACTGAAGTCCTCCAGCCTTTCGGGGTCCCTTCACCATAACCAAGGGAACTACTGGGGTGCCCAGTTTGAGCGACTATTGGGATCCCCCAGCCTTTTGGGGTCCCCCCTCCCTTCAGAATCCCCATATCCCACCACCTCATGCTGAATCAATCACCGCACCCCCAGCCCCGGAGGTGTTTCCCCACCGATCACCCCAATGACCCCATCCCTAATGAATATTAACACCCATTAATTATTCAGCAAAGCACAGCAGGCCGGGAGCACTCCGCCTTTTGTCTCATTTTCCTTTTTTATTGGTACATCATTGCAGAAATAGCCCTGTGTGTGGAGGACAGTGCACCAGACACGATATTCCCATAAAGGAGGAGAGGACACCCGGCCACGCTCCGTCATTCCGAGCCGCAAACATACAACAAAATCACCCTCATCACAAGAGGGGAATATATATATATATATATATTTTTTTTCCCTTTTTAAATTTTTCTTATTTTTATTTTATTTATTTAATTTTTTTTTTTGCATCTCATGCGAAATAGTTAAAAATTAAAAATTAAAAAGAGAAGGAAAGAAAAAAATAACAAAACCCCACAAGAGCCCGACGGAGCCCTGCGTTTTGGCACTCCGGATGACAGCAGTTCTCGTCGGCGTCCATCCGTTTCCTTACGGACGGTCTGTGAGAGAGAGGGAAATTGCCACGAGGGAAGAAAAATGAACCAAACGAAGGTCACCCACACCACACTGCATGGCTGTAAGGAAAGCTGCGACCCCATAGACATCCTCCCATCGCTCCCTTGTGCAAGCGCCGTCAATAAAAACCCCATTCCCCCCCCTCCCCCAACCACCCCATCCCCAAAACCCATCCCTTTATAAAAGTTTCTTTTCCCCCCCCCCCCCCCCGCCAACCTCAAAACGCGACCGAAATGAAACGGAGATATCTGTAGGTTTATAGCATTCGCCAACATCCAAAGACATCAAATTAAAAACCGAAACGAACGGAGCGCCGGGAAGGGAACCTCCGCTTGGGTTCCACCGCCTGAACGCAGCTTCGGAGGGGCTTGGGACCCCCCGTGGGGCGGCCCCACAGCAGAACTGCATTGGGGGCATTTGGGAGCAAGGGGGGGGGGGGGTGATGATGATGACGATGATTTTTTTGTTCTCGGTTTTGTTATTGTTATTATTTTTAGGTGTAATTTCGCATCATTTCGGGGGGATTCTGCGCCGCTCGTCCTCGCGCCGGCGGTGCTGGGATTTTGGCCGATAACCTCAGAGAGCAGAAATCCCTGCCGAGGGGGCATTAAACGCCGGGGGGGGCCTTTTCGGAGAGGTTCTGCAGCACGTCGTCGATCCTATCGTCTTCGATAACCACTGGAAGGATGGGGAAAATGGGAAAACAAAAGGACGGCCGTCAGCGCGGTGTGGCAGAGCCCGGTACCCGCGGAGGGACTGGGGTCACGGGGTGCTGGTATCTGGGGAGGGATGGGATGGGAACACGAGATGCTCATCCCGGGATGTGCTGCGTCCTCAGGGTGTGAGATGCGCTGAGTCCCCGAGGATGCTCGGTGCAAGGTGAGCACATTAGGGCACGTCCCCAGGGTGGGACTGATGGCATGGCGTCCCGCAGGGGATGCTCAGCCCCGGTACCTCAGGGAGCATCCCAGGGTGCAGGATGTGCTGCATCCCAACGCTGCAAGGCGAGCATCCCCCATAGTGACGAGCAGGACGAGCATCCCCGGAGTCCCCGCATCCCCGGGCCGCCGGTTCAGGCTGACTCGCTCCCTCCACAACCCCCAGTCTCTTCCCAGGGCCCCCCAGTCACCGTCCCCGCTCACCCACCTCTTTTGCTGCGTCCGATCTGCCCCAGCTTGGGGGGCCGCTTGCCCTGCCCGGCCGCCAGCAGCGCGTCGGGGCCGTGGCGGAGGGGCACGGGGAAGGGCAGCTCGCCCCCCGCCGCGCCCCCCGCCAGCTGCCCCCCGCCGTACGGCGGCCCCTCCGCCATGGCCGGGGCGGCGGTGGCGGCGGTGGCAGAGGGGGGCCCGGCGCCGCCCCCCCCCCCCGACAGCCTCCCGGGCCGCGGGGGGTCCCGAGCCCCCCTGGGGCTGCGGCTCGGCGGAGCGGGGCGGCCGCCCCGTCACATCCCGGCGCTGCCCGCCCGGCGCTGCCCGCGGCTCCGGCGGTCCCGCGGCGGCGGAATCGGTGGCGGCGGCGATAGAGGAGCGGGGGGCGGGAGCGGGGCGGGGCGGCTCGGGAACGCCCCCGGGATGGGCCGGTCCCCCCCCAACCCCCCACCCCGCAACCCTTCCCGGAGGGTGCGGGGATCCCCCGAGCCGGGAGGGGCTGATGCCCCGGAACCGACCCGGGGAGCCCGGCGCTGCCCTGCGCTGCCCGTGGGAGCGTGCCCGTCCCCGTGTCGTGGACCATTTGTGTCCCTGTGCCGTGTCCCCGTGACGTGTGTCCATGGCATCTCCCGGTGCCGCTTCCCCATGCCGTGCCCCTGTGTCTTGTCCCCATGCCGTGTCCCCATACCACCTCCCCGTGCTGTGTCCCCATGCCGTGTCCCCATGCTGGGTCCCCATGCCCCGTCCTCGTGCTGTGTCTCCGTGCCGTGCCCCTGCGCCGTGTCCCCATGCCATGTCCCTGTGTCCCCATATCACATACCCATACCGTGTCCCTGTCCCACGTCCCTGTACTGCATCCCCACACCATGACCCCACACCACGGCCCTGTACTGTGTCTGCATGCCACGTCTCCATGCCTTGTCCCTGTGCCCTCTACTGTGTCTTCGTGCCACGTCCCTGTTCCATGTCACTGCACCGTGTCCCCGTGCCGTGTCTTCATGCCATGTCCCCTCGCCATGACACTGTACTGCGTTCCCATGCCATGTTCCTGTGCTGTGCCCCTCTGCCATGCCCCCATGCCATGCCTCCACATCACATCCCGGTAGTGTGTCACTGTGCCATGTCCCCATGCCATGTCCCCATGCCATATCCCTGTGCCACATCCCCTTGCCATGTCCCTACACCCACCTTTCCCAGCTCACACTGATCTTTCTGCCTGGTGGCTGCAGAGGGGATTATTTTTGACAACGCAAACCAGCACAGGCACGGGGTGAGCAACATTTTTGGGGGCAGTGCTGCATCTCCGGCACATTCTCGATGCAACCCCTGCAAAAAGTCGGAGAGGACAGCAGGGATAGCAACAAAAAGTCGGTTTGCACGAAGCAGCCTCGCACCGTCTCTGCGAACAGCTCGCAACTAACGGGGACTTCAGCTCGTCTGGGGGCAGAACAGCTCGTTTTGGGGCAGGTGAAGGCCGGGGTTCCCGTGTTTTTGGGGCCGGGACTCTCTGGGAACGCAGCCGCAGAGCCCGGCTGCCAGCTCCTTGCATAACGCTGCGTCTGCGCCCAGCATCCCGCGGGGGAAGCTGGGGAACAGGAGGCAAAAGGCAGCGGGGGCAGCGCAGCCCCCAGGAGCTTATTTTGGGCGCTGCGGGGATGGCTGCGTTCCCTACAGCCCCCATCGCAGGACCCGCACGGGGTTTGGGTGGAAAAAACGGCTTTTTGGTGCTGCACGGGGTAAGAAAAGAATCCCCTCCTGCGTCTGTGGCGCCGGGGGAGAGCCTGGGCTCAGCCGGTGCTGCCGAGCGCGCCGCGGGGTGATGGATTGATGGCAGCGGGAGAAGGGAAGGAGACGCGCCGCCGTCCCTGCGGATTTTTTGCTATTTCTGCTTCTTTTCCGCCTCCTCCCGCAGCGGGAGCGCACCGCCACCTGCAGCCCGGCTGGATGCGGCCCTGCCTTTGGGTTTTCTCCGCGTCCCGCTCCAACCTCAGTCTCCTCAAAGAGGAAGCGGAGAGCCCCCGGCCTCACTTCGCGCTTCTGGGGTGGATGCTGCTTCTTGCAGCGGAATGTAGCGGGAGCAGAGGAAGGCAGCGCCCTCAGGGTTGCAGGGACGGAACAAGCCAGGACAAACACGCTTTTCAATCAGTTTTATTACAAGCTGTGCCATACCCCAGCCCAAACCCCGCTGCAGAAATCAACCAGAGTGCTGCCGTGTCCCGATTCCCGCATTCTGGCGTGACACAATCACGTGTGGCCAAAGTGCAGCCCCTGGCAGTGCTGGCAGGAGGGGACGATGGAAACGCTGCTCCTTGCCTGTATTCACCATTTATCACAAAACCACTGGCATGAAGCAGAAGCTCTTCTGACCCCCTGCTCAGCCAGCTGGAGAGCTGCTGGGAGGCAGCACTGCGCAGCCTCAGGACTCCTCGTGTCTTATAACAGTTTTTTAATCACCAGGGTATTGCAGAAACAAACTGATTTTGCCTCCAGGAGCACCACGTGAACCCTGAGCACCTGCAATCGTTTTCAAGCCCAGCTCCCCTCCAGCTCCCTCCCCCTTCCGCAATCCTTTCATCCCCAGCAATCCAACCACCCCAGCGGCAAGAGGGGCAGGCTGCAAGCAAACCCTCACTGAGAGGGAGCCCTCCAAAGAACCCCCCCCCGCCCCGAGCCACAGCGCTTTAGCTGTTGTACAGGGGAACCACCCTGCTGATGGCCTGTCTGCAGATGGGGCACCTTTTGGGCTCTGGAAGGGCTCGGTAGCACTCAGTGCAGGAGCAGACGTGCCCACACTCCAGGAAGACGCAGGATTTGGCACTGCTCAGGCAGATGACACAGGCATTTTTCAGCGTCTCTCCCCCCTCGGCGTTCACTTCACGCATCAGCCGCTCCTGCGCTTGCCTGAATTCCTCCTGCATCTGCTTGAGGTGCCGCCTCTCCCGGTGGTGCCTGTACTGCTTCCTCAGGAGGTAGAAGAGAACGGCACACGTGCTGAAACCAAAAAGGATGGTCAGGATCTTCCAAAGCTTGGCACTCGATTCCTGTTTCTTCAGCAAAGCGTCGAAATCGGCGCTGGTCAGGTAGTAGCGCAAACCCTGCTTGGGTGGCTGCAGCTTGATGGTGTTGTTGTCCAGCACCAGCTCCCCAACGCCAGTCAGCGCCGCTCCCACCTTCAGCATCTGCTCTGTTTCCTGAATGCCTTTCGGGCGCTCCCCGCTGATGTAGTGCCCAATGACATCAGGGAAGGATTGCACCGAGGGGTGGAATTTCTCATGCACCGTCTCCAGGCTGAGCTCGGCGGCCTCCAGAGGTTTCATCACCCTCACAGAGACGCCGGTGCCGTCGTCCAGCGGGGCCAGGTCGAAGGCAGTGGTGTTGGTTCTCTGGTGGATGATCTTCTCGTAGTCGTTCCTTGGGATAAAACAAGCGTTAGTGTTTCCACGCTGGCAATCCAGGCTGGGTTGGGTGGGGCCTGATCTACCCAGGAGCTTGATAATCTTTAAGGTTCCCTCTAGTTTAAGCCATCCTGTGATACTACAAAAAGCCAAGCAGCAGGGAAACACCACAGCTGTCAGCACAGCAGTATTTTGTCACGCTGCCTGTTGTCCTCGTGGTGTCCCCCATGCAAAACCTTCTGCTGTCACAGGGAAAGCTCTCGGGGCAGCCAAACCCAGCCAGTGCTCATCACCTTCACAGCTGTGATGAGTTGCAGTGTGGTGAGAAGAGTTTCCTTTTGGAAGAGCTTTGTTGGGCTGCAGTGCAAGGATGCTTGAGTCAGCTGCTCGGGGCGGCCTCCAGGTTCCATATGTGTGGGGCAGTGGGCAAAGCCCTGAGCTGCCAGAGCTCAAGGAGTGCTGGAACGCTGCTCTCAGATGTAGGGTTCAGATTTGGGGCGCTCCTGTGTGGAGCCAAGGGCTGGATTTGGGGATTCTTATGGGTCCCTTCCATCTTAGGATGTCCCATGGTTCTGTAGGTACGTACCAGAGGTGAGTCGTTCGGTTCCACACCATCTTGTGCTCCTGCAGGGTCAGCCTCTGCACGACGCCCTTGCAGTTCTCCACAAACTGGCTGCTCAGGGTGTCCTTGACAGTGCGTACCACGCCTGGAACACGTGGAGTGCTTGAGCTGTGCTGCAGGTCTCTCTTTTTTATGGGGTTACAGACCCAAAACTCGGCCCCACAGGGCACTGGGATATGTTTAGCTCAAATTCCAGTCTTTCACTCCCAAGGTTTTGGAAGGAGACAGGCTAGATCCTAGCCCAAATGTGTCTTGTGGAGTTGGTGGAGGCCTTATCTCAAATCTCAGCCCTACTGTACTTTTTTAGGGGGAGAAATAGCCCAAATACCACCCTCACGGGGCTTTTTTTGGTGGGGAAGTAGCTCAAATCACAGTTTTGTTGGGCTTTTGAGGGGCCAGAGTAACCCAAATCCCAACCCTACAGGGCCTTCGGGGTGGGTTTAGCCTAAATTCCATAATCCCATCCCCAAGAATTTTGGAAGGGAACAGGCTAAATCCCAGCCCCTTGGCATCTTGAGGGAGGGATTAGCCCCAACCCCAGCCACGCAGGGCCTTTGGGGTACGTTTAACCCAAATCCCAGTCTTTCACCCCATGGTTTTGCAGGAAGCAGGCTATATCTAAGCTCCATAGATTTGTTTTTAGGGGTGCTAGCCCAAACCCCAGCAGTGCATATGGAAGGAATTAGCCCTAGCCTAAGTCAGAGTCACAGAGCCCTCTGTTAGAGCTGGCATTGGCCCCTCTGAAATTTAGAAGGAATCAGACCACATCTGTCCCCTCCCTGGGTGCCGTCTTTGGAGGCATTTCACCCCAACCCCATCTCTGTGGGGCTGTGAAGGAGGAGCCCAGATCCCCCTCCCCACTGCTGCAGGGTAGTGATGCCCCAACGCAGCACAGCCCCAGTTCCTCAGCTCCTTCCTCCGTGCCCCCCCTTACTGTTACTGCCACGACTTGCATGCGGGAAGCTTTTTTTTTGGCGCAAAACATCAGATTTTGGGCAAAATCGCTTGAACCAAAGAGGCAGTGGGGAAAGAGGCCCAGCGTTTTGCCATGCCAATACCTTCGATGACAGCATAGGGCACGCAGCGGCCTGGCGCCTCCAGCAGCACGGCCCGCAGCTCCCCGTCCAGCCGCAGCCTCCGGGCGCCCTATGGGACGGAAGGATCAACCGCAAGGCCCAGACCCGGGAGCAGGCCGCGGCCTAGGCCTGAAGCGGCCACCGCAGCAGGCTGCAGGCCGCAACCCGGCTCCGGAGCTCCCGTACCCACCTGCAGGCCGCGGGCGAGACGGGCCTGCTGCCGGTACACCGAGTAGAACAGCGCGGTCAGCCCCGTGCCGGCCGCCAGCAACGCGGCCTGCAAGGCCGAGGGCCGCCCGCCGCCTTCCATTGCCGCCGTTACCGCGGCAACCGCGCGGCGCGGACTGATGACGTCACTCATGGCGTACAGCGCGCGGCGCTCTACCATAGAGCGCGCCTTTACCATAGAGTGCGCGGTCCTCCGAGAAATGGATGGAGGGTTTCCAGACGGGGTGGAGGGCTGATGGAGCCCCACTGCAGCCCCGCAGAGCCTTGGGAAGGCTTGCCCGAACCCTACAGGGTCTCTGGGGTGGGTTTAATCCAAATCCCGGCGTTCAACCAGCAAGATTTTGGAAGGTGAGAGGCTAAATCCTGGCCCTATGATGCTTTGTGGAGGCGTTAGTCCAAATCCCAGCCCCACTTCACTTTATTTGGGGGAAATAGTTCGAGTCTGAGTCTCACAGGGCTTTTTTGGGGTGAGATTAACCCAAATCCCAGCCCCACTGGATATTTGGGGTGGGTTTAACTCAAATCCCACCCTTTCACCACGGCATTTTAGGGCAGGATACCCCATATCCCAGCCCACGGGGCCTTTGGGGTGGGTTTAGCCTAAATGCCATATTCTCACCCCCAGGATTTTTGAAGTGGACGAGCTAAATTCCAGCCCTATGGCACTTTTTGGGAGGGATTAGCCTGTATCTCAGCCTTACATGGCTTTCAGGGTATGTTTAGCCCAAATCCCAGTCTTTCACCCTAGGATTCTGCAGGATGCAGGCTCTATCTAAGCTTCGAAGGTTTATTTTTAGGGGTGTTAGCCCAAATCTCGGCCCCATACTGTTTCTGGGGGGCAGTATCTCAAACCCCAGACCCATAGAGCCCTTTGTGGGGGCAGCCAGATGCCAGCTCCCAAAGTTCAGAGGGAATCAGGAGCACAGCTTGTCCTCTCTCTGGCTGTTGTATGTGGGGGGAGCTCACCCAAACCCCATCCCTGTGATGCATCTCCTTCCTCAGGCTGTGGGGCAGCGGTGCCCCTTGTTCCCTCTCCCACCGTCCCATTTATTCAGCTCCTTCCACTATGCCCCCGCGTTGCTGCTCCTGTCAGGGCAGGGGAGCAGGAACTGGGTGAAAATAAACCATTTTGGGTAAAATTCCAGGGATTTAGGTTCTCTGGGCTGCCTTTGTGACCTAGCTGTCAGGCCTGGGGTCCCCACTGCAGCCCCCCCCCAAAGCGTGGGCCTGCTCTATTTAAACCCCCACGTTGCCATGGTAATATGAGCATCACTTGACGTGGAATGGCATGGAAGGTGCAGAACCCCCCCCGCCCTCCTCTCCATCCCCCCCCAGGGTGGAAATTTTTTAGAGTTAAAAAAAAAAAAAAGGGTAAATACAAAATAGAAAAGCAACAAACCATCGCGAGTCTTCCAGGCTGGTGAGAGACAGGCGCTGTCACAGGCAGAAAACACAGATTGGGTTTATTTCCAGGAGAGGGATGGGGGGATCCAGGTGTCCCCCCCTTCAGAGCTAGGGACGTAGCCCTATTGTCCAGCTGTGTCCCGAGGGCACCCGGTGTGGCCAAAGCAGTGGACGCCAATGGGGATGCTCAGCATACGGGGGCCCTTGGGCCACGCAAGCTGCACCCCCGCATCTCACTGGCCAAAGAGACCACGGTGGGCCCCCCGTCCCCCCACGTGCCCCCCGTCTCCTCCTCGTCCTCCTCCAGGATGGAGCTGAGCCGTGGGGCGCAGCGGGCGCGCTCGGCCGGCGGGCGGTAGGGACACTTGGCATTGAGCAGCCTGCGCAGGGGCACCAAGGGGACGATGGCTTCACCCAGGAGCTGCTGCTGGAGGCGACGGCCGTCGTTCTGCCTTTTGAGCCTCTTGAATTCATCAAAGGCTGAAGCGGAGGTCTGGAAGAGGAGCAGGGCCATGGCGCGCGCCGTGGCGGCTTTGGGGACGAGGACGGCGTGACAGCGCAGCACCACGGCTTTGTTCTTCACCTGGTGCCGGTAAACCCACGCAAAAACCTTCGGGTGCCGGCGGTCGGCTGTGCAATAGGTGATGCGGTGCAGCAGGTACGCGTGGCCCGACCTCCTGGCACCCTTCTCACCCGGTGCCATGCGGATGCCGTGCGGCCCTAAGGTCAGCTTCATCTTGGCCCCACCGGCGCCCGCGTCGCTTTTGGCCCATATTTTCCCCACCGCCTCCTCGGTGCATCCCTCTCCTTTGGCGTGCAGAGTGACTGCATTACCCAGGTAGCGCACGGTGTAGGTGGGATCCTCCTTGTTCAGCTCCACTTTCTGCCGCCGGCCTCCAAACACAGAACCCAATCTCTCCAAGGGGCATTCGGGCAACAAATCGGGGCAGGAGCGCAGGAAGCCGGCCAGCAACGAGGCATAGCCCAACCCTGGCCCCAAGCTTTTCCCTTTGCACTTACGTTCGTTTTCCACCAGCACGAACTTGCTGCGGCGCCAGGGCAGCATCACCTCGCTGCCGGATCCGGATCCGGACCCGAGGGTCTGTCCCCGTGTCCCGTTCCCAAGGGCCGGTCCCCAGCGGGATGCTCTGGGTGAGGAGGCAGTGATGCTGCTGCTGCGGAACGGAGCTCTGCTCCACCTCCCCGGGCGTGCAGGCAGCCGCCGCGCGCAGCCCAAAGCGTGGAGAGGAGGGAGAACGCATCGGCGCACACGGAGGGATGCTGCCGAGCTGCTGCTGCCGGCGGGAGATGTGCTGCTCCGCTACGGGGAGAAAGAGCAGCCCCTGCAGAGTGCAGAGCCCGGAGAGCAGCCCCAGCCGTGCTCCGTGCTGATAATGATTTTGGGGAGATCCCTTTGGGTTTGGGGGTCGTTCTTCCTTTGAATCTGGGGAGATCCCTTTGGGTTTTGGGGTGATTCTCCCTTTGATTTTGGGGAGATCGCTTTGGGTTTTGGGGTGCAGCCCCCTTTGGGTTTGGAGAGATCCCTTTGGTTTTTCTCCTTTTGATTTTGGGAGATCCCTTTGGGTTTTGGGATGATTCTCCCTTTGATTTTGGGGAGATCGCTTTGGGTTTGGGGGTCGTTCTTCCTTTGAATCTGGGGAGATCTCTTTGGGTTTTGGGGTGCAGCCCCCTTTGGGTTTGGAGAGATCCCTTTGGTTTTTCCCCATTTAATTTTGGGGAGATCCCTTTGGGTTTTGGGGTGCTGCCCCCTTTGGGTTTGGGGGGATCCTTCTGTTTCTTTTTTCATATGGTTTCCCTTTGATTTTGGGGCGATTCCTTTGTTTTTTGGGGTATTGCTCCCTTTGGGTTTTGCTTGATCCCTTTGGCTTTTGGACAGTCCCTTTGGCTGTTGAGGTGTTACTCCCTTTGGGCTTGGAGCAATTCCTTTGGGTTTTGGGGTGTTGCCCCCTGTGAGTTTTGCTTGATCCCTTTGTTTTTTGGGGTTTTACTCCCTCCAGGTTTCAAGCTGTGGGGTTTTGGGGTGGAATCCACTGTGAGTTTGGGGCAATCCTTTTGGGTTCAGAGTGCTCCATTTTGTTGTTGGGGTATTAGACCCTTTGGGTTTTGAGCTATTGCTTTAGGTTTTGGGGCTGTGCCCCATTTGGGTTTTGGGCAACTCCTTTGGGTGTTTGGTGATTCTCCCTCTGCTTTTTGTGCAATCTATTTTTGGGGTGGTTCCTCCTTTGGGTTTTGGGGTGGTTCCTCCTTTGGGTTTTGGGGTGGTGCCTCCTTTGGGTTTTGCTTGGTCTCTTTGGGTTTTGGGGTGTTACTCTCTTTGGGCTTCGGATGATTCCTTTGCAGTTTAGGGTGATGCTCCCTCTGATTTTGGGGCAATCCCTTTGGGTTTTTGGGTGGATCCCTCATTGATTTTGGGGGTGACTCCTTTGGGTTTTGAAGTGCTTGTCCCCTATAGGTTCTGGTGTGGCATTTCCTTTGGTTTTTGGGTGATTCCTTGGATTTTTGGGATGGTGCCTCCTTAATGTTTTGGGCGACCCCTTTGGGTTTTGGGGTGGTTCCCCCTTTGTGGCTCAGGCGATCCCTTTATTTTTTGTTGTGTTGCACCCTTTAGGTTTTCAGGTGGTCCTCCCTTTGCTTTCCATGTGATCCCTTTGCCTTTTGGGGTGGTGCCTCCTTTGAGTTCTGCGAACAGCACAGGGGTGCAGGCGATTTTGGCTATAAAATGGCTTTTTTCCCATCGCCATCATTAGGTTTCAGAGTGAACAAGGAACTAGGAAGGCGATCGTCCTATTATCCCCACGTGTGGGGATATCAGGGATGGGAAATGGTGCTCAGCCACACAGGGGAGACGTGACCACCCCCTAGGATGGTGCAGAACAGCCCTTATCTGCGCTCAGCAATAGGATTGTGCAGCAGCAGGGGAAAGCAGCGTCAGGGAGACTTCCCATCCGCTTCCCCTGCTGTGTGTTGGCTGTCAATGAGAAACTAGGGGGGGGTGAGGGGGGAAACGTGCTATTTCTTGTTTGCGACCCAATGGTTTTCTCCCCTTTGACCTCTCCGTGGCTCCCCCCAGGACGTTCCCAGCACCAAATTCCTGCTGGGGAGGAAGGAAAAGAAGGCGGTGTGAGAAAGCTTAGCACACACACACACACAAAAAGAAAAGAAAAGCACGTATGGCTAGAAAAAATAAGATATATATATATATATAAAATAAGAAAGCAGGCTCAGAGAGAGCTCAACCTCCACCCTGATCCCAAAACCTCGAGGTTGGGGATGATGCCCGGCGCACGCATGGGGCGTTATCCCGACGGGGCGTTGCGTTTGGGGAAATATTTAACCACGTCGGCGTCACCGTGTGGGGCAGGCAGTGCAGGCATGGAGGGCAGTGAGTGCCTACAGCTGCTGCTGCGCCGCTGCCGTGAGGCCAAAGATTGTGCTTACTGCCCCTACAGCCGCTTCCCCGTGGGCGCCGCGCTGCTCACCGCCAGCGGGGAGATCTTCTCCGGTGAGACCTTGGGGTTGTGGGATGGTGGCCCGTTTGGGTTCTGGGGGATTGCTTTGGGTTCTGGGATGATGCATGCTATGGGTTTCTGGGGTGCTGACCGTTTTGGGTTTGCCTTGATCTCTGTGGGGTGGCGGAGACTTTGTGCGATCTCTGGAGGTTTTAGGGTGCTGGTCCCTTTGGGTTTGGAGCGATTCCCTTGGGCTTTGGGGTGGCATTTGCTTTGAGTTTTTAGCAATCTCTTTGTGGGTGTTGTTTTGTTGTTTTTTTTTTGGGTGCAGTGCCTCCTTTGGGTTTTGGGGTGGCTCCTCCTGTGGGTTTTGAGAAATCCGGTTGGTTTTTGAGGTGGTTCCCCCTATAATTTTGGGGCAAACCCTTTGGGTTTTTGGGTGGTTCTCCCTTTGGGTTTTGGTGGTTCCCCCTATGATTTTGGGGCAGTGCATTTGGGTTTTTGGGTGGTTCTCCCTTTGGGTTTTGGGCAATCCTTTTTAGTTTTTGGAGTGTTGCACCTTTAGGTTTTGAGGTGGTTCTCTCTTTGCTTTTTGGGGTGGTCCCCCCTTTGATTTCGGGCTGATCTGTTTGGGTGTTGTGGTGGTGCTCCCTTTGGGTTTTGGGTGATTCCTTTGGTTTTGGGAGTGTTTCACCCTTTAGGTTTTGAGGTAGTTCCCCCTTTTCTTTTTGGGTGATCCCTTTTCTGTTTGGGTGTTCCCTTTGCTTTTTGGGGCGGCGTCCCTTTGACTTTTGGGCAAACCCTTTGCTTCTTGGCATGCTTCCCTCTTTGCTCTTTGGGCAATCCATTTCCTTTTTGGAGTAGTTCCTTTTTGCTTTTGGGGTGGTTCCACCTTTGATTATGGAGAAATCTCTTTGAGTTTTGAAGTGTTTCCCCCCTCTGATTTTGGGGTGATCTCTTTCCTTTTTGGAGTGGTGTTCCCTTTAGGTTTTGAGGTCTTCCAGGTGGGTGCCACAACCCTTCCCTATGCTCCCTACCAGTCGTAGTCACCAGAAGAGCCCAAGAGATGGAAAATATGGGAAATAAATCACGGAAAGGAGACGTGCATTGGCCAGAGCTCAGGATGGGCTACTTTTGAAGGTGTCTCACCAAGTGAGGGATGGTGAGTGGTGTCGGTGCTTCCCCATAGGGTGCAACGTGGAGAATGCCTGCTACAGCCTCGGGGTGTGCGCTGAGCGCACGGCCATCCAGAAAGCCATCTCCGAGGGGCACACAAGATTCAGGGCCATGGCCATTGCCAGGTGAGGCCCAATGGCACCGTGTCACTCTTTGGGGTTTAGGGTGATGCCTCCTTTGGGTTTTGGGAAGTTCCTTTGGGGTTTTGGTGTAGTGTTTCCTTTTGGGGTGGTGCCTCTTTTGGGTTTTGGCTGATGGGTTTGTTTTATGGGGTGTCCTTTGAGTTTTGAGCAGACCCATTGGGTTTTTGGGGAACCCCTTTGGGTTTTGGAGTGTTGCTCCCTTTGGATTTTTGGGAATTCCTTTGGGCTTTGTGGTGGTGCCCCTTCGGGTTTTGGGTGATCCTTTTGTTTTTTTTCGGATGGTTACCCCTTTAATTCTGGGGTGATTCCCCATTTGATTTTGGGGCAGTCCCTTTGGGTTTTGTGGTGGTGCCCCCTTTGGGTTTTGGGTGATACCCCTAGGTTTTGGGAAATCCCTTTGGATTTTGGTGTGTTGCTCCCTTTAGGTTTTTGGCAATTCCTTTGGGCTTTGGAGAAGTGTCCTGTTTAGGTTTTGGGCGTCCTTTGGTTTTTGGGGTGGTTCTCCCTTAGGGTTTTGGGGTGATCTCTTTGGGTTTGGGGGAATCTCTTTGGGTTTTGTGATGTTACTCCTTTGGGGTTTTGGAACGGTGCCCTTTTTGGGTTTTGGGTGATATCCTTAGGTTTTGGGGAATCCTTTTGGGTTTTGGTATGTTACTCCCTTTAGGTTTTTGGCAATTCCTTTGGGCTTTGGAGAGGTGCCCTGTTTATGTTTTGGGTGATTGGGTGATTGGATTTTGGGTGATCCCTTTCTTTTCCAGATTGGTTCCGCCTTTGATTTTGGGACGATCCCTTTGGGTTTGGGGAAATCTCTTTGGGTTTCTATGTGTTTACTCCCTTTGGGTTTTGGGGTGGAGTGGGACTGAGCCTGGCGTGGTTCTCTTTTTGGCAGCGACATGGAGGACTTCATCACGCCTTGCGGAGCCTGCAGACAGGTGATGAGAGAGGTGAGTGGGGGCCCTGCCATGCTGTGACTGCAAGCTGCCGTGAGGAGCTGTAGGGCCACAAGGAGCTGCAGGCCACCACGGGGCCTCCCCTCCACCTCCTCTGCTAGGAGCTGAACAAACCAAGGGAGCCCAGCAGTTGCTGGTGTGGCTGTGGGTGCTGCAGCCAGCTGGGGAAGAAGCATGGATTCCCCATTGAGCCTCTCTCCCCCTCTCCTCCTGCAGTTTGGCACAGACTGGGACGTCTACCTGACCAAACCTGATGGCACCTACATTGTGAAGACGCTACAGGAGCTCCTTCCGCTCTCCTTTGGCCCTGAGGACCTGCAGAAGGCATGAACTGCACACCTGCATTTCCCTTTCAGCGCTGGGGGTGATGGATTATTCCTCCTACTTTCCCTTTATGCACGTGGCTCCACGGGAACAATGCCAAGTGAAAGGGTTTGCTGAGTGGATGTTGCTTGGATCCAAGGCTGCAAAACTGGGGACAAAAAGCAATTTCAGCTCAAAGTCCGCAACATTATCCATCAGCCATTTGTGCACAGGCAGCTCGGTGTTCAGTGGGCTGTCACTGTGGTGTCACTGCTACTTTTTGCCTATTTTTCTCCTTTTTTGCTCCTGTGAGGACAAAGAGGAATTCTGGGGGTGTTCACTGATTGTCCTGGCAATTAAATTATGCGCAATAGAAAAAAAAAAATAATAATGTTACTTTAATGAGCCAGGCTGTGCTCTGTGCACCAATGCCCTGTGTACCATGCCCTGTGTCCTGCAGTGTGCTCTGTGCTGTGTGCACCATGCCCTGTGCACCACATGCTGTGCTCAGTGCACCGTGTGCTGTGCAGCCATACTCCATACACTGTGCCCTGTGCACCAATGCACTGTGCACCAATGCATCCATCTCTGTGCACCCATGCACTGTGCAGCGGGCCAAATGCACTGTGTGCTGCACTCAGTGCACCAAAGCACCACACGCTGTGCACATGCTCTTTGCATTGATGCTGCGCCATGCACAGCAGCTGTGAGCCAGTGCACCATGCACAGTGCTCTTTACCTAGCAACACCATGCACTGTGCAATGCATGTAGTGCACCAAAGCACTGTGCTCTGCTCAGTGCTCTGTGCACCAACGCTCTCTGCACTAATGCACCGTGCTCTGTGCACTAAAGCCCCATGCACTGTGCACAGGGCTCCGTGCACCATTACACTGTGCTCTGAGCACCAATCCACCATGCACTCTGCAGCAGCATCCCATGCACCAACACAGCAAAACAACCTGACCCTCCGCACTGCGCATGCGCTCTGTGCATCGCCTCCCTGCGCAGTATCACCTCCGTCCACATTGCGCATGCGCCCTGTGCATCGCCTCTCTGCGCACTGCATCGCCGCCCTTCGAACTGCGCATGCGTCCTGTGCACAGGCTCCCTCCACACTGAGCATGCGCAGTATGCGCATTAAATCCCTCACATTGCGCCTGCGCTCTGGGCACCGCCTCCCTCCGCACTGCGCATGCGCTGCGCACCACCTGACTCACTGCGCATGCGTATTAAGCACTACGGCCCTTTCCCACCGCCCCGCCCCCCCCGCCGGCGCCTGGTTCTCGCCGTTCCGTGAGGCGCTTTGTGGCCGCCATGTTGCTGCGGGTGCTGTTTGCGCGCGCCCTCCGCCTGCTGCCCGGCGCCGCGCCGCGCCGCCCCGTTCCCATCCCCGTTCCTCCTCCCATCCCCTCAGCCGCCTCTCCAGTCTCCCTCTTCTCCCGGCTGCCTTTTGTCCGCTTCTTGTCCCTCCGGCGCCCGGCCGGCCTGGCGGCCATGGCGGTGCGGCGGGCCCGGGCCGGGCCGTGCATGGCTCTGGCTCTGGGGCTGGCGCTGCTGGAGCCGCCGCTGGAGGAGCAGCGCCGGGCAAGGGCTGCGTGTGGCCGCATCCAGGTGTGGGGCCTTGAGGGGGGGGAGAGGGGCTTGGTGATGATCTTAGCGGCATTTTCCTGCCTGTTCTGTTCTGTTGTCCCTATGGTTACAGCCTGAATGTCAGCCCCTGGCTGGACCATGCCTGTCCCCGTGTGTGGAATCACTAAATGGCTGGGATGGAAGGGACCTCAGAACCCATCTGGTGCCAACCCCTGCTGTGGGCTGGTTAAAAAAAAAAAAAGGCATTTTGCTCTTTCCAATTACTCGGGTTTGCCTTCATTGTGCAATCTTGAATAACTGAGTGCTTTCTCTTTATGCTTTTCTTTTGTTATTCCTTTCAGACCGTGTTTATCGAGAAGAACAAGCCACAAAAAGATCCTCTGAGCTCTTTGCGCTGGCAGGGCTTCAAGCTGGAGGACTATCTGATCGGGCAGCCCCTCGGGAAGGGCTGCAATGCAGCTGTCTATGAAGCAGCGATTCCTTCATCCCTCCATCACCGGGGGAGCATGGAGAGCTCAGATCTGTCTGTGTCTGAAGAGGAGCCGTCTGACAAACACCAGCAGCAAGCTGCTTTCCCCCTGGCTATCAAAATGATGTGGAACATCTCGGTAAGGAGTCAGCTCTTAATCTTTTGTGTGTTCCATCCCTGGAGGTGCCCAGGGTCAAGTTGGATGGGGTCCTGGGCAGCCTGATGTGGTAGGGGGGGCACCCAGCCTGCACAATGTCTTGGAACTGGGTGATCTTTAAGGTCTTCTCCAGCCTAACCTATTCTATAAGGAGATGACGTTCAGTGCCAATTATTAGTGACTAATCACACAGCCAGTGATTAGCAGTCATTATTAAATGCGGAGGTTGGTGGCCCTGCATGTGGCAGGGGGGTTGGAGATTGATAATCCTTGAGGTCCCTTCCAACCCTGGCCATTCTGTGATTCTGTCGAGCTGACAGCACGTTGCTGTTGCAGGCTGACTCTTCAAGTGAAGCCATTCTGCGCAACATGCACCGAGAGCTCGTTCCAGCCACACGGACTGCCTTAGCTGGGGAGTATGGAGCTGTCTTCCACCACAGGTTTGGTAACCATGGCAGTGGCAGCTGTTCTCTAAGTGTGCTGTGCTCATTCTATCCAACTTGATCCATCAGTTTTCATTTTGCAGCACGTCCGTGCTGTAGAGAATGCAGCTGGAGGTTTCTGAGATGGTTGTTGGGAAGAAATGAGCACGAATCCTTGGGATTATTCCGTGTGTGTGAATGCCTTAGCTAAATGGCACTGCCTTTGGTAGTGCTGTATGCCTGAGATGCTATGTAGGAGCACGCTTCTGCCTATCCTAGTGACTTTTCTCTCTAGTGAGCATAGCAGTGGTGCTGTTCAAATAATAATTCAACAGTGTTTGCTTTGAGGAGCTGTTAGCATGCAGGAGGTCCCCGCAGCTTGGCTGTATGCTTCCCTGCAGTGTCTTAGTCTTGAAGACTTGAAAGGACATGGGATGATCAGGGACCCACCTGCTTTGGGTCTGATGGGGCACCGTGCCTCGGTTTCCCCGTGTGTAAAGTGCATAAATTGCATTGCTTCTGACAGTGAAAAGGTTAACTCTGTTGGAAAAGCTGGGAGGAGCTGTTTCTGAGAAGTGATCTAAAAGTGTAATTGTGCTTTTTAATTACAGAATTAAACACTGACGTTCTGTAGTAGTTTGGTGCTGAATTGAAAGGGCAGCCCTGTGAAACATGGCCTAATGCTGGTCTGGTTCTAAAACAGGTGCAAGGAAAGGGAGGTGGAAGCTGTTGCAGTGCAGGTTGCTGCATGCACAGAACAGACATTGGTGAGAAGGCAGATGGAAAGTGACTGTTAACTCTTCTTCACCTGAGCTGTGAGTAGGCAGGCAGCCTTGAGATGTCAGATTGCATGGAAGCTTTTCAAAGATCTTGAGTTTAATTGTGCTCTTGTTCAAAAACTTGTCTTTTTTTCAACTGGAAACAGTGGAATCCACAGTTCAGACTGCCTGATTTACATTTCAAATATGTCTGTGCTAATGCAGGTGGATAATGAATATTTCTCAGTGTGTCCTTAGCCTGGGAATGCAACAGAGAAGCCAAAGGGCTATCTGACATTCAGAGAGGAGAGCTCTGTTTTGCAGATGCATATTCAGTAACATGAATGCTTCCTGTCTATGCCAGTAAATAAGAGGTCTAAGGTGATCTGCTTAGTGTGAATCTGGCCTTTATTTTCAGTCTAACAGGGTAGGGTTATGGAAAATGAAAGGCTGCGCGTCAAACATGAACGTTTCCACCAAATCTTCCTTTGCTGTGCAGGTAAAGCAGCAGCATTTCTGCTCATCCATCAGGCTGCAGAAAATCCAGTCACAAGGTGACAGCAGAACAAACGTGTTTGGAAGCCTTTGGTGGAGGGGATGTGGCACAGTAATGAAAAATACTCCTGGAGATGATAGGGATTGGTGTAACTTGTGATGTCTGTATTTTGCACAGAGAACCTGTCCTTGGGAGGAAGAGGTTGAGACCTCATCCAAATATAATCCAGGTGATCCGAGCTTTCACATCCTCTGTCCCGTTGCTGCCTGGAGCCCTCACAGACTATCCTGATGTTCTTCCAGTGAGCCTGAATCCCAGAGGGATCGGTCGCAGCCACACGCTCTTCTTAGTGATGAAAAAGTAGGTGGGGAGAAGTGTGCTGGGAGCTGGGACTTTGTGGGGTTGCCCAGCAGGGCTGTGTGTTCTGCTGCCTCATGGGTCCTGCTAGAGATTTGGCTTGGGTTGCTGCCAAAAGCCAGAGTGTGCGCTTGGAAACATGGCTCCTGAGAGCTGTTGAGATTTTAGCTCTTCAGCAATAAAGACAAGCTGCCCACGGTAACAGTTGCCACAAAGGAATGCAAAACTTGCCCCAAAAAGTGAATGTTGCCTCTAGGTGGAACACGCTGCTAGAGGCAGAGGAGAAGATGAGATTTGGTGTCTCTATCTGCCTCAGCTGGGTTTTGTTTTTCAGTGGGTATGGCTGTGCCACTGATGTAAAACCACTGTTTCCCACTTTTCTGTTCTGTCTGCATCTGGAGGAGCCCTCTGTCTTCTTTGTAGCTCGAGAAAATGTTCTTTTGCTCACTTTGCACATCTCTGTTACACTCCTACAGTCTGTATCAGTGATGTGTCCCCTCTCTGATGCAAGGAATAAAACCTGTATGCGTGTAGAACCCTGTAACAAGCTGTACCTGGAGACCCTCACCGTGCTGGTGACTCAAATATGGAAAGGTGTGGCAAAGTTCAGTAAGAATTTGTCACTTCTGAGTGCAGTGTAACCCCAGCCAGGCAGCACTGAGGTGGGATGGGAAGGGAAGAGCTCCTGGGATGCTAATCCAGGTACCTTCCATGTTCTCACTAGCTATCCGTGCACCCTGCGCCAGTACCTGAGGGACAGCAGCCCGGATACCCGTCTGTCCAGCATGATGATTTTGCAGTTGCTGGAAGGCGTGGACCATCTCGTTCGACACAGGATAGCACACAGAGACCTGAAGTCTGACAACATCTTGGTGGAGTTCGATTCTGGTGTGTAGATCACTGGGTGTAAGTCTGTCTGTGGACGTAGAAGGTTGTGCTGGAGCCTGAGGGAGAGGTGCTGGGTGTTGCACAAGCAAAGAGAATGTTGGCTTGAAGGCATACAGAGCTGGCATAGCTGGAGGTGCCCTGGCATTAGGCTGTGCCATTCCTCGCTTGCCAAACAGCACAGGGCAGTTCTTAAAGTGCTGCTGCACCCTGCCATGCCTGCACATCTGTTGAAAGACAGGGAACTGGCAGAGTATTAAAACCAAAAGCAGCATTTTGGTCACCAGCTTCTCCTGTTGGCCCTTCTAAGTGAGATTTTAATTACCTGAGCTTTTTTTCAATGTGACTGGAAATCAAATGGGCAGGAAACAATAGAATGAAGCCAGCTCTTTGTAATTATAAGTCTTGGTGCAGCAGCTGTGGCAGGCAGTGCTAATGTCATCTTTCTTGAAGGAAGAGCTCCTCTGGAGCTACACTAGGAATGATTTAAAGCATTGATTTTTCCCTTTCAGAGACTGGAGATGTAATGATTTTGCTTTGCAACGTTTGGCTTGTCTTCAGGACAAGAACTGTCAACTCATGCAAAATTTTTCCAGCCTTTTGCTACAGCTCAGTGTGTATCCTTACAGCTTTTGCTGTAGATAAAGATGAAAGTAGGGAAACGAAAAGATTGTTTCATCATTGAAGAGTTCCTAACCCGTGTGTCCTGGTTGTCAGGGTATCCATGCTGCCTGCTCCTGCTGTTCCCATGCTGCTGTCTCATGCAGCCAGGTGCTCCCAAGCTGAACGCTCACTGCTGTCCCTCTTGCTTGCAGCTGGCTGCCCCCGGCTGGTGATCACAGACTTTGGTTGCTGTTTGGCAGACGACAGCATTGGTCTGAGGCTGCCCTTCATCAGCACAGACATGGATCGTGGTGGCAATAGCTCCCTCATGCCACCTGAGGTAAATCCGTCCTGCTGGTTGTGGGTTTGTGCTGCTTCTGGGAATGAAAGCTTCAGCACCAGCTGAGGTGCAGGATGTGAGATCTTGGCAATATGTGAGATCTTGGCAAAGTGTGGGATTGGGTCTGGAAAGAATGAATGGAATTTTCTTGGAATCCACACTAAATATTTGTCAAATGGGTACTTTGGCCACAAAATGAAAATCAATCGGTGTTTTGAGGCAGTGTTGACTTTTCCCACAGAAAGTTTGTTCTGCAGCCTTTTTCTCAGGCTCAGTTCCAGATAGCTGTTAGAGGAGTTCCTGCAGCTGTCCTTGCAGTGGGGCAGCATGTAGCTTTTGAACGAAGTTCAAGGTGGTTGTGAGATGATGGATAGTTGCCTTTTGGTCCTTTGGTGATAGCACTGATAAAACCTAAGGCAGTCTGGCTGCCTTCGTGTACCAGAGCACCCTGCCTTGTATTTCCTGCATGCAAGTGCAGTACTGGTTGTTATTCCACGTCTCCTGTCTGTCTTAAATCTCAAAGTGAAATGTCTCTTAGGACTCGGTGGGAATGCTGGTGGGAGGTAACAACTAAATCCTAGCTGTAGTGATCAAAATCTTCCACATGTAGTGGTGGGCTGAGAAGCAGTGAAAACCTGAGGCGTGCCTAACAGAACATATTCAGTTAGAACTCTTTGCTTTAACTTTTCCATCTCATTAAACTTGTCGTGCAGGTGACCACAGCATCAGCAGGTCCAGGCATGGTGATTGACTACAGCAAAGCCGATGCCTGGGCTGTCGGAGCCATTGCCTATGAAATCCTGGGCCTGCCCAATCCTTTCTACAGCTGTGGGGACTCGTTCCTGGAGAGCAGAAGTTACTGTGAGGAGGAGCTGCCAAGCCTGCCTGTTGGTGTGCCCTGTGAGGTGAAGCAGGTGATAAGGATGCTGCTGCAGAGGGATCCCAACAAGGTCAGAAACCTGCCTTGAGGAAGTCATCCAGCTGCTCTTTGCGTTGTCTGTAGGTCGCCTTACCCTGTAGTGCTCCAGGTGCTCCTGTAATACAGATGTGATTGCAATGTAGATAACAAACAAAGGTGAATGTGGGTCTTTGTGGGAGCACAGCACAGCGCTCACTGAACTTCTCAGTGACTTCAGATGTTTGTGTCCATGGTTGGTGTTCACATGTAGTTGCCTGGGTTGAAAGGGACCACAATGATCATCTAGTTTCAACCCCCCCTGCTGTGTGCAGGGTTGAATAATAACAACAAAAGGCCTTTTTGTCCTCAGAGAAGGTCTAGGGGACTTTCAGCAATGCAGATGGGACAGGATGTGATGTGAGCACAGCTGATTTTCCCTCTCGCTCCTTTTGCAGAGATTGTCTGCTAGAGTTGCTGCTAACGTGCTCCACTTGAGCCTCTGGGGTGAAAGCATGCTGGCATCCGAGGCCCTGAAGCCCGACCAGATGACTGCCTGGCTTCTCTGCCAGTCTGCAGCCACTTTGCTCATGGACGGACTGGTGGACAAAAGCAGGGTAGAAACCAAAATGAAGATGTGCTTTTTGGCCAACCTCGACTTCGAAGACCTCTGGACAGCAGTTTTCTTGTTGCTGGCCTGGAGAAACCAGTCTGGGTGAAGAGTCAGTCCTACCTGGGCGGGCCGTGACCGTGCAGTAGATAAATGGCACTTGCTGAAAGCACATAGGAATCTGTCTGTTCTGTCTGCCCAGAATCCTGTACTAACTTAGGGAAAATATCTGCAGGCCTGCGCCGAGAGGTTGAGTTCATCTGTAGGGAGTTTTAGTACACGCTGCTTTTCTCTTCCTGCTAGAGGACTTGCCCTTGCCTCGTCATTACTCCTTCAGTCAGGGTTTGCAGAATGCATCCTGGGGTGTGTGCTGGGTTGTGTTCAGTCAGGAGTTCAGAGCTGGCTTCGAAGTCACGCGTTGTGAAGCAAGTTCCTTTTGAGAAGAGAGCTGTGGGGAAGGAGGTGCTGTCTGGCTGTGGGGAAGGAGGTGCTGTCTGTCTGTGGGGAAGGAGGTGCTGTCTAGGTGCTCTTACACACAAATATCACAGATTTAAACGATGCACAAAGAAAGCTGTGCTGGCAGAAGGACATACAAACTTCTTGACTGCTGTGCAGTGGCTGTCCTAATTCTGCCAAGGCCAAGTCAAACTGTCAGGGATAATACTGCATGTGGAATAGGGCTGAGGAGCAGTGCTAGCTTAGGGAGTGTCCTGTGATGCTAACCTGCTTTCTGAACCTGGTTTTGTGCTTAACAATGAAGTAACATCCTTTGCTTGGAGAGGATAGGAGACACCACTGTTGGAACGATAACAGCCATGTTAATGAAAACACCGTTTGATTTCATGTCTGTAATTGTGTTAAAGGGAGCTGGGGGAAAATGTTACTGCTGCTGGTTGCACAATAAATGGATGATGACGTTCTGAGCATTCTCTAAATCCAGTTCATCTCTGTTCACCGGATCCAGGTCTTTGGCCCGTAGTGCTGGGTCAGTGTTGGTGTCTCAAAGTCCTGTCTCTGAAATGTGTTCTTTTATTCCAACCAGAGGGAGTTCCCCAACGAGAGCCCCCTCCTGTTTGAGGAACAAACAGCCTTGTGATCACGTGTATCCTCTCTCCTCTGGCTGGTAACTGACGTGCAGGTTGTGGCTCAGGTGGCTGATATCCCAGCACACCATCACACAGCAATGCTGTCAGATCTGTCACTCTGCAGTGCTCTCTGGTTGAGTTGACAGTGCAGTGCTGCCTGTCAGGGAACGGCCCTGCTCGTTTTACAGCAACAGAGAGCTGTTTGCTATCCAAGGAAATCCCCAGGAAGCCAACTCCTGCACCCCTTGCTCCCCTGGTGCTCGTTGCAGTGTAAATGCTGTCAGTTTCCTGGAGGAGCCCTGCTTTGACCTCTCTTCCCTTTGGTTTGCCGTTCAACCCATCAGCTCGTGCTGACTCAGAAGAACACAGCACAGCTCCCACTTGCTTGCATGTCACTGCAGCTTGAAATTACAGACATATTTCATATGAAAACAAATTATATAGAGCAGGCTTTCAGTTGTGAATGTACTCCTTTTATTTTTTTTCCCCCTTGGCTCTCCTTATCTCTCCCAGATGCAGGTGCTAGAAGGGCAGTGAGCAGAACACTGCACTCAGCCTTGGCATTGCACAGGGGTTGCATCTCATTTGTTTGCACCTTGTGTGTCTGCAGTTCTGGTGAGGTCAGATGCTTTCTGTTCTGTCCCACTGCCTTTCCTTAGTGGGACGTTTTTATGATATTTTAACTCTTGGGGTGGCTTTGTTTGAGGCAGGTAAGAAATGGATGCCTTGCTTCCTGCAGCTGATCAGCGTGTGGAAGGGGAATGAGAAAGAGAAAGATGCGTGGGAACAGGAACCTGGGCACTCTGCCTTTTGCAGGGCATCCAGACGCACTTCGAACCCGGCAGGGTGACACAGGGAGCCGCCTGGCTCTGCTCCCAGCTGCAGGAGCGGGGCAGGCTTTGGGGTCTTGCTGTGTGTGGCAGGATGAGCTGCCTGCTCAGGCCAGCCAGGCTCTCTGCTCGGTGGCTTTTTGCATCTGCTGCTGCTCCTTGCCGCCGTGCCTCGCGGTTCAACGTGCCTCCCAGCGCTGAGTGCGTGGCCCGGCCCGTGGGGCTCTGCTCCATGCTGAGGCTTCCTGTTCAGACCTCAGCAGAGGGGCTGAATGCAGCTTTTGTCGGCGTTCCCCTTGATGTGGGCACGTCCAACCGGCCCGGAGCCAGGTAGGAGGGCAGCTGCTGCTCGGCTCCTGCTGGCAGCGCGGCTCTGCCTGCAGCTTCCCCTGCATGCGTTCTCCTACTCAGGTTTGGTCCTCAGCAGATCCGTGCTGAGTCAGTGATGGTGAGGAGGTACAACGCCAGCACTGGGGCAGCGCCTTTCGACTCCCTGCTGGTGGCTGATGTTGGAGATGTGAATGTCAACCTCTACAACCTGCCTGACAGCTGCCGCCGCATCTACGAGTCCTACCAGAAGATCGTGGCCTCTGGCTGTGTGCCTCTCACTCTGGGTAAGTGCCCTGTGGGAGCTCCTAATCCTGTCCTGATTCCATTTTCTCCTGATTTGGTCTGAGCACGCAAACAAGAGCAGCATAAATACAGGGGGGAAAAAAATCACTGGAAAACAAATGCAAGGAGTGCTGAGAGCCTCTTGCAATATGCAACGTCCTCTTCCTCGTCCTGTCGCAGGTGGAGACCACACTGTAACATACCCCATCCTGCAGGCAGTGGCAGAAAAGTAAGTTTCCAACCCGGAGGTGTAGAACACAGCCCTGTCCTAACGTTGCTCAGCCCCTCCAGTGATGGCAGTGATGGTGTAAGTTGGGGGATACCGGGTGTGGGTTGGGGACTGATGTGCTCACTGATCCCACCAAGGCACGGACCTGTGGGGCTGGTGCATGTGGACGCTCACACTGACACCAGTGACGTGGCCCTGGGGGAGAAGATCTACCATGGGACCCCGTTCCGGCGCTGCGTGGATGAAGGGCTGCTGGACTGCAGTCGTGTGGTTCAGATTGGCATCCGTGGCTCCTCCTATGCCCCCGATCCGTACAAGTACTGCTGGGACCAGGTAACCTCTGGCAGCTGCTCTGACTTAAAGCTTATTTGGGAAATGCAGCCCGGTCTCCTTTCCATAAATCCCCAGTGGGATCTGGGTTGCTGGTTGTGGGATGATGAATGCTGAGCTTGTGCTTTCGCAGGGATTCCGGGTGGTTCCAGCTGAGGAGTGCTGGATGAAGTCCCTGGTTCCACTGATGGGAGAGGTGAGGCAGCAGATGGGGGGTGGCCCGGTGTACATCAGCTTTGACATCGACGGGCTGGACCCAGCCTACGCCCCGGGAACGGGGACACCAGAGATTGCTGGGCTCACACCTATGCAGGTCAGGGTCACAAAGCTCCCTTCCTAATAAGATAAGGATGTTTTTCTTCCCGTTTGAGGAATTCTGATCATTTATTGTACCCCAATCTGTTTTCCTCCCAGGCTTTGGAGATTATTCGTGGCTGCAAAGGACTCAATATAGTGGGATGTGACCTTGTGGAGGTGGCACCCATATACGATGTCTCTGGTGGGTCGATGGAAATCTGTGGGGCTGCAGGTCTGAAAGGACACTTGCACTAAAGGCTTCAGTTTTTGCTAGGTGCCACCTAGTGTTGAAAGGCCAAGGGCAGCCCTGGGCTCTAGGAACTGTCACAGAGTGGTAGGAGCTGGTAGAGGTGGCTGAGATCTGCGGGTGAAAACAGATGGGCACTCATAGCACAACTTTTATTACTGTTCTTTTTTTAATTTTCATTTTTCGTGTATCTTTTTTTGTCTATTCCTAGGTAACACTGCCCTGCTTGGAGCCAATCTGCTCTTTGAAATGTTGTGTGTCCTTCCTGGAGTGAAAACCATGTGAGGGCAGCTCCTGTCTGGGCCCCAACCCTGCACAGCAGTGACCCACCAGCAGCAGATGCCATCGCAGACCTTGGATGAGGTTCCTGATGCCCTACTCTCCTCCAGGTGCAGTGTGCTTTGCAGTAAGGAATAAATGCTGTGTGCTGCTAGAAGAGGCAGTGAAGCCTAGCAGCTGGGGAGAGCTGGGTGTCCCTTGGCCCAACCTCTGGTGTTCAGGAAGGGTTTGGCTGCCCTCGGGATGTGTGAGTGGGTACAGACACGGGGTCGTTTGGCACATGGAAAAAACACAAAAGCCATTTCATCACACATTAAAATAGTTTATTTTGGTTGCGAATCTGTAATCGTTTTTAAAACAAAATGGCATCAGTGCCTGATCACAAATACATGACAAAAAAAAAAAAAAAAACAACAAAAAAAAATCCAAACCAAAAATAAAAAAGACAAGTTTGCTAAATAAGTTAATTCCCCACCTCCCTCCCTGTATCAAAAGTGCAAAAGATGTACTTTGTTTTCAGTCCCACTTGTCAGGCTGTGTTAGCGTACGAGTTGCTGGCAGAGGGAAGAGAAGGGCTTTGGGACAACCTCTGACTTGGGGCTGCTTCCCTTTTTGCTGTAAGGATGTTTTGTTCCAGCTTGTGAGCGGGGCTGCTTGCTTGTTCATGGCCAGACAGCGCGTTGGGACTGAACTGCCTCAATCTTTGGGTTACAGACTGCCACATGCAGAGCAGAGCAGCAGGTGCGTGTTGCTGATGATACCTTACAGCCTGGGGTGATTTGGGGATCTCAGCTTATGACTGCTGGCAGAGGGCAGGCAGAGCTCAGGCGTAAGCAGCAGCTGAGGGCCTCTGACCACGCTCTTCTACTGGCAAGCAAGTGCCCAGTGCTCCATGACAACCAGAACTCCTTCAGTGGGTGATTTTAGAACAGTTTGGCATTGCTGCAGCGCACAGAGATTATATTTTGAAGGCCACAAGGCCAGATCTTTTCCTTACTTGGCCCAGGGGTGAATTCCCTTGCTGTAGCACAACTAGGCACTTTGTCTTTTTAAGTTGCATGTCAAAAGTTTATTCGGGTTTCTGACTCGCTGAGGAGACGGCAGATGGGTTTGTCCATCCCCATTCCTCACCCAAATTTGGTGTTTGTGTGTCACCATCAGGCTGACAGTGTCCTGCCCCAACCCCATCACACCACGTGTGTGCCCTGTAGCTCATTAGCAGGCAGAAGACCTCATTTTTTTTCTTCCTTCCCCCGATTTCAATGCCTCTTTTCTGCAGCTGAGGCCCAGGACCTGCTGAGCTAAAATCCAGCAGCCTCACATAAGAGTGGTTGGCAGCACAGCCACGTTTATTTGAGAGTACACGCAGTGCTGGGATGGCCAACAGTGGGCAAAGCTGTGCCCAGCATGGTGGGAATGCAACAGGCCAAGGTTTTGTGCATCAAAGTAATGCAGGCAGCAAAGTGGCTTGAGCTCCAGGTTGGGACTCTGCAGGATTTCAGTCCCTTTGGAAACCCTTTGGCTTTGTGTTGTGGCTGGAGGAGCTACAAAGCACGCCGGCCCCTGCTGCTTGCCTCCCCCAGCTCACAACAGGCAGCCTGTACCCCAGTGTGGGACTCTGTGCTTTGTGACTGCACGAGCTTCACACAGACCTGTGTGTAAAAACAACAGAAAACCAACAGAAAAAACCCAAGGCAGCCTGCACGTTGAGAAACAAAAGGTTTGTGGCAGGAACGGAATGGGCAAGATGACAAAGCATCTTAAACCCACACCTGAAACAAAAGGAGCCTCACACGTAAGCGACGGTCTGGTGGTACAGCACTTCTGGGGCAACGTTTCAGGAGTACAATCATTGACAAATCAGGTTCCTTGATACAAAGAAAGGTTGGTTTGTACTACAGATGTAAGGGTGTTTGAAAGGAGCCCCCACTGGCTCTCTAGCAGCTAGGTAGAGTTTCTTCTACACATCTACTGGCTCATAGCAGCATATGCCTACAATCCGAGGACACGGTTAAAGTTATGGCTCTAAAATACATCCTCTAAAACTGACAGAAGCAGGAAGGCATCTGGAAAACAATGTGACATTTAAATGGCTCGACACCGTTCCAGTATTTACGGCTGTGCAAAACCCCTTCCCTCCCTGGTTACGGTGGAACTGTCACGCGAGGAGCACGGCGCATGCACATCACCTCCCTGCCCTCACCACAGGTGAGTGCCAGCTTCAGGGCAGGAGTGCTCCCAGCCACGTTCCAGGTCACTTACCCAGGGGGAGCCGAGGGGTACGGCTGTCTGCTGGGAGGGTCTGGAGGGTCTTGCCAGGGTTACACCATGCACCATGGGCTAATAAGCACACAAGGAAGCGAGAGGAGAGCCACGACCTGCCCTGTGTAACCGGCCACGTCACCGCAGCAGTGATCACGGCTTTTATTCATCTGAGGTGAAATGAGGGATGGCTCGGGGACGGCCCAGGAAGCAGGTGTGGCACGATGAGAAGGGAAAAAAGGACTTCTTGGCTTTTTGACAGTACAGCATCCAAACGTGAGGATGGTTGGGGTGGAGGGCGTTTCAGCACGCTTCGTTGCACTCCCGGGCTCTGGATTCTTCTGGTCACCGGCCCTTGGAGAGTTCACCTAAAACCTAAGGTCCATTCATCACAATCATCTGTTCAGACCTGGAGAGAGCTGTCCCTCGGCATCTTCGTAAAAAGTGTGTCTGTTAGAATCTCTTAAAATCCCTCAGTCTAGCGCAGGCCACGAGGGGATATAGAACCTCTGTAAGGAGCCTTCGAGAAGGCGCTCCATCCAAAAGGACAATTTATGTAATTTGTTTTTAATGGATCTCGATCCTGGGCTGCAGGAGGATTTCCCTCTGGCTTCGGTGTGCAGTGAGGAATCGTAATCCTCGCCCGCCCCCAGGGTTCCCCCCTCGTCCCCTGATCTGTGAGGCTTAAAGAGGCAGAAGTATTTCTTGTGGCCGTTCAGGGCCAGCACGTAGCCCGTGTAGTCGCGTTCAAGGAAGTGCTTGTCGTACTGATTGGGGATGGGGGCAGCATCCTGTGCAAACTCTAGCAGGTACTCCAGCCACTCACGGTGCTTGTCCAGGCTGAGGAAGGAGAAATGAAGAGAGCTGCTCCTAGGGGGGAGAAGAGAGAAGCAGGATGAGCATGGCTCCCAAGTCAGGCTGGTGAGTGTTGGTTTTGCCAACTGGACCCTGTACTCGGCATTGGTGAGGCTGCACCTTGAGTGCTGTGTTCAGTTTTGGGCCCTTTGCTACAAGAAGGACATGGAGGCCCTGAAGCTTGTCCAAAGAGGGGAGCAGAGCTGTGAGGGGGCTGGAGCGCAGTCCTATGGGAGGTGGCTGAGGGAACTGAGATTGTTTAGTCTGGAGAAGAGGTGGTCAAGCATAAATCCCCCCCTGATTTTCCACCTAAGCAGCTTTGCTTATGCAAGGTGTTAAAACAGGAAAGTAAACACAGGAGAGGACCCCGACCTACCCTGTGAATGTGTAGACTTCCAGGGCAAACTTCTGGAGAAGGGCAGTTTTGGTGGAGTTAGAGAGAATCAAGACCACGTTCATGTGGCCCGGCCTGAGGCGCACCAGGTTACTGTTGTAGTTGATGTCTGTCAGCTCCGTCACCTCGACAAAGCCTTTTTTGGGAACCCTGCTGCAACAAAACAAAGATGGAGTAAAAGGGGAAGCAAGCATGAATTCATTCCCCCCTCCTTACGCTGATCCAGCCCTGTGCCCTGTAGCTACAGCCCGTGTTGGTGGTGCAACCTGCAGAGAGGAAGAATGGATTTATGCCGAGCAAGGAAGAGTGGCTGGATAGAATGAGACCTGGTGTAAAGTCACAGCTTCCCCTGGATTGTCAGAGTCCCAAGTCCATCTCAGAACAGCTGCTTCCTCTCCCATGTTAGCAGGAGTCACTTAATAACTAAATTTCTGTATCCACATCCCTCTCTGCCCTGCTAACATCACTCCTTCCTGCCTTTCTGTACCCACACTGCCCTTGCAACAACTACTCCATCCACACAGCTCTTCTCTACCATGCACTTCTCTACCTACTACTCGCTGTGCTGCTCGTACTACTCTTCACAAACAATAATTCAGCAAAAAGTGTTTTTGAAGAGAAAGGGAACCTGTTACTCTCTTTGCTGAAGCTCATGTCGTTCTTCTCGGTCTTTGCAGTGGTGTCTTTTTTCTCGGAGGCAGAAGAGTCCCTTGTGTCACTGGAATCACTGCCAAGGAAAATGATTTGGGGCTTGTTTAAAGGGCTGCTTTGAGCTGCTGCTGGTTGGGCTGTGAGATCCCCTTGGATGTGCACTCACCTGAAGGCCTGAACAATGACAGTGCCAAAGAGAATGAAGAGCGCAGAGAAGAGCAAGGACAGCAGGGGCATCATTTCTCGCCTAAGGGAAGATTTGCAAACAGGTCTGTGAGCTGCACAGCTTTTTCTTGAATTTAAACATGATCAGGATTTGGAGCACTGTCCTGTTCCCATCCAAAAGGAGAACAAAAATGGAACATTTTTACAGTAAGGCTATGGGGAAGTAGTGGAAAGCATCAAATGACATGGTCGGCATGTTTTCAGGGGCATAATATCACAATCAACTTCTAGGCCAGAGTACCCAGTACTTCAGGCAGAGGCTAATGTCACTGTGCTGCCACTGCTCTTCACCTTAATCTCAAGAGCATACAGGCACCTGTGTACTTGGTGCACTCTCATTTCCTGTTAACCCAAGCCTGGTTCTACCACGCATCTGAACAAAAGAACAGCAATCCTGCTCCCTGTTGAGAATTGTCAGTGCCCTTTCCATACCAGTTGCTATGAAACAAGCTGTCCCAGCAGTCCAGGATATAGTCCAGCGTGGAATGGAACCACCGGATAAGAAACATCTGTTTAAGAGAAGGAGGGAAAGAAAAAAAGGCAAATGATAAAGCTGTTATTCCCAGCACCAATGAGAGCCCCAGCCCCTGAACTGAACCCCAGCTCCAAATCAGCTTTGGATTATGCCATGAGTTCATCTTTCCTGAGCAACAACACCTGTGGAGTGTGATTCCCACTAATGAGCATAACGGAACTGTTCAAGGAGGTAACATGCTTGCTAAGTGGCTGGAAAGGCTGTGCACTTACAGGAGCAAGCTCATCATTCAAGTCTTCCAGGACAGTCTCTGAGGAGAGAAGACCAGGGTCCGTTCTTAGCTGGTCCAGGAGATCCAGAAGGATGAAGTTGTCCTCGTTGCTGCCTTGCCAGGCCTCCTCCAAGGTTTTATAGGCAATCTTCCCTGCGTTGTTGCGCCTCTCCAAAATGACCACCTGGACAAGCCAACCACATCAGATGTCTGACAGGACAGCACTTTTACTGAGAAAGACATGAGCTTCAAACCCCTGCCCAGAATTAGGAGTCAGGTCAAGTTACAGCAGCCTACATAGAGCGAAGAGATTTACAACGACAGACAAAAAGCACAGCAGAAGAAAAGAAAGGTAAAGGTAATGCTCACAGCTGACTTCCCACGGTACTTCTCCTCATCCATCAGCAAGGCATCTGCAAATTCTGGCTGCCTGTCGTTGTAGATGTGTGCAAACCTCAGTGTGTCTTTTGTGTTGGCCACAGCAAAGGTCAAAAATGCCTCGTAAGCATCAGCAAACTTATCGCCTTCTCCAGTGAGCAGGACCACGCAGTGCCTGGGCAACACAGAGAGGTGGAGAATGAAGAGCTGTTCTGGCTGCCAGAGGAAACAGCTGTCCTCTTTCTGCTAATGAGAATGATCCTGAAGGGATGGAAACCCTGTTTGTCATTTTTGGGCTTATTTTTGAAAGCCTGCCTCTGCCTTCCAGATGTTGAGCTCTCCAGGCTGTTGCCCCACTCCTCCTCCCTTCTCCCTGTCCTCTGTCCCAAGATGCGCCCAGTGGAGGCACAAAAGCTATCAAGCTGCATGGATACCCAGCAATCTCCAGTGCAGTCATTTCCTTCCTTCCCTTGGAGACTTTTTATATCTCACTCAGTCCAACAAGAGATGGCTTTAGAAGTAATCCAAGAGCCTCGGGGGACAAAATGGATTCCCAAGGAGCCTTACTTTCTCTGACGGTGTGACTTCTTCACAGGACACAGCTCCTGGAACAGCCTCTGGTTGGTCAGTCTGGCTGCCATGAGGAACTTATTCTGGGAAAGGAAGTCATCAATGAGCTGCTTCTTCATATCCCGTGCCTAGAGAAAAGAAAGCAAGCAGAGTTGGTACTGAGTGGGTTGAGGAGAGCAAAGCTATTCTAAGACTTCCTCTCACCTGAAGAGCTGGAGGATGCCAGCCATCACAGTCCTCACTGAAACCCCCAAAGACACTTAAAGGACCAAGAAGTTACCTGCAACTATCCCCTACAAAGCTCAGACCCCACAGCTGATGCCCACCAAGCTACCTCCCTCCTGAGGCTTCGCTCACTGCCTTCGCTGAAGCCAGAGGTACCACTGAGAATCAGTGCCACTTATTCCTCAAAATGCAGCCAACCAACCTCTCATTTTGGTCAGAGAAAAAACTTTCCTTTCATGGAAGCACTCGGAGAAGACTCAGAGCTGTACCTGTGCCACATCAGCGGGCTTGTCGATGTGCTCCTTAAAGATCATCAGGGTCGGCGTGTAGACGTTGATGTTGTACTGACTGGACAACTCTTCAGTCCCTCTGAGCCCCACGTACACGTAACCAAAGGACAAGTAATCTCTGTATGCAAAGGCAGTCAGCTGGATGGGAAGAAAGCACCAGAATGTGTCACATTAGCACAAAAAGTATGCCTTGTCCCTCAGTGCTCGTGGTGACTTTGCTTATGAACACCCCCCGCTGTTTAAATGCCACTGGGCATGTGCTGGATTTAGTAGCAAGTCAAAATCCAGAGGCAAATATTGCTTTACCTTGTACAGCAATGGCACGGCTGGCATGTGATCAAACAGAAGGACGTGGGGCTTGTTTTCTTTCTTCCAGTTAGATAGGAAGCGGATGTAGTTTTTATCTGTAATCTTTAAATGGAGTCACACTGTTAGTTGAACCTCAGAACAGTCAGATGCATGCAGTGCTGTAGGGTTAGGTGCCTGAGTGAGAACCAGGTCTGAAAAAGCTGCCACAGGTATGCCTGATGTGTGTGCTGGTTTGACTCGGCACTGACTGCAGCTGGAAGAGCAGCATACAGACTGCACTGCTGGCCTAAATGTGCAGTAGTGCAATGAGCCCCGTCACAAAGAAAATAAGTTACAGAACAGTGTGTTGTGCTTGCTTCCAAGCAGGGAAGCAGGGTGTGGAGCCATAATTACAGCTCTTGAAGCACTTTGGTTCCCCAGTTGGCTCTTCTCACGTCAGTGACACACATCAGGGCTGCATTAATTGGATGAGCAGCTGCAACAGCTAACGAGCTCTGTCTGCCCCCATCAGACGGCAGCCGCAGCGCTGCACGCCCCCCTCACGTGTACCTTCTCTACGAGGTTCCCTGGCAGCAGGTTCTCCACAAACTGCCGCAGGTTTTCTCGACTGACGGCGCTGTGGAAGAAGCTGATCTTCCCGTTCATCAGTCCCAGGATGGACGGCGTGCTGTGAGCGCCGAGGTGATGGGCCAGGCGCCTCTCGTACCCGGCGTGAACGACCCCGATGCCCACCCCTGTGAAAGGAGAGCAGACTGACCTAAACGATGACCGCGAGCCCACGCCTGGACCACACAGCTGAGTTGGAAGAACCCTTCCCTTGCTCAGCACCACGCTTGGCAGTTATCTGTGTCACGGTCCCTCCCAGCTCTGTGCTTTCCTCATGCTGCAGTCCCTTGGAACTTGTACTGAAAGCTTTATCGAGGGAGAGAGGGAACGTGATGGCCTCTTTTATTTTACCCACCGACGTCGCACGTGCTACAGTAAAACCCAAAGGAGAACAAGCTCAGTAGGGAGGGACTGGACCACCTCTGTGTCCTGCTGTGTTTTTTTGGAATGTGCATGCAGGAGACATCAGCACGAAAAACAAAATTTCCATTTGCTCTCTGCATTCCCAGCTTTCTTGTTGGCACACAAATATATTTCCAGTAGGGCTGACGAGTCCCCAGACTTCCCTCGCAGCCCTGTATGGTGGTGACTCAGGTGCTGTATTCTGCTTGTTCCAAGTTCAGGACAGAGCCATGCAGGATTTACCTATGAGCTTTAATTAATGTGGTTATTTATTACCATGGCTGCTGGACTACAATTAGGGAGAAAAGGCATCTTCCCCTTGTAGCATCGGGGGTGACCGAGGGAACAACAGTGAAACCACCAGGCAGAAAGAGCTGAAACTGTATGAGTCAGAAGGAAAGCCTAATGTTTCCTTGTTTACAATGCTTAGCCTCATTGATTTAGTTATTACTAACACACAGGAAAGTGTTAGGCTTGTGGCCTAAATCCCTGAGTCCTTCTATGGACCAGCTGCTGGTGGACACCCTTCCCATACCTCATTCTGCAAGGAAATTCGTGCTCAACCCCAACGCCTCGTCCTTACCCAGTGCCTCCAGTTCCTGAGCAACTTCCTTCCACACGGGCTCGATGTGGATGCAGCTGAAGCACCAATCTGAGGTGATCTTAATGAGGTATGGTTTCTTGAAACTATCTGGCACGATTTCATTGATGTAATGTGAAAAATGGAGCAAATACTTCTCGTCAGAGGTGTCACGTCTCTCTGAATTGAAGGGGAAATGGAAGAAGGACTCATCAAAGTAGAAGCCTTCGTGGAAGTGGTGGAACTGGCGCTGCTGGTGCTGGGAATAGCCCTGGCTCTCCCCAGCATCTCCATAGCGATCAAAGTTTGCCCTCTTTTCCTCGTTGGAGAGGATCTGGGAAGCAAAGGACAGAAGAAAGGTGGCGCAGTGCAAAGCGTGGAGGGGTGGGGATTGGAGTAACCCCGACCCACCCCCACCCACCGTGCCCACTGACCACATCCCTCAGTGCCACATCCCCACATTCCTCGAACACCTCCATGGATGGTGACCACACAGCTCCCTGTGCAGCTGTGCCAGCACATCACTGCTCTTTCAGAGCAGAAATCACTGCTGACATCTAACCCACACCTTGAGGTGCACCTTGAGGCCATCACCTCCCATCCTATTGCTGTCACCTGGAGCAGAAGCCAACCCTGCCTCACCGCAGCCTTCCTTCAGGAGCCGTACGGAGCGATGAGGTCTGCCTTGAGCTCCCCGTTCCCCAGCCTCACCATCCCTGCGCTGCACTCCAGCCCCTTCTCGGTCCTGTTCCTTTCTGCAGCGCCTTTCTCTTACCTCGTAGGCCTTGCTGATCTGGATGAACTTATCCTCAGCGCCCGGGTCCTTATTCTTATCCGGATGCCTGGAGCGGGGTTGGAAGGACGAGGCGTTACTCCCTGCCGCGCACCCAGGCCTCCCCGCCCCCCCCCAGCCGCAGGTCCCGCTCTGTACCACTGCCGTGCCAGACGTTTGTACGCCTTCTTGATGTCGGCCTGACTGGAGGAGCGGCCCACGCCCAGCACGCGGTACGGGTCCCGCTCCGGCGCGGCCTGCGCAGCCAGAAGCAGCAGCAACACCAGCAGCAGGCCGGCCGGGCCCGCGCGGCCCAGCTCCATGGCGGGCACCGGCACCGGCCTCAGCCCCGCAGCCGCCGCTTCCGGCGCGCCCGCCCGCCGTCACCATAGCGACGCTTCCGCTTCCGGTCATGTGACGTGGATCGCCATGGAGGAGGCGCAGAGGCGCGCCTTGCGGCGCGGCCGGGTGCGGCTGGTGGAGGGGCTGCGGCCCGAGGCGCTTTGGGGGCCGCTGCAGGCCCGAGGGGTTTTCACCAGCGCTATGGTGGAGGATATGCAGGTGGGCTGCGGGGCGCGGCCGGGGGTCCCGCGTCCTCGCGGTCCGGTGAAAGGGCCTCGTGTCCCCTCAGCTCGGTGACGGGGCTCGGGGTGTCCTTACGTGGGATCCTGGGCTCCATCAGCAGAGGGGTGGCCAGCAGCGACAGAGAGCTGATGGTTCCGCTCTGCTCTGTTCTTGTGAGGCCCCATCTGCAGCACTGCGTCCAGGTCTGGAGCCCCGAGTACAAGAAAGACAGGGAACTGTTGGGGAGGGTCCAGAGGAGCCACAAAGGTGATCAGGGGCTGGAGCAGCTCTCCTATGAAGACAGGCTGAGGGAGCTGGGCTTGTTCAGCCTGGAGAAAAGAAGGCTGCAGGGTGACCTCATTGCAGCCTTCAGTACCTAAAGGGAGCCTACAAATGGGAGGGGAGTCAACTCTTGGAAAGGGTAGATACAAAGGGGACAGGACAAGGGGAAATGGTTTGAAGTTGAGGGAGGGAACATTGAGGTTGGATGTCAGGGGGAAGTTCTTTCCTATGAGAGTGGTGAGTACTGGAACAGCTGCCCAGAGAGGCTGTGGATGCCCCCGTCCATCCCTGGAGGTGTTCAAGGCCAGGCAGGATGGGGCCCTGGGCAGCCTGGGCTGGTATGAAATGTGGAGGTTGGTGGCGTTGCATGTGGCAGGGGGTTGGAGATTAATGATCCTTGAGGTCCCTTCCAACCCTGGCCATTCTGTGATTCTCACATCCCTCCTGCCCAGTAGCAGGACTCGAAGTGTCCCCTCAACCCCCAGCCCTATGACAGGCCCTGGGAAGGACCCATGTTCCCACAATCTGATAACGAGCCCTGAGGGATCCAGCATCCTCTCAGCCCCACGGGTCCTCGTGTCCCTGTTGCCTGCTGACAGGTCCCTGTGAGTCCCTGCATCACTGCAGCCCAGTGACAAAGCCCTGGTGCCCTCTGTGTCCCTTCCATGCCCATGACATGGCCCACGGCACCCCTATCTCCTCCACTGGCCATCTGTATGGTGCCCTCTTGTTCTCCCCTTTGTTCCCCTTCCATGATACTGGTGGCAAGCTGATTTAGAAAGTGTCTTTTATCCCTGTGGTGTCAAGCTGGGGGTGTCCCCTGGTCCTCCCATCCCCTAGAACCAGGGGTTCCAGTACCCTCCTTTTGTTTCCTGTTGGCTGTGGCAAAGCTGAAGGGCTCAGGAAGCATCACCGAGCCTCGTCCTTGCCTTCCCTCCTCTGCAGAGTGCTGGCACCCGAAGGGAACAAGCACGACAGCTGGTCATAGACCTGGAGACCCGTGGGAAGCAGGCCTTCCCAATATTCCTCTCCATCCTGAGGGACACCGGGCACGATGACCTGGCTGACATGCTGGAGGAGGGGTGTGGAAGCCCCATCTCCCCACCTGTGGACCTGAGGCCTGTGCAGCTGGAGCTGCCTGGAGAAAGGCGTGACAAAAGTAAGTAGTGAGAAGGTGATTCTTTGCATGGTGAAGTGCAGGATGGGGTGTAGCAGCTGGATTCCTTCTTGGTGTAGAAAGTAGGCTGTGAAGTCCTGGTTTTATTATCCTCTGGCACAGGTTGTAGTGGCGACTGCATGAGTTTGTGGGAGAATGATGTGCTTTCTGGTAGCAGAAGTGTTGAAGCCCCAGCTGAGCTCTAGCAGCTTCCTTCTGCTTTTCACATGCAGCCTTTGTACTGCTGTGCTGAAAATGGGCTTCACTGTCTTTGCTACTCCTGTTCTGCCCTTTATCTGTTGATGCAGCTCATACAGCTGTCATGAGAAACCTCACTGAAGTCGGATCAGAGAAAAACAGAAATGGTTTTGTTCTGCCCTTGCAGTGGTGTAGCTGCAAGCTGTGGTCCTTAAGGGGAACCAGAGCAGTTGAATTCTAATGTGCAATGGGAAGGGGCAGAAGGAGAGAGATGACTTTGCCATGCCGTGACAGGTGTGAGCACTGCGGAACGCTTCTCCATCGCAGTCCAAGGTGAGAGTGAGCGATTTGGGATGTCTGCAGCAGCAGCCCATGGTAAGGATTGTCCTGGAGGTCCAGGCTCAAACTGCTGACACTCTTCCTCTTTGTGGTTTGAGAGATGAGAACCAAATGCTGCTTCTGGTGTGTGGTGGGGTGGGAAGGGGTGTCTGTCACCTCTGTGTGACAGATGACAGGAGAAAGTTGGTGTTAATTCTTTGAAGAACAGGTTGAACATCTCACTGTTGAGCGCTAAGAGCGAAATCCCGTTTCTCTGTTTTGTGTTGTAGGTTCAGCTGTTGACAGGGGTGACCACAGACTGGTTAGTATTGTAGATTTTTCTTCTTTTCCAGTGTATTTGTGGTTGTGTTGGGGTTGTTTGCTGCCAGTCATCTCAGAGATTCTGTTTGCAAGGAGCTTGTGCTTTAAGAATTGAAAAGGCCGAGCAAGGCTGAAGATATTTAAGTGTTCACCCTCACGATGCAAGGCACAGAATGTCCAAAAAAAGGTCTTAGCGTGGCTTAAACTTCTACCTGGACTAAAGAAATCCCTCAGAGCTCGTGAGCTGCTGCAGCATGTGAAAGCAGTTCTGTGACAGCCAGTCCTTGGTGCTGGGACGTGAGGAATCGTGCTGAGGCTGACAAGGCTGTAACCAGGACAATGTGCTCAGGGTGGGTCAATCATTAGCCAGCTCCTCCTTGGGATCACACGAACCGTGCTGCAAATAACGTGATGTGGAGCTAAATGTGGTGCTGACAGAGTTTCTAGCAAGACAGCTAGTGATTTCCTCAGGCACCAAGTCATTTGTAAAGCAGTGTTTTGACTTTGTAATCACTGTGTTGGGAAACAGAAGCAGAGAAAACAACAGTCAACATTTGTGGCAGCTTTAGGAGGCTGACGGTGAAGCAGGCACTGAGAAATGTGTGTGCTGCCTTCTGACAGCACAACTCACCCCCGAGGCAGGGCAGGGAGTTTGGCTGTGTTCACGTGGCTGGAGTTTGGAGGGGCCTCCCCAAATTAATGTGTTGGAGTTGATGCTGAATCTGACTACGCAGGAGATGGATCTGCCTGTTTTCTTGGCTGCTAGAGCACGCTCCCTGGGATCTCATGGTGAGGTTTGATGAATGTGCCTGAACAACCTGAAAACCTAACCTTGTGGCTAAAGTCGTGGCCATTTTCCTGTGAATTAGGCAATTTTTTTTTCCTCTGCTTGCACATTCGAATAATGTGAGCATGGAGAACAGACACTCTTATCCGTCCCTAGGCTTAGAGATGTGAAAGAACTGAGAAAGGAGCTGCTTTTAAGACTCCTCTTCCACTTTTACAGGTGTTCCACTGGACTAGCTGGCGAATGCTCTGAATTAGGGGGTGTTTAATTGTGACTGACAAGTTCTCTCGTGCATGCCAGGTGTACCAGCTGCGAGCAGACCCTTGTGGGCACTGCCTGATCTTCAACAACGTCAACTTCAGCACAGACTCCGACCTGTCAGCTCGGGCTGGCTCTGACATAGACTGTGAGAAGCTGGAGAAGCGTTTCAAGTCCTTGTGCTTCCACGTCCGGACCCTGAGGAACCTCAAAGCTCAGGTGAGGGTAGCAGAATGAAGACCTGGTTACTCTTCAGGCTCAGTTGTGATTCCTGCATGCGATGCATAGGGATGTGTGTGAGTATTACTTTGTGCCAATGGGTTTTGTGGTCTGTATGTGGAGGGTCTGTTATCACACTTTTACTGGACAGAAAGCAGCAGAGATGCAGCTGGGTCTGATAGGGCAGGGCTTGCCAGGGCAGGGCAGGGCTTGCCAGTCATCTGTGGCCAGTTTAAAGCATGATGTTTTTTATGTAGGAAATTGATCTGGAGCTGCGGAAGCTGGCACAGCTCGACCACAGCACCCTGGACTGCTGCCTTGTTGTCATCCTCTCCCACGGCTGCCAGGTGGGTTTGTGCTCCTCTGACATCTTGGGGAGTTCTGATCCTGGGTCTGGGTGAAGGCAGACACGAGGTTCCCTGCTGCAGTGCCTTTGCAGAGGTTGGTGGCATTTGGTCAGAAGTTATTAGCTTCTGAGTGTGGGATCTGTACATCAGAACCGAGTGGGGGGCAAAGAGCAGAAGGAGGTGGTGCTGACCTTCATACTGTAGTCCTCCAGTGCTTCCTGATCCTCTGGTTCTGCCTGGAGAGTCGTTAGTCATGATTAAGACTAATCATCACAAGGTGTAGACCTTGGAGTTAGAGGAGAAGAGATAAACTGTTCCTAAAAGGGTTGTGTGTTGTGTGCCCCTTGTCCTGGAGGATAAAGAATCCCATTGCTGGAGGAGGTGGAATAGGAGTTGGGTGGTATTGAAGGGTTGGATTTCTGGGTATTGTCTGCTGGAATCCCTTTGCCCTGCTGCAGTATGCATATTTGCACAGATATGAGGAAGTGAGATTTGTTCTCACTTTATTCTTATATGGAAACTTTCTGCTAGACAGTGATGGGGGAGGGAGAACACTTGGCCAGAGGCGGGTTCCCTCTGAGCTTGCCTTTCCTTCTGTGTTAACAGCTCTTGGATTTTCCTCTTCCAGACCAGCCATATTCAGTTTCCGGGAGGGATTTATGGAACAGATGGCAAAACCATTCCAATTGAAAAGATTGTGAACTATTTCAATGGGTCCCAGTGCCCAAGTTTGAGAGGAAAACCCAAACTCTTCTTCATCCAGGCGTGTGGAGGAGGTGAATCTTTGTGTTGGCAATAAGCTGTTAGGTGTGAGCAGGCTGGTGAGACACAGTTGGGCTTTGTCGTCGTCTTCCTTTCATGTCTGTTGCCCTTTTCCCCAGGTGTTTCCTAGCATTCCCAGCCATGTATGTCTACTGCTAAGATGGGTTGAATGTCAGGAGCATCTTGCAGGAGGGCAGCACTGGTGGTTTTGCCGTGCAGCGGGGTGGTTTCACTGTGCAGAGTGGGGGCTGTGAGATGGCAGGAGGGCAGTAGTGGCATCCCTTGCCCCACGTCCAGGCGCATTCCTCCTGTTCTCTGTGTTTAGCAACAAGGGTAGAACTGTAGAATGGCTTGGGTTGGAAGGAACATTGGGAGGTTGGTTGGAAGGACTTGGTTAGTGGGAAGCCTGATGGCTGTGACTGTAGCAGCACTGTCAGAGAGCAGAAAAGCGTGGTTTTGTTGGAGGATTTTTTCCCCTACAGTTGTTAACAGAGGATGTATGGCTGCAGAGCGTGTCAGATGTGAGCGAGAGCTGTTGTTGCTGCCATTTTTTGCAGAAGAAAAGGACCATGGATTTGAGGTGGGCTGTGAATCACCCCAAGATGAAACTCGCCGAGGTTGCGTGGAGTCGGATGCGATTCCTTTCCAGGCTCCATCGGGGAGTTTGGACGAGCCGGACGCCGTTGCCAGTTTGCCCACTCCTGGTGACATCTTGGTGTCCTACTCAACCTTTCCAGGTGAGCTGCTTTTCCTTGGGCAGCTGGTCTGGTATTAAGTGGGGGAGGTTGGTGGCCCTACGTGTGGCAGGGGGTTGGAGATTCATGATCCTTGAGGCCCCTTCCAACCCTGGGCATTCTGTGATTCTGTGAGATAAGTGCAAATGATTTGCAGAAGCAGTCGGTGCTGAGGGCGCTTGGCCAGTAGTCGAGACATCCTAATTCTGCCCCTGGCTTTTGGAGAAAGCCACCACCAAGCTGCTGTGCCTCAGCATGGTGTCCCCAATAGTCAGTGTTTGCTGCTGAAGTTAGGGGCAGCCACCTGTTGGAGGTGGTACGCAGGGAGATGAAGACACAGCAAGACTGACTGCAAGAGTGATTTTCTCCTTCGTCTGCAGGTTTTGTGTCCTGGAGGGACAAGGTGAGTGGCTCGTGGTATGTGGAAACCCTGGACAGTGTGCTGGAACATTATGCCCGTTCTGAAGACCTGCTAACCATGCTGCTCCGGGTAAATGTCTTTTTTCTTAGCCTTATTTGTGTAGTGTTACAGCAGTGAGGGCAATGATCAGAGGTGCCATGTGTCAGGGTAGGCAGGCAGGCTGTCAAGGGTGGTGATACTGAGCATGCAGTGCACCTTGTGTTCCCAGGTGTCAGACATCGTATCCACCAAGGGGAAGTACAAGCAGATCCCAGGCTGTTTCAACTTTCTACGTAAGAGATTCTTCTTCCTGTGCAAATGATGTGGGGTTGTCGAGGTCCCAGTCAACGTGAGGGACAGCTTCCCTGTGGCTGGATGAAAGCTGTCCCTGCTGTGACTTGAACCAGGTGCTCCTGGTGGCTGCTGTCTGGCTTTGGAGGGATCTCTGGTGAGAAACGCAATCTGTGAGTGCTGTGGTTGGGGTGATCACCCCCAAGATGAGGAGTGGCCCTGTCCCAACCTGTAGGGCCAATCTGTTGTAGGGAAGATGCCGTAGCAGGGGTGTTGGGCTTGATGCTCTCCAAAGGTACCTTGCAACCCCTGTGATTCTATGCCAGTGGTGGGAAGGGGGAAGGGCTGTGTGTTGGAATCCCCAGAGTGTGCCAGCCCAGTGATCGCACAGTGGAGTGAGGGCCTCCAGCTGTGCTGTGGCTGTGCTCTCCTTCCTGGTGCGACTGCAGTGGATTGGAGGAGTGAATGGAACCAATGGCTGGAGTCAATGGAAATACATGATTTTTGCAAGAAGGGATTTTTCTGTTTGAGCAAAACAAAAGCCAAAAGGAAAAAAACAAACACGAAAACTTTTGCTTTGTACTCTGTCTTCTGTTCTCTCTTGTGTCCTCGAGCGTTAGCTCTAGAAAGCTCAGTTGCGTTGTCGTCATGACCTTGATGCACACAGTCCCCAGTACCTAGGACTACAGATTACACCCCAAAACCATCTTTGGGCAATCCAACCAGAAAGTGTTTTAATGTTTAGTGGCTGTAGATGTGTCCCTGAGGGATGGGGGGAAGGAGAGGCGGATGGGTTGGGGTTGGACTTGGTGATCTTGGTGTAAAACTAGGCAGAACATCCCAGGTTTTACAATCTATAGAGTTATTGTGCACTTTGGCTGCCAGCTGTTTCCCCTTGGAAGGTGTTATTTGTGAGTTAGTCAGTAAACAATGTTTATGCAACTGCTGTTTTTCTAATAGTCAGAGTAGTAAATGTTTCTGTCAGTCTTGTCAACAGCACAAATTCCTTCACCCTAATTGCACCCCACATCGCTGGCACACTGTAAATTAAAGAATCTTTCCAATGCAGTAAAGATTAAAGAAATACAGAGTGCAGAGGGCTAGACTCAGCCCCCTGGGGGCTCCTCTCCCTCCACGTGCTCCCCTGACACCCCTCAAATAACCACAGGGACACACGAGGCCGGTTGTTTCCCTTTATTGCACATCACCATACGTGATCTGCTCTGCGCATCCTCAGTTCTCACCGATTTTCTGCCAAAGACAAAAGGATGAGACCGTGGTCAGGCCTTCACGTGGAGAAGGACGGAGAGAACCAAGAGCTCTGCTCTCACCTCGTTGATCCAGTCGATGTAGGCGGACACCCTTGTGAAGACTGTTGGTTTCTTGGCGACGTTGCAGCCCCAGGCGGAGCCGAAGCTGACGATGCCGTGCACCTCCCACACGTCGTTCCGCTGGCAGTTCAGAGGGCCACCCGAATCCCCCTACCCAGGCAGGGCGCCGTGTCACACTCATACACCCCACAGCTCCCCATCTCCATTCTTCCAACCTCACCGCAGCCATTGGGGATGGCCGGCAGCCCCCTCACTCACGTTGCATGCCCCGACCTGGCCGTCACCACCAGCACACAACATGGAAGTCGTCACCTGGCTGCCCCACCAGGTTCTCTGTGAGCACGTTGCGTAGTCCACCACGGGCAGCACGGCCTGCTGCAAGTCGTCTGCCAGCTGCCCGTTAGCTGCAATGACAGCCTCAAGTTGCACCCATAGTCCATTCTGACCCCATTCAGTTCCCTCTGTGGTCACCCCTCTTACTTCGGAGGGTTCCCCATCCAGTGACCACGCAGGGGTAGTCGTTCTCCAGCTCCAGCCCGCTGGGTGGCAGGCTGACAGCCTGGATGGTGTCACTCTCCTCCACGGGCTCTGACAACTTGATCAATGCAATGTCGTTGCTGCAATGACAAAACCCCATAAAACCCAGCCAACCAAACGCTGTAGGGAGTCACCAGCCAAACCTTGTAGAGGATCGCCAACCAAAGCCCAGAGAGGGCCATCAACCAAACTGAATAGAATGCCTCCAACCAAACCCTGTACAGCACCACCAAGCAAACCCTTTAGAGAGCGTCCAACCAAGCCCTGTAGAGTACCACCAACCAAACCCTGTAGAACACCACCAACCAAACCCCTCCGAGTGCCTCCAACCAAACCCTGTAGAACACCACCAACCAAACCCTGTAGAACACCACCAACCAAACCCCTTAGAGTGCCTCCAACCAGACCCTGTAGAACACCACCAACCAAACCCCTTAGAGTGCCTCCAACCAAACCCTGTAGAGAACCACCAACCAAACCACTTAGAGTGCCTCCAACCAAACCCTGTAGAGAACCACCAACCAAACCCTGTAGAGAACCACCAACCAAACCCCTTAGAGTGCCTCCAACCAAACCCTGTAGAACACCACCTTCCAAACCCCTTAGAGAGCTTCCAACCAAACCCTGTCAACCCCACAACAGCCCACTGCCAGATCCATCCTCACACCCAGCCTTGGGTTGGCACACCCCTCCCTCCCCCCTTTGCTGCCCTACGTGATGAGGAAGGCGTTCCACTTCTCGTGCACAATGAAGTCCTCCACCTCAGCCACCACCGCGCCGTCTTCTTCCTCTGACAGGCGGTGCTTTCCCAGCACCACGCGGTAGGTCAGGCTCTTGCTGCCGATGGCCATCAGCATGAGGGCAGACGTGGGGGTTGTGTCCCCCATGGATGCCCCCCTGCCCTACCTGTAACAGTGTGCAGCTGTCAGCACCCAGCTGGGAGAAATGAGGGTTCCTCCACAGGTGTGGCTCCAGCCACCACTGTATTTGTACTGCAGTGAGACCTGGACGGCGGCACGGAGTCACGACAGGTGGTGGCCACCCATCCCGGTGTCACCAACAGTGGGGATGGAGCCCAGGTGGCACACGGTCCCCCTTACCTGCCACGGCCAGCTGTGAGGAGCGGCTTCCTCACCGCCCACCACACGAGAGCCTAACACCGGTTGCACTGCCGGCTGCCCGCGTCCATAGGCTGTGTGACACCAAGCATGGGAACATCAGCATGGGCACGGCCACCAGCCCCACAGACACCCCCCTCCTCATGCCCTCACCCACCGTAGCCCAGCAGGACGGCGATACACACAGCCCCCAGCATGGTTGTAGGCTTCCAGTGTGGCAGAAGCAAGGAGCCCACCGTCTTATATATGTTTGCTGTGCCACCTCCAGCCGTTGGGAACGTGGCCTTCAGCCTGCTAACAGGTGGCCAAATCCCACAGCCTGTGTGCTCACCTTGTTCTAATTCTTATCGGGAGCCACCTGGGAATGGATACACTTGTCCCATGTGCAACCCCACAGATGTGGCCCTGACCGTAACCCCAGCCACGCGGGGACGTGGGGGTCCCACACTGACACCCAACCCTGGGCATGGATAAGCACAACACTTAGGAAATATAATATTTATTTGGGATTTAAAAAGAAAAAAAAGAAAGAGAACAACACGGCAAACAACACATCCATACGACAGAATGGAAGCAGCTGTTGAGACAACACCTTTGTGGGACATCACAGTCATCGGCACAACCACTGCTGCAGGGACAGCAGGTGAGACGCCGTCCCTTGGGGTGCTTAGAAGACAGACAGACAAAAAATAAAGCTTCTCTCCCCTCGGTGGCCTTTATGGACGTCTGGTTTTTCTTCTGCTTTTCACATGCAGCCTTTGTACTGCTGCGCTGAAAGCGGGCTTCACTGTCTTTGCTACTCCTGCTCTGCCCTTTATCTGTTGATGCAGCTCGTACAGCTGTCATGAGAAACCTCACTGAAGTCGGATCAGAGAAAAACAGATGGTTTTGTTCTGCCCTTGCAGTGGTGTAGCTGCAAGCTGTGGTCCTTAAGGGGAACCAGAGCAGTTGAATTCTAATGTGCAATTGGAAGGGGCAGAAGGAGAGAGATGACTTTGCCATGCCGTGACAGGTGTGAGCACTGCGGAACGCTTCTCCATCGCAGTCCAAGGTGAGAGTGAGCGATTTGGGATGTCTGCAGCAGCAGCCCATGGTAAGGATTGTCCTGGAGCCCTGAGGGAGATCTGGCAGCTTGTTGAGCTTGTTGGTCACTTCCTTGCTTGAGACACACAGTGCTGGGTGTCTGTGTGAATTGCAGAGCAGCTCAGATGTGTGCTGGGTGGGAGGTGACCCCAACTAAATGGTGAATGGTGCCCCAGGTGGGGGATGAGCATGTGCTTGAGGTCCAGGCTCAAACTGCTGACACTCTTCCTCTTTGTGGTTTGAGAGATGAGAGCCAAACGCTGCTTCTGTGTGTGGTGGGGTGGGAAGGGGTGTCTGTCACCCCTGTGTGACAGATGACAGGAGAAAGTTGGTGTTAATTCTTTGAAGAACAGGTTGAACATCTCACTGTTGAGCGCTAAGAGCGAAATCCCGTTTCTCTGTTTTGTGTTGTAGGTTCAGCTGTTGACAGGGGTGACCACAGACTGGTTAGTATTGTAGATTTTTCTTCTTTTCCAGTGTATTTGTGGTTGTGTTGGGGTTGTTTGCTGCCAGTCATCTCAGAGATTCTGTTTGCAAGGAGCTTGTGCTTTAAGAATTGAAAAGGCCGAGCAAGGCTGAAGATATTTAAGTGTTCACCCTCATGATGCAAGGCACAGAATGTCCAAAACAAGATCTTAGCGTGGCTTAAACTTCTACCTGGACTGAAGAAGTCCCTCAGAGCTCGTGAGCTGCTGCTGCATGTGAAAGCAGTGCTGTGACAGCAAAACCCTTCCAATTGAAAAGATTGTGAACTATTTCAATGGGTCCCAGTGCCCAAGTTTGAGAGGAAAACCCAAACTCTTCTTCATCCAGGCGTGTGGAGGAGGTGAATCTTTGTGTTGGCAATAAGCTGTTAGGTGTGAGCAGGCTGGTGAGACACAGTTGGGCTTTGTCGTCGTCTTCCTTTCATGTCTGTTGCCCTTTTCCCCAGGTGTTTCCTAGCATTCCCAGCCATGTATTTCTACTGCTAAGATGGGTTGAATGTCAGGAGCATCTTGCAGGAGGGCAGCACTGGTGGTTTTGTCGTGCAGCGGGGTGGTTTCACTGTGCAGAGTGGGGGCTGTGAGATGGCAGGAGGGCAGTAGTGGCATCCCTTGCCCCACGTCCAGGCGCATTCCTCCTGTTCTCTGTGTTTAGCAACAAGGGTAGAACTGTAGAATGGCTTGGGTTGGAAGGACCGTTGGGAGGTTGGTTGGAAGGGCTTGGTTAGTGGGAAGCCTGATGGCTGTGACTGTAGCAGCACTGTCAGAGAGCAGAAAAGCGTGGTTTTGTTGGAGGATTTTTTCCCCTGCAGTTGCTAATGGAGGATGTATGGCTGCAGAGCGTGTCAGATGTGAGCGAGAGCTGTTGTTGCTGCCATTTTTTGCAGAAGAAAAGGACCATGGATTTGAGGTGGGCTGTGAATCACCCCAAGATGAAACTCGCCGAGGTTGCGTGGAGTCGGATGCGATTCCTTTCCAGGCTCCATCGGGGAGTTTGGACGAGCCGGACGCCGTTGCCAGTTTGCCCACTCCTGGTGACATCTTGGTGTCCTACTCAACCTTTCCAGGTGAGCTGCTTTTCCTTGGGCAGCCTGGTCTGGTATTAAGTGGGGGAGGTTGGTGGCCCTACGTGTGGCAGGGGGTTGGAGATTCATGATGCTTGAGGTCCCTTCCAACCCTGGGCATTCTGTGATTCTGTGAGATAAGTGCAAATGATTTGCAGAAGCAGTCGGTGCTGAGGGCGCTTGGCCAGTAGTCGAGACATCCTAATTCTGCCCCTGGCTTTTGGAGAAAGCCACCACCAAGCTGCTGTGCCACAGCATAGTGTCCCCAATAGTCAGTGTTTGCTGCTGAAGTTAGGGGCAGCCACCTGTTGGAGGTGGTACGCAGGGAGATGAAGACACAGCAAGACTGACTGCAAGAGTGATTTTCTCCTTCGTCTGCAGGTTTTGTGTCCTGGAGGGACAAGGTGAGTGGCTCGTGGTATGTGGAAACCCTGGACAGTGTGCTGGAACATTATGCCTGTTCTGAAGACCTGCTAACCATGCTGCTCCGGGTAAATGTCTTTTTTCTTAGCCTTATTTGTGTAGTGTTACAGCAGTGAGGGCAATGATCAGAGGTGCCATGTGTCAGGGTAGGCAGGCAGGCTGTAAGGGGTGGTGATACTGAGCATGCAGTGCACCTTGTGTTCCCAGGTGTCAGACATCGTATCCACCAAGGGGAAGTACAAGCAGATCCCAGGCTGTTTCAACTTTCTACGTAAGAGATTCTTCTTCCTGTGCAAATGATGTGGGGTTGTCGAGGTCCCAGTCAACGTGAGGGACAGCTTCCCTGTGGCTGGATGAAAGCTGTCCCTGCTGTGACTTGAACCAGGTGCTCCTGGTGGCTGCTGTCTGGCTTTGGAGGGTTCTCTGGTGAGAAACGCAATCTGTGAGTGCTGTGGTTGGGGTGATCACCCCCAAGATGAGGAGTGGCCCTGTCCCAACCTGTAGGGCCAATCTGTTGTAGGGAAGATGCCGTAGCAGGGGTGTTGGGCTTGATGCTCTCCAAAGGTACCTTGCAACCCCTGTGATTCTATGCCAGTGGTGGGAAGGGGGAAGGGCTGTGTGTTGGAATCCCCAGAGTGTGCCAGCCCAGTGATCGCACAGTGGAGTGAGGGCCTCCAGCTGTGCTGTGGCTGTGCTCTCCTTCCTGGTGCGACTGCAGTGGATTGGAGGAGTGAATGGAACCAATGGCTGGAGTCAATGGAAATACATGATTTTTGCAAGAAGGGATTTTTCTGTTTGAGCAAAACAAAAGCCAAAAGGAAAAAAACAAACACAGAAACTTTTGCTTTGTACTCTGTCTTCTGTTCTCTCTTGTGTCCTCGAGCGTTAGCTCTAGAAAGCTCAGTTGCGTTGTCGTCATGACCTTGATGCACACAGTCCCCAGTACCTAGGACTACAGATTACACCCCAAAACCATCTTTGGGCAATCCAACCAGAAAGTGTTTTAATGTTTAGTGGCTGTAGATGTGTCCCTGAGGGATGGGGGGAAGGAGAGGCGGATGGGTTGGGGTTGGACTTGGTGATCTTGGTGTAAAACTAGGCAGAACATCCCAGGTTTTACAATCTATAGAGTTATTGTGCACTTTGGCTGCCAGCTGTTTCCCCTTGGAAGGTGTTATTTGTGAGTTAGTCAGTAAACAATGTTTATGCAAGTGCTGTTTTTCTAATAGTCAGAGTAGTAAATGTTTCTGTCAGTCTTGTCAGTAGCACAAATGCCTGTCCTTCACCCTAATTGCACCCCACATCGCTGGCACACTGTAAATTAAAGAATCTTTCCAATGCAGTAAAGATTAAAGAAATACAGAGTGCAGAGGGCTAGACTCAGCCCCCTGGGGGCTCCTCTCCCTCCACGTGCTCCCCTGACACCCCTCAAATCCTCAAATAACCACAGGGACACACGAGGCCGGTTGTTTCCCTTTATTGCACACCACCATACGTGATCTGCTCTGCGCATCCTCAGTTCTCACCGATTTTCTGCCAAAGACAAAAGGATGAGACCGTGGTCAGGCCTTCACGTGGAGAAGGACGGAGAGAACCAAGAGCTCTGCTCTCACCTCGTTGATCCAGTCGATGTAGGCGGACACCCTTGTGAAGACTGTTGGTTTCTTGGTGTAGGCGCAGCCCAAGGTGGAGCGGAAGCTGGTGATGCCATGCACCTCCCACACGTCGTTCCGCTGGCAGTTCAGAGGGCCACCCGAATCCCCCTACCCAGGCAGGGCGCCGTGTCACACTCATACACCCCACAGCTCCCCATCTCCATTCTTCCAACCTCACCGCAGCCATTGGGGATGGCCGGCAGCCCCCTCACTCACGTTGCATGCCCCGACCTGGCCGTCACCACCAGCACACAACATGGAAGTCGTCACCAGGCTCCCCCACCAGTCTCTCTGTGAGCACGTTGCATAGTCCACCACGGGCAGCACGGCCTGCTGCAAGACCTCCGCCAGCGGCCCATTAGCTGCAATGACAGCCTCAAGTTGCACCCATGTCCAATGCTGACCCCATTCAGTTCCCTCTGTGGTCAACCTTCTTACTCCAGAGGGTTCCCCATCCAGTGACCACGCAGGGGTAGCCGTTCTCCAGCTCCAGCCCGCTGGGTGGCAGGCAGGCAGCCTGGATGGTGTCACTCTCCTGCACGGGCTCTGACAACTTGATCAATGCAATGTCGTTGCTGCAATGACAAAACCCCCAAAACAAAGCCAACCAAACCCTTTAGAGAGCCACCAACCAAGCCTTGTAGAGTATCGCCAACCAAACCCCATAGAGAACCATCAACCAAACTGAATAGAATGCCTCCAACCAAACCCTCTAGAATGTCACTTAACAGATCCTGTAGAACACCACCAACCAAACCCCTTCGAGTGCCTCCAACCAAACCCTGTAGAGCACCACCAACCAAACCCCTTCGAGTGCCTCCAACCAAACCCTGTAGAACACCACCAACCAAACCCCTTAGAGTGCCTCCAACCAGACCCTGCCAACCCCACAACAGCCCACTGCCAGATCCATCCTCACACCCAGCCTTGGGTTGGCACACCCCACTCTCCCCCCTTTGCTGCCCTACGTGATGCTGGTGGAGTTATAATCCTCGTGCCGAATGAAGTCCTCCACCTCAGCCACCACCTCGCCGTCTTCTTCCTTTGTCAGGTTGTGCTTTCCCAGCACCACGCGGTACGTCCGGCTCGAGCTGCCGATGGCCATCAGCATGAGGGCAGACGTGGGGGTTGTATCCCCCATGGATGCCCCCCTGCCCTACCTGTAACAGTGTGCAGCTGTCAGCACCCAGCTGGGAAAAATGAGGGTTCCTCCACAGGTGTGGCTCCAGCCACCATAGTATTTGTACTGCAGTGAGACCTGGACGGCGGCACGGAGTCACGACAGGTGGTGGCCACCCATCCCGGTGTCACCAACAGTGGGGATGGAGCCCAGGTGGCACACGGTCCCCCTTACCTGCCACGGCCAGCTGTGAGGAACGGCTTCCTCACCGCCCTCCACGCGAGAGCCTAACACCGGTTGCACTGCCGGCTGCCCGCATCCGTAGGCTGTGTGACACCAAGCATGGAAACATCAGCATGGGCACGGCCACCAGCCCCACGGACACCCCCCTCCTCATGCCCTCACCCACCGTAGCCCAGCAGGACGGCGATACACACAGCCCCCAGCATGGTTGTAGGCTTCCAGTGTGGCAGAAGCAAGGAGCCCACCGTCTTGTATATGTTTGCTGTGCCACCTCCAGCCGTTGGGAACGTGGCCTTCAGCTTGCTAACAGGTGGCCAAATGCCACAGCCTGTGTGCCCACCTTGTTCTAATTCTTATCAGGACCCACCTGGGAATGGATACACTTGTCCCATGTGCAACCCCACAGATGTGGCTCTGACCGTAACCCCAGCCACGCGGGGACGTGGGGGTCCCACACTGACACCCAACCCTGGGCATGGATAAGCACAACACTTAGGAAATATAATATTTATTTGGGATTTAAATAGAAAAAAAAGAAAGAGAACAACACGGCAAACAACACATCCATACGACAGAAAGGAAGCAGCTGTTGAGACAACACCTTTGTGGGACATCACAGTCATCGGCACAACCACTGCTGCAGGGACAGCAGGTGAGACGCCGTCCCTTGGGGTGCTTAGAAGACAGACAGACAAAAAATAAAGCTTCTCTCCCCTCGGTGGCCTTTATGGGCGTCTGGTTTTTCTTCTGCTTTTCACATGCAGCCTTTGTACTGCTGCGCTGAAAGCGGGCTTCACTGTCTTTGCTACTCCTGCTCTGCCCTTTATCTGTTGATGCAGCTCGTACAGCTGTCATGAGAAACCTCACTGAAGTCGGATCAGAAAAAAACAGAGGTGGTTTTGCTCTGCCCTTGCAGTGGTGTAGCTGCAAGCTGTGGTCCTTAAGAGGAACCAGAGCAGTTGAATTCTAATGTGCAATTGGAAGGGGCAGAAGGAGAGAGATGACTTTGCCATGCCGTGAGAGGTGTGAGCACTGCGGAACGCTTCTCCATCGCAGTCCAAGGTGAGAGTGAGCGATTTGGGATGTCTGCAGCAGCAGCCCATGGTAAGGATTGTCCTGGAGCCCTGAGGGAGATCTGGCAGCTTGTTGAGCTTGTTGGTCACTTCCTTGCTTGAGACACACCGTGCTGGGTGTCTGTGTGAATTGCAGAGCAGCTCAGATGTGTGCTGGGTGGGAGGTGACCCCAACTAAATGGTGAATGGTGCCCCAGGTGGGGGATGAGCATGTGCTTGAGGTCCAGGCTGAAACTGCTGACACTCTTCCTCTTTGTGGTTTGAGAGATGAGAGCCAAACGCTGCTTCTGTGTGTGGTGGGGTGGGAAGGGGTGTCTGTCACCCCTGTGTGACAGATGACAGGAGAAAGTTGGTGTTAATTCTTTGAAGAACAGGTTGAACATCTCACTGTTGAGCGCTAAGAGCGAAATCCCGTTTCTCTGTTTTGTGTTGTAGGTTCAGCTGTTGACAGGGGTGACCACAGGCTGGTTAGTATTCTAGATTTTTCTTCTTTTCCAGTGTATTTGTGGTTGTGTTGGGGTTGTTTGCTGCCAGTCATCTCAGAGATTCTGTTTGCAAGGAGCTTGTGCTTTAAGAATTGAAAAGGCCGAGCAAGGCTGAAGATATTTAAGTGTTCACCCTCACAATGCAAGGCACAGAATGTCCAAAACAAGATCTTAGCGTGGCTTAAATTTCTACCTGGACTAAATAAGTCCCTCAGAGCTCGTGAGCTGCTGCTGCATGTGAAAGCAGTGCTGTGACAGCAAAACCCTTCCAATTGAAAAGATTGTGAACTATTTCAATGGGTCCCAGTGCCCAAGTTTGAGAGGAAAACCCAAACTCTTCTTCATCCAGGCGTGTGGAGGAGGTGAATCTTTGTGTTGGCAATAAGCTGTTAGGTGTGAGCAGGCTGGTGAGACACAGTTGGGCTTTGTCGTCGTCTTCCTTTCATGTCTGTTGCCCTTTTCCCCAGGTGTTTCCTAGCATTCCCAGCCATGTATTTCTACTGCTAAGATGGGTTGAATGTCAGGAGCATCTTGCAGGAGGGCAGCACTGGTGGTTTTGTCGTGCAGCGGGGTGGTTTCACTGTGCAGAGTGGGGGCTGTGAGATGGCAGGAGGGCAGTAGTGGCATCCCTTGCCCCACGTCCAGGCGCATTCCTCCTGTTCTCTGTGTTTAGCAACAGGGGTAGAACTGTAGAATGGCTTGGGTTGGAAGGACTGTTGGGAGGTTGGTTGGAAGGGCTTGGTTAGTGGGAAGCCTGATGGCTGTGACTGTAGCAGCACTGTCAGAGAGCAGAAAAGCGTGGTTTTGTTGGAGGATTTTTTCCCCTGCAGTTGCTAATGGAGGATGTATGGCTGCAGAGCGTGTCAGATGTGAGCGAGAGCTGTTGTTGCTGCCATTTTTTGCAGAAGAAAAGGACCATGGATTTGAGGTGGGCTGTGAATCACCCCAAGATGAAACTCGCCGAGGTTGCGTGGAGTCGGATGCGATTCCTTTCCAGGCTCCATCGGGGAGTTTGGACGAGCCGGACGCCGTTGCCAGTTTGCCCACTCCTGGTGACATCTTGGTGTCCTACTCAACCTTTCCAGGTGAGCTGCTTTTCCTGGGCAGCCTGGTCTGGTATTAAGTGGGGGAGGTTGGTGGCCCTACGTGTGGCAGGGGGTTGGAGATTCATGATGCTTGAGGTCCCTTCCAACCCTGGGCATTCTGTGATTCTGTGAGATAAGTGCAAATGATTTGCAGAAGCAGTCGGTGCTGAGGGCGCTTGGCCAGTAGTCGAGACATCCTAATTCTGCCCCTGGCTTTTGGAGAAAGCCACCACCAAGCTGCTGTGCCACAGCATAGTGTCCCCAATAGTCAGTGTTTGCTGCTGAAGTTAGGGGCAGCCACCTGTTGGAGGTGGTACGCAGGGAGATGAAGACACAGCAAGACTGACTGCAAGAGTGATTTTCTCCTTCCTCTGCAGGTTTTGTGTCCTGGAGGGACAAGGTGAGTGGGTCGTGGTATGTGGAAACCCTGGACAGTGTGCTGGAACATTATGCCTGTTCTGAAGACCTGCTAACCATGCTGCTCCGGGTAAATGTCTTTTTTCTTAGCCTTATTTGTGTAGTGTTACAGCAGTGAGGGCAATGATCAGAGGTGCCATGTGTCAGGGTAGGCAGGCAGGCTGTAAGGGGTGGTGATACTGAGCATGCAGTGCGCCTTGTGTTCCCAGGTGTCAGACATCGTATCCAGCAAGGGGAAGTACAAGCAGATCCCAGGCTGTTTCAACTTTCTACGTAAGAGATTCTTCTTCCTGTGCAAATGATGTGGGGTTGTCGAGGTCCCAGTCAACGTGAGGGACAGCTTCCCTGTGGCTGGATGAAAGCTGTCCCTGCTGTGACTTGAACCAGGTGCTCCTGGTGGCTGCTGTCTGGCTTTGGAGGGTTCTCTGGTGAGAAACGCCATCTGTGAGTGCTGTGGTTGGGGTGATCACCCCCAAGATGAGGAGTGGCCCTGTCCCAACCTGTAGGGCCAATCTGTTGTAGGGAAGATGCCGTAGCAGGGGTGTTGGGCTTGATGCTCTCCAAAGGTACCTTGCAACCCCTGTGATTCTATGCCAGTGGTGGGAAGGGGGAAGGGCTGTGTGTTGGAATCCCCAGAGTGTGCCAGCCCAGTGATCGCACAGTGGAGTGAGGGCCTCCAGCTGTGCTGTGGCTGTGCTCTCCTTCCTGGTGAGACTGCAGTGGATTGGAGGAGTGAATGGAACCAATGGCTGGAGTCAATGGAAATACATGATTTTTGCAAGAAGGGATTTTTCTGTTTGAGCAAAACAAAAGCCAAAAGGAAAAAAACAAACACGAAAACTTTTGCTTTGTACTCTTCTGTTCTCTCTTGTGTCCTCGAGCGTTAGCTCTAGAAAGCTCAGTTGCGTTGTCGTCATGACCTTGATGCACACAGTCCGCAGTACCTAGGACTACAGATTACACCCCAAAACCATCTTTGGGCAATCCAACCAGAAAGTGTTTTAATGTTTAGTGGCTGTAGATGTGTCCCTGAGGGATGGGGGGAAGGAGAGGCGGATGGGTTGGGGTTGGACTTGGTGATCTTGGTGTAAAACTAGGCAGAACATCCCAGGTTTTACAATCTATAGAGTTATTGTGCACTTTGGCTGCCAGCTGTTTCCCCTTGGAATGTGTTATTTGTGAGTTAGTCAGTAAACAATGTTTATGCAAGTGCTGTTTTTCTAATAGTCAGAGCAGTAAATGTTTCTGTCAGTCTTGTCAGTAGCACAAATTCCTTCACCCTAATTGCACCCCACATCGCTGGCACACTGTAAATTAAAGAATCTTTCCAATGCAGTAAAGATTAAAGAAATACAGAGTGCAGAGGGCTAGACTCAGCCCCCTGGGGGCTCCTCTCCCTCCACGTGCTCTCCTGACACCCCTCAAATCCTCAAATAACCACAGGGACACACGAGGCCGGTTGTTTCCCTTTATTGCACATCACCATACGTGATCTGCTCTGCGCATCCTGAATTCTCACCGATTTTCTGCCAAAGACAAAAGGATGAGACCGTGGTCAGGCCTTCACGTGGAGAAGGACGGAGAGAACCAAGAGCTCTGCTCTCACCTCGTTGATCCAGTCGATGTAGGCGGACACCCTTGTGAAGACTGTTGGTTTCTTGGCGGCGTTGCAGCCCCAGGCGGAGCCGAAGCTGACGATGCCGTGCACCTCCCACACGTCGTTCCGCTGGCAGTTCAGAGGGCCACCCGAATCCCCCTACCCAGGCAGGGCGCCGTGTCACATTCATACACCCCACAGCTCCCCATCTCCATTCTTCCAACCTCACCGCAGCCATTGGGGATGGCCGGCAGCCCCCTCACTCACGTTGCATGCCCCGACCTGGCCGTCACCACCAGCACACAACATGGAAGTCGTCACCAGGCTCCCCCACCAGGTTCTCTGTGAGCACGTTGCATAGTCCACCACGGGCAGCACGGCCTGCTGCAAGACCTCCGCCAGCGGCCCATTAGCTGCAATGACAGCCTCAAGTTGCACCCATGTCCAATGCTGACCCCATTCAGTTCCCTCTGTGGTCAACCTTCTTACTCCAGAGGGTTCCCCATCCAGTGACCACGCAGGGGTAGCCGTTCTCCAGCTCCAGCCCGCTGGGTGGCAGGCTGACAGCCTGGATGGTGTCACTCTCCTGCACGGGCTCTGACAACTTGATCAATGCAATGTCGTTGCTGCAATGACAAAACCCCAAAAACAAAGCCAACCAAACCTTTAGAGTGCCACCAACCAAGCCTTGTAGAGGATCGCCAACCAAACCCCATAGAGGACCATCAACCAAACTGAATAGAATGCCTCCAACCAGACCCTCTAGAATGTCACTTGACAGATTCTGTAGAACACCACCAACCAAACCCCTTAGAGAGCCTCCAACCAGACCCTGCCAACCCCACAACAGCCCACTGCCAGACCCATCCTCACACCCAGCCTTGGGTTGGCACACCTCTCCCTCCCCCCTTTGCTGCCCTACGTGATGCTGATGGGGTCATAATCCTCGTGCACAATGAAGTCCTCCACCTCAGCCACCACCGCGCCGTCTTCTTCCTCTGACAGGTTGTGCTTTCCCAGCACCACGCGGTACGTCAGGCTAGAGCTGCCGATGGCCATCAGCATGAGGGCAGACGTGGGGGTTGTATCCCCCATGGATGCCCCCCTGCCCTACCTGTAACAGTGTGCAGCTGTCAGCACCCAGCAGGGAGAAATGAGGATTCCTCCACAGGTGTGGCTCCAGCCACCATAGTATTTGTACTGCAGTGAGACCTGGACGGCGGCACGGAGTCACGACAGGTGGTGGCCACCCATCCCGGTGTCACCAACAGTGGGGATGGAGCCCAGGTGGCACACGGTCCCCCTTACCTGCCACGGCCAGCTGTGAGGAGCAGCTTCCTCACCGCCCACCACACGAGAGCCTAACACCGGTTGCACTGCCGGCTGCCCGCGTCCGTAGGCTGTGTGACACCAAGCATGGGGACATCAGCATGGGCACGGCCACCAGCCCCACAGACACCCCCCTCCTCATGCCCTCACCCACCGTAGCCCAGCAGGACGGCGATACACACAGCCCCCAGCATGGTTGTAGGCTTCCAGTGTGGCAGAAGCAAGGAGCCCACCGTTTTATATATGTTTGCTGAGCCACCTCCAGCCGTTGGGAACGTGGCCTTCAGCCTGCTAACAGGTGGCCAAATGCCACAGCCTGTGTGCCCACCTTGTTCTAATTCTTATCAGGACCCACCTGGGAATGGATACACTTGTCCCATGTGCAACTCCACAGATGTGGCTCTGACCGTAACCCCAGGCACGTGGGGACGTGGGGGTCCCACACTGACACCCAACCCTGGGCATGGATAAGCACAACACTTAGGAAATATAATATTTATTTGGGATTTAAAAAGAAAAAAAAGAAAGAAGACAACACGGCAAACAACACATCCATACGACAGAATGGAAGCAGCTGTTGAGACAACACCTTTGTGGGACATCACAGTCATCGGCACAACCACTGCTGCAGGGACAGCAGGTGAGACGCCGTCCCTTGGGGTGCTTAGAAGACAGACAGACAAAAAATAAAGCTTCTCTCCCCTCGGTGGCCTTTATGGACGTCTTTCACCAAAATAAGCCAGCAGCCCAAGGGGAGCCAAGGCCACCTCCAACCCAACGTTGGGTGCAGTGGGATGGGCGCACCCGCCTGCTCCGTGGCACCAAGCACAGGGACAGCTGCCACCAGCTTGGCACGAGTCGTGGGCATGATGACACGCAGGGAATGGTGACGGCGCGGCGTGGCTCCTTCCACGTGCCGTGGTCATTGAGCAAATGCTGACTGCAGCTCCTTGAAGGCTGCCTTGCGCTGCTTCATCTCCTCCGCCTGCCTCCTCTTCTCCTCCTGCTCTGCACGGATCTCCTCCTCGAAGCGGCTGCCCTCGGTGACCGCCTGTGCCTGGGGATGGTGACACATTGGCCCTGTCCCCATTGCGTGCAGCATGGTGGCACGTTGGTCATGTCCCCAACGCCCAATGGTTGCTGCTGTGTTGCTCAACACTTACCTTGGCCTCGAAGAAGCTCTTGGCTCCCTTCACACCCTCCGTTGAGACGTCAATCTCGGAGAGCCGTGCCAGTGCGTGCAGCCCGCTGTCCTCCTGCAGCTCACCTGCTGCTGCCTTGCGGAAGATCAGCAGGAACTGCAGCATGGGGTGGGATATCAGCACCAGGGATGTGGCATCCAGCTCCTTGCCGAGGGACACAGCCACAACCCAACCCTTGCTCTCACCTCGCGGAAACTCAGCTTGCTGTCCAGGTCCTCGTCCACCTCCTTGATCATGTTCTTCAGGCCCAGGTGGGTCTGCGGCGCTCCCAGCTTCTCCATCATCAGCTTCAGCTCCATCAGGTCGATGAAGCCATCCTTCCCTGCGTCATACCTGTGAGGAGGTGGTAAATCCTCATCACAGGGCACATCCTCACTGTCGCGTTGGGCTGCTGTGCCAAACCACTGCTGGTTCTATCCAACCACTAATGGTTCCCAGGAGCATCCTCAGCACTCCCTGCCCATGGAGTGTGGTTTCTGGCACGGGTACCCAGCAGCTTGCTGCCAAGTGTGCCACCAGCTCCGTGCAGCCTGTAGGACTGAGCTGGGCTCTTTAGGATGCACTTTCCACTTCTCCTTGCTCAGCCTACAGGAAGCGACATGCAGCTCTGCGGGGCTGTGACTCATTTGTCCCCGCAGCCGCAGCATGGTGCAGCTCACACTGTGCCCCAGCACAGAACCCTCGTGCTTTCCTGCTGGCATCGCAGGGCTGTGAGCTCCGCTGCTGCAAAGCGAGCCCCTGGCTGCAGCTCTGCATCCACTGGGGCGGGCTCTCCTGCGTCGCAATCCTTTAACGCAGCGGGGGAAGGTGGGAGAGAGGACAAACCATGCAGCGAGGCAGGGGCTAGGCTCGGCCCCACACCGTCACCCCATCCCCATGCTCCCCCCCGTGGTGAGCCCCCTTTGCTTCCTCTCGCTGCGGTGCGTGCAGGCGTGCACGTCCTGCTCTGCAACCAGACCCCGTGCTGCTGCCATCTGCCCGCGGGCACAGCACCCACGGCCACATGCTGCACAGTGCATAGGGCTGGGGGGAGGCTGATCCCCTCCTCCTACAGCCCCTATTTTCCCCCTGCACATTTCCACGCCTTTCTGCTCAGCTCCCCCCCCCTACCCCCCCCACTGACCCAAGCTTGCAACATCACACGTGGGGACACGTGGGGATGGCACCGAGGATGTGACAACACCACTGCCGCAGCCCAAAGCCGTGTGCATAGCCAGGGTGGGGGTCTTGGGGCTGGGGGGTCCCGTGTCCCTTTTCCAGACTGCTCTGAGGGTCCTGGGATTCCCTCTGCAAGGTTGTGAGGGGGTTGCATCCAGTGGCACCCTTCTGTAAGAGTTTGGAGGGTGGGAGGATGGCTGCAAGGAGCTGAGAGGGGGTCTTGAGACTCAACTCCTGCGCAGAACTGGGGGGCATCGTGGTGAGCCAAGGGGGGTCCCATGGATTCCTTCCACAGGGAGCCAAGAGGGGGTCCCAGGATGAGAAGATGAGGGGAGCCCCCTGCAAGGAAGTGGGAGAACCCCAGAGATCTCCCCTGCAGAGGAGTCCAAAGGACCCCTCCCACCATCAGCCAAGGGCTGGGCGGGTTCTGCAAAGGGGCTGGGGGCTTCCATAACCGCCCCCCTCTCCCTCTACCCCCGCGCAGTTCCCAACCAGGGGCTGCAGGCTTCCAAAGCATAGGGGATGCGATCGGGGCAATGGGGACCCTCTGTCCGGTGCTCCCTCCCTGGGGTCTCTCCTGGGGGTCCCATGGGGGGGGGGTTTCCCCTCCACACTCACTGTCGGAAGAGTCTCTCCATGTCACGGAGCTGCCGCCGGGAGAACTCACGGAACTCCGCCGCGGGGCTGAAGAGCCTCCGGCCGCCCCCGGGCGAACCTTCGCTGCCCACCGCCCGCATCGCTGGGCTGCCAGGGGGCACCGGGGTGGGCTCCGCATCCTGCTGCTGCTGCTGCTGCTGTTGCTGCTCCGCATCCCCTTCCCGCATCCCCAACCGTCGGCCCAGCCGCTCCGCCAGCTCCTCCGCCATGGTGCCCGGATGGATGGATGGGCGAACAGACGCAGCTCCGCCCCGCTCCGCCCCAGCAGCCGCCTAGCAAAGGGGGGGGGGGGGACGCATCTTTTCGGGGCACCCCCAGCACCTCCAGGCTCGGGGTTTGCCAGCCTGCGAGGGTTCCCCCCCTCAGGGTCCCACCAGCATTGTTTGGTGGTAGACGAATGGCACAGCCCAACCCAAAGCCCCTGCAGACACAGGGTGCAAGAAGGGCATGGATGGGCTTCCAGCTCTGTGTCCACGGTATTTGGATCCAGGGGCTGTCCCAGAGTTGAACACAACCATGCTCAGATCTACAGGACAGCACCTGACCCCAAAACCTGCAGCAGGAGCTGCCCGTTGCACCCCACTGGGTACTCAGGAGCACCATGCTCCACTCAGGGCACAGACCTGGCCCTGCTCTCCCCAGACACGTTCCAGTGCCACATAGTGTAGGGTGAGCACAGCTCCTTCTCTGCCTTCTTCCCATCTGGCAGTGCCTTGTTCCAGCTTCTCTCCCTTGCCCCCTCTTTTATTCTCCCTGTGCCCCCGTGATGCTGTGGGGACGGAGGAGCAGCCGTGGCACAGAGATCAGACTTGACACCATCAGCTTCACCCACACATTCTGGCTGTATTCACATAAGCTGTCTTCTGCCGCTTTCCCTAAGCTCTGCAATACACATCCTGCAGGATCATTTGGCCCTGGGCATGTCACTGTCCTTCCAGCAGTCCTGGTCACTGTAGGATGGCCTCACATAGGCGTTCTTCCCCCCGATACGTGCCTACATGGTGCCATGTCCAACCCCAACACAGTTCCTCGCTGTACAGCTCTGTGAGCAGAACGTCCCCGTGGTGCTGCTCCTATGGGCTGCCCATCACCTCCAGCTCTCCCACCACACGCTCCCTTGACTTCACCAAGAGGGATGGCTGCTGGGCTCCAGGCTGCAAAGCAGACATTGCATAAACTTAGGATCACAGAATCATTACGGTTGGAAAAGACCTCTGAGAGACCATCCAGTCCAACCCCAACCCACCGTGCCCACTGACTGCATCCCTCAGTGCCACATCTCCACAACGAACACTTCCAGGGCTGGCCTGCCACGTGTGGGAGAGAACACAGCACAGAACCATGCATCATCCCCTTACATGAGATGTGCTCCCTGTGGCCATGGACATCTTGCTTCCAAGTCCCACTGTGCTTTGCTTTCAGTGCGTACCAGTGTGCCATACCTTCCCTCCACGTTCTTTGGAAGAGTGAGCACGGTTGGGCAGCTCCTTTTCCTTTCTCTTCTCCCCATTCTCTGCAAGGCTCTGGATAAAAAAATAGAAAATCATCTTTGTGTCCTTGCAGGAGCTGCCTTGGTTGTTCTCACACTGACGTTTCCTACCCCAGCACTCCCACCTTGCGCTGCCGTGCTGCCTTTTTCAACCTCTTCTCCTGGCCCAGCTCTGCCCTCGTCCTCTCCAGAGCCTCTCTCAGCAGAGCTTTCTCTTCTGCTTCCCTGTAGACTTCATCTTCCAGTCTCAGCATCTCTTCCTGGCATGTTTGCAGGGACTCTTGGTTCAGCCTTTGGGAAACACCAATGTGGATCTTCCACCACCACCCCAGCCCCTCTCTTCCTGCCTGGACCAAGATGAAACCTCCATTCGTGGTTTTCCCCCTGTGCACCCCATATGGACACCCCACTGATGCTGCCTTGGCTGTGGTCCCTTCCCTGGCATTTCAGAGCCCATCTCCAACATACCCAAAGCAGAGCCCGGCATCCGTGGAGTGAGGTTGTGGATTCCTGCTGCCCCATTAAGCCATAACGTGCTACAGGCTCTCACACCATCACTCCTGGGAGGAACCCCCATCACCTTGCTGTACCTGAGCTGCTCGATGCTGGTCTCACACTCTTGGAGCCTTTCCTCCTTCCTTTCCAGGCGATCCTTCAGTTTTCTGATCCTCTCATATAACAGCCCCAGTTCCCTCCGTCTCTGCTGCCCCACTTTTTCCCTTTCTTCCTGGGGAAGATGCTCCATGGGCTGCATTCCTTCCAGCTCCTTCATATTCATCAGCCTTCCCAGAGCACAGATTAAATCAAGGTACTGCAAAAAGAATAGAGGATGAATTATTTACCAGGCCTGCCAAATCTTACTTCAGAAACGATTGCTGCACTCAGCCATCTGCACCCACTCCGCTTTCATCTTTCGAGAGATTCAGATGCTGCATGTAAACCTATTTGTGCACTCCCAGTTTCGTTTCTACATTGTTTCCCCTCTTAAGGAGTCACCCAGATGGGTTCATTCATTTGATCACTGGGAAGATGATGCCCCACATTATGGAGTGTTCCACAGCAGGGGGTTGGAACTGGATGATCTTGGAGGTCCCTCCCAACCATTCCATGCTTCAATGATTCTTTTACCACATCTGCTGCAGACGTACCATCCTCTCGCTGAGCTCTGAGTCTTCCAACCCTTCCACGCTCACGGCCCCACATGAGCTGCCATCAGGAAGTTGGCCCATGCACTGCGCAGAAGCGACATGTTGACTGAGCTCCCTGCACACTGATGGGCCCCACGCCTCCCTCCTGGTTTCTTTTCCCTCTCGTATCCCAAGGGCTTGATCTTCCCATTCCATTGAACATCTTTGCACCAATGTCTACTTACCTTGCTGCACTTGAATTCTGCACCTGGCAGTGGAGTTGGTTCCACCTTGAGTCCTGCTTTCTGGGAGATCTTCTCTGGTAGGGCTGCCTTCTGTACCATGAGCAGCTCGCTGGCCCTGCCCATGACAGCTGAAGGAAACCAAACACCGTGGAATCATGAAGCTGAGGATGCCCCATTCCTGGCGATGCCCAAGGCCAGGTTGGATTGGGCAGCCTGATCTGGTGGAAGGGCAACCAGCCCACGGCATTGGGTTGAAATTTGGTGACCTTTAAGGTCTCTTCCAACCCAACTGTTCCAATTCTATGATACAACACCGGCTCTGAGACTTGCCAGGTGCAAAGGCTCCAGCCAGGCCTGCAGTTGCATCTTCCATTCCTACCAAAGCCACATCACACTGTGCTTACCAGCAGCCTGTGTCTTCTCCAGCACCTTGATCCTCTCCCGGAGCTCCGCCAAGCCTTCTTTTTGCCGTTGGATCGTCTCCTCGTGCCTGAGGCCTCTGCATCTCACACCCAGGTTGGCCAGGTCCAATGCCAGGTCCTGGAAGTCCAAGCCCGGATGGTTCTCACCCAACCCAACCATTTATCCACAATCTCGCACGTTATTCCCTTTTACAACACATCTGTGCACTCACACTCACGTTTCACCCTCCCAGCCCCACCAGCACGACGACTGACATGTTACAGAACAGGGTGAGCACCCAATTAAAACCCTAATGAGAGCTGCCAGCTGCCACCGTGATCTCACCATCTTCACACTGCAGTGACAATTTATTCTCCTCTGGAGGATTTCTAGCTTCGTGTTTCTCACCACCTCTTGCTGAGAAGGAGGAAGGCACTGCCTCCTGCTCCCATCTAGCCATGAGTCACCGCTTGGCCAACACGAACCCTTCCAGCTGGCACCATGTCTGCCGCTGTTTCGGTACAGCCTGTACCATTTCTGCAGTCCTTCCATCTGCTGCTGGAACCACCTTTGATTTATTCAGTTCTCTAAGACTCGGGAATTCAGACGGTGATTCAGCACAGCATGGGAGAAATAGGACTGTTTCTCCCTTTCCTGCACATGAAAATACGGCTCCCAAACGCTCACCCCAACCTACTTTTGCCGACATCCATTGCGGAGCAAGGTTGGGAAAGGGACGGAAGAGTTACAGATCTTTCAGGGAGCTGTTACAACTCTAATTGCCAATTACAGCTGCCGTTAGCATACACAGCATCTGACTTTTTCAACGTGTCCCTGCAGGATTACCTGCTCAGAGGATTCCTCTGGTGTGGCAGGAATAGCCTGCGCCTGTGGAAGCATCTCCAGCTCTTCTGCCATTCGTCGAGATGCATCCTTGAGTGCTTTGCAGTCCTCTTGGGCTTCCCTGTGCCAAGAGACAGCAACCACGGTGTATGTCAGAGCACAGCACCAAGCAGGGATTTCATTACAAGTCCATTTGCACGAGCTCCTCACCATCTCACCTTCAGAACATGGGACGTTTCCATAGAGTTAGCGTAGCTTAGCTCGATTTGTTCATACTCAAACCTATCTTTTGCCCCATGGAAGTTACCAACACGCACCCAACTCTTGGGAATCCACAGGCCGTCACCTCCCAGCAGGTCCTACCTTAACTCTGCAGCTGCTGCTTGAAGCTCTCGATCCTTCTTCGCCACGAGGTCTGACATCTTCAACAGCTTCCCCCTGAGCATGCCCAGCTCACGCTCCTGGCTTTTCACGCGGTGCAGGCTCTGCTCCAGCTCTGCCTTCTGCTTCTCACTGAGCTCTCCTAAGCACAGCAGAGTTGCCATGGGTTCATGACTCTCTCTGCGTTCAGCACAGCAGCATCTGTAGTTTGGTTTGACGGTTGAACCTGATGATCTTGGTGGACTTTTCCAAGCTTACTATGACTATGATTCTGCGACACGGTGTAGTGGGCAGGGTGGTGATGGGTTGGCAGTTGGACTTGAGATCTCAGTGGTCTTTTCCAATTTTAATGATTTTATGATTCTATGCAATTTACATGGCCAAAGGGAACGGACATCCTGCTTAACACAGGGCTGAACAACAGCATCATTTAGGGAAGTGGGTCTATTTCCTACTACCTGTGCATGCCTTTCTCCCACTTAGCCTTGCCATAGCTCTGCAGGAATGGGAACAGGCTGGATATCACACACACAGCTCACCAACCTCTCATGTCTGACATCCTGGCCCTGGTTTCTGAGAGCTCCTTCGTTAATCCCACAATGGCAGCCTCTTTGGCCTGGAGTAAGCCCTGCATGGCAGCCAGCTCTTCTCTGAAATTTGTGAGAAAGATACTCACAAATCTCATAGCTTCCAAGAAAAATTCATTTTGCAGAATCTCTGCTTGCCTCAGCCCCCACCCAGGACAACCCACGGGCAGGCAGCATTTACTGCTGTGCTGAGATCATCCCCTTTAGCTCCTCAAAGCTCTCCTCTGGATAACTTCTGTTCTCTAACACCCTCCAAAACAGAGCAAGCACTCGCAGGCACTTACAGACCACAGCAATGAGACTCTCTGGCCTCCTGGGAAGCTCCTGGTGTAGACCTGCAGGCATCATCCTGAAGTCCTATGGGGAATGATGGAAGAGGTCTTAGCAGCAACACCCATAGGCCAGACACTTGTGTCTATCTTGGCTGCTCAGATCCAGGACCAACCAGGCTGTGAGAACACACTGGGTTCTGCAGCCTTATAAAGGCAATGCTCCATATATCCTCTCCTTTGTGACATCTTCACGTCCCCATCTCTGGAGACACTCAAGGTGGAGGGGCTCTGAGCACTGATGGAGCTGTAGGTGTCCCTGTTCACTGCAGGGGGTTGGACCAGATGGCCTTTATGGTTCCTTCCAACTCCAACTATTCTATGGTTCTATGATCTCTGAAGACCACAACCAGCCTCTCTTTGGCCATGTTTCTTGGGCCATTGTAGCAGTGTTTACACAATTCCTTAGGTCCTTCTTGGCACAGGTTCACTTCTGCTTTCTTGAGGGCAAAGAGCCCTTCTCCAGTGGGAAGGCCCTATCCATGCCAATGGTGCACCACCAAAAGTCACCAAATACCCCGAACAATGAATGGCAGCTCACAGTGAGACAGAGCCTTCACAGTATCACAGGGCTCTTTTTGTGTTCTGACCATCCTCACTGCTCTGTCTCTATTTGCCCCTCCACTTGCTGTGGGTACCCCCCGCCCAGCACCCACACAACCCTTAGCTACCTCTTATTCTTTCCACAAGCACGACGTTTTCCTCCTTTAGTGCCTTTTGCTGCTGCTCAGCCTCCAGCAATCTGTCTTCTAACGCAACAATTGTCCGAGAGTGTTGCTTAATTTGCTCTTTATATTCTGCTATTTCTTCCTGCATTTTCCATTTCAGTACCTCTCTCTCATCCTGGAGGATCTTGAGCTGCTCGTCTTGCATGAGTACCTGCTGCTTTAGCATCATCTAGGAAACAAGACGTGTGATTTCAGTTGTACACGTTATTCTGCAGAAACACGATGAGCATCACCAGCCCGGAATGAGGAAAGTTTGTGCAAGAAAACCGTATCTATGCCACATCCTCTGTGCAAAGTAGGGTTGCTGGAGCTACCTCTCGGGTTGTGGTTTCCTCTAGGTCATGCACAGCTTCTTGCAGTTTGAGATCCGTCACCTCCTGCTCTTTGGACTTCCCTTCAATTATCTACAAGAGGAAAAGAGCAATGCTCAATGAGATCGTAGAGACGTGAATGTTGGAAATGGCCTCTAAGATCACTAAGTCCAACAGCCACAGTGCCCATTAAATATGTGCCTCGCTGGGCAGCCAATTCCCACCTCTCTTTCTGAGACACATCCAAACAGAGCCTCCCCTGGCACAACTTAACGCCATCACCTCTCACCCTATTGAAGGTGGATCTCCAACCATATACCTCTATGTGTGTTTTCATGTGTGAGAGTAAAATATCCACCAAGAGATCCTGAAAACACTGCCAGTCCCATTGGAAACCAGTTCTGCTTTGCCTCCCACACACATCACGAACCTCAGCCATACTTCTCAGGTGCCTCTCCAAGTCCTGCATCCTCTTCTTTTCTTCATCCAAGCATTGCTTGTGCTTCTCCTTCTCCTTCAGAACAGTGCTCTCCAGAATCTGAGATTGGACAGCCCACGTTTTCAGTGAAGATAAAATCATAGAGTAAGGCAAACTAACTTGATTTAGGTGAGGAAAGCAATTCATAGGATCGTTGCCCTGTTGTGGGACAACTGCCCCCACACATTTTGATTTTGGGGCTATAGAATTCTTCCTCTTGCTAAGCAACACTGTTACATAGAACCTTTTTGCCTTTGGAAGAGGCCTTTTTCTGAAAAACAACCACGCTGCCATACCTTTGCCTTCTCCTCCTCCTTTTCCAATATAATCTGATTGATTTTTGTCTGTAGGTCTTGCTCGTGTTTAGCTTTCAGCTCTTCCAGGTGCTCCTGCAGCAGAGCATCCCGTGACTCCTGGACCTCCTCTAATTGGGCCTATGGGGAAACAGCAGAAACGTCTGCTGACAGAAAGGCATTGGCAGCAGAGCAAAACAAAGCAAACAAAACAAAGCTGACCCCACTGCACCTTGTGTGCATGCACCAACAAACAATTCAGAAGAGAGCCACAAAGTCCAACTCGTCCATTCAGCAACATGGACACAAGAGATTCCCCTCTTAAGATGAGGACATTGTCTTTTCTACTCTTGGGCATAATCTGGAGCTCCAGGGGTCTCTGCTACTGCACGTTTCTTATTGAGTTTCTACACTGGCTCTCTTCACTGTATCTCCATGTTCACCAATGGTGGTCAGTGGTTCACCCTTTCCCAACTGCATGTACACATATCTACACACATGCACACATTTTAACCTGCAACATTTCATTCCTTCGTTCAGTTTCCTGATACTTTTCCAACAACCTCTTGAGACAAGCTGTCAATCCTGCAAAAGCAAACAGGGTATTACTTGTAGGGGCTTTTTGGACATCTCATTTTTGACACCATCAGGCTTTTTATTCAAATCTAGCACTGATGAAATTGCTGCCATCCCCCAGATATCTCAGGGAGATTGAAAAAAGCCCAGATTCTCACTGGGAGATTACATTTTCCTTATCAAACACTGCTACAATCGCTGCAAAGATTCTTTCCAACATGCCACCAGGGAAATAAAACAACTGAATAACAACGATGGCAAGTCACAGAATCATTGAATGGCTTGGGTTGGAAGAGACCTCAAAGACTGAAGAACCATAGGATGTTTGGGTTGGAAGGGGCCCCAAAGATTATAGAACCAGAGGATGACTGGCTTAGAAGGGATCTCAAAGATCATAGACCCACAGAATGGTTGGGCTGAAAGGGATCTCAAAGATAATAGAACCATAGGATGGTTGGGTTGGAAGGGACCTCCAAGATCATCCAGCTCCAGCTTCCCAAACTCATAATTTGCAGACAATACAGTGCACACATGAACACCCACCGACCTCTGGGACCCCAATGGGGAGCAAAGAGTTGGGATGCCCCATGGGGCAGGCACCTTTCTTGGAGGTGGGCAGCTCCAGCCCCATGTTTGCCAGCAGCAGTTCTGCTTCCTGCAGCCAGGACAGGACCACGTGTGTGATTTCCACCACTGCTGCATGTATGTCCAACACCAATGGGTCCACAAGCACGGCCTCCAGCTTGCTGAGCTCACTCCTCAAGCTGCTGCTGCAGAATGAGGCCCTCAGGAATACCTACAAAGAATAAAACCCATCTATGTGCCAGCCTCCACAATTCACATAATTGACAAATCACCTAAGATTTATCCATTCGCTGAGAGCTTTCATTCAATAATATCTTTGGGGAGGAGCAGCACAGGGGAGGATGCTGGAGTGGCAGGTTCTGTTCCCTTCAAACCAGTGCTTTCTGGGGGCTAAGCTCCCCTCTCACAAGGCTTCCTACTGCTGATGCACAGGCATAACCTTGTCTCTGACCTGTCCTCAGGCCAACAGAACTCCTTGTGCCCCTTATCTCCCAGCTGGAATGTTGTAAACGGGATTTAAATGATTGACCTGGAGCTCACGCAGTGATTTTTTGAACACCTCCACATTTTCAGTCATCTCCGTTTCCTTCGAGAGCTTGGAACTTATTTCCTCCTGGAGGCACTTCTCTCGTGCCTGACTTTGTTGGTGTTCCTCCCAGATATGCTGGACCTTCTTGACTACCTGCCAAAGGAGAACAAAGCACCATGCACCATTCTTCAGCTGAGGAATCATAGAAGGAGTGGATTGGAGGAGACCTTGAAGCCCACCCTCCTGCCCTGGGCTGGTTTCCCCCAACCATCTCAGGCTGCCCAGAGCCCATCCATGACCTTGGGAACCTCCAGAGATGGGGCACCCACAGCTCCCTGGGCACCCACTGGGGCCAGAGACACACGTGGCAGTGACAAAAGCCTTCTGCAGTTGGTTGGCCACACTGGGTGAGCTCCTGGGCTTTTCCCAGTGAAAGCTCCAGGATTCCAGCCAAGCTCTGGAGGAGATGGAGAAGAGCCAAACTTTTTTTATGTTATGGTGCACGGCCATTCATCTGGAGTGGCTACACTTGTAATATGTGAAGCTGGCTGGTGCTGTGCCTGTTCTGCAGTATCCTCAAACCCCAATGGGTTTTGGAGGCTCTGAGCGTCTCTGAGATGGTCTCTGCACTCACCTGCTGCACTGTGATGGCCTTCCCCGCCTCTCCTGCTGCTTGTGGGCTGCACACTCGCATCACTTGGCTTTTGAAAGACTCTAGCTACAGCAGAGATTAACACAGGAAAACAATAATCACTGAGAATCAACAAAGACTCCACTTCAGTGCCCTACAAAACCCTACAACAATCAACACTGAGAGCACCTTGGACCACGACCATCCTCTACCACCACAGAAGAAATCCTTCTGACAAGCCCTTCATGCTGAGCCTCCTGACCAGGTATAATCTGAGTTCAGTGCTCAGTACTTCCTTCCCCGAACTCACAGTCTGCCTTCCACAGATGCCCTTTCCCACGAGGGAAGCAGCACTTTCAGTGCCTGCAGCCCACACCACAGGATCACCTCATCCCTCTCCCCTACCTGCCCTTGGGCTCGATCCACATCAGACTTCAGCAGCCTCTCCCTGCGCCCCATCTCCTGCAGCTGCAGGGATTTCCTTTTGCAGGCGCTTTTCAGCTCCTCTTCCACCTGCAACAACAGAAGCATTTCAATATCAAAGCTCTACCAGTTGGGCTTCTACGTAGCCCAGCTAGCCACCATTCCCCACCATCAGGTGGATGAGCTGCTACTTTGGGTGCTGGGGTTCACCTTGACTTTTTCTGCCAGCTGTGTTTGGATGGCTTTCTGCTCGCTGTGGTACTTCTGAACCTCTTCCTGCAATCCCTTCAGCTCACATTCCAGCTCTCCGATGCGCTGCAAGAGTCCAGGACAGCAGAAAGTTTCTCTAGAGGAGCTCACTCGAGAATATGAAGGACAAGCAAGACATTCTACCCATCTCTCTCATTTCATTTACTCCGCTATTTTATTCCAACCTATTTTTACAGCTGATAGATTGATAGGTTGTATCTTATGACAATGTCATCATAGGATGTCTTGGTTTGGAAGGGATCTCAAAGATCACAGAACCATAGGATGGTTGGGTTGGAAGGGACCTCAAATATCATCCAGTTCCAACCCTTCGCCATGAGGTGGCTGCCTCCCCATCAGCTCAGGTTGCCCAAGATCCCATCCAACCTGGCTTTGAGCACCTCCAGGCATGGAACATCCACAACATCTTTAGGCAACCTGTGCCACGGCCTCACCACATCCTGCACTGCAATGTAATATTCCATTTTTGCCAGGAGCTGACATTTACTCTACTTTGCTATGAAAGTTCAATCCTTTTCTTTACAGGAGTAGGATTCACAACACTTCTCTTACAATGTCATATCATCCCAACTAGAAACTCACTTTTTGGTAGGCAGCCATTTCCCTCTCTCCAAGTTCACGCTTCGTTTCCTCTTTAATTCTAGAGCACTGGAACAAACAGCAACCGAGGGAAAAAATTAGCAGGCTGGTCAGGTACTGTCATTTCTGCTGGAGATGTCAACACATCCTTCAGTCCTACAGCACAGTGAAGTGCTCAGCTGCCTGATGGCCAGTTGATGAGTGGGAGTGCCCATGGTAGGGCAATCATGGCATCAAGAGCACGACAGCAACGACACGTTAACAGGCCCATATCTAATCATAGTTTGGCTGGGAGAGGAAAAATGCTGTCCAGGCAGCTTTCTGTAAGGGAAAAAACCAGGCTTGGCTGCAGGGAGCATCGCTAAGAGCGGGTTTCCATGGCTCCTCAGCAGGATCTTGGCACCGGTGCCCAGAGCACACAAACAGCCACAGTGTTCCCGAAATTCAGGTCACTGAGTACCTGCACGAACAACAAGGAGGGGAATTCATCTGGGGAACCCGACACCTTGCTGTGGGCATTTTGCAGTGTGCAAAGGTAGAGACACAGCCCTGCACTTACTGCGCAGTGCTCAAAGAGCTGCTGGCCATGGAACCATAGAATCGTTAAGGCTGGAAAAGACCTCTGAGATCATCCAGTCCAACCCCAGCCCATCCCACCATACCAACTGGCCACGTCCCTTAGTACAGCATCTAAACTTTTCCTGAGCACCCCAACATCTCCTCCATGGGCAGCCTGTGCCACTGCATCACTTTCAGTAAAGAAATTTTTCCTAATATCCAACGAATCCTCAACAGAGAGAAAACGACCCTTCTGATCTTCCTTTTCCATGCCAACTCACCTATGAGACCAGCACTGGGGACACTAACCTTGGCAGACACAGCTGCCAGCTGGTTGTCCTTTTCTCTGTTTGCCTTTTTTGTTTTTTCCACCTCCTGCTTGAGCTGCTGAATTTTCTGTTCTTTCACAGCAATCTCCCTTTGCAGGCTGGTCACGAGGCCTGATAACAACAATGTAGGGAGATGAAAACCAAGCATTTCCCTGCAGAAGCCCTCTGGGCACCGAGTGGCAGGCCTCCATCTCTGACAACTGCACAACTTGGAGTGCAGATCTGGCTCCTGGCACGCCGTGCTGGACATCATCCCACAGCAGCATCATTAGCGAGTCCCCCTGAGCCCTGCAGCATATGCTCCCTGGAGGATGAGCAGCTCTGATGGATCAGTTTCCATTACCTCTCTATGTCAGGGCAATTTTTAGGAGCCACTGCAAAGTATCTTTTATCAGAACAGCCTTGCAAATGTGGGGTCACCTTCCAGAGCCAGCCCTCAGGTGCTCACAGCCCCTGCAAGGAGTTCTACCGAGGGAGAAAATACCTGTGGTCAAAGCGTGATCCCTCTTTAGCTTCTCACTTTCTCTTCTCAGGCTTCTCATCTCCAGGTCTCTTTCCTGAAGGGAATGGCTATAAACTTCACTCGAGCCCTTCTGCAGGTTGCTGATCTAAAACAGAGGACAATGCACACGCTTCACCAGCAAACTTTTAGCTCCAGTGACCCTTCTTTTGCTTTAAGCTCAAAGGCAGTTCTTCCTAAGCCCCACAAAGAGCTCCCTGTTATCTGAAAGGCTTCAGCTTGCCATGAACCCCCTCCCAGTCTCAGTTCTCGCAGAACAGCATGGTTGCCCTGATGGCATTAAAGGAGAAACCCCTCCGAGTTACAATAACTCCTCCCATAGGACACCTGTGCCCATTTGGCCATGGCATACCTGCTCCTTTAAGGCTTTGATCTCTTCTGTTTTGGCCCTGATTTCTCCCTCAAAGGTTAGAAGCCTCTGGGTCAGCTCCACGTCATTTCTCACAGCAGCCATGCTCTTGGCCATCGATGCCAGTTCCCCCTGAAGGTCCCTTATCACCGTATCCTTCTGCTTTGATTCTGCTTCAAAAGCAGACAGACGGCCGATCTCCTTTTCCAGGCTCAGCAGCTTTTCATCCTGCAGGTGGATTCCGTCTGTTGGTCAGCAGATCTACGATTCCATGACTTTGCACACCCCCAGCAGAACCATGGGGCAAACCCCTTGCCCTCTCCCCAGCATCACCTTTTCTTGCAGGGAGCAATCCGTGCTGTGAATCCCCAGGGAAGGGTCTCCCATCCCACTGCTGCTTGAGTTGGTGGTCCAGGCTGAATGAAAGCAGAGAAAATAGCAGAAAACCTGCAGGATGGGGGCTCATTGCATCTCCCTCCCTTGTCTAAAAACTCTTCTAGGGCAGTAGTCAATTCTTAGTTCGTACTCTGAGCAAAACCCACTCATCTGGCACTAAAAAGACCCTTACCAATAGAGCCTACACAAGAGAAAGGAGTCATGCACTTCTGGGGAGCTTCAAAACAAACCCAAAGACACATACAGACACAGTGGGTGAAGGCTCCTTTGGTATTTCAACACCAGTTTCAAAAGCAGTTGGGTTTTTTGGCCAACCCCAAAGAAAGACACTCTACATTCACTGCTTACAGCACAGGAAGAGTTAAAAGATTAACGCACACTGATTCTCTTGGCTCTATTTCACAAACCAAATGATGTGATCAAACCTGGGTGGGTGTGCTGTAACACATTCTCTATAGAACTCCTGTAAGGTCTCTCTACTCTGCCCAGGATCCTATTTTCAGCTGGATGCCAAAGGCCTACACTGCTGGGAGCTTCACTCCCATTACTGTCTGTGGAATTCCATGTTGTGCACATGGCTTTATGGTCTGCATAGCAACGTTTTTTGCTCTGGAGTATTATTTTGGTTGTTTGTTAATGACTTTGTCTTGCTAATGGCAGATAATAACGGCAAAACCCCCATAAACTATTGAAGTATAGCTTGACCTTGGGGTGATTCCATTGGATATTAGGAAAACTTCTCTGAAAGAGTGGTTGGGCATTGGCACAGCTGTCCAGGGAGGTGGAGGGGTCACCGACCCTGTAGGTGTTCAGTGTGGAGATGTGGCACTGAGGAACGTGGCTGGTGGGCAGCTCTGGTGGTTGGCAAGTGATCGGACTGGATGGTCTGAGAGGTTCTTTTCCAACCTGAATGATTCTGTGATCCTACGATTCTATCAGGAGTTGGGCTCTGTGACCTTTCCAACTTGGGATATTCAATGGAACCACACAAACCACGGTGCAATTTGCTACAACCAGAAGAAGCCTCTTCCCATCCTACTGTTCCACCAGTTCATCCCACGAGCCTTCACCTTTGCTCCACCACTGCACGCTCCGCCTTTAAGAAACACATCAGATACGGATCTCTTTCACGTTCCTTTACTCAAGGCAGCCTGTGACTGCACAGCCAAGGAACCAACCCACTGCTTCAGTCAGGAGACCAGAATAGGTGCATGAGTCAGCGACGGAGATAAAGCCATCGCTGCTCCACATCGCGCACGAGGAACAAGGAAGAGGAAATGTCACCCTAACTTACCCAGGCAATGGCATTCCCCAGTGTTTTTTCACAGCACCTTTCTCAACCAACCCAAATGCCACTGCTAGCACGCAGGGTCCAATTAGCTTTGCTTGGTAAGGAATCACAACTAACTGGCTGTGATGCTCATCATTTACTAGCGTGCATCAAAACCGCCTCTGCTCAGATTAGCCCTGTTTGATGCTGGGAACCAACAGTCCCTTGACTGTCACAGCAAAATCTTTCCTGCAGCCATATGGAAGTACCTGGCCTCTCTGCAGGCAGCTGGTTGAGCACATCCATTGGGATGGTTATGGTTGCACTCCTGGTCCACGCACTTACGGGTCGCTTGCGGAGTGGTGGATGGGGTGTGGGGCCAACCCAGGTGCTGGAGCCACGCTGGGATTGCAGCGAGGGGAGGTGGGCACCATGCTGGGGCTCTGCAGCCTCCTGTCCAGCCCATGACGTGCAACACTGTGCCAGTGGGTAGGAAGGTTTCTGCTGGGGAACAGGACTGTGTTGTTAGTAAGGGGTAAGAGTTTTTTAAGCCCTTTTTCTGCAACATGAGCAGCTCAGCGGGAAAGATAGAGAGAGCCAGCCTGCTTTGCATGCTGTTATACATTCAGAGCTTGGGATTTATTTTTCATAATGGAGGACTTAGCTCTTGTGGCTGGGTGCTCCTCTTCTTCAGAGCGTGTTCATCCTTAATACCACTGAAAATGAGAGAGAGGCCTCCCTACATTAAACACTGTAAACACTTCACACAGCGAAGTGGAGAAGTGATTTACTCTCTGCAGTCAGTGGTGTCAGGCTTCAAAGCTGTTCTATCAAAGGAGGATCGTCAAGCCCAAAGCAATAAAGAGGCACTGACAATGCTTTTTCTGTGCCACTGTGCACAACTGCATTTTTGTGTGCAGGCTGCATGTCTGCTTTTGGAAATCAAAGTGCTGGGTGTTCCAGATGGAACAAACTTCACCTGCACAGCCTTCGCCCGCCAGGTGAATGGATTCATCCTGCAAAAATGCATTTTCTCCTCTCGGGCTGAGCATTCTGGGCACGTTCGTGGGGTCATCTTCCAACACAAAGAACCTTGTTGATTCATCCAAAAGCAGCATCTGAGTACACAGGCTGCCATTCATTCACCTTGATCCCGGGCTGGGCTGTCAGGCATGCAGGTTTCCAGCACCGTTCTCAATCTCTGTTTTCTTAGGATTCCTCAAGAGCCAGGACAATAAAAATAAATGTGATTGTATTGATTTTAAGTACTTATAGCCCACATGCACTACTGACATCCTGAGATGGCCCTATTCCCAGGAATAGAAGACTTCCACTAGATTTGACCCCGTATTTACAATTGCTTTGGATTTCTGTTGTTTCCACAGGTCAAGCTGTGATGCTCTGGCCTTGCTGTGCAGAACAGAGCCTGCAGTTGTGCACAGCACTACCAAGAAAAGCACCAACAGTGTATTTGCTTATTAATTTGCTCTCATTTGGACCTTTAACGCTAGCATCTAAGGAAAGACTCAACGGAAAATTCAGTTGAAAGAGACCTAAAGCCCATTTCCCAATGCTTTCACACCTTCCCAAGACCAATCTCCACAAGTTCTGATGGGCTTGCCATCAGAAATCTGCTCCATGCTTCCTTCACCCCACCGAGCTGCCTGAATTTCTTCAGCAGAGGGAGCTCCAGCTTTTTATTTCTTGATGATTTAAGAATAAAAGCCCGAGAGCATGACACCCCCTTGTCATCACGTAAAACCACACGCCCATTTCGGAGCCTGCCTTTACCTGGGGGACTCCATCCACCACCAGCTCAAAGGATGCTCCCTGAGCTCCGAAGCGCAGGATGTCTCCTGGTCTCACGTGCACGGCCGCGTTCTGCACCTGGCAGCCATTCACAAAGGTGCCCTGTGGGGAATTGAGGTCCTGCAGGACGAATCCACTCTCCCACCCGGTGAACTCGAGGGCTGCGTGGTGCTCCCCTGCCCCTGCAGACTGACAGCAGCAAACAGTGGGAAAAACCTTGGAGAGCAATTGAGGCTGTGTTACGGTGCGGATTTGCCCAGCCCTCTGGGTGATCTTGGAAGTCTTTGCCAACCTTATATCACAGAATCGTAGAACCCTTCATGCTGGAAGGGACCTAAAGATCATCAGGTCCAAATCCCTTGCGCTGAGCAGGGACACCCACTGCTCCATCAGCTCTCAGAGCCCCTCCAGCCTGACCTCGGGTGTCTGCACAGATGGGGCACTTAGGCTTGCAATGTGTCACCCTCCTTACATCCGAAGCACGAAAATGGGCAGTTAGCCCCTGTGCTGGGATTACACCCTCGCTAATGCCAGCATTGCCATGCCCCTTCTCTCCCTCTAATTTCTGACACCTTTCCCATCTGTCATCCACCCTCACGGCATGCTCACCCCTACCTTCAGGATGATGTCTGACCCTTCGTGTTTCCCTATCGTGGTTCTTTGCTGTTTGAGTTGAAAACACTCCTCCGAGCTCCTCAGGAATGCTCTCATGGCCTCGAAGACTAAAGCAAAATAAATCCTACTTAGTTAGCAACCCCCCATAACTGCAAACAACTCCAGCACCCCTCGCACCACTCTTCCTGCAATAAAAGCCATAACGCTATTGACAGAGCCTCCCTTTGCTCCTCCCTGCACCCACGGTAGCCAGGGAAACCTCTGTGACACCAAAACCCGGCCGCTTTCCTTCTTGTTTGTTTTGCTCAGTTTTTTTGTTGGTTTTTTTTTGCCCTTTATCCAAGCAACGGGCACAACACAGCTCTGTGTCATTGCAGCTCCTTGTTTCTCCAAGGACATCACTTCTCCCCGTATTGAAACACAGTTTGTCATGCAGCCTACCTGGTTTGAGCATGTCACAGTATATATATGCATATATCTTTTGCTTTTTCTCTTGTTTTTCATCTCCTGCAATGGGTTACACCATGTGGCCCACGAGGGCCCTTTAGCTTGTGGGGCTTCCTCCGCTGTGGAGAGGGGATTAATGGGGTTTAATTAAATGGAGATCGAAGCCTGGGGTGCTGTGAGTAGGTTTGAATGCCGACATGATGGCCTGATGCATCCCCAGGGTCCTGGGTACCATTTTGTAGGGCTTCCCCCCTTCACTCCCCCCATCCCTGTCACCATGGCAACCAAGCCGCCATGATGGCCGCCATTAGGGGTGAAGGCCAGGCCTCCCTCCTCACACCACCGTCCTCCTTCGCACACAGACCTCCCTCCACGTTTCAAGAGGAGGGCATCAATACCTCACATTATGTGAGATTTGGATCTCGGAACGGCAATTTCATCTCCTCCAGCACCTGACAGGCTGGCAGGCTGTGGAAAGCACCACAAAACTCCCCGGGCACACGTTCCACACCCAGGCCAACACTAACGAGATTAACGAGGAGCTGGTGGGTGTTGCACTCCGGTTTATGGGTGTTGCAACACGGAGTGCTGAATCCCAAGAAACTCGACTCAACGGCACTTCCCCCCCACCAAACAGTGACTCAACTGCACATATATTGCACACAAAGGTTTTTCCTGTGTTTCTAAGATGACCTTTACCAGCCATCTTGTCCAATGAGAAGGGACGTGACACTGAAGATGGCTGCCACCTCTCCCTCTCCTTTCCCATTGCCTTCAGAAATAAGGGCTCTTTCAGTTGTCAGTACATCACCATGCAACCCTCACACTCCCTACGCCATGAGGAAAAGCTGCCAAGGAGCATCAGAACCTCTTCATCCCTTCATCATCAGCAGTGATAAACAAGGATCTCCGTTTCGCCTCCCCCGAATTTCCCTCATGTTTAAAGTGCTCTTTTTTTTCGCAGTTGTGCCATTAATTTGTTTAAGGAAGTCCCTTATTATATGATTTGCCTGCCTGTCCTCCCTTGGGGCACAGTTCCCATTGCAATAATGGGAACGATGGGATAGAATACGAAGCAATAAATCATCACAGGTACCACCATATGGATTTGGACCAACATCTCATTCACACCTTTTTTTTTTTGGCCATTTGCATTCATCTCATACCTTTTACATCCCCAACCACCGAGCCAACCATCCCCAAACCGACACCAAGATCAGCATCCTACAAACAATAACAGCATGGACATTTGGCTGGGGGACAGCGTGACTTTGTAGATGCTGTTGCCCAGGAGGTAGCACATGTTTGGGATGCCCAAGGAGCAGCACCCACCCTTAACCAGTTGGCTGATTTCATACAGCTCCGGCCTTCGATCCATGGGAACGGCCACCTGCACGCACAGATGCACACACATACACGCACCCCACGTACAAAATATTTATTTAGAAAAGGACTGCTTGCTCTGTATGGTCTTGTCATTTCACCCAGAACACCCTGAACAACTCTTGGCAGTTGTACACTATGGCAGTTTCCAGCCCCAGACGGACTGTCCCTTCGATTTGCAGCACAACACACAAAAGAGAAAACCACTGAGGCAAGAAATACAGTCCTCTCCTACAGGAGAATGGACAGTGATGCCAGTAAGAAACCTCCTATGGGTAAAGCCTACAGGTCAGACAAGCTTAAAGGCTTGTTTCATTCCTCTTCGCACCAGCAAGCATGCAACACCACAGGCACTTTGGCCAGCCCTGTGCCACGATCCCCAACCCCACTGATGTCTGGAGTGGTGACAGCTACATCACTAACCTGACACTTTTACTTGCCTTGCTCAAAAAGAAAAGACATAAAAAAAGAAAGACAGAACATTTCCCTTTTTCCTCTTGGAAAATTCTTATTAAATAGCAGTTTGGTGGCTTGGAAATCCATTGCTGGGGCAAGGCACAAAGGAGAGAAGACACATTAGGTGGTCCTTAACTTAAAACAACACAGAACACACGTCTGACTCTTCCAGCCTTCACATCCTTCACAACATCATCGTTTCCCCGTGGTGTTTGACACAACGCCGTCCTGGGAAGACCCACTCCTATTTGAGCAATGCTGCAGTTCCCTCCACATCAGCACCTCAGCATCCAGAGAGCATCCAACACTCCCGCACTCCATGACCAGCCCTCTCCGAGCGTTTCCAATCCGCGCAATGACCGACCCGTCCTTCCTAAGTCAACTGTTGGCTTCCAGGTGCTTTTTCCTGGATATCCTCATACTTTGGAGGTGGGGTCAACGGCTCAATTGTGATGGGGCCGGTGCTGCTCCCATCACCGAGGTTGAGCCTGATGTCCTTGAGATGCAGCTTCTCCGACTTGATCCTCCGCACCTTGAGGGGCTTCAGGCGCTTGCTGAGACGTGAGTTGTGCCGGCCTGGTGGCCGTTCGGTGCCAGGCTCTGCGCTGGCTGCTCCTGGGGGCTGCGTGCCCTCGTCAAGCCCTGTCAGTGATTCATAGGAGGGCAGTGAGACACTGATCCTGCGGTTCCGCTCCGGGTCGTGGGGCTCTGAGTAGCCTGTATTCATCACCTCCTCGTAGCTGGGGACGTAGTAGCGAGAGGACACGTCTTCATCCTCTTCTTGGCTGCAGGAGATAAAGAGAGAACGTCAGCCCCACATCACTTCGACTGCAGTGGGGCATGGGATAGAGAGAGGTGATGAAAACACAGCCAGAAATAAAGGACAGAACATTGGCCCTTCTATGTTATACAGCAGTTTGAATAGACTGCAACGCCACCAATGTTCGGGCATCTTTCTACTGCCTTCATAGAACCACAAAGGTTGGAAAAGATCTCTCAGATCACCAGGTCCAACCCCAACCCACCCCCACCGTGCTCACTGACCACTTCCCTCAGTGCCACAGCGCCACATTGAAAGCCTCCAGGGAGGGTGACCCCACCACCTCCTTCATCACTGCTCACTGCTCCTTCTGAGAAGCAGTTTTTCCTAATATCCAACCTGGATGCATACCAGCTTGGGTTCCATCCCATGAATGTGCATCCGCCTGCACACTGGTACCTGCACACCTACACTCTGCACTTTAACCTGCTTTAGCAAGTTGCTTTTAAGTGACGGGGTCCTGTGGTTGGACTGGATGATCTTAGTGGTCTTTTCAACACTAATGATTCTACGAGTGGGCATGGTGGGGAGGGGCTGACATTTGGATAGTCTTACTGGTCTTTCCAGCCTTAATGACTCCATAGCCCCTCGCCTGCTCTGCAGCAGCCACCCATCTCCTGGGGTTAACAATTAACAGCATCTCCTTGTGCCACCCCATGAGTGTGTACTGACCACACAGGCATCCAACGGCTCAGCTATGCCCACTTGGCTTCCAGAGCACATCTTATATATATCCACAGTGCTTCCTTTCACCCACACCACCATCAACACAGAAGTTTGCTTCTCCCTGAGCTTGAGCTCCTGCTGCCCCCCCAGGACTCACCTGTCCTCCTCCTGCTGCGAAGGCTCCACGGATGCTTGGTGCTGCACCACCCTGGGGATATCCTCGCTCTGCCTCTTCTTGTCACGGACATTCAAGCAGAGAGACAGCAGCAGCAGCAGCAGACCTGCCCCAACCAGCACGTAGGCCACAGAAAACGTCTTGCTCTTAAAAATGCCCCCACCACCGCGGTCTGGCTTGCTGCTATTCCCAGCATTGGGTTTATCGGGGTGTCCGAAGCCAGGCACAATGTTCCACACAGCCAAGATGATGCCCAGGATGAGCATCCCCATCCCGATGGCTGTCAGTGCGTAGTGTGACCCGTTGGTGCGAGATGGGGCCATTGTGTGTTGGCCACCTCACTGCATCCCTGGTGGCCCCGGGCGGCTACCATGCGTGCGGTGCTCGAGCAGAGCAGATGGGCAGACCTGCAGAGAGACAACACTGCTCCAGTGGGTGCCCCCTGACCCAAGCACTTCGCTTTGAGCGCTCCGGTTCAGAGCCAGCCAAGCCAATGGTGCCTATCCATCCTGGATGGGATGCCTGCATTTCCCCAGCCACACACATGGGATGTGTATTTCCAAAAATAAACACATGCAACTGCATCTCCTGGCAGCTCGCCTCAACCTCAGCACGCAGGGATGGCAGCAAGGAGCGCAACCTCACGCTGCAGGCTGCATGTAGGTAATGCAGCAAGGACCCCAGATTTCCATGTCACGGTCTGACAGCAGCATCCCATGGGTGCCAAAGCCAGCAAGCAGCTGTGCAAACACCGCCACTTTGCTTTCCTTTCTTGGCTTTGCAGTGCTTGTTTGTGCAAGGAGCCCTTGGACAGGATGCTGCTGCATGCTTTTCCCATATACGCCTTTGCTCCACGTCGTGGCAATCTATGCCGTTGGTCCCTGGTTCGTGTTTGCTTGTTTAGCTCTAGAGCGTGCTGGGTCGCTGGGTCATGGCTAGAAATGAGCAGCATTCCCAGAAAACAGAGCAACTTGTAGGAAAATCCAGGGAAGGAAATGGGGACCGTTAAAGGCCATCAAGTTCAACGGGGACACAGAGCAAACTTCCCCATCTCAGCCCTTCGCTCTTAAATTCCCCTTTGGATGCTCCCAAAGGACTCTCTCTGCATTCAGCACAGCCCCAGCCCTGCTCCTCACCTCTCCTGAAGTTCCTGCCCTAGAAAGCAGCCCAGTGAGGACACGCCAGGTGTTGCTGCTGGATCCTTCATCATCCGCAGCTGCTCCCTGGCACCAGCACTCACTGTCAGAAGGTTGCCTGACAGCCCCCAATCCCCAGCTAGAGCCCACTGTGCTGTATTGGCAGCTCCATGCCATGCCTTGTGCTGGGGACAGCATCCATGCTGCAGGTGGCTGTAAACTCGACAACCTTTGTGGGTGTGGAGCTTATTGCAATGGGGAATTGCATCACACGTCCCGCTCCTTCCTCATCTCCTGCTGCATCCGGCACCATTCCAAGCCACACCAGTGCCATCGAGACCAAGCGATGGCCCCTGTGTGCCACTCACTCCCCTACCAACAGACTCCTATCCCCAAGCTATCCATCCAGCAGAGCATCATGCAGGCACTGAGCTCCCACCTGCAAAGCGCTGCCAGGGCTTTGGGGGAGGAGAAATCACAGCACCGCATGCCCTCAGCCACAGATCTGTGGGGAGGGGCACGACGGGAAAGGAACAGAGCACTCATTTTGCTGGAGGAATGGAAGGTTTCCAAAAGCAAAGCACCTTCCCACCGTCTCCAGCCTCCCTCTGGCACCTCTCTAAGCTGCTCCGTCACTGCAGCGTTGAAAAGTTTGGCCCAGATCCCTGCCCTGCAGGGAGGGCAAATCGCATTAACCCACGCGGCGACGTCCGTGTCTCTCTCACCATCTAATTATCTCTACTTTAGGCTTATCAGAGCTCGCTGCCGTAGCCATAGCCCCACTGCTGTGACGTCAATGGTCGGAGAAGGAGGTCTGGAAAAAGCAGTGCAGCCTCAGTGAAAAGGGAACATGGCAGCATGGGGAAAGCTGCAGCACCTCCAGGAAAGCACCAAACCAAAGCCTTACTATGGCCAGAAATGCACCTCCAGTTTGGCAGTGGCCATGGACATCCATCCATCCATCCATCCATCCATCCATCCATCCATCCATCCATCCATCCACCCATCCACCCATCCATCCAGTCATCTAGAGCAAGATGAAGCAGAGCACAACAGCTGCCACGTGTCCTCCCTGCTCTGGCAGCCGTCGGCAGGGAATTCTCAGTCCCGTGCTGCAATCCAGAAACCCTCCAAGATTGTTCTGCAAACGTTTTCCCCACTTTGTTCACTGCCGTCGTGAGCCACCACCTGCAACCAGTCTGTACTCACCGCCCTCACCGCTCTGCTCCCACCTCAGTGGTGACATGGGGACATGGGGACATGCTCTGTGTCCGTGTCCACAGCTCCAGACTTCCCCACAGCCAGCCCCCGCCCCATAGCCAGCCCCACACCAGCAGCCCCAGCCACCTTTGTCCCCATCCCACGCACACCTGCGGTCTTGTGCTCACTGCTGTCAATGATTTACATCAGGAACTCCGAATCATTAAACCAGAACGGCTCTGTGTGCACTCAGCTCCTTTTACTAGAAACCACGGCAGTCCTCGCTGCTCCCCATAACCAATCCACTGCATCCCCTTCCTGCCACTGCCATCAGGTTGCAGCTCCAAGCCCTGCTCAGGGTGAAATCCAGGGTTTTCCACTCCCTGGATGAGGTCAGAGATGGATGCTCATCCCATTGGGGCCGGCCACTGGCAGCATGCTCAGGTCATGACACATGGGACCATTTTCACCTTGCAGGCAAATGAGCTCAGCAGGGGATGACACACACAGCTGATGACCAGCGTGGTCCTGGGGCTGATGGTGGCTCAGCATCTGCCTCCGACAACTTTCAGTATCGAAGAAACATAGAATCATAGAATGGTTGGGTTGGAAGGGATCTTAAAGATCAAAGACCCATAGAATGGTTGGGTTGGAAGACTGTAGAAACAGAGAAAACCTGGGTTGGAAGGAACCCCAAAGCCCATGCAGCCCCTACCTTTGCTGTGGGCTGGCTGCCCCCATCAGATCAGGCTGCCCAAATCCTATCCAGCCTGGTCTTGGGCACTTTCAGGGATGGGGCATCCACAGCTCTCTGGTATTTTGCCCAAGCCCTGAACTCTGAGGCTCCCCACACTGTGGACAACTCCTCCCTGCACCTCCCCAGCCCCGGGAGCAGGCAGGCTGATGTCAGCTCCAAGGCATTTGCCTTCATGTCCATATCTGCACCCGGGCAACCTTCTCATTAACGATTTCTCCTTCTAATTTGCGAGCTCAGCCCATCCCCACAACCCTCTCCTCCACAAAGTCCTGCACGTGGTGATATTCAGCCACCCCCTAACCCAGAAAAGTGGGAAACACCCACAGCTTCTCCCTGCTGCCAGTTTGTCCAACTCCTGTTGGCTTTGGCCAACCTCCAGCCACCTCCATCGCCACTCGCTGGGCAAACGGCAGCAAGACAGAGGGACAGGCCGTGGGGTTTTGCTTCCTGCCAGCAGCGATTGGCACTGATTGGCACTAATTGCTCCCCGCATTCCAGAGAGGCACTTTCGGAGTTATTTCCTATGCAGGTATTCGGCTCACCCACCCCTCCCCACGGCATTTCCCCAGGAGGTGCCCACAGCAAAGCGGCGCCTCTTCCTGCAAAACCGGGTGCGCTCTGCTTTCTGCTCCCAATCCCTCTGCAATCTCAGAGTCCCCTTCGATTTTGATTTAAAGGAAATAAAAACACTGGCCACAGTGAGCCAGGCTGCAAGCTTCCCTTCCGTGGAGAATTGCCCCAAGCTTTGCCCTTCCGTCATGTTTTGGTTCCGGGCTGATTCAGAACCAACGGCAATCGCAGCCGCTGCAGAAAAGCCTGAGCCAAACAAACCAGCCTGGGGAACTCCCAGCACCCTGACCTGCTCTTTTCCTGCTTTGCACAGCATTGTATTCAGTACCTTTGGTTCGCAGGGTGTTTTTTCTTTTTTTTTTTCTTTCAGATTTCCTGATTCTGACTTTTCGTGCCGCGGTTACAGGAATTAAAGGCGTCACGTGGGCTCCGCTCTGCCAGCTGAGAGATCCAGCCCATCTCCAGCAGCAAACCCTCTTCTGGAACTCACAGCACCATCCAGACACCACTTGGACACCACCTGGACACCATCTGGACATCATCCAGACACCATATGGACACCATCCGGACACCAACCGGCCATGAAACTCATCGGGATGAAGACGTGCATTTGGGATTGGGGACCCAACCCACAGATCTGCTTTGCCCAAGCTGCTCACTGATCGGTCTTTTGGAAGAACTGCAGCTGTGGAAGAACTGCAGCAACCACAGAAACTCCACGAGCACACAGCACCCAGCTCCGTCCCACCCTACAGAGCCACCTCAAGCTCTGTTTGCTCTCCAAACACTGCAGCTCCAGCAGCCGTGTTGTGCTCTGACCCCAAAGCACCATTGGGTTCAGTGTAAGGTTTGCCATTTCCCACCCCTTCCTGCATTCAGGACAGCCACCTCCAGTGCCGCAGGGTGACAATGTACCCCAAGCCCCATCTCCGCCCCACATCTCCACCCCATATCTCCATACATCCCCATGTCACTGTGCCCCTCATCTCTCATACCCCACCTCTCCACATCCCCCTGTGTGGCACTGTATTCCTGCTGGCCACAATGCCAAATCACCCCATTTCCCAATGTCCCCATGTCTCTGTGCCCCCCATATTCCCAAGACCCTCTGCCCCCTATCTCCACCCCACATCTCTGCCCCACATTACCATCTCCTGCTCAGCACTGCGCTCCTGCAGGCTGTGATCCCATAACCCCACGTACCTCCACACGACCCCATACCCCCGGCTCTGTCCCATATCCACACATAGCCCCCCTACATCCATGCCTGCCCCACATCCCTGCCCCACACATCACCTTCTGCCCGGCGCTGCACTCCTGCAGGCTGCATCCCCACATGTCCACATAACCCAATGTCCCCATATCCCCCCATATCCTCATACCACCCCACACCCCAACGCCCCCCAAGTCCCACCCGTACCCCACACATTACTTTCTCCTGCTCTTTATGCTTTCCCCACGCTGCCACCGGGGGACAACACCCGCTCCCATCCCAACCCTTGTCCCAATCTCATCCCATCCCGGAGCCACAACGCCGCCCCAGCCCTACCAGGGTCCCACAAGACCCCGCTCCCCTCCCGGCCCCACGCAGCCCCCTGGACGCCACGCACCTCCCGTCAGCGGCAGCGGCTCGGATCCTCCCCGGGGCGGTGCTGGATGCCGGGGCCGGGCTGGGAGCCTTGCGCTCCGGCTGCAGCTCCGGCTCCGCCCGCTCCGGGCTCCCCCTCCGCCTCCCCCGGCACTTCCCTTTCCCACGGGCTCACAGCGCTGCCCATTATTATTTCCCATTATTTCCCACAAGTTCTCCACTATTTCCCATAATTTCCAGTCATTTCTCATCATTTTTCCATTATTTCCCACTTCTTCCTGTTTTTCTCCATCCTTTCCCATCTTTTCCCCATTATATTTCCATTATTTCCCATAATTTCCCATTATTACCTACTATTTCCCATTATTTCTCTTTTATTTCACCCTATTCCCCATTATTTCCCACTATTCCCATTATTTCCCTATTATTCCCCATTATTCCCCATTATTTCTCCCTTATTTCCCCATTGTTTTTCCATTATTCCCATTATTTCACTATTGTTTTCCATTATTGCTCCATTATTTTCCATTTTTTCTTTATTATTTCCCACCATTCTTTCCCATTCTTTCTGCATTATTTCCCACTATTTCCCATTATTTCTCAATTATTTCCCATTATTGCCCCATATTTCTCATTATTTCTCAATTAGTTTCCATTATTCCCCCATATTTGCCCATCCCACTATTTCCCATTATTTTCCTACATTTCCCCATTACTTCTTATTACTACCCACTAGTTCCCATTATTACCCAGTATCTCTCGTTATCTCTCCATCATTTCCCACTATTTCCCCATTTTTACCCATCACTTCCCATAATTTCCCCATTATTTCCCACTATTTCCCCATTTCCCTCCATTACTTCCCATAATTTCCCCATTATTTTCCATTTCCCCCACGATTACCCACAATTTCCCATTATTTTCCTATTTTCCCCATTATTTCCCATGATTACGCACTATTTCTCATTATTTCTCCCTTATTTCCCATTATTTCCCACTATTTCCCCATTTTTACCCATCACTTCCCACAATTTCCCCATTATTTCCCATTATTACCCAGTATCTCTCGTTATCTCTCAATCATTTCCCTCTATTTCCCCATTTTTACCCATTACTTCCCATAATTTCCCCATTATTTCCCATTATTACCCACTATTTCTCATTATTTCTCCCTTATTTCCCATTATTTCCCACTATTTCCCCATTTTTACCCATCACTTCCCACAATTTCCCCATTATTTCCCATTATTACCCAGTATTTCTCGTTATCTCTCCATCATTTACCACTATTTCCCCATTTTTACCCATTACTTCCCATAATTTCCCCATTATTTCCCATTATTACCCATCACTTCCCACAAGTTCCCCATTATTTCCCATTATTACCCACTATTTCTCGTTATCTCTCCATCATTTCCCACTATTTCCCCATTTTTACCCATTACTTCCCATAATTTCCCCATTATTTCCCATTATTACCCATCACTTCCCACAATTTCCCCATTATTTCCCATTATTACCCACTATTTCTCATTATCTCTCCATCATTTCCCACTATTTCCCCATTTTTACCCATCCCTTCCCACAGTTTCCCCATTATTTCCCATTTCCCCCCACGATTACCCACAATTTCTCATTATTTTCCCACATTTCCCCATTATTTCCCATTATTACCCACTATTTCTCATTATTTCTCCCTCATTTCCCATCATTTCCCACTATTTCCCCATTTTCCCCCATTACTTCCCACCGTTTCCCCATCACTTCCCATTTTCCCCCATTATTAACCATTATTAGCCACTATTTCCCCACATTTCCCCTCCTCTCCACGCAGCCACATGGGATTTTCCACTGTCTCCCCCCTGCCCCGGGGGCAGAGCAGGCACTGCCCTTCCTTTTCTCACCCAACCCATTGGGCAAAGAGCCCAGAGCAGCTCCGTGGTGCCCTGCACACCGATGCACACAGACTTCCTGCCCTTTGTATGCTTCACTTGGCATTTTCCAGCTCGGCTGCCTCCCCACACTCCTCCCAATCCCACACCGTCCATGGGAGCGTTACCTGTAGATTTCTCCTTTATTTTTCCTGTAAGAAAATGGAACTCAATCTAACTTCACCCAGGAAATGAGCCCCGTACTTTCAAGCAGACCCTACAGCTCTGGAACCAGCCCCTATGGGCTACAACAGGAGCTGGTGCAGCTCAATGGGTTCCTTGTGCTCCCTTCTGCAAAGCTGAGCGTTGGCCAAGGACGGGCTTCTTCACGGCCACAGGATGAGGGCTGTGTTACAGAGCTCCAGCCAGGTTCCCTTTGGGGCTCAGGGGTCATCCCAGAGCTCTGGGTGCTCCTGGATGGCCCAACCCCAAAACCAACCCCATATCCAACACCATCACCATGCCCAGCACTATCACCATGCCCAAAGCCAACCTCATACCCAACACCATCACCATGCCCAGTGCCATCACCATGCCCAAAACCAACCTCATACCCAACACCGTCACCATGCCCAGTGCCATCACCATGCCCAAAGCCAACCTCATACCCAGCACCACCACCATAACCAAAACCATCACCATGCCCAGCACCATCATCATACCCAACACCATCATCATACCCAACACCATCACCGTGCCCAACACCATCACCGTGCCCAACGCCAACCTCATGCCTGCAGCCCTTTGGAAGAAGAGGAGTCGGGTTTGGGTTGAGCTGAGCCCCCAGCCCTCATGCATCTGAGTGAGGACAGCTGTTTTATAGGGTTGATTCAGGAATAGGACACACCTCTGCGTTTCTTTGGGTTCTCCACGGAACGCTCAGCGCTGCGGCGGCGAGAAATCCTGGCTGCGTGCTCCCTCCTCTGTCCATAGGGCGTAGCAGCAACTGGAGCACAGCTGAGCCCTTCCGGGGGTGGGAGGGATGCTCGGCGGGGACACAACGGGATGCAACAGGGATGTAGTGAGGATGCAGCTGGGATGCGCTGGAGAGCAGTAGGGATGCGGCAGGGATGCATTGGGGACGCAGTAGGGATGTAGGGGGGAATGGAAAGAGGGGATGGAAAGAGGATACAGCACGGATGCAGAAGAGATGAAGTAGGGATGCAGCAAGGATGTGATGGGGATGCAGATGATGGGTTGGAATGGGGATGCAGCAGGGATGCAGCAAGGATATGGTAGGGATGCACTGGGAATGCAGCAGGGATGCAGTAGGGGTGCAGCAGAGATGCAACAGAGACACAGCAGGGATGAAGTAGGGATGCACACAGACTAGTTAGCAACAGCCAGCCTTAAAAACAGGAACAACTTAAAGGTCAACCATAGATTTCAGGTCACATTCTTCAAACTGGCTTCAACAGTGCAGTTTCCTTCAGCTCTGGCAGTCACACAATATGGCATCAGCAAATATTTGCCACCAACCTCAGCCACGGACTGCGCCGGGCTTATCTCACTATAGTCACACCTCAATGCCATGTTTTATTCCCATTAATACTCCATCATAGTGCTAATTAACAGGGCTGCACTGCCAGCTGGCAGCTGGTGCGTGTTTCCCTTCCCATTGCTCACAACGCTCCTGCTTGGTTCCATGCACAACACCGTGGGCTTTAGATGTGTAAAGTATCAAATGTTCATTGTATTTCGTTGCTGTTCTGTATTATCCGTGGTTACCTTGGCATCCTCCAGTCCAAAAAGCCAATCTCAGCCTGTTGGGAAATGGGCAGACCCAACTACGCACAACCTGACCCCAAGATACGGGGTAGAAAACCAAGCACATGGGAAGATATTTTCCTGCTGTGCTGCCCTATGGGATAAAAAAAGGGATTCTTACCTGTTTTCTGCAGGTTGCACCACCTTGGATTGGCGTCGGGTTGCTCCATGCACAACAGGGACATCCTGCCCTACACCTTTCCCATGCCCATCCCATCGCCTTGGCCTCCAAGGTGGACTCCATCCCTGGCATCACATCCACGGATCCTGAACGGATCTTGGCCCACATCCTTACCTATAGGAAATCCCAACTCTGTTTGCTCCCACGGGTCAAATAACCCAAACCCATCCCATGATGAAGATGGCGTTGCTGGTGGGGCAGCCAACAGCATGCCCCATTGGCACCCAAAAGGTGCTGCAACGATGCTGAGCTGCCCAGTGCCCTACACCCACCTCCACCCCACTGCCATGTCCCCTCTGCACCACCCAAGGGATCCCATTGGCCAGGACATGAAGACAAATCAACCCAGTGCCCAACCCAACCCAACACCAATCCCCAACCTCAATTGAACCACGTGGAGCTCACCCGTACTTTAAAATAAGCTTTATTTAGATTTTTTATAATTTTTTTTTTGTCTGTTTGTTTGTAATATTTGCATCCATGCCTTCAAGGATCCTCCCCCCCCTTCACTGGGGGGGGAAAAAAAAGTTAAATCTAAGGTTACCCATAATCCATATGCTATTTCCCGAAGTTCTCTCTTAAATAAATCATCCTCTTAGTAAGTTCTTTTTTTTTTTTTTTTTTCTTTTTTTCTTTCTTTTTTTTTTTTTTTTTTTAGAATTATTTCCTAATTTACAAAATAAAAAAAAAAAAAAAAAAAAAAAAAGCTGAAATGCAAAAGGAAACTACTGGATACCGAGGGAAATCGCTCGTCTGCTTTCGTCGGCGGAGAGTTTAAATTATTTAAAAAAAAATAAAAATAGAAAGAAATGCGAGGAGAAAAACAAAATGATTAAAAAAAAAGTCAATGTATTAAAAAAAAATAATAATTAAAAAAAAAAAATCAGCTTTTCTGCAGAAAAGTTCTGCTTTTGCTGCCCGGCCCTCCCCACAGCATCACATGGGGGAACGCAGAGCGCGGGAGTGAATTTCTGCCATTTAAGACAAAATATTCCCCATTCAAACGGGGCGCGCGTCTCAGTTCAGAAAAATAAGACACTATTATAGCACTATTAAATAAATCTTCATACTTTGTTTTGCTTTCTTTTTTTCCTCTTAAGAGCTTCCAATGACACCGCTGAGCGTTAAAGCATACAGGTTTGCGAGCTCGTCGTTAAGCGGAGCGCGGTTTCCAAGCGTCCCCCTTCAAATTGGCACTGCTCTACAGGGACGTTGCTTTCCCTTGGCCCCCCAGCGCCCCCCGTTTTAATGCCAGCAAAGGGCGAGCATCCCAAATCCACATTGGGAAGCTCCGAGGTCGCTGGGTTTTTCCAAGGCTTTAAGTGCTCCCACGCCGTCCCCGTTCCCCAACCCCTTCCACCTCCTCCCCAGCGACGTGGAAAAAAAAAATATATATATATAAAAAAAAAAAAGGACGACAAGAACACAAAAAAGAATTAAAAAAAAAAAAAAAACACAAAAAAAAACCCCAACATTTCTGTAATAATTTAGTTAGAATAGCTCCTCTCTGGGTTTGTGCAAATAAATTAAAAACGACACAAGGGAAAAGGGGGGGAAAAAAAAAAACACAGATTCCAGAAGGCGTTACGACGAGCCCGTGTGCTGCCACCTCCTCGGGTGAATGCCATTTGGGTGGGTTTCGTTTCTTGGTTTTGCTTTCTTTTTTCCATGTCTCTGAAGATGTTGGGATCCCCTTTTCTGAAGTGGGGTCCCCACGCAGGACAGGCTCCAAAAAAAAAACAACCAGCGGTTTCGGACAAGAGACGTCACAAGCACAAAGTGCACGAGATTCCCGTTATTTACAGACACACAGCAGTCCTTCAAGTTTCAAGTTTTGTCGAAAAGGAGGGAGGTTTGGGGAACGAAAACGAAACAAACGAAAGAAAACAAGAAAAAAAAAAAACAATAATCCCCCAAACGACAAAAAAAAAATAAAATAAAGAAGTGACGACAAAAGGAAGAGTTACTGGAATGCTTAAAAAAATAAAATTGAAATACAAGGGGGGAAGGGTTGGGACGAAATTACACGGTGACTGGGTGTGCACACATGGGGGCTGTACATTGTTGGGGGCGAGGGGTCACCAGTCCGCATCCTCCTCGATGTAGTAGTCGGGGGCCGTGCCATCAAACAGCCCTGGGTCGAGGGATTTGCGCTGCTTGCCCCGGGCGAACACCCGTGAGATGGAACCAAAGCCCATCTTCTCCTTCTTCTTTTTCCGTTTTTGGTCCTCGAGGTCTTCCAGAGACTGCAGGGAGAGGAGGGGTGGAGGTGGTATGGCTGATCTTTGGGGTTTTGCTGGGGGATTTGTCAATAAGGTGTTGCCTGCATTGGGGCTGCGGGGCGTGGGTGAGGCTCCCATGCATGAGGTAGGCAACCCATCCCCACTGCTCACTAAACTATGTCACAGAATCACCAGACCATGAAGGTTGGAGAAGACCTCCAAGATCATCAACACATCCCTACCATCCCCACTGATTGTGTCCCCCAAATTGAATGATAGAATAATTAAGATTGGAGCAGACCTCCAAGACCATCAAGTCCAAACATCAACAGACCCTACAATGCCCACTGATTGTGTCCCCCAAATTGAATGATAAAATAATTAAGGTTGGAGCAGATCTCCAACACCATCAAGTCCAACCATCAACAGACCCTACAATGCCCACTGATCATGTCCCCAAATTGAATGGAAGAATAATTAAGGTTGGAGAAGACCTCCAACACCATCAAGTCCAACCATTAACAGACCCTACCGTGCCCACTGATCGTGTCCCCAAATTGAATGATAGAATAATTAAGATTGGAGCAGACCTGCAAGATCATCAAGTCCAACCATCAACCCATCCCCACCTTGCCCACTGATTGTATCTCTAGACAGAATCATGAAAGGTGGAGAAGGCTTCCAAGATCATCGAGTCCAACCATCAACCCAACCCCAAATAGAATGATAGAATAATTAAGGTTTGGAGAAGACCCCCGAGGTCATCAAGTTCAACAATAAACCTATCCCCACCATGCCCACTGATCGTGTCCCTAAATAGAATCATTAAATTTGGAGAAAACCTCCAAGATCACCAAGTCCAACCATCAACCCGTCCTGTCACGCTCACTGACCACATTCCCAACACATCTCCATGTTGAACACCCCTGGGGATGTTCAACACCACCAAGTACACAGAACCCAATGAAGGTTCTGTGAGGTCCAGGTCCTGAACTTTTGTATCTGAAGTCACTGGGAGACCCTACCTCTTCCCACCCCACGCTATCAGGAGTTTGGTTTCTCAGTGCCATCGCTATAGGATGTCAGCTACATGGCACAGCCACAGGGAGGCCTAGCTACCATCTGCATGAACACCCACAGCTTTTTTGGGGTAAAACATTTAAGAATAACTCAATAATTCCATCGGTGCCTCTAGGTATCCCCAAAACCACTCTCTAGTGCAGGATGTGCTTTCGGGAGCAGGGTTTCCAGTGGATTGCAGCCCTACCTGTACGATGGGGTTGTGCAAGTTCTTCTGTACCGGTCCGGGGCTGTCCCCCTGCAGCAAGAAGGGAAACAGGTGATGTTGAAACAGCAGAAACACAACGTGGGCACCCTGCAGTACCTGGCTGCCCCTGGGACTTACGTTGCAGAGCGAATGCGTCCGGTGTCGCGGCGAGTTGATGTCGCTCGGCGTGGACGATCGGTCACCTTCTGCTGCTGACGCGTCGGAGATGATGGACGGCTGCCTGGAGTGGCAGGGGCTCACCCTGACTGCTGTGAGGCAATGGGGAGATGGGGGGTCAGCAGTGGCAAAGCTGGGGTGTAGGGCTGCCCCCCAGCGTGAGCGAAACCCTCATGCAAATGCCAGATCCTGTGCAAGAAGCCAGCAATACCCCGGGCGTAACTTAAATCCCTATGCAAAACCCTGCAGTGCAAAACCCAAATCCACCAATAACCCAGGTGATCCTGCTCAAAAGCACAGCAACTCCCCGTGCGAAACCTAAACCTCTGTGCAAAACCCCAGTGCAAGACCTAAGCCTGTTTAAAACCAATTCCTGTTCAAAAACTCAACAGTTCCCAAACCCTTTACGCAAAACCTGAGCCTGCTGTGCAAAATCCCCTGTATGCCCTGTGCAAAACCCTGGGTTCTGTCCAAAACCCCAGCAACTCCTGGTGCAAAAAACCTAAACCCTTATGCGAAACTCCAGCCTGCTCTGCAAAACCTAAACCTGTGCAAAAAGTCTGATCCTGTGCACCTCCTTGTGCAAAACAACCCCAAGTATTCCCTGTGCAAAGGTTCTGTTCACAATCCCAGCAACCTCCTATGCAAGACCTAAACTCCCATGAAAAACCCCAGCCTGTTGTGCAAGGCCTAAACCTGTGCAAAACCCTCTGCAACCTCCCATGCACAACCTCAACCCCCATGCAGAGGCTCAGCCCGCGGTGCAATAAAACAAATGCGCCCTGTGCAAAACCCAGATCCTGCTCTACACCCCAGCAACCCCCCTGTGTAAAACCTAAACCCATAAAAACCCAAGCAAGCAAATGCAAGAAGGTTGACGCTGTCCTAAACCCCAGCAACCCCCTGTGCAAACCCCTGTGCAAGACCCAGACCCATGCAAAACAAACAAGACCCCTCCATGCAAAACCACTGATCCCATTAAAGATCCCAGCAACAACCCAAGCAAAAACAAAGCTGGTGGAGGTCTCACCTTGCCGGTCAGCCGAGTGTGCGGGGTGGGAGTGGTACAGGGTCTGCTGGCTCTGTCGGATGGCAGCAGTGAGTGGTAGGTCAGCTTGCAGCACCCACTCCTGGTTGCCATTCAGCACCGTCTCACCTGGCATGGCCAAGGAATGGCGCTTGGGGACGTCCTTGGTCAGCGTGGCCAGTGATTGCTTGGCCTGTGGGGACACCGAAATCAATACTTGGATGCAATGCTGCAGCACTGGAGATAGCATTTGGATGCAATGCTGCAACGAACCCACGCAATGCAGCAGCAAACCCTAAAAATGCAATCTGGTGACAGTGCTCAAACGCAACACTGCGACTCCGCTCCATTCACCTCGATGCAACAAATGCTGAGCCCTGACCCAAACCAGGCATCTCCCACAGCTGGGAAATGCTGTAAGGCTGTGCTCACCATGGCCAGCTCGGCCTCCAGCTCCTTCATTCTGTTGTCTTTGAGGTCAAGCTGGGAGCGCAGGGCGCTGGCGTGGTCGGTGGCTTCCTTGGCTTGCCGCCGCAGCTCCCATTTCTCCCGTTCCAGCAGGTCCTTCTCCTTGGCCAGGGCTTTCACTGCATCCTCACTCTCCTGGTGCAACACAGGGAAGGTGTTGAGACAGGGAATGGCCAAAATTTCCTCCTTCCTGGCCCTCCCTGCAGGTACTGTGTCCCAAAATGGGACGCCTGTGCACCAAAATGGGATCCTTGTGTCCAAGATGGGACAGTTGTATCCCAAAATGGGATGCCTGTGCGCCAAATCGAGATGCCTGTGCCCAAAACTGGACGCCTGTGCCTCAAAATGGGATGTCTGTATCCCAAAATTGGACACCTGTGCTCCAATCTGGACACCTGTGCCCCAAAATGGGATGTCCGTGCCCCAAAATGAAACGCCTGTGCCCCAAAACTGGACACCTGTGCCCCCAAACTGGATATCCATGCCCCAAAATGGGATGCCCGTGCCCTAAAATGAGACATTTGCACCTCAAACAGGATGCAAGCACCGTGCCCCAAAGCTGGAGAGCACTGCCAGCACCTCACTCCATGCTCCTTGCTTTTTTTCTGTGCGCTGACGATTGTAATGACTTCCTCGTGGCAGGGGAAAAAATGTCCCCGTGGCTGCCCCAGCTAACCCAGAGCTGGCTGTGAGCGCTGCTCCTATGGCACCAGCCTTCAAAAATAGCAAATTTCTCCCTTTGCATGGAAAAAAGCCCAGAATAGCTGTGGGAGCTGAGTTCCCACGCTCGCTCGTGCCTGCGGATGGCAGAACCGCGAGCACAACAGGAAGCCTCGCTGCAACCCCCCAGCTTTCCATCCCGAAAGCATCCCAAAAATGCTCTTTATTACAGAGCAACTGCTTGTGTGTGTGCTCTGCACGCTCCAACCTTGCTGGGAGCAAGCTGCCTTAGGGCTTTGGCTAGCAAAAGGAAGCAGTTAAATGGGGCTGCCTGGAGATATGGTGGTGACGCCCTGCAGACACCCAAGGTCAGGCTGGAGGGGTTCTGAGCACAGATAGAGCTGTGGGTGTCCCTGCGCACTGCAGGGCGATTGGCCCAGATGGCCTTTAGGGTCAACCCCAAAGAAATCCAACCTGAAGCCCCAAAGGAAGAGAAGCCAAGCTCTCACCTTCCGGTGCTGCTCGTAGTTGCGGATGAAGTCGCGGAGCTGCTCCTCGCGGCTCTCCAGCGTGGCGTAGAGCTGCTGCATTTGGCTCACCAGGTCTGTTTTCTCCGCCTTCAAGCGCTTGCGGTCGGCTTTCATGGCTGCAAAGAGAGCAGTGGGGTAACCCAGGTCCCCAGCATCACCACCTTCTGTAGGGTTGGCTTCCTGCTGCTGCGTTCCACCACACCATAAGGTCAGACTACACGATCCTAGAGGTTTTCTCCAACCTTAATGACTCTACGATCACATTTGTAGAATCACATCATAGAATGGCCAGGGCTGCACAGGAGCACAACGTTCATCCAGTTCCAACCCCCTGCTGTGTGCAGGTCACCAACCAGCAGCCCAGGCTGCCCAGAGCCACATCCAGCCTGGCCTTGAATTCCTCCATGGATGGGGCATCCACAGCCTCCTTGGGCAACCTGTTCCAATGCATCACCACCCTCTGTGTGAAAAACTTCCTCCTAATCTCTAATCTAAGCCTTCCCTAATCACATTCATGTGATTCCAAATGGAAGAACTACCAGCCCTGCACAGGAGGGATGCACAAACCCATCGTGTCGCATTAACATTCACTTAATTTCTCCTGTTTCTCCATTCCAACCATGAAATCCAATGTTGTCACTGTGACTAACCCATAAAATTGGGCAGTCTTGCGTGGGGATCTTTGCTCTGTAATTAAATACACACTTATTGAGCCCAGCCTTTGACACCTGCACGCAGCATCTTGCTGGCACTCTGCAGCCAGCATCTGCCCATGCAGAAATGGGACATCCCCGTGCAACACTGGCTTTTAGGAAAAGAATTTCCATGGGAGATTCTGCCTTGAAGGAATTTGCGAGGAAACGCCCCAGCAGGAAGCCAAAGGCTTTCCAAACCAAACCAGACCCAAATGGGCAACAAGGAGGTGGTCACTGCCTTATGTTGGGATGTTAAGGGTCTTCTTCAGGTCCTTGACCATGGTCATCTACCTCCATATCTCCTGGGAACCCCACATCCATCCTTATCTACCAGATTCACCTCCATCTCCTGGGGGATCCCATATCCACCTCCTTCTCATGGGGATCCCTTATCTACCCTTATCTGCTGAGGGACACCAGATCCAACTCCATCTCCTGGGGACCCCACCTCCACCCTTATCTGCTGAGGGAACCCAGTATCCAGCCCCATTTCCTGGGGGGGACCCCCCATCCACCTCATGGGGATCCCATTTTCACTTCTACCTGATGGGGGACCCCAGATCCACCTCCATCTCCTGGACACCCCATATCCACCCTCACCTGCTGGGGGACCCCAGATCCCCCCCACTCCACCTCACAGGATTCCCCAGGACTTCACATGATTCCATCCTGGACATTCTGCTATCACAAAATAAGGCCCAAAGGACAGAACCAGCCCAGAGGAAGGAGCTGCAACACAACATCCCGCTCTGAGCCTCATCCCACACCACACCAGTTCTTTGCTGGGAGATGTAAACGGCTGCACGACGGCAGCAGGAAGAGCTGCTCTCCTCTCCCTTCCGCAGCAGGAAGGGCTCGTTGGCGTGGGACAACCCAGGAAGGCATTTCCCTACAGATCGAGGCTCCACTCACGCCTCTCCAACCCCAAACCAGACCCTTATGGAGGTGCTGGGATGCCATAGAGGCTGGATCCTCCCCTCCCTCACCCTCTGCCTCTGCAGTGCTTCCAGGCTCTCAGCCAAGCATGGCAGCGGATTTCCCTAACATTCCCCTACAATTTCCCCATCACTTGCCTGCTAAGAACACAGCGTGCATGCAGCCAGCAGGGAGGATGCTGCAGCCGTGCGTGGGGACAGGAGCCTGAGATCCTGCAGCCGAGCAGAGCCTGGCCACGTTCCCATCAGCACCATTCCCCAAATGTAGGGTTTTTGTTTTTTTTTGGTTTTTTTTTTTCCTTTTCCTTTTTTCTTTTTCTGGTGCTGCTGCCCTTTTTGTTTTTGGCAGGAGTTTTCATGGGAAGGAAAAAGGATTTCTGCAGCGTCCCGTAAGCGCTGCGCTGCCGCCCAGCCCGTGGGGATGGATCCAGCACTGTGGGCTTTGCCAAAGGACGGGAAAAGGCTTCCAAGGTTGGAAGGAGGGAGGAGGAAGGGATGTGAATGGGCTGTTGGCTGAGCTGCTCACAAGTGTGAGTCGAGATTCCCTCGCCCCATCCCTCACACCTGCAAGGAAGTCCTGCAAAACAAATCCCAGTGGCTTCTATAGCTGACCAATAAGAGCCCAACTGAGAGAAAGCAAAGCATCACCATATTCTAGAAGCATTCGTGATTCTCAAACCATTATGGCAGAGCAGTGGAAAGCTTGCTGCTCAGTTTTGGCTTTTTGCATACAACTACACCACGATTTCCCATGGAGAGGGGGCAAGCCATCCTGCTCAAATAGCCCACAAGAACCATTTCCAACCCTTGGAACTTAGCAAAAACTCTAAAAAAAGTCTCTTTGTTTTATGTGCACACCATCAAAGAGCAATAAAACTGAAAACTGAAAAAGACCAGGGATGACTTTTCTTTTTCCTTCCCTTTTCTTTGTCCTTCCTTCTCCTTTCCTTTCCCTCTTTTTTCCTTCCCTTAACTTTTCCCTTTACCCTCCTTTACCCTTTTCCTTCCCTTCCTTCTCCTTCCCTTCCTTTTCCCTTACAATTTCCCTTTCCCTTCTCTTCCCTTCCCCACAGCCCCACACAGTGCCCTCACCCTGGGTACCACACCATCCAGCCTTCACTTACTCGAGTTTATTCACCAAGAAGTGCTTTTTGGAGGAGGAAAGCCTCCAACATCAGGTTCTGTCCTGCAACACAACCCTTCAGCAAGCTCCATGCAGGAGGATCACAGAATCACAGAATTGTAGGGGTTGGAAGGGACCTCCAGAGATCATCGAGTCCAACCCCCCCCCAAAGCAGGTTCCCTACACCAGCACAATGCATGCATCACCAAGCAATGCTCTGCCTCCTTCCTCAATGGCTCCAAGGAGCTCAAACCTGAACCAAACTCATCTCATCATACTCTCCATCTGCATTTCAGCTCAGTTTTGCTCTGTACAACGACGACTTTGCACCCGACGTGCCCAATTTCCCAGCCTGCTGGGGATGCTCTGCTTGCGCCCCCAACCTCACCCCACAAAAACACACCCCCTCACCCAAATAACAGGGATAGCTTTTCCTTCCCTGGCTAATTAATTTGCTCTGGGGTTATGGGATGCGTGGAATAAAGCCCTAGAGGGAAAGGCAGCCCTTACCCTGCAGAGCCTCCTTGGCCCGTGCCAGCTCCTGCTCCTTCTGTGCCAGCTGCACCTTGAGCTCAGTGGCCGACAGCACCTCGGGGGATTTGCTGCCATGTGTCTCCTCCAGCTCCTTCGTTAGCATCTCCTTCATTTGCCGGAGCAGGTGCACCTCCTCCTGCAGCTGGGCCACCTCCTCTCTCAGCAGTGCTGGGGAGACAGAAACAACAAGTGAACAGGAGCCATAAAACCAATGCCTGCACTGTGTGGGTCCTTCCCCCACCGTTTGCTCACACAGTATGGGAATTTGGGGCTTATTTTGGAAAGAAACATCTCCTGCCCTACCTGCACTGCTGCCTCCCACCTTCCCTATAGATGCAGAATAAATGGGGCAGAGCCAGCATAGTGCTGGTCCCCCATCCCTGAGCCAGCAGCTGCTCCGGGAAGGCATAAAATCTGCTTTGCATACTTGAAATGCTTCCCTTATGAAAACTGGCAAGGCCTCCTTCTGTAAATTATTTAGCAATAAAGTCACTAACGAGGAACATTCGAGCTGTGGGCTGGGGATTTCATTAAAGTCCAGAGTGCTTTCTTGAAATTCTCACAAAAAGCTCGGATAAATCGGTGTCCAAGAGCACAGCTCAGCTCTGCCCACGTTACCATTTCCCAAGGGGCAAGGAGAAATTCAGATTTTTGGCCTCCAGCACGTGGGAAATCAAGGCAAATGCACCGGGTCCATGCAGTGCAAGCAAAGCCTGGCTGAGCAGACACACAATGTGTGCACTGCCAAAGGCCATCGGTACAAAACTGACTGCCTGGCTGCAGTGCAAAGCTTCCCTCCTGCACACAGACCTGCCTCCCCAAACCCCATTAAAATCCCCTTTCCCCCACTTCTGCACACGACCATTCCCACGTCCTTACCAGCCCAAATGCCACAAAAATCCCATTTCTGCAAGCAACCAACCACACAACTCCATTGCCATCCATTCTTTCTCCTCCCATGCCCACCCCAGCCCACCTTGTGCTGTTTCTCCCCTCTCACAACCCCAGCCATCAGCCCCATGGCCAATGATTAACCACACACGTTCAACTCCAACCAGCTCCTCTGCAAGCCGTGCTATCAGCTAATTAAACCCCCATCAGGATTCATTTGGTGCCTACTGCATCCCCACTTGCATATGGGCAATGCTGGTCCAATCATCCCAACTGAAGGTCTTAGGTTGGAATCATAGAATGGTCTGGGTTGAAAACGACCACAGTGATCACCTAGTTTCAACCCCCCTGTTACGTACAGGGTCACAGATGTACACTGAGGTCTATGAGATTCTACAGGTCCTACCTAGGATGCAATAAATACATGAGGCCAAACCAGTGTGCTTGGCAAGCAACAAACCTTAAATCTTCAAAATCTTTTTATGCTTATTAACTTCTTACCTTTTTTTTAGAGAACTTTTTGAACTCCTTGTTTTATTGCTAAAAAAGTGACTTTTCTACAGAGATGCACAGTTGGTGGGAGAGAAGGAGCCCCAACCATGGCAAGGATGGTTCACCCAAGGGCATTTAATACCTACCCATCTACCTGCATCTATCCACTTCTACCCAATGGTACAATGTACAACCCAGCTATCTATCTCCATCTGTCCATCTAATGGTGTCTACACATGGACCAAAGTGCAACTCATAAACTGAAGGTTTTAGGGGATAAATCCTGTATCTCTTGCTATGCTCAAGCAAGTCATGCTGGGAGCTGCACGGATGCTGGGAGAAACCTTTCAGCAGGAAATAAACCAAACCCCCATGCTCTACGTCCAGCTTAAGCATCTCAATGAATGTTCCACATCCCCATACACCACTGGGAGCAGCTTACAACCCCACCAGGAGATGCTGCCCCAGACCCAACCGCACACCATCCATCTCTGCCTTCATCCAAACCAGCTCAGATTCAACCCAAGGTGCTGGAAGGATCCCACCCCCTTCTTCACAGCATCACAGGATCTTCTGTTTCACCTCCCTATGGCCAAACCCCAGTGCAAAAAGCTCCCACAACGCATTTTTCCTCTCTTTTTTAACCCTATTTTTTTTTTGCCCTCTTCCCTTTTTGCTTCACTGGCTGGGCTCATCCCCACGCCATAACGAAGCATCGCAATTAATGGGGATGGAAGGAGCTCCCTCCTCGCACTGCAGCACCCAGAGCAGCCAGAAATCAACGCCACTTAAACGTTTCCTAATTGACAAAAAACTGCCATTCGCACACTTAAATAATTGGCTGTTAATTATATTTTAGCTGATAGCATTCAACATCCACGACCCCGCCGCATTCTCCACCCTTTACGCTCTGAGCACCGATTAACGTGCTGACAGACAATGCAAATAACCAGAGAGATCATTATTATTATTATTTTTAAATATTAATAATAATTTTCATTTAATTTTTGGAAGCATCCGTGGCGAACGCCCCTAACGCAGCGCTTGGGCACGGCTGCTTTTTAAACCCAAGCATCAATTTAAACGTTTCCTGGACTCGCTGATGAAAACCTAGACAATAATTAGCTGTTAATTCTACCTCAGCTGATAGCAACAAACTTCCAAGGTGCTGTCAGACCTCCATACGTGCACACACACACACACATGGGTGCATCTCCCCCTGGGACGGTATCAGAATGGTATCAGAGAAAAGCAGGGATTTAAGGACTTAGGGATGAGTCAAACTCGTACTTGAAGAGCACCCCATGATGCTTCTGGTTTGGTCTGATTTTGGGTACCTGGGGAAGGTTCACACCAAAGCAGCCCTGGTGTGGGAAACATCCATGTGTGTTGTTCCCCCCCCCTCCAGCAGGCAATAAAATGGGGGAAAACCACCAAATTTCCAGGCTATGTTCCTTTAGAGAGCCCCAAACACATTCTGACCTACAGAAGGACCCCAATGCCTGCTCAAACCCATCGTGCCCATCCCCATCTTGCCGTTGGGACAGCTCCAAACCTCCCCCCATAGCAGCACTGCCTTCCTGCTGGGATAATCCTGAGGATGTGGCACTTTGCAGAGCCCATCCGCGACCACTGGGGCACCTCCAGTACTGGGATAGAAACGAAACCCTACTAACAGCCATACAGCACACGCAGGAGGGGAGGGCAGGAGGATGGAGGGGGTGGCACTGCCGTGATCCCCCCCCCCCAGGGTACAAGGGGAGGGGGGGAAACCCACAGAGCATTGGGGAAGAGCAGAGAGTCGGCGAGGGTTTGGTTTTTGTTTCCTCCTGCAGGGAGCGAAAGGAAGCAGGCAGAAAACAAACAAGGGAAAACGCGGAGAGGGACGGGATAGAAAGCAGCGCGGAAGAACGGCCGAGAGAAAGAAGATTAAAAGCAATCACAGAAATAAGAAATAACAACAAACAGCCCTCAAAACCAAGCGGGGACGCCTGGCGGAACCCCTCCTCCCCCTTTCTCCCCCCACTTCCCTGCCCCATCTCTGAGCTCTTACCCGTGGGATTCCAGCCAGCTCGTCCCACGTTCCCCTGCGTTCCCCCGCTCCCTGCTGCTGTCCCCTTCCTTGTCCCCACTCCCTGCTGCATGGCGGCCATGCAGGGCCCCGCTGGGCTCCAGCCTGATGTCACCCGCCGGAGGAGTGGCTTGTCCTGGCCGGGTAGGAATGCAAAGGAAGCAAAAAGGAACCCGAAAGGAGGCGGAAAGAAGCGCTGGGTGGGGAAACTGAGGCACGGGAGGGCACGGCGCCTGTCGTTTCATGCAATGGGAGGCACGTGTGGTTGATTTTCTGTTGTGCAGTGCTGTTTTATTCCATCAGTCTGGCTTGTGAGCTGCTTCGTGCTGAAGCTGAATGCTGGAGTATAGGAAGGATCTGAAGCAATGCTTCTTGTGCTGCTGCTGGAAATGAAACAGGGAAATGAACCCTGGGACACCAGCACCTTCGTTAGGGACACGCTCAGCAGGCATGGTGGGGGTGGGATGATGGTTGGAGAGGTCATTGCCAACCTGAATGATACCACGATCCAAGGCTGGGCTGAAAAGCCCAACCTCCACCTGCTCCTGCAGCCCTGCACAACTGGGGTCACCATGAACTTGAGCCTCAGCAGCGTCCATCCCCCAAGGGCTGATCCTCCGGGACCACTGCAAGACAGCAGCTGATGAAATGCAGTTACAACACGGGGGCATAGGCAGGGCTGGCAGGGGAAAACCCAGTGCTGGTTTCAGTTTCTTTTCCTGTTGGATTACATTGCTTCAAGTAAAAGCATCAAGGAGAGGTTTCAAAACAAGAGTTGCTTGCTTTTCCTTTTGGTAACTCATCTTTTCTCTTGCAGGAACTCGGCTCTGCTTGCAGCCTGCAAGGATTTCATGCTCCTGAACCACAGAATCATGAATGTTGGAGAAGTCCTTTGAGATCACCAAATCCAACCCCAGCCCCCCTTGGCCACGTCCCTCAGTGCCACATCTCCACAATGAACACCTCCAGGGATGGTGACCCCTCCAGTCCCTGTGCCAACACATCACTGCTCTTCTGGAGAAGAAACTTCTCCAACCTGATGGCTTTGCAACCATTGCTCAGAGAACAACAGAAAAATCCAAACCTTGCCTTCCATAGAATCATTCAGGTTGGAAAAGAGCACGAAGATCATCAAATCCAACCATCAAGCCAACACCACCGTGCCATGAAACCACGTCATTCAGTGGAACATCTTTGTCACATCCCTACCCAGGACATAAACACTGGACCTTTCCCTCCTTAAAAACAAAAAAGACAACTGAAATCGTAAAATCCATGCAAAGAGACAAAAAGCAGCTTTTACCCCCAGCCCTCCCCACCGACATTCACTTGTAGAACTCCTCGCTACAGCACTGGTGACTGCAGAGCACAAACATCACGGTGTCACTGCACAACTGCAGCTCCATTTGTGCTGTTTCCTGAACTCATCACACTTCTTGTTTTCCCTTTTCCTTATTTTTTTTTCTATCACGAGAATTATGGCTGTTATCACAGAATGTTGTGCCTAACGACTTCTGGCTTCCTTCGGATGTTTTCATTCAGCTGCTAAAACGCTGTAATGACACTGAGATAATGGCCCGCAGAAATAAATGATACAGATCATAATAGAAGGGATTTGGTTAAAGCAAAAAAGAAAACAAACAGAAATTATCCATCCTAATTAGCATTCACAGACAGCAACTGGGGAAGGAAGGCAGGAAAGAAAGAAATCAAAGAGTTGTTAAGGTTGGAATAGACCTTTACGATCATCAGATCCTACTGTCAACTCATCACCACCATGCTCACTAACCATGTCAGAGAATCACAGAACCAGGGAATCGTTAAGGTTGGAAAAGACTTCTAAGATCATCAAGTCCAACTGTCAACTCATCACCAACATGCCAATTAACCATGTCAGAGAATCACAGAACCACAGAATCGTTAAGGTTGGAAAAGACCTCTAAGATCATCAAAGTCCAACTGTCAACTCGTCACCAACCACGCCAACTACACCATGTCACCGAATCACAGTCAGAAAAGACCTTAGGAGATCATCAAGTCCAACTGTCAACCCATCATCACCATGCCCACTACCCATGTCACTGAATCACAGAACTACAGAATCATTAAGATTGGAAAAGACCTCTAACACCATCAAGTGCAACCAGCAACCAGCACTTCCTTGGGCATGTTTTTTGGTAGGTCGTGTTGTGGGATCTACCAGAGCCCAAATCAGCAGCATGGCCATATGAGGATAGAAAGTGGCCATTGCAACAGCACGTCTTGCAGCCCCCGTGCTGGCAAATAGTTCATTGCAGCCTTCCAACAAACTGCACCTGCTGCAGGGACCGAGATGCTCTAAAACTGCTCTAAGCCCCCCAAATTAATATTTGCCTTTTAAAGATAACTGGTGGGGAAACAGCACGGCCAATATAGATTCAACATGACTCTGGGTTTTCCATTATTCATTGAATCTCACCCCACGCCGTGCTGCAGTGCATACATTACCATATATGATGACAAAGAAATTGCACGACTCCTGCAAAGAGGCGATAAAGCTGCCACCTCGGCTGCCCAACCACCATGCTGACAGGCCATCTCTAATAAGCAACGTGTAATTAAGTCTCCACACACTGAGGCTGTGCTCTTGTGAATGTCTGCATGGGAGTGTGCATGGAAGTGGCAGAACAGAACAACACCTGCAGAGCTGAACCACTGCACACGTATGCAAAGACGGGCCCCCCTTCCAGAATGCACCAGGCTCATTTGCATCCTCCACTGCATCTGTGATTTTAATGGGGTTGAAGGTCGGCAGCTCAACTCCAAATACGGATGCTACTAACCAGATGTTGTTGCTTTTTTAAGGTGTTTTTTATTTTTTTTTAATTTTTTTTTAAGTAATATATTTCATTTAGCCTCTAGAAAGTTTCAAATGAACAATTCTAGCAATCCCTCTTCATTAACCACGTCAGCACAGCTTGATGATCCTCGGGGCCCCTTCCTACCACGCATGGGGTGGGAGCCCAGCACAAATACCCTTGACAACACCAACTCTGGCTGCAACCCCCTATCATCTTGGGGCCAGATGTTGCAGCTGGGTGCAGACCCAACACAAACAATGGGGTAGCCATGTTCCTCCTAGAAGGATACAGAATCATAGAATCGTTAAGGTTGGAAAAGATCACTAAGACCATCAGGTCACCAAGTCCAATCATCAGGTCACTCAGGATAACCATCAGGTCACCCAATCCAGCCACCAGGTCACCAAGCCCAACCATCAGGTCACCAAGCCCAACTATCAGGTCACCCAGTCCAACCATCAGGTCACCCAGTCCAACCATCAGGTCACCAAGCCCAACTATCAGGTCACTCAGGATAACCATCAGGTCACCAAGCCCAACTATCAGGTCACCCAGCCCAACCATCAGATCATCCAGCCCAACTATCAGGTCACCAAACCCAACCATCAGGTCACCAAGCCCAACTATCAGGTCACTCAGGATAACCATCAGGTCACCCAATCCAGCCACCAGGCCACCCAGTCCAACCATCAGGTCACCCAGCCCAACCATCAGGTCACCAAACCCAACCATCAGGTCACCCAGCCCAACCACCAATCACACAAAGCAACGTGCACAAGACTCAAAATGATGCCACAAGGCAATTTGGGGTTATCTGCAGAAATCACAACAAAATAGAAATGGTGGCTGGGGTTGCTCCTTCTTTGCCATATGGGGCTGCAAGGACCCATGTTCCCCATTCGTCTGCTGCACCCACCCACGGATGTTCATAAATCAATCCAGAGCCATCCATCAGCTGGAGAAAGACGTGAGATAATGAGCCAAAGTGATCAGCTGGTGAGGCACCATGTGGGCTCCTCTGGGGAGGGACCGCCGAGGTCGGAGCCTCCTCCACAAAGCCTATTAGCTGCATTTAAACCAAAATTTAAAACAGGCGAGCTGAATAATTAAAAGGAAGAGTTAATGGCTCATGCTAACAGCTTCTGAAAAGCTGCCGTTTGTTAAGCAGAGCACCCACAAGAGAGGCACAGCCCTAAATGCACCCTCACTACCACCTTGCACTGCTCCAACGGGTGTTACAGGCTACTGGAAGCACCTGAAAACACCAAAACAGCCCAGGAAGATGCAGAGGGGAAGCAGAAAGCATCTCCTCACTCAGCAACCTGCAAGGCAGAGATTTAACCTTCAAGGAAAAAGCTCACGCTCGTTTAGCAACAGCCCTTATCTACAGGCTGAGGGCAGAATAATTCCATCGAGAACAATATATAACAGATAAAAATAACTGCAGTGCAGCACAGAGATGGAAAGCACGACACAGGCTGCTTCCTTGCTGCTAAAAAGCCAACGATCGACTCAACGGCACAGGATGGGCCAGCAGTGGGAAGTGCCACCCATTCTGATGTTTGCAGGGCTGGCACCTATTGAACAGCCTGGCTCTTGTCTGGGTGCTTCTGGTTTGATTTATTTCTTTGTGACTGCTCTTGAGGCATTAGCCAAAAAACTAAATGGTTACGGGGCGCTCAGGCTGAGACCACATCAGGCACAAATGCAATGGGATCCAATGGGCATCTTCTGCCTGCTCCTTGAAGACCCCAGAACATCCATGCCAAGGAACGTCCCCCTCCAAAGGACCACAGTAAGAACACCAGAGGCATCTCTGGTCTTGCATTTGAGAAGGAATCTGGTACACGTGGAACAGTTTCACCTTCCCTTGCCCCTAAACAGAACGCTTCCACTCCATGCATCAAATGATCACCCCGTGCTTTTCATACTCTGCTATAAAAGAAAAGCCACAATTTGGAAGCTCTACTTGGAATATCCAAGGGTTTACAGTTCCATCACTCCATTACAACCTCATCCCCACCACTGGGTTACTTCCATCTTTCTCCAGACCAAACCCCTCCAGCAAGACAACAGACACAGCCAACGGCAGCATCTTCAGTAGGCATCTACCAGGAGCCAAGGGATCTGGCAAGAGGGAATGCTTAGGAAAAGCCTTATGGTACTACATCACTCCCATCCAGCCCAGCAGAGCTGTGCACCAAGACAGAAAGAGCTGCTTACAGCTCTGAGCGTTGCGGTCAGCGCCTGCCTGGAATTAAGTGATGCACTAGATTGCAAAGTTAATAAAAGCGACAGGTTTTTATTAATCTCTGCTCTCTCTGCCAGGCAGCAGCTTCGACAAAGTTATCAGCGCTTCGCACCACGTGTAGAGAAGCAGAACAATATGATACAATTAAAAGGGAGCTGCAGGAGCACGAGCAAAGCTTGCAGCATGAGCAGGGTGCAGGAGGGCTCAGCATGCAGGGGCTGAGCTCAGTTCTGCATCCCCAGAGGACGTGCTTTGTACTGCAGCTGAAAAGCAGGTTGCTCGAGGAGGCTGTGGATGCCCCATCCCTGCAGGCATTCAAGGCCAGGCTGGATGTGGCTCTGGGCAGCCTGGGCTGCTGGTTGGTGACCTGCACACAGCAGTGGGTTGAAACCAGATGATCTTTGAGGTCCTTTTCAATCCATGATTGCATCCAGGAAAAGAAGAGCATACAAGGAAGCACAGCTGAGATGGGGGGGAGGAGGGGGCAAATACAGTACTTTTAGTTTGCAAATTCCACGAGACAGAGCAGTGATGCTTGCTGGAGGAAAGTTTTCAACTCATTACTTTTAATGATTTATTTTTTTTCCCTGATGTTTCCTTGCAGACATCTTCATCTCATGCACCTTCTGGAGCTCTGCCCTGTGCTGGGCACCTCCCCAGCAATAATATTGTTCTATTGGAGAGATAAGGGCCAATCACAGCAAAAACAAGCAAGGCAACGTGGGGATTTGGAATGAAAAGAACAAAGGAGCAAATGCAATGCAGCCAACTCGGTGCAAGCAGAAGCAGACCATCTTCTGTACACTGATGTCCACACAGAAATGCAACAAGTTGCACAGGAGCAGCACACACTGAAATGCTAAAAAAGCCCTCTTACAAAAAGCTTATTTGCATTGTTTTGTGTGCATGAGATTCACCCTCGCACCACAGCCCCTGCAGGAATCCAAATATTTGATGCCATCTGAAAGCAAACAGAACCGTCCCGAGATGACAGCTGAGAGGGAAACAATCTGGGCTCTGCGGGGAAGTTTTAACCTCCAAAATCTGTCTTCAAATTCTGGGTGTGATGACTGCAGGCGAAGGAGGAGGAAAATAAAGCACTCTGCTGCTGCTTCTGCCTTAGAATGGCAACGATGGGCCGGATTCTGAAACAGCGTTACTCCATTGGAGGTAATGCTATTCCAACTCAAAAGTGCAGAGATAGCTTCCCTAAATGAAGCTGTCTCCCCTCAGCTCACTTCATTACACAGTGCTCCAATGGTCACGTTTCATAGGAATTTATATTTTCCCCCCAGTTTTGGTTTTTGGATGGCAAATATCCTGTTACAGCATCCCTTATCCCAAATATCCCCTTTTATGGCATCCCTTACCTGAAATATCCCTTTATAACATCCCTTGTCCCAATTATAGCATCTTTTACTACAAATGTCATGCCATAGCACCCCTTATCCTAAATATCCTCTTTTATGGCATCCCTTACCCAAAACATCCCATTATAGCATCCCTTACCTCAAATATCCCCTGTTATAGCATCCCTTATCCCAAAAATCTCTTTATAGCATTCCTTATCCAAAATATCCCCTTTTATGGTATTCCTTGCCCAAATATCCCATTATAGCATCCCTTACTTCAAATATCCCATTGTAGAATCCCTCACCCCAAATATCCCATTATAGCATCCCTTATCCTAAATATCCCACTACCCCCAATCCCAAATCAGCAAAGAGGCTGAGAACATTGGAAATGTGGAAGAAGCCTCAGAGAGCCCTTAAGCATCAGCAAAGCAGGCATCCAGGGCTAAGGGGTCAAAAAGAGACTTTCCCTCTCCTCTGCAGCCACAAATTGGGCAGGACTGGCGGTTCTCTGTTATTTGGGGTGAGAAGTCCTCAGGAATCATGGAATCATTTGAGTCGGAAGGGACCGTTAAAGGTCGTCCATCCAACTCATCTGCAGCAAACAGGAACAGCCACAGCTCCATCAGGCTGCTCAGAGCCTGGTCCAACCTGGTCAAAGAACCAAAGAAGCCCCTAATTTGGAAGGGACCCACCAGGACCACCGAGTCCAACCTTTGGCACCACCCTGAATCCAAACCCATTGCAAAATGCAAAGCTAACCGTGCAAACGTGAACAAAAAGCCTTCATTTTAGATATCCAAAGGGCTTTCTCAGGGGCAAAACCAAAACATCCACTGCCTGTTTAGAAGCAGCAATGGGAAAAGCACAAGAAAAACCCCATTTTGAGTCTCAGCATCTCCTGGTGATGCCCATTTTGAGTCCTGCTGGGTCTGGGTTCTGCAGGCTGCTCTCCCATTGCTGCTCTGTTTTCTGGAGGGGTTTCCAGTGCTGTTTCACTTCTGAATAATTCACAGTCCTCTCCTGCATAATTTATAGTCCGCAGAGGGTTTTATACACGGAGACATTTTAATTTAAACTATTTGAAATCAAAACCACGTTTTAATTTAACACCCAGCACAAGAAGAAGAGGGGGGGGGGGGAACCAGGAGAAGAGCAAGCATGCTTAACAAAATTCAACTCTTTGCAACAGATGGTTGAGCACAGGAACACAGAATCATAAAGGTTGGAAAAGAACACTGAGATCACCAAGTCCAGCCATCAACCCATCCCCACTGTGCCCACACATCCGACCACCTCCCCTTCCCCCAGCTCTGCTATCCCGGAGCCCCATCCCACCCAATTCCAACTCGGTGACTCCCATCTCCATAGGGTTGATGTTTGTGGGTCAGCGGCCCCAAAACGATGCCTGTGTAACCACAGAATCATTAAGCTTGGAAAAGACCACTTAAGATCCAGTCCAACCATCGCCCCATCCTCACCATGCCCACTAAACCACGCATCCTTTGCTCCTCCATAGAGGAAACCATGCAAGGACAGCAAACACCGAGGTTCTAAGTTCAGCATCCACACACAAAGTGCACTGAGCAAAAAATGCAGCCTTTCAGCAACGCTTGCAACCCCGAGCCTTTCAGCCCAAACATCTCCCAGAGAGGAATTTCCCTCGCGGTGAATAACGGTTTATGCATTCTTTGGCAACTGTGCTCCATTAGCAAACACAATCTGTGTTTCTTCCTCGCTCATTTGTTTGCCAAGTGCCTCTGAGAGGAACAGCATCACCACTGCGAGATACCCTGCGGGCTCTGCAACCCAACAGGAGCTGTGCACAGAGCCGTGCTGCAGGTGAGTTCATTCTCAACCAAGCCAGCAAAGCCCAACCTAACGGACCCTGCACGCAAAGGAGAGCTCCATGCATGGGAATCTGGAGATGTGGGGGCTGGAGCCACCCCAACAGAGCTGTATTCCCACCCCACAGGCTGAGGGTGCTCTGAATGGGGTGGGAAGAAAGTGCCAAGGTTGGTTTTCTTGGCCATGGCTGCAGCCAAGTGGTACAAGAAAGGGAGATGCTGTAAGGGATTGAGTAAGTATTAGGGAAAAATCTGTGCCAAGGGTGGGGAAAGAAAAAGTCATTTTCCTCACTGGTGTCCTGGGGCTGGTATGAGAGGATTTCCTTGTTTCTGTCCAGGCAAAGGGCTGGGGCTCACCTTGAGGCACATTCCCTGCAGGAACTGCAGAGCTTAGTGGGATTTTCACAAGCACCTAAGCTGGTTCAGTGCCTAAACCCCTTTGTATTTAGCTCCCCTCATAAATCCCAGCTCATTAGCATCATTAGCCACTTAACTACATCCCCATCCCATTGCTGGCCAATGCCAAACCGGGGCAGGGGATCTCAATCATGGGGGGGCCAACCCAGCAGGCATCGACCTGCATTCTGCCTCACACCTCCTCTGCATAACTGGAGGGGCAAACAGCAATCGAGGGCTGTTTGGGTTTTTTTTTTCATTTCCACCCTTCTCACCTTATCGCTGCAATGAAGGGGAGATGGCAATCTACAAAGCCTCTTTGAAACAAGCTCGGGGGGAAAGCCGTGCACTTCCTCCAGCTCTGTGCCAGCAGCTGCAGCTGGGAGGAATGCTTACAGCGAGGGGTGAGCAGGGGATGGAGCTGCACCTTGGCTATCTGTGGCCAAGGTCCACATCTTGGCCATTGCACTGCCCATCCTTCGGGTGCATCCACGTTCAATCCGCCTTCTCCCTTTTTGCAGGGATTTGCTGCAAGCAGCGCTGGGGAGATGTGATCCCACGGCAAGAGGGATGCACAAAGAACCCCAAACCCATCGGTAGGAGATTAATCAAGGGCAGCACCAACAGATCAATAGCCATCAGGGCTGCTCATCAGCGTGCATCGACCGCAGCCTCTGCCTTCCTCCAATGGAAGCCGGGCAGCGTTGAGCCCACGCCGTCCACACGTTGCAATGCTCCTTAGCACCATAGCAGCTCCTCCTGTGCCAGCAAGCAGGGCAAATATTCAACGGCATTTTTGGGGAAATAAGGTTTGCAGCTCCCGTGCATTGGTTGTGTTGCTGGGTTTGCTTTGCGTGCTCAAAGCTGGAGGGCAGCGAGGCACGGAGCGAACGGGGACTGCACCTTTCTGCCATCACTGTGCTGCAGGGAGGAAGGCAGCCCATAATTCAACCCGGTGTAGTTGAAATATTCCCCTGGGTGCACCAGGAAACAACAACAACAAGCAGCAGAAAACCCAACCCCATGAGGTGAAAGCAGGGGGCTCTGTGCTCAGGGAGCATCGTAGGGCTGAGTAGCTGGATCCAATCTATCTGCACATGGTTGCCTCTTAAAACAAGCCATGTAATTCCATCAACCAAACCCACGGATGCGTTTTGTTTTCCCACACCTGCCCCATTGTTTCTGGTTCCCCTCTTTTTGCTGTACCTATTGATTTGGGCTGCTGTTGAAAGACCTGCGGCAGAAAGCTGATGTTGGCTGAGTTATTGCACAGTGGTAAAAGCATGCCTGGTGGCTGAAAACTATTTATTGGGGGGGAAAAAAAAAAAACAGAAGAAGATAAAAAAGCTGCTGTATCATAGGGAAGGAGGCCACGCTTTGCTTTCTCCAGTGCAGCACACCAGAAGGAAATGTAACGTATGACATTTTCAATAATTCATTTCAACGAATCTCCGTCCTTCCTGCTTTCTAATGAAGGCTCCATGAACGAAATCAATACAAGAAACATTGAGTTTAGCTCTTAGTTTGGCTTCCAGAAGGCAATGAAGCTCGCCGATGGAAAGTTTCCTGGTCCTACAAGGGATATTTGGAAAACTGCACTTGCAAGGATGAGCAAACCCTGAACAAGGGCAGCCAGGAGGGACTGTGTCCATTATGGATGGGCACACAGCCTTGTGGCTATTGGCTAGGAATGATGGCATCTGTGGCCAGCACAGGCTCTGGGATGAGAAGGGAGGCTCCTGCTTCAGCACCAAGACCCCAAATTTTCACGGGGATGGAACAAGACCACAGAGAACCCAGCAGACCCAAACACCTCTGCACAAACACGTTGCACTTTGCTCTGCCCAACGCCTTCTGCACAACTCCAAGCCATACAACTTCAAGTTAACCTTTCACTTGGAGGATAATTAACACTGCAATAACGCTAATCGCTCAATTTGACCACCGTACACCAGAGCCCCAGTGGGGATGCCCCTGTGAAAAGGCTCTCAATAACCATGGCAGAATTAGAATCACAAAATCATTAAGGTTGCAAAAGACCACTGCATCGTACAATGGCCTGGGTTGCAAAGGAGCACAGTGTTCATCCAGCTCCAACCCCTGCTGTGTGCAGGTCACCAACCAGCAGCCCAGGCTGCCCAGAGCCACATCCAGCCTGGCCTTGAATGCCTGCAGGGCTGGGGCATCCACAGCCTCCCTGCTCACATCCATCAGCCCATCACCACCATGCCCACTAAAGAATCTTTAAGAATGTTATCGAGTGAATCCTGCAGAAAGGAACTTCCTCTGTAGCACACGTGCTAAGTTCTGGACCTTGGCTGGGCTCTACACAACCCCAGTGAGCATTAATTGGGGGCATTCAGCAGAAGACACACGAACCCACCCTACAGTGCCAGCGGGGAAATGAAATGCTCCCAATTCACAAAGCCCCAGCATCCATCTATGAAAACTGGAACAGGTTTGCCCAAGCAAGTTGTGGATGCCCCATCCATGGAGGCAATCAAGGCCAGGCTAGATGTGGCTCTGGGCAGCCTGGTCTGCTGGTTGGCGACCATTCTATGATTCTATCAAAACTGCTGCTCAGAGCACAGTGGGATTTACCCCAAAGCAACCAGGACTGCTGGTGGGGGAAGGACCACCCCAGGCTCTCCTCCAGGCAACTGTCGTGCCTCCGGCTGCATGGCCCCAGGCGTGCTCCCTGCTGCCTATCACTCAGCTTCCCTTTTCTATTTCACTCCTTTAAAGAGAATTAAACTGATGGATGATGCGAAGATCCGATGTCCCAGAAAACTGCACAAATAAATGCGATCAGAGCAACTGAAAGGAGAGGCAGGCTCATTTTGACACTAAGTGCTTTTGAGGCGAGCTGGATTTTGCTCCTTTCCCTAAGCTGCTGCAATGCAGTGCTGGTGTTGCCCACATACAAACCATCTGTACATCACTCACCCCTCAGAAACGGTGCCTGTAGAGCAGCTGCACCACGAGGAACTTGCCCCTCATTCCCATCAAGGAGAGCTCCAGCACCAAATTAGCCCTAATCACAGTGCCAGGGCAGCAGGTCATTCACCCTGCCAACAAATTAGGCCAGTTGGGCATCTGCGGTTGCTCACTTGGCCACTAACTTGCTTTATAGCAATTAGGGATAATTAAAGCATGGCCCTATATTCATTACAACTCCAACCAGCTTGCTGACAAGGAATGCAGCACAGTGTGTCCCATAGACCTCAGTGGGAGGGCACAGGAGGGGAGAAACTGCCACACACATAAATCAAAGCACTCACATCCACCCCCATGGCAGGAGGGCAATGCAGCCCCAAGCACCGACCAGCCTGCTGGGCTGCAAGGCAAAGAGGATGCAGAAACAGCGATGGTTTTTATTTGTAGGGCTAGGAATCCGCAGTCTGACACAGGAAATGAACTTCAGAATCTAGGGAGTAATGGCAACAAGCAATAAAACCATCGCCCATCTCCTGACTGGGGAAGCGTTGGACCCTGATCTGTTTGTCTGTCCATAGCAGGCTGCTGTCAGGGCAGCATCATGCTGGTGAGCACTGCATGTCTGCACACAGTGCTGGGCAGCTCTGCTGCTCTGCCCAGACTTCACACTACGTACTAATTGCAAAAACACCATCAAATCTCACTGCCTGTCAGCAGGGACCTTTTGGGATGGCAGTGACCTGGCTCCACCCCATACCATCCTTGTGCTGTTACTGCCCTTTGGTAGCTCTGCTTCTGCTCAAATACCCGTTCTGCACGATCCCGAGGCTCAAGAACAACTTAGCTGTAAGTATTCAGGTAGCTGGAAGTATTTAGGTAAAAGAGAGCTCTTGCAATAAAACCAGGAGCGTGGATGTCCTTTGGTAAAGGTTATCAAAATATCAGGGTTCGGAGAACTGGGGCTGTTCCAGCATCTCTCCCTAATAACAAACACTGAAGCAATCCTTTTCACGAGCACGAGATAAAGAATTTCTTCCTCCAGCAGCAATAAATCAAAGGGCACCATCCAGCTGATGGAAATTGATTTTCCTCCCTTCCTTTGCACTTAGAGGAAAGCGGGGACGTGGTGAGAGCAGATTCCTCAGGAATGATCTGTCCAGAAGCAGATGGGGAACATCCAGAATAGCAAGAATAAACACGCAGCATTTGCAAGACAAATAACAACAAAACAGAACTTGATCCCAAGCAGAGGTGGCTGGAAAACTGCTGCAGCATCATATGGATGGAGGAGAACCCAATGCATTCCTCAGCTGCTCCCTGCCAACTGTAAGGAAGACAAGACCCCAAAGCACAGCTTCCCCCCTCCCCACCATCCCCTGCCTTAGCCTTTAATAACTCATTATCGCATTACAAAGCCAAGGCTCACAGGATTATGGTGTTTAGTAATATTATAATGGATTTGAGCCTTCCTGAAAGCTTTTGGTATCCCTGCTTTGCTCCGACCCAGCCCCAGAGCTGGGCTTTGCCATCCCATGCACTGAACAATGCACCCTGTGCTCCCTGTCTGCAAATGCACGTGCATTTAGGAAATGCAACAGCAGGAAATCATAGATACGTTGCTTATTCTATGCTCATTCTGCATGTGGGTAGTAGATCTCACGCAGACAGGAGGGAATTTCACACCAAGAGAGGTTCACCGGCCACTTCCATTCAGCCAAAGAGATTCTCAAATCCTTTAGCAGCAAAATAAACAGCTTAGTGCAAACAAGAGGCTTAGCAGCACACCAGCACTGCTATCTCCTGGCAGGGGCTGAGCACTGCTCTGGTCTCTGAGCCCATCCCAGCAGAACCCCCTGCTCCCTTTGCACAGCCTGTAGGGCAAATGGCTTTGGCAAGGCAGAACGGAAGACAACATGTTTTCCTCCACCTTTTGTCAATTATAGCAGCAACCGAGTCAGAGCTGAGAGCACAAGCATCATTTTTATGCTAAATTGAGATCCATACACGTATTTAAGTAGCAGATGCTCATTTTTGCTATTCCTATTTGATTTCCAAACATTTCAGATCAATGCACACAGACGAGCAGAGCTCAGAAAGGAGAGAAATAAGCAGGGAGACACATTGCACCACTGCTCCTCTGTCTTTTCCCAAAGAACTGAGAGCCCCCCATGACCCAGCGTGGTACCACGGTTACATTTCATCTTCCAAAGCAATGAGGAGTGATTTCTGCCTCGTTAACACTCAAAGCCCTTCTGCCCCAGCTTCCCTTCCAGCTCTTCCCAATTCAACTCATCACCTCTCATGGATTTCACGTGACCTTAATGATGCACGAGCCCCAGCAGGGTCTGCTCTGCTCACAACAACACAGCCCTGCTGGGCAGACTCAGCACATTTGCTGGTTTGTTTGTTGTTTTTTTCTTTTTCCCCCAAGAATTCTGCAGCATTACAGGAGCAGACAAATGACTATTCATGTTTCTGCTCAATAAAACATGAATTTGAAATCCCAGCAAGCAACGCTGCTTAGGAGAGAATGGATACTGCAGTCTAAGCACGAGGAGATTGCACTGCACTGTGGATACCCCATCCCTGGAGGCATTCAAGGCCAGGTTGGATGGGCTGGCAATTCCCATGGCAGGGAATTGGAATGGATGATATCTGAGGTCCCCTCCAACCTAAAGCCATTCTATGATTTACATGCTAACCTTCTTCCAGCCACACTACTGAATGAGAAATGCCCAGCTCCACCAAATCTTATGTTTTCCAAACAGGATTTCAGGTCCTAAAGGGCTGCTGAGGAATATCATGTTTAAAGAGCGATGTTAAAGACATCAGGGACAGTAAGGGACGTGTCAATGCACTGAGAACCAAACTCGTTTGCTGCGACTCTCTTTCTTTTGGGATAGAATTACACTGATTTAAAAAGCACATGAAAACTGGATTACCCCCTTTCTCTCGCCAAGCGATCGAATTAACTTCCTGCAACGCGCCTTGAATTCTCACATTTCACACTTGTGAGCTACTGCCAGGAAACTCAGGAAACTATTTCCTAGCTGGGAATGAAGCGATGCCCCGACAGCCAAGGACTGAGCCCTTGGCTTCCCTTCAACGTCAACACCCGACGAGCGTGTGGGAATAATGAACTTTGGAGATGTGCTGCAGGATAACAACACGTTGGTGTATGCACCATGCCTGCAGGCACCCAAGGTCAGGGGATGGGGCTCTGAGCACTGATGGAGCCGTGGGTGTCCCTGCTCAGTGCAGGGTTGGACCTGATGGCCTTTAGGGGTTCCTTCCAACTCCAACCATTCTGTGATTCGATGATAACCAGCCTCTGTGATGAGACCCAGTGGCCTCAATTCCAGGGTTTGGGATAAGATGGGATGCCATCTCCTTGTGTACGTGCTACAAAGCCAATGGGACCTGCTGGAGAGCTGCACTTGGTACTTGGTTAGACATTTCAGCTTCTACAAGGCTGCGAGCTGCCTGCAGACCCTGTCCTCTTGCCTGTGCCGTGCTTATACCCCATAATAGTCCCCCCCTCTGCTTTGAGTCTCCTGATGCAGGGAAAACTCCCAGTGAAAGCAGTGGGAACCTCTTAATTGCCTCTGCTGCAATCAATACAAACAACACTCAGTGATGCCAATTGCCACGAGAAGCCCTGACTTCTGAACAGCACAATTTTCACTTCTTGCTACCATTTCTACTGCAAAAAAAAAACCCAAAACAAAACAAAAAACTTCAACGTAAGCAGGTTCCATAAGGGCAGAACCAGGAACCACTGGTCCCACCAAAACCCACAGACCCCCTGCCAACCCTCAGCCCCAACCCAAGGCCTCCCTCAGCCCTGCACGTTTCTAAAGGTCTTCCATTCAATAAATTACAGCCTCACCTGTGCTATTAGACACTCTGTTAACCTCATCTGTCTCCCCTGTTATAATTACTGTGATCATTTGAACAGGTAATTTGGCAGAGGTGTCACTGCTTCCTTGTTTAATGCGCCTCCAGTGTGCCATCTCCAAAGCAGCCTGGGTGAGCCAGCACCCTCCATTATCCTATGGCCCTTTTGTGCATGGCCATACCATGAGGTTTGCCTTGTTAACTATGCAGCCCTCCTCAGACCCTCACACTCAACTCTCGACCCTACATGAGAGACAAGGAGGTGATCCAAGACAGCCAGCATGGCTTCACCAAGGACAGATGGTGTGTGACCAATCTGATGGTCTGCTATGACGGAGTGACAGCAACGGTGGACAAAGGGAAGGCAACTGATGTTGTCCTCCTTGACTCACACAAAGCCTCTGACATGGTCCCACGCCATATCCTTCCTTCTTAACAGCAGAGATGTGGATTTGAAGGCTGGACTAGTTGGTGGATAAGGAATTGACTGGATGGTCAGGCTGCAGCAGCGCATAAAAAGGGAGAAGGAAACGAACCAATGACCAAACCTTGCTGCAGCAGGGACATCAGTCTGCTGGGACACGTGCAGAGAAATGCCAGAATCACAAGGACTGACACCATGGTCACCCCTACTAAGAGTGGGGTTTCTAACACTGCTCCATCACAGGAGGGTGAGGGATATGGCAAAGCAGTGCTGACCGCAGGACAGGGCAGTGCTGTCTTGTGAAATGCCAACTGCTCCAATTAAGTTGATGGAGTTGTGGTTTTTTTCATTTATATCATTTCTCCCCTTCCTCGGCTCCAGTCTAAGTAGTTTTCAAGTTATGGGGGAAAAAAAGCCCAATGAATGGTAATCATTGGGTTAAACTGGGATTCTAAGTTCAGTGTACTTGCTCACGATACTTTCCTACAGCTTTTCTTCAGGTTTCAAACGTATTCACTTTTCTGCTTCCCATAAATCCCAGCTTTCTTTTTAATCTCCTTATGATATTGTGGGAGAGGACTCCAATTTCATAGAAGGCTTATTTAAGACAATAGCAGATAAACTCATTAAGCTCCCGTATAAAAGACTTCAGTGGAGCTGATGCCACGCGCCGAGAGGAGGCGGAGGGCTGCAGAATTGGCTTTCCATGCAGAGGAGGTTGCACAGCTCACTGAGCCCCATCTTGCCCGAAAAGCAGTTTTTAGATGGGCATGAAAAAAAGAAACAACAACAACAACAACAAAAACCCAACACATCTACGATGAGAAAAATAGGTAGCTTGGAAATTCTCTCTTTATAAGCTTGGGGAAGGGGAAAAAGGGGAAGAGCTTGGACCTGGGATGGAAGAAAGGGTGTACTCCCAAAAATACCTCCAGGATGGCCACGGTGTGAGGGTCTGCAGGGAGCAGGAAGCCCCCAGGCCCACAGAACACCTCCATGAAGCCAAAGAAACTCAACTTTGCAACTGCTTAAAACCCAACAGTGGTATAGGGGAAAGCCATCCGTGTTAATGCCAGCTCCAGGCATTACAACCACGAAATGGGAAAGCCATCAAGGTGTCCCCAAACACACATCTCTGAAGCTCTCACACACATGGAACACCTGTGGGATGCAGGTTTCTCCACCTAAGAGGAGTTGAGGTTGAAAGCAAACAAAGCCATTTCCATGTCTTACAAGAGACAGTGAGCTCCTCTCGCAGGAGAGAAACTGAAGCCATTCATGGCCAGCCGTGACTCTAAACACTCATGAAAGTGCTGCCATATGGCTTCAGATTTATTGCTTGTGTTTTCTAACTCGCACATCTGTTTTCTATAAGCAGCTGTCCAAGTCAATGCATCTCCCCTTCCCTCATGAACCGCCCAGGGAGCTTTGCAAGGACGAATATCTGTGGCTTCAGTGTTTACCTGCTTAGTGGTCTCCACTCTGTCATCAGGAAGATGTAAAATCCTGTTCTAATATACCCCAAAGTGGGCACTTTTAGGTACGATGTCCTTGGAGAACCACGCTGGGTGCCTCCAAAAGCAAGGTGACATCGACCAAAATTCTTCCCGTTTCCCTGCACTCTACTCATCTTCCTTTAAGCAGAATGCTGAACTAAGGAATCTGGGAGGAAAGGGGAATTCCTCTAAGGAGAAAAGCAATAGGAAAAATGGCACAGAGCCAGCAGGGTCACAAGGAACTAATGAGACAGAGCAGAACCAGAGCATCCGGACACAAGGAATGCATGGCATGCAGAGGGCAAAGAGGACCAAAACAACTCCAGAAGAGTTTGGTTTTTGTGGAGGACCACCAGAGCAACAGAATCTGCTTACTGCTTTGAAACTCCCTTTAATGAAAATCCAATCATTTTTCTTTTTCCCCATTAAAAAAGCGGCCTCGACCTCCCTTCCTACCATGACTGCTGAACACGACCCACTCTGCCTTTGTTCTTCAAGGAACCTATCAGCTTGTAATGAAGTGCTGGGACCAATGGAATAAAATACTAGAGAGAAAGAAAACAGACAGGATGCATTTTGCTTCTAGACACGCGCAATTATGAAGTGAAGCTCTTTTAAAACAAATTAACGTGCTCAACTGTCCACTGTGCCCTCCAGTAGTATTGCAAGGCAGGACATCACCAGCAGGCCCTTGGGGGAAGTGCTTTAGAAACCATGGAGAAAGCAAAATGGGAAGGTTAGAGGGCAGAGAAAGTGATAAGGGAGTAAGTGGAGGCTGAAATGAAGACTGCAGAGGGTATTAAAGAAGAAATATTCCATCTACTGAAGAAATGAAAGGCCAGTGAAAGGAGACAGTGACCACCATGAAACTGCCTGAGTGGGCTCCCAATCCAAGCACTGACACACATGAGGTTCATTGTGTTCCCTACCTCAAAAGGGGATCATCTGAAATGGAGATGAGGAAGGGCTGGAGAAAAGATGGGAATGGGAGGAGCAACGAGGCATGGAGGCATCACTCAGGGTGGTAGATGTCCCCATGGTTGGATGTCCCCATGGCAGGATGGCCTATGGTTAGGATGTCCCTATGCTTAGGATGTCCCTATGGCAGGGCATCCCTGTGGTTAGGATGTCCCTATGGTTAGGATGTCCCTAAGGCAGGGCATCCCTGTGGTTAGGATGTCCCTTCTCACTTCCCAGAACCATAGAATGGTTTGAGTTGGGAAGGACCCTTAGAAGTCATCTAGTCCAACTCCCCTACAATGAACAGAGACATCTGCATCTCATGCATAAGGCAAGGCTGATGACGACCCCAGAACATCTCAGCCCCCTCAGTTATCATAGCTCCTGCCCAGGTCTCCAACACATCAAGCAGTGTGGGTTGCTATTTCAACCCAAAACTGCAGAAAAGTGAAAAACCAAATCCAGAGCTCATGCTCCAACCCTGCCTGCTGCTCCCCAGCTGATGCAGCACCACGTGTTTTGTGCTGACATGCACTGAGGATGGCTTAAAGGAAGGAATAGAGAGAGCACAGATCTCAAATGCTTCTCTAAATCCACAGGACGGCTGTGATCGGTGCAACCTTAACAGCACAGCCTACAGAGGACAGGCAAAACATTAAGCAGAATTAAACCTTAAAGGATGTTATAGCCCTTTGAGAAAAATGAGCCTGATTTCTTTTATCCTCCTGTTTTACAGCAACTTAGAAAGCACCCATCTTTGGAGCAGGCTCCGCAGTGCTCATTACATCAGGCGTTCAGCAGCAACTGCTCTTGTCTCAAACAAATATATAACCTAAACTGCAGCCATCACGCCTGGTATTGCCACCATACAGGCTCTATTTCAGAGCACTGCCTGCCACGATGCTCATAGAAGAAATTAAAGTCTGCTCCTGCAGCCCAAATTCAGATGTATAGGAAAAGCACTCACGTCAGACTAATGACCCTCCCTGCCCATCAGTGTGCTTCTGCTCCTTGAGGAGCTCTGTTTTCAGTGCTGCCTCACACGTCCTCCTCCCATTGTTGGAATAGCCAGTTGTTGGAGGAGCCAATTGCTGGGTAACTGTTGGAGGAGCACAATTGGAAGCTCTCCTTTCAGAACGGCTTCACCCCAGCAGCATCACAGAATCACAAAATGGCCTGGGATGGAAGGGACCTCAAGGATCACGAATCTCCAACCCCCTGCCACATGCAGGGCCACCAACCTCCACATTTAATACCAGCCCAGGCTGCCCAGGGCCCCATCCAGCCTGGCCTTGAACACCTCCAGGGATGGGACAGCCTCTCTGGGCAGCATCTTCATGGAGACCAAGAGACACATGGACTCAGGGCCAGGATAGTCAGTTTTTTGCCTCCTCCATTAGCCAAGATGTCCCTACTGTTGAGAGATGGCTGGGGAAGGATGCAGGATATCCTAACTAGTGCAGACAAAAGGATATATCAGCTGGTACAGACGCTTTGCCATCTATAGATGGGCTGCAGAGAACAGCATAACGCAACCAAAGGAAAATGATAAATCCAATGTGTTTACAAAATATATATCTAAAAGCATAAAAGCAGCCCCACCTATGCTGCATCTAGCCATTTCTTCCTGCTGCATCCCATCTGGACCTGCCCACCAATAACAGTCTGGGTACCCAGACAGCTCCTGCTGTGCTCGCTCAAGCATTGCACCCACTCCTCCCTCTCGTGCCACCCCACCAGGTGCCTGCAGGAACATCTGCCCGCAGGGTACGGCTGTCTGAGCACAGCCCAGGCTGAGCCCTCAATTATTAATGTTATTTGGGTGGTGACATCGGGCAGCTCGGCGCTCTGCAGAAACGCATGAGGGAGATGTGACAAGCGGTCGTATCTTTATGGGCTTCATCCACCTCCACATCTGGTCAAAACCTGAAATTAAAGGCAACTTTCTGAATCGGCCAAGAATTAACCCAGCTCTGCGCTCCTGCTTGGTGCTCATTTGCATGCTGTAAATATTCATATTGTTCCAGCTCCCATCCTTCGATGACCAAAGCGATCGCATTTCAAAGGCTCTATATTTAAAGCACACCACACTCGGGTGGCAGCACTGCTTTAAAATTTAAAGAGCTGCAATGCTCTCCATGCACTGCAGTCGTGCTCCACAACGCAGGAGCAGCCCCTCTTATCACCCTCTGAGCCCAGTGGGCACAGTGAGCAGCCCCCAAATGCTGCCATGGAATCACAAAGTCACTATGGTTGGAGGAGATCTCCAAGATCATCCAGTCCAACTATCAACTCATCGTGTCATAAAATCATGGAAGATCTCTGAGATCACCACCTTCAACCCCAACCCGCTGATCACATCCCTCACTGCCACATCTCCACACTGAGCACCACCAAGGATGGTGACTCCGCCACCTCCCCGGGCAGCTGTGCCAATGCATCACCACTCTTTCAGAGAAGAGATCGTTCCTAATATCCGACTTGAGTAGAATCATTAGGGTTGGAAAGACCTCTAAGAGCAGAGGGAGGCAGCACTCACTGCTGACTTTCCCAAATCACGACCCAGCTTCTCCATTCATAAATATTTTACCGATAAGAAATCGGCCTGCCAAATCTTAACAAGTGCTTTGATGAAAAATACAAAAAGCCTTTTCCATTAGTGCTTTTGATGTTCTTTGCATACAGAGTAATAAAAGCGGTAGATTGGTCTTCTTACCCTCCTCTGTCCTTCCTCACTTTCAGCTCTTATCTGGCAGAGCCCAGAGAAAATGTAAGAGCTGGGCAGGAGAAGCACATTCTCTGTTTCATGCACCTTGGGCATGGAGAATGTCACCAGGCTGCCCATGGAGGTGGTGGAGCCAGCATCCCTGGAGGTGTTCAGTGTGGAGATGTGGCACTGAGGATCACTGGGCATGGTGGAATCGGGGTTGGACTTGGGGATCTTAGAGCTCTCTTGCAACCTGAATGATTCTATGATTCAACTCACACCCAAGCCTCCATCGTGATTCAGTGGGAGTGGACCAGGAGTGGCAAAGCCCTTCAAAGTCACCTCAGAGCAGACAAAACCCTAGCTTAGTTTTGCAAATATTTGCACCCATGGGCAGGGATTGGATCCCTGACACCTCAACACAACACAGCAGCATCGAGCTCCCTACCCAGACCCAATGGCATCTCAATGGAGAATGATTTGCACAGCAGATTCACACTCACAGCTTGACCCAACGCCACGGTGCTGCATAAAGCTGCTCTGCAATGGAGATTTAACGCATTGCTTCTTGCTAGAGACACACCGCTGGGTATCACTGCATATAAAGGGATTTTAGTCCCAGTGGGAAAGTGTTAAAAAAGCAATTTCATCCTCAAATGGAGCCATTTGGGTGAGTGGACACCACTGGGAGGGGGTGAACGACCACCAGGTGCCCCTGGGAGGAGCAGCACCGTCCTCACAGCTCCATGCTCAGCTCAGCACCACGGATGAAGCATCAAATCCCAGCGCTGGGGTTGCAACACTTTGCTGCCGAGCTCTGAATTGCAGCTTTTATCGCCTCCTCACACTCTGCCTGTAACATCCAAAGCAATTAGAGCCAAACTGATTTTCTTCCTATATTTACTCCTTAAAGCAGAGCTTTTCTGTGTGGGGCAGATTACAGATTTGGGGCTGCTTCACATTCACTTCCCATTAATGACTCAACCACTGCTGTCCCCTTTTGCTCAGACGAAGCTCGCTGTGAGTTCAACTAACTCAACAAACATCAATTTAAAGCAGTTTGAAAGAAAACAGAGAAACTGGCATCTAGCAGAATTTTTGAAAGCAAGAATCCCAGCAACACCAAGAGTGTTTAAAGGCACTTCAAAGGGAGCACACTGTTATCAGCCCGAGCGGGATGCTAATGTTTGCATGGAGCTATTGCTGCTCATTATTCATCCTCCTTTTTGGCACTGGAAGCAGTTGGGAACTTACAACCCAGGGCTCTCAGCATAGCAGAAAGCTCTCTGCTATCAGCATGGTCCATTCGGGGGTCTTTTATCCCTCCAGTTATGGAGGGAACAAAGCAACCCTAAGTCTGTAGCATCAAACCACAGGGTGACAATGGTCCCTAACCCATCGTGGCCATGCAGGGAGCTGAGAGCAGGAACTGCACCCAGTGCTGTGGGATTGGGTTGGATTGGTTCTGAAGTGGTGCCTTGTGTTTGGGTTGATGGTTTGACGTGATGATCTCGGAGGTCTTTCCCAACCTTAATGAGTTTATGGTTCTACGATATGGTTAGTACGGTTGGACTTGGTCATCTTGGAGGCCCTTTCCATCTTTAATGGTTCTATGGTTCTATGAAACGTATCCCCATGGATGATAAGACCAGAGCATCTCCAGCAGCAATGGGATGGAAGCTGTAGGGGATCCTAACCCACCTGCTCCAGCCCAGCAGCAGAAATGCACAACACACAAACCCCAAACACCCTAAATTTGAAGTCTGTTCCTTGCTTTCAATGAGAACCTAAGAAGTGAGGTGTGTGCAAGATGTGACTTTGTGCTGCAATATACGTTGCCCTGAGCAGATGAAGGACGAACGCCATGGACTGAATGGACTCCACCCAGCACAGCTCATCTGCAGGGTCAGCATATGCAAGATCACGACCTAAATTTGTTCCCTGCCTCCTGGGACACTGATAACTCAATTTTCTTCTTGTCGTGCCATGCAGACAGACAGCAGCAGTGTACAGCAGTGAAACAAACCCTGGCTGTCACATTGCATTTTTTTGTGCCAAGACATCAAGGTTGGGAAGCAGCAGCTCAGGAGACAGGAGCTGTAGCCCTGATTCTGTTGCAGTGATGGTCACAGTGGGAAGCAAGACTCATGCCAGCCCAAATGTTTGCTATGAGAAGCATAGATCACAGGTCTGATTATCAAAAGCTGCATGCAGCAAGGCAGGGCTCTAATTTCACCCCTCGAAAACACAAATGTCATGAGTGAAAATGAAGGCTGTTATTGCAGCTCTGATCTCATGACCCTTATTTGCAATATGCAGCTTTCAAAGAATTAGGGAACCATTCAGATTGGGAAAGATCTCTAAGACAATCATGTCCAATCGTCCACCCACTCCATCATGCCCACTAACCACGTCCCTGCATGGAATCACTGAGGTTGGAAAAGCCTTAAGATCATCCAGTCCACCCATCAACCCATCACCACCGTGTCCATTAACCACATCATAGAATCATTAAGGCTGAAAAAGACCTCTAAGACCATCCAGTCCAATCCCACCCTTCCCACTATACCCACTGACCAGGTCCTTCAGTGTCACACCTCCATGGCTCTTGAACACCTCTAGGGATGCTAACTCCACCACGTCCCTGGGCAGCCTGTCCCAATAGCACAGTCTGAATTTCTAGTGATTGAGAAGGGGTGCCCAGGTCAGGCATTGTTGGCCAAGTGGCTGGAGGTCTTTGTGCACAAAGGAAGGAAGCACCAACGTGATTCATCCCACTCCTGTGCACTGATGCCATTTCTTCCTAAGAAAAACGAAACCCCACCGAAATCAGCAGCGGCTGCTACATTTTATTCCTCCCTTAATCTAAACATATAGTCATAAGAGCAAGGTATTTGCTATAAGGAAATGAGCTGTCAAGTGATTTACGGGCTTGCTCTGTTTCAGCAGCTCCAAGCCTTCTCCACTGCCTATTTTTAGCAAGCTGTAAATTAAAGGCAATAAGGGACGGGGTAGGAGCCAGGTTCAGAAATTTATAGAGCCAACTTATCTACCTCTCCATTACCCCAGTGTCCCATAACTGCAGCATCCAGTGCCACATGCATCATTATCACAGATACACAGAATGGCTGGAGCTGGAAGGGACCCTAAAGGCCATCAGATCCAACCCCTGCACTGAGCAGGGACACCCACAGCTCCATCAGTGCTCACAGCCCCATCCCCTGACCTTGGGTGTCTGCACCACTTCTCTGTGCAGCCTGTGCAGTGCCTCACCATTCATTATAAAAAAAGTCTTCCTTATATCCAGCCTAAATCTCCCCTCCTTTAGTCGGATCCCATTTCCCTTACTGTACATCACACAGCTGCTCCTGCTTGCACCGCACACCCCGGAGCAATGGGTGCCGACGTGCACCATGAACCCACAAGCAGAGAGCCTGCAATGGAAATCTGCCCCTTCTACCTGTGAGCTCTATCTCTCAGCCGTCCAGCTCTCCATCAAACACCAATTCAATAGCAGCAGTTGCCTTATTCACATTTTATTGGTCATTCCAGCCACAATTATTCTAATAATTCCCTTCAACAAGAAACAGGGTCCTATACTGCAGAAACTTTTATTTGCGGCGCCTCTGCTGTAAACGATTACAATAATTATTCTCCCTCCCATAAAGCACTTTCTATACAAGAGCTTTAACAATGGAAAGTTATTACCAGAGCTTTAACAATAGAAAGCTATTACCAGTGTCCTTATTTGTGAGAGTGAGGCGCAGGGAGATCAAATGAACTGCTGGAGATCATTCAGTGACTCACAGGCAGGAGCAGAACTGTCATCTCCCGACCCTCCATCCAGCATTGACTTGGGCAGGGAGAAAACCATACATCCTTGCAGAGCACATGAAAAGGGAGAGGTTTGGTTTATCAGACTGTTATTTTTTTTCTTTTGCATTGGGCATAAAAAGGGGATATCCCATGATTTCTTAAGGCTCTCTACTCTGCCTTCCATGGCACACCCAATCTAAGGATTATCATTCTTTCCCTTTTCTTCCCTTTTTCTAGGGGGGAGAGAAGGGGAAGAGTCCCAAACAATATAAAAATATGCACTGAGAATAGGACTCATGGGGACGAGTGGACTGGGGAGATAGGGAATGGAAGGAGTGAGACTGGAGGCACTGGGACTGGGGACACTGAAGGCAATGGGAATGGAAGGAGTGGGACTGGGGACATGGGAACTGTGGATGCTGAGTGATACTGGGACTGAGGGCACTGGGAATGGTGGCAGTGGGATTGGGGACAGTGGGGGCACTGGGACTGGGGACATTGGCACTGGGGACACTGAGGGCACTGGGAATGGGGACAGTGGGATTGGGACCAGGAACATTAGGAATGGAAGGAGTGGGACAGGGAACACCAGGACAGTGGGAACAATGGGGACATCAGGAATAGTCAGAGTGGGACTGGAAACACTGGGGAAACTGGGACTGGGGCAAATCAGGACTGGACCCTGACCATTCTGGCCAGGGCAATTCACACCAAGGCACCAAACATGCACTAACACCAAACACATCCCTGAGGCTCTCTCCTCCAAGAAGTATTCTATGTGACAGTTTATTTCAGAGAAAGAGCAGACCTTAATCAGCAAAAAGGCCATGAAGAAACAGAATATTTACACAAAATTGCATCCTGCTACCAAACAAGATGAAATCCTCCGAGGCAGCTATTAGGGAGACCGCCTAGAGGAAGGGAAATTCAGCAAACCAGATTACCTCTAACAGGCTTATCCCCTGGAAATAAAAGTCATCAGATAGCCCCGAAAGACAATTAATGAAAGGTAAGTGAGAGGGGAAAATGTAACAGGGTGACAATGAAGGGGACACCCATAAGATTGTCATGGCTGATCTGGAATGAGGGCATTACGGACTGCTGGAGGAGGAAAGGGATTTGGAGGTGCTCAGTGCCTTGGGCGTAGGGCTCTGCCAAAGCATAGTTCCCTCATTAAAAAAGCTGTAGGGAGGAGGAATCCTATGGAGCATTTTTGGCATCCAAAGGCTGGGTAGATGGGTCAGGAGATGAACCACAGGGGACCCTACACTGCCACAAATACTCCCATCACCTTGGGAACCCAAGAGCAAAGCTATCACTGCCTTTGCACACAGAACCCTTAAGGTTGGAAAAGACCACTAAGATCACCCAGTCCATCCACCGACTCACCACATGCATGCACTCCTTCAAGACCATACAAGGGTGGTGAGGCACTGGCACAGGTTGCCCAAGGAGGCTGTGGATGCCCCATCCCTGCAGGCATTCAAGGCCAGGCTGGATGTGGCTCTGGGCAGCCTGGGCTGCTGGTTGATGACCTGCACACAGCAGGGGGTTGAACCTATATGATCATTGTGGTCCTTTTCAACCCGGGCCAATCTATGATCCTATGAAGGAATGGCACAAACAGGACCCAAGAAGCCTGGCAAGATCACGGATTGACCTTAAGCGCATTTATTTTTCTTCTTAAAAAGTAAATCTCAAGCCCATAAAAACACTGGCAGCAGGCACCGGAAGGCGCTCAGTGTGCTCCTCTATCGCTCCGCAGGGCAATAGGCTTCATCCTGTTTCCTCTGGCCCCAGATCAAGCAGGCTCCTCACAGGAATTTTCCATTATCCCGTGGCAAACATACCAGGGCAACGCAGCTCTCGACTGCCTTACACTCTGACCCCTCTTTAGTGGTGAGACCATGCATAAAGCACAGTCCATTTCTTGTAAAACACACCGTTTCTTGTTATCCTGACACTGCAATTTGGGTGAAAAGTGGCTGGAAATCCCAGGCTGCGATGGAAGGAGGAGGCATGGATGGACAGAGGGTATTCTTGGCTCCCTCCTGTATCGTCCTCCCAGCTGCTGAGCCCTGATGCATTTCCATAACCCAACCCAACAGATTCAAAAATCTTGGAGGAACTGGGAACACAGCCCACTGGTTTTACTTCAGTAGATCCTTTTCTTGCACTGCTTTTACTGCAGTCTGCAAACTTACCTCTGAAGCCCATGCAAGCATCCCACTGCCTGCAGACAGATCCCTGTACGGCAAGTGATGGGTTAAGCCCTGGGCACCACTGCAGAGACCATCCCAAGGCTTCACCTCCGGGTAGAACCAAACCCATGGTTGGCAACCAACCCATGGCATTGGGCTGGAATTGGATGGTTTTTTTTAAGGTCCCTTCCAACCCAACCATCCTACGGTTCTGTAATCTTGGAGGTCCCTCCCAACACAAGCTGTCCTGTGGCTCTATGATTTTTAATGGCACTTCCAATCCAACCATCCTACGGTTCTCTAAACCCACAATCAGGCAGTAAGAGCAGCACTGCACAGCCCCATGCTTATTGGGAAAGGGTGACCAAGGGACACAAAAGACTGTGCTTTCCCCCTTCTTTCCAGAGTTCTGCTCTTGAATGATGTGGTGGCTCGGCTCCAGGTAAACTCACCCAGCAGCACAGTTCTGATCATCTCGGAGAAGGCAGAGGGCTCGGACTCCAAAAACACATCCTTAATTACATGTGTGTGAGCTGTTTTCCTTGGCCTGGTTGCTTGGGACAGAGAACGCTGGGCGTCTCGCCCCGCAGACCTCTGCATTCAACCCACGCCCTTCGTTAAGCAGTCTGCAAACGAGCTAAAAAAGCCTTAATCCTGCAAACAGCTTCTGCAGTGCAAATAAAGAGCAACAAGCCAGGCACGGGGGGGGGGAGGTAGGGGAGAAAGCGTCCCTGGGCAGCAGGGACAAAGCTTGCATTGTCCCATGTGCTGCAATGAACTCCAGGGACAAAAACAATGTGGCTTTATGTCTGCAAAGGGACAAAGCTTTTCTAGGACACAGCCAGCTCTTGCGACATCCCCAGCAGTGAATTTGGGATGAGCACCCATTGCACACACTGCAGTATAAAGACACCAGATCCAACTTATTTCAGCCTCTCGGTGCAATATGCCACCAGCTCCTGCAAGGAGCAGGCTGTGAGCAAGGTGCAAAGCACCGTGCATCTCTCCAGAGCCAAAATACCAGGGGAGCACGGCACAGCTCCAGCCATCAATCTGTACTTACCAACTAATCATCCCCGCCAAAAATAACTCGTCTAATTATCACAACGCTGCCACTTAAATAATGAATTTTATGCCTTATTACAAAGTAAAATAGATCAGAGGAAGGGAAACAATTGCAATTAGTAAAACAAGAAAAAAAAAAAAGCCAAAAAAAACCACCAACTGCCACAACTCTGCAAGTGTGATCTGAACATATGATTAATTTCTACCAAACGACAGCCGATGGCCTCTGACATCAAAGGGGTCGGATCAAGCACTGCCATCCCATGCTGCACCCAACAGCAGCACCCATGGGCACCTGGCTCAGTGGCTCAGGTAGAGGAGATGGGGCACGGTGCTGTTGTGATGGCAGTGTGATGGATCAGAGAACCACAGAATGGTGAAGGTTGGAAAAGACCACGACAACCATCAGATCCAACTGTCCAGCCAACCCCACCATGCCCACTAACGTCACAGAATCATGCAGTCAGTAACACTGGAAAAGACCTCTAAGATCATCCAGCCCAAGCCCAAACCATCCCACCATGACCACGTCGCAGAATCACAGAGTCAGTAATGCTGGAAAAGGCCTCTATGACCATCCAGTCCAACGTCAACCCATCACTGCCATGTCTGCTAATCACATGTTAGAATCATAGAATCGTTCAGGTTGGAAATGACCTCTAAGTCCAATCCAATTCCAAGCCATCCCACCATGCCCACTGACCACATCCCTCAGTGCCACATCTCCACAATGAACATCTCCAAGGTTGGTGACCCCACCACCTCCCTGGGCAGCTGTTCCAGCACACCACTGCTCTTTTGAAGAAGAAATTGCTCCTTTTCCCAATGCAGGACGCATTCTAAGCACGTGCTCCCAGCTGCACCCAAGCCAAGTTGGAAAAGAAGTTGTTGCAGATAAAAGAAATTATCAGTTGCAAAATGTTTTCAAAACAAATGAGAGAAATCCAAAACATTTTGAGTCTTCAAGATGGCATAACAGGACCGTATCAACAGTAACTGATCTTTAAAACAACATCCTTCTTCCAACCAACAAGAAAGATAACGAGCCGACAAAACACTTCATTTTAATACATCCTTTTAATAACCTGAGTGCTGTTGGTGCGGATTGGAGGTTAAGAGAAGGGCAAATTAATTCACTTAGCATCCAGAATTAATTGTACTTAGCTCGGCTCCACGTTTCTAACCCTGTGTTCTCAATTTGGGACACAGAGCAACCTGCCTCCAACACGGCCACGGCGCAACAGATGCCAACAGAACACCCAGAGAAACCCACTCTCCCTTTAAAAAAAAGTTTTCCACCTCCAAAAAACGTGTTAACATTTTTCACACAAATATTTTCTGTCTGAGCTCACTTTTAACAGTTTCAGCTGGATATGATTAGGAATGCAAACAAAGCAGAGGAGGGGAGGAGGCGATGCACGGGCAGAGGCGAAGGCCATTGCAACGAGTTCATCACGGGCTGCGAACTTCATCAACGTGGTGCTTTTCCCTTCGACCACAGCATTGATAGTGCTGACATATCAGATGTTCCATTGTGCTCAGTAACACTGCCTGGGTCTGTGCTGCCCCAGAGGAGCTGGATGTGGAGCCAAGGGATGAGACGCACCGAAACACAAAGCGGCATTCTAGGCAGGGACAGTCAGATGCAATCATCTTCCATTGCACTGATTCACTTTAAAAGTAGGACAGACACCCCAAACAGCAAAGGATGAGGATGGAGACTCCAAACAGTGAAGGATGAGGATGGAGATCCCAAATGGTGAAGGATGGAGACCCCAAACAGTGAAGGATGAGGATGGAGACCCCAAACAGTGAAGGATGAGGATGGAGATCCCAAACAGTGAAGGATGGAGACCCCAAACAGTGAAGGATGAGGATGGAGATCCCAAATGGTGAAGGATGGAGACCCCAAACAGTGAAGGATGAGGATGGAGACCCCAAACAGTGAAGGATGAGGACCCCAAATGGTGAAGGCTGCTATGTGTCCCGGCAGTGCCTCTGGATTTGGCCATCTGACAAAAAGAAAACCCTTTTCTACAAGCAGTTGTGTTGCATGGGGATCTTGCACCTATGTAAAACTCCATGCTCCTTTTGGTCAGCAGGCAGTGAGCAGAATGCTCCTAAGGGGGCAGGAGAGCTTTTTTAATTGCTAATGAAAGGGTGAACAGGATTTGGGGTTCATCCAGCTGGAAGCATTTGAAGAGTTGTTGGGTTGATCCCCAACCACTAAGATCCTGGATGTGGGCTCCAGCTCTACAGAGCCCTGGGAATCATAGAATCATTACAATTGGAAAAGAGCTCTAAGATTACCAAGTCCAACTCCAACCCACCCCCACCATGTTCATCGATCATGTCCCCCCAGTGCCACATCTCCACAATGAAGGGATGGTGACCCCATGCCAATGCATTACCACTCTTTCTGAGAAGAAATTCTTCCTAATATCCAACCTGAACCTTCCCTGGCACAACTTACAGCCATCACCTCGTGTCCTATTGCTATCTGAGAAAACAGGCTGTCCCACGAGCCCAGTGGGCGCGCTGACACCCCCATACCTGCACAGGGGAGAAGTGCCTCTAGGTGCAGGTCATGGGGCAACGAGCAGCGCTGGGAACACCCTTGAGAAAAGGCTGCTGGCAGACATAATGTGACGCAAGCACGGCAGCTTTCACCCAACGCAGCCCTTAATTAGGATTAACACGATGGGTGGGATCGCCCGCCCCAAGCAGCACAGCCAGAGCACAGCCTCCAGCTGGTGGGAGAGCCCAGACCTGCTCCCCTCCTCCTGCACCATCAAAAAAAAGTCCTGGGAAGAGCCCATCCCTCTGCTCCAACCAGTTGGGACAAGCCTTGCAATCAGCGTTCCCAACCAACCAACAACGCCTCGAGAGCTTCTTGGCCGTGAGCAAGGAGGATGCTGGTGCCCAACTGCATGACGGCTGGGAGCAGGTGGGCAATGGCTGCTTTTGGTGCATCATATGCACCAAGAGCTGGCTGTGCAACAGGCTGCAATGTGGGGAGTTGCTCGCTTTGCAGCTGGAAGTCAACAGGGATGAAATTCCAGTGCAACCTGCACAAAGAGCAAAACTTTCCTTATCCGTGCTGCCACCCTCCACTGCAGAAATACAATAAAATAAAATAGAAGACCTCCCTGGCTCGCCATCATTTCTACGAAGCAAACTAGGGAGCGCAGCAGGTTGCTGCTTGCCTGGCTAAGCAGGCAGGAAGGGAAGCACCCGCCGCAGGCAGATCCCAGCAGGTTGGGACGGTGTGGGCTCTGCTCTGCTGCACGGAGCTGAGCGTGGAGCTGAGCACTGAGCTGCACAGAGCTGAGCACCGAGCTGCACGGATGCTTCCGACAGAGCCCGCAGCAACGCGCCATGAATAATGCAACTTCCCCGCACGCCACCTCTCCCCCCCTTTATCATGATGAAATGCATCAGCAATTTAAGACGCTGCTGCCTCACCAAGGAAAGTTTGGGCTACAATTTGGGGGGAAAAAAAATGGCTGCGTGTGGCTGAGGGCAATATTCATCCAGCTTGAGCGGGAGCGTCTGTACCAGGACCTGCGGGATCCGCTTTGCTCAGGATGCACTCCCCACATTTCTTCCCCAAACACACTGGAAGAAAGGGCAGCCATCACACTTCAGCCTTATCTCCATTCAATGCTGCTTCATTTTCCCCACCATTTCCTACTCTTCTCCAACAGAAAGCACGATGATAACTTTTTTGGTAACGTTAATTACCAATTCAATACTTCTGTCTTAATGACATACACAGATTTACAACGAGATCAGAGCAGCCCCGCTAATCAGGGATAAACCCAGCACACTACAGAGGGTTATTGGTTTTTATTAGTCTTTCTTGTTGGTCTAATTGATGGTATTACCCTCTGAACTGCATACACACGCTTAAAGAAATTCAAGATAGGCTGGAAGCACGGCCCAAGGGAAGCAGTGTGTGCTTAATGGCTTCATGCCATCACCTGCAGCCAAACCCACCCTTCTCCCCAAAAACACTTGGTGCGAGAAGAGCTTGAACAGCAAAAGAAGACGTCTCAACACTGGGGATTTCCATAGAAGCACAGAAATCATTAATTTTAGAGAAGGCCACTAAGATCACCCAGCCCAACCCCAACCCATCCCCACATCTTCACACTGAACCCTTCCAGAGATGGTGACCCCCACCACCTCCCCGGGACTTGGTTGGTCCCCAAGCAACGTTGAACAACACGTTGGTGCCAGGGCTGAGCGTGGTGACGAGGTCAGAGGTGTGATGTCCCACCACGGATGGGCTGTCGTTGACACACCGCCAGCTCCGCTCATCGATGCTATCAGGACGGGTTACTGCCGCCAACAAGTAGAGTTAAAGCCTTATCTGCATATGGGTTTTTAATCCTGTGATCACTATCACGTTATTGTTGGACTAATTAACAGGCAAAGATCTCAAGACTTTTTTTTTATCCAGGCTTTTTTTTTTTTTTTTTTTGCTGTTGTTGTTTGCCTCTCAACAGAAATGGGTAGAAAACAACCACAAACATAGCAAGGTGCAGGCACAAGGTGTAGGTACAACATGGCACCCCAGTCCTCCAACCACAGCAGCATTGTATAAATCTCCCCAAATCTCAGCCCGAGATAACATACAATCTCATTGAAATGAAAAAAAAAGTCTGTGAGGAAACTACAAGGCATTCAAACCGGTTTGGTTTGTTTGGCCCAGAGAAGAAGAGGCCGAGAGGAAGACTCATGGAAGTCAACAGACCCCTCCATGGAGGCATGGGGGCCCTACAGACCCAACCATTGGGGCATGGAGGCCCTACAGAACCAACCATGGGGGCATGGAGGCCCTACAGACCCAACCATGGGGGCATGGAGGCCCTACAGACCCAACCATGGGGGCCCTACAGACCCAACCATGGGGGCATGGGGGCCCTACAGACCCAACCATGGGGGCATGGGGACCCTACAGACCCAACCATGGGGGCATGGGGGCCCTACAGACCCAACCATGGGGGCATGGGGGCCCTACACACCCAACCACGGGGGCATGGGGGCCCTACAGACCCAACCGTGGGGGCATGGGGGCCCTACAGACCCAACCGTGGGGGCATGGGGGCCCTACAGACCCAACCATGGAGGCCCTACAGACCCAACCGTGGGGGCACGGCAGCCCTACAGATCCCCCCCCCCTGCCCCAATGGGCTCAGCAGGGCTGACGCTACTTAAAATTCCAAGTACAGCTGAATTTGGACTTTTTTTCCTCCTGGAAATCTCAGCATATCCTACTAAAGCCTTCACAGCCATCTCCAAGTTTCTTCTGAGAGAATCTTTTTCCCCTTTCTGCAGCTTGAAAGAGCGTCTAGACTGCCTAAACCCAGACATCAAAGTTCAATTCCTCAAATCTCTTCCTCAAATCAATTTGCTCTGCTTTCCACCCCGAACACAGCACATCTCCTCAGAAAACAGGCACACGCTTCCAGGACCTGTACGCCTACAGCAAATTTCGATCTGCAATAATATCTTACAGCGAGCTGAGATGTCTTTTGGAGAAAAAAAAAGCCAAACACAAAACAACAACGCAACAAACACCGCTTTATGACGGGAGGGCAGAGATTACTCCTCCAGTGGGTCCATTTAATGCAGCTTTGAAAGGCATTGCAATGCTTCTGTGCTGCTAATCAAGACCCAGCGGGTCTTCCTACTCCATCCACCAGCGAAGGCCAACAGCAGCCCCAATGCATTTCTCCAAGTTAGCTTCAAAGGGAGGACAAGATGGGCAATTTGCTTAAAAATAACAGGCTGTAGCTCAAGCATCTGGGTGTTCTGTGTGCGCTCAGCTATGGCCATCACGCAGATGTGGTACCTGGGGACATGGCTTAATGAGCAATGGTGGTGGTAGGCAGTTGGATTGGACGAATTCAGAGGTCTTTCCCAACCTTTAATGGTTCTATGCTCTTGGTGCTTCAGTGGTGTGCATACAGGACTGGACAACCCTCCTGCTGTAGGGTGGCCAAGCCATTTGTCAACGCGCTGTTTGTGCATGATAAGCCTTTATCCCAATGCTCATGAAATTGCATTGTGGGTTTCAGCTGTAAGAAGGGCAGATATGGGTGCTGCAAGGTACCTCTGCGTGCTGGGCAAATAAACAAGAGAGCAGACAAAGCAAAAGAAAATCACAGAATCACAGAACTGTAGGGGTTGGAAGGGACCTCCAGGGATCATCGAGTCCAACCCCCCTGCCAAAGCAGGTTCCCTACAGCAGGTCGCACAAATAACTTTCATTTTTTGAACATCCAAAGATGAGGTGGTTTGTGAGTCTGTCTTTTCTTCTTTCAAACGTCCCTACACGCGCAGCTGTCACACGGTTTTACAGTGGTGCTTTAAGAGCACAAAGGTACGGCCCCTTCTGCAAAACTCATGTTTGTATAAGTAATAAAAGGCAAATGAAAACAGAGGCTGGGTTACAAAACCCAAACACCGCCCATGGCCTCGCCATGCCTGCAGAAGAGGCACGATCCTGTTGCATCTCTGCAGAAATCTACTTGCCATCAGCAACACCAGCTCCCTGCATTCTGCTTGCTGTTGCAAAAAAGGAAAACCTGAATCACAGAATCATCTGGGTCAGAAGGGACCAGATGGCCACGAAGGGTCCAACTCCCCAACACCAAACAGGGACACCGACAGCTCCATCCTGTGCTCACTGCCCCACAGCTAAACAGCATCCCCAAACCACAACCCTCAGCCAGATGGGGGGTGGCTGGGGATGAGTTTTTCCCTTCCCTTCTCCACGACACCGGTAACTTTTGCAAACAGGAGTCAGCAGGACTCGATCCACCAGGACGGCCAATTCACAGGGGGTTTCGCACGCCCCGGTTGTGCAAGCTGCTGCGTCAGCCTCCAATCCTCTTTATCTCACACGTCACTGTCAACAAGGAATTACGAGAATTGAATTTTAACAAGCTGCAGACGGAAGCATTGCTGCCTGCCGTGCTCAAGCTGAAGTTTGGTGCCTCACTTCGAGCCGCAGCCCCGCTCAGTGCTGCAGGACGGGAAGGAATCATCGTTTATCACCCTCCTAAAGCTTAAGCTAACCACACCAAATGAGGCTTATGAATACGAAAGCTGCAGATACATAAAGATACTTGAAATTAACATCAAAAGCTGAGATGTGACGGGGACCTGAAGCGCTGGCTGCAGCAAGCTGGAATCTAATGCAACCACGTGGATATTACTACGCACACACTGATTTCCCAGGGCACGCCACTGTAACAGTAATAGCGCAGCAAGACCTTGAGCCTGCAATACACGTGGTGCAGAACTGCTCCAATACCCGACTGGACTGCGATATCTGAGTTCCTCGGGCTCCTTTGCAACATCAGCTCACAAGCTCGGGAGGAACAAGCAGTGGGGAAGATGAGTGGTGAATTTACTCGTGCACACACCAGCATCCCCACCGGTGCAAAGCAGCCCACGAAGCACCATGCGGTACTGATGCTTCGAAGCAAGATGAGCTGAACGCTGAGCAAGGTCCTATTAATAACACTTAGCTACTGATCGTGCTTTACATCTTCAAGCACTTTGCCAACATTAATTAATTAAGGTGTTTTACCTTTAACACCGGGAGGAGACTGCAGCAAAAAGCATTGGGTGAGATGGGCTGACCACCTGGCTCAGCGCATGGTTTGAGTTGGAAGGGACCCTAAAGGCCATCTAACCCAACTCCCTGCAGTGAGCAGGGACACCCACAGTTCCCCCAGTGCTCAGAGTTCCATCCAGCCTGATCTTGGGTGTCATTCAACCCGGTTCAGGTCAGATAGGGTCACGGGCAACCCAATGTAGTGCCTGATTCCAATGGCAGCAGTTGGAACTGGATGGCCTTCGAGATCCCTTCCAACCCAACCGTTCTGCGATTAACGCTCGCACAAAGGCCTGGGACAACACACAAATTCCACTTCTACCTCTGTATGCACGCCCACCATCCAGCCCTGCTCTCAACCTGCTGAATTCCTTCAGTTTTTGGTTTAAATTACACTAAAATGCCCTTGAAGGGCACCTCACCGCAAGAAATAGCAGGCTGCAGCACGGAGATTTCTCAGTGCACACAAGAAGGGCAGAGTTATTACCTCGAGCTGTCTTGAGCTGCACCCTAATTAAATGAATAACACACTGCACAAAGGCAACGTTAATTACCGAGCCAGGCATGAACTGACCTAGGCTCACAGAGCTTTGGACGGGCCCACAGCACCCACATGGCCAATGAGACCTGGGGACCACGCCACTGAGTGCCTTCAAACCCCAAATTCGCCCTTGCAACCTACAGGCTGGTGGCTGCCCAGCCCATTCCCAGCTCCATAAGGACTTCTGCTGATCCTCTTTCTACTTCTAAGAGCCGTTTGGAGATGCATGTTTCACAGAACCACAGAATCACTAAGGTTGGAAAAGACCTCCAACATCACCAAGTTCAACCATCAACCCATCCTGAGTGCAGAACCAACCCAACCCCACAGCACTGAGTGCCTTCTCAGCCCTTCACAAGGCCACAAAGGCAAACGGACCCCGCTGATGTTTAGCAGGTGGGATCCATCCTTCCTACAGCAAAACTCAACAGGTTGGCTGGAACAAACGCACCAATTAATCCCTTACAATCCATTTGCATCAACACCGTGCACAATGGGACATAGAGGTGTGAGTGCAGCAGCGATGCTGCCTTACAGCAGCCCCAAGAGACCCCAAAACCGAACCACCCAGCAACAAACAGCCCCATTCCAGGAACAACAGCAGTAAATAAGCAACAGGGAAACAACATTCAGTGCCATGGGTGGCACAGAGGTGTAAGGGGAGGGCTCGCACCATGCATGCCCCGACACCGTGGCTGCTCAGGGTGAATTATGGCACAAGCCCATGATGATCTGGGGGAATTTACAGATCTATTTGCATTCAGATCCTTTAAGCTAATAGCGAGTGCCTGGCTGAGCAGAAAGCACTGAATTTCAGCCAGAGCAATGCAGAAGCAATTCCCCCCCCCACTCCCCCCCTTCCAATCCTCTCCGATTGCAAAGCTCAGCGCAAACCCACAGCACCAACTCCCTGCACCCCATTGCCAGCCTGGCCTGGGCTGTGTGCCCATAACTGTGTGTGTGTGGGGGGGGGGGTATGTAGGATGGCACAGGGTGTTGTGCAGCATACCATAGGGGCTCTGTATTATGGCATGGAGTGCTGCATAGGGTGGCACGTGGAGGGCTGTATGGGATGGCACACAGGGAGCTGTATGGGATGGCACATGGGCTCCATAGGGTGGCATGCAGGGGGTGTGTAGGGCAGCACAGAGGGGCTACGGGGGGGCTGCATAGGATTGGAGTGCAGATAGCTGTGCAGGGCAGTATGGGGGCTGCATGGGGTGGCTGTATAGGGTGGCCTGGGGGGGGTGATGCAGAGCGGCATGCAGGAGGCTACATAGGGTGGCTCGGGGGGGTGAAGGTGAATAGGATGGGATGGGGGGGAGATTTGTGCAAGGTTTGTGCAAGGTGCTACGGAGGGGCTGTATGTGGGCACGGGGAGGAGGAGGGGACTGCGCAGAGTGGCACAGAGGGGCTGGATAGGGTGGTAGAGAGGCTGCATGGGGGGGGGGGGGGGGCTTGGCGCACACGGGGCGGCACGGGGGGCTGCACGGGGTGGCACACGGGGGCCACGCAGGGCGACACGGGGGCGGATCGCACACACCGACCGCGAATGGGGGGGGAGGGGGGTCCCAGCTGAGCCCGCAGGTCCCCCCGCCCCGCAGCCCCCCGCCCCCTGCCCCGCAGCGACCGCCGCCGCCGTTCCGCCGCTCCGGAGAGAAGATGGCTGCGCCGACTTCCCAAATTACGAAACCGGTTGGGGAAGGGAAAGGAAGGCGAGCAGGAAGCAAGCAGGTAAAGCAAACGGCGCGGGGAAAGGAGAGCCGGCTCTGAGAAACGCGAAAGAAAAGAGAGAAGAAAAAAAAAAAGCCAAAAAAAAACACCAAAACCAAAGCGTTGCCCACCTTGCGGGCCGTGCTCCATGGGCGGCTCGCTGCCCAGCTCGGCCAGGCGGCGCCCGGTGGCCGCCAGCTCCGCGCGCAGCGCCGTCACCTCCTGGCCCGCCGCCTGCAGCGCGCCGTCGATGCGCAGCGCCAGCTGCCTGTTGTCGTCCATCATGTGCAGGATTTTGGCCTGAGGGGGGGGGTTAAGGGGGGGGGGAGGGAGGAAGAGGAGGAGAGAGGTGAGTGGGGGTGTGGGGGGGGGGAGGTAAGGGGGTGGGAGGGGAGAGGAGAGGGGCGGGGAGGGGGCGGGGAGAGAGGGGGAGTGGGGATGGAGATGGAGGAGTTGGGGTTTGGAGGAGGGGGTGTAAAGGGGGTTTTGGGGGGAGATCAGAAGGGAATGGGGGTGTGTAAAAAGCGAGGGGGGGTGAAAAAGGGAATGGGGCTTTGCAGGAGGGGAATGCGAAAGGCAGTGGGGTTTTGCAAAGTGGGAGTGCGTAAAGGAATGAGGTTTTGCGAAGGGGGGTGTGGAAGGGAATGGGGGCTTGCAAAGAGGAGGTGCGGATGGAAATGGGGTTTTGCAAAGGGACAGTGCAGAAGGGAATGGGGGGGCTTGCAAAGGGGGGTGCAAATGGTTTTGCAGAGGGGGGTGAAAAAGGGAATGGGAATTTTCAGAGAGGGGGTGTATAAGGAATGAAGCTTTGCAAAGGCATGTGTAGAAGGGAATGAGGGTTTGCAAAGGGGAGGGGTGCAGATGGAAATAGGGTTTTGCAAAGGGGAGTGCAGAAGGGATTGAGGCTTTGCAAAGAGGGGGGAGTGGATGGAAATGGGGCTTTGCAGATGGAGGGTTTTAGGGGAGTGGGATTCTGCAAGGGGGGTGTAATAGGGAATAGGGCTGGGGGGTGTGTAAAGGGGGGGGGGGGGTGCAAAGTGATGCAGAAGTGACCAGGTTTGTGCAAAGTGGGGGGAGAGTGGGTGCAAAAAGGAATGGAATTGGGCAAAGGGGCTGCAAGGGGGAATGGGGTTGTGTAGGTGTGTGGAGAGGGGGGGGGGTGAAAGATAGAAGGGGGCTGTGCAAGGGGTGGGGGGAGGGAATATCCCCTACCTGCAGCCCTCCCCCTCCCCCTTCCCATGGGACAGGAGTGTGAAGAGGGGTTTTTGTGTTTTGGTTTTGGTTGGGGGGGAGGGGGAGGGATGCAAGAAGATGCAGTGCTGCAGCAGCTGCTGCATTTCTGCTGTGCCCACATCCCCTCCCCTCTCTTCCTCCCCACCCCCGGGTGTCTCCTCAGGTGCAGGGAGCACTGCAGTGCGGCCAGGGCGACCTGCAGCGCTAATTAGTGCTTCTGTTAATTGGGCTGCAACGGGCAGAGAGAAAACCCTGCGTGTTCCCCCATGCCTATCCGTGCTGGGAAACAGCTGGGCCCTAAAGCTGACGTGCATCTCCAAGCAGATGGGGTTCCTCCTGTGCAGAATGGGGGATCCCAAGCTCACGGCTCCTGCTCAGAAGGTTTAAATCCTCAAAATCAGGATGAAATGAAGCATTGAGAAACAAATTCATTCCCTTTCTCCTAGTCGTATTAAATAAAGACTAATTAAATAGCCCAAATTAGAAACTTTATTTCCTCAAATTGCTTTGCTTTTCCTGCAATTATGGCCCCGGGGGATGGCAGTCCTGGGTGGCATGGAGGGGTTGGGAGTGGTGCCTGCAGCCCCATGGAAAATGGGAGCATCTTTCTGCAAGGGTTCCCTTGAAAGGCTGAAAAACCCATCGGTTTCGGCCAGCCTCCTGTAAGAGCATCACATTCCAGCAGGCTGCTTCTCAAGAATATGTGGATGGCATGAATAGGGATGGAGGAAGGCTTGAGGATGCTGCCCATCCTGCTTGCTCCCATTGCAGCAAGTTAGAGCCATGGGATGGTTGGTGCTGGAAGGGTCCCTAAAGATCATCAGCTCCAGCTCAGTGCAGGGATACCCACAGCTCTATCAGAGCCCCATTCCCTGACCTTGGTTGTTTGCACCATCTCTCTGGCAACCTGTGCCAGTGCCTCATCAAGTTGTTGAGCAAAGGGAAGATGAGCAGTGTGGGAGATGGAAGAGGGTTGGGTAGCACATATGTACCATTCAGGCCTTCCAAACCCTTCAGGTTACCACTTTGTAAGTTTAATAGATAGAGTATGCAAAGGAACTGATCTAACTAAATGGGGGAAGCCTTTTGTGTTAGGAACGACCGTAATCTAATACGGCCCTTTGGCATGATTCAATTAAATCGTTTCTCTTCCAATTAAACAATCAGCCAGAATTTAATAAAAACGAATTTCTACGTGTCGTCCTCCAGAATGATGACCTCTGAGATTGTATGGGCTTATGTAAATTCTGCTGATGGCTCTTTATCTGCTTGTGTGTCGCATCCACCAGACACAAAATGGCCTTTACATTATTTTCTCATCTGCTCAACGTATCTCTGCTTGCAGTAAGAATTCCTGAATCGTTACCACAGTTGTTCCCAATTGGAGAAGACTGCTAAGATCATTTAGACCAACCGTCACCACCATGGCCACTAAACCATGTCACCATCTCCCCTGTGATAGTGCAGTAAGACATATCCCCATCCTGGGTTCTGTGTGTCTCAGTGAGTTGTTTGGGGTCCCCAGAACCAGAGCCAGGCCAGGTCGTAAAGTGTCTTGGCTGGGGGAATTGCATCACCTCAGCTTAAGGCAGCGAAACCAAGCTGAGATCTGAAGCCCAGCATTGACACATCCCAGTTATCCCAGTGCAAAGCTGCAGGAATCCCATTGGGAAGGGGGAGCTGAGAAAACCGTGAGGGGATTTGCCTCCAGTAAAGCTGTGTTAGGATAATAGGAAGCAGATTTCTAAGCCTTTGGCAAACAAATGGCTTCCATAGAATATTTCACAGCTGAGCGCATCGATGGCACCAGCCTTTCTGCAGCTCTGTTAAACCCAACACTTCCTTAATGAATTACAGCAATCCAAAGTGTCTGCATCCTGCCCATGCTTCAGCTGTTATGGGTCCTCTCCCCATCGAGGAACCTCCTCTATCACACAGTACCTATGGATCATCCAGTCCAAGCCCACCCCCATCATGCCCACTGGCCATGGCCCCCCAGTGCCACATCTTCACGTTCTTTTAACACCTCCCTAACATTTGGTAGAACTTCTTGTCTTCCCAAAGCACCTTTCCATCACGGAAGAGAGAAGAGAGAATGCACGCCAAGCCAAGTCCACGTGGAATGTCATTCCTTCTTCCTTCTCAGTCACAAATGAGAGGGGAGAAGCATGCTTGGCTTTTGTGTAAGCATGGGGTGATTTGGGAGATTGAGTCCTACAGCATGGAACCAGCTCTCGGGAAAGCAGAATGGGAAGTCCACTGAGACATCTGCTCTGCAGACCCAATTTGCATCTGCTCAGACACTGTTGTGAGGATCAGATAAAAGCTTAAATGAAGAGGGAGGTTCTGAAGCCCTTCGATAGCAGGAAATAATTGCCAGGAAAAAAAATCCTGTGATCAATCAGCAGACAAATATATACTTAAATTAGGTGTTAGTGGGACGGATGCAGGAAAGGTGATTATGGGTTGCCTCTGTGTTTCCTTTGGCAACGAGGATGACACACAGGGTGGGTCAATGCACCCTATCATTAATACAGCAGCAGCATTCCTCTGACAGCTTCTTTGTCCTGTGAAGTCAATTCCTAGCAGGATCTGTCATTAGCAGGGGAAAATTCAGCTGCCTTTGAGTCTTCATGACCCCCTTGATGCTTGCAGATGGCAGGTAGCAGGTTAGCCCTGCGTGGTGTGCTGGGCAGGAGGCAGGAGCAAAGCCTGCACCAGTACCTGGGCAATGTTTCAGCACTGAGCAATGCACAGATGCATAAACATCACTTGATCTATAGGCTCACTGTAAGGGTTAAGCACGCAATCACCATTTTAATGTATTTGAGGTTGCACTGGTGTCCATCTTCTTAACTCAGATGGGCTGCAGTCATAGAACAATAGAATCAGTAAGTTGGAAAAAAGCACCAAGATCACCAAGCCCAACCATCAACCCTTCCCCACCGTGCCCACTAACCATGCCATGGAACCATAGAATCGTTAGGTTTGGAAGGGAGCACCAAGATCACCAAGTCCAACTGTCAGCCCATCACCACCAGTCACCTACTGTGCGAAAACAGCAAGTTGTTGGGTTGGACAGAGGGATTTTGTAGCTGTGTACCTGATAATTGGCAGGTCCCTTCGTTCTGGGTTCTGAGAAGAGAAGCTGCGGGGTGACCTCATTGCAGCCTATCAATATCTGAAGGGAACCTACACCCAGGAGGGGAGTAAACTCTTCAAAAGGGCTGACAATAGCAGGACTAGGGGAAATGGATCCAAGTTGAAGGAGGGAAGATTGAGGTTGGATGTTAGGGGGAAGTTCTTCACAAGGAGAGTGGTTAGGCCCTGGAACGGGCTGCCCAGGGAGGTTGTGGATGCCCCGTCCTTGGACGTGTTCAAGGCCAGGTTGGACGGGGTCCTGGGCAACCTGATCTCAATGTGTGTGTTTGGTGGCCCTGCTAGGCAGGGGGGTTGGAACTACATGATCCTTGAGGTCCCTTCCAACCCGGGTGATTCTGTGATTCTGTGATTCTGTGGGTTAGGTAGGAAACGATGAACCATGGGCTGGAGCTGAGCCAGGAATCCCTGCTCGCCTCTCGAGCTGAATCAGGAACAATCCTTCCATCTCTTGGGTAGGAAACTGCAGTGAGATTCATGCTCACGTGCAGCTCTGTGCTCGCATGATGGGTAGTTTTTGTAGCGCTCTGATATTAACGAGCCAGAGGTTAAAGAGCAGGGAATGCAAAGCCATGGTGTGGGAGCACAACTCCCAGTGCTGTCTCGGCTCCAACTGCCTCAGCAGATTTTTTTTGCTTTAGTGCAGTGCTAGAAAAATAAACCCAAACCACCATGTTTGTGTATTGCACCATCACACATTCGGGCTGATGTTACTGAAATCCAATGCTGGTTGATGTACCCCAGTGTCGCTGCCAGCCATGGGAGCACAGGGTGCATGCCTCTTTTAATGAAGTCGGTTTAACTTCTGACATGGATTACATTAAAAAATACTAATAATCATCCACAACTGCAAGCGTGATAAAGTATCTTAGTATAAAATCAATACCAAGGTGATTAGCAGCCTTTGAAGAATTCCAACCCTAAGTCAGCCTGTGGCTGGCTGTCTCCAAGAGGACTGAAAGATGCCCGGAGTTGGGAAGTTTGGATGTGCTAAAATGAAGCTGGAGAAAAGGATTGATACTGATGGTAGAAGGGCTTTAAGGAGGTGATGCCCATAAAACCCTTTGTTCTGGTGCAAGTGGAAAAATAAAACCTCTCCCGTTGAGAAGCCTAAGGTATAGAATCATTAAGGTTGGAAAGAACCATGAAATTCATCTAGCCCAACCTTCAGCCCCTCTCCACTGTGCCCAGTCTTAGAATCACAGAGCCATTAAGGTTGGAAAAGCCTTCCAAGATCATCACATCCAACATCTGACCCATCCCCACTACACCCATGGATCCGTGTGACGGAATCACCGAATCATAAAGGCTGGAAGAGACCACTGCCATCATCCAGCCCAACAATCAACCCATCAGAGATGCATTTGTGTTGGACGTTGAGCCCAGCTTCAAGCCCAAGAGGTGAGGTGTGACCTAAAGAGTGTGAAATACAGAATATTGGGCCAGATGTGAAACACGAGAGGCTCTGCCCTGTGCCTCACACCCACTATTGAGCATTGGGGACGGCCACTTTTCATCACTTTTCTCACTTTCTGGTGGTGCTCCACTTAAACTGGAGGTTCGTCATCCGCAGCAGTCCAGTCTCTGTGCCTCGAGATTAAGATCTGCCTCATTTGCAGTTACATAATTAGCAATTAGCCTAATTTCACTGACATTAAATTACATTTTTTAAAAAACTAAATATTATCTTTTCCAAGAGAAAAAAAAAAATAATAAAATGGCATGGGTCTGCTTCAGAATATTTTATAGAAAGCAACAGCATCATTATCCCATTCTCAGATATAATGTCTAGATACTTTTAATGAAAATATTCATTATTGCTAATTTGCATCTCTTTCAGCTCTGAGAGGAAAATCGAAAGAAGATGTCAAAACAGTGCTACCTCTGCCTGGGGAAAAAGGAGATGTGGTGACCCCAACCCCACAGCGCTCTGTGTGATGGGGAAGCTCTGCGTCGTCAATTAAGGGTAGCATTGGGTGGGAGATGGGCAAGGAAAATCAGAGGGGAAAAACTCTGCAGCTGCAAAGAGTGGGAAGGAAGGAGGGAGTGCAGAGCAGAAATAGACCCTAATTAAGCCTTCCTTAAGCTTGCTTGAGAGCTCATCCTCAAATGCAGAGGTATGTTGGAATACAGGTTTACATTGCGATGGCGATGGCTTGCTTGGGTTCCATCAGTGCAAGGAAACATAGATTACACCTCCACAATACACACTGCACCGAGCCTGGAGAGAGAAGTTAACACCATTTTTTTAAAAGAAAATGGGGATGAATACTTAAAAATAATAAAAACTCAGTGAATATTCATCAGAACTCTTAAGCAAATGTGCCCTTGTCCTATTTGCATCTCTCTTGTGTTCCCTTCCTGCATGGTGGAGTTTTATTAGCACAAACATGCACAGAAAGTGAATTTGAAGCTTGAATACCCGAGGGAAATGAATTTTAAATTCACTTGCTGTGTGCAGTCACCCAAGAAACTTGATCATAATTGTTTATTATACTTAAATATTTATATTGTGGGAGCACTCGGGAGATAACGGGGCCGTGCTGGGTGCTGCACAAACACTGCGAGGTGACGTGTGATGGGTCCAGCCATGCTCTGCCATCTCCGTGAGTGGCAGCTGTGAATTTTGGGCTCAGGAACAGACGTTGGAGTGGAGGCATCCATGCATCCCTGCGAGATCCCAAGAAAGATTGAGAAAGTTGTGATCTGAAGAGAAAAAGGGGTGGATGTGGCACCGAGGGATGTGGTCAGTGGGTATGGTGGGGATGGCGTGGGGTTGGACTGCATGCTCTTAGAGGTCCTTTCCAACTTAATGATTCTGTGACATCCTGTGGGGTGTTTGTCCAAGAGGTCGGAGCTGGAGCTGGAATCAGTTGGGAGCATCCTCACCAAAGCTTTTTTGCTGTCTTAAATCCCATGGTTGCAGCTCCAGCTCTCAGCCAGGAGCTCAGATTCCCATGCTCGCAGGCTGTGTGGGGCGTACAATGGATTCCTCTATTTTCCATTCCCCAATTTGCATCCATGAAAGCTTCAGAAAGCGACACCCACAGCGGCACTGCCTCCCCCAGCAGATTCCTGGCAAAGGAGCAGAGATCCAAAGGCACCAAACCCTCACTTTTAATTATTACTGGCCGAAACAAGCAGCACTTTCTGCAGTGCAGGACGCTTTTTTGGCTCTGTCACATAGCACCCTACAATCAGTCTCCCAAAGTTTTGGTAGCAAAGCTGCCTCTGCTCGACTTTGCAGACAGTTCTTTTGCAAAGCATCAAATAAATGTTATTTTGGGGGGGATTTCCATCCTGTGCAAAGACAAACTGTTGCCGTAACAACTGCCACATCCTGACACCAGCCATGCCCCAATCTGCTAACAGGATCACTGCACACCCAGTGCTCCCACAGAGCGAGGAAGCACGCCGAGAGAATGTTTCAAGACTGATCTTAACTAAATCATTTCCTTCTATCGCCTGCTTTGGTCTGGAATGCAACGAGCGAGCAAATTTTTTATGATTATGGAGAAATAAGTGCAAGGTCAAATCCCTGCTGGAAGCGGGGTGGGCTCTTAACATCGCACCCGTGAATTGCCAACTGTTAAAGGCTGGTGGACGAAAAGAAAGCTGAATTTGCAGCTCAGGTTACAGTAATAAGGATGCACTTGAGAGGAGGAATTGCATTTCCCGTGCGCCGATCTCTTGTGTTTCTCTGTGCAGATTCACGCCGGGGGGAGGGAGCTCATCGCCATCCCTTGGAGCAGTGCCAGTCCCCGTTGGCTTTCCCATCCCTTCCATATGACCCTCTCGTTAATTATCATCACATTCATGTGGCTTGTGTTAATTTACATTCCCAACACGCCGCGGGTGCAACAGTTGCCTGCTCCTCCATCGAAATAGGGGGTGTTGCTGCCGGCCTCATTAGAGCCATCAGTAATTACCTGTAATTTCAATCACCCCAAAGATGCCTACAGGTGGGTGAGATTCAGCGTTACACAGAGTCTCCTCTGAGCAGAGGCAATGGGGGTGATGCTGGTACCCAAACAATGCTGCAAATGGGAGAAGCAGAGAGGAATCCAATGAGAAAACCCAAGAGGAACCTGGATGCTCACATTGCAGCTCCAGCATTGCAGCTCCTGGAACAAAATTTGTGCCAAGTGGGTTGGATATAAGGGAAAAGTTCTCCAAAAGAGTGGCTGGGCACTGGAATAAGCTGCACAGGGAGGTGGTGGAGTCACCATCCCTGGAGGTGTTCAATGTGGAGATGTGGTGCTTAGGGCCACGGTTTAGTGGGCAATATTGGTGGCGGGTGTGTGGTTGGATGATCTTGGAGGTATTTTCCAACCTTAATGAGCCAATAATTCTGTGATTGAATGAAAATTCTGCCCTGGGACAGTGTTCTGTTGTGTGCAGAGGATGTTGAAGCTGTCTGAAGGCTTGAAGTGGTTAACACTGCAGCATCCCTAAATGAGGGAGTTAATGACACCAAACTCCACAACAAAAAATTAAAGGCACCCCAAAGAATGTTCCCTTAATTGTAGCAGCCCGCTGCATTAAATCTGCAATAGGAAAATTCATTTACAATTCAGCTATTAAATTGCAAACCATTACCACTACCTTTACGGCTTTATATTCCTCTAACGAATTTATTATGTAATTACTCTATGTACCAGCAACCTTTCTGGCGAGTAAAGTTGAAATAAGGCACCTTTTTCAAAACCCAAACAGCTCTGCATTTCCAGAGCAAAAAGGGGAACTTTGAGGATGGATCTGGAGAGGATGAGGACTTTGAGGATGGAGCGGAGGCTTCCAAGTGAGTGCCCAAATGTGGACCCTTTTGGCATGGAAGGGTTGGAAGAAGGAACTCTGTTGTGTGGGGTTGCTCTTGGGGATGGCTTTGGGAGTTGGTGTTTCTCAACCCATGATGGGTTCAGCCAACCCAATGATTGAAAGAAGGGAAAAACGAATCCGAAAATTGAAATAAACGAGAAGAAAATTGGAAATAAAACAGAACAAATAAAAATGAAATTGCATTTTTCTGCCTCTTATTCCTCACTTCTGCAAAATAAACCAACAACTGTGACACAAAACCCACATAAAGGAGCATTAAGAGGGACGCACGTTTCCCAGGCAGAATGACTGCAGGATTGTTTGGAGCTGCAAATAAATTCACATCATGTGCCACCCTTGGCTCCTTCAGCCCTCGGCAGCCTCTCTGGCAGATGAAGAGCCAGATCTGTGCGTTTGGGGATGCGGCCAATCTGCATCCATAGGGCTTTGCACCAAGCCAGGTTCAACACCATGCAACCAGCTTCTGGGGTCTGTCTGTGCCACCAAATGGGGCCGGGGATCGAGAGATGTCCATGAAGTGCATGGGGAGGTGAAGTGAATGAGTGGGGAGGGGTTTCAGGTGAAGTTAATGGGTGACAAAGCAATCAAGAAGATAGCAAGGGAGAAAAACTGAACCTTAATGTGCCTGTGAAAAAATAAATACTGTTTTTTTGCACGTCACAAAAAACACACACACACAAAAACAGCTTTTAGGTTTGCCTTTCTCTATGTCCAACCTGAATTTCCCACTTTGTTTTCTTAGCATCTTGGTAGCTGGAGGGCAGGGATTTGGCATTCGCAGCAGAATGTGCCCATCTGAGCTCCCCGTTGGGTCCATATGGACACCCATACCTTTATTGTCCCCCAAAGCTCAGTGCCTCTCCCATTGCTGAGCCCTGCGCTCCAATATAAAAGCACCAGATCCCCACGTGCACCATGGATGGAGCTGGTGGTTGCTATGGTGACGATGGATTTGTCTTTAAAATCCTGCACAAAAAGAGAGCAAAGGCCTCAGAGCCACCAGAGGAGCATCTCTCTTGCAGGAAGGCCTCAGGCATTCCCAGCACACATCTCCATGCTCTCTGTACATCGGCCAACTTTGCACACCGGGTCTTTCCCAGCTCCTCTGTGCAAGTCACCAATCCCAGCCCTGCAACTGCATTTCTTCCTGTTGTTTTCCAAGGCTCATCTAAAGGTGAAGCTCAGCTGAGGAACTGGGTTTAATTGCAGCCCTTCTGGCCAAGCATCGCCCTTTGGTGATGAGTTATTTTAACGCACACAGCAGGATTGGGAGCACCAGAACTCAGCCTCGTCCTTTGCTATTTCACACTCCTATTTTGTCCCTCCCCAGCCCCAGGAGCTGCAATCAGTCAATAACCCCATTGATTCTCATAGTGGAGCTGCACGGTACCAAAATTTGGATGTGCTGCTGCAGAGCCATTTGTATGCATGCGAGTGGAGGCTGTCACAGACTGATTTAAATGAAGTGGCTGGCAAAATCCCCTAAGAATATTTAGTTGGGATGAGGAACTTACAGGAAACCCATCTTTTGAAGCCATCTCACAGCAACTTTTGTTCCCATGGTGACTAATGTTTATGTTTGTATCCATTCCAAGTGTTTCCATCAGATTTTCTTCATCGAACAGCTGTTACAAGTCATTTCACCAAGACAGATGATCCTGATAAGGAGCAAAGTTTCCATTCTACACAAATGCACATTTATTTAATAAAAAAAATAAAAATAAAAATCCAAATAATTCTATCCCGGAAAAAGAGCTATGCTTAAAAAAATTGATTACCAATGCGGCAGCATGATGGAAAGAGATTGAAGGCAGCCAGGGCATAGCCACTGCCTAATAAGAGGTGATAACACCACAATAGGAAATAAATACAACAATACCAGGAGCTTTATTAAATTTGGCTGTGATCTTTCTCTGCCTGGGCTTTATGCAAACACATTATACCTGAAAATGACATCCTGCTGATGGCAATGGGGCTGGCAATAAAATGGGGGGGGGAGGGGAGATTCATTCTGCTCCCATCCTCCTGCTTTGTAGCTCTGAAAATCCCACGAGAGGGACCTGAGGAGGAGAGCACAGCCTATTTTGTGCTTTTGGATTGAATAATCCACGATCCTCAAGCGTTCTGGCACTGTAGCTTTGATGTAATACAGAACCATGGGGTGTTTGAGGTTGGAAGAGATCTGTGGATGTTATCTGGCCCAACGTTCAGCTTCCATTCAACTAATAGTATTTCATCCAGCCAGGCTGGATGGGGCTCTGGGCACCCCAGGCACCATCTGGTGCCTGATTTAGAGGTTGGTAATCCTGCCTGAAGCAGAGGATTGGAAATCTTTGAGGTCCCTCCTAACGCAACCATCCTATGGTTCTATGATCTCTGAGGTCCCTTTCAACCCAAGCCATCCTGTAGTGCTATGACCTTTTAGGACCCTTCCAACCCAACCATCCTATGGTTCTATGATCTCTGAGTTCCCTTTCAACCCAAGCCATTGCACGATTCTATGATTCTATCAACTTAAATGTCAATTTTGTTGTTATTTGGAAATGATAGGTTTATGATTATGATATGTTTAATTTAAAGTCCCGAAAAAAAAAAAAAAAAAAAAAAGAAGAAAAAAAAAAAAGGATATTTGAGGCATATTTTAGCTTCTATTAAAGTTGTTACTGACCAAGAACTTACTGTTAGAGCTCTCTGGTTGTGCCTAGCTACAGACTGAGCATACACAGAGGCTTTGTAGGATCTGCAGCTGATCTGGAAGCAATGAAAAGAGGTGGGCACCATAGTGGCTTCTAACATCTGCCTTTGTTTTTTCAATCTCTGGAAAGATCAAACTGGCCAAGATACAGAAGCTGGAGGAGCTGCAGAGCCTTTGGAAGTGGCACCTCCTAATCCCAGCATTGCCTTCGTAATCCCATCACCACCATCACCCCATCTCCAGTCCCTACAGAGCAGAGTTGTAGGACCTCCTCCCACGGAGCGATGCTTTACTCCTGCAGCCTTTTAGAATCATTATTTTAAAATCTCACTGACAGCCAAGCAGGGAGCAATCACTCCTTCACATACAATGCAAGGCGTTGGATCAAGGTACATGGCAGCAGTAGTGGAGTGCTGCCTACTGCAAACAGCACTGGCATGAACTGGAGCTGCTCGTCCTTTCAATTGCTCCTAAATCCCATCTCACCACACTGCAGAACAGAAAACATAAGGAAATGGTTTCCATTGTTAACATCCTCCGCCTTAATTTGAAAATTTCCTGCGAGTAATTGAAATTCCTGCTCTGCGAAAGCCTTATCTGCTGCTTTGTTTAGTTAGATTAAGAGAGATGGGACCTGCCTCTCGTCTGGATCCACTAAATATTTCTCCCTGCTTTTATTACGCTTTGTATGGCACAAAGACTGGATAGAAGGAAGAAGTTTTTTTACGATGAGGGCAGTGAGGCACTGCACAGACTGCAGAGAGAGGTGCAGGCACCCAAGGTCAGGGGATGGGGCCGTGAGCACTGATGGAGCTGTGGGTGTCCCTGCTCAGTGCAGGGTTGGACCTGATGGCCTTTAGGGTCCCTTCCAGCTCCAACCACACTATGATCCTACAACAGGCACAACCCATCAGATTTCTCCTGCTTGTGATGCTGCAAACAAGGCAATGAGATCCAGAACGGTTTTGCTTGCAGACACTCAGCGAGACAATTCATGTGTTGGTTTTCTTTTTTTTTATAAGTACTGGGGAAAGCAGGAACATATGCAAAGGGGGATGGGTGGGTGGGTAACTCTTAATTTACCAAACCCATGCGTTACACAGATCTTCTTGCTTCATTCAGAGAAAACAGCTTTTTCTCACCAGCCCGTGTTCATCATTGACATTGCTGGTGCATCCTGAGAGCCTCAGCCCCATCCTGCACACAGCTCACAAGCTGTCAGTGCATCACCACTCTTTCTGAGAAGGAATTTTCCCTACTATCCAACACAAACCTCGCCTGGTGCAACTTGAGGCCATCACCTCTGGTTTTATCTGTGTTACCTGGAGCAGAGGCTGTGCCCACTCCTCACAACCTCCTTTCAGGTCATTACAGAGGGCAATAAGGTCTCCCCTGAGGCTCCTCTTCTGACCCATCCCTATTCCCTCAGCTGCTCCCCATCAGACAGTGCTCCAGACCTCTCACAGCTCCATTGCCTGTCTCTGGACACACTCCCAGTGTCTTTCCCATAATGAGGGGCTCAACGCTGAGCACAGCACTGAGATGCAGCCTCATAGAACACAAGGTTGTCGGTGGAGTGGAGCCAGTCCCTTCCCCAGAACATGGTCACAACCACATCCCAAGCAAGGCACTGGGTTCTTTCAGGATATCTGTGTTATTTCTGAAATCACACCTAACTTTTCTCTCGAAGGAGCCGAGATGAGCAAACCAGCAAGACTGCACCAGGTACTGGAGGTGTTCAAGGCCAGGTTGGATGGGGCTCTGGGCAGCCTGGTCTGGTATTAAATGGGGAGGTTGGTGGCCCTGCATGTGGCAGGGGGTTGGAGATCCATGACCCTTCAGGTCCCTCCCAACTCAGGCCATTCTGTGATTCTGTGATTTTGGACAGGATGATGATGAGAGCCAGCTCAGCTCCTGTGGTTCAGAACTACTTAATTTATAGCCTCTCTTTATATAAATTATTAAGGAAGAAAAATAGCCGTTACCTCCCAAACATCACCACATCCACCTGACGCTCCAAATGGATTTACCAGTGCCAGGGGCGATCTCATTTTCTAGAAAACCTGTTTTGCTGCCTAATACTCTGAGCTGGTCTATGGCTGATCACTTAAATAGGCTTTTACTAGGCAGCACGGCTCATTTCCTTCGGGCACCCTGCAGCAGCCTCCACACGTGGGTGGGAGCCCTGCGGTGAGCAGCGTCCTCGTCTCCCATCCAATTAAAATGGTGATGAATTCCAAGCTGATGCCGTTCGCCGAGGCGCTTCCAAAGTTGTTAATTTCCAATAATTACATTCTGCTCGAGATCGGGCGGACTGAGAGTAATGTTGCATCTGGGGCTGAGCTATTTCATAGCTAGGATAAAACACCCCGGTCCTGCAGATGTTGATAAGGGAAGGGGAGCTGGAGTGCCCCTGGCAGCCGAAATTCTGCTCAGAGAGGCTTAAGGAGTGATAATCAAAAGCTGCCCTGGACTTTTTGCTGTCTAATCAATAACTTGTGCTGTCTACTGATGAAAGAGCGATAAAACCTCTGATTTATTCCTGCAGTCTGGAGAAACCTCTGGCAGCTCGGCCCAAATTGCGTACATTGATTTATTGTAAGACACCTAATCTGTATGTACAAACACACAAAGGGAAAGGTTGATCCTCAGGCACTTGTGCAGTGCATTGATCCCTGCTTTCTGATGTGCCACCCTGCTCGTCCACCCAGCAGACAGAATCGTGGAATCACTGAGGTTGGAAAAGACCTCTAAGACCACCAAGCCCAACCCCAACTCACCCCATGATGCCCACTGACCGCCTCCCTCAGTGCCACATCTCCATGTTGAACACCTCCAGGATGGTGACCCCACCACCTCCTTGTGCCAAAGCCAAGAAGAGACTGGAATAGGGTTTATCAAAGACAAAAAAAGGCATACAGAATAGGATCATAGAATCATCTAGGCTGGAAAAGACCTCCAAGACCGCTGAGTCCAAATGTCAACTTGACCAAGGCCCAGTTCTAAACACGCAACAGCAAAGACACCCAAGGCACATGGATGGATCAGTCTGCATCACTGCTTCCCTAAGTGTCAGACCAAATAATTGCACAAATCACATTTTTCAACCACAGGGGAGATCATCTTTAATATTACTCTTTAACATTCATTGATATCCAAGACACTTATTACTGCAGAATGGAAATAGTTCTGTTGGAGGATGGATAACCTGAGAGCCCCCAGCCTACAGGTGGCAAGACCAGGGGTGTTTGGGCTATCAAGTAGAGTATTCAGTCCATGGGATTTCTACCCCAGATCTTGCTAAGGCTTAGTATGGCACCCAGAAAATCATCTCTTGCTGCTCGGAGAGGAAAGTTGCACTGCATTGGATGAAAAGATGCTGAAAGTTAACCTCAAACTGAGAAGAAATTGCCAGCATGTGCTGGCAGCCAGGAATTACCCTGCTGCACCCAAATAGCACAAAGTCAGGCTGTGGTGTTAATGGCATTTTAAGAGTGCCTGAAATAGGGGGATTTTCCAGATAAAAGACCTTCTTTAGTTGTAATCAGCAGTTTTCACATGAGCTTTATGTGTGAGAGCAGCACGTGTCTAAAAACATGTAATTGGCCAAATTATTTGCCTAGGAGAACAGTAACAACACCAGGGGTGAGAAATTAATACTTAGGGACATATTTTGAGCTTTGTTTTGCCCCATTGGATTGAATCTCTGGTGGTGCACCAAGTCAACAAACACTGAGAGGCTGTTCAGTCACAGTTACACGGATTATTAAAGGTTATTATGAATTCACGACCTAAAAAGTTTCTTTACCAACTGTTCTGATGCTATAGGATCCAATGTGCTTGGAAACAACGATTTTTGCACTTCAGCTGGAAATCAATAGGATTTGTTATGCAAATTTGAGGGAGGGAAATTTGAGGACTGCAAGACAAAGTGAGATTACCACAGTATGATCAAACCATCCAAATTTATTGGGAAGTGGGCCCGTCCATTACCTCCTAGGTAGACAGATTTGGAATTTGGGGCCAGCCAATTCTGTTATTAATTGTGATTTCCTTGCTGACCCCACTGGAGGACTCTAAAGACCATCTTATGCAGCGCATACAAGATCATCAGATCCACGACCTATTCTGCAAAGCTACTGCTGGTTTGTCCAGAACTTCTCAGTTTTAATGCTAACTTTCTGAACCAAAGATCTACAAATCCGTCTCCCCTATGTTGATATTTTTAATTTAGTTCCTCTGCTCTTTTTTGTGTACTTTTTGAATTCAGGTGAGCACAGGAATCTCTGTGTGGGTTTCTCAGTCCACACAGCTTGTCTCAACTACCAGCAATGCATCCTCTCCTTTTGACATGACGTGTGTTACCCAATCAAGGTGAGAAATAACAAGATTCCTTATGGCATCCTTCCTGCTTTAAATTCCATCCATGCTTTCAGCCAAAGGAAAAAGCCCAGGAGTCTCCCATGAGAAACATGACCGACCAGATGGATGGGGTTGGGGATTAGCCATAGGAATTCCATTTCTGGAGGCATTCAAGGTTGGGTCAGATGGGACTCTGGGCAGCCTGATCTACTGGGGGCAACCAGCTCATAGCAGGGTGTTGTAGCTCAGTGATCTCCAAGGTCCCCTCCAACCTAAGCCATTCTATGGTGATTCTATGATCAGCTTCCCCAAGAGGCAGAGCTCAGCTCTTGGACAATTGCTAATGAGTTGCAGCTGTCTGAACCACATGTTAAGGTGCTGTGAGGCTCTCCTGCCAGGTAAAATCATGATGCTGTCAGCAGATGAGACCAGGGAAGAATTAAGAGGAAGGGTTTGGTATGGTGACTGCTTTCAAGCAGACAGGAGGGCACCCAGAGCAGTGCTTTACAAATCATTACAGTGTCACAGCTGCATATTAGAAAAGAGGTACAATTGTCCTGGTGGAAAATAAGGTGTTTAGAGAAAATTGCACTCTCTCAGGTTCTCCAAAAGTGTGGGCTTTATTTATTTGTTGGTTTATTTATTGCATATAGTAGCACAGATAAGAACAGAGGATGGGAAAGTCGATGCCTCCTTCCTAAGCACTGTGTTCACCCACAAATTAAAGGGAAGTCACACTGCAACGTCAGCCATTAATCACGTTTATGAGGGTGGTGCCTAGGGAGCTCCTCTGAGACCCTGTTCCTACTGCATATTGTGAATAAAACAGGGACAACAGCCCCAGCACTGAATAATTTGCAGTCCAAAGGAGTGCACAGAGCCCAGCAGATCAAGGGAATTAGTAACATCTCAGTGGTGAAGACTTGGTGTGCCCACAAAGGACAGAGGAACCTGCAGTTATGCTGGGGTTCAGGCACTGCATGGTACAGGCTCCCAGGACCAGGGAGGTCACCCCATCCCCACAGATAGAATCTTAGAATAGTTCAGGTTGGAAATGAGCTCTAAGATCATCCAAGATGGCGTTGGATCCATCAAGAGTCCATCCAATCATCCAAGATCTTAGAGGAGAGATGATCCTAAGATCACTGTGTCCAACCATCATCCCACCCCGCCGTGCCCACTGCCCACGTCCCTCAGTGCCACATCTCCACATTGGACACCTGCAGGGATGGTGACCCCACCACCTCTCCCTCTCTAAATGCATCACTGCTCTTCCTGAGATGAAATTCTCCCTACTATCCAACCTGCACCTTCCCTGGTGCAACTTGAGGCCATCACCTCCTGTCCCGTCCTCAAGACTGAGTTTTATCTGGATGAAAGCACGCTGGATAATATGGCAGCTCAGAAAGCTCCAGGATCAGTTAAAAAACCCAAACACACAACAAAGAACAAAGCCTTCCCTATGACTCAGCCACAACCCCCCATCAACTGGGCTGTGCACTCCTGATTTGATATCTAACTGACCTCATGCCTCTGCCTCAAGGTGCTCACGTTCATTTCTCACTTTGTAGCAGAACTTCTACTCGGGAAAACGGATTAATAGCCAGAAATTAATTAGGAAGTATTTGAAAATGCAAAGGCTGCTTTGGCTGCTAGCCATGCTATCCTGCAACCAACACTTCCCCAAGAGCCACAGCTTTCAGCATCCAGAGGGGTGATATTTGTTATCTGGTGACCCCTGGCCATCTTTTCTCTTTCACACCTTACACTCAAGTTGTGTTTCCAATAAGGATGCTTCACAGAGTTTTAAAACAGTTCCTTCTTCATCAAATAGTACATGTATCTGCTCAGTTATGCACCCATCCTTCCCCATAAAGGGAGCACTAATCATCTTTACCCACTTAATTCCACTGTAAAGGTTTGGAGCATGAATGCCTGCCACTCATAATCCCAAACTGGGATGGAAGACTGAAATTACAGACACATGATTATTGGGAGGAGAAGGAAGAATGTGTCATTCCCAGCACCTGGACATTTGCTCCCAGCATGACACAAATAAAGGAACGAGGTGCAGAATCTGCAGAAGCACAGGCAGGAAGAAGAAGAGTTTTAAAGCTGTGACGTAGAGATGTGACCTGAAAATATACGGTCAGGATCAGCACATCTAACCTGCTGAAGGCTTATCCTGGAGCCATTGTTTGAATCCATAGGGGCAGAAATGTTTCTCCTCAACTTTGATGACTTTCTGGGGATTTTACACGCATTTCAGCATAGAGACTGCAAGGATAAGCACTGGTACACCCATTTTATAGCCACAGCAAGGACAGATGCAAGGCTCCTTTCCCCATGTCACTCCTGTAGACCAATTGGAGACTCTCTGATGGCCAGAGCTTGCCTTGGACTCAGAATTGAGTTAAAGCTGCTCTGCTAACGGAAATCTCATTACCCAGAGCTCTGCCAAGAATGTATTCAAAAGAAAGCAGTCACAAGGATCTTTGTCAGTAGTTCATTGAAAAGGAATCTGTTACAGAATCGGACACTGTCTTATTCCAGGGGAAACCTAACAAAGAACAATTTTGCCAATAATAAGGAGAAAAAAAATCCCAGTCACTCCTGCCCTAACAAGATGAGACCTCTAAGACTGGGAAAGGCATTAAAAGTTACCTTAAACTTAGAGAAGCAGTAACTCTCTTCCCATTACATGAAATTTGTGTTTTCATGTGCCAGCAATGCAGGTTTTCAATAATAATAATAATAGTAATAATAATTAAAAAATTATATTTGGAATCTGTAACAAAACCTTGCAACCATTTTTCAGTCTGTGGACCTTCGCCATTCTCTATCAGCACCATAGAATCATTAGGTTGGAAAAGGCCCATAAGACCATGAAGTCCAGCTACCATTTACTACTACTAAACCCACCACTGTCCCTAAGCTCCACATCCCCAAAAACCCATTAAAAAAGCCCAAAGGTGTCTGTAAACCCCAGGCTGGAGCCCAGCAGTGGATTTAAGTGCTGCCTGTGTGCTCAGTATCCCTGCAAGTGTTCAAGACCAGGTTGGATGTGCCCTTGGTTGACCTGATCTAGTGCCTGATGTGTGATTGGCAAACTCTGCCCATGGGAGAGAGGTTGGAACTGGATGATCTTTGAGTTCCCTTCCAACTAAGCCATTTTATGATCTGTTAGCACATGCATTCTCACACCACATCGCTTTGGTGCTTACCCACAGCCCCAGCTTCCACCCAAGTCAAGGGAAGTGAAGCTCTCTCTTTGCTCCATTGCTCCTGCTTACAGCCAAGGCTGCATCTTTTCACTCGCCCTTCAGAAGTGCTTCACTGCAATGAGCAGAGGCTAAGGAACAAAAATGAGGAATGATGGTACCCGACAGAAGCACTGTTAGTTCTTAAATAACTCTCAGGCAACTTGGCGATGGGATGCTCCAGTAGATTTCCATTTGATTTCTGACTGTATGATTATCTTTGGGTTTTGTGTTTGTTTGTTTTCTTCCTCCCCAGGTGGCCATCTGATTCCAATTGCTCTCACATGCTGGTTTCTACCTGATACATGTGTGATGCCGTTGGAACGCCCAGGAAAGTGCAAGAACTCAGATTTGGTTTTGGAAAACCTGGATTATTTGAATCAATGTTTAGTAGAAACAGAGCTGACCCAGTCAGGTTATCCAGAATTTTGGAGGAAGTTTTGATTTCATCACTAATAAATAGAAGCTGGTTCTCATTTTATAGTGGGAAAGAAAGTCAGGGCTTAGCTTTGTCAAAGCAAAGCTCAAGCTGGCTTCCTTTACAGATGCTTTTTTTTTCATGAGGCAGCAGAACTCCAATACTCCAAAGCAATTTAGGATTTTGTTTAGCTCACACAGAACAAATTCAAAGAGAACCAGGTTTACCTTCTAAATAAAATATTTAAGGGCTTGACAGTGCCAAGCCTTTCTTCATTGGCTAAGCAGGGACCAGGAACAATTGCACAGATAAAGATCTCAGTTTATTGCAAGCATATAAACACCTGCATTTATCCAGACACCGTGCTGTAAATACCAACAGCACAGGCATGTTTAGTGCTGTGCTGTAAGCTGGGTGCTTGGATGGCCTTCTGACATGAGCAACAGGGATGTATTCACAGCAGTACCATCTAGAGACCCTACTGCACCCATAGGCACAGCCAGATTTGCCCCCCTAAACGTGGCCTTGAAGTGAGAAATGCCACTGAGCAACACCTTTCTGTGCTCTCTGAGAATCATAGCCTCACAGAATGGTTGGAGTTGGAAGGGACCCTAAAGGCCATCAGGTCCAACCCTGCACTGAGCAGGGACACCCACAGCTCCATCAGAGCCCCATTCCCTGACCTTGGGTGTCTGCACCACCTCTCTGTGCAGCCTGTGCAGTGCCTCACTGCCCTTGTTGTAAAAAATGCTTTCTTATATCCAATGTGAATCTCCTCTCTTTTATAGTTGGAAACCATTTCCCCTTGTTCTATCACAGCAGACCCTCCTAGGGAGTCTGTGCATGCTTTTTTCCCCAGCATTGCTGAGCCATGCTTTTTATTGCAATCCACGACCAACCCCAAACACAGTGCATGCTTGTGCCAGGTTCACAATTTCCAATTTGCAGAATTGATTTGTTCTTCCTAAGAGAAAGCTTTTGCTCTCCTGTATACTGAATTTCAGCTTGTGTAAAGTACAACGAGCCAAGATCTACTTAAGCACAACCCTGCCTTGCTTACAGCCTGCTCTGCCCCATCACTTGCAAGGTTTGTCATGGCATCATCTGTTATATCATCCAAACCATTAATGAAAATAAATGGTGACTAGAAGTTGATCCTGGAGGGATCCACCAAAACCCAGGCTGAGCATGACTAATAATAACCTGCATGTATTTCTGGTAATAGCATCTCCTGTGGACACAGGGATATCCAGCCTGCCAAATTGCTCAGTGCCAGAGACAGCTTAAAGAAGCTGGTCCTCAAGACCATGAAGATGACTGCAACATATCTTCTGATGGGCTGCATGGACACTGGGGTCAGCTCTGGATCTTCAGTAGGTGTTGTCTGGGTTACAGCACTAATGCAATATTGACTCCCCTGATTTTATAGGAAAGCTTTTTCTGCCCATCTCCCAGGCAGAAGCTGAAGCACATTCCTATGGTTTCCAGCTTATCTTGGCTGGGCAGACTTCAGGAAAACTGCTGTTAGAAGTGTGATTGAAATTGCTGGGTAGCCAGGACAAAGTAATAGATGTGAGCTCTGGGCTTTGCAGTCCCAAGAAGATGCAGCATTAGCTGTAACAACAGGCAGGTCAGCGATGCCAGTATTTTACAAATTGGGAATAGGAGGAGTCCAACGAGCCCAAAGAAAGGAGCGAGGGGAAATAAGAAAGGATTGATGTTTGAAGCAGTGAGGACTGAATGAGGTGTGGGTTGCCTCATCCCATTCTGAACAGCTTCATCTGTTGGATCTGACCGAGTATCTCCTGGGCTGCGGGTGCTCTTGCAGGGCCATGCAGAGAGCTTAATGCTGGGACACCTGTGCACCAGAGGGTGAATTCCCAAATGCACCCTTGCTCTGAGTGTGCACAGGAATGGGTAAAACCATCTTTCTGGCTTTCATCTCCATGGTGGGTGACCTCCCTCACGAGGAACCAAGAGGGCATTGGAACCAAAGGAGAAGATGCACTCTGTCCTTTGCTGTCTCTGTGCCGCCTACGTGAGATTCAGACACAGGAAACCTGATGTTCCCCAAAGATGCACAATCCTGTGGCTGTGCAGAAATGTATGTGGGTGTTGGGACGTGCCTTACAGCACTGGGGTCCACAGCAAGGCAGCACAGCCTTAACCCTTCCGATGCCATCATGCAGTGCTTGCAGGCATGGTGCAAAGTGGAATGAATTGCTCTATTGATCCGGCCCAACTCGTGGGCTGGGTGATGGAAATGTGAGCAAGCAGTGTCAGCTCCAGGCAATGTTCACCTGCAAACAACTTTGTTAGCAGCTCAGCTGCACCCAAGAGTACCTAAAAATAGGATTTCCCCCTTGGCTGATGGAAATATCCATGGGAGAATAAAGACATGAACAAATAGTTTGAAGTGAGTAAACCAAAGCCCTGTTGATAGTGCCAGAAATAAGACTATAGAATCATTCAGGCTGGAAAAGACCTCCAGGATCACCAAGCCCAATCCTAACTCATCTCCACCCTGCCCTCAGTGCCACGTCTCCATGTTCCTTGAACATCTCCAGGGATGCTCCTTGGCACCCAGATAACTGCAGGCAGTTCTGCTCCTGCCATCAGGACTTCATACCCCATTTGTGATCTGCTGGCAAAGAGAAGACACGCCGTATTTGATGTAAGATGATGGAAGCAGGAAAAAAAGGAAAGGAAAAAAAAAAAAGCCATTTTTAGACTACTTAGCATCATAATAGAGCCGTGCTGGCCAAAAATACCCTGGGCTACAAAGAGGCAAAATTAACAATTCCCCTCACAGCTCATGATGAAGTGGCTCTTAGTGATTTCTGATGCTGGTGGAGAGGGAATAGGGGATGCTTCATGTCTGCTGTTGCCACTGAATGCCACCTGTCTGCAATGTGCTGAGGCACTGGGAGGGCACAAAAGCAGCTTAGCCGTGGAGCACCAAACATCTGAGGCTCTGCTTGTTGGTTTTGATGCAGCCAGGATTATCCAGAGGTGGAAAGCTGGGCTCTGATCCTGGTGGATGGCTCTCCACATCTCTTCAAGGGGAAAGCCAAAGGGCTGAGTGGTTTCTGGGCCAGCTGCCTTATCTCCCTGTGATGGGTTGCCTCTCCAGTTCCAGGTTTGGCTGGAATTGGGAAATGCACATTTCTGCTGTTTTAGACACTAAAACCCAACAGTTCTAATAGCGACCAACCTGGACTTTTCTACAAACTCTAAAGCTGCTGTGGACAGATCACATAATTACTGGAAAAAGGCAAAACACTGGTTGATAAACTATTAAGAGCTGGAGAAAGGAAACCAGTTTTGGGCTCCTTGCTGCTGGGAACGGCCCCATTGCTCTTCCAACACGTTGCAGACAGTGAACCAAGTGCAAACTGAGTTTTGAGCATAGAACACTAAAATTCAGGCATGTACCTGGAACTTTCCTGGAAACAGCCAATTTTTCCAGCACCACTTCTTAGTGCCACCCTTGCAAGCTCACTATATGGTGAGTGTGAGTCCTGCCAGGCTACCTCCCTCCAAGATAGCACCAAAGCATAGAATCATTAAGGTTGGAAAAGACCTCAAAGATCATCTAGTCCAACAGCCAGCCTGTCACTCACTGAGTGCCCCATCCCTGGGGATGCTCAAGGCTGGGTAGGATGGGCCCTGGGCAGCATCATCTGGTGGGGACACCCAGCCCACGTCAGGGTGTAGGAGCTCAGTGCTCCCCTCCAACCACCGAAGGAACACAAGAGGCTCAGATCAACCCTGACGAAGCACTGGAACAATCTGAGTCTTTATCCAGTTCTCAGCAACTTGTCTGCTCTTTTTCCCCTGGCAAGTTGTACTGGTTTTGGAGAAATGCTGTTCTGCAGGACGTGCGTGCCTTGCTCTCAGCCCACACCCAGGCTGACCTGGGCTGGCTCAGCCACTTCTCCTCCTCCCCATGCTTAGAAGGAGGATCATTCCATTCCCCTTATTCCAAACGTGATTCAGCTGTCCTAGGCAGCCTTAAAAATGCCCTCATTATTGCTGTCATCCACATGGCCAGGCGTGAAGACAGAACACTGAAACGATGAAACAGAAAGCTCCTTGTCCCAGCATCCCCAGACTTTGGGCCCAGCTAATGTGTCCAAATACAGCCCAGCAGCTTTCCTGCCACTAACTGGTCCCACCCTGGGATAAGGGATGCAGAATGAGCACTGACCCAGCTGTAAAGCCTCCCTGCTTGTATCCGAAGGAGGATGTGATTTAGGATGTGCCACAACCTTGCTGTAAACAAACCAGCGAGGGATTTAATGCATGTGTTCAGTTTAAAGCAAGTTTAAAGCATCCTTAATGGGATGCTTGGTGTTTACTTTGATCTGCTAACAGGAATAAAAACGTCTTGACCCGTGTTGTCTGTGTTGGGATTTTATGTTGATTTATTCAGCTGATGGAGATTGCCGAATGCTGATGCACTGCAGCGGGCACTGCCGATGCCATATGCACAGAGAAGGGCTGCAGTAGCTCACACGTCTTATTCATGAGTATGAGAAGACATCTCACTTTAGGAATACAAATTTATGGCTGAATGGAGGCATGTAAATAAGTAAGTTCACCCTCAGTGTTATGTAACTTATCCCTGACACGTTTTGATTTATCTGTTACTGATGGGGCTTGTCCATCCATCACCATCTTGGTGCCCATGTCAGGAATACTCACCTCTTACTAGAGTGCATTGGTTAACACCTAGCTCTTTCATCCTCATGAGCCACTGACCACATAATGCAAAGAGATTCAAGGAGATTTGGATTGGATGAAACAAAAAAGCTTTTTTACCATGAGGGTGATGAGGCACTGGCACAGGTTGCACAGAGGGGTGGTGGTGCCCCATCCCTGGAGACACCCAATGGTTGGGTTGGCGGTTGGATTTGATCCCAGAGGTCTTTTCTGACCTTAATGATTCTATGAGAGGTGGTGGTGCTGCATCCCTGCAGGCACCCAAGGTCAGGCTGGAGGAGCTCTGAGCACTGACGGAGCTGTGGGTGTCCCTGTGCACTGCAGGGGGTTGGATTTGATGGCCTTCAGGGTCCCCTCCAACTCAAACCATTCTGTGATTCCATGAAAGCAAAGCAAACACCCTGCTGTTGGGCAAGGTGTGCAATTTGCTCCTGATGGGCAGTGAATGGCAGCAGCTTTAGGGCCACAAAAGCGTAGAGAACAGGCAAATAAAGTTATCTCCTTTTTTTTTCCTCCTAAGTGTGGAATGTGAAAAAGGATCACTGAAAGAGACATGAGGAGCCTTGGAAAATGCAGCGAGATCAGATTGCCGACAGCAGAAATAGATGTTGCTGAAATATTAAGGATGTGTTGCCTTGGTGTTTGGTGAGAAAGATGGGCAAGAGAGAGGCTGAAGCTGTGACCCCACAGGGGAGGGAGAGAGGGATAAATTCCACTGCAAGGGATGAAATGCGAAGTACCATTTAGCATATACAATCTGTCACATGAAGCCATAGGTGATGCCAGCAGCATACATCAGAAAACCGTGTCTGTGCTGGCATACTGAATATATTCACTTTATGATGAGTGCTTTGCAAAAATCAGAACGGCTGTGCTTTACCCATGCAGGTGGAGAAAAGTGCTGGGGTAGCAGGAAGAGCTTCAATGAGGGAGTGGAAAGAGCATCGTCAGAGACAGAAAAAGGAAATGAAGATTAGAAGTGAAAAGGAAAAGAAAAGGATCTTCTTGAAAGCTCAGGAAATGAGTCGGCTTCTCAGAAATATTGGAACAAGGAAAGAGCTGAGGCAGATATGGATGAGTGAGGAAATCACAAGTCCTATCAGCGAAAATCAGGAAGTTTCTGACATTTGAGGTGTCACAAAACGAGGTGAGTAGCAAAGGGAGAGTGAATCGAGCCTGAAAGGCTGACAACAGATGAGAGTTCACATGGAGAATGTGATTTCCTATTGCTTGAGTGTGAAATATCAAAATGGAGACAGGGATTGGGGGCCTAGATCAGCCCAGTTCCACCAGCTCTCCTTTGGTGACAGCACAGCTTGTGTTCCATATTACAAAAGCATGTTGGGAAAGCAACCTGCATAGCTGGGATGCAACTTGAAGCACCCTTGTACGAAACAATGCAGGTGTCCTGTGTTAGCTATTGTTTCCACAGCCGTCAGCTTGGCATTGCAAACATTTTCTTTGCTCCCTGTACTGTTCTCTCCCTTTGCCTTCAGTGTGGCACTCTGCTCACCTCCACTTTTATGGAGCAAACTTATGGAGGTGGAAAGAGCAACGCTAAACATTGCTCTTGTAAATCAACTGTCCAGTCCAAACACAATTTCCCAAACATCAGCGCCTGTTAGAATCCTGCAGGGTCAATCCAGAAAGTGCTATGAACCCCATTCCCTGTGGATGAGGGGTGAGAATCACAGCCCAGGTCTCCCCAAGGCAAAAGGATTTTCTTTAGGAGGACCTGGGGCTGCACCAGGCACGCAGGGAAGAAGCATTGGATTGGGAACAAACACCATCCACTCCATAATTACCACTGATGTCACCAGAAGGTCAAAGACTTGTGCTTTAACTCTGGTAAAAGTCAAGTTTGTTCCAGGAACCAGGAGCTTCTACTGCAGTGACTCCAGTCCTATAGGCTGAATAGAAATAGTGGATAGGCAACCCCATGAATATATATAATTCTTGGCTTAGATGCTACATAAATTGTACTCTTCATCCCTTGGGCATCCTACCAACTCCCATTATCACGTTCTTATTCTAATAGGCACAACCTCAGTACAGCAAATCCTGCATTTTCCACAGCTTTCAATCACAAATAAAGAGTAAGGATGAAAAATCTGCATTTCAAATCGTTGTTTGTTGTTATGACAACATAGCATGAATGGGTTCCTCCCTGCAGCCCTTGCAATCTGGGGCTCCGGAGCGTTTCTGAAGCTTTTATGCAGACAGCACATCACATGCCACAGAGCCAAAGAGGTTGGTTTAACGTGATGTGATAAAGCAGAGGCCTCCTGGAGTATAATTCCAGAGAATATTAACTCAGCAGCAAAGCAGAAAGCTTTCCTCCCTGCAGATTGTCCCACAGTAGACCAAAGTGTGGCACTGAGGGTCATGGTGGGGTGGGTTGGGGTTGGGCTTGGTGATCTTAGAGGTCTTTCCCAGCTGCAGTGGTTCATGATTCTATTCCACAACGCCCTGACAACTCTCACCAGCAGAGGAAGACTCAAGAGGAGTCTATGAAGGCTCCATGTGGATGAAATGAGGATGTTGTTGGGCTAAAGCCTGAGTCTGAACAGACACAACTCAACATTTGGTTTTCGTTGGTGGTTTTTTTTCTCTTTATATTATAGATTATTTAAAGAGATAAAAATGCTAAGAAATCTGAGTTATCCTTGTGAACCACATCAGCCCATGCACACCACTGCCAACCTTTTCCTGGGCAGCAGGGTGCTCTGGTATCCACTTCACCCCATATTCAGTCTTGAACACAGGATGTCATGCTGTGACAACATTGTGTTAAAACACTTTACAACAGTGCTGAGACTGAGAAGAAATCCCCACTGCAATTAATAATTAACTAAAAATACGTGCAAATAGAAAGCAGATGCACCTCAAATTCAGAGAGATTGTCAGGATAGCCTCTGTGCTATTATAGGGAATGAATTCAGAAACATCTTTTTTTGCTTTTTTGAACAAAATGTTTACAAGGAAGCATCAAATTTCTTTCCAGAAAGCACTGATTTTGATCAAAAGCTATAAATAAAAAGGACCAGTGATCCTGGAAGAAGGGGGGGTCTGGCTGCACAGGACGAGATGCAGTGAGATGGTGTGATGGCAGGTGGATTGTGAGCAGGAGGAGGGGATGGATGAAGGAGTGAAGGCACCACCAGCCCCAACCCTAAGTTGACAGCAGGAGGATGACCTTCATCTGTCAAGAGGAATCATAGAATGGTTGGAGCTGGAAGGGACCCTAAAGGCCATCAGGTCCAACCCTGCACTGAGCAGGGACACCCACAGCTCCATCAGTGCTCACAGCCCCATCCCCTGACTTTGGGTGCCTGCACCTCCTCTCTGGGCACTCTGTGCAGTGCCTCACCTCCCTTATTTCTTATATCCAATCCAAATGGGCCTTGCTAAGCAAAAGCCCTCATGGTTTTACTGCAGTAAAGGGAAAGGAAAAAACAACCCGAGTGCTTGAACTAAACTATTGCCATCTGTCTGTATTTTGCTGACTTGCTGAATGTGTAGCCACACTTTGATGGCAATTTATAAATAGATTGAGAGCATTATTAAAGGTTAGTAAAATTGTCCCAACTCCTTCTCTCTCCTCTCACTGACTTCAATAGCTGCCATTCATTCTGCTGAGAGAATTTTGCTTGTACTGAATATAAAAAGAAAAATGCCAGCACACAATCCACACTTTTTATTATGTGTTCCCCGCATTAATGCAGTTATTCAGCTACAGATGTTGAGTTCAGCCCCAGCCCTGACTGAGACTTCAGTAGCTGAGCCAATTTCTGCTCCTCAATGCGTTTTCCTTGCAAGCACTGAAATCCTCACTCATCCATAGGCGCCTTTTCCCTGCAAATAATTCCAATTTTTGGAGCACTAAGGAGGAAATTAACTGGCTTGGCTTAAACAAGAGGGTTGTAATCATTTTTGCACTTGTTGGTGATACAGCAAATAAGTGAGATAGGCCAATAACCTGATCTTTTTTTCCTGTTAGCCCATGCAATAAGAGTGAGAAAAAATTGGGGGCATGGAGTTCAGGCCATGAAATGGCACCTACCAGCCACAAAACAAAATCAATTATGTTGGGTGACTGCAAGGCAGTGATTGCAGAAAGCTGTATTGACTGGCAAGGGGTTTCATGCAGCACATCACCTCTGTCAGGCATTCCAGTGTCTGTGCCTGCATTAACAGCGTGTCCTGGCAGGAGGAGGAGGAAGGAAATAATTCACTTTTTAATACGGCTTTGAAGAGTGAGAAGCAAATATCACATCTCATAAATAGCTGAGAATGGGTTTTCTGGCTCAAAGTGGTGTTTCTAGGAGAAGGGAAGAGTGCAGAGGGCAGAGCAGGGCGGATAAGACATCACAGGGATGCTGTTCCTTTCCCCACTGCCCGGGATTGATCTCGCCGGGTTTGTCTCATTGCAAATCCAAGTGTACCTGCCTAAATAGGAACAAAAAAGAAATGTTTATTTTCTTTTTATTTGTTCAGAATTTGCTTAAAAATCTTGTGAGGGGAAAACAGGGAAACAGTTTCCAACTAAAAGAGGGGAGATGCGGGCTGGTTATAAGGAAGAAGGTTTTTACAGTGAGGGCAGTGAGGCACTGCACAGGCTGCCCAGAGGTGGTGCAGACACCCAAGGTCAGGGAATGGGGCTCTGATGGAGCTGTGGGTGTCCCTGCTCAGTGCAGGGGTTGGACCTGATGACTTTTAGGGTCCCTTCCAACCCAAGCCATTCAATGGTTCTATGAAATCCCACCTTGCTTTGCATGGCTGTAGGTGGAACGCAGCAAGCATCCACGTGCCCAGTGGGCTACTGCAGATTATCCCCCCAGGAGCAGCACGAAATGTCAGCAACAGCCTCTTCGCAAGATTTTACAGATATCCACCCAATATATTTCGTATGAGAGTTCACAGACAGCTGAATACGGAGCTCCAATTTCACGGAAAGGTAAACACATGTATATTTAGATCATGTATATTTAGAAGAAAGCATTTACAATGATATTTCAATCAGTCTGCCAACAGGCTTCTATCAGAAGCAACCACACGCTGGGATTTCATTAGCATGGAGCATGAGAAAGATTTCATCACCCTAATAATTTTTCAAGCTTCCTTAATACTCACAATTGCCCATTAGTTCCACTGCCTCAAAGTGACCCCTTATGTTTTTGTTATTAACCAAAAAGACAGAAAACAAAATGAGATGCAACCTGGCAAACACGAGCTAATGACATCTGAAGGAAAATAATTGGAAATAGAGATTCAAGGGGGAAAGGATGCCTTGGAGCCACACTGAATGCGACTTAATTTAAATGGTGGACAATAAATAAGATATGAGTTTGCAGCATGAGGTATGTGCAGGAGCTGCCAATGGCTTTTCAAGCTGCATAATAACAGGTTCCCATTGCAGATTGGAGCACACATCACCTAAATGGCCCTGGAACAGTCTCACCTTCACCTCACAGTGGAGGAAGGCAGCCCAAACAGTCTCTTAGTGGCACAATCAATTACAACAGCGTTGGGAAATGTCAGCAAGGCGGAGGATGGGGAGGTGAGGCTGGATGAGCTGCAAGCATGGCAGTGCTGTGGAGATGGGGGAAGAGAGGATGACAGGAAAAGAAGCACAGACATGAGGTAGACAAAGTGAAATTCAGACTGCAGATAGGGAAATGCCCCCCCAGAGTGACATGGGCATTTGTTACATACACACAGGCACATGCATACTCCTAAGTGTAGGTACATACACATATTGGCTTAAGGAAGAAAATCGTGCTTGAGACACAAAATCACAGATTATAGAACCAGGGAATCATCAAGGTTGGAAAAACTACCAAGAAAAGATCACCAAGTCCAACCCCAACCCATCCCAGCGACCAGGTCCATCAGTGCCACATCACCACACTGAACACCTCCAGGGATGGTGACCCCACCACCTTCCTGGGCAGCCGTGCAACAGCATCACCACTCTTCTTGAGACAAAATTTTTCCTGATACCCAATCAGGATCCTGATTTCCTGAAGCTCCCCCTGCACAACTTGAGGCCGTTACCTCTTGTCCTATTGCTGTTATCTGGAGCAGAGGCTGGCCCCCCTCACCAAAACCTCCTTCCAGGAGAGCAATACAGTCTACCCTCAGCTTCCTCAAATGACTACTATCACTCAGATAGTAGCTTTTTACTCCTAGATGTAAACATTTGCAGGTGGCCTAGAGAAAAACCCATCCAAACCACAGCAAGCTGCTTTAAATCCTTTCTTTTTCCTCTCACGAGAAACTGAGCATCAAGAAACAGCGATGTATGGCAATAAATGATGCGTTGTGTTGGTTTTAACAGGGGAAAGGAGCTTGTGGCCAAGAGTGGCTGCTCCTGGATGCTGCCACGCTCTGAAACACCTGGGAGCAATGGCTGGGAACAAAATGATCATGAATGCCCCTGCTTGTGCCCTCAAAAGCTTCTATTCTTTAGGTGAAGCCAAACTTAGACCTCAGTCAAATAAAAATGTGAAGTTCAGAGATGCCAAATTCCTTCCTTATTATGTTTCCTTACATACGTTATGTTAATGTAAACTGTTTAGGATTCTGGAAGCTCTGCAGGCATTAGCTACACCTCATTTTCCACTGAATTACAGCCAACTTTTTTTTGGGTGTATTTTATATGGGCTTCTTGCAGACCAAAAGGAAACATTAAGGAACTCGGTTGGAGCGGATAATTCCCAGCTTTCCATTTTACAGGAAGGTAAAGAAATAAAAAAATAAAAAAAGGGAGAGGAAAATGGAAACGTTTTGCCCACGGTCCAGCAATGCTCCATGGGATGAACATCAAGCAGTCTGAACGCAAAGAAGAAAATTCACACTTCTGAAGGCTCTTGTTTTACCCTTGGTGTTTAGCAAAATCGTGTTTTAAACAGCAAATTGCCAAAAATTAGCAAGTTTTGGGTGGAAAAAAAGACAGATAATAGATTTTTTTCTGACACGCACATCTGTTCATTGGAGCTGCCTCCCAGTCCATTACAGCTGCTCACATTAAAAAAGTATATAAACACGTCACACAATATTTACAAGTGGAATTAGCAGCAGAATATGCACAATTAAACTCTGCTTGGAAATGTTTTGGTAATAAAATGTATTTAGTAAATTTCTGTGTCCTCCTAAGTAAACGGGAGAGCACAGCCAGTGGGGTTCTGGTGATACAAGTATGGCACAATAGGGGGAAAATGCAATATCCTATTATAAATATTTCCTACTTTTCTGTTTTCAGCTTTGGGATTTGGGTCATTATGGTACATCTTGTATGAGTTTGAGAGTAAGGGCTCATTTTTTCATGCCCTGAAGATGACAGGAAGGGACAGGGAAATGCCAAGCCCAACGCCCAGCACGGCCACGGTGCACCCTGACACCTTGAAAACTCCCTGATTTTCAATGGCACATTGCTAGAATAATGAAAGCATGACTTACTAGATGGCATACTGCTGCAAATATAGAAACAAAACCCAAAAGTAGGTGCTGCTAGGGAAAAGCAAGGCCTGAAACCTGGAAATTATTTTTTAATATCATCCAGCAGAGCCATTATTTCAAGATTCTAAGCCACAAAAGCAGGAGGATTAAGAAAAAGAGATGTGAGTGTTACAGAGAGAAGGAAAACATCCCCAAATACAGAAGATAAACAAGTCATTCACCAGCTGCCATGACTCATGGGATGAGTACGTGTTAACTCCTATGGAGGTGGGATGACACTTCTGATCGAGCACGTAGCATGGAACCATAGAATCATTAAAGCTGGAAAAGACCACCAAGTCCAACCCCAACCCATCCCACCATGCCCACTGAGCACATCCCTCAGTGCCACATCTCCACACTGAATGTGGAGGTCCAGGATGGTGACCCCAACCATCTCCCTGCGCAGCCTCCATGCCCCCAGCCCACCCCCAGACCTCTGCACTTCACAATCAAAAGCTCTGACATCTTGCAATTTTTTCTCCCCTCTTTCCTTAAGCTTTTGTGCTTTTCCAGCTGCTGCTTGGTGTTTCAGGGGATGCAGGCTTTTATTTTTAACCGAGTGATTCAGGTGTGACGCGATCAATTGACAGCCCAAACTGGAGCATTAAGGAGAAAACACATCAAGTACCAGGAGACTTTTGGATAAAATCACACACATTGGTGAGACTGGAAGAAATGTGACGCTTCTCAGGCTTTGCCCCAGATACCAGATGCAAATCAAAGCTAAATGAGTTCTGAAACGTGCAGCACGTGCTGCTCCCCTCCGTTGAGTGCTGCTGAGTGGTGGGTGCTCAGAAATTGAATGCGTGGTATTTAGCTCTTCCAGTAGAAATGAGGACCCAAGGGTCTACCATGTAGGAGTAGTGAAGGAACTATAGAATGGTTGGAGCTGGAGGGGACCCTAAAGGCCATCAGGTCCAACCCTGCACTGAGCAGGGACACCCACAGCTCCATCAGTGCTCACAGCCCCGTCCCCTGACCTTGGGTGTCTGCACCACTTCTCTGTGCAGCCTCGTTGTAAGAAGCTTCTTCCTTCTATCCAGTCCAAATCTCCCTCAACTTCCACACCTCATTCAGATGTGGTCCACCGAACAGCTCGAGCTCTGTTCCTTGCAGCTTCTCATTGTGCAAAGGGGGTTTTTAACCAAATAACAACACGGTTTCCTTTTCCTGGCAAGCCTATAAGGTTTTTGGTCCCTTTGTATGGCTCTTTTTTGTTGTTCCAGTGTGGCTGACACCAAAATGATTTGTGTGTGTGCAGCACAATTGCTGGGGCTGACCCAGGGCAGGTTGAGCACGGCACTGAATGCTGCTGTGCAGAAAGAGGGGCTGCCCAGCCCTCGTCCTGGTATGAGGAACTACCGCCTGCCAACGGGCAGCACATGCACAGAGGTCACGCTCAAAATGCCTGAGACTTGCTTAGCAGCTGCTGTTTGATTACCTGCAGGCTAAAAAACAGGTTTATTGTAGGCGTACCACTGCAGAGAGGAATGTAAGGGAGATATCTACCTCCCAGACTGAAGTGATTCTGAAGCTCAGGTGAGCTTTCTTGAGTGTCATTTCCTTCTCCAAAGTGATTTCCTAGTAGGGGAGGCGATTAGAAGAACTGATCATGACAGATAAAAGCTGTTCTGGAAATTTTTATAGTTAAACTCCACTGGCTCTGCACCTGCAGGGCTGAATTTCATTGAATCACTAAGGCTGAAAAAGACTTCTATGATTACCAGCTCAACTCCAACCCAGCCCACTATGCCCAGTGGGCACTGACTTTGTCCTTCAGTCTTTCCCAGTTGGTGTCAAAGGATCCTAGCAGATGAAGGCATTAAGTCCCCAACACTATTACTGAAGTTTTTTGGGCATGAGGGATGAACATAGAATAGATAACATGCAGCAATTGCTAGTAGGGTTGAATAGGTTGGGTGCGTTGGCTCTCTGACCCTAAAAAATGTCCATCTAGGGAGAAATTCAGACTCTGCCCTTGTTGGAGAGCCCCAAACAAGCTGCTGCCTTGGTTCTCAGTGCTGGAAAGCCCACGTTTCCTAATCCTTGGTCCCTGCATATTATCTTTTTTTTTTTTCAGAGATTCTCTTATCCACACACACAAAAAATTAATGAACAACACCCAAATGTATATGGGATGTAGCTTTTAAAAACAAAGCTAGCAAAATCCAAGCAAGGCGGTAACTTTCCAACCAGTGAATTGCACCACCAGCATTAATTAGATCTTGCAGCCCGACTGTGAAAATGAGGGCCTTAAATTTGTGAATTATGGCAACTTGCTGGTGTTTATTAACCCGGCGTGCTCAAATTCTAGGTTTTGCAGTACAGCATGTCATCATTAATCTCCTACTTTGGAAGCTTTACCAAAGCAATGGTTTCCAAAAATTCCTGTATCCTCAGGGGGAAATCAGAAGCAGGTCATGATGCCTGTCTGTTGGCAACACGTGGTCCTTGAGATGATCTGACACCTGGTCAGTAAGAACAGGGGTCCCAACACCCAGGGTACAAACACTCTGTTAACCCCACCAGATGCAGTTGATGCCTTGCATCCTGGAAGCTTTCTCCAAGGCACGTGCTCACCTGAGATAGCATATAACACTTGCTCCATTGCATTTGGAGTTTCATCCCCTTGGTTTATTTGTCATCCTTCTTGCTCTTCGACACCCTGATGCCAGGTTTTCCATGGGACCAGGGATTGTATTTCCACCCTGGTTCAACAGCTTGGAGCAGATGAGGCAGAACATCCCTTCCCTTTGCACATTTCATTGCTAAGCTTTGTGGCTGCACGTGGCTCGGGTTGTATTTATGAACAACCAGGCTGCCTTCTTGTCTATTAGCTTAACAGAATAGGCTGCCTTCATGTCTATTAGCTTAACAGAATGGTTCACACCAGACAAAAAGCCACCTTTAAGCACATCTTAAAAACCCACAAATTTTCTATTCGTGCGTTTTTCCCTCTGAACTTCATAATTATCCAACAGCTTCCCATACATGAAACATGAAGGAAAAGTGCAGTAATTACCTTAAATGCTAAGCCTTGAGGGAGTTAGGGCTCATAGCAGTGGATCATTCTTCCCCTCATTGGTGGCTGTTGCTACGTGGTGTTTAAATTGCAGTAAAAAATCCGCTACGATGATGCACACTGTTGTTTGATTAACGTGGAAGCCCATGGCTATGTGAAATAACTCTTCTCTATTCTCAGCTACATCATTAAATAATGTGTTTATGTTGTTTCAGCAGAAAGGATCCCACTCCTGAGGCAGGAAATCAGATTCAAGAAGAGCTTGCATAGGGAGTGCCAATAAGCAAAGTATCTTGGCAGGTTGCACGGCCCAAGGAGCAGTAATGTTGCTCAAGCTGATGGTCTATGGATACAAGACAGAAAGCTCTGGGCTGCAGAGATATCTGTCTACAGACCAGCTGGTGTAGCTGCAAAAGAATGGGAAAGCTTTTGGGTTCACAACCCCTTCACCAAAGCTGATAGAGATTAGAAGTTAAACACGAGTGCTTGGCTGAGCCAGGGCCCTACATCAGTTCGAGGCCATCACTCTTCAATTTCTCCCTTAATTTTTGTGCTATTTGCTCCCGTCTCCAGATGCTGAACATGCTAAAGAAAGGTCCCGCTGGAGGCAATACGTGGTTATCTAAAAGTCTTTCCACTTTAAACCATGAAGAAACAATTTCCCCTGAATATAGCCAGCTGATTGCTACCACAAGACTCCGCTTGCATAGTGAATAGGAAGCTCGGGTAGCTTAAATCAAATGTGCTGGCCTATTTTCATTTAATAGAACATCATTTAATACTTCACTGTTGAGTACTGCAGCACGCTTTTTTAATTCAGTGGCACTTCTAAACCTACCAGCTCTTTTCCTGTAAGGTCTAGGAACACCATTTCAGATTTGATGCTTGAAACACACCAGCATGAGAGCAAGGCATATGTAAACTCATGACCACGTGCATGGGATGCAAACAGTGTGATGGTCAGATGAAAGAACTCCAAACAAGTGCTCCAATTCTCTACGTCCTGCTGCTGCTTGGGACCCTACATGATTTTCATAACCTTTCATAGAAGAACACAGGTAGAGCCCATTCTTGCTGTTCACTCTCCAACTTGGTGTTCACCACTGAAGGAGAATTGGAGATACCACAGTGAAAACTGCTATGGTTATGAACAGATGATTCTGTTCACTGGGATTTTTTAATCATGGGTGGCCTGATCTGGTGGATGGCAACCAGCCCATGGCAAATGCTTGGAACTGGACGACCTTTAAGGTTCCCTCCAACCTAAGCCACTCTACGACTCTTCTAACGTGAACCAAGAGATATTACCAGGCACATATCTACAGTTATCCCTGACATTTTAGTGACTGAACATTGCCCAATCAATAGCTAAGCAAAGCAAACCGAGGATCCTGTTCTCCCACAAGCTGAACGTGGGGCATTCTGAAAGCTGCTTGGATGCACGCTCCTCATTGGAAAGATTCTTGCTTTGATCCCAAATCCAGGCTCAGTATTGCAGCTTATGCCCATCTCCAATGGCAATGCACTTTTATCAAAGCTAATGAAGGAAAGTTAATACATTTTTCAGCCCTCAGTAAAAGCTTAGTACGCCCAATTATCTTGTCTAATTACATTACACATTGACAGATGAATACATGACCCTCTGATATTTCAGTTTGCCACCTATAAATCCGCAGAAGAGAATCCTATTCTTCTTTAGCTTATTTGATTTGGATTTTCTTTAAGTCGTCCTAATGAACGACGTCTTTAAATTAACATTAACTGTTAAGGAGCTAAGCCAAATTTATTTTCTTTGTGCCAAAGTGGGGGAAATTAGAAAAGTTTGCCACACAGCTGCTCTATAGGAGATAAAAATGAAGCAAAACAAGAGAAGGCAATGGGATGCAGAACTGAACCCACCAGCAGGCACAGGCAATGCTTTTAATGTATTGTTCACTCACAAATTATCTCCTGCTATAATCAGCATCAATGGCTGGAATAGAAATCCCCCATTTCTTGCCAGGCATAACATGCACAGCCTCAGGCAAGCGCCTACAAAGCCATCACATTTCCTGTACTAAAACTCCAATTCCTTTCCTTCTCCCATGCCAGGATGATGTTTGGATGGTAATTGAACACAGCAAACTACCTCTTTTCTTATCACCTATTATTTCTCTCAGCACACTGAGAATCAGGCTCTGAAAATAAACCTCAGTGGAGCAATCTCCTGATACATCTCACTCATACAGGTACCCTTAGGGAAATCCCAGTATTTAGGAGTTACATGAGATGACAGCAGTGAGTTCCACCACCTGCACCCAGGTCATTTTAGTTGGAGTGAATTTTAGAGCCCTAGAAACCAAAATTGTCATCAATTAAAGGGAGGAAACCTCCTTGCTGGATCCTAGTGGACTCCATGTGTTCATGAGCTCTGAACCTGGACAGTCTGTCCAAAGTCCTTTCCATAAACTTCCCAGGGAAAAGGACCCAGCAGCCTCCAACACAGCATGAGGCAAAGCACCTTCTTAGCACAACATGCACAGGGTAGCAAAATATGTTCATTTATTCAATAGCAAGCTGTTCATTGCTCTTATCTATCTAAAAGAAAAAATTGGAATTCAAGCATGTTTCTTCAACTAATTATCAGAAGGAAGCTTTATTTCCCTAATTAGAAGTCCTATCGTATTTCTAATGCTGAATTGGTTGTGGAACACTGACTCACTTCGGAGCAGCACACCTAGTTTTGAGCACAGGGCAATGAACAAGTGGAGATGAAGAGCATGGTGTATCCACCCCATGGTTTTTGACTGTCCCAGTTCCAGCAAACCATGATCTATGTTACTGGGCTTTGATTTGCAGGAACGCACACAAGTTTGCCCTGCAAAAGTCTCCATCCTGGGAGGTGCTCAAGGCCATGGATGGGGCCCTGGGCAACCTGATTTGGTGGGGAGCAACCAGACCTATGGCCAGGGCTGGAACTGGGTCCCTTCCAACCCCAGACGTGCAGTGTGTTCCTTTATTGTCATGTCCTCACATGATAAAAAGGGCATTCTTAACAGTCCCTCTGGAAAATAAAGAAAGGATTTCCCTTGTTGACCACAATGTCTATGGATCTTTCAGAGGAGCAACAAACTGACTTAAAGTTTCCCCCAGGTAAACCCTGCTCAGCTCCAACATGCTTTCCCATGGAGATCTGAATGGTTTCCAACCTCTATGGGAAGCTGCGTGTTGAAACCCACTGCGCCAGGATCGAATGAGCTTCCCACCTGATGATGCTCTGCTGCTCCAGCAGGTTTTAAAACACCCCAAATTAAAAGATGATGATGCATATAGATCTAATAGCCCAAAGCAGGCTGGAGTTTGCAAGTAGGTTGATTTTGCTTTTAAACTAATGGGATCTGTAGCCCTCACAGGTTAGGGATGAGGCAACTGCTGTGATGAAGAGACAGAAGAAGCCACATCAGCCAATGCACTGCTGGGCTTCCCATACTACAGCACTGGAATAAAAATAATGTGCTAGGAAAGGCTGTTTTGCAGTAGATTGGATAGCACAGCTTTTCCTGGCATGTTCCTGGATCAAAGCCGAATTCGATAGCATTAATTATTCAAAAACCAACAAGATGCACTTTGTCAGTGAAAGCAACAAAAAATAGTAATCAGATCGGTGTTGTTACACTGTGAAGAAGCAAAGCAGATTTTGTGCAAACGATTAAACTCATTTGTGCAGTCAACCTACTCGTACAGTTTGTGCAGATCTGCGAGTTGCTGCCACCAGTTTCATCAGCTGTGAGGAAATGCAGAGCTCACACATGGTGCCTTGTCAGACGTGGCTGATGGTCCTTACATAGTTTGGTTTTTTTTCTGCTTTGCTTTCACAGCTTAGCACATACACATATATTCATAGAGTCACTTAGAATGGCTTTGATGGGAAGGAATCTTTAAGACCATCCAGTTCCAAACCCTGCTGTGGGTTGGGTGCCACACACCAGATCAGGCTGCTCCATCCAATCTGGCCTTGAATGCCTCTATATTGTTCTCCTTACGTGGGAGAGACGAGCAAAATGGGGCTATTTTTCTTCGACAAGACTTCAAATAACCTTTCTGCTCTTCTCCTCTCCCCAAACACAAGCAAGATCACGGTACCAAGAAGAAACAAAAAAAGAATACATAGAATAAATAAGTCAGCGTTTGGCTAAATCTATTTTGGTAACTGGAGAACCCAGAGGGGAAAACCATGAAGTTGACAGCGGCAGGGAGCAATTTCTACGTTGCCTGGGTGTTTTGGAAGGTGCTCATGGTGTGTTCTCTGTCACCGAGGTTTCAGCCTCATGCACTGTACTCATGACCCACATATTTTGGCTTGGCTATGAAACTCACTTACAGAGCCCTGTCCACTTCCATAAGCTTCATTCTGCTGCCCGAGACTGCCTTTGCTTGTCAGATTTTAATTACTTTGTCAGAAGATAATTGTGGCTTTTTCTCCACTCTGCTCCCCAGGCTATTTCATCTCAGATCCAGCACTGGGTTCATCTTCTTATGAGAGGCTGAAATGCCTCTCATAAGAAATGCCCCAGAATTGTCCTGCAGTTTCCTCAGCTTGGGTCATTCACAGATACTTGCAACTGCTCCCTGGTTTGGGGGTTCTGTTTAAAAATGCATGGCTTAGATCTCCCGTTTTTATAAGGAACGCAGCATGAGATTTCTATCCTAGGATTCATAGTCAACATCTTTTGCCTGAGGCAACTGAAAATTGCAGTACCAACAAGTGCTTCATAACCAGCCTGTGCCAGAAACAAGGCTGCCTTCTGGCAGCTTTTTCCAGTGGCCATGCTCTGCTCACTTTAATAACTCAAGTCGATGTACAATCAGAGAATCACAGAATTTCTAAGGTTGAAAAATACTTCTCGGATCACCAGGTCCAACCCCACCTCCAGTGATGGTGACATTGCCCTGGGCATCCTCCAGGGCCTCAATGTCTTTCTTGCAGTGAGACTTGGGTCTTCAATACCTAAATACTCTGTCAATACTGCCATGAAAAAATGTTTCTATAGGAGAAAACTGTCTACACGCCATCACCTTTCAACATGTCATCTCCAAAATGTCATCTCTTATGAACAGTATAACCTTTTCAAAACTATTGATTTTCGATTTGGTCCAGCATCAATGCAAAGGAAGCTCAGCTGTTCCTGTACTGCAGCACAGTTGACCGCCAGCTCTACTTTTCCTTAGCTACAAGTAACCGTGTTTTAAAATTGCAAGAAACAATACTGTTAATACATTTGAGGCACTTAATTAGGTCTCAGGAGCTCTGCTTTCTTGGAAGAAGGTTGCTTGTTGAAGAGCATCCTTTGCAGACCTGAAATCTCCAGGATTTCTTTTAACAGGATGCAGCAAGCCAGGTGGGGAGGTGCACAACAGCACACAACAGTTCAAACAGCAGAGAGGCTCCAAAACGTTTAGCATCACCATCTCCCTAACCAGAGGGCCCTGAAAATGCAGTTCAGCACAGTTATTTTTCCTCTTTTGATATTTATTGATCCCACAGTAATTGAAAACTGACAATGGGGTCCCAGCCAGCCCTGACTCTATTTGCCTTCCCTCACAGAGCTCATACAGACACAAGCAGCATCTTTATTTCCCCAGAAATTCCTCTTGTTGTGCAATGCTCTTTTCCCCCTTTCCACCTCTACCCTGCAGGTAAAGCACACGAACCATTGCTCTGTCACATCTCTCTCACCACGCAGGACAGGTTGCTGTTAAATACTGCAAAATGTGCTCATTGTGCAGGGGCTGGGCTCTGTGCCCCCAGCCTTCCCCTGCTTGTTGGCTGGGTCTCTTGCTCCCAGCACTGCCCATGAAGACCATCTGTTCTGTAACCAGCAGAAGGCACGCACAGCTCGGATCGAGCAGGAGCTGCAGCCAGACGAGCAAAAGGATTTCTGCTTCAGCCTCTTGCCTGGTGCTAACCCGTAGGTTTGTTCTCAGCTGTTCATTTTCCTGTATCTTACACGAGAATGTAAGTCTAGAATTCTATTACTCTGTTCAGAACCAAAGCCTTTATGCCACACAGGTGTCTCTTCCCAGAGCAGAGGGGTTAGAAGTAGGTGGTCTTAAAGGTCCTTCCCAACCCAAATCATTCTATGGTTCTATATCTGATTTGGTGGGTCCCTGCCCCATGGGAGGGTGTTGGGACTGGATGGGCTCTGAGGTCCCTTCCAACCCAAACCATTCTGTCATTCTGTGGTGTTACATTATCACTTACACCACAAAGCAACACCATCAAGACACAATCTCCCACCACCATAGTATGACTTGAGCTAGAAGGAACCACAAAGATCATCAAATTTCAACACCCCTGCCACATGCAGGACCACCAACCTCCAAAACCGGTACTAGACCAGGATGCCCAGGGCTCCATCCAGCCTGGTACTGAACACCTCCAGGGATGGGGCACCCACAGCCTCTCTGTTCCAGCACCTCACCACTCTCCCTATGATAGAACCACGTAGAACACATCACCTGCATGGCTTCCATTCTCACTTCTGAGAATGCCATCTTTATTGAGTTTCAGTGCTATGCAATGGGCCTTTTTCTCATTCAGAAGCAAGCCACCATCAAGCGTTACCTCTTTTCATCTTCTGCTTCTATAATTAACCAAACTTGGTGGCCAAAGCCAGCACTGCACACTGAGCACCTGCATCTCATTGACTAGGAAGCAGCAGTTTCCTAGCTGGAACGCCAGCACCTGCCTCTTGAAGTTCACTAATCCCACTAATTGGCTCCTCCCCTCCATTTTGCCTCTAAACATGCACTCTGAGGGTGAAAAGAAGAGCTGCCACCTGCTACTACTTCTTTACATGATTCCCAGAGGATTACTTCTATATATTTATGAGGACAGAGAAGCTGTTTTCCCTCCAGGTTTATTCTGAGTAATGGGCTCTGTCCTGGTAGGAGGGACACGTATGGGACCTGGGGCTGCTGCTCACATGGACCCACAGCTGCCAGCACACTGGGGACTTGAGAAGCCTTTAATTATCCCCTTTCAGTGCATCAGGCGAATGCTGCCTCTGAGCACATAATATATTGTTTTAGTAGGCTGCCACGAGAGATCTTTTGGAAATATAACTTAATTCATGAGCTGACTTAGGTGTGTGCTATTTATATTATAACTTATAGCTTTCATAATGTTGGCTTGGTCCCCAGTATTTGGGAGCTGATCTGCAGTTTGCTTTCTGTGAGCGCCTGCAGTCCCTGGGAGTGTCTGTGTGACTGGTTATGCAAACACAAAAATGTATGCATGTGTTCTTCAGAAACTCCAAATATCTCATGGAAGCTTTTCAAGGAGAAGCTGTGGGCTCCTGAGATGTGGAGGGACGGAGGATAGGAGATGAACCCCACCGACCACAAAATGTTTGGTTTTAAACAGCATTTCTGATGGACTCAGGGTCCCTTCGTTGCTGCTATGCTCACTCACTGCATTACCCATGTGCAACACGCAGCTGTTGTAGTTTCTCAGTCATAAATGCTGCTGGCAAAACTGGTAATTTTGGCAGCAAAATGCCTGCTACAGGCAATTGAGGTTTTTTTTGCTTGAAGTTAGATATTGCCCTCTTACTTCCAAATGGAATTCAAGTAACATTTCAGCTATCAAAGGGAGCTTCAAGGCAAAACATGGAACTCATTCAGAGCCATTAACAGAAGCATTTTGAAGGGTTTCTTGGGGTGCTGCCTGTTCAGCTTTGCTTTCTTTGGGGATCAGCCACCAGCAAAGTACTGAACGAGGTGTCCAATGGTGTCCTTCACTTGGAGCAACCCAAGCAAGGCATGGGATGTGGCAACGAAGCACTGCTCCTCCAAAGGATGAGGGAAGGCACCCATCTATCCAAAAACAGACTTCTGCAGACGATGGAGACCTCAGTCATGCACACGAGAGAAGACTCTGGAGCATCACTGGCTTAGTGAAAAAATGTAGATTGACACCTACAGAACCTCATCCCTTCTCAGCCCCTGGATGTCTTTTACTACCAAAACTGGTTGGGAAATCATCCCTTCAGGCATATTTAAGAATATCGTGTCTGCGTATCTGCTGTAGACAGGAACTTTACCTTCTGGGGGGAAAAAAAGATCCATTTAAAAAATAATTATCGTTTGCAGAACCTATTTCCTCCCCGCAACGGACTCCCTCATAAACTCAAAGCATGAACTGCCCCAAGCTGGTTTACCATCCCTCTTCTATGACCTTCATCTAACTTCAGCTTTCACACTCAGAGTAGGAGTGAGTTATTTTGATTAACAGCGATTGCTTCTTTTTCAGACCCGTAAATCAACTAAAATAAGAAACTCATACCTTGAAAGATTTAGCAGAGTGGCTGCCAAGCATTTTTATAAGGTCTTTATTCACCCTCCGTTGTGCGCGCTGCTCTCAAAGGTGCCACAACACAATCCCTGGCACTATCAATTCCCCTGCCCCTTTTGCAAACATTGCATTTTTCCCGTGTTTCAGCAGAGCAGCCACATTAATATAGCTGTAGGACTGGCTTCTTTTCTTGTTTGGGCATAGTTGCCACTGATTGTATGAGTAATGTAAGCACAGCGCTGAGATTCGGGTCTGCTAATAATTTTGGATCTGACAGGGCTGCGTCCACAAGATGCGTGGGGAGAGCAGAGTTATTCTGTATAATGTTCCACTGTTAAACACTATTCAAAAACTCCTTAAAACCCTTTTAAAATCCTTTATTTGGTTTTTGTTTGAGATGTGCACGCTTGCCAAACCATATCTTTAATGGCAGCTGCTACCAATGGTGCTTGTTTTTACTGCAGGACACAGTAGCACCACACAGATGCAATGTCTGCCCACCTGTACTTTGGGCAGTCAGAGCTCACTCTTCCTCTCAATTCCATATAAAAGATCAGGCCTTGTTTGGATGGTTTGGCAAGAGCTGGTCTGTGGTTTAGTTGCAAGGACAATGCTTACTGAATGTAGCAAAGCTTTGACAATTCACCTTTATTTCATAGAATCATAGAATGCTTGGAGCTGGAAGGGACCCTAAAGGCCATCAGGTCCAACCCCTGCACTGAGCAGGGACACCCACAGCTCCATCAGTGCTCACAGCCCCATCCCCTGACCTTGGGTGTCTGCAGGAATGGGGGCATCACCACTTTGCAGCTCTTCACCAAGCACTGGGTTATGCTTAAACCAAGCCTTCAGGAACAATTTGCCTTCTGCCACACCAACATAATGGTACAGCAGTGCAATAGAGAGGGGGAACCCTGTAAAGAGAAGCCAGTGGAATGACATGCCTACAGAGCAGCAATGGCTTTGATTTAGGACCCTTACATCAAGTAGGAGAATTAGGGGAGGAAGATATCAAAACATGTTCCAGGTACGTCTTCACTTTAGCAGAGATAAGGCTCCCATGGATCCCAAGCAGGGAGCAGAACCAGGGCTGGGGCAGCCCCCAGCTCCCACCCAGCATGGCACAGCTGTGGCAGAAGCAAGTGGCCATGCCGAAAATTATAATTACACCTTCAGCTCTGTGCATTGAGATGAGTCACAGCATCACTGCAGCAGCTTTTTTACAGCAGCTCAAGTGTATTATTCATGAGGGCTGTTTAAAGAAGGCTGTAATCACAGGAACTTCTTCCTTTATGTCCCTAACCACACAGGATGAATCTGAGGACCACTTCAGCTCCCGTTTCAGACCGGATACCATTTGTGTGTACACAGCTTATGTGCTGAGGGATGCACAGGGGCTGAGTTTTGAAACTTTCCCCAGCTTTGGCCTAGGTTTGGACAATTTCATCTGAGTGAACTCAGAACAATGCTGAAGCACTTTGCTTTAGAGCTGCAGCCCTTGCCAAAGGCTGATACTCCTGATACACCTGTCCCTCTGCTTCCAAAGGTCCTCTGTTGGTCTGTCAGCTTTCAAAGCTGTCACAGAGGGCAGGGATGGGGACCATGGGGATTTGCTGTGAGCAGCAATGGGAAAGGGCATGGCAAGCAGCAAAGCACCTCCTGGAAAGGGGTTTGTGCCACTGCTTCCTAACCAAGGGGGCAAGAAATGCATTCAGTGAAGCACCAACAGTGCTGAGAGCATGATCTGCACCTTAAGCATGACTATATTGCAATTACATGTTAATTAGTCCCAACCCCGTTCATGGTTCCAGTCCTCCTCAAAGCCATCTAATTCATGGAAGAGTTGGGTAGCAATGAGAGCTGAGAGCAGGATCTGCACCTTAAGCATGACTTAAATAGGGCTGAGTGTTCGCGATGATTTTATGCCTTTTTTGGGGACTGCTTTTTAATAGGCATTGGGGAAAAATGAAGCCACTGTGTTCTGTAAAAGCAATGCCAGGCGTGAATGCTGTTTTCATGTGAGATCTTGGTGGTGTTTGCCAATAGAAGACAAGCATAAGCCACAGATGTTACTTAAGGACATCTTAATGTTGTGCTCGCTGTGCATTTTGCAGCCTAATTACACTGCCTTCATTATTAATAATGTACAATCTGGGGATTAATAGATTAAGACAGCTTTCATTATTTTATTTGGGTCGTTTGCGATGTAAGACAAAACCAGACAGCTGAAAAAGAAAAAAAGAAGTACAAATCCTTAGATGAGCAAAGATTGCTAAAAGCATGAATAATGGGAGAAAAGGAGAAGCCAAGATGCAGATCTTCTTATATCAATATGCCAAAAGTAACAGAGGCTGACTTCGTTTGGAAGGGAACAGAGAGCAGTTGGGGAATGCTAAACAGGGCTGCACATCATGCAGCAATCCTGAATTCCTCCAAGTAGGACGGTGAACAGAGGTGATGCATGCTCAGCCTCTGTCAGTCTGCAGACAGAGAAGGGAGGACACGCTTGAAAGTGAGGCAGAATCTGCCCCAGAGTCAGCAGGAGCACTCCCTGGCTTTGGAAAGATACTCTGTGTTTGTAGATTATTTTTTTTTAAAGCAGTAAAATTAAGAGATTTTGACTTCCCCCAGGCTACCAAAATCTGTGTTTGCTCCTTTTACATCCGTGCTTGCTTCTACCTCTTAACCTGGCTGCTAAGATACTGTAAGATACAGCAGAATCCTAGAGCAAATGGCTTTTTAAACTGTTGCAAGAAAGAATGGAGATTGGGAAGATATTTCAAAAATTACTTTTTTTGGCTTTCACATAGTACATATATCCTTTCTCCCTCAAGCCCCTTCTATAGAGATTTCTCATGCATAAATAACATTAACCACTAATTCCCAGGCAGTGTGCAAAGTATTATTTTAAGAAGAAACAAGAAAGACAGCCACCAGGCTCACATACATCACCAGCCACTTGTGCAGGGCTACTGCTGCTTTCTGCACGTTAGGGAACGGCAGCAAGAGATCACACTAAGTGCTCCAAACACCAGCACGACTCCTTTTCCTCACCCAAACCCTCCCAAAATCATGGACCACCAGCAGCAGAGCAATGCAGAAAGCAGTGTGTCAGCATGAAGGGGTTCAGCATCAAGGCCCCATCATTTCAGCTTGACCCATGGCCAAACAACCAGAAGGTGCTCATGCCAAAAGGGGTCTTTTTAACCCACACCATAGGTTTTGCTATAAATTTGCCTCTTAGCAAGCATCGACTTTCTTCTGTGTTAATTTGCAAGGTCTTCATTTGTGGTGTTGAATCGAGTGGTTTAGAAGGCACGGTGGGGATGGGTTGATGATTGGGCTTGATGACCTTTGTGGTCTTTTCCAGCCTTAATGGTTCTATGGTTCTAATTGGCATGGTTGCTCTGCCCTGCCTCTCATCCAAAGTAATGTAGTAATGCTGTGTGTGCCAACAAAGGACAGCCAATCTTTGAAAGATTGATCATCTCTTCATAAGACCTCTCACGTTTTATTTTTTTAACATGAGAATCATATCCAGAGCCTCCATTTTTAGGAGCACTATCTGCTTGAAAACTAATAAAAGCTTGAGCTGGGTGACTGAGCAGCAAATTATTGGATTTTCCATAAGATCCAGAGGAAGTTAAGCAGAAAGAGCAGGTCACCAACCATCAACCTTTCAACAAAAGAGTTAATTAAATTCAAATATCAACAGGAACAAAAAAAAAATGCATCTTTTGCTTAGAATGAAAATTTTCATGTAACATTTAGCTCACGAAAAGAGCGGCTAATTCCATTTACGTTAATATTAAACCAGCATAGCTTTGCCTTTAGCTTAATCACCAAGCAACCAGAAGAACGCAGGCTATTCAGCAGTAATCCCACAAACATGTCTGGGGCTGAATTCTGACACTGCACCATTAAAATCCATGGAGATCTTCCTGAGACTCCCATCACAGGAGAGGCAAGGATGTACGAACCGACGTACAATTAGATGTTAATTGGTCCCAACCCCATTCACGGTTCCAATACTGCTCAAAGCCTTTTAATTCGTGGAAGATTTGGGCAGAAATGATAGCACCAATTATTGCTAAGAGGTACCAAGGTGCATTACTGGATATTTATTATTAACAGCATATCTTAAAGCACTTCTCACCCCAAGGATCCCCATGCTTTTACACGCATTAATTAATGAAGAGTCTCACGCTATCACTGAGAAGTAGGCAAAAATTATTCCCAACTCACAGATAAGTGAGGAAGATGGGAATTAAATGACATTCTTACATTTACACAGCGGGTCAAAGGCACTTCATCCCAATGGGGAAAGCAGCTCTTTGGTGATGAAGGGGTCCTACAACCACAGAACCCTTGCAACAAAAAAAGTCAAGTTTGGAGAAGATCTGCATTGTTTGTTTGCCAAATCCCTGTGCAAATGAAATCGGAGCCGACATGTGGTGAGTGAATTCATTGCAGAGCAGCTTTGCCTGTGGCCCAGAAGGAGTTAAGTTATAAGGGGCTGCAACATCTGGACAAAATTGGCTGCCAGGGTGAACTTCCATGGATGTTTTGAATACTTTTGCCTCTTTCCAGTATCGATAGCAAGCACTCTCTTTTAAAAAAACACATATCTTCTATTAGCATTTCCTAAGAATCAAGGGAGTTTTTGCTCACAAAATTACCTTCCTCTCCAGCATCCGAGGCACAAATTTGAAGAAGTAACTTCACTTTTTATCAAGCAACTGTTGGTACACGGGGAAAGAACACAAAGGCTGTATCTCAAAGAGCCATTCAATATTTATCAGCCTTTGGGAGACACAAATACAAGCATGAAGCTTGGCTGCTCTGCGTGCATGTTGGGCTCAGTGTTGCTGCCCCTGAGCATGGAATGGACCCATGCCACCTCCCTGCTTGCACAGGGCATTGCAGGACCTGCTCAGCATGCATGCTAGCAGCCCTGCAGCCTGCAGCATGCTTTCCATCTGCACACATCTCAAAGTAGATAAGGACAATGATGCCCTATCGCTGCGTGCTGTCCCCTCTTATCTGCACCTTCCTATAGGCTTCTTGTGCCTTGCTACCAAGCGATGCTTGCAGAGAATCAAACACATTTTTCTCAAGTTTTCATTTCCTTGCCTCATTCAGAACACAGAGCAGGGGCTGCAAAGCCAGGTAGGATTTTCTGTTTCATTTGTTTCCTGCACAATTGGTGTTTTCACTGCTTATTAGCTGGAAATCTGCATTGCTGATAAACCGCTGCGATTGCAGAGACTCTCCAGCCTTCTTAATTGCTCCTTCCACATTTATGAGGATACTTTTCATTTATCTCTCATGAACTCTAATTAAAGCTTGCAGAGGTTTTACACACACACTCACGCATGCACTTCCCAGATCATGAATATACATCAGTTGCAAGTCACATAAAGTTGCCATCATCTTTCCTTCTGCATTTAACAGGTCTCCATGGTTGAAAAGCTCTGCCTTGGGTCAGAGGTGGGAGAGCAATAGGTGAGTGAAGGTGGTGGGTAGATTGGGATTTGGGGATTACCTGGGCAACAGCTTGATTTGCAACATCTGCAGCCTGCAGGAATAGAATCATAGAACCATTAAGGTTGGAAAAGACCTCCAAGATCAAGTCCAACCCCAACTTATCCCACCATGCCCCCACGACCCTCAGTGCCACATCTCCATGCTTCTTGAACATCTCCAGGGAAAATTCTTTACAGATGTTCTCAGTCTTGGTACTCCTTGCCTTAAGGAAAGGCATTTGCTCACATGCTCTACTCTTTTATAGACATACACATATATATTTATCTCACCCAGGCATGGCGCTGGGTTGCTACACAACACCCAGCTTTGATCTCTCTCCTGGCATGACCTCCATAGAGCAACAAAAACATGGGAGTCAATACTAATTTATCAACAATTAATTGAACAAGAGACCTGTTGAGGATCTCTTCTGTGCCCTTTAAACACGAGGTTTCCTTCCTGATTGTAGAAGGGATTTTGCAGTGGGTTTTTTTTTTGTTGTTCTTTTCGGGGAGATGGGGAGAAAGTCTTCTACTTTTGTAGGGCAAGAAATATTGAAAGCACCTCTGGGTTTTCAATCTAGCAATAGCAAACCTAACGCCAAATAATGAGCATTTTCCAGTACCAAAGGAGAACAAAACAGAAGAGAGGGAAGGAGATCAGAGCCAGCCCAATGTCACGGCACTGAAGCATCTTTTACTGAATGCATTTCTAACAGCTCTGGTCTTACAGCACTTGGGTGATGGCAAATGTAATATTGCTTTTCAGTGCTGTTACCCAGTGATATAAATATTTTCTCGCAGTAATTGCAGGCAAGAGAATCCACCCATTGCAGAGCAATAACACGGAGAGTGCAAGAAGAAAATGAAAGCCAAATCCATGCCTTGGAGTCCCAGGCAGAAACCTCAGTGAGAGCTTACCCAAATGTCAAAGAAATAAATCTGTGCCCAATTCACAGAACAGAAATGCAGAAAGAGAAGAGTTAACTGCTGGATGGGATCACGTTGTCACCGGCTGCTCTTTGCTTCCCTGTCCCTTTGCAACAAAACCAACTTCTCTCTGCTATTTTTCATCTTTGCACCTCATTGGAAAAATCTAAGACAGGCTTTTGCAGGATTCCTCCCCTGTTTGTACACACTGCACTGTACACCCTGGAGCAAGCTGTATTGAGAGCAAGAAACAAACTGAGACACAGCAAGGCAAAGCAGCAGCATGGCAATGCTGTGCATGGCAGAACAGCTGAGTTTACATTCTCTCCATGATGCAGACACTTGTACTTGGTGTGCATTGGGATTTTACAAATGCCAAAAGTCTTTTTACTCCAGTCCCAAGGGTGGAAAGGAGCAGAGGCTGGCCAGAGTACAACGGTGTCTAAATGAACACAGCAATCCTGGGCTGCCAAGGAACAGCAATGAAAAACGTGCAGCCAGAACTATTCTTACTTGGCCACCATGCATCAGGCTGATTGCAAGAGTAAAATATTGGGTGTGCTTCATGCCTGAAGTTATAGATCTGGGCAACTCATGGTAGTCAAGTTCTGAAAGAGTTGGCCTTGTTGTTGAAGCCTTCTGACCAATTGTGCAGCAGAATTCTTCCAGAAGCCACATAAAGAAGGTTTCTGGCAGTGATTTGTACAAATAGATGTGTGACTCTTCCTTCATCTGCCTTGAAAACTTACACAAATGCAAGTAGTTGCTCACATGCTCTACACTTTTATAGACATACACGTATATATTTGTCTCACCCAAGCACAGCGCTGGGCTGCTACACAACACCCAGCTATTTAAACTTCACAGATTTAAAGACTCAGAGAAATGTTACCTTCCAATTGGGATTGGCTTTGCTGTCACTGGCAAAAGAAACACGGGAGACAGAGCTTTTGACCTCAGGCACGCACTGGGTCCTGTGATAACCCCATCTCTGTCTTAAATCCCAGCTAACTAGATAGCATCACACATTTGGGAAAAACTCTTCCTTCCGCTAGAATGGACGGACAGAGAAAATCAGCCTTAAAACACCAATCCCATGGGAATCAATAAACTACAGGCAGCTAAAAACAAGTCATGAATAATGAGAAGCCAAGGTGTGGTGTTCAAAGGGACCAGGGTTCCTATCAAGCCTCACCATTTGTGGGTAGCTAATGATGTGCAGAGTTGAGTTGGTAAAGGCAGCAGCGTCCGTGTTTCCATGCATCTCCTATTTTAAGGCTACTTTTGATCTCCCTTCATTATACGGCACATCATCCCCCTAATACATTGAACTAACAGAAGCAAATCAATTTTTCCTCTCCCAGATCATGAAAAGAGGGAGCAGGTTGGCAGGCACACGTTTAGGGAAAGGCATCATGGCCTGGGCTCATGTAACACATGCTAATGATGCCATTAGAGACAACAGGAGCCTTGATGAAGCTTGCTAGATGCCACGTTTTATCTTCTCCTTCAATAGAACTGGAGTCCTTTGTGCTCCCTGCCTGACTAGCCCAAGCAGGATCATTAGAAGATGGGCTGCTGCCTTGGAAGGGGTTCAGAAGATTTCTGCTTATGGAAATGGGATGACAAGATTAATTTAAGAATCACTACACAGGGAACAGCAGATTTATTTTTCAGGCTTTCCCCTGTCCTGGTTTTATCTGACGCTGTTTTCCAAGCCAAACCAGTTTGCAAACTTGAGTGCTGACATGCAGCTTAAAATTATGTTTTATATTATTCCATAAAGGAGAATAATTCTTGTATCTACTTCTGCATCCCCCAAAACACATCAGCGTGGCAAGGATGCTTTTAGAAATCAAACAATTCAAGTGCACTGAAAGAAAGAGCAAATCCTCCATTCTTTTTTCTTCCTGTAGATACCAATACAACCCACTCATATGAAAGTAAAGGTCACAGTGTTTTGTTCCTAAAGCTTGGGCTGCTACGAGCCTGATGGTGGAAAGCATTTAACTAGCAAGCAAAATATTGCAACAACACAGTTGGTTTTGTACAACAGGTCTCTGTGGAAAATGAGAACTATTTTTAAAGGTCAGTTTATGTAATGGAACTACTGCTAGTCAGCCTGCATGGTCTATAGCTACCATCGCTGGGTATACGATGGTCTGCCTTGGAAAGATGACAGACTGCTGAAGAAAAGAATGTAATTTAAGACAGCTCCAGAAATTATGTTTAATTTTCCGGGGGAGAAAAGAAAACAGAGAGCAATATTAAAAGCAAACAGCTGGTGGGATATGGAATGGTTAGAAGTCAGTCATACCAAGGAGGTTTTCCTTCTGAAGTATTTCCTCTCACCTTAAATGATTTATTTTATGGGACCTCGGTGTCAAAACTAAAGGGCTTGTGGTGATGACAGTTCAAATATTTTCCAAAGGGAAATAAGGTGAGATCCTCCACCCAAACCAACATCAGCTTCCAGCAGTATCTATGGATCAATGAGAATGCCCCCTCCCTGCAAGCACTCAAGGCCAGGCTGGAGGGGGCTGTGAGCAACCTGACCTAGAGGAGATGTCCCTGCCTATGGCAGGGGGTTGGAACTAAATGATCTAAAAGGTCCCCTCCAACCCAAACCATTCTACAATTCTACGATTAACACTTGCTGAAGCTTTCTCCCTTAAGTTACTGAAAGCTGAGGCATTTCACTAAAACCCTGGATATTAAACAAAAAAACTTCCAACTGCAAATGAAAACGGTTTTCACCCTATAACTCTGGGGCAACATCCATTCTATTTTGTTGACAACTTCTGCTATTACAGCCTCCTGGTTTATTTTCTTTCTCTGCCTAAGAAAGCAATGAACCTCTCAGCAGGGATGCAGTCGGATATCTCGACATCCTCATGCTTGCTGAATCACGCCTGGTCCATGACTGAAATCCAATTAAATCTAAGCCAGCTGCTCCACGCTAGGCTAATCCTCTCTTACCTCATCATTCATGGTATGCATGCATCTGAAAAGTCCTGTCCGAATTGAGAGATCATCTCTGTGACTATTTATTCCTCCTGTAACAGAGCCTAAGTGGGCCCTGATGATAATCACACGCTGCTGTGAAAGGAAACAAGTGGAAAGGTGGTATTTCTCCCAGAGAGCTTAAAATCCACTCAAAGTCAATTCAACTCTTTATGGAAACAGCTCAATGTTCAGAACTTCCTGAAAGCCTGGCTTTTGGGGTCAGGCATCTGGGAATTGAATAGGGGAGATCATTAACCTACTCTAGGTTGATTCTGGTGCCTGGATGCATCTTCGTGGCATTCATTAGATTAATTGCTTCAAAATGCTAGATTAGGTCTGATGCCTGTGACACAGCCGTGAGCTGCTGTGTACCTTCTGCTCCATGCTGGGCACATCTCTCACAACAGCAATTAAAAACAGAAAGTAGAAGAAATAAAAAGTAACGCAGGTGAAGCTGGAGGAGGATTTAAAGTTGGGAGCTATAATGGATTCTGGTCACATGTCTCTCAGAAGCAATAAATCCTACTGAGGGAAACGTCGAAGGAAAAAACACTGCTCAGCTATAAAATTCCACCTCTGAGGATCATAAAGCACCATGCACAGAGCAAACATCCTTTCCAGGCATAATAGGACTGTCAGAAGTGATTGACAGCAATGACAATCTGTCATAGGAGGCCATACCCATGTGATAGCATCCCGCATGGAGCCGGTTGGCAAAAATGAAATTGTTTATCCATCCCTGTACTACTCAGAGGATGGGACGTGCTGTATAGGGTAAATGCACCTTTTCTCACAACCTGCTGTTGTGCACCAGCATCACCTAAGCACAGCTTTTAGTTCTCATTGTGCTGCTACTTCCATTCCCACCTCCACCCCCCCCCGAATTTCCCCCCTCTCATGCCCTCTCAGCAGGCTGCACGCTGAGCGCTGCCGAGGGAACGCAACGCCGTGTCACCTCCAGGCTGATGCTGCCAAAATCCCACACAAACAGGAGAAATGAGCAATCTGGAGGCAAAGCTCCAGCACGCTCTCTGAGGGAGGGTGATGCTCCTTGGCTGGCAGCGAGCAATCCCTGCCATGGGTTATTTTTATGATGAGAAAACCCTACTTTAGACGGATGGAGACCTCCAGGGTCAAGAGATCCCTGCAGATTGCAATGACTTCCATTAAATTCCTGTCTTCCGTGGGCAGAATCTGAGCTGACAGCCTCCACAGAGCTTATTACCTGTCCCCAGATACCGTTTAATGCTGACAAGGGAACCTCTCAGCATACTGACAGCCGCATCTTGGTCAGCACGCACTGTATATCCATGGGCAACTTGCCCACGCTGCTCCTGTTAACATCAGTGACATTCCTGTAGGACTACCTTCAGAGTAATGTCCCATTTGATAGAATGAGAAGTAATGGCCTTAAACTGTGCCAGGAGAAGTTCAGATTGGATACTTGGGAAAATTTCTCAGAAAGAGTGGTGATGCACTGGCATAGGCTGCCCAGGGAGGTGGTGTGGTCACCATCCCTGGAGATTTTCAATGTAGAGATGTGGCACGGAGGGAGATGGCCAGTAGGCACAGTGGGCTTGGGATGGGGTTGGACTTGGTGATCTTGGAGGTCTTTTCCAGCCTTGATGATTTTGTGATTCTCTACTAGAGAAAGTCCTGTTGCATATGGGAGGAGATGGTTTCCTTCAGGGTCTGTTTCTGTGTTCTGCATTCACCAACAAGTGATCTCCAAGTTGACAAAACAGACTGGGGAATAGATTCTTCCAAGAGTCCAAAAGAGGGGGAGAAGGCAAAGGGTCAGGAGAACGGAGTCCGGATTCTGGCTCTCAGATAACACAGCTCTGAAACCCCCTGTGCCTCTGCTGTGGTTCCTCTGCTCCACAGCAAGGAGCATCCCTTGGTTTGTTCAGCTCAGAGAAGTGGAGGGTGAGGGGAAGTCTCGTGGTGACCTGCAGCTCCATCATGGCATCCTGCTGCTCCATCACAGCCTGCAGAACCATCATGGCAGCCTGCTGCTCCATCGTGGCCCACATCTCCTCATGGGGAGCAGAAGGTCAGTGCTGAGCTCTCTGGTGACAGCAACAGAGCCCAAGGGAACATCATGGAGCTGTGTCCAGTGGGGGGGTCAAGGTGTGTAAGGAAAGGCACCGAATTCTTGACATTTTCCTCTGCTGTTGGCATTTCCTTCATCAGTCGCTCAAGCAGCACTTAATATGCATTCAGGACAGCCAATAAGTAGTAAAGCAATTCTCAGGTGCTAAAAAAAGAATTCCCATGTAAGGAATTCTTCCATCGGCACTTTTTGCCCCATTTTTATTCCATCTGCAGTGTGCAGATGCCTGTCAGCACCCGCCGGCTCTCACACCTGACTCCCCAGAGGTATTGCCACCTGCAGCACAGGCAGCGTGCACAATCCTAAGGCTCAGTTTAACCCTTCTCCTCCTCCATGTCCTTGCAGCAATGCCCCAGTCAGTAATCTGGGATAAAATGGAGGGGACTTGGCTGAAGACATACGGATACAAGAGGAGCACCATGGCTGGCAAAGCCTGAGTGGATGTCTTCCAGGGTGGCATTTCTGGCTCTGTTTTTTGGGTGTAATTGGCTCCCTTGCTCATCTTTCCCACTGAACTGTGAGCACTGACCACCCTAAACCTTCAGCACATCTCTCCATTTGCAACCCAGCCTTTGTTACCCACACCAGGGATTCCCAGCTTGCTTCTCGCATGCAACAAAACCTTGTTAGCTAAAGCAATTAGAACTAAAGGTCTTTGAAAGCGAGAGAAACAGATAAGATAACCACCAGACTCCACTTGAGAGAATATGGAAATAAGACATGAAAACGTGTGTCTTTCTCTGTTTGCATTTCCCATTTAAACATTGGCAGCAAGTCAGAGGAAACCAAACCCCAGGGACCATCAGATTAGTGGTGATGCTATCAACACAGACCTGGGCTGACCCCCACAGTGGCAAACTTAGCATGGAATAGTGACCAGAAAAAACCCTGGGTAAGATAACTTTGCATACAGCACAGCTAATCCTTACAGAGTAATTCCCTCCGTGTTTATTTTCTTGCTGGGTTTCTAATGGGAGGTGATAGGCACAAGATGTAATAGGGGCAATAGCAACCAGATATTCCATTAAAAAAATAATAAAGCACAAAGCAACATCTGCACAGGATTTCATGACTTTTAACTGACATTTTGGAGGCAGATTAAACCAACAGCTCAGCTGTGAGTCTAGCACTTCCAAAAGTGGCATCAGCACAGATGCTTAGTGCCAAAATGATTTTCTTTTGCTACAGATGATGCTGGGTTTCCATCCAGGGGTATATCAATCTCCAGCCCTAAGTGGTGTTGCATTTGGGTCACGGTTTAGTGGGCAATATTGGTGGTAGGTGGACAGTTGGACTAGTTGATCTCAGAGGCCTTTTCCAATCTTAATGATTTTGTGTTTCTATGATAAATCTAACACACGGGCCCATCAAAAGCTGTTCTCTGTACTGAGATGGCCTTGCCACAGCTGTGCATTTTGGAAGCACACGTCAGTTATAAACAAGTGTTGGGGACCAACGTTTTGCACTGGTAAAGCCAGTGAAAGGTGCCTTTCTTGTGTGACAACAGATGCGAATGTATTGCTTTCGTACCTGTGCATCCATTAAGAGGTGCCTCATCAGCATCATGGCACTCTTCAGAGATTCCTTCTCGCTGGGCAGAAAGGCATCCTCATCTTCATCCAGAGTTTTTGACTTGTTCACGATAAAATGGGAGATCTGGTCGTTCAGGGAGTGCAGCGACTCCACAGCTGGGAAGACAGAGGAGAGCAGAAAGGGCATGAAGCCTCATCTACTGGTTGGCCACCCAGCCCATGGCAGAGGGTTGGAATTAGATGGTCTTTAAGGTCCCTTCCAACCTAACTCTATGATTGGATGAAACATGCTGCGATGCACGGATGGGAACGAGATGTGCTCAAACTTGTCGGCACAGAAGAGTTCATTGCACATAAATTAATGTGATATTTCCTGAATTCATCTGATAATAGCATTCATAAAACCTAAGCTGAAGTTTAGGCTGAGAGACAAGCCTTCTCCCCTGAGCTGTGGCAAATCTAAAGAGCAGCACCGCGTAGCCATGAAGAGAGAAAATTGCTCAAGGTCAGGGAACGGGTCGTTGATGGAATAAAAATATGAAAAAATCAGGCTCTTGCTCCCAGCTCTCTGCACGTGCTGAGACCCAGCTTTTCAGAGCAGACAAAAGGCACAAAAAGTGGCTTTTTGCAGGATAGGAGAGAGCAAGACTAACAACTACAACAGCATTTATCTCATCTCTGCACGGTCAGTTTGTGATGCAGTTTGCTTTTAAACTTTTGCAATTGTGAGTCTACGCTCTAGACTCATTAAATAAATGAGGCCCAAATAATTCTTCAGAGTATTCCCCTCCTGCAATGAAAGCCCTCAATGAGGTTGTGGCTCCCAGCAGCACATTGCTGCCACATGCAGCAGGTATTGCAGCCCCTGCTCTGCTCCAGCTGCTGTGAGAAAACAATGTATAATTTGGGATGCCTTGACAAACTGATTTCAAGAACACCAGGCAATTGAAATACACTCAACCTGGTTCTGTCCAAAAATGATCTTACCACAAAATTCAGAGTAGCAAAGATTAGCAAAGAATTTTTTTTTCTCCTCCAGTGAATATAAAAGATTGAAAAACAAGAGATTGAAATAAGGGTGGAAAGCAGATGACCTTAAAGGTCTCCTTTCCAGCCAAACCATTCTATGATTTCTGTGATTTAAAATAAAATCCACATTGAGATTTTGCCTAGTTAAAGTAGCTAACTGTATTTCTTGAAAGGAAGAAAATCAGAGCTCAGCATTCCTCCATTCATGTGCACGTAGCACCAGACAGCTTACCAAAAACGCCATTCAACCAAAAACTTGATGGCTGCAAGCAAAAGCTTCACTAAATAATAACTTCACATATGATTGAGACTTATATATACCAGGTATTATATAGGTATTAATCCCCTCACACCCTCTCTGACCAATGGATAACTGAGGACGGGCCATTTCTTCCTATTCTTGCACCAGAAGCCAACCTGTGCTGCTAGCAATGTGAGCATCCATTGGAGCTCTCCTCCAGCTGATGGCTTTGCCTCAGATTTCAGCCAGAAATTGGCACATGCAGCATTTTGCAGCCTTTGTACTTAAAAGTAATTAAAGAAAAAAAAAATTATATTATCCTAAGTTTCTTTAAACTTCTGGTTTGAAGCAACAGCTCCATATTCTTCATTATTTCCTCTTTTACCCTTTGGGAAGCGCTATGTTCAAAATCTGGTTGTTGAAACAAAGCGTTTTCCATGCAGATGATGGAACAATGTTTTGAAAATAAACCAGTTTGGATCTTCTCCATGGAAATAAAGCATGGGTTTCTGAATCTCTGACCACTAAAGTAAAAACAAAGAACGCCCAAACTGAATGTCCCATGTCACAGCCTGGTCACACACAGAGATACCTGGTATTCCTCATTTAAATCAGGAGCAACATCCTGCCTTGTGCAGACACAAAATGTAAGTGAGAAAGATAGAGTGGAAAACCTTCCAAAATAACAGGAAATCTTAAATATCTGCGGAGCAGCCCAGTGTCAAACCAAGTGATTCCTTTGTAAATGTGTAACTTAGGATGAAAAACGTTCTGATTATGGACCCGAGGTAAAAGCACGCGTATATTGTGTTCAGTTTTAAAGATACTTGTTTGTGCCTTTAAGAAAGAAGAAAAAGTCAATTTTGCCTCCTTGTATCAGTGCTTGTGGCTTCATCTTGATAGCACATCAGTAATGCTGCGAGCAAGACAACCAGCTAAGTAAAAGTTACAGCTTGCAGAGCTTCCAGCTTTTCCAATTCCAATTTCAACCTTTCCTCACCGCAAGGATCCATCTCAAGAGATGAAGAAACCATCACAATTTTCCATTACTGCTTTGACATCGTCTACAATATGAAAGGATCTGTTTCAGGGGTGCTGTCAAGTCAGTCTTTTTCTGTGCAGAGCACTGCTGGGCAGAAATCTCCAGGGAGCAAAGGACGTGCAGAGGAGCAAGGAAATTGCTTGTTGCCAGAGATGGGGAGGAAATACATACATATACATAAACACATGGCACGAATTGCTTCAAGGAAGAGCAGTAAAACTGCTCCAGAAGATCCCATTTTATACCCTCCAGCTACTGCCCAGATGAGTGCAAAGCAAACTGTAGATAATACATCCTGAGAGTGACAGATAAAAGCCAGCAGTGCCTAAATTTAATTCTTGCTCACAGGATTGACTAAATGGAAGGCGACGTACACCAGAATTTTAACATGGGACACAGTGAAAGGGTTCCTGGGCTCATCAGCTGATTCAAGACAACGTCCAAGCTGGGCTTTTCTGCAAGCCACCAGCACTCATCACCATGGCTGGAGATGTGATCCCATGGAGAGAAAAGCCAAAAAGCCACACTGAGTGCACTGACCCTTGGAAAATCTATTCCAGCCAAGCACAGAGCAGTCTTCAGTGCGTGGGTTGCCAGGGAAAGTTCATCTCTAATGAGTGGTTCTGACTACCCAGCAAAAGGCAGTGACGTGTGTGGGCAAACTGTGCAATTCATTAAAGCTTAATATTACAAAACAGCTTCTCAAATAACATCTACAGGGTTTGTTTTTGCACAGAGGCAAAAGTACTCAAAGCACCTCAGGCCTTTTCTGTACCATCTCTCCCCTCTTTTTGTGTCACCATACCAATTACAGATGCAGGTCCCTGAAGCAAGTGCCTACTTTCAGCAGAGGCTCCTCATCCCATACAATGCATCTCAGCTGATACCTCCTGTGGAAGGGCAGTTAAAACTGATCTGATCAGCTTTCTGGCTAAATCTCTCTCTCTTTTTCAAAACAGTTAAATAGCAACTAAACAGTTAAATAGCAGTTCTCAAATACTCCCCCTTCAGTACCTCAGCAATGCCTTCTTCTCTTTGCACAGGTCTGGGGAGAAATTGGGAGCCAACACAGCTCGCTCTACTGGGGTAGGCTTGGAAACTCATGGCACTTTGGGGCTATGGGATGTGGAAGTGCTCCAGCTGCATGCAGTGTATGAAAAGGAGCTCTACAGAGAGCTAAGAGGTAAATAACACTGTCCTTACATACCACAGGATCATAAAGGTTGGAAAAGACCTCCAGGATCATCGAGTCCAACCATCCACCTACCACCAAACCTGCCCACTAAACCATGTCCCATCACCATGTTACTGTGGTTGCCTGGGTCTTTTGGATGGAGCAGCTGAGTTTTGCCTGATTAATGATTCTGATTAGGAAGCATTTCCACTGTAGCATTTGCTAATTGCATTTGGACGCTCCAATGAGTTTATTCACTTAGTAGAAGAAGAAATCTCCCTTGGTAAAAGCCAAGCTCTTGACAAGTGTTCCCCCTTCTCTGTTGCCAGTATGGCAATGGGTGAGCGCACACAATGAGACAAGAAGCTGACCTGCAAGGCCCACGACCAATCTCAAGGCAAAAGCTCCATCTGAGCAAACCAAGCCCAAAGGAACCCCAAAGAGCCCAAACGAGCTCCATCTCCTCTGGCTGAGCTGTCCAGTATCATGGTAGATGGGAAATACAGGTTGCAGCAACTCCTCCACCCGTGCATTTGTGACATTGCCATTTATATGGCCACACATTTCGCACTCTGCAGAAGCATCTAGATCTGAAACACTCTGTAAATATTGTCTCCTGTAACCAGTATGAAGAGACCAACAGCTTTTTCTTTCCTTTGTAGTCTTTAACTTCTTCCAAAGGAGCCATTCAATGAGCCCCTCGCAGGAGTAATTTACCACACCATTAACTGAAGGAAAAATATCTGGTGTCTACATTAGGGGCTCAATCACCTTTCAGAGAAACACTGCGAAGAACTCATTACAGTAATTACTAATGAGCTGGCCTCTTTGGGCTGTAAATGCTTTGTATGTAACTGGCAAAGAGCTGCACTCATAGCTTCCCAGATGCAGAAGGAAGCCATCAGACCAATAAATGGCCCTGCAGTTCCTGAGCAAAACAAGCTCAGAAATGAACCTGGTCATTTTTTTCAGCTTATTAGCTTCTCCTTACCAACCTGACCTTTTTGGAAATGAAAAACGACATCGAGAAGTGGAGCTTTGTGGGGTTGTGATAGCTCTTTAGTAATCAGTGTTTTATTGAGACCTTTATTCTATTAATATTTTATTTTAATGCTCCGGGAGTTTCTTTCAAGGTTGGATTTTTAACTATTTCCATTAAAGCCACAATTTTTAAGCTGGCTATGTAAATATGTACATATGTTTTGAATGCAGTAATCTGACAACAAACTATGTAATTTTGCATGACATTGCTCCTACACTGAAAAATCCTGGTGTACTGAAAAGCCATCTATCCTAGTAAAAAGCAGAAAAAGAATCAGAATTTTGGAACCATGATGCAAGGACAGATGTTCAGACTCTCCTTAGAGAGAAAAAGGCCGTGTGCAGAAGTTTGAGCACATTCAAAAATTGATCTTTCCTTAATTTGTGCCTACGCTGGTGTGGTCCCTTCCAACTTGAAGGATTCTATGAAAGCACTTCGCTTTGCCTCAGTTTCTTCAGCTCTAAATTGTGTGAGTCTGGTTCCTCAGAGAGTGAGCTGAAGTGTTTACTAGCATTTGGCTAAATTTTTTGAAATTAAAAAGCTCAGTGTGTACTCAAGCTAAAATACTGCCAGGGGTCATGTAGAAAATGAGCAATGTATTTATATTCTGGCAACAGTCTTGCTAGAGCCATGAATATTGGAGAGCAGGAGTGCTTCCAATGCCTAAAAATTTGTCTTTCCTTCTCCAGGCTCTATTAGCTACACTAATAAATAACACCGCCACTTGTTCCAAAGGAAAGAAAAAAAAATGCAAGTAAATTCTGCTTTGTGTATCTGTAGGACAGTGAGACCAAGTCAGAGGTTGGAACAAAGCAGCCAGAGGTGGATTTTTGCTGCTTTGTGATACGCTGAATGGAAGCAGCCCATAACTCCTCTGGACTCCACCAAACTTTGGCCAGCAACTATTGCTGTTCTCAGAGATATTTGAGATGTTTAACTCCCTGGGGAGCCACAATCTGCCTCTCCAGGAACAATGTCAGACTGGGAGGCATGATGCCAAACTGGTAAATCTAACTTCTGCAAGAGAAACTCATTTCAAATTTGCCAAAAACTGAAAACCCCTCCCCAGATCAGACAAGACATGGAAGCACCCAGCTCCACAGCAGCTGCTCTTGTGTTTCTGTGGGTAATCATTTGTCATCTCTTTAGCTAATTGTGACTATTATATTTCATAAACAATAGCTGCTTTATTTAGACGAAAAGGAAGCGAACAACCAAAATTACATGAGCCAGCACAACAGCACGGGCCAGATATCCAGTTGCTCTGAGCTGACCCCAGAGAGCAAAGCCCATATGTGCAAGTGGTGAGGTGGGCAGCCCACGGGAGGTCTGGCACTCGCTTTGCCCAAAATTGACTCCAAGATCTCGGATAGGTCAGCGAAACCTCATGATCTTGGATGGGCCACCTAAACCCTATGATCTTGGATGGGTCAACTTTCACTCTCTGGTTTCTCATCCATAAACATGAGGGCTGTAGCCCAGGGAAATACCATAAAACACAAAGATGCCACCACGGGTGAGGGACTTGCTTGGCTTTTCCCTGCTATTCCACTCCAAATCATGAATTGTTCTGGTTTAACAAGCAGCTCCTGGCGTAAACAGGATACTCCATCTCCTCGGTGTCAAAGGTGGAAGAAAACACATCCTGAGGGGAATTTAATAAATCGCAGGCTTTTCTGAGTTTTGAATAAAATGAAATTGTTAAAAGACAACTGGGCTTGATTTGTTTCCCACCAAACATCTGGAAGAGAGTGATGCAGAGCCTTTGTGAGTGTTGAGAGACTAACGAGCATTGTCTTGCCAATCCACTGGGGTAGCAAGAATCAGAGAAGGACACCAGGAATCCTGAAACTAGCTTAAAAAAATAAGAAGATATAAAAAAATGAGCAGGCAAACTGGTCCTTTTTTGCTGATATTTTTGAGATATTGCCTGAGACTGCCCATCTCTGAACTGGAAGGTTCAGAAACTTAATATATAAGGTCTATAACATTCGTATTTCACATAGAACGGCTTAGTTTGGAGGGGACCTTAAAGATCATCCAGTTCCAACCCCCTGCCACTGGGCATGGTTGACAATTGCTAGATCAGGCTGCCCAGGATTTGCCCAATGAAAAAACGCCACCAGTTACAACATTTGCAATAAGGTCATGGAAAATGGCAACCACAAACCTCTCTATGAAAACCGATTGTTCATAGTTGCAAAAAAAAAAAGGAAGATAACTGTTCAAGCAAGTCTTTAAATTTCCTTGGAAGACTCCTTGAGCTGCTTAAAACCTAAAGCTGCGACACGAAGAAAACGCTGGGGTTAGCAATTCTACCCTTAAAAAAAGAAGCCCATCTTTGACGTAGTGTTATGAGAAGCTAACGTTCAAGCAGTGGAAGTGCACAGGTTGATAAAGCATGGCTGAGTACAGAGCAGATCACAGGGTCACGTTTTTATCGCGCTGGCACAAAACCGGCTGTCTGAGAGAAGCCGGGAGGGCGATGCGGTTCCTGAGCAGATAAAGGTGACACCCAGGATCACACCAGATGCTACATTTGCACTGATACTGCTGGCAGAGCCACACGCCGACAGCTCCTGCCTTGTTAATTGTACTGCTGCATTTCCTTTGCATCCCAGGCCCGTAATTTATGAGGAGCAGAAGAGTTATTACTGCATTTTATAGATGGAGATAGGACTTTTTTTTCCCTACATTTCAAATATTCAACTCATCTGCGCATGTATCACTCACTGAATGTTTGGCCTTATTGTAATTGATGTAATCTTGACATTATTGTGTCAATTACTGGCTAATTCTGACTGGTACCCATCAAACCATTGTATCAAATATCACCAAATCTATTTATACGGAGTGAAAATAAGCATGCAGAAGTATATTCGTGCAACCAGAGCTAAAATGAGACTATATTCATTATTTAATAGTCCTGTCACAATTATGTCTTTGGAGCAAAAGCTTCGCATCGAAGAGACTTCTCCAGCGTCATTTATTTTCATTGGCAGAGAACTGAATAAAATCCTCTCAAAATAAAGCATATTTTTCAGAGCAGTATTTAAGCTTATTCTTTCTGTCAACTGTGTCTATAAAACGTAGCAAGAGAATGTTCTCTGTACAGGATATTATCCTGTGATCAGCTATGTCTGCTCGCTTCAAGCTCAGCTTGGGTGGATTTCCATATAGTTAAAGCAAGTAACTCAAGCAGCAGTCCTAGAAAATCTTTCATGTTTCTGCTTCTCTGTGTAGCAATGCACCCAGCCTTTTTCCAAGCAGTCATAAAATGTGACGGGTTTAACTTTCCAGATAATGGGATTTCATCATCTCATAGATATATGGGAAATACGAGCTGCGGCGAAGGAAACCCTTGTTGCTTTGCAAGCGGAATCACAGAACGGTTGGGTTGGAAGGGACCTTAAAAAGCACCCAGTTCTAAAACCTTGCCGTGGGCTGGGTGCCCCCCACCAGCTCCTCCATGGCCTCGGGCTCCTGCAGGGACGGGGCACCCACAGCTCTCTGGGGAAATGATTTCACAAGCCTTGCTTTCCTTTCCTCAACATTTCCTGCTCACAGCCGAGACGAAGATCTCTACGCTTTTGAAAGGTGCATTCATGGTGAAGCATCATCAAGAAAACAAACATCTCTCGATGATGTTCGAGCACATCCTCCTCTCATGTTCCAAATGGCATTTTAGCAGGGTTCTGTGGGCATTTTCTTTTCAGTGGTGTTGTTTTCATTCTACACAATCATTTGCAAAAATTATGACATTCCCAGCAAAAAGAACAAGTGGAGCATTCAGTACTAATTACATGGTATTCAAATGCTACTCCCATTTGGACTCATTATTTTCTGTTTATTAGATTTTCTTCATGTTTCTGCTAAGGTGCTTCTACCCCTGTTGCAGCCAGTGGGATTTTTCAGCACCTCGTAACTTTTCTTCACGTGGAAAGACTCATGGAAATATTTAAGTGCTTTTTTTAATTGTTATTATTTTATTATTTTTTGATAGAGGGAATGACCTCAAGTTGTGCCAGAGGAGATTCAGATTGGATGTTTGGAAAGACTTCTCCAAAAGAGTGTTCAGGCACCAGAATGGGCGGCCCAGGCAGGTGATGGAGTCCCAACCCTGTAGGTGTTCAAGAGATGTGGCACTTGGGGACATGATCTGGTGGGCAATTAAGTGGATGGTTGGTCTGGATGATCTTAGAGGTCTTTTCCAACCTTAATGATTCTATGATAACCAGTGGGAAATTAACGTTTCCAAACTCCCCTAACAGCAGGAGGCATAGTTTTCTTTGCTTTCTGGTTCTCGTGCCTCAGCTTTAAGCTTAACATATCAGCCAACCCCCCCATTTTATATCCACGTTACAAACATTGCATTGGCAAACATTCACTGGTGGCATTTATTCTAGCAATCAGAACGTGGGAGAAAACCAAACATCCCAGCAGAAAGGGAGAACATACACTGCATTAACCTCCCTCCCTCGCTTTCATCTGCAGCCTTTGCAGCAAGATTGTTTGGCAAAGCAATGAAATCAAACTTTTATAAAGGACAAGAGGGTAACTGTCACCAGGAGGAAAGTGGGTGTTGGGGTTTATTTCATTCTCAAACATGCCTGCGGTTCTTTGGATCCCAAATCTTGGAGCACTGGTGGCATCTTGACACCTGACTTTTGAGGATGTCTTTCCTTCTGCAAGAACATCTTTAAGTTGGCAGTAGGAAAGACAGTTCCTGAGAGCCTTTCATCTTCCTGAGACCCCTGAATGTGCTTAAACAACAGCATGAGCATTAAAAGTTAATTTGCCCCCTGTTAACAACTCAGCCCATCACTGCATGCTCTCCCCTGGCAGCTGCCTAAGGGAACAAGTTTTCCTTCGGCACAGGCGTTGTGATGGATGAAGGGAAAGCATTCCATTCTGACAACTGATTGACACACTGTCCCTGCTAATTATGGCCAAAAAGACAGAGGGAGAGAGGCAAATGATAACACAGCTCCATAAACTGTTGGTGCTGTTTGTAGATGGTTCTTAGAAGACGCAAAGGCTGAGCTGGGGCCAACTGTGTGAGGTTTATTTTCTCTATTTCTTATAAAGTCGGGGTGAGATCAGCATCAAGCTGGCTGGAATTCAATAGCAATGTGAAATATCATATGCTCAGACTTGTGCAAATAGGAGACAACTTCCCAATCACGTCCTGCTGCATAAAAGACACCTCTGCTCCCACAGGAGGAACTTTGGTGTCCTGGGTGGAGAATTAGGGACATGACACTTGTCTGGCAACAAACAGCACACCCAGAGCAGAGCGGGGTCAGAAAACACCTCTTAGTGTCTCTGGAGGTCTGTAAGGGTTCAGTGGAGGCTCTCAAGGTCCCTGAGGGTTCCCAGGCTCCCTCTCTGCAAACCTGAAACCAGCAAGGCCCAGCCATCCCTTACTGCTGCCTCAAGAAAATCCCTGCAGCAGGGATCCCAGTTTTCACCCTACAAGACAGAAAACAGCCCCAGGCTTCTTTTCTGCTTCCCCCCACAGGCAGCTTTGCCTCACCTGAAGGGCTGCCTAGGAATTCCTTTCAAGATTTGCCATGGCAGCAAGAAAACTATGAGATATAGATGTGAAACAAATGGGCTATGTTTTTCAATCATCCTTCTGTCTCTATCTAACATCCTCTAGCTATGAGACGTACAAGCACACCCTCCTCTGGATAAGGAGCAGCCCCATTGGGGAGGCACCTGCAGAACTGCACAAGGATGCTACAGAGGCAACCCAGGGTTTCTTAGCAACAGCATCACATCTGGGTCCATTAACTCCGAATTCCTCCGCGAGTACATCTTGAGCTGGGGAAAAATCGTCAGAGGTTGATGGATAGCATGAGCGAAAGCATGTCTTTTGTTCAGCCTGATGGAGGGGAAAACAAAAGGTCGCTGTTGAAAGCAAGGAGCAGAAATGGCCCTTTTGATATCTTACAGGTGCTGGACTTGCAGCTGGCTTGAAGTCAGGCTGTGGTGTGGAGCTCTACCAAAGCATCAGGAAGGTTCTCGCAGTTCTGCAGGATTGCTACAGCAAGAAGGCACCAGAAAGAATGCTCGTAAAACAAAGGTAGAGAGATCGAGTGGGCAAAAAGATTCAGTGGCACAGCTGCACGGGGAGGTGGGGTCACTGTGCTCAGTGTGGAGATGTGGCACTGAGGGATGTGGTCGGTGGGCAGCACTGGTGGGAGCTGGATGGTCCCACTGGATGATTGCGTTGGTCTTTGCAACCTCAGTGACCCCGTGATTCTGTTCAGGGCACTAAGAATTGAAAGGCGTGTTTCCAGCACACTCGAATGCACGGAGCTGGCCCTGCTGGGTGCTCTCATGCTCAGTGTTATCTGCTCACGGCATTTCAGAGATGTTACATCTTCATGGCCTATTCAGACTACACTCACTCTCAATGCTTCCTACTCAAAGGACCTTTTCTCGATGATCGTTAACTTCATGACCTCTGATGATCACTTCACTTCAGAGAAAGGGCAGAGAAGCACATTTATGGGCCATATCAGTGCACTGCAACGTCTCCTTGCTTGGAAAGGTCAGCTCACTTCAGCTTGTCCATTTGCATAAGTGATTGGCGTTCAGCTACTGCTCCTTCCCTGCTACAGATGGGAAACCTCCATCAAATACTGCTCTGACAGGTAAAGTTACCCACAAATACAGCTTTGTAGCAAGACAAAGACACCACAGAAATTTATAAAGGTTTTGGTTCACTTTCCTGTATTAATACATCTGGAAGAAGAAAATACATCATTTGAAATTACATTAAAAAAACCAACAACACAACTATTGTTATTCTGACAAGAACAAAGGATAGATTAGAATCTGGAAATAAAGAAGAAGCTGTGGTCAAGAAGTAATTCGCTTGCACAATCTTCAGCACCATCTGCTGAAAGTATATCCAGGTGCAATTACAGCACGAGGGTCTGCTGGGTTCACCTAATAATTTCTTCAGCCGTGGATCAAATCCTTTCGACCCCCTTGTGATATGCATGAGGAGCCAAAATGATAAACCTTTTAATGCTGCTGACAGATAGCATGCACTGCGCTAGAAGGGAGGAGATACGGGTGGCTCTAATGAAAAGAACACGAGGTTTATCATGTCTTAGCTATTCAACTCAGACGAGATCAGCTTAATGAGAAGCAAAAACAACCTCGCCCTTCCCCCAAGTCCCAACCTCAGAATCACTCCTCAGCCTTGGAAATGCTTGTGGTGGGAAGAACATAGAATCGTTAAGGTTGGAAAAGACCTCCAAGATCCCCCAGTCCAATCCATCCCACTGTGCCCACTGCCCACGTCCCTCAGTGCCATCACCAAAACCCAGTATTTAGGACCTGTTTTCTGGCTTTTTCTACACCCTTCGCTTGCTGCTCTCTTTGGATGGAGCTTTTCTTTGCATGCAACTCAAAAGGAGCAGCTACACACTTGCAGGCTTTATTATTTATTCATTTTTGGTCAAATCTTCAACCTCAAATATCCACAGCCCTGAAAAGAGCCTTCGTTAGGGTGCATTTCCATACAGAGATGAAAGAGGAATGCCAGGCCAAAGTTTTCTCTGGAAAAGCAAGGGACCTCAAGCTGTTAATATGTCATTATGTTTCTGTTCATTAGCTTCTGTGGAAGCTGACAAATATGCTTTTAATGACTTTATATTTTTTTCCTTAATGTTCTTTAAAGTACTTTTCCCCTACTGTAGTGCTAATAAGGTGTAAAAGTCTTCTCCTGGAACACTCCATACTAGAGCTCACATGGCTGTGGTTTTAATGGGAAAATTTTCTTGCAACTGCAACAGCAAATTAAACAGTATTTAGTGGCACACAGAGTCGACTCATTAGCACACTCAAACTTCCACAGCCTATTTAGTCAAGAATCAATGTCCGATGTGGTTTAAAGAAAAAAAAGTGCATAGGAGATTACGAGCAACAGCTTAAGAATTCTACTGGAACCCAGGCTGAATTTTTCACTGTCACAGCTCAGCCAGTAAAAGCCAATTTATAGAGACACAAAGCCACACATTGAGGGTGCAGCCCTGTTCCCCACGTGGAGCAGCATCCAGATCGAAGAAGTTCTACTTAATATTTCCTCCACTCCGCATTTGTTTGCAAAAGACAAAGGATTAAACAGAGAACATTTTGAAGGCATCCACCAATGCTGTGGTTCCCTCTGTTGTTCTCCAGCAAATCAATGATTGTTGAATTGAAATAAATCTCTTTGTAAGGTTCAGACAGTTTTATAATTCAGAGCCAGATTCCAGTAGGAAAGACTTACGTCAATGCCACACAGTTTATAGGAGATTGATGTTAGCTCAGTGTCGAATTTAATCACCAATGACACACTGCCATTATTCGATTCTGCTTATCGAATTTATTTATCTCAAATTGGCACTTTTTGCAAAATGCTGTAAGAAGGGACCATTTTTCTGCAACACCAGGAAGGGAAAAGCATGATTAGCACACAGCTTTCCCCACCTCCGAACTATTTAAGCAATTGCTAATTTCAATTCCTCATAAGCACAGCATTTTTTTTTAAGCACATCTAAGTGTTTTGCTGAAGTGGGTTCTGGATAGTGGTAAATGAATCATTACTGGGACAATTATCCAAACCATCCATGCAAACTCAGAATGTGAAGTAGGAAGGCAGTGTGTGACTCAGCCAGTGATAACAGGAAGGAAACTGATGAGTGCAAATGCATCCAAAGGGCAAATGTGAAGCTACTCTGAAGGCAATTTGAAGAGTTCACGGCTCTCACTGACCTCAGATGAGGTCTTAAAATGGTTTGAGGAAAATTAGTAAAAGCAAAGATCAGTGATCTCAGTTTTGCAGAGCTTGTTTGTGTTCAGTGTATATTGGACCATGGGGTTTGGTTAAACTGGAGAACATACCATAAAACATAGCGTGGTTCTGTCTCACGTGGGGAGAAAAGTGGGTTGAAATAGGGATCATGACAAGAACAAATACTCAAACATGCCTTCTCCTGCACGTAACTAAGATACCCAACACTTTGGAAACAAAAAGTAAGAATAGGAAGTCTATACATGGATGCACCTTAAGTTGGCTATTGATACAGTATAGGTTGTTATAAGAGACAGAAGACAACATTCAGATGGAGTCATTTGTGAAGAAAATGACCATTCTCTTATGCAACAGGCAGTGTAGATCTTATTGCATCTTCCTTCTTCTGACAGGACAAAAGCTAATGATGGCCTTAGATTGCACAGAAGCTGTTCAGGTTGGATATAAGGGAAATTTCTTCACCAGCAGAGTGATGATGCATTGGCACAGGCTTACCAGGGAGGTGGTGGGTTTGCTGTCCCTGGAGGTGTTGAAGAAGAGGACAAATGTCACACTGAGTGACATGATTTAGAGCAGTCACAGGCAGGGGTTGATGGTTGCAGTAGAAGATCTCAATGGCCTTTCCAACCCTAACAATTCTGTGCTTCCTTTAAAGAACACGGCTTTGCCCATTCATACGTGTGTAACCATGAGCAAGGCAGACGTTGCTCTGTTCCTGCACAGCAGCACTGGCCTTCCAATCCTACTCTTGGCCTTCAGCAAAGACCACAGAAGCATGTGAGCATGCATTCCCACTCAGTGCTGGGCCATTGGATGAGAAAAGAAGAGGAAAACTATCACCCTGACCACACAGCTTGCTTGGGACTTGTGGGTCTGACATCCTACCTGGTGGGCAAGGGGCTTTTCTTGACTTTGAACTCATCACAGATGGGCACTGATGGAAAGAAAGGTTTAGAAGGGCTTTACAACAGCCTTGAGTGTGCAGTGGAGGGATGTTGTCTCACTACCCTTAAGAAATAAAACAGAATCAGCTCCAGAGACAAGGCCTTTCATTCCTGTCCTCCTGTAATGCAAAGATGACACATCATTTGAGAGGGTCGAATTAATTACACAGTTAACCCAGCTCCATTTAACACAGCCATTGCTTTCTGCTGATAAGCCAGCAGTAAGATTTCTCCTTTCTTGGGAAAGCCTCCAGCCTGTTTTCCTTCACTTCCTCCTACACATGGCTCTTCCTGTAACACAAATATCTGGCTTCTTTCTTTCTTTTTTTTTTTTCTTTGATGGGATAAAATAATAAACACGAGATGAAAAAGGAAGAGGGGCACACTTTCAGCTAGAAATCTGAGACTGTGGCTTCCTTCTGCTTCCAATCATATCTTCTGAAGTTGCCTCAAACGAGGAAAAAAAGAAAGGAATTATGAATTCATAAAAAGCACTACAGTGAGCTCAGCCAAAATCAGATTGCTTTTATTTGTAGTCTAACCCATTCCTGGTACTTTTCAGTAAATTGGTTTAATTGTAGATAGGTCAACTCTCATACGACTTAATTAAACACTGTCACTCCCAGGCAGCACTGCAATGGGAAATAAAACAATGGGAGACATTCTCCTCTTGTTTGAAGTGGTGTAAGCCCAGATTAACCCCACTGAAGTCACCACTTTTCAACATAACATTCTCCAAAGCCGCTCCAAAGATCAACAACCATCTTCCTTCAGCTGCAGCATGCTTGGAAAAGGCTCTAAACACCTGGAACATGTGGATGCACGCTGATAACACAGTGGATTTGTGCACCCCTATCACGTTCATTACAGCACTACAGATACACATGCAGCTCTACGGGCATTCTGCCATGCCTACAAATGCAAGCGAGCTCTCCGACTGCTTCAGCTCCTCCTCCAGTTGGTGCTTCTTGATCAGCGGGTTTATGGTTTTCCAGGAGGCACAGCAGGGTTGCAAGGTGTGGAAAACATTGCTATGATTTCAGGCAAATAATGCCAACTCCTACATCTCTCAAGGTCAAATATGGTTTCGGCAGCTCAAGTAGCATATAAACATACAACTGCCTTATCACGAGTGCATTTTTAGGCACAAGAAATTAAAGAGAACTAGAGGCATTCTCTTTTTAAACAAGGGGTGGAAATAAAACGGAGAAATTAATCTCTGAATCAACACTTGGACAGGCCGGTGGGTGACCTCTTCATCTGCCAAGTCCCAAACACTGGATGCCAAATGTGACAATGAGTGATGAACACTCATTGTGATGAACAGACATGTACATTTGAGTTATTCATTCAAGAATCTTGAGGGGAATGGGTGCCCTTCTATACATTTCTGTAAGTTTCAACAAAAATAAATGAGGGCCAGCGAAACTCATGTCCTGTTTTGTCCTTGGCTACTTGGGCAACATATATTGAAGGTGAAATGGGAGAAAAACATGAATCATAGAAAAAATATGAGTTTAGAGAAGCTTTGTTCTACCTCTTAGCAACATTCATATGGTATTTTGTCGTGGCAGTTGTGTCTTTGGCCTATCCACTTCTATTCAGAAGGGTGGGATCTTTCTGACCAAGTTACTTGATATACAGATTTGCTAGTGTCCAACCACACCATCAAGCTAATGTTTTCCTTGCAAAGTTCATTTAGCTAGCTCTGAGCTTTGCCCAAAGTCATACTTCCTGCTCATTTCTCACACTACCATTTCTGCTAACCACATTTTCTCATCCTCCTGCCATAAACCACATTCAATAAAGAGAAGCAAGCAGGAAACCCACTCGAAGATCCTTAAAACCTCCTCTAAAAGTGAGAGCAAACAGTTACAAAGAGCCTCATTCCTTTTATTTTGCCAACAGCATACCAAAGGCCTGACACCTTTTAATAGCTTCAGTCTGACCTGCCTTGCTTCCCTCTGGAATGACTTCAGAGCCCAGCTATGGGCTGCAATGCAGCACTAAAATGCAGTATTCCACAGCCTGAGATTTATGGTCCACCACTTAGAGCAGAACATTATGCATCTTAATTGCCTGCTCCTTTCCAGCTTCTCCATTTTGTCAGAAATTTTTTCATCCACCGTGAATTTTCTTGGCAATGTGGTTCTTGGGGAAGCACAGGTAGGAGTCTGGCACACAGCTTCCAGTGGTGGTTTTGGTTTTGCATTTTTAGCAGGCTGCACATGCAGTGCATGAAAACTCATCGTAGGAAATAATTATGCATTTTTATTTGTCTGGTTTAATGCTTCTCTATGGGGTCCCCAGAGGGATCAGATCTACACATCCACAACTTCACACCACCCGCAGGGACTGAGCAGTCAGCAGATCTGCAAAGTCTCAGTTCACAGAGGTTTTTGGCTAATGATGACAATCAAAGAACCATAAAATGGCCTGCGTTGAAAAGGACCACAATGATCACCCAAATCCAACCCCCCTGCTGTGTGCAGGGTCACCAACCAGCAGACCAGGCTGCCCAGAGCCACATCCAGCCTGGCCTTGGATGCCTCCAGGGATGGGGCAAATCCACATAGACTAAACTAAATCAGATTCAGATTTGGATTCAGGTTATGTCAGTGCTACATCACAGCCTGCAACTGGTAGCATCCTACTTGACAAAATTTTGATTTCCTTCAGCTGCATGGATTTTCAGTTAAAAACTATGGATTTAGAAATGCAAACATTGTACAGATCAAAGAGACGCATGTCCAACATCAGCGGAAAGCAATTAATTGCACAGATGATTATTGCATTAGTCAGTTAGAGAGCTGTTATTTACAAATTTGCATCCAAAAAAACACATTCCTGGCTCACGCAGTGGATGTCTGTAATAAATTATGTCCGTTTTCCATGACCTTCTCAGCTCCCATCCATCTCGAGTTACTTTACTGTCTGTAGGATTTCTCCATATTCTCATAATTACATCCACGTATCACCAACCCACCTGGTGGGAAAGGAACCGCCTGCCTCTACCCAACGCTCAGTTGAGTCAATCTGCTCTCCAGGAAGGAAAACATTCATAAGTTGGTGAAATGCTGGGAAGGAGGACCTGCTGTGGTGGGTAGGACAGTCACCCCATAGCTGACACCTGTGTGCCCACCTCACATAGAATCATGCAGGTTAGAAAAGACCCTCAGATCACCAAGTCCTACGCCAACCCACCCCCGCCATGCCCTCTAACCACATCCCTCAGTGCCACATCAACCCTTTTCCTGGACACCTCACTGTCCCAGGTTGTCAATCCATTATTTCCCATCTTGCAGAGTTGAAGCTGCAATGCATAAGGTGTATCCAAATGGACATCCTGCATCCATGGCGTTGGCACATTGATTTCTCCAGAGCCACGCTTGCCTGCATTGCCCAACGCATCTACACAATCCAAATATTTCTTTTGCATTGATTTAGTCACACTGTTAGATTATCTGATTTTTTGTTGTTGTTGTTTGTTTGTTTAATCCTTACAATATTGGTATTTCCCAGGCTGGCAGCTAAGGCAATCCTTTGGAGACCTATGAAGTACATACTAAGAGTCTCATCGACCAATAAATTAAGGGCAGAAATTATGCAGCCAAGTCTGATGAGCAGCTCATTGCAGATGGCACGTTTTGGCATCACAGAGATCTGCAGAAGAGGCCTGTGATCACATATTCTTGTGTGGAATATAAAATCCCAATCAGCAGAACCACAGAGGGGGGTTTACATTGCCTTGGATTTGAATTCAACTGCATTTTTAATTCTATTGAAACCCTGAGCTTTGACAATAAAATAATTGAATGCATTTGATTATGATCTTAATTACATGCCTGCAGATTAGTATATTTGTTTAAAAACCTAAATAAGCATCGAGGTGTTCATAGAATGGCTGAGGTTGGAGGGAACCTTAAAGATCATCCAGTTCCAACCCCTGCTGTGGGCTGGTTGCCACCCACCAGCCCAGGATGCCCAGGGAAACATCCAACCTGGCCTTGAATGCCTCCAGGGATGGGGCATAAATAAGGCCACTGTCCCTTGGAAAGGCTTGGAAAACAAGATACTTCTCATCACAGCCTTCCTACGGAGCAGCAATTCAAACACACAAGGCAGTGAAGTGAATGGCTGGATTCTAACACAAAGACAACACTTTCTCAGCATCTCACTGGAGCCCTACTGGAAAAAAAAAATAGAGTTAACTGATACGAGCTGAAATTACACTTGACCTCTGAGGCTTTCTGCTGGCCAGTTTAATTATCTCATCACAAATTAAATATTAATATCAGTTTGAGCAAGTTCACGCTTTCTGCTGTGTCCAGAAGGCAGGAAAGAGGTGACACATCCAAAAGCATGCTGCAGTGCCGTGGTTCCCAACAATAAATAGCTTTTGACCTGCTAGACTGATCCCTGCCATTACTTTAGAGCTGCTGTTAGCCTTAGAGGCTGTCCTGGGGCTCCTTAGCAGAGAAATCATTGACCCAGGAAAGCATCACTCTTCAGCTCGGAGCTAAGTCAATGCACGAGCTGCTTTGTATGCAAACCTAATTGGAAACGAGGGATGAATTCACTCTTTTCTTCCATGGCTTTCAGCCTACTTGAGCACTGCAAGTTCAGAAGTGCACCGAAGAGTTTTGTGTGAGATAATCAGTGGGCATGGTGGGGTTGTGTTGGTGGTTGGACTTGATGATTGTAGCTGTCTTTTCCAACCTTCGTGATTGACTGTATATCTGGGAAAAATAATTAACATAAGAAATAGAAGAAGAAATGCTCTGCAACCTACCAGCTTTTCTGGGAATGGCAGCCCACTAATTCAGCCTCCACTGCAGAAGAGTTGTGTCCACAGCATCCCCACTGACTGACTGCTCCACCTCTCCTCTGACCTTATCTAATGATTCCTGAACTTGTTTTATTCCATTCTGATTTTAGAGACCAGAAAAAGAAAATCTGAATAAATGAACCTAAGGCTTTCAAAGCTTAGCAAAGGTTCAGGGTCACCCCCCTCTCTGTATGGGTATATCAGTCATCCAGCTTTAATAACTCAGATGCCATGAAAGGCAGTGTATAGAGACTGAGAAAACCATCGGACATCAATTCTCATCAAGATCACTGTCCTATTTTCTTCCTGCCAGACTCAGTTTTGCCCCAAGTGCAGAAGGCTTTGTTTATAGCACAACGAATAACTCCCTCCGTCCCACCTCTGATTCTCCAGACTCGTAGTTTTTAATTACCTCTCCTGTCAAGCTGATGATCAGAAATGCATGGAAACAGGTTCAAGGGCAGGTAATCCACAGAGCCAACCTCAAGTCTTGAGTACAAGAACTTAAATTCGGGCTTGAAACAGCAACAACAAATCCACAGCTGTATCTCAGAGATCTGAGAGCATTTCAGAGATCTACTTTTGGGGTCTTGGCATTAGAATTGGGGTACATATGTATATATAGCCTACATAGCACTGCCCCTCTAGCTCCAGCCTGGGTTTTCATCACCAATCTCAGGAGGTGGCACAAAATTATTTGGCAAAAACAGTATGAGATCAAAGCTGGGCATTTTCTGTACATTTTCTCACAACAAAACGAGTGTTGGCTGTGCTGAAGACTTTACAGCAACTCGTTCAGAGGAGGCTTTAATGACACATGGAGTTAAGCCCACTGTGATTTTAAAAGATTAATTTGCAATAATATCTGTGCTGCCTCCTCGCAGACAAAATCCCATTAATGCAGCATTCAAATGAACAGTTCTTGTGGTTCATCCAGGTACGAGAGGGGTTTGGTACATAGGGATAAATCAGAAAGTGCCAAGGAGGAAAAAAAAAGAGTGAAAAAATCGTTGGAAGCATCTTCAGCCCAAAGAAATAAAAGAGAAAAAAAAGAAAAGGGAACGTGGAGATGTGACTCTGAGGGATGTGGTCAGTGGGCATGGAGAGGATGGGTTGGGGTTGGACTGGATGATCTTAGAAGTCATTTCCAGCATCAGTGAGGATTTTTCACCCAGCACACAACACCAAACCAGCAGCCACAAGCCCATCTCTAATATGCTTTATTTCAGTGTGTTTTTAATAAAACCTTCCCTGTGGAATCTGGTGAGAAATGGGAGAAATGAGAAATTTTGGGGGGGGTAACACAACAGTGCTCATAGAGCTAATGGAAGCAGCAGGACAGGCTTAATCTCTTAACACACAGATGCCTGATGGCTTTAACTGGCTAATTACGGTTACAATGAGCAATAGTGGGGAAGCTCCATGCTTGGCAGATGCATTTCCTCAGCTATTATTATTAGATTTTAAATCTGTTTCATTCCACTGTGATGTTTAAAAGAATTAAGCAGCCAACTAATGGGACGAGTGCTGAAATCCATCCCAAAGCAAGGACAGCTGCACCTACACAGGCAACACAACCAGCCCAAGATGAAGAAACCAGAAAACATGGAATCATGGAACCATAAAGACTGGAAAAGACCATGAAAATCATTTATTCCAACCTTCGACCCAACTTCCTACAGACTACAATGTGAAACTCAGTGCTTCGTGTCCCCAGTTGGAGTTCTGCAGCTCTTTATTGGGACACAGCTCTGCTTTGCCCTGGAAATACATGGAGATGTTTCTTCCTCCACAGCACTTCTATTGCAAGGAAACAAAAGGGTGCAGGGGCTGAACTGCAAGAGGGAATTTGAATGAGAGGGAACAAGCATTTTGCTCAATAGCACACAGGGAGCCCTTGGCAGAACGAGTTCTGGGAAGTCAGCAAGAGGAAAAATATTTCCTTTTATTTTGAAGAGAGGAGAGAAGAAAAAAACACAAAACTGAGAGCTCTTGCAAATCTCTAGGTCTTGAACCAAGGGACAATTCCTTCTTTTACTGTGCTCAGACAGAAATACGAACCATTTATCTGACTTCAGAGATCCAACTTGGCTGCTGGGTGAGCTGCTCCGGGGCACTGCCCACCTGCTTAGCCCTGCTCCCTGCCAGGGCTGAGCCAGCTGAGTCCCTTCCAAAATGCTTACGAAACAAACAGCAAAGGAGATTTTCTCTGCACCCCTAAATGCAGAGAATTCCTAAAGAAAATGTTAGGCATGGGGAAGGATAGCTTCTGCAGGAGGCATTACCTCCACACACATGGGACAACTTGGGTTGGGCAGAGCTATGCTCTCTCATTCCTTCCATTTTTAACAGTACACATCCAGAGGGCAATTCAGAGCAGAACCCCATTTATCCCATCTCCACCTTGCTGGGGAAGGGCACAGAGCCTCACCAGAGCATTTCAGTTTTGGGAACACACAACCCCTTCCAAGGAACAAACCAAGGCACCACATCACCAGCGTTCCTCCTTTCAGATCATCCATCCATCAGGTTTGGACCCTGAACCCATGGTGGCATCACGTCACCACTGCCACAGAGGAGTACTTCTGGGATAGAGAAAACATGGACCTCATATTTGTAATCCATTAAATGCCAGCAAAAGTCTGTTGTTGGGGAAAAAAAAACACGTTTGCAAGCATCTGGATGCTTAAACAGGCACCAGAGAAAGTTCATTAAAATAGAAATTGAAGTTAATTAATGAACTGATGGACTCCTCTGTTCCTTTTGCTTTAAAGCCATCCGCATCCTTCCCTTGGTCTACTGACTAGCTTTATTCAGTTCCAGTTAGTATATCAAAGTGATGTCTTCTGCTTACAAATTCAAGGCAAAGCACATTTATCTATTACGGAAGGAGAATGGATTTACATTTAAATGGCTGTTCTTCATGGATCTAATAACTCAGCTCAGTAATCAAAGCAGCACAATCTGAGCAGGAGCATCGCTGTGTTTGGCATTAATGCAGCCCCCAAGAATCACCCCACACATTTCTCCCAGTTTATTCCGGGGGTGATGAGGAGCAACATGGGAATGCTGTCATTCCCCAGCTACAATCAGGCAGCGGGGTTAATCAGCAATTAATGGGACTGAGTGCTCAGACTTACATTTCTGTTAAAAATTGAGACTCAATGGGGAGAGCAAGAAATCACCATGGTGCACAGACTTCCATTCCTTTAGAAGAGTAAATAAACAAATAACGCTTCCTAAGTGCCAAGGGAAGGTTGGCAACCAAAGTGCAGCTTAATTGGTAAATCAAGGAGTCGTTAAGTTTGGAAAAGAGCTCTAAGACCACCCAGTCCAACCATCAACCCACCCCAACCATGCCCACCAACCATGTCACAGAATCATTAAGGTTGGGAAGGACCTCTAGGGTAGTCTAATCCAACCGTCCACTTATCACCAATATTGCCCACTAAACCATGCCCCCGGGTACCACGTCTACGTGTTGGATCTGTTAGTGCTTGATCTTGAAAGCACAGAAGTTGTTAAATTGGATTTCATATTAATCTCTATGGTAACTCTGAGCTGCGAAAACCCATGGAAGGCCAACTCAAAGATGAGGCACGTGCAGAAAAGTCATCCTGCTTCAGTCAGACCACAACACAAGTTTACATTTGGTGTGTGCATGCAGATACCCTCTGCCATAACAACTCTTCCCTTCCAGTAGTTCCTGCAGTTTAGGTACTCTATAAATTCACAGAATGATGGAGTGGTTTGGTTTGGAAGGGACCTTTAAGAGCATTGAGTTCCAACCTCCCTTTTGGAGGCAGGGACATCTCCCAGTAGACCAGATTACTCAGAGCCCCATCCAGCCTGGCCTTGAACACTTCCAGGGTGGGGGCATCCACAACCTTCTTGGATTCCCCTTTTCCCTGCACATTCATTACCAGACTCCTTTTCTCTGCAGCAAGAGATGAAGAGGATTTTAAGGATGCAAATTGGGAGACTCTGTAACTCAGCACATACCTACTGCTGTTTTACTGCAGCGACTACGAAGTTTCCCACCATGTAGGAGGCACATGATCTAAATAAGGCTAATAAAAGATCCTTTAGTGTTTCTGTTGCCTTCCTTGTAAATAACATTTCCCTGTGGGCTACTCATTTGTCAGCCTGTTTCTCTGCAGTTTATGGCCACAGATCAGAAAACTCAGTACAGATTGTTTAAGTGTGGCACACGCATTCCCCACCTTTTCCTTTCTTGTGGCTAATGCTGGATGTGAGCACTCAGAATGAATATCCTTGTCCACAGAGTGTGAGTTTTAGGAGAAAGGCTGTTACAGAATCATAGAATGGTTGCATTGGAAGGGACCCTGCTGGACATCTAATCCAACCCCCTGCAATGGCACGGATACCCACAGCTCCAGCATTGCTCAGAGCCCCATTCCCTGACCTTGGATGCCTGCAGGGATGGGGAACCACCACCTCTCTGGGCAGCTGCTCCCTGTTACTGCACAGCGCAGTGGATCTCTGTGCTGCTGAGCTCCTAGGACCAGGTCCGTTGCCATCCTCACTTTCCACCTGCAATTACCATTCATTTCAGCTGAATATTTCCTCCTGGAAATGCAAACAGTTTCATTATGGTTTAAATATCTGACAAGACAGCTGACTGCAGGCTTGTGAAAAGCAATTATTTCGGATGGTGATGACTTCCCACGTGGGCAGAGAGGGCTGTAACGCCAATAGCTGGAGAAGACCACAGCTCTGTCTGATGGACTCTGGTATCTGGAGGAGTTAATTAACGTTCCAGGGTGAGTAGGAAGAGAAAAACTCCGCAAGCATCCAGCTTAACATACAAACTAATTGACATCAAATAACTTTGTATGTTTAATTTAAATGTGAATAATTGATTAGACAAAAACTGGTCCGAGGACAGAGGGCTGTGCATCTGGTGCAGCAGCCAGAGCAACATCAAGTTACCATAGCAACCTGTTGGTTAGGAACAAGGCAAACATTCAGGACTATGGGGTTTGTTTGCAATCCAGAGTGATGACAACTGCACCAACGGGATTCGAAATACTGGGATAAAACTAAAGACATGTTGCAGATCTGCAGGTTTTTTCTTCCTGCTTTGAGCACATGGAGCACTGCAGTGCAAGGAGAACCGAGCCTGCGAATGCAGGTGCTAACGTGGGTAATCAGAACGCAGCTCAGCACTGCATTGCATCACTTCTTCTATCCATCCCACAGCCCACACGTGCTTTGCACAGCTCAGCATCCCAGCCCTGCAGTGATCACAGCCATCGCTGCTCTCATCTCAGCATCCAAAGGTCCTCCTTACATCACCCGAACTTCATTAGCAAGTCAAGAAGCAAACCTGGTAGGCTCTGCTGGTTGTTTATGTGTTTTACTGAGCAAATCATGTGTTTAGCAACTGCATAATGCTGTTGCTAAATGATGAATCAGGGGATCCTTAAGGATGGAAAAGAGCTTTGTGATCACTGAGTCCAACCCACCCCGCTGTGCCCACTGACCACGATCCTCAGTGCCACATCTCCACATTGAACACCTCCAGCTTCCTGCTGGGAGCTTCCAATCAGATCTGGAGCAAGGAGAAAACCTAAAATACTTAAATATAGGGGAACAGACACTATTTCTGGGAAGGCGGAGAATAAGATCCATTTTTCTGCTCCTTCTGAGCGATGAACGTCTGAAAGCAAACAAGCTGCTGCAGCGATGGTCTGGGAAAGAAGGGAAGGTTTGACACCAGAGCAATGGGAACCACTTTTGAGTTCTTCAAACTTTTAAAGATCTCCTCAAATGGTTTCTGCTCATCTCCCTGCAAAAGCAGCAGGTTGAGACCGACCAGCAGGATTTGAGCTTTGGATCCAAGAGCATTGGGGTCCCAGCATCAGTAGGAGGAATCTATCAACATGGAGGTGAGGGCAGATATTAAAAGCTATTGGAAGGCAGGAGCTATCCTCACATCTTTCAAACACTCTGAAACTGTCTTACATTGAAGAGCTTGTCACTGAAGCTTGTCACATTTTAAGTGACTGTCCCTTTACATTGGCTTCCCGACTATAAAAAGTATTTTTCTATGTAATATACACATTAGCTTCCAGCAGGGAAATGTAATTACCATAATAAGATTCTTTAAAACTTGGCTTTTATGTTGTCGACTGCATTAAATTTTAAATCTCGTGCCAAGTTTGGATAAAAGCTCTGAAAAAGAACAAAAAAAAGAACAAAAAAAAAGCAAAAATCAATATTATTAGGTGTGAAATAAACTGGAGGCAACTGAACCTTTCATTCCACATGAAAAAAATAAAAAATAATAAAAAAAAATCCAACACTGTAATATTATACTAAATCACTTTTATTTTATCACTTGGTAAATTGTTAGAGCATCACTGTCAGCACTGCAGCACTGGTGGAGAACTTCTCCACTTTGAATCTGATATTCTTTGCATTTTTCTCATAGGTAACTCATAGCCTACGACATTAAAGTGTGTTTGTTCCTCATTTTTAAAGCTTCTCCTGTGATGTTGTTCCCGGGATCATTTATTATTTAGATACTCACCCACTTCTTTCTAAATCTTCAGGCCACCTCATCTCAGAGCACGGAATCCGATCATCCTGGTGCTTTTATGTAGAAATTAAAAACAAACGCAGCAAACACTGCTGGGCCATTTTCTGTTCAAGCAGCCTCGCTCTGATGGTGCTGCCTGGATTTAGTAACCATTTCTCTGCACATGTTTTAAGGGTGATGAAAATTAAGAGGAGCTGCAGAGATTGATGGATGCATTTGGTGCAGTGGTGATATCAGCCCCGTTGGCAGTTAAATCATGTCCTGTCGCACCGATGCAAACATTGCCCATCTTATTTATGTCCAAAACTCTCTGCTTCCATTATAAAGCCACGTGATGTGGAACCTTCTTGTCCTTCTGTGATACCCAGCATCACCCAGTCCAACCCAGCCCACCCCAACGTGCCCACATCCCTCAGTGCCACATCTCACACTGCACGCCTCCATGGACCCCTGCAGTCCCTGTGCAGCTGTGCCAGCACATCACCTCTCTTCCTGAGATGAAATTATCACCTAATATCCAACCTGCACTTCCTCTGGCACGACTTGAGGCCGTTACCTCTGGTCCTATCAATGGACTGAGCACCATTTGGGATGATGCTGTAAGCCTGATGAAATCTGACTTAGTACAAAGCCCTACAAGTTTTCTAGGCAGAAGAATCTCCTAATTTACTAACATTCTAGCTAAGGGATAATGCAAACATCTCCTCCACTGAATTCTCTGCTAAAACTTGTTCAGCCACGCATAGATTTAATCCTACCAGCTTGGCCACGGCACGAGAACTCAGAACCACCAAATCCTTGATGCTGGATAAACCAGCTCTGTCCTCCCCATTGGCTTCAGGCAGAGATAAACGGATGCTCTGACCTTTCTCTGGGGCACAAGGCTGAGTGATTTCCCTTCCCTTCGTAGCACCATTGAGTGGATGTGACATTCAGTCAAGCTCTTATTGACACCAGCGGGTTCCCCACACAATTACAGTCCCTCCCTGCTCGTGCATCAGCTCTAACAATGACAGCCCAAGCAGTCCCCTTCTATTTAACCACTACTGAAATCACTGCTTCCCTTCAGCTTCCAGTCGTGTCACAGCTCATCCTTTCCTTCCCCTATTTAAAGGCAGCTACATTCCCTCAACTCGCAGCCCTACAATCAGATTCCCATCCTCACACTGCACTCCCTTGTTAATTATTTACCAACCCATACGCAGCACGGCCGCATTGATCACAGATTTGTAATTAAGGCTGAGTCGGAGCTTGAACTCAGAGCAGATCTGCACGTCTTTGTGCACAGTGCCCCCTGTACACAGTGATACCTGGATCTGCTCAAACCTGGCTCTTGTGGGATACCCAGCAGCAAAGTTTGCATGCAGGTCCTGCCCTGCGTGGAGATCACAGTGCTGTTTATCAGGCAAGAACAACATTGACTGAAGCTGAGGATTTACTGGAGAAAAAAACAACACACCATGGGTGTGTTTAAGTCAGCATTGTTTCATCTAATGGCTATGATTATCCTCAGCGTGAATGCTTCCCTACCCCATCCTTCTGCTCTCTGGGGATTGATACTGCAAGAAGATAGAAGGCCAGAGGGTAATTATACTGCTTTTCATTTCCACTGATCTCCAAGTGTTGTGTAAAGCACATAAATGCCTCCCACACACAAGCTTTCGATCTGAAGGACGACCTGGTAAATACAGGAAGAAACGTCTGGCTATTTTTCAAGGATTAATACCAGAAAAGCTCCTTTCATCTTCTCCTGAAATGCATTCCCTTTTGCAGCTAGTCCCTGAGCTTGGCTACAGACGCCCTTTATACAGATGCAGTGTGTAGATAAGTTTGGAAATACAACCAAAATTACAATGGCCATTTTTGCACATATTCCCCCAAAAAAACCCGACCTGGATTTCCATGCTAATTTATCCCACACATACACTTTTCTGATTTTTAGGTAAAAATGAGAGGTCTTGCACTCAAAGCTGCTCAGGCAGAAGTTTTGTTGGGTTTTGTTGTCGTTCTTCAGGCTGTGGCAGTGGTTAAACAGAAGGAGCTCTTCATTGCTCACCCACAGCTGTGCTCCCTACGCTGTGCCAACATTTACCCACTTCCAGCATCATCATCCTAAACAGCGTTTGGAAACCTCCAAGGTCGGATGTTAGGAAAAATGAGTGGTGGTTTGCTGGCACAGCTGCCCAGAGAGGCGGTGGGGTCACCATCCCTGGAGGTGTTCGGTGTGGAGATGTGGCACTGAGGGATGTGGGCAGTGCTGGTGGGAGCTGGATGTCCCCATTGGATCCTATCAGTCTTTCCAACCTGAATGATTCTATGAACTGTGGCTTTGGCAACAGCAAGCACTTCTACAACTTCTGTTATTGCAGTGGGAAAAGGGTGTAACTCAGCATTGCACATCTTGGAGCAAGCAATAATTCAGCCAACAGCCAAAAGGCTTTCAGGAGAGCTGTGAACATGATTTGCCCCTGTTTCAAGCAGCTTTGTGCTACTCAAGTAACTTAGAAATGTACGGGGATACACATCCGCATCAGTCTGACACCAGCACACAGCAAAAGTGTAAATCCCTCTAAGGAACAAAGAGCCATTCTTCCTAGAGCTCTGATTTTACAGGAGGAGCTATAAATGCCATTGCTGCTCAAGTTCACAGCATCACAGAATCACAAAATGGCCTGGGTTGAAGGGACCTCAAGGATCACGAATCTCCAACCCCCTGCCACATGCAGGGCCGCCAACCTCCACATTTCATACCAGCCCAGGCTGCCCAGGGCCCCATCCAGCCTGGCCTTGAACACCTCCAGGGATGGACGGGGCATCACAGCCTCTCTGGGCAGCTGTTCCTCCTCCCCAGAACCCTACAGCTCGTGTGTCCACAGCAATGAGGAGATGCTCTCACAACAAGTTCTCCTTGCTGCTCACCTACAACCAAAGTAGCAAAGGGTATCCAGACCCATTGAAGTACTTTCAGGATCCCCCAGGACTGGATCCTTCCTCAACAGTTCAGTCTCACATACTGAAAAGCGTCTGCAAGAGGTCTTACTTTCACCCAATGTCCATTTAGGGTTGGTTTCTTTGGGTTCTTTTGGAGTCATTTCTTTTGGAGAGAGTTGGCTGGCTGCTGATTTTTTGCTTAAGATGAATGAAAGTGTAAGCTGTTAAAGCTAAACACAAAATCTAGATGCAAAGTTGGGAAAAAGAAAAAAAAAGGCTGAAAACTCCCAAAGGACATCAAACCTTTCAGCCCTTAATTTCCCACAAATCATGGATAAGTTTTACATAGTTATATTCAGCAGTTTCACAGCTCACAGCCTCATTTTCTACACGAAATAATGGTTTATACAAAAACACAATGAAGCTTAAAGCATTGCATAGGAAACCATAAATCACACCATCCATCATGAGCTGCAGGGATAAGACAGAAGAACCGTAGCATCATTAAGGCTGGAAAAGACCACTGAGATCATGCAGTCCAACCACCAGTCATCCCTACCATAAGGATCTGAGATTTATTCAAGGGGTGAATCTATGCATGACTTCAGATCCCTCCAGTTTTGGTCATTTGCCCACAGCATGGGGGTGTGTAAGTTCAGTTTATTATTCTTCCATTTATTACCACTTGAGGGAATGGCCTGAAGCTGCACCAGGGGAGGCTCAGGATGGATATTAGGGATAATTCCTTCTCAGGGAAGTGGTGGGGTCACCATCCCTGGAGGTATTCAAGATCCATGGATGTGTGGCACTGAGGGATGTGGTCAGTGAGTGTGGTGGAGGAGGGCTGGTCTGGATGACCTTAACGGTCTTTTTCCAATCTTAATGATTTTATATTTCATTAAAATAAATAACAGATGCAAGGTTCACTTCACAACATACACCCTGAAATGTCTTAGAGTGGACACATGCCTTTCCATGCAGTGAAGTGAATGGAAGGAGCCACCAATCAGTCCTGCAACCACATCCAGCCCCCAGTGAGGTCAAGAGGTTATGGGTTGGAGGTGGTAACAAGAGCAATGCTACCATTCCTCACACTTAGAGTCACAGAATCATAAAGGTTGGGAAAGACCTCTACAATCATCCAGTCCAACCACGGACTGGCAGCACTGCCCACTGCCCACGTCCCTCAGTGCCACATCTCCACATTTATTGAACGCCTCCAGGGATGGGGACTTCTACAGTCTGCCTCCAGCTTCGGTTGTTCCCATGCCACGTTCCATCCCCAGGCTGTGGGGCCAGGAGGTTGGAACACAAACAAGCCCTGGACTGCGCACTGCTCCCCATCACATCCACCCTTCAGTGCTTGGTACTTTGATTAAGGCTGTTCTTAGCATGAGTGCCACAAAAATGCTGTCATGTCACTGTGACAAGAACAGAGAGGTCTGAGCAGAGCATCAAGCCACAGAAAATCATTGTCTAGATGATGCATTAGAGTGCTAATGGTTTAGACTTGTAGAGGGGGGAAAAAAGCTGGTGGCACGAGCAGCAAATGGCAGGTGGAGTTTATTTCCTGACAAGAAGTGTCATCATTAATTCTTGGGCTGCAGTGGAGGAAGGCTGGCTGAGCTCTGGGTGCTCATGGACAGATATCAGCAGGGCTGAGCAGTGCAGGACCCCAGGGCTGAGCCCTGCTGCCACCAGGACCTTACACAGCCCAACACACCTCATGGCCAGCCCTGCACAAGAGGCCCGAGATGTGGGTTTTGAGCCAAGTTCTGGTGCTTTTGGAACACGTTACATATGTGGGTCCTTTCGTGTTTTGGAGGTGTTGGATGCAAGTCCTCCTGTCCAGTCTTTGGAAATGTGAAGGTCTCCTCACCCATAAAATTCACACTTCTTGCTCCAAGAATCAAGGGGTTGTCATATAAGTGCATGAGCGTCTCCTACTTTCATAAAATATAGAATCATTCAGGTTGGAAAAGACCTCCAAAATCACCAGGTCCAACCCCAACCCAACCCACCGTGCCCACGTCCCTCAGTGCCACATCTCCACACTGAGCATCTCCATGGATGGTGACCCCACACCTCCCTGTGCAGCTGTGCCAGCACATCACTGCTCCTCCTGAGAAGAAATTCTCCCTAACACCAACCCTGAATATCCCATGGTGCAACTTAAAGCCTTCCTACTACGGCAGCTGAAATAATTCCATTTTCCACTCCTGGCTGTGTCTCTCGGTTGCTGGCTCATTTAAACCTCCATGCCTCAGGTCTGCCATGTGTAAAATAATGAAATGTTATTTGTTTATTCCCAAATGTCGCAGTATTTATTCATCCCTCACGTTAGTTGAGCTAATTAATAACATCAGAGTTACCGAGAGCAATTCCCCAACAGGATTACTACTGAATTACGAGAGTAATTGTTCACAGGAACTTTATTTGGCTAAAACCTCTTCCCTGGCAAGGAATTTGGTGTGCAGCTTGCCCTGAGCTCCAATCCTGTAATTATTTTAGGGTGAGTTATTTCTGATGTGGGTAACTCCACGCTGCCTTGGGGCACTGCAAGAGGAGCCAAGCGGTGGTTTAGCATTCCCTGCCCATGAGACACAGCCTTGCATCCTTTCCTTGATCACTTTGTCCCAGCCTCAACCCAAAGCACACAGCAGGCAGAATCCTACAGTCAGCACCATGCAGGTACCCCAAGTCCATAGAGCCACGGAATGATGAAGGTTGGAAAAGAGCTCCAAGATCATCGAGTCCAACCCAACCCACCTCCAGCACATCCACTGCCCACGGCATGGATTTTCATGTGGGTATACCCCCAGAAATGGGACAGGGCCTTGATGTGACTTCCAGCACTTACAGTTTCCCAAAGCGATCCTCAGTTTTGATTTCTCCTTTACTACAGTTGAGATCTCCAACACTTGATTTGTACAACCCAATGTTTTTCAATTCTCAGAACGTTTACACGAAATTTGGCCTATTTCATAAACCAAACGCTGCTCATTCTCGTTAAATTGCATTCAATTAGTCTAATTAACCTGAAACGAGCCTAAATCTGTACAGATTACCTAACCTGAACCAACAATCATCTCAAGGACGCACATTTCTGCACAGGAGCACTGTGAGCCTCCACTGAACAGAGCATCAGCAATGGTGGTGACGTGGGGGGCACAGAAAAGCTCCACAGGATCTTTTTTGGTGCACAGTTGGGATTTTTTTGTATGCTGGGCTTCCTTTTTTTGATGCACTTCACATCCACTTTCCCTGCCTTGCTGTGTACTCTGCCTCCCTCTCCTGGCCTCTTCCCATGCATTGAGCAAATCAAGAACTCCCATACAAAGTTAAGCCAAAGCAGCATTAACCAGATTAGGATATATATATTTTTTCTGTTTAAGATGCCCAAAGCCAATAAAAGAGAACAGCAGAGCCCTGAGGAAATCCTTCCCATCGTTAGCTTACCGACGCCGTGCTGAGACTTGTGGAAGCAGATTTTGCCATGGGCTGGCAGCTGTGAGAAACACCCAACAAAAGCAAAGAGAGAAGCCAAAATACCAATAATCCTTGCTTCAAATCACAAGCACGGGTAGCAAAGCCTGACAATTCCTGCTCAGCCTTTCTTGAAAGGAGCAATTACAAACACATTTCCTCATTAATCATTTTAATCTACTACAAAAAGGGGGGAAAGCATCAGTCTTAAGCCACGATCCCCTTCAGAATCCCCTCCATTCAATCCAGAATGAAAGCTGCAGGCTGAGTGAAGCATTACAAGAGTTCACTGAGCCCAGTGAAAGTTTGCCATAACAAAATCCCTTCCCCATAGGTGTAGTAGGCAATGCAACACATAGGTTGACTGCAACTTTCCTGGAGTGCTATGCAAGGCTTTCCCAAGGAGTGGCATTACAAACACTAAAAGGGAAGAAGAAAACAAGCACTTGGGGGGAAAAAAAGAAAAATACAAGAAAAAGCAGCAGCTCCAACCTGCAGTTGTGTTTTTATGCAGATAAATATAAACATGTGCAAAGTTTGAAGCACGGTGATCAGATCTGTATTGGATATGGGGTTATGGGGAAATGCTCAGTGCTGCTCCCAGGCAACAGGGATAGGATGATGGCCTCAGGCTGTGCCAGGGGAGGCTCAGGTTGGATATTGGGAACGTTTTGTTCTCTGAAAGAGTGGTGATGTGCTGGCATAGACTGCAGAGGGAGCGCAGTCACTGTCCCTGGAGGCGTTCATTGTGGAGATGCAGACGTGGCAGGGGCACAGATGGATTGGGGCTGGGATCTTGGAGGTCTTTTCCAATCTAAACAGCTCTATGATTTTATGACATGGTCTTTGGACGTGGTGGGGGTGGCTGGTGTTAGACACAATGATCTAAGAGGTCTTTTCCAACCTTAATGCTTCTATTTGGTTTTGGTGAACTGATACTAAATGGGAGGAAGTCTTCTCTCGAAACAACGGGTTTTTAAGACACATCCAGTTTCTTTTCACCTTCTTGTCACCTGAAGTGCTTCTTCCAGGCTTCTGCACTGCCCTCCCCTTATCCTCGTGCCCTCAGCCTGCAATCCTCACTGCTATTTCTGGCAGAACTGAGGCTGAGCTCTTTTATCTTGCAGAGTCACCGGAGCGTGCTGTACTTTTGTTTTGGTGTCTGCAAAAAATCAAGCTAACAAGTAAGCACCTCTGCAAAACAACCTGAGAGCTCAGATGAGGGCAAGCTCTATTTTTATCCATGCAGAAGGATGCTGCAGGGGAAGCCAAGGGGTTGGTTTTGTTTTGCTGCAGTTTGAGGTATGCTCAGAGCTGGTGCTAATCATACCCATGTTTTCAGCTCATTATTCTGGTGGCACGAGAACATGGTGACTGCACTCAATTTGAAGGAATTACTGCATCCCTACACTTTGCTGCTCGTGAGCATTAATTGACAATATCAGGTTTGTCTGTCAGGAGCAGGGATGAGCACTTCCCCTAATTTAATCAGGAGTAAATCAGCTGGTGAGTGCTTCATACACAGCTGCTCCATAATTGAGTTTCTCTGTTGAGGTGACAGTGAACAACGCGTTCTTTAGTTTTGCAAAGAATCACATCTTCAGCATTTCTTTCTATTCTTCTGTGTTTGTTTTTTTTGTTGTAGTTGTTGCTTTGTTCATTTTTAGAGGGCTTTTATTTTGCTTTCTCAAATACTAAGGTTGGAAAAAGCCTTCAAGATCATTCAGTCCAATTCAACCCATCCCACCATGCCCACCAACCAGGAAACCAACCTCCCTGCACGCTTCATCTATTGCAGCTGCTCGTGTTCTTGCACTGAGAATCTGCCCCTGGAATTCTCCAGGCACAGATCCATCATAAGAGCATCTGAGCAAACCCCCTATGACAGCTCTGCTTTCCTCATGGACAGCAAGAAAACAGTCAGCATAAAAAGTGCTTGGCTTGGGTGGTTTAGGACTGCAGTGAATCAGGGCTGGAGATGTGTCCTTCAGTACTCTGCACGTTCTGTTTCCTACATGCATTACAGCTTGCTGCTTTTGTTGTCCCAAGATAAGATGTATGCATTTAGCAGATAGGCTTTGTTTGTGAAGATGGTTTGTTGGGTTTGATATGAAGTCTTAGGGCCTGTTGAACATCAGTGTTCAGGGTTCAGCTGGAGCTTAGTGAGGTAAAAATCAAATCTTTATGCCAAGTTTGGTGATGCAGTGGCACAGGCTGCCCAGGGAGGCGGTGGGGTCACCATCCATGGTGGTTCAAGGATGGTGGAGATGTGCAATGAAGGACATGGTTGGTGGGGTGGTGGGAGGTGAGTTGGGGTTGGATTGAATGATCCTGGAGGACTTTTCCAACCTCAGTGATTCCGTGATTCTAAGAGCTGGAACACAAATCTGAGGGGGAAGAAAGCAAAAGTTTTGAGCCACATTACAACAGTTTCCATGGAAGAACTCCTAATAAAGTTGCAGCCTTAATGCTATAATTGGTCACCAAACCAGGCTCATGTCTACAAAATACACATAATGGATAATTTATCTGTAATTGCAAGGCAACACATAAAAATTTCAGTGCAGCATCTTAAAAGCTGAATGGTTTTTAAGTTACTTAAGCCTTCTTGCTCATTCAGGTCACATCTTGAATGAAGTTCCTTATTTCACAACCAATGGAAAATCGACTGGCAAGATGTAAAACCTGGGAGCCCAGCAAAACAGCAGCATCTCTGAGCCAAAGAATTAATGGAAAATAACAGTTTATCTAATGGAGCAGCGAGTCAAGGAATAATACACAAAGATAAGCAAAGTCATGCTCTAAAAAAGCATCATCCAGCATTGCCTGGTGGGCAGGGAGTTGGAACTGGAGGATCTTTGGGAGCCCTTCCAACCCAACCATCCTATGGTTCTGTGATCTTTCAGGTCCCTTCCAACCCAACCTTCCTATGGTTCTATGAGATTCAGCTGTGATAGGAAGATGTAGGAGCATCCTAAAGCCAGCACCTCACTTCCTGCTTTTGGGAACTGTAAGTTGGACCAGAAGAAAAACCAACCAACCTGCATATGAGATGGAAGCCTCACTCACAGGCAGCCCTAGAGAGAAGTTACAGTCCCTTTTATAATTACATGCTCTTGAAAGGTGACTGTGCCCCGAGATCACTCTGCATCAGACAAATTTAATGCATGTGACAGCAAGGATTCACTGCCTCGGGGTGCAGAGTGGTGTCAGTGAACCAAAGCCACATAAACCACAGCCTTCCCATTGCACTCTGTGCTATGCTGAGTGCAAACAGAAACACCCAGGTAACTGCATGGAGCACATCACAGCAAACAAACTTACTGAGGCGTAGTAAATACAAGGTAAGTGGCAGCAGTGCTGGAAGGCACAATAGGAAGGGTTCTGTGTGCACAGCTCTCCTGTGTTGCATATTGTATGGGTTGGAAGAGACCCCAAAAGGTCACCTTGTATATCTATTGCTATTGCCATGAAAATAAAAAGCTTGTAGAAACCAAATCACACACACATGACCGAGTCATTTGTCTTTGGTTGTCAGGGATATTCATGGAGCATCCTTACACTGCATTGCACGTCCCCAGAAATACCTTCAGCAAATGCTACAAAAACATCCTTCAGGAGGAAGAGAAGCTTGTGGTTGAGTTACTGGGTGGGAGCCAAAAATCTTTGATTCACAGACTGGGAAAAAGGGAAAAGAACAGCAAACAACGCAACGATTCCACCTGTGTTTTCCCAGCTGGTTGCTCTTACTCATTTGGAAACCAACCCCCTCTGTCAGGACATCAGCTCTCCAACACATCTTTCCCTCATGTAGCACTCAACCCCACAGCCTTGGGACTGATCCCATGTCCTTTAACACCAAAGATGCCAAACCCTCTCGGAAAATTTTCTGACATTTCCCTGGATTCTAACTCAATCTATGCATCTTTTTCTAACTCAATCAGTGAGAGCCACAGCAGAAGTTGCAGAGAGTTGTACAAAACTCCAATACAGGAGAGGGTTCAGAGCACCTGTGCAAAGTCAACACAGAGAAACAAGATGGGAGGAGGGGATGCAGCCCTGTTGCACATTCAGTTGCCAGCTGGTGAAGGTAACTGGCAATCGGGCCCAGCTGAAAACAAATGGGGAAAGGAGCAGGGATTCCAGGTGCTATGGAAACACAAAAAGCCACACATCAAAAAAAAAAAAGCAAAGAAAAAATAAAATAGAAGAAATAAACACTGTCTTTCATAGCACTGGAAACCAAAGCAGAGATGGGACATGATTTAGGATTGGTCGTTAGGGCAGTGTGTTGGTTGCGGTTGGACTCAATGATCTTTAAGGTCTTTTCTGACCTGAGCAATTCTATGATTCTATGCACACAGCTGGAGATGCTCTGCATGCAGTGAGAAATTCCTGGATGCACTGCCAGCCTGAACGTGGCTCTTTTGAAATAACATCCATGCTTTGCCTCAGAAAGTTGCTGTCAATGCTGCGCACGCACCCAAACACCGCAGCAATTCCCTCTGCGCGGCTCAGAGCCCCTTGTTTTGGTGCACGCAATAATCCCAGCCCTTGCCTTGGGGTTGTGGCCACTCAACTGCACGGCTCTGTTTTGGGGAGGAGCTGAAGCGGGGCTCACCCCACCTTCCCCTTGGGGAAATTTGGGAAGACCTTGGGAAGAGGGGATGGGAGGGAGGACGTCGCCAGCCAGGAAGCGATAGGCAGGAAAATACACATCATACAGACACATCCTTCCCTTACCTGCCTCCATGAGCTGGCACTGCTGCCCAAAAACTTGCGAGAAGGTGACGGGGTTGGGGGTCACATCCATGGCTCGACTCGGATCCTCGGCGTCGGTCATGGGCACAACCCGGGGCTGGGATGGACCCCCGGCCCAGCGATGTTCCGGGCAGGGGCTGCCTGTAGCCGGCCCCGAGATTGCCGCTGCTGCAGTGTCCCTCCTCCCTCCGTTCCTCCCTCTGCCCGATGCGATGCGATGCGATGCGGGCGGCTCCGGGCTGCGCTGCGCTGTTAACCCCTGCCCGCCCACCGCCGGCATCGCTCCTCTCTCTTCCCCTCCCAACAGCACCCAGGGACGGCACAAACGGAGGGCTGGAAGTAACCCCGAGTGGGTCTGAGCCAGTGTACTCGTCTTTACGTTAAAAACTCCCTTGGCAAAGGAAAGGATGCTGACTGGGAGCTGTCTTTGGGAAGAAAGGTTCGCAGAGCTCCCGGGAAATGAAGGCTGGGGTACAGGGAGGGGAATGCAGAACCAGGAAACTACAGCAGGAGCCTTGTAAGTAGGCCAAACCCATGTTGTCACCCCGGCCAACCGTTGCCAGCCCGTTCTGCCATGTCCAGGTGTGGTCACAACATTCTGTAGGCAACCAAAGCAGGGACAGGTCTGGGGACACGAGGAGCATCCCCAGCAGTGGGGCATCCAACCTGGCAATGGCACTGTGTAGGGTCCTGTGAGTCCTGACAGCCCACAGCCGTGTCACTGCGCTGTGCCTGCCCTGTCCCAGCCAAAGGATGGAGCAGCTCTGTGTTCTGGGCGGCTGCTGCCTCTCACCACCACCTCACCGTGCTGATGTTGATGGTTTTAGGGTCAGATCAGATACAGCAGAGTGAAGCTGAGAAACAGCAAACCAAAACTGTCTCTGAGTGTTCATTTTTGCTGTCTTAAGCCCCACTTCGATGTGCCATTGATTTTCTCAGGTTGCTCAGAGAGCTGTGGGTTCCCTGTCCCTGGAGGTGCCCAAGGCCATGGATGGGCACTGAGCAGCCTGAGCTGGTGGGGGGCACTCAGGCCATGGCAGGAGTTGGGGCTGGATGGGCTTTAAGGTCCCTTCCACCCCAACCAATCTGTGATTCCATCATAGAACCATATTTTCTGAGTCTACAAGGAATGTCAGGCATTCTTGATGTTATCAGAAGTTCTAGTCCTTAGAGAAGGGAAGGAGGGGTTGGGAGGGAAGAAGGAGGATGTGCTCCAAGCCTTGTCCTCATTCACCTTCCACCAAGTCTTGGAGGCATGGGCAGGCTCTGCCACCTCTCTGCATGCTGTGGCCATGCTCAGCTGCTTATAGCAAACTCATCTGGATTATATCTACTGATATCTGAAGCCTACAAGAATTCTAAACCCGTGATAAGCATCAGAAAAACATGGTATAATAAGTATAATAAGGGTATAACAAAGGTTTTGCATCTTCTTCCAGTGCAGCACCAACGCAAGGAGGACAGACAAAATCCTTGGCTGCATGCACTGGGAACTCAGGAGTACAGATGCAGTTATTCCTTTGGAGACAGCACTGCTGAGGTCAGTTCTGGAACATTTATGCAATCCTGATGCCTGCATGATGCAAGGAAAAATATCAGCATTTGGTAGAGCTCACAAGGATTTTGAAGCAATGCACTTAAGTCTTGGCATCAGAGATAGCAATAACCTCCATGTATTTCTGCCTTCCTTTAGATTGCACCTCCATCAGCTCTTGGCTGAAACAGAATTGTTTGCTTGGGTTTTATTCCTTCTGGAAGTGAAAATTTTGAATGGTAGATAAAATGGCATAAGTGGTGCAGAGAGGAAAAGCTGTGCTCTGCAAGACTTCATCACCCCAGCAGAATTCCAGGAAAAACAAGAAGTTAGGAGGAAAACGAAGAAGATTGGAATGTACCTATTTGTTTGTAAACAGAGTGCTAATGAGGCATGCTAAATACATCTCACAGTCTGCTGCAAAAGAAATTAACAGAAAATCAACTCTGCTGAGCCCTGAGAAAGTCAAGGTGACCCAATGCTTCATATATCTTTACAGGAGCAGAGGGAAACTGTTTGCATTAGCATCCCACGTTCAAAATACCATTTCCAGAGCAGCCTACTTAACAATTCCCTCTTCTTCCTCCCAGGCAGCTGCAAAGCAAGCCATAAAACAAATGCAGCACAGCTTGAACCCTTGGGTTGGCAGTCAGAGACACGGATATGGGCATGGTGAGGATGGGTTGGGGTTGGAGATGTCCTACAGCCACTAAAGACAATTCACAACTGGAATGGGCATCAAAGATGAAGGTGGCCTGACGGGTTTTCTTTCTTCCTCTGGACTGTTTAGTGAGTGAATAACTCATTTAACACAAATCAGGTAGGCTCCAATGCTGCAAGAGTTTGGCTGCTGCAGGCAGGGCGGTGGTGACAACAGTGGGGGTGTTACTAAAAGGTTGGATCTACTGTGGCATCTTCTGATTTTCTGGGTGAAAGAGGCATTTCTATTCTATCTGAGCTCCATGTTCTCAGACCTGCTTATTGCATCCGTACTTATTTGAGAAGAGTATGGTTGAATCAATGGGGATGAATGGTGACCCCACAGCCCCGCATCTCCTGCTCAAGATGCAGGGATGGAGCATCCAGAATCACAGAATGGCTTGGGTTGGAAGGGACATTAAAGATCATTGTGCTCCAAACCCTTTCACTCAGTGGAGATGGATGAAACAAGGACCTCACCCTTCAGACCCTGCCTAAACATCGACGCCAACAGAGAACAACGCCATCTCTGCAACATCATCACGCTGTGCTGATCCCATCCTGGACTCCAAACCACAGAGGAGCAGCTTACCCACACACATCAGCCTGGGTCTGAACCTGGACGGATGGACCCTGGCACAGAGGTGGCACTTCGTCTCCTTCCTTCTCTTCTGCCACCCAGCAAAGCCCCATACATTTTATCTACACCTATCACAGCTACAATGGGTTGCCTCTCCATTTTGAAGACGTCCTTTGCTGAAATAACAATCATAGCTCCCCAGTGAGGTTTGTCACATTGATTTATTGGTCTTTCCCTTTACATGGACGGGCAACAGAGCTTTCACTCTTCCAAAGCAATGTTCAGCATCTGAGCACCAGCCAGCTCACGCCACATCTCCATGTAACTCCTTATTTCATGAACTCCTCAACATCAGCATCATCATGAGAGCACTGCAGAGCTTCCATGGTTGGCCTTGCAGATTCCTACATGCAGAACCTGAGCTTTTTTCGCCACGCTCTCCTTGGGTTTTCACAACAGAATTTCATGTTTTGTCAGCAGGCACACGACAGGGAGGTTAAAAAGTTGCTGCAAAACCATGAAATTCCACCATTGGGAAAAAAAAAATAATAATAATAAAAAATGGTGTATTGTCCCGAATTTGCTGTGAAGAAAAAGTCCTCATTGTTCTGGAGAAACGACACCGTGTTGAATTGATTTGTTTCCTGTAAGAAAAATCAACTCTCCCACACAACTGGGAAACGATGAGTGGTTTGGTGTGGATATTTCTCTACCACAGCTCAGACTGCAATGGAGCCTCCAAAAGGATCACCACAATACACAGCTGGGTGCTGTGGTCTTTTGGTTGAGTAACACACCTTATAAAAGCTTAAAAACAGAGCATTTACAACCAGGGACAGAAAGACGTGCTTTTAAAACGGTAGATACATACGTACAGGTTGGTGCAATAGGCCAGAATTTCTCTGGAGAAATAAATGTTCATATAGCACAACAATTTACATGCTTCTCCCCTTGAGTTTGTTCATCGTTAATGCTGCTCTGAACAAGAACAACAAAAAAAGCAGCAAAACTAAATTGCACAAAAGCCACCCCTATTAACCTCATTGGTATGCCTCAAAGGCACTGAACGAAGCAGCATCCGTGCCAGAAACTCTGCACTCCATTCAAGTCACTGCTGCTGGAAGCTGAGAGCATCTCAGGACGGGTTGTTTAAAGCAGGATTTGGGCTCAGCAACAATCCTCAAGTGAGCAGTGAGGATCTGTGCAGTGAGCACCACCTTCAGCCGAACGTCACAGAATGGCTTCGGTTGGAAGGGACCTTAAAGCCCATCCAGTTCCAATCCCTGCCGTGGGATGGGTGCCCCACAGCACGTGAGGTTGCCCCAGGTCTCCATCCATGGCCTCGGGCATCTCCAGGGATGGGGCACCCATGGTGCTCTGGGCAGCCTGGGAAAATGAAGTGGTGCTCAGGACAGAACGTTGTTATGAAGCCCTGTGGATTTGCTGTTTGAATTGTCCAGATGATGCACAGGAAGGTAAAGCCTGCTTTGAAGAACAGGGTTTTCCACACGCAATAGGAAACAATGGAAGGAAAACTTTGCAGGGAAAATCAAAGGAAAGATGACGTGTGAAACGAAAGCAGAACTGATCAGCGAGCTCTATGTGCACATCAGCTTCTTGGAGATATGTAAGGCCAGGGAATTTATTTTCTGTGCTATTTGACCAAGATTGACCAAGCTACCCAGCAGATTTGGTTACTCACTTCCTACTGGTTTTAATGTATAATGAGAGTCTTCCAGGCTGCTGTGAAACGTTTCCTCCTTGGTTTGGAATTGGTACAACCACATCATTCAAGAGGAAATTATTGCTAGCAAAAAGCTCAAGAGGGAACACATCCTTGAGACTCTGCAGTGTAGGCAAGAGGCAGAGCAGCCAGCAGTGGCACAAGCTGCCCACAAAGCCTTCACCTCCATGTTCTCACCCCCTCAGGCTGGAAGGGCACATTGCTTCTTATGGCTCATCCAATCCTCAGCATCACACCACAATTGCACTTAGACAGCCTGCAATAGGAGTTATCCAAAAGATCTGCAGCTAGGTAAGGTAAGATCCTGATGACCTTTGCTCTTCTATTCAAACATTTATCTTAGACAATTTTACAGCAAACAGAACCAATAGTTTTTGTTTAAAGCTTTTGTATTCATCTCCAACATTCTGATTCTCGGCAAAACCATACAAAATCAGCTGTTTTCAGCCATTTCATATTTATATATAAGCCATATATATATGTAGATCTGTATATAATAGATCCTTCTGTGCCCTTTCCAGGGTGGCAGTGGGGAGGAGTATCAACTGGGCACCTGTTTTTTCACAACTAACACGTGGATACACAGATGTGTGCTTACCTGTGCAGAGTGCAAAGACAAGGGAAGGGAAAAACTGACCGAAACAAGGGGGAAATGGGGCCATCAGCCCCTTGGCCTCCTTTAAAAATCCCAAACTCGAACACATTAGCAGAGATCCCACCAAAAGTGGGATCTCAGAAGTGAAATGAGCGGGAGCACCGCTGCCTGTGTGTGATTGTCAGCATTTAGGAGCAAGAGATCTCTCTGCACTGCATTTTTCAAACTGACCTCAATGTTGCTGCGGCTCTCCTGGCTGCCTCCATCGATGCCTCCTTTTATAGGACCATTGAAGCAAAGCATGCTTGCATTACAGCTTACACAGAGCTCCATATTTAAGGAAAACCATTGCGTGGCACTGCTCAGTGACATGTGAATCACCAAACAAACAAATCCTGGCTGTAAGAAGAGTACCAGACTGGCGAGAAATGCAACAGCAGCCTTTAGGAAACAGATGCTTGTCCCTTTAGGAACCTGTGGGCTATCAGTGCGTTGCAGAGATCACTTAACAAGTGGTCTTCCAAAGAAACACGAGTCCTGAAGCACTCCAAAAGCAATGGCACCGTGCCCGTTAAAGCTAAAGGTACAGAGTCAAGGAACTGGGGTACCCACAGGCTGCAGACGTGGAAACCTCAGCAAAACCCACCTCTCTCCCTGTGGGTTTTTGCAAGTTGCCCAGTTCTTTACCCGTTAGGATGCAAAGTAGGAATAAAACGATGTAACAGTCTTCTCAGCATTTAATTGCATAGTACGTTCAACCCCTCGACATGTTTGGCCAGGAAGAGGATGCTCACCCAGCCCTGCAGCTCTCTGAACACAGGTAACCTGCCTGCCATTGTCTGAATATTTCTCCATGCTATTCCAGCTGTTGGCTCTCTCCATTTCTCCATGCTATCCCAGCACACGCTGTCCCTCTCCTTCTGGATGGAAGAACAAAGCAACAGCAGAAGGAACTGTTCTCACCTCAGCAGGGACGATGCTGGAGGATTCTTTCCTTTCCCCTTTTCCAGCCAAAAGTTCCTAGTACCTGCAAATACAGAGAGCTGTGGTTAATCGGGGTCCATGTTAGGGATAAGCAGTCAGAGCAGCTCTGGTTGCCTGGGCAATGAGGCACAGCAGAGATGTCCATGCTATGACTTCTGCTTGACTTTCCCAGAACTCAGTGGTCTAAGCCACAGTTAGAATCATAGAATGGTTGGAGTTGGGAGGGACCTTAAAGGCCATCAGGTCCAACTGCACTGCACTGAGCAGGGACACCCACAGCTCCATCCGTGCTCACTGCCCCATCCCCTGACCTTGGGTGTCTGCAGTGCCTCACTGCCCTCATTGTAAAAAACTTCTTCCTTATACCCAATCTAAATGTCCCCTCTTTTATTTAGGGACATTAACGTTCCATTACCAACCATTGCCGTTTTGGGGGAGGTAATGAACTCTAGAATTTTCCTAATGTTTTCCCCAAATTTTATTTTTCAAATATATTGTAACAATATTGATTTTGCTGGCAGTCATTCTCACCTTCAGCTCCATACTGGTAAGTATAAAGTCCCTTAGCGACCACATTAGTGGACAGCAGGCAATTAGTTGCTTGCTGCTGCTGGAACAGAAGACAAAGTGTCTTTTCAAAGTTAACCAGTGGGAAAATAACTCAGTGTCACCCAACACACTGGACCAGCTCATTAATTTGTCCAAGCCCATATACATTACAGCAGCTGATCTTGCCACAACACTAACTGATTTTTCTGTGTGTTAACACAGCTCCAAATTACATTGTAATTAATTAAGGGCTTTGAGCCTCTGGCATTCAAGCAGAGCAGCCAACCAGGTTTTGGTTTTTATCTAAAATTTGCTCAGCATTCACCCACACAACTTAAAGGATCCCAAAGCACTTTACCCACTACTGCTCTCAGATACAAACAGTAAATGGAGACCAAAGCCTCATCCTGGTGCTGGTTCTGGCATAGGGCATCTTGCTCTTGCCCTCCACGTCTGTTTTTTATTGGTGAGCAGCTGCAATGAGAGCAGCAATGCTCTGGCTCTGTAAAATGCTTTGCAGTCCTTGCCAAGAGAAACACAAGCTGAGCTCCATGCACTGCTGCACGCTGTACCTGCTCCGCTCTGACACGCAGAGGTCTATTCCTTGAAGAAGGGGGATGCAGTGCAGCTGGATTTCTTGCATTGCCTGGTGCTGGTGTTAGGAGAAGAGGAGGAGGGACATCTAGAGGCCATGCGGAGTCTGTAACTGTACAAAGAGGCAGGAAAAACTCACACACATGCATGATGGGACGCAGAAATTAAGAACTTCTAAAAACCAAGCAGCAGGGATGTGCTCTAAGGCCCCAAAGCAGCTTTGTGAGAGAGAAAAAAACCAACGCTACTCATCCTCCAAGTGCTGGGTGTTGCTTCTGAAGGCAAGAAGGCTTTTTGTTCTGAACGTATCCATTGGTTAATGGAAGCAGGAAGAAGAAAGTCTCAATCAAGCAGCACGCAGCCTGCCACCCTATGGCTGGGACAAGAGACACAGCTCCAGCCATACAGAGGGCAGGGAGTCAGGGTCTATTTTCTCACCGTGGTCCACATCAGCTTTTTAAATAGAAAAGGAATTTTACCTTGGGTAAGCACAATACCTGCCCATTAGTGGCCAAGGGCAAAGCATGGAGTACACTTCTGCAGTGCAGCACTTGGAGATGTGATGAATTATGCTTACAGGTCACTGCAGCAATGGTGACCTATAATCCTTATTGCAGTGACATGCGATTTCATTGCAAGTTCTAGGCTAGCTCTGAGAACCCTGACCTTCTTGTAAAGCAGAAGCAAAAATCTGGGACTTTCCTTGATAGTGTTGCATCTCTATCAATTGTGATTGCAAGACAAAGCCTGAAAGCATGAGTCAGAGCATGGCGAAGCAAAGGGCTTAGGTGAGCTCACATCCGTGCACACTCACCTTGGGTACACGAATTCACCCAAAGCCCAACCCAAATCACTGCTTACCTTCTTCCAAAGGCCCACATTTCACAACATGCTTCTACCACATAACAACACATCCAAGAAAATTGGAAAGTTAGGTTTTTCTCCGGGGTGTTTTCAGAGTTCAGTATGCACCCTTTCAAGGACATCTCAGCTTTCGTTATCCTTACATGCAGACTGTGCAGCACTGCAAGTTAGGACTAAAGAAGTGCAAATTTTTCCATTACAACAACAGAAACCAACCCCAAACCACAGAAATTTTGAAGAGTGAGCGGCTCCATCATTTCTCAATTAAAAGCTGCGGGTAAAATCATCTGCCTAATGTTATTCTGTTATTGTTCTGTGCAAATCAAACTCTTCAGCCTTGGCGAATGTAATTTGCAGCCTTTGTCTGCTGTGTAAGAATCAGAGTGGTGGTGAGGAAGTCAATGCAAGCCAGATTTCGTTGTCCCATATAAAGGCTGTTACCAAGGGGAACAGTAGAAATCCAAAATAAGCTTACTTGGTTTGGTTTCAGTTCCTTACTATAACTAGAAGAAATTTTTCTTCTATTCAGAGCGTTTCCATTTAAGCAATGCTCAACGTCAACGTCTACAATGTCTATAATCAATACCACGTGTCATCGCATGTGATGAGCAAATGTCTGCATCCCGTGGGAAAGAAACAAACAAAAACACAGAGAAAAGGCTTCAAACGCACAGAGACAAAATAGCTGAGAAAACCTGACCTGCATTTTGAAAGGCGCTCGCTTTTGGATCTGTTAGGTGTGGGTTTCTTGCAGGGTTTTCACTTCTACATCCCAACCTAAAATAGCTGAGAAAACCTGACCTGCATTTTCAAAGGCGCTCGCTTTCCTCCCCAACTCCCCCCCCCCCCAGAATCAAATATGTCAAGAGATCTTTTATCCCCCAACTCCATCTCCCTTTGAAGCTGTTGGTCTACTATCAGGAAGCAGAGGATTAGGGGGAGAAGATAAGGAGGAACCGTTTGCCTAGATGCTCTGCATAGAGGCTGGAACAGAGCTCTCCCTGCTTCCTCCCCATTGCTCTCAATTCACTGCACTGACACCACGCAGCACAGCCCCAAAGGCTCTGGGAATGTTCCATGGGGGGAAGAGTTATGGAGTTATGCTATTTTGGGCACTGTTGCTCTGCACCTGCTTTCAGCATCATGGGGTAACTGTAGCCAGGCAGAAGAAATTCCTTGGTATAAGCAGCTTGATGGGGATGGGAGCAGGGGCTGCAGCCCAACCCTGCTGCACCACAGCCACGCAATGCAGAAGAGCAGCACAGCACCCAGCCCTGCTGTGTCCCTTGGTGGGAGCATTCAAAAAGATGTGAAGCTTGCAGGAAAGAAAAAAAAAAGGCACAGAAACTGAAAGTTAGGCAGCAGAAAGGTCACATCTGCACTGGGTTTGCTTTGTCAAATAGGATGCTTTAATCATAGTAAGTAGTGGTGGTTAAATGTGCTCGTTTCACTACGAGTTAAAGTCAAAGCAGAAGTAAAACTACGTCATTTTTTCACTTTTAGACAGTGCCAGGAGCTCTGTCACTTAACTGTTAGCACACCTGAGCTCAACAGAAAAACCAAGCACTGCTTTTAGTGAGCCCTGGCTGCAACAACACCCTAAATCTGGCTCTTACAATCTCCTGTGCTCAGCTCTTAGTGCTCTGTGCTACACTGAGTACCACAATCCTACTTTTTGAGATGCAGAAAAGAGTCAGGAGGGCTTTATTTGCCACAGCCATCCAGGAGGTGAGCAGTCTTAAAGCAGGAATCACAGATTCATAGAACCACAGAATCACAGAATGGCCTGGGTTGAAAAGGCCCACAGTGTTCATCCAGTTCCAACCCCCTGCTGTGTGCAGGTCACCAACCAGCAGCCCAGGCTGCCCAGAGCCACATCCAGCCTGGCCTTGAATGCCTGCAGGGATGGGGCATCCACAGCCTCCTTGGGCAGCCTGTTCCAGTGCCTCATCACCCTATAGAAAAAGGAACAAAAGCAAAGGTTCCTCTCAGGATCACACAATATCCCCAAATGGAAGGGACTCATAGGACCACCAAGCCCAACATCTGGCTGCACACATCACCCCAAACCCCATGGCTGAGAGCGGCGTCCCAACACACCCCAAGCTCACCATACACCTTCCCCTTGAGATGGCACACATGGATTTACAGGCTTGCAAACTCGCCAGCCTCCAGCACACACCCTGCCCTCAGACATTCCTGAAATACATTTGGCATGCAAATTGCCTCTTCTACCACACTTGAGCAATAGACATTCTTCCAAGCTGCTAGTTTTCCTTCTCTAAAAACAGCCAAACAAGCTGTGCTGCTTGTGAGACTTGAAGGCTTGGAATCATGATGCTGCTGCTCACACCATGGGCCAGAGCAAGGTCAGATTGTGAGCCAAGGAGAGGGCCCAAAACTCAGGGAGTTTGGATCTGTTAGGTGTGGGTTTCTTGCAGGGCTTTCACTTCTACGCTCCTAACCTAAAATAACACGCAGATGGTACAAAATCTCAGCTGTGCACATGCTGCCTCCAATGATCTCCTAACAATAGATGTATCAGGGACACACTCTGCCCAAAGTGGTTACTCCTATTACATAAAACCATGTCTAAGCTGACAGACTGACATCTGATGTGATTTTAGGGGCCAGAAGGCAAGCAAGGGGGTGATAAATGAAATTCCTGTGCTTTCTGCTCAGTGAAAACAAAAACGCCGTGCTGCTAAGCCAAGTGGTGCAGTCCTTAAAGGGAAACACAACACAAGGGCTTGGAAAAGCATCAGCCACCAAATGGTGTGAGTTTTATTTTCCCTGATAAAGGACAAAAAGGTTTGATGAAGGAATTTGATTTCTCTTGTCCTGCCTCTGTAGGAAAAGCAGGTGAGCAGAAAACAGAAAGGATCCCATCGTGTTGCAGTGCACATGCAGCTGCTGAGAACTCGAGAGCAGCCTGCATCTATTTATGAGGGCGGTGAAAAAGCTGGGCCGCGTGTCAGGATTTTATCTTGCCATCGCATGACTCCAAAGGACAGAACATGAATATCACGATGTTACGGGCAGGCCTTTCATGAATCTAAGCTGGAAAAACCTGTTACGGAGATGTTTGCATTCCCAGCTTTCAAGAAGATCTACAGCAGAGGTTCAAAGGACAGAACGCCTTTAAAGTAGTGCTGCTCCCTCATAATAACTCAGAAATTATTTCGTTGTGACACACATGTGCTCTGGAGTACAAGTTTCATCTCTGTTGACTTGATCCCACTGAAATCATTCTTCAAATCCCTGTTAATTTCAGTGATGGACACAGAATTGAGAACCACTGAAAAAAACCCTCACCCTGTGCAGAGAATTCACTCAGATTCTGCCTAAAATGAATGCAGCAATATTTCAATTCAATGTAAGATTTTCAGAAGCAACTGCTAATCCAAAGTGGCCACTGAGAAGGGATTTGGTACTGAGGATGACTGTGGAGCTTTTGTAAAATGAGGCTCCCGTGGTATTTCTAAGGGAGCACAAAGAAAATATCAGTCACAAAGAAACCACATTTCATGAACAATATCACTTTGGCAATTTATCTCCCTTTCAAAGAAGCACAGAGTACCGTGTGAGCCAGAAAGTGATGAATATAGCATTTAAAGCAGCAGTACTCAAATGTATCCTCCACACTGTCATGTAATCTAACCTGATAACCTGATAAAAAATGCTTATCTACCCATTCGCAATCACGACAGAGGAAAAGAATGAGAAACAATTATCACACATAGGGAAGACTGCTGTTGATTTTTAGTTAGCTTTATGCAGAAACAGGTAACCCAAGTGGGTCTCAAGGCCTCTGAAGGCTGCAGGAACTACTAATGTGGCTCTGGGCAGCCCGGTCTGCTGGTTGATGACCCTGCACACAGCAGGGGTCAAAACTCGATGATCATTGTGGTCCTTTTCAACCCAGGCCATTCTATGAGTCCATGGTTCTATGATTCCAAGCGTCCCCAGTCCTGCACATCTCACTATATAAAAATCACCAAAAAAAAAAAAAAAAGTGCTTCTGATTTTTTGATTTGCTAGTGATGAGTGAAAGTATTTCCTGCAATGAATGGGAATTAAACCTCAGTTCAATTCCAGTGAGGGTGAAGTCTGAGGGTACGCCTTTTCAGAGCAGCTCAGTGATGGAGGAATTCATTCTCCCTTATCTTCCAGCCCCATTCCACACTGCAATGGCCAGCAGAAACTACCTGAAGGAATGCTAAGTGCAGTCTATCATCACATCACAGCTGGGATACCACTAACCCTGCCTCAATGTGATCTGCACAAGCAAGTTGGCTTGCTCTGCCTCCAAAGCAAGTCCCTGAGCAGCAGCAGCCGTGCTCCCTGTTCACTGCCAACCTACAGCAAGGACAACACACAGACAGACTGACTCAGCTCCTTTGTTTCCACTCCTGCTGCCGTGCCCAATGCCCTCAGCATGCGCTGCATCCACTGCAGTCTCCCCAGAATCACTGCGTTGGAAGAGTGCTCACATTTACTTTTCTGTGGACATTTAGCTTTGCTGAGTAGCACTGACGTAATTGCAGGAGGAACTGAGGCAGGCTTTGCTGAAACAGGCCTGGATAGCAGGGAATTACTTCTCTTTTTTACTGTCATAGTGCAGCCCAAAAGGTTTGGAAGCATTGGAGAGCCCATGGTCAAGAAGATGGCATGGGAGTCCAACACCTCCCACTCCTAACTGAGCTCTGCCAGAAACCTGCATCAAAAACCACGTTTTACAACAACTGTTCCTTTCCCACTCAGCAATAACACGGATCTTCATTGCAGACTGAAGACTGCCTTTCAAAAACTCTCCAGAGCATTTTCACTTGTATTTCATTCCCAAGCATCCTAAGATATCTCTATTGAGTAGCAGTAGCTCTCAGTCCATTCAACCTTGGAATAACACAAAGTTTAATGAAACAATGCACTTTAAAAGCTGTGGCAGTGCAGGTGAAGAGATCCCTCTAAACTTCCCTAATATTTGTGCATTCCAGCCTTGAACACTTTCAAAAAATCCTCATTCAGCTTGAAAACACAAAAGAATACTTAAACATTTTACATGTTTAAGTACTGCACAGAGATGAAACAAAATCAACCTCTGCTGTTCTATTTATTACTATTGAATAATTTTTACTATTGAAATATTTTCAGTTATTACTACTAATTGTACACTAACCCAAAAAGTTTCTGATTTTGTACTGCTTTAGTCATATAAAGGATGTGAAAGTTTACCTCTTCTTCATAGGTCACTTACCACAAAGCTCAGATCCATAACAGCAAGTTCAGAACTCATCTCTTATTTCATTATGAATAACAGTAGATACCGTGTGACTCACACAGCTCCCACTCAGCAGACAGAAGCTGGAATTAACAGGCAAGCTCTTCCAAGTTCTCTAAGGCTGTTCACAAGCTCTCATTTTGGAGGACAGATACTTCAATTCACTGCTGGGTGTGAACACGCTGCAGACCATGGCAGAGTGGGCACACAGCAGGACTTGAAATCACAGGAGAAAAACAGAAAAGCCAATGGCAGTGGGATTTCTGCTGTAATACCAAGCAACGAGGGGAGAACGCAGGTTTATTTGTGATCAGTTCAATGTCAGCCATCACAAAGAGGTGATGAGAACACTGAGACTGCAGTTGGTGTTTCAGTTGTCAGCAGTGGAAGGTGTGATAAACGTGGTAACTACTCAGCACTGCATCTTCAGTAACTTCAAAACTATGGGGGAATTTTTACTTCTTCTCATGCTTCCCAACTCTTATAAAATAACCAGATCTGATGGTATGTCAAACATAACGTTTCCATTCTGGTAAATATAGTGAAGCCTAACCAATACTCATCACCTTCACTGTGGCTGTCCTACAGCCTCATAACTGCTGCTGCACGTTACACTTCTAGCTAGAATCTCTTAACCATCTTTGCCACCATTAAACCGCAGCATCCATAACCACAGAGCAGATGTGCTTGCAAAAACACTCAATGAATAATGTCCAACTTCTGCTCTGCTTCACCAGAGTTTTCCCTAATGATTAAAATTCAGGGAAAACTTCACTGCAGAGAAGATAACATCTTCAGAGAATGACTTACAAGAAAACTCAACAAGCTGTTTCAGAGGTGAAACAGAACTATGAATGAGAATAAACGACTACATAAGGTATGAACTTCCAACTGGAGAGAAATGGGCTCGTGCAATAGTGCTAAGTCGCAGCAGTGTGACTTTAGTCCATCCAGCTCCACACTAACATGGCCAAGGATCCTTCTGGCCCCACTGCTGGAGGACGACACAAGCTGTAATTCCTCTTGGTGCTGGAATGCAACTTTCTAAAATCTTCCGAGACAGAACTGATTTTGAACTAAGTTACATCACAACTATTAAGCACAGAGAACAGAAAAAGTTATCAAATGGTGCTTGCAGTGTTAATTAAACTTTTAAATTAACTAAATCCACAGGAAAGAACATCAAGGACTAACTCAGAAGTGTTAGACTTGTACAGATTCCCTTCGGTGCAGAAAGCCCAAGGATGCAAGCATACTTAATTCCTTCTAGATGTACACTGCTCCATTTTGCCTGGCACATCTGGTTTCCATATAAGAAGTAAGTTTTCCCACAAAGTTTTTAAAAAGCTCACTTTATTGGTTACAGTTATATAAAACGTGTCATAGTAGTTCCATCTAGCTGGCCATTAAGTGCTTGCAACACAACAGATATCCTTGAACACATCTGCAAATTATAGGATGTACTGCATGCTGGAGGACAAACATCCCCCCTGGTGCTTACCTGCACTTACAGGCTCTTCACCAAGGCTACAATGTTCAAAAGCAATGAGGACCCACTTGTTGTCAAATTGCAATTTTTAATGTTTTCATTAGAATGCTCTTTGAATCACTCTCCAAAAAGGAAAAAGAAAAAAAAAAAGAAACAATATGACTAACAGCAAACTTTTAATACAGGAACACGCTCCAAGATTAACAGCCCAAGATGAAAACAGAATGAAAATTAATGTAAAATGTAAATCACATATAGTACAATTGAAGTGTCCAAAACAATTTAAATAATTTTAAATATTTTATTTTTTTTATACTTGCTACAAATGCTTTATACATTATTTCAACATAAAGTCCCCATAACAGAAATGTAACAAAATGGGAATGATAGTGAAAGTGAAAGTTAAAGTGGCACAAATTCACCAAACAAGTATTAAACTACAAATTTTAAGAGGTAGATTACTTTTTGAAGTCAAGAACAAAAAATAAAAGGGGTGGCTGGATAATGAAACTGGTCACTTCCCATCGACTCAGTCATTAATCTTGAAAGCTATATAAACATGAGAAATGGTATTTCCATAAAAAGCTGTGTAAGAACAATAGACCAATGTTGTTTTAAGTTATTAGATAGAGGTGTAGGACCTTTTAGAGTAATTATATATTTCATTTTCAAAATATACAGGTATGTAGCCCTGGTCTAGCCTTTTTATCAATAAAAAGATACACATTATATATAGTATTTAGAAATTGGTATTGGTATTTCACTGCTATATAAAGTTTCATTTGCATGTATAAATAAGAATTTGGAAAACTCACAGAGAACTCACTCAGGCTTTTTTTCCCATAATATGATGGCCATCCAAAAGATGCAGAGAATGGAGAGGAGGTGGGAAAAGGAAATTCTGTCCTTCCAGGTCCCTCTGTACTGATGCATTTAGAAGGAAGGTTTTAACAGAGTTACTAAATGACAGAAAGGGTGCAGCAGAAACTGCTGTCCTTGAACCTACCAAACTACTGATAAAACAGGGGATCTCTGCTTTACCAAGCTTAGAACTGAACCGTCTCTTAAGTCATTCACGAAGGCATGGACAAAACCAGGATCTAAGCATTCAAAGGCTAAAGATTTGGTTTAGTTTATTCCCACTTTCTTTCAATGCTTCTTGCGTGTGGTTTTTGTTTTGTGTGGGGCACTGCTGTGTGTTGTTTGCTCTTGTTTTTGGTTCCATTTGGCTTTTAACAGCACCCTTCTCTCATCTGACTCACCACGAAGCCCAGCACGCATGTCAGGCACAAAGCCCTGCATCTACCCCTGAGTGTTAGCAAGCAGCCTGCAGGCCATGTTATGATTGTGAGTCAGCTTCTGCTGGTTTCACAAGCTTGGGGGACTTCACATCCACTGTCGTAGTGCTTATCCTAAGTTGAGCATGCACCAGCTCTACCATGTCATTAAGAGATTTTGTTTTGTTTTGCTTTGTTTTACTGGATATTCCTAGAAAATAAAAACAAAAACAAAAAACTGAAGATAAATGTCCAAACAACTTATTTGCAAACGGAGTATGTTAACATGGAAAATCTGAAAGGTGAAGAACAGGTTTGGAGACAACTACTGCACTCAATGGCAGTCTTGAATGATTATTAGGAATAGAGGTTTCCTGGGGGAGAAAAAAATGTCTACATAGAGTAGGACTGAAGGTTATGCAGATGTTAAACCGTGTACGAAAGCAAAAAACCAAAACACCTCTCCATATTTGATAGATGAAAACAAAGGTGATGTGGTGATGAGACAATCTGGATTTATGAACAATAGTTCAGAAACAAAAGCAAGAATTCTTCTAGCAGAACTATTCATTAAACTGTTAAAGACTGCAAGGTGCCAAAGTAAACAAATGGTATTTGAGACAGTCAAGGAAACCTTGCCCCTCAGTAGATCGTTATTTACCCTGAATGCTACTAAACAATTTCCATATGCAGAGATTTCCAAGCACTCCCTCATTTTGCTTCAAGGTCAAGTGATTAGCTTGGGTGGAAAGGTGTGTCATTCCAGCTTTGAATTCTACGGATCTGTCCTGGCACCGTGTAAAAGTTCCACAAAAAGCACTAAGGGAGCAGCTGATCACAGAATTAAGCAACACGAAGATTATTCTGTCCAAGAGAGGAGGCCTGGTTGACAGTTTTTGCACTTTAAAGGCATATTCAACACCATTATATTTTCCAAAATGCAGGAGTGTATATAGACTTTTTTCTTTCAACATGCCCCAACTTGGACCGTTTCATTTCCCTTCCAGCTCTTGGAAATCATTCTGTTGTGTCAAAGCTTTACTTCATAGGAAGCATTTTCTCAAAACTGTCACACAACAGGTCTTCACTGTAAGACAGACAAGCTGCAAGCAGTTGGCTTTTGACACCTCCTGACAATTCTGCTTGTGGGCACTTGTGAAGGAGGCTGGGCCCTCTCCACTACCAATCGCTTTGGTACAAAAATCCTTCCTTTAGCCACAAACCTCCTGTTAATCACAGCCACGGGCTGCAATCAGCAAAGCAAAAAGCAAACAACCAGCACTGAGTGTTGTGAAAGTCACCCAGCGGATCAGACACCTGTTACAAGAACAGCAGGGCAGGAGCCTGCTAACAGAAATGTTGAAGGCTGCAAGACAGACTGCTGACTTTGAAAGATGACATGAAGACTTTAAACGGGACTCAGGCACATACAGTACGATTTTATTTTATTTAAGTGTTACCCTTTCTTGTGATTAAAATGCTTCATCTGAAAATGAAATAGAACTTTAGTTATAATCTTTTTTTTCTTAAACTGAAACATAAGAGCATGATACTTTTAACAAAAATTTACACATTCATGTCACTTTTCTTACACATCTATTTCCCTTATATTAAGTATTTAGAGATCTGACTCAATTAGGATGCACATACAGTTGTTGAAGTATGCTTTCTTTTTTTTTTAATACGATATGCAGAGAATATATATATATATTTTTTTTTTATTTAAAAAAACAACATTTCCAATTGTTTTAATAGGAGGGTAAAAACGCAGTCGTGACTTTTTGCTTAACAAACCACCATCACCTAAACCTAGAACCATTCCAGGCCACCGTGTGCTGGATAGCAGATACACGTCACCAGGAACATGAAGTTTAACGACTTAGGTTTATTTGCACTCAAGTGCTGACATTTTTTCCCAGCATTTCCAAATCCATTTATATAATTAAGGACATTCTCTATACAAATGATGTATATATGACAATGTGACAAAATGCATCAAATATGTACATCATACGTGACTGAGCCGCTAACCACGTTTTAGGAAACGCAATCTTCTTCTGATTTAAATATGACAAATTCAAAAAAAAAAGACCAAGAAAATTGGCAAAACAGCAAGCAACGTGTTCCTGTTTTGTCGGAAGTTCAAATTAAAAGCTTACCTGAAATCTTTTAATTCTTGCTTTGTACTGCTTTCATCTTTTTTGCTTTCTGCTGCCTCGGCATTTGCCGCCTGCTGTAAGCTTCGTGTAATAGGTCCTCCAATCCTCTCTCTAGATTTTACAGTGAATCTGTCTGCTTTTTTCTTACTTGCCACAGCAGACCTACTTGGCAAAACAGCCTTATTACTCCTTTGTATTCTGACGTGCAATTTCCGGGTGGCTTTGCTTGAGATGCCAGAGGAAGTGTTCTTACCTACCACCTTAGTTTTTTTCCCATCAACGTGAGTCATTTTGGACACTCTCACAGGACTAGAGTTCCTCAGTGACGAAGAGGGATTTGGCTTTTTCGATCGAATGGGAGGTACAAATTTAATGCTTTGCTTTGATTTGAAGGATGCAGAGGGCAGCTGGATCTGTGCAGGTCCTGAGGTTCGCGCTCTTGTCTTGCCCAAGTGAGGCTGCATGCTTTGCATTTTGATTTCTGCATCTGCTGTTCTCCTGCGCTGGTTGCTGCCTTTTTCGCTGTTTGCAGGTGATGAACTTGCACCTTTTTTGGATGATTTTTTTTTGGAGGATGGGGAGATGGGTTTTTTGGGACAGCTGTACGACGCATGTTTGTTCAAACTTCCAATGTAAGTAAACTCTCTGTTGCAGTAGGGGCAGATGTGAGGGTCTGACTCAGAAAGACTATTTTTCAATTCTGCCTTCTGCTGAGCAGATTTCTTCTTTTGCAGGATAGCTTTCTGGACAAGCTGGTTTTTCTTTTTCAACGCGTTTATTTTTAGTTTATTTGAAGACATTTTGCTAATCTCAACGTTGAAATTGAGTCTTTTTGGCTGACCCATTCGTCTGAAGGCATTCTTTCCAGGACCGGTGATGACAACCATGCCGTTCTTAGGCTGCACTGTCTGTTTCAGTGGCACTGGATTTTTTTTGGGCGTGTATCGCTTTTTGTCACTGGCAGATGCACAGGCCAGTATGTGTTTGTGTAACTCAGGCATGTTATCCACACTTTTCCCGCATTTTGTGCATCGGATGGCAGTAGTGAAAGTCTGTGGGATATTGTGGGTAGTGAAGTTTGTTGCAGTAACGCCAATACCCATAGGATTTCGATGGTGATACTGAAATGGAGGTGGTTTAAAGCTTGGGTAGTGTTGATTGAGGCCCATCCGAACATCGGGATCTTTAGATTTTACCCCAGAAGCCATTATCTTTATAGTAGTATAAAGCTCTTCAGAGGAATCATTTAGATCTTCGTCTTCTTCCTCCTCTTTAGAAAGTTCTAAAGAGTCTTCTGACAGGCTCTGCATGTGCTCAATGTTGGCCTTACTGGGGTCAGTAAAATTCTGGGGTCTCAAAGTCCCGCTTTCGAACTCATGGTGTGTGCACACTTTGTCTGGATGGAGATCTCGCTGATGCTGTTGCAAATTGCACAAAAAAGCAAATTCCTTTTTACAGACTGAGCAAGCAAAGATATTTCCTACTCCGTGAAGCAGAAAGCGATGTTCTGACAAGCCTGTTTTATCCCTAAAAAGCTGTACACAGAATTCACATTTGAAGGGCCATTCTTCAGCATGGACGGATAAATGCTTAGTTAGGTCCTTAATAGAAAGAAAAGGTGATTCACAGACATTGCACACAAAGCTTTTATTGAATGTTTCCTGCACTACTCCCGATTCACTTGCAGCATGAGGATCTTCTCTGGCCTTCTGCTCATTTTCAGTTTCCTCCTGTTTTATCATTGGAAGAGTATTTTCAAGGTTATCAGCTGAAGAAACAACGGAAGAAACCACTGAAAGGGGAGGAGGAGATGGAGATGATGAGGAAGAGGAGGAAGAGAAGGAGGAGGAGGAGGAAGAGGAAGAAGAGGAAGAAGAGAGAGTAGGAGGACCGGGTGAAGCAGCAGAAATGAGCGGTTCCACTGAAGGAACCGGAGATGGAGAAGGAGAAACCGTAGGTGAAAGAACTGGTAGTGGAGACTGGGTAGTAGTGTTTGAAAGTGGCGATGGGCAAGAGGAAGTGTTAGTGGCACTGGCAGAGACATCTGGAGTTGATAAAGGCATTGTTGGAAGAAGGGGAGGAGGTGATGTAGCAACTGTGAGCACAGGCGGGCAGGGTGGTGGGGAAGGAGGATTAGTTGGTGTTAACAAAGGAGGCAGCTGACACATGGAAGGTACAACAGATGCTTGTGGCACGAGGGAAACAGAGGAACTAAGGGGCTGAGTGTCAACAGAAGACGATGCAGACAGACTGGGGTCTGTGTCTGGTTCTGCCTGAGATTCCAGGGATTTGCTTGGGCTCGGGCTTCTGTTCACACTGGGTGTGCTGTCTGTGGCTGCATCCATTCCATTATACTCATTCAGCAGAACCTTCTGTAGCATGCAAGTGGTTGGTTTCTTCTTTTTAACACCACTGCAGGTTGGTTGAATGGAATTTTCTTTGTATTCCCGAATTTCAGCATCACTGCAAGGCTTCTTGTGCACACTTAAATCTAATACAGATTCCCAAGGAACCTGATGCTTATTTTTGATATCAGACCTTTGTTTTACACCACTAGACAAATCCAGGGGCTGCTGGTTGCATACATTGCCAAAAGTTGGAGCCACTGTCCAGTCTTTTGATGTTTTGAAGTCTTCGAAGCAAAGAGGGCTCACAGCCTCCCTCTCCTCCCTTCCAGTTAGGCTCCAAGCAGGTGAGTTGCTGTGGCTTTCTAACTTTGGCATTTTTGAACTTCGAAGATTATCATTCCACACAGTTTTTCCCTCACCTGATTTGACAAAATCTCGAAGTACTGGACTGTGCTGTGGAGAACTGGGAGGAGAGCTGGTCCTTCTTTTAAATCTACTGGATACTGGAGGCAAAATAGATGATGATGCAACAGAAGGTCCCAGTTTAGGGATTTCACTTGATGGAGTGATCTTCTTACTGTCCTGCGTCTGAAGAAGCTGTTTTAATTTTGATGACAAATAAACGCTTTTGTCTTTATGGAAAGGTAAGCTCTCTGTTGAAATGCTAAGAGGAAGATTTAAAGAACTAGTAGGAGTTATAGGTTCTGGTTCTATCTCAGTTTTTATTTTTGGTACAAGAGGAGGGCTGGCAGTTCTCCTCTTTTTGGATTCGTTGCTCCCGCTGCCAGAAGGCTCCTTAGGAGGTTCATTCACCTGTGTTTGTGTAACCTTTATATTTGAGGAAATTTCCACCGTGACTGGACTGATGATACAATTTAGTCCATACAAGTCTGCAGAGTTGGACTCCATCTGAATCACATCACAATTGCTAGTGCTGCTGTTGGACTGAATTTTACCATCAATGTAATAATTTAAGTTTTCAGAAATATTGCTGGAAATATCCATAATGTAGACATCATCTATTTCACCTTCCTCTTCTATTTCAGTACTTGCTATATATACACTCTGCACTGGTGGGGCCTGCTCAGTTTGAAGCGGTGGCTCTTCATGAAAGTATCCTTTTCTTCTGACACCTTTGGGAATAAGATGCCGCTCGTGGACCCTGCGCTGATGTCTCCGCATGTTGGTGTGAGTTCCAAAAACCTTTTTGCAGTATTTGCATGGATGCAACTCTTTGGGCTCCTTGTTTTCCTCAGCGAAAGCAGAGTGGGACATTTCCTGGGAGACTTTCTCAGAATCCAAGACAACGGAGTCTTGTACAAGATTGGAAACGTTCAAGTCATCTTTAAGACCATCACTCACAATTACTTGGTTATCAGCAACATTATCCAGGTGCTGTGATGATGTTAGTGTTAAGAACGGTTTCCTTTTTGGCCCTGCCTCATGGCGCCGCTCATGCCTTCGTCTGTTAATTTGAGTACCAAAGGCTTTCCCACAGTATCGACATTTGAAAGCGTGGTTAACAGTAGATATATGAATGTGCATGTGGCGTTCAAGTCCTTGCTTTGTTGTAAACTTCCTCTCACAATGCTGACAAGGAAACATGAATGTTTCCTGAACATCGCCGTTTGACTCACCTCTTGCTTTTGGAATTTTCACCACGAGTTTCTTTGGAGAGCTTTCTGGAGATTCCTCTGATGTACTCTTTTGCTCTTCCATAGAGTCTAACTTTTCTTCACATATCAAAGGCATTTCAGCATTTTCTTTAGGCATATTGGTATCTTCCATCTCCTCTTCTTCCTCTTCTTCATCCTCTTCTTCTTCATCCTCATCTAAATCATCTGACGCACAGTTTATTGCTTCTTCTTGTTTCTCTTCAGTCACTATTTGCAGTTCACTGGCAGGACTGGGAATCATCAGCTTTGGAAGCACATCTTGATTTACCATCTCCTGAATCACAGCTGTTTGCTCCAGGGACAGTACAGCAGAAACGGAAGGCTTTTCATCTTCTTCTTTATGACCTGATATATGAAGTAGGAAAAGCATGAAACATTTTGATCAAACACCCTGAAGTACATTACACCGTTCTTCTGCCTTTTACACAGTAGAAGTCAATACTCTACAACCCTCACAATACTTCTCCTTCTCACCACTGTGATTCTGTAACAAACAAAACCATACTCAGGAATTTCCTTTCTGAAACTTCAGGAAAATGTAAACAACTGCTGATTCTTAACACGGTGAGATCTTAGGATTGAACATCATGGCCAAAGAATATATATAAAATAGCAGACTTCAGAACATTTAAAGAAATGTCTGAAAAACCTTCACGGGTTTTTCTTTCATTAAAAGAGTGTCAGAAAAGCACAGCAGGACACACAGCTAAAGTATTTTGGGCTTTTCCCCACAGTTATTACTAACTTGGTGCACAATGCAACAATCTGGACTTACACTGTAATGCATGACAAGGCGTAACTTAGATCTGGCATGGTGCTTTCCAGTCTATGAAATTTCTCTATTAGCCATTGCCTGAATAGCTATTCCCTACACTGAATCTGCCTGCATGCATCCCAGTGATCAGTGTAAACTGGTTGTTTATTCACACCTTTGTGTGCCAATTTTATTTATCTGTTGTCAGATGTATCCATTTCTTTCTGCCAACTCACAGAGTTTCTGAAGCGGCCTTGAGTATGGAGCAGGAAGTTCATCTCCCTTCCCTAGCTAGAGCATCAGACATCAGCAGTAAAACAGTGCACGCAGTGTGCAAGCAGAAGAGAAAACAGAGTGAAGAAATGGGTCAAAAAAGTTAAGTAAGTTTGGAAAAAATATATCTATCAGTACCTGTACAGAGCCTTAACCATTACCAGTTACACCCACAGCAAAGGTAAGTTTTCCATGATTGTAAAACAAAAAAACCCACGCATTCAAAACACATTTAAGTCATTTTTACATACATAATATGTAAACAGCATAATTTTATACATAATCTTTTCAGATCACCTTCAGGACAAATGGTATGCTTAGCTATTCTGTGCATTATTACTATATTTTTCCCTTGTAACACTGATCTTTCTTATACAGTCATTATTACAGCTATAAGCTCTAAAGACATTTTTGAATAAGGTCTTCTCTGTTCAAAGGGGTCTGGGCACAGACATTTCACAGTAGCTGTGTTTTCCAATTGCAGAGTTGCCTTATTGACAAAGTTCTGACATCCAAATTGACTGATAATGGAACTGTTTGGGTAAACATAAACATTGTTCACTTTCCTGCTTTAGCATAACGCATTAGCTTATTAAACATGATAAAACTTGTGCTTTGATTGAAGAAGATAATGGGAAAGAAAACAATTAGATACTTGAGAGCTCTCACCCTCTTTAGAATCCCTCATATCTGCCGAAGAATCCAAATCAGTCTTTTTCTGCTTTGTATCTGTTGCCTTCCTCCCCTTGTTTTTACTTTCCTGAGTCTTTTTCTTTCCTGAAAGAAAAACAAACAACAAATATGCATTATTCCTGTTGAGCAATTTTTATTTTTCATATCTGACTGGCAAATTAAAACACCCAGCCTTGGAGTACAACATACTTCTGTACAAACTCTTTTTTCTTCAGGAACTCAAATGACATTGCAAGGAAGAAGAACACTCAGAAAACACACTGACCACAGGGCAAAAAGTGCTAAGGCCAAGTACAGAACAAAAGAAGCAAGAAAAGATGACCTAGAAGAAATTACCCATCTGCTCGTTTAATTTTGATGTCTAATCTGTGACTATGTACTGATAAGGTAGTAAGTCTCTAGGGCCTGAAAGAAGTTAATCGTGAGACTCTAAAAAGCCAATACTCCGAAATATCTTACAAAGCAAGCACAGACCACAAAGGAGATCTATTGTGACAGAGTTAAGCAGCTCAAGTCATAGTCATTAATTACTTTCAATCAGCGAGATTACTGTATTTCATACAAGTGTATGGAAATTGCATTATTATTCTTTAGTGTTAATTGGAAGGCTGCACCAAACAGAAGCTCACAGAGGCTTCTAAACCTGTGCAAACATTCTGAATTATGACATGGAGAGGAGGTATAATCAAAGAAATGAAGTATAAGCATGATGTTGGCCAACACAGCAAAGGCAGTAAACAAATGGGATGGAACTGGATAACAGCAAACCAAGGGTGTAGCACCACGTGCACTGACACAACCAAGCTTGCTGACACTCTCGGATCGCAAAACTGGGAACTGTGTTAGAGTTGCATGAGATAATGAACACAGCGAAGATTAGAGTAAAATGGCATTGCGCAAAGACCTGATCTGTGATGCAACACGCAGAGACATTCAGAACTTCACCCATGTATGTGCTACAAAGTTCTAACACTACCTTTTTGATCCCGCTCCTAAAGATTCTGTTCTGCAATCTTTGGAACTGATGGCAAGGACTGGACGCACAAATGAAGCCAAAATCCTCTAACTCAAGTCATCGCAGTGAACTTCCACGTGTAAGCATGAGCTGCAAGCACCTCTCATCTGGAACTTCACACTTCCACACACCCACCTCCTAGGAACAAGCATTCTCCAGAAGCAGCCATCCAAATGTCTCCGTTGCTCCCTCTAACACACAGAACACCACGCTAACACAGTGACCCCTCTTCTCAAGTCAGAAGTGTGAATTACAGCCATAAATTCATCTCTTATTTAGAAGCACTTTATTCCAATTCATAACCCCGTCAACAAGTTCCTCCTTTTTTTCTTGAAATATTTTTCACACTGTAGACCAAAAGTCTGAAATGCCTTTTAAAAAAATTCCTCTCTATTCCAACCCAAATTTTCCAAGTATGCACCCCCTCCTATAGAACTGAGACAGGTCAGCTTTAAAAGGAAATACTTGTTTTTATTTGAACCTTCTACATCATCCAAATAATTACCTTCATTTCCTTCCAAGGAGCTCAAGTTTCACAGGCGCTCCCCAAATTCCACAGGGCTTTTCAGATTCATGTGTGTAATTACCCTTTTTTTCTTCGTTTCCCTTTTACCAGTTTATGAGTTTTCAGTCTCAGAAACTGATATTACAGTCATTCAGAACACTTTTTTGTCACCTTTGGAAAACAGGCATGCACTCTTCCTAGGCAGTTCTAGCAATTATCCCATAATATCCGCAAACATTCTATCAGTTCACATCAAACCTTTCCAAAAGGAGCAAATTCTGATTTACCTGACAAGGCAATACAAGGCTCCAACACCAAATGGTTTCAAGCTGTCAGCAGTTCACACAGCCACGAGCAGTTTAAGCCCAACTGCATCTGATTTGGTCTGATATGAACACAATTTGATGCTAAGGACACCTCAGCTATTTGTAACTTCAACATGCAGTACCAAGATCTGAGCAAGAAATTCAGACACTTCTCCAGAAGTATCCACCAAGCTGCCCAAAACTGTTCTTGACCTGTACAGCAACAGAAGCAACAAGCATAGCAACAAGCATTCTACTTCTAGGTAAAAGGTCTAAGTGTTGAACTGCAGTATAATCCTATGGAATCAACACTGCATCACCATGTTAAGAGCCACATAACAAAAACACGTATTCAGCTATTCAAACTCCCTAAGAGCTCTGTTTTATTGCAGAGCACTTATCATTTCAAGACTGATATCTACATCTTGACTCAACCAAAAAGGCCTGGATGCAGCTCTCACCTTTGCCAAGCCTGGCCGCAGCTAGAGGCAGCCTCACAAGATGGTTCAGCTGGGGATGGTATGGAGATGAAATCACTGGCAACAATACAGTCTGATTCTACAGCAGCCTCCATATTCAGCATGGTGACAGGTTACTGTCAGAGCCTGCAAACCAAGAGCAGCTCCTTCTCACAGCAAGATGAAAGGGAAAGTGTGCTCTTCAAAATGCAAGATACACAAAAGCAACAACAACAAAAATCACTCTGAAGTACCAAAGCAAACAGGTTTTCCAAAGTCTTCTCCATATATAGAATGCAAAATTTACAGCACTTTGAATTATTATCTGGGAAGTCATCAGAGTATCAGGATTTTTAACCAAAATGGAGTTATTTAGGTCGCATGCTTTCTTATCCTATTGATGGGAAAAAGACCATTTGCAAGATACCTTGGCACACTCCTAAGAAGGAAAAAAATAAAAAAGTAACCTATTCTCTGATACTGTTAGAAATATTTCAAGCTATTGGCCTTTAGGTCCAAATGCATTTGAAGAGAAGTTTCATTTGGCATCTGTTCACCTTTATAGTGAGCAAAATGCCTGCATACATTTATCAGATGTGCCACTTCAGTTGCTGACACATCAGCCAGGGATAGCACACAGTTCCTGCTGTTTTCCTGTTATTAGTTTTAGCCTGTTGGCTTGTAGTTTGCAGTTTTCCCTATAAAGATCAGAAGTGTCCTATACTCAAGCACAGCAGGGACTGTCCCAGATGGATCCACCCTATGATCCTAACCATATTCAACAGCAGATGTCCAGGCAGAGAACTGAAGAAGAGCATATCCTCGTGGTATGCCTTCTTAGCTTTCAAACTCACCAGAGTTCAGGATCTTCTGAAGATACCCAGTGGCTTTTGATAGACTTTCCATCATGAGAGCTCTCAAAGTGCTCTTAAAATTCACATAACCATGAAAGACTGACATACTTTCTCCCTGCCTAATTCCAGTGAAAACCTCTACCTGCAATTCTGATATCAAAGTATCAACAAGGAATTAACCAAAGGTCTGCCCCACAGTTTTCTTGCAGTTTAAGACATCAAGAACTGTCAGAAGCCTGCAGGAGGGAAAACAGCTCCTCACAGTACAGAACCTGGTGGAAGCCTGAGTATAAGTACACACGTGCACTTACCATCAGGTTCCTGAAGGGTCCTACATGGCTGCTACGGCCAGCTGGATCCTCCACTTGGTCTAAACAAGAAAGATACAGGAATGAAACACAGGGAAAGTGAAATGGAAACAATGACAAAAGAATAAATGAAGGGCAGAACTTAATATATGTGCATGGGCATTTCAGGAATTGCAAAAGAAAGATGCAAAGGAAACTGAATGAAAGAAAGAGACAGAAAAACAGCTACCTGCCCACAGCAACAAAGGTCGAGAGAGGAATGCAGGAACATCTGCCTTGCCACTTAGAGGAAAGGGGAGGAGGAGCCATATTTAAAAGCTATTTATGCATGCTGTAGACAGGGGAGCAAGAGCATTACCTGCCTGTACCACCTGCAGTAGCCACACAGCATTAAGCACTGCAATAGGCACAGATCTCACACTGCTCTCAGTGGCCAGATAACTGGTCAATATCAACACTGCAGTGCTGCTCGGCTCGGAGGAGTTCAGTGACAAATAACCACCTTTGTTTGCCTGTACTTAATGCTACTGACAGACCAAGACATCCCCAAACAACCCGCAGTGCCCGCACTCCAATCGCTGCTGTTAACCAAAATACTAACGGGACTCCACAGCAACTGGTAATTCCTAGTGAGATCAGTGTGCTCAGATGCCAGGAGGGAAGAAGTCAAATACAGTCTTGCTTGGAGTCGAATCCTATAATTAAGTATTGCAAAACTACACAAGATGCTATTATCTTTAATGAGCTTTAAGTGCAGCACCAAACACGCTCACAGCTCCCACCATAAAGCAGGAAGGGGAATCTCCCATCTGATCTCTCAAGCACTGTTTTGATGCCTTACAAGAAACACCAAAGACAACAGACTGCCATGTTACACCAACAGTGAGAACCACGTGGGTCCATGACTGAACTGCAGGCTAACAGCACAGACTTGTTGGTCAAACCCCTTTTGGACTGGTTCAGATTTTTTTCTCCTTTTTTAAATACCAATATTTTGGTGTTGAAGAGAATTAAAGAAAGATTAAGAGTATCTCCAAGCTAAACAATCCTCACAGAAAATTCAGCAAAAGCCACAACTCTATCACCATTTCCACTTTGCTCAGGTTGAGATTTCATTTGAGAAATAGTCTGTTGTGCATCAGAATTCCTCTAATCCCACATCCAGCATACTAATGGATATGCCATGTTTTTCATGTCAGTTACTTACATTTCTAGGTGCATGTGAAAAACTGACTGGTTGCTCTGAGAGACGAGCTAGAGAAAAGGAATGCCTTCTGCACATGCAAAAAGTCATTGAAAATAACAGCAAAAACTGCTCTAAAACTGAAGAAGCACAAAGCAAACCACATTCGGTGATGTCACACAGGCTTTTGAGAACTCATCCAACAACGCATGCCATGGTGTATAAAATTAAGGACCATGCCTATTTAATATACATAATTGATCAAACAGCAAGTGAACTAAGCAGGAAAAGAATGAAAATAGAGTTCTGCTGGTAACACTGAAGTGTCTTGATTCTGTTTTTAGACTCTCGGTCTGATCGTCTGCCATTACCCAGGTTGGAAGGCACTCATCTGATTCAAAGACACAAACCACATCTGCCAGCACTGACTTCCACTATCAACACCAAACCCTTCTCAAACTGAATGTTAAAAAGGCACTGAGAGGATGCAAGAGCAGCACATCTCCGTGCAGCCCTCAGGGTGAGATCCAAGACATAAATGGCACAGCTTGATTTTTGAAACACAAACATCTACTTAAAGCGGATGTCAATTAAAATCTCAGTAGCTACATACTATCATTAACAGTCTTATTTCAACAGTGCTGCCGAGTACCTATGAAAACATGCAGAGAAAAGGCAACAACATCCTGATGTCAAGATGACCCCGTTTGCCATTTATTATTATAAATAATTAATGGAGCACTTTTCTTGCAGCAGCATTATGAAGTTATCTGATAACAGTCCATGTCAATTTTACTGTATAGAAACTACTGCCATTAAGTGCAATGGAATTTTAACTTCTGAGGACCATGAGAATAACTCAGAGCTACACCAGATCTCAGACCTGTGCTGTCAAGCTGTCCAAACCTGACTTACCAGTAATGGCCACAGCTCAGCTGCCTCCCAAAACATAAAGCCTCTGATGAGAAACTGCATGTTTTACCCCATTGTTTTAGTTCATTTCTGTTCTCATTTGCAATTAACGACCAGTACAACTGCCTTGTTTAAGGACCATCAACAGCAGAGAGAAATACATCCTCAACATTGAAAATAAAAGCAAATTTGGGGACTAAAGGGTCTCCCACCACACCCTGCACCTCCCCTTCCCTAAAATACGCATTCAAGCTTACACAGCAGAAGCAGAAGGAGGAAGGACAGCATAGGCACTGAAGACGAACTTCACAGTGACTGCTAGGACCAAACTGCCTCATTAAAAAAGAAAAAACAACCACCTCTATCATTAGGAAAACAATTCTGCCCTACTACAGAAACAGACCCGCAGAAACCATCACTTCTCATATGCATAAAAAAGCTTCTTAAATCACTGAGTCATCCAATGAGATTACAAATGTTACCCCCAAGTCTCACCTTAGGAAGACATTTCAGTTCACCTCAAGGCAGGTGCTCACACACGTAACTGTATTTCTTTGTTAAAATGTACTTCCACCAAGAACTAAACATCCACTTTGCAGGAAAGAAATGGAGCAGTGCATTTACAGAGACTGTTAACGTGACATTTGCATAACAGATGAACTTGTTGCCATGGAAAGTGTAAGAAAATTCTGAGCTGGGGCTATTTAAAACATCAATTTCTGAGAACATTTGGCAAAGCCTTTCTGATAGCACTGAAGATCAAATCACTGGATCTCACCAAGATCATCTTTATTTCTTTTTCCCCCAGAGGGTGGTGATGCACTGTTACAGGCTGCCCAAGGAGGCTGTGGATGCCCCAGCCCTGCAGGCATTCAAGGCCAGGCTGGATGTGGCTCTGGGCAGCCTGGGCTGCTGGTTGGTGACCTGCACACAGCAGGGGGTTGGAACTGGATGAACACTGTGCTCCTTTTCTACCCAGGCCATTCTGTGATTCTACGAATTATAAAAGCATCATTGTAAGATATGTTAGCACGGTAGGGCAGACCCAGAATAGCACAGCTGAAGCTATTCACAAAATTGATTAATACATTTAGGCTTGAAAAGTCCTACCAGGAGAAAGCACATCTTAAACATGCTATTACAGCAATCCACAACAATTGCCTCTGGTCTTCCTCACTGTGTGAACTGAATTAATCCTAGAATCATTTCAGTTGGAAGGGACCTTTAAAGGCCATCAGGTCCAACCCCTGCACTGAGCACTGAGGGACACCCTCAGCTCCATCAGTGCTCGTTCAGAGCCCCATTCCCTGACCCTGGGTATCTGCCATCTACATTCACAGCACCACATTCAAATCCTCAACACGCTACACCTTCACTGACTAACAGAAATCATAGGAAGTCTTAAGCTTATAGACTTACTCATCCACAATGACTTAAATAGCACAGAATGTCATCTGACAACTTCAGAGCAGCACAAACAAACATCCACAGCCTTTAATTCTACACAAGTTTAACCCACACAAGAGCCATACTGAAACAATTAAGTGTAAATATTAAACATGCAGATTTTAAAATGTTATTTCTGCCTTCATGCCAACACTTCTAAAGCTAAAACAGCAGATAGAGCACACAGATACGCAGCACTGGATCTCCTGTGGAATTTCTCCATCACTCACCATTGTGCATGTCTAACTCCCACCCTGCCCAGGAACACAACCTCCCCTCAGTTCCTACATCACTGCTGGCAAGTCACTTTTCATGGCTATTACTGACACAGAGAAGAACACTCATCTTATTTTTTGTAGTTATGTTCCACTAGCTTTCATTTAAGTAAGTATTAAGGCAAAAATAAGCAATAAGTGACAGCTGGCACACAAAATGCTTCACAGATCTTCCAGAAAGGTGCTCTCTATATTTAGAGCCTTAGCAACAGCTCATGAACAGCATCGAATTTTTGTATTTAAGCACAGAAGAATGCTCAAAATGTAGATCTCCACCGTAATGAAGGTGAGCTTTAACCTGAGCCACGAATACGGTGCTCCTAAACTCACTGCAGTGAGTGAAATGTCTGACCCTGAAATGAAGTGTGAAATTAAAGTTCTTGAAATTGCTAAAAAGCCACACTCCGTTTTTTATTTACTATATTTATTTACTATATTTATTTGCTATAATTTATTTTGTTAGTTGGCTTCTTTTTTTTACCAAACTGAATCCCTCTGCTTATTACAACTGTGGTAACGTCATTTCTCAGATGTTCATCTCCGAAGAAGTAAAGGTTGCTCAGCCACATCAGCCTGCTCCACTTTACCATGTATTCATCCCCCTCTTCAGCAAGCATTTCCAGTCTGTTTTCCTTTATCTTTCTTATTCTCTGCTTCTTCAATGCAACCTGCAGAGGTAATCTTGACTTTGGGGGATTTAATGGGGAGCGAAACAAAGCAGTCGTCGTCACTGATGATTTTATATATTTACTGCTATGAGCTGCAATCCAATTATTTACAACAGACTTATCTTGCATTTCAAAAGGGAAATTATTCAGCATAGTGCACAGGCTCCCTTCTTGCCCCCTCTCTAACCAGGGCTTTCCAAAGCCATCAGTTCTGGCATGCAATGCAAGCTCGCCTTAAGCAATAAATAGACATTTATTGGGCTGTAACAGTTGTAGAAGCTATTCTGTACTGGAAGCACAGCACTGTTAATGTCCCTAAGCTTTTTGCTCAGGCACTACGTAAGAACATTACCAGGTAACAGAAATGAAAACAATTAACGTCAAGTGCTCTTCATTGTAGGAAGGAAATCAACAGAAAAGCCAACTTAAGTAGAGGTGACAAAAACAGAATTACCAGCTATTACAGCAGACACACAGTTTGTTTCCATTAACCTCCACTAAATATATGCTGGTATTTTATGAAGTAGGTGCCCAACGTAGGAACACCTTTAACTGCTGATAAGCAGCTACAGCTGAGGCACATCTGCAGGCATGAAAACTGCATCTGTTAGATCTGGAAAGTCTCCTTCCAGCTTCAGGCTGACAATCCGAGGACGTATGGCAGATTATCACAGCAGATCCTTCCTAACACATAGAAGCAGATGAAGGAGAAACATCATGTAAAATAATCATTTTAATATGCAGAGCAGTTCCTGAATCGCTTGCGTCTGGTGAGATATTTGTGAAGGATTTGTTTTTGCTGTGACACCAAGTGCTTCACTCATCTCAGCTGCAGCCCGCTGACATTTTCCTACAGGAATGCTTTCCAGTCTTCTCCGGGAACTGAAGACACAGTGAGTTTTCTTGCCAAAGGAACTCTAGCTGCAATGCCCCAGCTGCCCAAGCATTGCGTTGCTCAGCTGCAGAGCAGTGTGACAGCACAGCAGCTGGAACTGCAGTGCTACACAGCAGTTAGCAGAGCTGACAAGAGAAATACATACGTTTATAGCTCGTCCCAAAGCAGATGACAATAAAGTGGATTCCATCTAATTTATGAAATCAAGAAAGTTCCATAGGCCCATAAAGTCACCACAGGGAACGGCAACTTCCTCCATTGCTCAAATAACGTGAAAACAAACCCCAGATTCAGAGGACAAACGCATCTGTCTTCTGCTAAGCCAACTGCTACGTTTGAGACTAATCAGTTTCAATGAAACTGGACTTCAAAACATGTACAAGTTTTTCATAGTACAGAATGTCAGCAGAATAAAACCTCACCAAAAAGTAAACTGGGCATTTTGACGTTCAGATGAAGAACTTGAGAAAATACAGCACTGGTACATGAGTGGAGGGACTGGAGGCTGACACTCACCAGGCAGGGACGTGGTAGCCATGAACAAATCATCTGCACAAAGTCCACTTTGCTTTTGCAATCCTTGCCAAGGGGCTGTAAGACACAAAATGCTGGGCTCTTTGCTCTGCACTTGCAACTCGAAGACACTGCAGGAAGTCAATTTTTTACTCAGCTGGCTGAAGCTCAGTGTGACCAAGTGCCTGGATAAAGCCCAAGGCAGCTTTAACATTCGGCACCCGTACTGTGTGCATTTCCTTTCAAGAACATGACTCTAAGGCAAAGGTGTGCATTTTAATATTCTGATACAAACCTGCTGCTGAAAAGAGAGCAGTTGTCCTTGTTGCTGAGTTGCTTGATGCTGGAGCTTAGCACCCAGCTGAATGGTTCATTTTACCTGCAGAAATGAGGAAGTTTGCACTGCACTTGGCCTTGAACAGCGGCACTGCATGAGAAAATTTACCATAATTTACAGTAATCAAGCCACTTTCAGAAAGACTGAGCCTTTCCCATTCAAGAAAAGAATTTCCTTATGGACTGCCAAATAAAACCAGACTGATACTTGAATAGACTCAAGCAAGTGAGGAATCTGGCTCTCATCACGAGTTAAAACAGATGTACAGCCAACCACCCATCTCCATGGCACTCTGCAGCAATGAGAATCATGAAGATAGATTTTCAGCTATTATAATACTCTCACTAGAGTAACTTTATGTCAACCCTCACATTAATAACACAGCCTCTTTGAAGCTGTAAAGCATTAATCACAGTCTTATCAAAGCTCTTATAGAAATCTGACAGAAAGTGTGACAACAAAATTAACCCTCAACAGCAACCCTGGTAAGCTCCTAAATGCTTCTGAAGACTTCGTGCTAAGCAACAAACACACACTGGTGATACAAACAAACATTGCACTTGCTTAATCCAGGGGAGAGTTCATAAAAGGTAGGTAAATATTTGCTAATGAATATCAGATGGTCAAACAACACTTAATTTCTTAGCTACAAGGGTTGAAATGCCATTGAGTGTTATTTCAATAACTGTTAAACCCAAGTGCAATCTTACAGGCCGATGCAATGTTACAGTGAGGAACCTGACACAGCAGCTGTGGGCAGTGAGAACTCTTCACAACAAAGCCTTTCCTGTCACTCTTGGCAAGAATGACAAAATGCATTTGAAGGTTTGACAGATCCAAAAAATTAAGTACCCTCTGGTCTGCCAATAACTGTTGAATGTGCATCTCTTCCCATAAATAGGTTATCAAAACTTTGTATGTCATACTAGAAGATATTATGCAGCACGTCCCTGCTTGTAATTCCATAGAAAATAACACCAGACATCTGCAGATGTGCCCTCAGAGCAAGATGTGTCCTCCCATAAACAGTTCAAGTAAAATAAATGGTCAAGGCAAAATTATGGTACACTGTAATAAAACCAGCACCAAAGTTCAGTACATTAATGGTGCTGAATCAGTATTAATAGCATTGTACAAACAGAAGCAGCAGCAGCACTGAACCCAGAGAAAAGCTGTAATGATGATGATTAGGGGGTAGGAAAGGCTTCCATTCCAAGGAGAACTCAGAGCCTCCACTAAAATAAGGAGTGGCTGAAAAATGACAACTAGTTAAAGGTAAATAAAAATACAATGAAGTCAATGGTTGATTAGCTTGTATCTACAATAAAACCCAAAGTCTCCCATTGTAAGAGGACAAAAGAAGGGAAAGAGTAAGTGTCTGGGGCAAAGCCTTGCCTTCACAGGATACAAAGCAAAGGAAGTCGAGAAAGGATTATTCATGCAAATAAAAGTCAGTGGGTTTTTAAGGGAGAGGGCAAACCCAGACCGAGTGCAGGCAAGGCAGTAACTCACCGAGCTTAAGAGAAAACACCAAGCTTGCTCTCGTGTGTCACAAGCAAGGGGACAATCCTAAAGCTTCATGTAAGTTGTTTAAGAGGTGAAAAAGAAAACCACTTGTTTGACTGTGGAAAACAGTGTCTGTTCCCATCCCCCTCTGTTTCAAAGTTAACCCTGATCAATAGAAAAAAACTGATTCATACTGGGAAGCTGCCTGGTGCCCTGTTTTCCTTCCCACTGCAGGTTATTTAACTGAAGACAGCACTAGCAAATATGCTAAGTAGCAATATGGAAGTCAAACAAGGAAGAAACAAAGAGGAAAATACAGAGCTGCGTAGATTTTGATTTGAATCTCGGAATCACACACAGTTTTTATTACGAAATATATGCACGCTGGCCTTTGCTGGCCATTGATTTGTCACAATCACAAAGCATGTTCTTGTCTTAAGGACAAAACACACAGAAAGCAACATGCCTGCAGGATGCAGTAGTGCAGGACTGCACTGCTTGCTTTAATGAGGATCTGATAAAATCAGCACAGTCCTTACACAGCATTCCTGACCGCCTCCAGGATCTTCCATCACTTCTTATCACACGAGGTTTTGCTTTCTTAGCAGCACATCAGTCCTGTGTTGGAGCTGGGTGTCTGTGGTGCTACTGGCAGCAAGACGTTGATGCAGCTTTGGTTGGAGCAAAGCTGGAATGAATCGTAACCATCTCACCCTGCTGCTCGGAAGGGCTGAGAGCTGCAGCTATCACAGGGGTTGAGGGCATTGCTGCAGATGGAAAGAAGGGAATGGAAAGTAACCAAGGCTCTATTCAAAAAGCTCTCCTTACGAGGTATAAAAACATCTCTGCCGGTTAGAAGGCCTCAAAGACATCAGATATTCACCATAGAAGCTGCCATCAGAGATGCAGGTCCCTTAACACACCAAATGCAGCTTTTTAACTGAAGTTGCATCATTAATCTTGTAAATGGTTCTGATTTTTCTCAATTCAAACTGAACTTCATTCTAGAGGTTTGCTGCAGAACTTCCTTATGACCCTTTCTCACTCATCTCTTCCCAGTCACTGGCTAAGAAACTTCGAAGCCCTGAATTGCAAAGCTTTCCATTGAATCTGTTGGAAGGAGGGCTAAATAGATAACAGTGTCATTTCCTTGAGGGCTATCCTTGCTACAAATGCACAACTTAGACCTCATTGAGGCCTTCCAGTACTTGAAGGGAGCTTATAAACAGGAAGAGGAACGGCTGTTCATGAGGGTGGATGGTGATGGGACAAGGGGCAATGGTCTTAAACTGAGACAGGGGAGGTTTAGGTTGGATATTAGGAGGAATTTTTCACTCAGAAGGTGATGAGGCACTGGCACAGGCTGCCCAAGGAGGCTGTGGATGCCCCATCCCTGCAGGCATTCAAGGCCAGGCTGGATGTGGCTCTGGGCAGCCTGGGCTGCTGGTTGGTGACCTGCACACAGCAGGGGTTTGGAACTGGATGAGCATTGTGGAGCTTTTCAAGCCAGGCCATTCTATAATGATTCCATGAACTTCCCAGACCTTAATATGGCCTGCATTCCACTCAACTATCTTAACTATTTCATTCCACGTAACAAGTCCAGCTAATAAGCAACTTTAAAAAAAAAAAGACACAGCATCATCGGGCCACGATTTCCAGTTGTGATGACATCCAGATGGCAATCTACATTTTGTGAACAGGAAGCATATCTGTGGATGCATGGAGCTAAGTGAAAATGCCTATGGAAGTCTTAAGAGCAAAGACTGTAAGAACTTTGAGCGTGCACAGAACCTCACCTGCTTGTCCCACCTTTACACCTCACTTTACACAGCAGCAATTCGATGCAGTTTCAGCAACAGCCACGCTTACATGAAAGTAAATCCACTGTCACTTTTATGACAGCACTGATTTACGGTCTCAGAAGCTGATGCCTGACGTTGCACTCAGAGTTCAACCTCACATAAAAATCATGGCATAATGGTCATTTGTAACTGACTGTAATTGATTTATAATTCATCCACCTTAATCTCATGCTATCTCCGGGACAGAATTGTTCGCTGAACATCCCATGAAGTCTGATAAGAACTATGGGGAAAAAAACCCACTACTATAACAGCAGAGGCAGTTATGCAGCAAAGTTTTAATGGATTTATGAGCAACCATACGAGACTTTAAAACTGCACTGCAGTGAGTATTCACCAGGCTCTTTGGGGTCCTGATACAGGAGTTTTGTCTTACTGCAGTGAAGGCTGTATTTTAGAGCTCACAGCTGGGCTCCCTGTGAGGTCACTCGGTTCCAGAACAGACTCCAAGCCAAGCCTGCTCACGCAGGATGTTTTTAGCTACAAAAGTTACCAACTTTCTTCCTCTCTATGGACAGCCTGACTTTACAGAGAGAAGATGTGAGAGGCACACACAGCGTTCATTCCACACAATGCTACAAATGATGCCGCTGGGGTTCGTTGCCTAGATAAAGTGCAAAGAGGAACACAGCTAAAACAAATAGAGCCGAACAGCTCAGCGTGGAGCTGCTGGCACAGGGATAGAAATAAGCACAGAAGTGAAGCACTGCTCTCATCTCCTTTGTTCAGAACAAACATTTTTGTCTCAAGTACTATTCACAAGCATGTGGCAGTGCACAACTGTACCCCATTCAGCATCAGTATCTTTCTTCCCTTGAGACCAGACTTCTCATCTGCCACGCAGCCCACGACAGGAGCAGTCTGGATTATTTCAGTGCTGTGTGCTTACTTTGCTCAGCACCTCAGATCACAGCCTGACAAAACCAGTGTGCATTTTTACACATGACCATCTTCTCTCCATAATACCTTTACTTGGCTTGCATAAAGTTACTCTTAGAAGGAAGATTCAGAATGAAGCCAGGGTCTCCAAATAACATTGAGTAAATGGGTCCTTGCAAGGGAAGCACACAAATGAGAGAAAAGCCAGCTGCAATAGTCTGAGAACAGAAAACAGTGCTCTGGGAGCCTGTCGAAAGCAGCACTAACTTTTCGTGTTACTACTTATACTACACTGTCACATTTAAAAGAAACAGGCCTTGGCAAGGAAAATAAGCCCAAGCTACTCCTCTAATAGATTTATGAGTTTGTCAAGTGAAAACTAGACTGGCTTTTTTTTTTCCTTAGAAAGTGCATTAATGAAAAAGTCTTCTACAAATGCGTTTAATTTGAACAAGCTTTCCTACAAGCTCAATAGACAGGTCAGAAAACGTCAGCTTCAGCTTGGGACAATAATGGCTGGAAACTTTAACAAGTGAGCAAAATTTCAGAAAAAGCAGAAAAAAATGCACTGCATCATTTTCCTACTAGCTGTTGACCTTGACAATCTTCTTATGCTCTGGCAGCTGCTGCTCTCAACCACTGAGTGATCACGTCAGAGACAGCAGGGCTTTGCTGTAGTAAAAGTCTGAGATGCTCCAGGAGTTGTTTCCATTTTGTTTTGTTTTGTTTTATCCCATTGGTTTCCTTTCCAAATCACCCTAACAAGATTTTACATACAATGTTTCAATGTAGAAAAGTTAGAAGCATCACTGAATCTGAACTCCTAAGCACCTTAAAAGAAAAACACAAGAGATTTACTGCCACTACGTCAACCTTCAACCAACTCCAGTAACTCCTGACACCAGAAGATGCACAGCGCCGTGCAGGCAGAGCACAGGAACAGAACTGGTGAAGAAGTGGTGCAGCTGCAGAGCAGGTGGGCTCTGAGATGCACGACTGAGGCACAGCCAAGATGCTGTGTATGGGGAGCACGCCGGGTGCCATCCTAAATATGCTCTAAAGGAGATTATGAACCCAGTGTCAGTAATCACCTGCACCAAGGTCGGACCAAGGGCAAGCAGGACGTGCTATTTCCATCTGCTGTCTGTGCCGGTGGCACGCTGGGTCAGCTGCTGGCTCTTCACCGGTTTAGGAAGGCCCAGCTCTGAAGGTAAGGCTCTGCACCGATAGCATGGGAGGCTTTGTCCAGAAACCAAAAGGAATCCCACTGCAGGATGGAATGAGCTTCACAGCAGTCTAAGCGTCCAGTTAACTGTTGTTAAGTTGTCCAGTTAACTGGACAAATCTGTGACTGCTGTGATCACTTTTTCTGATTTCCTGAAGCAAACTGCAGCCGTAAGACCAAGTGTGAGCATCTCGCTGCTCAAGGACAAGGCCTAAGCTGAACTGAAAACTCAAAAGGATATTTGTTTTACTGAACACAGATCAGTTATCAAGTCAGTTTTCAAGACATACAGCTCTTACAACGCCCTTCTCAAACACAGCCTTGTCTGGGCATTTATGCAGTATTAAAGTGTCTGCTTCTATTCTGGAAAATGTATTTCTGCAGGACACAGCAATTCAGAGCTGTCCAAACTTGGCAGTTCTTACATAGCTCTGTTTTCTCCTTTGTTGTTTTACGCTTTCAATCTATAACAGAACACGATGAAGTTTATAAAGAAGGAATTAATTGATCTATGTCAGCAGGCAACGAATCCCAATTTTGCAACCCCACTGAGCTTCTTTCTAAGAAGTTTCTTACACTGGAAGCTCACTTGCATTCTTACTTTGTACTGCCTTCCAATTTTTTCCTGTGCGAGAGGTTGCAACATTCCCCCCCTCCCATTTTTATTGTATAGTCAGAATTACGTAAAAGAAAAAATAAAAAAATAAAATAACCAAACAAAAAAACCTGCTTAGAGCTGCTGAATTCACTGCTTATTTCCTTTATCCTCCCATAAAATCTCAGCCTCTGAACCAGCAAGAGGAGTGTCAGCAATGGGAACCATTTTAGAATCTTAACTGCAGTGAGTGCTGTCAATGCAGCACAAATATTATGTTACTTAGAAGCAATCAGGTGTGAATTGCAAATATCAGATCTACTACAAACACTAAAATAACTGAGAGTAAATGTAGAAGGGGTAAAAATAAACCAACAGAACCTCCTAATAATAGAACTATAGGATTTCAAAACACGCACGCATTAGAAAAGCACAAATCACTGTAAATTTACTGACAGAGCATTGATAATGAAGCTTTAATAACCCAAAACAACCACACTGAGGAGCTGGCCTTCCTGCTTAACGATACAGGAGTGTAATCCCCCAGATAAGTTACTGGGGCCTTATAACTCTTATTCTATTCTCAACTATGTTCAGCATTTTTTTATTAACGTATTTAGGAAGAGTTCATAGAAGGGAGGCAGAGATTTATTGTTCCAAATGAGGGTGGTTTGACATTTTTAAGATCCTTAGCAGTTAAAGCCTCAGAGCTACAGAACAGCACAGGACGACCCACCCAAAACTGCCACAGTTATTTAATGACTTGCTCTTTTTTTTTTTTTTTTTAATCTGCAGTTTCAGGAATGCAAATCAATCTTCCACGCCGTGAAAAATTACCTTAGAAATGACTCTGTCTGGCTTTTCTAATTTATGATTTAATCAAATTCTTTCGAGTTGTTTTTCTGGCCTTTCAGGTAAATCACAGGCACGCAAATCCCACCTGCGAACACCATGCCCAGTTACAAAAAAAAGCACAACGATTCACCCAGGCGCCCTTATGCATGTGCTACATGTTTACTAAACCGTCCCACGGCAGACAGAAAAATCCAAGCCAGCACTCGAGGCTCAGAGGCTGTAACAGCAACGCTTATAAGCAGCACCGCACAGCCGCCTTCCCGAATATCAGTGCCGGGATCACGACGCCGCCGCTTTAAACGCCACCTCCGATCCTCCTTCGCTCCGTCCGTCACCTTCAGAGCTCCCCGCGCTGGATCCGGGGATCGCACGCAGGATCAGACGCGGTTACATAAGGCCACGCGCGGAGCCGCACGACGCATCGCAGCGCGGTGAGGGCGGATATCCGCGCCCAGCTCCGCCCGCCGGTGCCCGAAGCCGCCGAGGGCCGCGGCGGGGCCTGCCGGCGCTCGGCCGGACGGTGAGTTCCCCGCTCGGTGACGAAGGTCACGGAGGCCGCCGCCCACCCGGCGGAAGCTCGGAGCCGCCCCCGGGCCCGGTCGGAGGCCGGCGGTGCGGCGGGCGGGCCTTACCTTTCTTGGCTTTCGGGGAGTGCCGCCGGCTCCGGGCGCTGGCTCGCTCTTCCTCAATAGCGGCGGCTATCTCCGGGTCGTCCTCCCCATTGTACCACACCAACAGCTCCTCGCCGGGCGCGATTGGCTGCGGGGAGAGAAGAGAGAGGAGCGGAACCAATCAGCGGGCGGCTTGTTGGCGGCGGGCCCCCGCGCGCCGAGGGAGACGTCGACCGCACCCCCTGGCGGCCGGAGGGCGCGCGGCGCAGAGCCCCCAACCCCGCCCCCGTAGAAGCGGGCCCGGCGGCCCAGCAGCTGCCGCAAGGACTTCAGCCCGGGCACCGCGCTACAGCCAAGGGTGGCCTGAGACTATTATTGCAAGTCTGAAGCCAAAGGGGACTTTTGTATAAGGAACAATAGCAGAATCTGTTCCTTCAGAAGCACTTTTTTTTTTTCCAGAAGGCCTCACAGCACTTGACAGAGGCAATAGAATCATAGAATATCTGATAAGAATCATAGAATATCTGATAGCTATCTTTATGTCCTGACACTGCAACAAGAGATGCCAGTGTTGAAGTTATATCGTAACTTATTAAGTTAAGCATTTAGGTTGTAATATAAGCAAAGCCTGCTGTTTGGCTTCCTTAACAGCTCTGCAGGGCTGATGCGATGGTGGTAAATGTGTTTCATAGAACCACAGAATGGTTGGAGCTGGAAGGGACCCTAAAGGCCATCAGGTCCAACCCTGCACTGAGCAGGGACACCCACAGCTCCACCAGTGCTCACAGCCCCATCCCCTGACCTTGGGTGCCTGCACCTCCTCTCTGGACACTCTGCAGTGCCTCACCTCCCTTCTTCCTCATATCCAACCTGAATCTCCCCTCTTTTAGCAGGAATCCGTTTCCCCGTCCCATCTCCACACACCCTGCTGAAGAGTCTGTCCCCTTTTGCTTACAGCCCCTTTAGACACACGGGCCGCTCTCAGCTCTCCTGCAGCCTTCTCTCCTCCGTGCTGCACAGCCCCAGCTCTCAGCCTGTCCTCACGTTCCATCAGGGAGCATTGCTGTGGCCCTCCTCTCCATCTCTGCTGTACTGAGGACTCCACATTTGTGCTCCAGGTGAGGTCTCACCAGCACATAGAAGAGGGGTACAGTCACCCCCCTCAATCTGCTGGCCACGCTGCTGTTGGTATTTGCACGGTTCCATCTTGCAACCGGCATAAAGAAGAGTTATCTGATGCAAATGACTTTTCAGCCATATACAAACTCAGAGAAAAGAGCTGGTAAAACTGGGCAATGCAAACACATGATAACAAACACATAATTTGTTAGTTCCGTGGCTGGAACTGACATTCAACTTGATGAATTTAGCTTTAGAGCAACGATGCTAGAATCTAAATTAAGCCCTCTAACCTTGTACTTCTAAAATGAGATACAGCAGCCACGTCAAAATTAGACCATCAAAAGAGCTCCATCAGCAGCAACAGGAGGGAGAAAAGGACCGCAGTGACCAAATGCCACTTCTGCAGCCTCCAGCAACACCCCTGACAAGCAGCTTCCTCCAGACTGTCACCTCTAGATCATGTTGTAGCATCAGGTTGGGGCAGCGGTGATAGAAGGCTGAGATAGGCATTTACCTATCTGATCTTACTAGAACATGCACTTTTCACTACTGACTTTGTATTTTACTGCTACTCTGCTCTCTTGCATTTGGATGTGGCCTTACCTCCCCAGCTGTAACCACAGCAGACACTTTGTGGTATTGGTGTTTGGGTCTCTTTTCACTCTGTCTGTTACTATTTTACGCTGTGTTCCCTGAGTTATTGTAAACCTGTCTGACGAAACATCTTTCCATAAACAAATTAATTTCACCTTAATCAAGGACACGATCATAGCTTAACTTATTTAGGAGACTTTTTGAAACTGAGTTTTCACTGCAATTTACCGTGTGCAGAATAACACCGTTCATCTAGCGCATTTAATTAGCAGAGACAGGAAGAACTTCTGAAACCCTCTAACCAGTTTAAGCTGTTTCAGTGAAATATGACAACTCTCATACATGTATGCTGGGGAAAACATGCAAAACAACCTACAAATATCCTCAGTTCTTCAGTAAAGAGGAAGAGAAGATAGAAGACAAAAATAGTCGCTTGTGCTTAGTTCAAAATGTTATCTGAGACTTCATTACGAGTCCCCAGCATTAAATTTTACCTTACTTTTCATGTATGGCAGAGAACAGGGAAATTAAAGCTTACAAATTAAACTTACAAATCAGAACCCCCCAAACAAACACCTGGAGAAAAAATTTACAGCATTTAAAATGCTGCCAGGTAAGGCAGAATGAAATGACATACAAGCCACTAATTTTCTGTTGGGAGTAAATAAAAACTGTGCTGTTTATTTATCACTAAATGGAATTCTCTTGAATTTATGAATTACAAAGAAGATCAGGAAGGGGCCATTTAGGAACACTTTATCAAAACCTGAACATGTGAGCTGTTATTAAATACGTGTTTTCTTCTGTCTTGCTGGTCAATAAAGTGTGATGTGAATCTAAGATTGATATAGACACTGTAAGGACAAATTCATCTCCCACACAGAAAACGAGACAGAAACCAAGTCTTTAAATAAATGGGAGATGTATAAACAACACTTTGTAAAAAAGCAGCAGAAAACAGCACCATTCTTTTTGAGTTAGAAACTGCAGGGGAAATTAACAAGTTATAGGATAGTGAGAGCTGATACAACAGACAATAAATGCCTTCATGCTGCAACTTGCCCAACAGACCACAAATTTAAAATCTCTTCTACATCATCCCCCTACCTCTGCTGTCAGTTTCTCGCAGCTCAGCTTTCAATTTCTTCACTCTACTGTTAAGAAATTTGCTTACTCTAAATTTGTCACTTCAAAAAGTAACTTTGGGAAGTGCTAGACAATGCCACCCTTTGGCATTTTATATTCTTGGAGCAGCTAAGGCAGACAGAATATTGGGGTGATTATCATTACAATTATTAGCATTAATTACTATTAAAGAATAGCCCATTCATGCAGTCAAAAACTTGCTAAATCTTGATGTGATCCAGCATGATCCACTGACAATGCTGAGTGTTTAAAGGTGGTGAAAACTGTCCAATTTCATGACAAAATCCCACTTCAAAAACCACAACAAATTCACGTGGTCAGAATTTTCCAGACATACCACTTAGAAACACAGAATTATTTAGGTTGGAAAAGACTTCCAAGGTCATCAAGTCCAACCATGACCTCACACTGAGCTGCCCTGTTACCTGTGTGCCAGTGGCTACCGAGGGACAGCAGGGAGCTACCAGCCCATGCACCATGGCTGCAACACTCCTAGGAACAGCTCGGTCACTTCTGAGCAATACGAAGCTGGGAGTGTTAATATGAGTGATCTCAGCCTCGCAGGGCTCGCTCAGGTATGTCCAAGCTGTGTTTCTGGAGCTACACACGCAAGGCAGAAACAACTCAGTGGTTCTGTAGCAGTGCCCAAACCAAAAGCTACTCACAGATGCTTCTGCACTGGTGACAGCTATAGCAACAAGCCTTCACACATAGGCAGCTCAGAGGTAACACTGTTTCTGGTGTCAGGCTCCCTCCAACCAGCATACATCAGCTCCCAGGTGCTAGGCCATGATTCCAGGATTGGTACTGCTAACACCAACCTGCAGCTAAACCGACCCCACAGAGTGCACAGAAAGGCAGAGCACAGAGTGGCTGCTGAAGGAGCAGATAAACACTGCTGAACTCAGGACTGCTCTTTGAAGAAGCCCACTGCATCCCAGAGAAGCTAGACGTTCCACCACACTGCAAGCAATCCCTGATGGATTTGAAACAAAAAAATAAAAAGGAGCCTTATTGGATGCTCCAGCAGTCTTCAGAACAAGCTGCTTGGCAGCATGATCTTGCTGGCAAGATATACTGGGATAAAATTCCTCAGGTTGCAAGCTGAAGAAGACAGTCAAAGCAACAAAAGGTATTTCAGATATTGAGCCAGATATTCGTTATCCTGTCAGCACTGCTCAGCCTTCGTTTAGCAGTACAATTATTTTCCAAAGTGCAGTATTGTCTTTGAGAAAACAGATCTGAAATATGAACGTGTCTTTATCACAGCTTTGCTGGAAAGATTCAACAAGAGAGTAATGTAAAAAGTGTCAGAGTGACTCCAAAAGCTCACTTAGATAAATGAGTTAGTGTGACTGTGGGCAAAGATCAGGCAATCCATGATAAAACGTCTAGAGCAAAGTAAGCTGGCTGCAGATGAGCCCTGAGAGCACACCCCCAGTGAAAGAGCAGTACAGACAAGCCAGTCTGGCTGATAATATGGAACCTGTACTCAAATGCTATGTCAAAGCTATCAGTAAAGCTCAGAAAATATTTAGAGGCTTTTCCCAATCGAGCTTTACCTAAAATGCAACAGCTCTACATACTTTTATATTACCCTATAAACTTCAGAACTGTACAGAATCAACTCTTAAATGTAGAACAGTTAAATGTCATCGGTCTCACAAGGAAACTTAAGAAACATCTATAGCTTAACAGCAAGGCTGTAAATACACAAAAGCATTCTAAGAAGGAACAAAGCTGACCTACACATACTGTTAGCAGATTCTTGGTAAGAGATTTGAATAATAATTTAGAGCTACAACATTCTATCATTATCATACTCTATGACTCTTTATCTATCTAAAACAAATATTTTATCACTCAGCAGATGCAGTGCACCAGTCATGCAGTGTACCCTTCCCCAGGTATAGAATTAAGAAAATCTGTTAGAAGATGGTTATACGATGCAAAGACTAGAAATACAAAGCATCTCAGTATCTACAGGAATAGAAAAAACATGTTTTATGTAGCCTGCTAGATTTTCACCCATCTAGAATCAATTTTATCAAGCTTTGAGTAGAGGGAAATGAAATATAACGTATTAAGCAAAGCAGTAATTGATTCTTTCCAGACATTGATACCTTTAAACTTTTGTAGTATATGGTCCTGTTGATCTCCAGAGGAAAGAGGTTTTGCTCCTTTCCTGAACGTGCCCAGTTTATATACCGCAGCCAGTTCCCTTTCTTTGGATCCGTTGCATCAACACACATCCACCCCAGGTTTGGGTAATACACCTACAAGAGAAAAATCAGCATTTATCCCAAGCAAACTGCTGTCTGTTTCTGTTCAAGTGTACGTGCACCAAAAGAAAATATACTGTAAAGCTACACAAAGCAGCAATCATCAACAAAGGACAGAAATAAGGCAAAAAAAACACGAGCAGAGCATTTTTTACTGGATAGTTTTGCTGCTGCTTGCATTATTTTCAGACAAATTGGTATAACTGAAACAAACTGAACAACTTTTGGTCAGCAAACCCTCCTCTGTCTGAAGGCTTTGGGCTCAAAAGCCAAACTAGTTAACACATTCTATGCTTTGCTTTCAATTTGCCATGCCTGATGGTGCTGGAACAGCTGCCCAGAGAGGCTGTGATGCCCTGTCCATCCCTGGAGGTGTTCAAGGCCAGGTTGGATGGGGCCCTGGGCAGCCTGGGCTGGTATTAAATATGGCCCTGCATGTGACAGGGGCTTGGAGATTCATGATCCTCGAGGTCCCTTCCAACCTGGGCCATTGTGATTCTGTGGTGTGATTCTCTGGAGTTTATATCTATTGTAAGGCTTATATTATATAAATACAGTTGAGTTTTATTTTTGCCATCTGAGGAATCAGGAAAAAGAAATGACAAAGAACTTAGAAGCATTTGATTTATTTGGAAAGGTAAGGGAGGATACACTGTATATTTAATCTTGCTCAGGAGGACTGAAGAAAATCTTAATGTTTCAGAAGTCTTGTGATCAGATCTATGAACTTCTGAAGGTCCCAAGGTGCTGTGTAAATCTTTTGTTTCCATTCTTGGTTCAATGTTTTTAATGTTTACTCATGTTCAAGACAGCTTGCATTAAAGCAAAGATACTGGTAGGTCTTCAGTTATTTTCTGCTAACAGTCAGCTCTGCTTATCTTTCAAGAAACGTTAAATATTTCCCATGTTTCTTCTTATAGTCCAAGTTAGTCTTATAGGAAAAACTGTCAATGGATGCTGTACACTTACTTTTTTCCAAATTGAAGAATGTTCAGCAATGAAAGCCATCATTTTTCCATTATTTAAAAACATTTTGTCTCAGAACACTGGCATATTGAGATACTGTGTATGGTTAGAAGTACTGGGCAGCTCTCAGATTTTCAGAAACAACAAAAAAGTAAAGATATGAATTATTTGATAATGCTGTACTATTTGCTTTTTTTGCTTGTGGTTAAGCCTGCAGACATCAGCTTCCACTAGGAAGAACTCATCTCTTTCCAAGCAAAGAGAAAACTCCTTCCTTACTTAAACCACTCCGGCATGGATTTCATCAGCTGACTTTTGAAAGAACTCATCAGCACACCCAGCCCTTGCAACATGAGAAAGCAAACAGCTTCACAGAAGGAGGTGGTTAAAAAGGAAGGAAACAGCCAAGCAATGCTTTGGGAGAAGTAGTAGATATGGCACGCGTGACAAAGCATAACACAGGATTGCTTTCTGGTCAAGTCACCTCATCTTCTTTGCTGCAAAATCTTGTGCGCCGTGAGAGAGGAAACGGCTTCAGCTCCTCTGTATAACACTGCAACTTCCAATGACTCCTAAAACCCATGGTAAATTACAAATGGACCATCGTTCTGAGCCCTTCACAAGGTGGCATTTCCCTCAGTTTTCAGTCACTTGCCATTGTTTCCCTACCAGTGGCTTTTCTCTGACAGAAAATGAGAATGCCTTCAACTGCTCTCCTGAGATACAGCAACCACAGACATCGACACAAAGCTCACCTGTTCTAAATCATGTGGGAGATTGAAATCATTAAAAAAAAATTAAGATTTTCTTCAGATTAACTTCACTAAAATTAATTAAATTCCTGTGGAAAAGCTTTTCTCCTGGTTGAAAGTCCACACACTGCACTGCTCTCACACACCATCCTTTTACAACCATATTTTCTAACAGTTAGGATGCTGGGGTGGTTTCAGATATCAACATATGGGAACAACTGTTGCAGTCTCATTTTAGCTGCCTTTTTTTTTTTTTTTTTTTAATTCCCAAATCAGTGTTAAAGCAACACACAACTGCTTTGAAATCTAGGAGATCCTGTTGTTGCCTGCATTGCAAACTATGAAACTGTGTCAGTTTGTTTGCTGCTATCGTTTCTCAGCACAATTTTTCCAAAGACATTAAGGTACATCCAGTGAGAACATTGAAAATCAAGAAAAACAACCATAAGGTCAATAATTTACTGGACTGATCCAATCTCACTATGTGCTCGTGTAGCAGATCAAAAGTTGAGATACCTCATGCAGTAGAATTGGTAAAACAAAACACTAGTTTGATACAGCAAACATTCCACTTTACTTTATTGCTTTCCTGGATGTGAATTTGCATTTATGGGAAATTATTCTAGCTCAGTTCCTCTGAGATGGCTTATCACTAAGCTCTGCATAGTTATCCAGTGTTTTATGTAGTTCTCTTTCTGCAGTCCAGAGGCCAGAAGGACGGCTGCTATCAATCTCTTTAACCTAAAGATCTGTACATCAGCATGTTCTGAACAGAAATTGCCCTGCCAGAGTTCCTCCATCCCTCCTCCTTGACCATGCATTCTGCTAAAGCCACCTGCTGTGTGTAAACCTTCAGAAATAGTGATGTCATCTCTGGGAGTGCTTAGGAATGCCTTATTTAAAGACACTGTAGATAGAGTTTAACTCCAGATTAAGATAAGACCTACACCTACACTCTGAAATCTACATAATATCTGAGGTCTTATGACTGTCAGAGGAGCTTGAAAAAACTATTCAGCTGTCCAGACAGTATTTGCTTTAAGGCAAACCCAAATACAAGCAGCACAAGAAATACTGAAACAGCTGAGAACTTTTATGAAAGCTGCAAAAGCAAAACCAATCTCGAAAACAAAGCTATTTTTCAAAGAGCTGGATGAGGAGGAACACTGAGATTTCCTTAAGACTTTCCACATCCTTGCAGTTTCCCTCATTTCAATTAGTTAGCAGTACACAGCTGAAGAATGGACATTACTGCCTGTTCAAGCCAACAAAGCAAAGCTTTCTTTGTAGCAGACTCTTAAAGAAATGAGGGATCCACAGACAGTATGGGAGAAAATTCATACAGCAATCTCAGTTTCAATAGTTTAAAGCTTTGTAATTCAGAATCATTTCTCAACCCAAGTATTTGTAAATAGATTTGCAATGGTAACCACAGATATGCAAGTAGCAACTATTTTATGTCTAAAATCTCTAGAAAGGTAAATACAAAATACTGACCCAGTGACAGACACCTTTTTTATTAACAAGTTTTTCTTACCTCCCACATGTATACATTGCTCTTAACTTGAGATCTTTTCTTCTTGTCACCAACAAAGGGCCCGAATTTCTTCCCTTTTAAAATTGACTTTGTTGCCCAAACACCTGAAAGGATACATGTCAGTAATTATAACAAATCCAACTCAGCTGAAGAAAGATCTTCTATTCGCATTTCGTATCTCTTACGATCACTGCATGTGTCTGTCTCAGGCTGTGGTGTGCTCTGCACTGTTAAGATCACAACCAGGAAACTCAAGTTCACTATTAGTAATTCAAACAGCCACAGAAGTCCCCAGAACTTCCCCCAGTCACATAAAGCTTAAGCATTTATCTGCTTTCATCCTTTGCTCCAGAGCTACTGTAGCTGTGACGACACGAAGCGCCCTCAATTTCTCCTGCATTTCAAGCTCAAGTCAAAATACCATAAGGAATACAAGTCTTCTAACACTTCCCCTCCTACGTCACTCAGTTCCAACACAACACTCATTCAGACCATGCCAGATCAGATTCATACTAGAAAATATTAACCTTGCTCCAAGGAGTTTATAACCTGTTACCAACAGTAAACCAGGATATTAAGGATATTAAGGATAATCTACCAAGTTTTAACATCAAATGTCCAATCTGCAACTCTGATTTCTAAGGTTCTCCCAGGTTAAACTCTGCTTAAAGAAAAAAAATCAGCATTTTGCATTATTACACAAACAATATAGCAGCCAGTGATATAGTTCCATATAGCAGCTTTCAAGTCTGCACTGAATCATGTAAGAGACTTTTTGTATTGATTGGATAGTGAGATAGCATTCTGAAGTGAAACAACGGTAAGATAGCAGCAAAAATACAAAACTGAAAGAAGTAAAAGTGCTATAAGCAGCCAGTAAAGGAACATACCAGCATCTCCATGACCTAACCTCTTTGCATTCTGGTCCCCCTTTGACCCTGATTTTGATCTTTTAGGAACATAATCTTGATCTGTTAGTAGGCGATCACTCCTTCCAATATAAATGGTTTCAGATCAATGCACCAGACATTATTTCTTCCCCATTCATTGCCCAGCATACAAAGGCACCAAATGTTCACAGCATCTGCAGCAAGCAATTTATGTGAGACATTTTAAAAGCCTTCATTCTCTTTTTACAGTTGTGGCACTCACCAAGCCTTGTCTTGTCAACAGCAGATGGGAAGAGCCTGACATCCTCAGGAAGCCCCCGAAGCACGTGCTCAGGTACATCAGCTAAGGTCTCCACTGCAGCAGGAGGCTCAGTTGTGTTCTGCAAGTCAAAAACCAGAAGGGCCACAACCATTAGCAAAGAAAGAAAGAACAGCATAAGTGCTGATCAACCTACGCAAGCTGTTGCTGAGAGTTTTTAACCCCTACTTTTACTCATAAGAAAAGTATCCGACTGCTGAAGATAATGGATGTGACTTCGAACAGTGAGTAAATCTATCTGAAGTGATTTCCCTATTTCTCATAGGCATTTGCCATCTCATTTATTTTCTTTGGTTTCCCTTACAACCAAACTCAAAATTCCCCCATTGGTTACTTGGGAAATACAGAGCTTAAGGCATTTGATTTATCTTATCCAAATACAGCTCACCTGGCAGCACTGTTCCACTATTCCTAAAGGATGAAAGAAGAGGAATCGCTGTGGCTTTATACCCTGGAAATCATCTATCCATAATGTAATATTTACATAAGTTGATCTTTCAGGAAATGGTTTTCATGTGCATTCATGCTTAGTGTTAAAATGCTCATTAATATGGTGATCTAAAACTCATCCACGGACAGAAACACAAATCAACTTTCAATTGCTCTATTTCATCTGATTAGTTATGCCATGAGAAACTACACTAAACAAGTAATTAAGTAAGCAACAGAACTGTCACATGCCACACTATGTTGAGACAACATCCACTCGAGCCATTTCCAAATAACATTCCTCCAAATTTCAGACCAAATACGTCAGATAAATCTACCTGCCTTATGATTGTGCTCAAAGAAGTTTGTCATCACATAGTTGTTGGCAGAAGCACTGCCTCCATTTTATCATCTAGCTGTTATCACAAGGAAAATTCCAGTTCCTTATAGTGAAGCATCGGAATTATTTTGACTACACAAAGTATTTGTATCTATTTTTAATTCTGTTCCTGATGCCAGACTGTTCTCAGATTAAAACAAAAAACATGAAGTGCATAAACATAGCAGCTCCTTTGTAACCTGTCTGGAAAGTCTTACTCAACTGAAAAACTTGTAAGGGAGGTAGTTAGGTTTTCTTTTTAAAGAATAATGAGAGCTACAAATATATATATACACACACACACACACAGATCTAATCTTTTCTAAACTAAAAAAAACTTGTTCTGTGGCTTGTTTGCGTATTCCAGCTGCATGCTGTGTCTCAAATGCAATCTCTGTCTGCTCCATCCTCTTTGGACCCAGAATGATGAGAAAAAGTGTCACAAAACATTTCAGGACACTTTGAGGCAGCAAAGCAATTTCTTCATTATAAGCCTCAGCAAAAAGCCTTCAGTAAAGGTGAATAGAATCACGTGGGCTGGACTGGATCCACCTCCCATCTGTGGCACTCAGCTCATCTTTATTGAAAGTAACAGCGTTAAGGAAAAGGATGACTTGAAAAACATTGCTGTGTTAATAACAATCCTTTTCATTTTTATGTTTGACTTGAGGTAACTCTCTGCCCCGGAAAAGCACTGTGACCTATCTGGCTATCTGTGACCAACAGCAAGAAAAACATGTTTAGCTATTAAAAGCATGTCTATTAATGGAGAGGTAGGAAATTAGAAGTAGTTGACATCTAAAAACATTTATTTGCAGTTAAGGTACAGCTCAAAGCTTGTTTTTGTTATTTTCTATGTTTTTTTGTTTTTTTTTCTTAAATCCTCCAATTATTTAAAGTGAAAATTGAGATACACTGCAATTTACACTGCAATTTACACTGCAATTTCCCCATGAGCAGCCCAGGTTTGTGCTGTTGTGCTCACAGCGAGAGAACTGCTGCCCCAGTTTTGTGTGAGGACATGCTGAAGTTACAGAAGAAAGAGCAGCTCCAAATCCAGAGCACTCATGGGAGGGAGCAGAGCTGCTCATGCAGCCTTCCATTTTACCTTTGTCAATCATTACCTAAACTTGCACATAAAAGTTCCAACCAGAACACCCATGTATGCCTTGATGCATAAAGGAGAAAAGGATGCAAAGCTTCACTAACAGGAATAACTTGCCCAGAAACACACAAGGGATGGCTTTGGAAATACAGGGCAAAGCTGGAACTTCAGCTCCCCACCACACTGAGAGCAACTGCATACACATCAGCAATTCTTTGTTTCCTCTTTTCAAGTGATGGCTTTCAGGTATTCTTGTTAAAATCCATCTCAAAAAAACACAGCAATCTAAAATAGCTTCTGGTGTTGCCTTCTTTGAGTGTGTATCTCTTGGGAGAAAGACCCAACAGAAATTCACAAAGAAAACAATATTTAAAGTTCTTTAAAATGTATGTAGTTCACACAAATGAAAAGTGATTTTTTCACCTGTAGAAGCTAGGATACAGCAGTAAACAAACTACTCCAATGTACATACCAGAATGGGAATTTGGGATACACCATCTTCTCTGCCACAAGCACAGACATACCCTGTGCTGCCCAGGATGCCAGGGGACAGAGAAGAGCTCCCCTGCACACCCTGAGTCCAGTAACACATACATACCCCTCTGGTAGCATGGCTAACACTGAAGCTTGCCTTGTAATGCACTTCCCAGAGCTACTATTGGGTTGTTGTTCTCCTCCTGCTGCTCTGTTTACAGCCTACAAGCAAGCCATTTCACTCCAGAGATCAACCTCAAAGTGCCTGCATGCCAAGCTTACTGCTCTGCTTTGAAGAGAATGATAGGTTGTAAATAGTGTCATAAAAGTTATTTCTGTGTTCTGTTCTTAATTAAACCAACCGTTCAGAACCCTTAGCCTGTAATTAATACGAACTGTTTTAAGGTGTTCAAATAGCTGGAGATGCAATAGAAAGCTAATAAGTGATTTATGGATGTTAAGTGATTAGCTTCATCATGTCCATTTTAAGGGATCTACAAGAGTCAATAGGCCGCTTGTAATTATATTCATACTATTACTCACATAATGTAAAATAGCAAGCGTTACAGCTCTCACAAGACAACCAGCTCTTTAGTTAACAAGACACCTACTCCTGATGGAACAACCAGCATTGCAAAAGCCACAAGCACATACAGCCTCCCAGAAATGCATCCACACTATGAAAGAATGGTGCTTGGCACAAACGATGTGTATGCGTATGCTGAACTTCATGCTACAGCCCTAAAACAATATCTGCCCCTGACACTGAACTGTGACCACTCTGGGCAGTCACAAATACTGGTGAAGAAGGCAATAGCTCCTCTAACATGAAGGATGTTATATTTAAGTTCTGAAGAAACTTCAGGTGGTGTTAAATAACAACAACAACAACAAAAATCAGGCACTGCCACAGCTGTCCAAGTAAACTCCAACTTACCAGACATGACTCTTGCTTTTACTTGCAGCCATAAAGCAGAGATATAATAGCAGTCTTCATGCACTGAGCTGACTGTTCATCTATAACACCAAGCATTTTCCACTGAGCACTTAGGAGGCATTATGGAAATACATTTTTAATGTATCTCTATAGGCTACCACAGCTGAGTTTTTAATCTTTCAAAGAAAATAAAGCTTCTCCAGCCTCTTCTACTTCATATCCACACTTCAAGAGTGCTCAGTATGGCAACTATTCTCTTCTATATTTACGACTTGCTGAGTTAAGTTACAAGAATGTCTTCTGTCAGCTTTCTGCAACAGCGAGAAAAATGATAAAACTGGAGTCTAGCAATGTTACTCTATTGCTGCCTTGGTAAGCCCTAACAGCTGCACAGAGACATCCTAGAGAGCTATTTGTAGGGGAGAAAGACCCCGAAATTGGAAACTGTGGAAGGAACAGAATGCCAGAAATCCCTTCCCATCCGCTAGAGTGAGGGGACTGGGGAAAAAAATCCTTGCTCTTCAGTTATAATAGCTGAAAGTCTATTCACAGCACAACTGCTTTATTTCCTTTTATTTTGCTCTTCCAATAGCCAGCAAGGAAAAACACAGATGAAAGAAGTTCGAGTCGGACATCTGTTAGCCTTGAACTGATAGGAGAGTCCACATCTGAGCGAGTTTCTTTTCTGTCTGCTCCTCTCTGCATCTCAAAGAGGCCCAGACACCCTCCCAGTATCCACCCCCCCACTTCATTAAGGGAGCACCATGCTCAGTTCCCTTCACAGCAGTTTGTAACAAATTACACATGGAATCATAGAATGGCCTGGGTTGCAAAGGTCACCAACCAGCAGACCAGGCTGCCCAGAGCCACATCCAGCCTGGCCTTGAATGCCTGCAGGGATGGGGCATAGATGAGAGGACAGCAGACACGGAACAAGACAGCTATGGGAACAATGCATTTGAAGCTTTAAGCTGACAAAACCTTTTTTTAAGCAACCACAGCTAAAGGAGCAGTCAAACAAGCCTACAACACAATCTGATCAACCAAAACTTTGTAAAACAGACAAGTAAGATCAAAGTGCACAGCACTGGATCACATCCTACCACGTATCAGACATTTCCTAATAGTCATACCTCTTTTCAGCCATCAACATCCCATTTCAGAAATCTATTTGCAAGGAAAAGCATAGAATCAGAACTTTATTTAACATCTTCCTACAGAAATAAAAGCTCAGCAGCTGGACACAGCACTCTGACCCATTCCACACCAGTTATATCCACGGATTTTGCACATACCATAAAATTAGGCCCAGGATGTAACAAGACATTTCACATCTCAAACATACTGTACAATATATAGTTATTAATGTAAAATAAACAATTTAGTTCAGTCAAATCAGTGCATTTTAATTTTATTTGCAATTTAAACGCAGCTTCTTTAAAACACCTTCCAGATCAAAACCCAAAGGAAGACCCACCTACCAAAGGAAGAAACAGTCTGATTTCAATTGCTTTTCCACCAACATTTAACAATCAGATTCAAGTTGGTTTTCTTTCCTATGAAGAGAAGTTCACCTCTTGGTATGATTACATCCAAGCACACATTCTACAGCCAGCACTGCATTAAACTGAAGACCTACTATGGTGTTTTTCACTCACGCCAGCAATTCTGTTGCAATTGAATTGTTGAGTAGGTGTGCACTAGAAGCTTGTTTCCCCATTAAATGAGTACCTCTGAAGTTCACCAAACACATTACACTGTCAGCACTCAAACCAGAAAGGGTGAAGTGACCTAAGAACAATGCAAAGATGGTTGGAGGGCTTAGAGGTGCCTTAACTGAAGCTTTCCTTTCCCGTTTGCATCCAAATCAGAGTCCAGGCATTGGATAGTGCCTTTCAGTACACCTCTGTAATTTTTATGTCACTTTCAATAGGAACAGTACCTGCAACAAGATGCTTACAGGTGATCAGTTGGAACAAAAAGTGAAAGAAAAAAGAAACAGTGCTGAATTATGTGAAGATTGGCAAACAGTTTGATGGAAACAGGAATAAGAGGAATGAAGAGAGGATGCCATTCATAGAATCACAGCATGGCCTGGGTTGCAAAGGAGCACAGTGCTCATCCAGTTCCAACCCCTGCTGTGTGCAGGTCACCAACCAGCAGCCCAGGCTGCCCAGAGCCACATCCAGCCTGGCCTTGAATGCCTGCAGGGATGGGGCATCCACAGCCTCCTTGGGCAGCCTGTAACAGTGCCTCACCACCCTCTGGGGGAAAAACTTCCTCCTCACATCCAACCTAAACCTCCCCTCTGTCAGTTTAAAACCATTGCCCCTTGTCCTTGAGTGTCCCTTGCCAATGAAGTGACAGGGGCAAGGCAAAGGAGACAGAAGGGAGTTGAGAAAGGGAAACAGAAACCAAAAGCTAGCACAGGGCAGGCACAAGCAGGAGTCTCCTATCAAAAACCCTATTGAACTCACCCCAGTTTTACTGCACGTGCTTGAAGACTGAAGATGTATTAGAATATTTGAATTAATCCATTTAAAAACTCAGAAGGCACTTTAGTACAAGTGCAGGTGTAATTTATCTTATGCCTACATTAATTTTGCAGTAACTTCCCACTCAGCGTTCCATGCGACTTTCTCCCTGCTTTATCTTAATTCAGGCTGGGATGCAGTAAAAGCTACTGATCAAAACCCCACGCTTGCTTGGTGGGTTTTGTTTGTTTGTTTTTAATAAATTATTCAGAGCATTCTGATGCACTTTACACATAAAAGGAAAAATCTGTTTTAAAAAGAGATAGAGAATGCATGTCATCTATCCTGAGATGCAATCTTCCTTGAAAGGCAAAAATATTAACTCAAATAAGAGGTGTATTATTGTTTGTTTTTTTTTTTAAAAATCCTTTGTAACCTTACTGGAAGGAGACCAGAACAGTTCATGAAAAGGATTTTTTCATTTCAACAAAAGGAGCAGTCCTTTCATATAAGCAAAATTAACAATAGCTGGTTAGTTTCAGGGTCACTGAAGTCACACCAAAAGCAAAGATAAGCAGAACAAAAGAAGTGAGAGCAGAACACCTGAAAGATGTTTGGCAACAGGCATCAAAGACATGCCTCATACAGACCTGGCACTACAACTTGTCAACAGTGAATGAAATTACAAGGGCACTGCAAGAAAAAACACCACGGGTTTGATGCTAAGTACACACTCAGTATGAATGGTAATTGAACAGTAAAAAGCCTTATGAGCTCTGTACACTTTGGAAACTAAAGGCAAAAGGCAGAGATGCCAAGGACTCGAAGCTGTTGTAACTCTCCCCAGAGGCAGGGTGATCTCTGTATTGAATTGTAAGGCAATAAACGTCACAGCACGGCACCCATGGTGTTATCAATCCAGGTACGAAGGACGAAGATTTCGTTTTATACAGGGCAGAAATTTTGTTCAGTCCTAGAAAGGGAGCAGCGTCGGTGGAATGAGGAAACCAAACGGGAAGGAAACAGCTAGAGATAGCACAGATTAACACCGAAATCTTTGGGAGCGAGTAATGAAGCAGAAGGACTATTGCCTGAGCACAACAATAAGCTGTTGGCTTCATGCCACAGCACCTTGGAAATAAACCTTACAGGGGAAAAAAAAATCAAGTCTCAAAAGAAGGAAATGATGAAGCAATAGTTATCCTCACTACCCCACACAAGACCACTCAACTTCCACAGGGTGCACACAGAAACGTTCTTTGCATGATATATAACCCGTATTTGTGCACATATAATACATGTATATATAATACATAATAAATGTACTCTCTAAATCCATGACAATACTGACAGAGTTCCTATTCTGCTTTTTGTTTTCTTAATATGTTTTTCCCCCCTCCCCCCCCACTTAAAATCAGAGCAATTGGAGACATCCTACCATATAATTCCTCACTTAAGTAATTGTATTTGCACTCCTATAACTTCAGTGGTAGAATATACTTCAGCAGAGTGCTAATTGTGCCAATAATGATCAATTAAGGGTTTAAAAGCAAAAAAAGTAATTCATTAGGAACAGCACTGAAAAAAGCACACAAAGCATTTTGCATCACTGTGTACTGTGGTTGTTCCTGGCTAACAAGAAGCTTCTGTTCACAGTCATCTTTTGAGCAAATTGAAGACTGGCATTCCTTTATGGTAACACCCCATGGTCACACTCCCATGCCAAGGGGACTCGGTAAGACAATCCAAACAGAGAAGCACTTATGAGCATAATTTAAGGTAATATTTCCTCTGTCCACAGCAAATACACTATCTCTATTTTTTCTGCTTGCACAGACAGATAAAAAAATAAATGAAACCAGGCACACTTGACACTGATTAAAACACTCTCCAGGGCATCCAGGACATTCTGGCATCCATGTAGTAGAGGATGCACCCCAAAATAAATGCCCTTTTCCAACCTTTTCACTTGATTCAAGGGAAATACTCTGGTTCCAGAGCAGTGTGAATCGTCCCAATCAACCAATTTCTATGGCAGAAGCTGCTCACTGCATGTTTGAAATGATGCAGTGGTCTAAAAGGTGAAAAATTGAAGTCTTTCATTTCTTTTTTGACTTTCCATGTTAACACTGAGCTGTTCTATTAACCAAGTATTTTGATAAAGTCCTCCATGGAAACTCACCTGATTCATTCTGAATTCCAGTTGCGTTCTGAGCAGACACACACAACAGAAGAACTCCTCTGATTACATGAGCCCTACAAAGAGAAACAGACAATTGTGAGGCCTACCTGCCAGTTTACATTGAACTGAAAGTACACAGAGCTGAAGCTGCTCTTCCTAAAGGGCTGTTCACAACACAGCACACTGCTTTACACAAGATCTGCTCCAAGCTATTGGTCAGTTATTGTAGCTCAGAATAACGTCACATCTAAGAGTTTAGTATAGTAACTTGCCTTTTATTTTTTTAAATACATGGAGGAAATAACACAGCAAGTGACATTAGACACCATCCTGTTGTCAGTAGTTGAACTTCTCGGAGGCTGACTGGTACTTACCCACAAAGCATTTCATTTAAGTGCTGTTCTTTCTTCCCAACTATTTATTGTTTTCCACATAACAATCACTAAACGATTTTACTGTTAGTTTCTATACAACGCATTTCATTTAAAATCAGTTACTATTTCCAGCCACTCCTGGGATGTCAAATCCAACCACGGCAACAACATCACTTTCTCTCCAAGCTCTCCTGCAGTTGTTTCCAACACATCTCCCACATGCCATGTTCGCCCCACAGCCTTGACAGCTTAACTCGTTTTCCCTCCTGACAAATGTGATTTCTGCTTCTGCTCTGGACAAATGGTTTCTGAAAGGCTGTCGGCAGGCTGCTGTCACCTGCTGGAACTGCCTGCACACGTGGAGGTGCAGATTTAAGGAAAAGCAAAGCTGGAGTCGTGTACACTTCTGCACTGGGATGATGTAGGAACAGGAAAATGCAGAGCTCTTTCATTCTGTGCTCACTTGGGTGATGTCTGCTTCATGGCAATTTGTAAATCAAGTATTCTGGATGGTATTTCCTAGTGCGAATAATACCTGATTCTTGGGAAGAAATATTTGTTTTTTCTATATTTGGCTAGGATGTTAAAGGCTTTATTCACATAAAGACCTCAAAAGCAAGAACATTTTATTCATTTCAGAGCACTGAACTACAGCTGAAGGATGTGAGAACACATCTGTAACACCTGCTGCCTGCTCATCCCTTGCCTCATGTGATCCGCAAGGGCCCCCCCACCTCTAAAGGTTCTGTGATTAACAGCTCAGCAATCTTCTATCAGACCCACCACCTATCATGGCTCTGGAAATCAACTTAGAAAGCCTGCTTTAAGAAGTGCCCAGGCATTACGGTGCACTCAGTGAGAGTCATCTTCAATTACGTTCGTCATTTTCAACACTGAATGAACTAGGAAGGCATTTAACTCATAATTCTAGCTACACAAATACTACCAGGCAGAATTAAAGTGGTGTTTTACAGAAGCAAACACTCAACATCACTACTCATCCACTACATGCAGTGGTTGGTGACCCTGCACACAGCAGGGGGCTGGAAATAGGTGATCATTGTGGTCCTTTTCAACCCAGGCCATTCTATGATTTTATGTATATTATTATTCAACTTCCATAGAACTGGCTGTATCCAAACCTCTCACTGAGCCTTCATGCAAAGTGACCAACCTCACAGAATGATGTACTTAAAGCTCAGCTCCAAAACAGGCTGTGCCCTGTACTTTAAGCTACAAGTCACCAGAGGAATCAGTTCATCAGAAAGTATAAGATGAGAAATGAAGCTGTGGTAATCAAAAAGCTGCAATAACTACTAATAAAAGTACCAACTTAAAGCACCCGTTTCACCTTGAGATTGGATTCCTGCTGCTCTGATAGGTAGTTTTTAAGTTGCAGAGCTCACATCACTTATCTGAAAACATTTCCCCATTTTCTTTCCTTTTTAACGACAAAGAAAATCGTGTAGAAAGGCTGACTGCACTAAAAAAAAGAAAGCAACTTCAGCCTACATACACCTTACGGAGTCACTGGTTTAACCTCTAGCTGCGTAAAAATGACCTAAGAACAGAAAACAAAGCATTCGTAACACAAAGTTTCATTTTTAACTTCCAGTTCCACAACACCGTGGACGTATGACCCAAACCACACAAACACAACACCCACCAATCGGAATTTTTAAATTAATTTCCAGAAAACCAGGGCACATTTATTTCAAACCACCACCCACGGTGTATGCCATGAGCACAGCAGGCTCACAAGGCACTGAAGCAACAGAGAAACAAATCAGAAAAGTCAGATTTATTGCGTGGCGTCATCCTAATCTCTGAAAAATTCATTTAGAAAGGCTCCTTAGAAAGCCTTCCTTGGAATTAACGTTGCTAATTTTGTATAAAATTAGTTACTTTTATGTGTGTTATGGATTGGTTGGGTCAGCATTTCCAGTAAGTGCTTCCAGTGGCTGTGCTGACCCATCCTCCTTCTGCTTCTCCAAGGCGCAGTTATCATCTCTAGACAATGATTCTCTCACTTTGAGAAGGAATATTGCTTCCATTTCAGAGGAAGGAAAAATAAACAGGCGTGAGAGCATCAGTCCTGTTTTGGAAGCTGAAAATGGGACACGCATTACGTCTGTGTCCAGGTAAAAACACATCAATTACAAAGCTGGAACAAAACCTGAAAGCCTCAGCAGCCTCTTCTCCCAACCAGGCTCCAGGCTGGGAAACTGCAGGATGGTAGAAATGATCTTTTCCTTTGCTTTAGCTTTTAATTATAGCAGAGGAGTGATCATTATTGTTTTTGAAACATCTGGGTGCTTACCTTGTTGCACTCCAATCCTACAATAACATTCTACACACATTTGCAGCATGTTAGGTTAAGGAAAGCTTCAAAAAAAAAAAAAGCATGTTAACACTGAAAGATTCATACGTACAAACTTGACAGAACCAACAGTGCTACCTATGGGCACTGGGTTAAAATGAAGCTTTCAGTTACTGTAGAGTGCCACATGAAAATGGAGAAAAGTGGGCATAAAATGATGAAAGCAGTAACATCTGTTGCCTCTTGCCTGATAAAAATAAAAGTTTTGCTTAGTGCTTGGTAAACAAATAAGCTGTAGGTATTAAGAGAGTTTATTCAGTAACCATGCCAAGAAATTCACACAGAGATGAACCCCACGCTCTTCACCTTCACATATATTTTTCTAAAAAAAAAACCAAACAAACAACACTTCATCCTCATGAAACAGCAATAATCAAAAGAAGCAACAGAAAATGCCAAGTGCCTGATAACTGCTAGTACACAGAAATACTGCTGCAGTTTCAGACATAAGTACACCTCTTCATTCTGTTTGCAAAGGCAGTACATTCAAATGACAATTTTATCAGACAAGTGCATTGCAGACTCACAAGCACACGAAACAACCTGTTCCAGTCATTTCACAATGCAGGGCTGCCTCCCACTTCTGTCTGCAAGCATCTTTTATACAGATGCAAAAAAAACAAAACACAACATTTTTCAGCTAGGAATACATTCTGAGAAAACACAGCACTGGTAAAGAAAAGCATTTTGTTTTGGGGACGATGTTACATAGCAGGGTCACATCTGCCCCAGCACGTGCCAACAAATTCAACACAAAATGCACTGCAGTGCTTTAAAAATGCTGTGACACTTGCCAGGACTATGCATAGTTCAAAGATTCCTCCAAATAATCTGAATTAAGTCAAAATAAACATAGCCAAAATGAAGAGCGCTGCACTGAATGACTGGTATCTTTTCTATACTGTGTTCACGTGGAAAGATGGTCATGTGTGAAGAATTAGTGAACTTGTGATTTTGTGAGGGCAACACACTCCAGCAAGTATTACTCAGTATGGGAAATAGAATGATTTGCAGGAGTAAAAGATTGGGCTGAATTACAGAACTCTAACGATGGAACAGTAAATCAAAAGGGGATGGCACAAAGCATAATCAATTCTTTGAGATGTGGAGTTGCTAACTACAAAGATCAAAGACTCAGGAGGAAATACAAGGAACAAGGTATCCCAATGCGGATATTCAACATGCATCAGCTTGTGACCTCAGGCTGTTTGTAAATCTCTGACAAAAACAAAATAACCCATAAAATTAGCAGTCTCCAATCTGCACACGTAAGCAAGTGGCTCATGATGAAAAAGGCACCACGCTGTTGCTGCAAGGCATAGCCTACATTTCCATCCTCTCTCCCAGCTGAGACTCTTACTTGCACATACGGCATGAGCACCAACCAGTGGCTGTAGACTGGTGACAGGCAAAAACATTACTACAAGTGTTACCTCTAAATCACCCTGAACTTGTTTTAAGAGACTGACTTCTAGTGCAGGACAGTATTTAGAACTCCTTTTTACATATTATCACTTCTGTCAGCCCACAGTGATTGTTCGCCCTTTATTCCACATAAGCAGGGTTCCACTGGAAACAAAGCTTCATCTCTTTCTTATGTTCTGAGGCATGGGGTGGACGGGCTCCCAGCAACCCTGGGAGGACAACAGTGAGCTGAACTATGTGTCTGAAGACAGGTACATAGAGATAGGACAACGAGGAATGGCTTCAAACTAACACAGGGGGGAGATTTAGACTAATGTCAGAGGGAAATTCTTTACTCAGAGGGTAGCGAGGCCCTGGCACTGCTACCCAGAGAGCTGTGGATGCCCCACAGGTGATCAAGGCCATCGATGGGGCCCTGGGCCATCTGAGCTGACACCTGATTTAGTGGGCAGTATCCCTGCCCTTGGCAGAGGGGCTGGAACTGGATGATCTTTGAAGTCCCTTCCAACTCAAGTCATTCTATGAGAAAACCAAGCAGCACCACACAGCTCATTTAACAATCCCTATACGCTGAAAGATCTTTTGGTTCTTATAGGTCTCCATTGATCAGCTTTGTCTCAAGTATTGTATCAGGAAGGCCAGCAGCCCGACCACCACTGGGAGATGCCCGTTGTTGAGTACTGAAATGTAAAGTAAGGAAAATGCCTTTTGTCACCGAGTGCTCAGATAAGAGGTACAAGAACATCACCACCCTCTCAATCTTCAAGTGTTACAAATGATTCAAAGTATTCTTTACTACTTCAAAATCGATCTTTGGCAGCTTCATAGGAACTTAAAACCATTAAAAGCTCCACAGAAGACCATAGCTGCAAACTCATGAGGTGCTCACCAGCAGGGCTCCACCTTCTCCTGTGGCATCAAATGATGTTTCAAAGACGCTGTCCGACCTGTCACCCCTGTCACAGTATCACTGCACTACAGCACAGAAATCCCAGGGTTGGGTGAAATAGAATCATAGAATCATTAAAGTTGGAAAAGACCAGTAAGATCTTAGAGTCATAGTAAATGGCCTGGGTTGAAAAGCACCACAGTGCTCATCCAGTTCCAACCCCCTGCTGTGTGCAGGTCACCAACCAGCAGCCCAGGCTGCCCAGAGCCACATCCAGCCTGGCCTTGAATGCCTGCAGGGATGGGGCATCCACAGCCTCCTTGGGCAGCCTGTTCCAGTGCCTCACCACCCTCTGGGTGAAAAACTTCCCAACTGTCCACCTCCCACCAGCATCGCACACTAAACCAAGTCCAAGTACTACATCTTCAGTGACCCCAACACATCCCAGAGCAGCCTGTTCCAGTGCCCAACCACTCCTTTGGAGAATTTTTTCCTAATATCCAACCTGAACACCTCCTGGAGCAACTTGAGGCCATCACCTCTTGTCTATCAGCAGATAGAGCAGAGGCTGAGCCCACCTCACCACAACCTCCCTTCTGGTCCCTATAGAGAGGTAGGAGTTCTCTGAGCCACTTCTCCAGATCGACCCATCAGATCAGCATCACTCAGTGCAGCACTGAGCTTCAGAACCCTCACTGCTCCATTCCCTTTTCTGCACACACTTCAGGGCCTCCATGCCTGTATACTGCAGGGAGGAACCCAACACTGCCCACAGCACAGAGGGATGATCACCTCCTGCTGGCTGCACTGCTGCTGATATAAGCCAGGATGTTTGTAGGGACTCTTTGAAATGGTAGATAACAGCAGGACAAGGGGAAATGGTTTGAAGTTGAGGCAGGGAACACTGAGGTTGGATGTCAGGGGGAAGTGCTTCACAGAGAGTGGTGAGGTGCTGGAACAGCTGCCCAGAGAGGCTGTGGATGCCCCGTCCATCCCTGGAGGTGTTCAAGGCCAGGTTGGATGGGGCCCTGGGCAGCCTGGCCTGGTATTAAATGTGGCCCTGCAGGTGGCAGGGGACTTGGAGATTCATCATCCTTGAGGTCCCTTCAACCCAGGCCATTCTATGATTCTGTGCTGCTGATGGTCTTTTGGCCACCTGCACACACTGCTGGCTCCCCCCGATCCTTTCTCTCAGTGCAGCCTTCCAGCCCTGTAGCAACGCATGGACTTGCGGTGACTGCAGCCCAGGAACGGGCACTCGTTGCCGTAGATCTCAGCCCGCCCACGACCCTCAGTCAAACCGTCCCACCTGCAGGCACAGAACCCGCTGTCACCTGCAAACTTCCTGAGGGAGCCCTCGGCCCTTCACCCACACCGTCAACCCCGGCACCGAACATCACGACCCTCACTGCCGACCCGCCCGGCCGCACCCCCCGCTCCCCACAGCCCCACAACCCGGGCCCCTTCCCCGCCGCACCCCCGGCTCCGCACCGCTGGCTCTGCCCACCGCCTCCACAGCCCGGCCCGCCCTCCGGCACAGCAGCGCCCGCGGGGCCGCCTCCCTCTCACCTGCGAGGCTACGGCCGCCTCCTCGTTGTCCTCCTCTTTCTCCTCTATCCGCGGCCCGGCTCAAAAAGGCGCGGAACGGCCTCAGCTCCGGTACCGTCCGGACGCCATTTTGTCTCCAGCCTCGGAAGTGACGTTGGGGGGAGGCCAGCGGGCAGTGCCCCCCGTAGCGGGACCCCCTCCGGAGCGGGGCCGCCCCCGCTGCCCCCCGGCTCCCCGCTTCGTCCCCATGTTTACCAGAGAGCGCCTCGGCTCGTCCCGTCTGCCGCAGCCTGCCGTCCTCCTCGCCGCGGCCTCCGGCATCCGCCCTCATCCCCAGACAATGAGCTGTGGAGGAGAGCGGGTTCTCTTGCCCTATTGTGGGGTTTTCTGTCCTCTGTGGTAAGAGTTTGCTATTTATTGTGTGGAAATAAAAAAAAAGAAAAGAAAAAAGAAAAGAGCGAGGAATGAGGAATTCTAGCAGCAGGATGGAGTCATTAAGCTAATGTAGGAGATTGAATATAGGGATTTGTGTTCCATTGATTATTTCGATGTCGCGCTCGTTGCACGAGTCCATCGAGGAGAAATGTTAATGATGTGGATGCGCAGAGAAGCTGTGGTGCCACGGCAGCAGGGAGCTTCCTCCACGAGCAGACAAGATCCCTGCTGAGCCTTTCTTGTCAAGCTGGTGCTTTCTGACAGCCTGCTGAGGGAGCAAGGATGGTCGGTCTGCAGAACAGGAGCTGCAGGGCAGACATCATCGCTCCGTACAGCTCCTGAAGGAAGGCTGTGATGAGGCAGGGTTGGCCTCTGCTCCTGGCTGGCAGCGATAGGAGGAGAGGCGATGGCCTCAAGGTGCAGGTTGGATTGTAGGAATGATTTCTTGTCAGAAAGAGCGGTGATGTGCTGGCACCAGCTGCTCAGAGAGCTGGTGAAGACACCGTCCTTGGAGGGGTTCAGTGTGGAGATGTGGCACTGAGGGATGTGGGCACGGTGGGGGTGGGTTGTGGTTGGACTTGGGGATCTTGGACATCTTTTCCAACTTTGATGATCCTATGAGTGTAACCCACTGCGTTTCCAACAAGGATAGCTGCAAAAATGAGCTTTCAAGTGCAAGGAGGATGTTGACTGCAAAGTCAGAGTTTTAATGCCTCTGTTGTAGTGTGCAAATCCATCAACAGACAGCAGGCTGGAAGTAACAGGGTGCAGTGATCTTCCTTCATGCACTACCCATGGTACACACCTTTCTAACTCCACAAATACCGAGGATAAGTTTTTTCAAAACTATCATCAATAAGTTTAATACAAATCAAGCTATTCTTAAGATCCGACAGTCATAGAATGGTTTGAGTTGGAAGGGACTCTCAGGGCCATCAGGTCCAATTGCATTGCAGTGACCAGGGACACCCACAGCTCCATCAGTGCTCAGAGCCCCTCCAGCCTGACCTTGGGTGTCTGCACCACTTCTCTGGGCAGGCTGTGCAGTGCCTCAGTGCCCCTAGCGTGAAAAACTTCTTCCTTACATTAAAAAAAAAACAAAAAAAAAAACAAACCACAAAACACAACCAATTTACAACACTAGAAAAAGTTCCAAGAAGAACCCGAGCTCCAAGAATCCCATTTAGAAAATAAAGTGGTTTGTCATTTTCTTAGGCCTTTTTAACTTCTTTTTCTGTATTCTAGAAACACTGAGACTGTAAACTGGGCAGCGCAGTTACCAGCAAGCCAACCCGTACACTTACAGCACTAGCTACAAAACACTCCTATCTTTAGCATTTTCATAGAGTTTATTTAATTTATTTTGAATTTCTAATTCATTACTCAAGTAGTTACACTTCTTTAAGCTGAAAGAAGCAAAGCTTTTCTGTTGAATGCTAACATTACTTCTCTAGGCAAGGAAAAGGGTTTGCTTGGCTTTCTCTAGTAATAGGGTAAGAATACAGTGTAGCTAAGATAGGTCTGTTTTATGTTTGGCTTAGTTGGAGATTTTATGAAGCTTTTTATTTCAGTGTATGTTAATATTTAATGCTTATTCTTGAACAGCATTCTAATGGATTGTCTTTAAAACTGTCAGTTGTTTCTACTCAAAACTGGTGTTTTACTTCTCATTGCCTGGCAGCATAATGCTGGAACAACCTGGAATTTGTTATAGAATTGAGGGATGGCTTGGGTTGGAAGGGAGCTTAAAGATCATCTACGTCCAATTATAGATGTATAATTCTTTATTAATGCCCCTTAAATCAATGTTATTTTTTGTGCTTCTTGTTTTATTAACTGTTTGTTGTGCTCTGTGTTGTAGATGAAGAAGGAACTCTTGAAAAGCTGAAGCTCTAAACCGCATGGAAACAAGGTAGTATTATTTTAGCTGCTCACTTCTTGAGCTTGTAACTGCAGCTGATTAAAGGTCATACCTTTGTGGTAACAAAATCAGTTGGTTTTTTTTAAGCTTCTTAATATTCTTAGAAGTTTTATGTTGCTATTTACCTTAAAATAAAGAGTTGGAATAATAAGAGAAGCTAAAAGTACCTTAGGTCTGTTAAAAACTTAAATGATCACTGTTATGGGTAAGTTTAAAAAAAAAAAAAAAAGCCTTATCAGCTGAAGAGCTCCACTAATTATGCTAAGACATGATAGGCTTGATGACTGATTTGCATTATTTAATTTATTAACTAAGAGATTCTTGCTTACAGTTATTTTCAGGAAAGATTAGTTTGCTTTTTTAAGACAAGATCGACAGAGTAGAAAACAATTTCTTTTGGCTGCTGGAGATTCACAACTCCATATCTGTTTGAATTACACATTCCCTTTCTTTCCAAAATTCAGGGGGACAGAAGAAATATGAAGAAATGAAGAAGCGTGGAAGGAATGTGAGAAGAAAAAGGTAAAGCATTTCTGTCCTCTAGAGTTCTATTAGAGCATTCCAAAACGTTGTACTGAGCCTGTGTGAATTTGTTAAAAATGTATTACTGGAAAATAAAAAGAATGATAGGTGTAGAATTTAAACCCTTCAAAACAGAGAGGTTGGAGCTCTCTCGCACTAAGGTAGCACTCTACTGGGGGAAAACAAATAGTTGTAAAGCTGTCTGCTGAGTTCTGACTTACTGGAATTCAGAGATCAGGATTCTAGCTTGAAATACTTCAAAGAAGATACTTCCTTGTGTTGTTTAGGTGCAGAACACAGACTTGTGTTATGTATCCAGCTGCAGGCTTGGTTCAGCTGTCTCTGAAATGGGATCTGGGATTTGGGCTGAGGTCTTCATTGATTCACGTTGAAAATGAGGTTTTAAGTTGCATGATGGTTTAAAGGCCTAAGAGATGGTCTTTGCTGAATGCTTTTCTTTTCCTTAATTGCATATTCTGAGTGTTGATTCCTAAGTCGTTTATTTTGTACCTTGGTGTTGAAGGAGGTAAGCTGGACTTCATTAGCTCCTTCAGTCAGTAAAAAAGATGTGTTGAGGACTGAGCTGACAAAAAGTTGTTTTTGTCCAAGTGCTGCTTGGGCAAATCTGAGACCAGAACCAAGTCACTTTCTGGTCAACTGAGAAAAGGCACTGGGGGTCCTGTGCCAATATATGAAAGGAGACAGCAGCTTCTGGAGGGCCAGTATGAACCTTGGTTAGTCACACTTCCATACACTGACTGGGGGAAACTCTTAAACCTGCTTTTCTAATGCAAGAATGCATCTGTGTTGTGTTCAGGAATAACTGTGTGTCCAGTAATGCTTTTGAGGCATTTTTTCCATGGCTGTATTTTGGTGTTTTCTTCAAAATAAATAATTGAAGGCATCTTTAAGCTTTCTCGTGGATCTGAACTGTTAAAATAATCCAATGGATGTGACCAATAGTAGTTTTTCCTTCAGACTGTGACTGAAAAAGGAATTTGGTGCCTCATTCAGTACTCAGATGTTTCCTGCAGCCTGTCTGCAATCTGGCATTTGCATCTCAGTAATGAATAAGTAACAAATGTGTATGACAGACACCAAGCCAGCCATGGGGCTCACTGGGGTTAGTATGAGAATGTGAGTGGTGAATGCCAGTTGTGTGGCTGTGACAGTAGGTTCTCAGGTACTGCACTGGTGAAATTAGAACTTGTTCTGCGCAGAATAGAACAAATCAACACGTGAAGGATGCAAATAAGTCATGTTGCAAACATAACAGTGGCTGTTTCAAATGCTTGATGTGTCTATAAGGGCATCCTCAGATAATAACTGTGTGATAGCAAATCTCCTGCAAATGCAGACTTTGCTTTTGAAACTGCTTGAAGTATTTTAGCCTTGGTTATTGAGCTCTAACAGTAACACCAATCTCTTTAGCTGTCACAAGAACTCTCAGCCAAACAAAAGTAGGCTTGAAGATTTGCAGAAACTTGATACATAATGTATGATTTGTCAGCTCAGTATTGCATGTCTTGAACTACAGGGATTCCAGTTGTTTTCCTTTGGGGCCTCACTGGTAGTTTCTCAGGCTGTATTTTTGGCATATCCTATCGCTGTTCCTCTAAGCAGCTGTGCTTTGCTCAAGTGTGAATAGGCTCTTGCTGTTATTCAACTAGCTGTCACTCAGCTAGGTTCTATATATTTAGGCCTGCATTCTTTGACCAAAATACCTCTGAACTTAATAGTATATTCTGAAAGATTCTAAGATAGTGACACCCAAAATCCCATAGCCAAGTGTGCTTTCTCCTGTATTCTTGTTGATTATTAAAGTTCCAAATCACACTTTACTGTACTAGTGTGATGCACTGAATATATAGCTTCTAACTGTAAAGTATGGAGCAGAAATCTGTAGCAAAATAGTATTAATGTGTAGCAAAAGCTAAAATATTACTGGTTGGAAGTCATTACACATGAGAAATTCACATTTATAAATATTTCAGCAGCTGGCTCTTGATGTAGCAGTCTTCCATGTATAAATCCTGTGGCTCTCAAGCTGCTTGTTTAAATTATGAATGTCTCTACAGAGCTTACTACATCATACCTCTGTGAATGATAAATGCTTCAGTAACCTAATCAGATCTTGTTTTCAAGGTGTTCAAAACCAGTGAGATTAAAAGATAGGCAGCATTAAGGAGGTAGGTTCTTTTTATGGTGAAAAGAGCCTTTAATTCTATAACTCCATCAATTTCTTGTGGTATTCTTCACCCATTGGGGCACATCAGTGGCTCTGCAGTACTATTATTTTCCAGACCTCATTCAACCTCAGGGAGCAGAAGCAGCCTGGCTGTCCTGTTCTGTCATGGTCAGTGCTGGTGTTGGCTCCTTGTGCCCCTGTTCACTGCCATGCAGGCTGCTCAGTTTGCTGTGTTTGGAGGTTTTGATTTTTGTTGTTGATGCGGTTGCTTCTCCTTGAAACTTAGGTCTGGCTACCAGTGTACAAGAAAGTTATCTTTATTTTCACCTTACTTTAAGAATATATTCCACCTGGTGGTGTTCTGGAGCACCTGCACTTCCATTTATGTTTTGTGGTGGTCAGAGAAGCTTACAAGCCATCTGAAGTATGGAACGTTTAGTTTTTGTATTCTTAACATAGCAGTATTGCTATTCTGTGTAAATTATACCAATAGTAACACAGAGATAAAATCCAATTGAATTTAGAGTATCAGCTGACATTTTATGGTATCCATCGCAAACTAGATTCATTTTTTTGCAGCGGTCTCTGTAAACTAATTCCTATGCTGTAGGATTGGGTCCAGAAAATGAATGATGGTGAGTTTCAGAGCTGAATTAATCACTTAGCTATTTCTTGGTTCAGTAAGTTTATGCTGAGAGAGAATGCTGTGATGCTCCATGGAAGAGAAAGCACAACAATTAGTATTTAGCTTTTGTTCTGGCTAAATACCGTTTGTCAGTGAGAGGCTGGCTCTGAGGATGAAGGAGCTCTACGTGTGGCAAAAGTGCTTGGCTGTTGCTCATAGCACTTCTAACTTCTAGCAGCTGCATCGAGGACACTGAAAGTGCTTTCTGGATGGTGTAGGCGTGCTCAGTGAAACTCATGTGGAACTTCTTTTGTTTTGAAAGTATTTGAAAGGTGAGGAAAAAGTTTGGATAGGAGGCTACATGCAATCTGAAGCTTTTTTGTTGCGAACGCATTTGTTACTTTTCCTCTCTATGCCTTCATTGATTCTTACCACTAGCTGGTGCTACAATGCAATTTATTGAGTGTGCTGTCATGGTGCATCTGCATTATCAGCCTGCAGTGAGGAGTCTTTCCTTCCAGTATTGTCTGTGTATTTCTGGAAATGTTGCTTCCTGTCAGGTTATAAAATCTTAAATCGTTCTTGCAGTTCTTGCTCAGTTTTCTGCTTGAAATGCAGGTATGCTTTATACTCTCAGATGCTTCTATTGCTTTCTGCTCAGTTAATCAAGCATACTTATTGTGGAATTGAGCTAATTATTAATGATGAGGAAATGAACTAGAAAAATCCATGGGGAAAGCTATTCTCAAGAAGTAAGTTCATAATTAGTCAAGCATTTCTGAAACCCAGAACTTCCAGTTCTAAATGAACAGATGGCAGGCTTTGCCTTCATGTAAATTGTAGTTAATAACAACGTGTTCTCATGATCTCATTAATAATTTTGCCTCTCAAAAAAGATTGACGTTGGTGCCAAGGGTAGTTTCCTCAGATGAAGTCTCACTCTGAACCATGGAGGTAACTTGAAGCAGCAGTTTACACTACCTAAATGCTTTTGCTATTTACTGATAAAGCAAAGGCTGCCTGTTCATAATGCTGCTGCAGCCACTGGATTATCTTCTGTTTGAATAATTAAACCTGACTGATGCCAGTTTTGCTGTACCTTCTCTGTTCCTTCCATTTTCTGCTTCTCTGGATGGTGCTGCTTGGTTTTGAACTCTCAAAATCAATCACCTTTGCCAAATGCTTTCTGGAAGCACAGCCTTGAAAATGCATGGAATACACAGCACACCTTGCTGACCAGAATGCTCACTGCTGCAGCATTTGCCAGTCTCGAAATCTGACCTCTCCAGGCTGGAAAAGCCTAACAAGCCATGTGATTGCACAGGAACCTTTGTGGCATCGTCCAACTGTTTGATAGAAAGCAGGGGGGCTGTGGGTTTGGTCTGATGCCTAAATCCACATGGCCTAGACAAAGACACACGGCCAGCGTGGTGCTGGGTTTATTTGTGCAGCAATGCCTCCACGCTGCAGCTGTGAGAATGTACAAAGCACCAATTCAAACCTCTTAGAGCACCTACTATCAAGTTGCACATCCAGTGTTACCTTCTGTACCATCAGCAGCCACCCAGCAAAACCAGATGCTGGGAAATTTGATGTTAGTGATAACAATTCAGATTAAAAACTGCCCGAGAAACTATGCTTATGGCCAATCTAATACTTAATTTAGTTAAGTAGGTGAGCATAAATGGTTATCACAGTGTCTCCAGGCATGGCATAGGCTAATTGCTTCTGTAGTACTTACACTACAGAACTATAGGTGGTACAGGAGAGATTGCTTTAGGTGGAGCAGTGTTTCATCTGAAACGTTAATCTTGAGTGCATTCCAGACCCGAGGGCTCCTGGTACATTTGATTATTGTCTTTTTTCCTGTGCTCTTTGTTACTATCTTATATTAAAGAACATAATGTTATCATAAAGCATGATGGAACATCGCTTTACCTGAAGTAATACAAAGCTGTGTCAGGATTAACATGTAAAGATTCGTGTGCTGATGGCTTTTCCCTTAACCATGGTTATTATCCTTGGCAAGTCATTAGTGTGTACATCATACCCTGTGGCTGCTTACCTTTCTCTTGTGGATGATACATCAGTTCTTTTCAGTTTGAAGAAGGCGTTGCTGTGCAGTTGTTGTAGTTCTTAATGCACGGCTGAAGTAGCGTGCAGCTGAGATACCTGCAGCATCATACTGCAGATACCCTTAAAATACAGAATGAATCTGAAGCAACAATTGCTGCGTGTTTTAATTGGTGTTTTAACTATTAGTGAAGGCTTCTAAAAATCATGGGAGTAGTTTACGATCTCCATAATATTTTTCTGGTGAATGTTTGGCTGTCTCTAGTTACTGAATTCATTCTTCTGATGTCTTCCATTCTTAGAATGAAAACATTCCTTATGAAGAATGCTTGTGTGAATCATTCTACTCATACCTAGAGTCATAAATATTCATCAAGTCATTACTTTCACCATATATTACCTCTATATATCTTCATCACACACCCAAATACAAGGGGACAACTATGTTTATGATGCTTTTTAGTGACATCTGGCATTCTCACAGGAAGCCTGGTGCCTGCTTGTCTGTTCAGAAGAGCCACATTCATGACTCGCTGCCAAGCTGCAAAAGGGAACGTTGCTGTTACTAACCATAAAGGAATGAACATGATCAGGAGTAAGGATTTTAGGTTAACAGCAAGTGTTGATATATTGAATGCTATTCCTGGTGGATAAAAATTCTAACCTGGCCAGCTGGACAAAGTATGGAGCTGTTGTTTCCTGATGTGCTCACATTCATAGGAAGTCTCCTGACCTCAGACCCCATCCTGCAGACATGTATACTGCTCATTCATTTCAGCTCACTGAAGTATTTGCCCCTGGACAATGTGCTGTTTGACTTCTTCCAAAGCAGAAAAAAAAGCCCAACTACATCTATCCTCCTCCAAAACACACACACAAAACCCCCCACATAGCTCCTACTAGAAGTAATGCAGCAGCAGTTATTGTTTCTTCACACTGGCAGAATAAAGGAAATGGTGGATCTTCAGAGCTCCTGCCTTCTCTAAGCCATATCCTGGGTACCCTGTGCTCCAGCTCAGTCTGGGAACTTCACGTCCCCATGTCTTTATAGGTTCAGATCTATCACAGCACAGTGTACTTAATACCAAGCCTCCAGTGCTGGAAGCCTTCCAGGTTATATTTCAGTGGAGCAGGGGCCATCTGGTAGCAGTTGGTGTCTCCTAAGATTAATAAAGCTTTACTTTGAACCAAAGGGCAGGATCTGAAGTCCTGGTTAAGACCAAGAGACTTTAATAGTCAATATATGAAGTTAAAGTGGATCTTAATGAGAAATTTTGGAGCAGGAGCAAAACGTGGCTTACATGGTTGGCATGCAGGCTGTTAGCTGGAGTTCTGTATTTGATCAAGGAGAGCTCCCTTTGCCATAGAATTTATCTGCTCTAATCTTATGCCTTTTTCAAATGGGGTCTTACCCCTGGCTTAACAAATGTCCAGAACTTACACAATAAGGTGTTTTGGGTTTTTTTTTTCCATTTGGTGGTATTTGCAATTTAGAAGCAACTGAGCTGGTGCAGGAGGAAGTGCTGCCATATGTGCTATTCCTTACAATGGTTGGATAATTCATAATTCCATATGGCATGCTTTTGTTCAAGCATCAAGTGCATCCTGCAGGGGACCTTCCAGTATAGGCAAGATACTGTCAAATCTGAAGTAACTGAAAATACTGTTCTCTCCTGTAATATTACTGCTTTTACGTGAGTTTAAACCTGTTAGCTAATTCATACAAGTCAGACAAGCAAACTGATAAGTTTTGTGTATAATTGATCTTTTTTCTCACTCAAAAAGCAGTCTACGTATGGACATGGAAACAAAATACTTCAAGTAATCTGGGCACCTTTCTGTACCATAATGTGAAAGTACAGAGGGAAACTGAAGCAAGAGTTCACAGAATCACAGAGTCACAGAACTGTAGGAGTTGGAAGGGACCTCCAGAGATCATCGAGTCCAACCCCCTCCAAAGCAGGTTCCCTACAGCAGGTCGCACAGGTCAGCATCCAGGCAGGTCTTGAACATCTCCAGAGAAGGAGACTCCACCACTTGTGTGAAAGGTGACTCTTTCTAGCTAACACAATATCTTTAACTGAGCCAAATTGGAAAGTGCATCTAGGCATGTGTGAATTGTATTTCAGGGATGGAATCTCATGTGCTAATCTGTAAGAGCCTGTGGCCTCACTTTGCTTGAAAGGTAGCTGATGTAATACATTAGAGCTTTCAGAAATGATTGGATAAACTACATGACTTCTTTTCAAGACTAATGCTACAGAAAGTATGAGTCACAGATAAAAAGTGTATTGACACAAGCTAGGTGCCTTTTAACAAAGTTGAAGTGAAGTGCCTTGTCTTCAGTAACCATAACAAAAATCTGCAGCCCACTTTTGGGGCCAGGATGACATACTTCAAAAATGCCCCATACTAATTCAGCATTAAAGAACTGACATTAGGTATACACCAGGCTTAAACCTGTGATAGACTCTCATATAGTAAACACATGACTTTGTACAGTGGTATCATTAATTTTCCTTTCATTTTAGTTGTACTCTGCTTTTGAGTGTAAGCAGAGCTAAGCCAAATGAGATTAAGCTGGAGGTGACACGTGGATGCATTATTCCATGGTACTGTATAACTGTGGACACATTCTGGGATGGATATGCTTTGGTATCTGAGATTTAACTACAGGGGATCAGCATGGAAATGTAAATATATGACTTTCTTTCAAGTCAGTGGCATCTCGTGTGTCTGCATGCCTACTCTGTAGTCTCACTCTATGCATAATAACCTCAGTCATGTTTTATCAGAGCAGACTTTGAAAACAAGTTGAAGTATGTTTCCATTTCATTATGAATTGCCTGCCTGGATGTGATGGGAACAGTTTATTCAAGGGGAACTCGTTCTTGTGGAGAACTTTACATTAGAATCTCCCTGGGTAAGGAACAGAATGACTGTTTCCAGTGTTACCGAGAGTAACGTTGGCAGTTTGGAGGTGACTGCTGTTGCTGACAGCAAGCTATGAACCAAAACCATGCATACATATATACTTGAGTTATGAGATTAAAGGGAAGTCTGAACTCAGATGTCAGGAAAAAGTGTGGTTTTTTTTTATAATAAATGACACAGAAAAACACCCATTTCTAGAAATCACAGCTTTTGGATCTAGAGAGTAATTTTTCATGTAGACCAGTAGGAAGACAAAGCTCACTAAAGCTCAAGCAAGCAAGATCCAAGTGAAGGCTTTCAAGATGTAGTCAACATTTATGTTGCTCAATTGGGATATTTACTACTCTCTCATCTTAATTTTTCCCTTCTGTTGCTGTGTACAAACTTGGCAGTCATTGCAGACTCACGAGTGCTAAGAACTGCACACAAAGACCTCTAAATGACTTTTTTCTCAGGTTATTTTTGAAAAACAGAGAACAATTAGTCTGAAACATGGCATAACTTGCATTTTCTTTCCAGGGATCAGATAGATGGGAAAGTTCATGACACAAAGAAGAAACAGCAAAACACATGTAAATCTATGTAAATTGACTTGTTTAATACATGTCAACCATATGAAATGGAAGATTTTTACACCAAACGTTTGATGCTTTAGTTTAGAAAACACAATGCACTGCAGCCATCTGGCATACAAAGCTTTCACTCTGAACTCCTCGTGTTCAGATACTGCTGCACTTAATGTGCCATAGTAGAAAGCTGCAGAGTCCAAGGATGCACTACATGTCACTAACATGCTCTGATTTAGTCTGTCATGCATGTGATCAAGCAGGCTGTTAGAAAAAGACACTTATAAAGAAAAACGTGAATACATGAATTCAAAAGCCTTTGCACGTCAGCTCTAAAGCGTGCTGAATAACTGGTTAAAGTGACCCATCAAAACTGGGTATTTTCCAAGCACCCTTTAATTCAGGATGTGTATTCCAATCCTTGTGTCTCTGCAACTAGAGGAGACAGGAAATTCTTGATGCAAGTCAAATGCACAAGCTTTTAGTTGGTAGGTCAGTTCCAGCTGGACCTATTATACTTTGCCACATGGTAATGTAAGCATTGAGCAGAAAATCAGTAGCAATATCTGAAGCAATACCTCCTTTCTGATAAGAAATGTCCTACCTTGCTAATTCAGTAGATGAACATGCCACAAGCACTTAACCAGCCAAAACACTTAAAAGATTTTGGGAAAAGAAATGCATACTATGTGATGTGATGTGAAATAATCTTTGCCAGCAGCATTTAAAATGAAGCTAGCATACGTTACCTGCACATCATTTTTCAGATGTAAATGTCATTGCTACTGGAGCTTTTTCCTGTAGGATAATTTTTTTTTGTTCCTCTGGGATTAGCAAAAATCCTAAGCAAATGTTCCATGCTCTGCAGTCTGTTTTTAAAAAAGGAAAGTCTTTGGGAGAGCTGTGTGGGATCCCCATAGATGTGGAACTGTTCCACTACATCTTCCATGGATCATCTTCTCACACTGATACAGGAATAGTCTTTAGTTCTTCTGAAGTAAGAAGCACTTGTGTGTACTGACATGGAATGGCATGGTTACTTGTTTCAACTCCTTTCAGGGCCTGTCAAACAAAACAAGAGAACGTGACATCTTTCTATATTTCATCAATTTACCCAAATGTCATCATGTGAACTCTTTTCCTCTCTCTTCCCATCTTTCCTTCACCTCTTTATTTTTCTTCCCAGCTCATATTTTTGTTTCTCCTGCCCCTATTCCTGGAAGTGTTTGTTTACTGCCCGCTGAGGGAATTCTGTTTGTTAAAATGCAGCGTGGTTTTATAGCTATTTGGGAGTTTGTAAAGCATTTTTAGATGGAGTGGCACCAACACTACTCCTCAGTACACTTCCACAAACATCCAGAGATAAAGATCACTGGGCAGTGTTCACATGTTATCCAACACCCCCAGAACTTCAGTATCCCCTATACCTGTAGGCTGACCCAAAAGCCATGCATGTGATGAGTATTAGGGCACTGTGCCTGCAGTGTTTCCACTGTCTGAGAAGGGATTTGAAGCGCTCACAGCGTTGGCAGCTCTTGTGGCAGGGGTGACTTTTGGCAAACTGGAAGTATTAGACATTTCAGAAGGGATTCCTGTGACCTCACTCAGGGGATGCTGCTGTTTGAAAAGCCTGATGAGCAATTTACTTACGAGTACCTGCCTGACATCTTCCTTACAACAGCAATTATGATTCCAGCAAGGATTCCAACAGCTACTATGATTCCAACTATTATTCCAACGAGTGCAATTGTTTCCAGGCCACCTGAAAGAAGAAATTGGGTTTGTTGGCATGTTTTTCATGAAGATCATTGATAATGGAGATCAGTGATAGAACTGACACGTTTGTGATGAATTTCTGGGAGGATTTCCTTCTGTGATGGGAGCTCTCAGGTAAGCCTGGTAATTTCAGCAGCTTTGTGGGGTATTTTTGTTTGCTTGGATTTTTTTTAGCCTCTGTGCAAACATGCTGAAGTCACCAAGCTGGTCTGTGTACAAGTGTGTACTGTGTAGAAGTACAAGTTCTGTGTACTGAGACCTGCAAAGCCATGCATACTGTGATCTGTGTAGACCACAAGACCCCTCACAGCTCCATTCCCTCCTCTGCACACCAAGGCCTCCATGTTTGTGTTGTAGTGAGGGACCCAACACTGCCCACAGCACAGAGGGATGATCACCTCCTGCTGCTGATAGAAGCCAGGAAGCTGATGGCCTTCTGGCCACCTGGGCACACTGCTGGCTCCTGTTGTGCCAACACCCCCAGGTCCATTTCTCCATGCAATCTTCCAGCCACTCTGCCCCACAACCATAGCAATGCCTGGGGTTGTTGTGGCCAAAGTGCAGGACCCAGCACTTGGTATCACCTGGCACTTAAGATCTCCCTTGTCTTTGGTTTAATACCTTTTTCAGTTTTCTCTGTCTGTTCCCCATTCAGTCCACCTGTAAAATAAGAAAGAATAATTACTGAGGGGCTTTATACCAAGTTCTGCATCCCAATTTACTGCACTGTGTCTAAGGAAAACTTTTACTGACTGTTAACACAGTGGTACAGAGCTGTGTAATAGGTTGTTTTTTGATAAGTAATGAGAAACTAAAACGCTCAAGAGTGAATGCAAAGAGCTCTTTGAAACTATAGAAAGATAAGCTAAGATCTACAGGAATGACTGCTGTAATGTGTAACAGAGGCATTTAAGTCAGATCCGATTACGTCGTTTTTCTGCATGGAAACTTACAGAAGATGTGTTTAGTACAGTTCTCTACTTCTGGAATTGAGTTCGTACTCAAGAGCAGCTTAATTTTGGTATTTGAATTTTCCAGATATTGTATTTAGTAAATAGTATAAGATTGTGATATATTAAAATGGAAAATGGAAGACTGTTTTACCGTCAGCGGTTTCAGTGCTAACTTCATAATACGTGGCGTTATCATTTTCTTCAGGCACGTCAAATGCACTTTCTGTGGTCATTAGTCTTCCAAACTGCAAGAGATTTGTTACACTCTGTAGTCTTGTGGGCAGCTAAAAGAGTTTGGGGAGAAAACAGAGGGGAAAGAAAACCTCAGTATGTTCAGTGTATGAAGGTAAGCATTTACAGCTCTCGATCTGTCAGCTGATTGCTCTTCCCTGCTATAAAGGCTTTGGTAGATCAGATGAATTCCCAGCAGGACTACAGAAGTGCAGGACAGGATGCAGAAGGTTGCAGACCTGTCTGATCTTTCTGGGTTTGTTGGTTTTTTTGTTAGTTTGTCAGTTTGGAGAGAGAGAAAGAGCTAGAAGAGGCAAATGGCAGCAAAGAGGCAGCACAGATGTACTGCCAAAAATGCTTTGAGCACTGTCACCTTCAACCTAATTGCTTGCAAAGCAAAAGCATTAGCACGTGGTCTTGATTTTTCAAACTCAGAGCTGTTCTCTGTGATTTATGATGGTTTAAAATCTAAGCAAGGAGATAAAAGCAGATTGTGAGATCTGAGTAACAGAAAGGAGCCTTTCCTTGGACTTCTACTCACCAGCGTCGGTAACTCCTCAAACTCTGTGTCATTTCTGTCTTTGAAATCGATTGTTGCACTTTCTTCTCCTTCTAGAATGGCACTTGCTGAATAAAATTAAGAAAAATAGGTTGGAGGTTCAGTTGACAGTTACACGTTCTGGCTGCTTTGACTTCTAAATTATGTCAAATGTGAGATATACATCTGCTGCTTTGCATTTAGGTTTGCAATATCAGTTGGACTTTCTGCCTTCTCCTGTGGGATAAAGAGCTTAAGCACACACCTGCTGCAGCGTTTCAGTGCTGTGCAAGGACTGATCACTAAACATCTTCTCCAAGAGAAATGTTTCTTCATTACAAGTCTTCCCCTCTATGCAGGTGAATGCAGCTACTCCATATTTCAAGCACTAGCTCAGTCTCAGCTGCAACCTTCATTTTTAGGGCTGTCACTAATGTTTATGGGTACAGCTAGAGTTCAGAAAGTATTACTAGTGTTACTACAGAAATCTACTGAGTGGTTTTTAAGTGTTGCAAAGCTGATTTGCCATAGCTCAAATTGGTTTTTTGTCTCCTCTTTTTGTTCTAGACTTACGTGTCATCTATCCTCACATCTGGCCCACACAACCAATTTCTCATGTATATGGACGGGTAGGGAAAATGAAGTAGAACAAGATAGAACACAAAAAATGTAAATATGTATGTGAAGATAATTGGCTGTTATCACTGGAAGCACAGATATCATTTGATAAAGTTGCATGCTGACTCATGAGACTACAACCATGCACAGTGTGATGCAAGTGTAGTCTGATAGCTTTTGGGAGTCTGTAATTCACTGTGACTACGAAGCTCAGAAGTAAAGCTGCTTGCTGTGCTGCTGCCTGAGCAAAAGACTTGTGCTAATTGCAGATAGCAGTGTGTGACTGTAAGCAGAGAGCAGACGTTGTCCTGACCAAAAGCATCAGGCATAAAACATGAAAACTCCTGGATAATTATTTCCTGGATGCAGATTTTGTGCCAGACTTTTCCTTCAGCAAATGGGGCAAAAGTTTACATTAACTCCTTCAAGCATAGTTTATCAGTTCACACGTTCAGCATAATTCTGAGTTACTGCAGGGATATTTTGCAGTGGTAGCTGAAAGTGGTGTGGGGGAGAACTGCGCTCGTTCCCTCCAAGCAGCAGGGAGATGTGCAGGGAGAGGTTGGAGAAAACCCTGGATAGACAACAAATCATTTACCTGAGCTGTATGTAAGGTAAGCACTGTCAGGTGCTGATTAATTATGAACAAAATATCAAATTCTTTCTTCCTTTTCAAGGTAGTTTATACAACAGCATTTGTGGAACAGGCTGCCCAAGGAGGCTGTGGATGCCCCATCCCTGCAGGCATTCAAGGCCAGGCTGGATGTGGCTCTGGGCAGCCTGGGCTGCTGGTTGGTGACCTGCACACAGCAGGGGGTTGAACCTAAACGACCATTGTGCTCCTTTTCAACCCAGGCATTTTATTGTGTCAAAATGGAAGAAGGTTAGAATTGCTTTGGATTTTCAGTACATAAATCTATTGAGAATTATTTTTCTTTAATTCAAGTTCCATTTGACCTTTATGCAATTTTCAACTGCCTTCTTTAAATGAAAAATGTTATTTCAAATGAAAAAGCCCACATGTAATTTGAAATGATTTTTAAAAAGGCATCAGTATTTTAAAAGGAAACATTTCATGCAGAAGGTGAGTGATCAGATATCAAAAAACCCAAATTATTCTTCATTTCCATTTGCCACTGAATTGTACTGGGAATATACAGATACATCTCCTTCCACCCAGAACTCATCTTTGAACAAAATTAGTGCTCATCCTTCTCTAGCAATGCACGAACAAGAGCTGTGCCTTCTCCACAGTACTAAATACTGATCTAAGCTTTGGTTTCTGGATCTTTATTTACCCCAGTAAACAACTTTAATTTACAAGCCCAAACAGAGACACATTTTCTATTTAAGTTCCAAAAGGTGGGTGTGAAAATAGTACTTCAGGCATTAAAAAATGAAAAGCATGAAGCCTAATGCAGCCAGCCCAGTAGGTCAGCCAGTCTCCCAGAAGTGCTCTTACAATTCACAGAAAGACCAGAACAGGGCAGGGTGAAGCATTCTTCTAAGTTAGATGGTAAAAATAATGCCTTGATCCTTTTTTAATCAAGTGAGCAGCCTGGCCGTTTGTGTAGATCATAGAATCACAGAATGGCCTGGGTTGAAAAGGACCACAATGGTCGTTTAGGTTCAACCCCCTGCTGTGTGCAGGTCACCAACCAGCAGCCCAGGCTGCCCAGAGCCACATCCAGCCTGGCCTCGAATGCCTGCAGGGATGGGGCATCCACAGCCTCCTTGGGCAGCCTGTGCCAGTGCCTCACCACCCTGTGAGTGAGAAATTTCCTCCGAAAATAGGAGAAAAAGGTTTGTCTTCCAGGCATGTTCATTATCTCTTTAAATTATCAGGGTGTTTTAAGACACAGTGCTATTCTGTAGTGCTTAGGTTTGGTTTGTGTATGCATTACAACATTGAGATTATGGCATGCACGTGTTAAGTGTAAAGAAATAAACTGCAGTACAGCTCACCAACACGCATTGCATGCACCAGGTAGATTTGTAATCACAGCCAGAGCTGAAGAAATCCTTTATTCACCAAATAAGCACAGATGGAGAAAACCAATTACCAGAGAAAAACCCCAGATGGAAAGCAAAGTAAGTTTGGTATGTTAAAAACAAGCAGCATACTCAGGGAAGATAATTTTACTCCTGGCATGGCAGCAGCTTCCAGCCTTGAAGAATTACCTGACAGTGAAGGCAGGAAAGGAAACGGTGTCACAGAGGAAAGGTGTGGAGAACTGGTGAGTGTCACAGATCATGGAAGTAATTATTTTTTGTGTGGTCGAGTTATCAGAGATTCCTGGCAACCAGTGATGTGTAGGGAATGGATTTCAGTGTGTTACCATAGGTATACAGTGACTGACAAAAGGAAATGGCCTGGATTGAGCTGACCTGGTTTTAGGTTCTTTGTGAAGGTGTTTTAATAAGGATTGTTATAGTGTTTTAATAAGGACCTTTTATAGTCTGTAGAAGAAGATAAATGCTTCCAGAAGGTGATTCAGCTCTCCTGAGATTTGGATCATCCTCTGGGAGTGCTTTTCTTAACTGAAATGAGAATAATAAGGCTCCTATATTAACTTCCTGAAGCTCTGGGGTTGACCTGATTTGTACAGGTCTGTAGGGTTTGTCCCAGGCCTCTCCACTTTGAAGGTGTCACGAATCTTGCAGAAGCCTACAGCTACAAATGAGAACTGCATACTGTGCTAAAGCTGAGGTCCTGTTTGCTGGAGCGTGGTCCCTGGGCTACATTTCCAGGTCTGCTTTCTGGACAGATGTGTTCTACACACTGCTGTGTAGTTACAGACGTTGCTGAACTGTCATCAGGAGACTCCTTTGTTATTGATATGTTGTATTTATAGGAAGGAATATTGGATATTAGACAGCACAATTCAGGGAAAGCTGGGAATAAGCTCAAGGCCAGGCAGGCATCTGGAAACTGAAGCGGAGTAAAGTGACAGCAGTGCCCATTTGTTTTTAACTGTGTGGCTTCTTGGATGCTGTAGCATCTGCTGTTGACATCAAAGAATAACGTGGGATGTAAGCTCATGTGTACTTTGGTCATTAGCTGGCTTCATGTAGTCAGAGCCATAGGGTCCAATACTGGTTGTGTACATGTTCTTACTGTGATCTTAAGGGAGGCTGTAAATAAAAACCATCGCCTCACAGCACTGAGATTGTCTCCAAATAGTCTCCAAATAGTCTCCAAATAGTCCCATGGCCTCTTCTGTTTGCAGCTATAGGTTGCTGTGGATGTGAATTAATCATTCCATCTTTCTCCCCACGTTCCAGCTGTGTGCATTTCAGTTCAAAGCCCCCAGCTGCTATCAGCCCTCAGCTTCTCACACCAGGAGAGAATCTGATGGCCTTAAAAGTTTAATACTGCTTCAAAAACAGTGTGGTTAAGCGTCCCATGACCCAGTTAGGGAAAGATGAGCTCACTTCTCATTGTTATTCATAAAGAGACGATTTACTAGAAAAACCTCTCAGGGTTGCTTTCAAATCACAGTGCTTGTGTTGGAAAGGAGAGTGGGTTGTAAAACTCTTGTCTATTAGAATTTCTTTCAGGTGTCTCCAAAAACAACAAAGATGTTTTGAAGATGACAGATGTTGGAGGATCTCCTTTTTCCCAGCAGCCTGAACAAACCCAGATGCGAGTGGGCAAAGGCAGCTCAGAGCCTTTCCTTGGGCTTAGTCCTGAAGTAGGAAGCTCTCAGAATGGGTCATTTGGTCATTTCTGTCTCTGCAGTGGGTAAAAACTGCAGATCTTAAAGGCTTCCCTCTCTTAAGAGCCGGTATTCAGAATCTTCTTCCTGAGCTACTGAGCGAGTGGTGTTTGAAGGCCTGCATGTGCATGTTCTGTGCACAGCCCAGGCCGTCCTATGATTCCATTGAGCCATCCTGCCTGGGCTACATTTGCCTCAGGATTTGTCCTGATGCAGAGCTCCCTGCGTTCTCCAGACTCCATGTGACTGTGAGCCTTTTCCCATGGAATGTTTCCACAGTGCCAAATCCAGGCCCCAACGGTTTGGGACTTTTTCTGAAAACGAGTTTTGTTAAAATATGCCAGGTTCTATTTGCCTTTTGCATTTTGAGCCTTTGGACAGCTAAAATTTTTAGACTAGATAAAGGCAAGGAATAATTTCTTGAGAACTGCAGTTCTCATTTGTAGCTGTGGTTTCTGCAAGATTCGAGACACCTTCAGCACCCTGAGAACTTTCTTTGGGCTATATGGGGCCATGGCACTGGCATCTATTGTTGGTGGGTTTTTTTCTTAATTGATTCTGGAAGTAGCAGTTCTCTATCATATAAGGAGTGTCCTGCAGTGTGCTGAGTGCCTAACTGGGTTGTGCTCAGGAGTTGCATGCACTGTCTGACTGATTGCTGAAGTATTCATTGCTGCTTCCTTACACAAACCTTGACAGGCTTTGCTCTGTGTAATGGAGGAAGCTGGAGGACAGAACTACGGTGACAGTATCTGCCAGTTGGAAACACTGCTGTGATGCACAGGGAAGGATTCAGTTCAGCTTTATTTTGAGCACGACTGACTTTGTTCATCTCTTCTGTGCAGCTCATGACAACGTTGTGCTGAATTTTCAGAAACATTTCCTTTGGTCACCACACCCTGCTGCAGATGGTTTCTATTGCTGTGACTGCTTTAAGCCAGAGGAACAAAGCCAGGCTTTAAATTTAAAAGAAGCACTCAGCTATTTCTGAAATAAGTCCCACCTTCTGAATGCTACAATATTATTTTGTACACTGTCCATATGTAGATACCCACAGGAAAGCAAAACAAAAAAAAAATACATATATATTTTAACTGGGGCAGACGTTAAGGAAAAAACAGCTGCTCTTCAAATGCTGGTGGTATGTATGTGACCCATAACCAAAGCTATGTAACAAAGCCACAGGAGGAAAAGGTGGTCACTTGCAAAGCTTTCTCTCTGATACATGACACAACTGGCCACAAAGCTGTGGTTAGGGATACACTATCTCACTCCACTGAGGGGTGTTTCCTTCTAAATCATCTTTGTGGAGCCGGGACTTGCAAGGCTTGTGACTTTAAGAAGGCTGCTGTCAGTCTGTCTGCTGTGTACACTGACCTCAGAGCTGCTGCACCAGGAACCTGTCTAAACCACTGAATGACGATTTCTGCTGTCCTGTAACCAGAAGGTTGCCCTGCCACAGTCTTATGGCAATTTTCTGGTTTCTGAGCAGGAAGGGTTTGGCTGGGGCAACAAGATTGGAGGTATGAGCAAGTTTCTTTGGGATCATTCTGCAAGTGGCACCTAAAACTGCACTATTACAATGCCTCTTATCAGTGCATGGCTGGAAGGGAACAAGTGTTGGAGCTGAGGCTCTCCTGCTTTAGTAAAGGGCTCCTGCTTTAGCAGAGGGGTTGGACTTGACGATCTCCAGTGGTTCCTTCCAGCTCCTATGGCTCTGTGATTCTGTGAAGTGGCCTCAGGAGAGAAGTATAGAATTCTATGCTCTGGATAAGCAAGTGTTACAGAATGTACAGCAGAAATCACACAAACTGTGTACAAATACAGGGGTCTGAATACAGATGAAAGGAGTTAAGGTATGACCTCAGATACTGTAATAAAAGAATCTTCCCTGAATCACTTCCTTCCAAAAACTATCCACTCACATCTGCCAGCTCAACACAGCTACTTCCTGCAGTGCTTTATCACAGCCTTCATTAAGGTGACTGACCCCTCATAGCTGTCAGCAGAACTGTTTGCACCATCATTTCCTAACTCATTTCTTTGAGATACGCACAGAGCTGGATGCTGCTTGGGCTTTCATTTTGCTCACAGTGGTTCTTGGCTATTTGCTGTATATTACCACACAGCAAGAGAGATCCATTCGGATATGTTTAGTCTGGCATTCATACTAACTAATAACACACTAGATAATACTTGGATGGGTTTCATAGTCAAAGAAATGTTCTAATATGCATTTAGAATGAAGCCTGTCCTCTGTGGGCTTGGAGGGGAGGAGAGGGGAGGGAAAAGGAGAAAAGGGAAGAGGAAGGGAGAGGAGAGGAGGGCAGGGGAGGGGAGGGGAGGAAGAGAAAGTCCTGCCTGAGGAACTGTGATACAATTCATGCCGGCCGTTGTGGCATTTGTAAGCAGCAAATACAAAGATACACAAGCATGAAGCAATGGGAAAACAACATGGAAGGGTACACAGCATCACTGTTGGTTTCCTTCGAGTCTTTGGCAGGGCTACTGCAACAGTGGGTTGGAAACAAATCGGTCATCATTTTTCTCAGTTTCCTTCAGAATTTCCCAATGTCCCTGTATTCCCAGTCCTGCATTTTGTTATGAAGTGGAGCAAGCTTTGTGCCACGCAACAGAGTGAACTGTGCTGCTGCATGAATGCAAACTGAAGATATTGAGGTTTGGTGCCCTTCTAGAGCCTGCCTGTCTGCAGCCTGGCAGTGGGACGCAGGGAGCGCTGGGACCTGGCAGCCTTTGGCTTCCATCCTGTGGTCCCTGACCACATCCAGACAAAAAACAAACAAACCAACAAAACAAACGTGCCACTGAGGAAGGCTTTAAGTTAGGGCTGGGCAAACCGTAGTTAGTTTTGTGGTGTTGCATGTATGGTTTGCCTCAAATGACACACAGAGGAAACACTGCATGCTTCTGTCAGAGACCAGCAGCATGTACACGGTGGGCTAACCTTGCTTTACTATTTTTTGATTCTTAATGTTCTTCTATCTCTCTTTGGTTGTCAGTTGCTTATTTTTTGTGGATTTAGAAATACAGGATCTGAGGGAAATGCATGGATTCTGTGGAAAGTTGAGTTACGAGCGCTGAGAATCCAGCCTCTGTTTGCAGTTTTACTGTGGCACCTGAGTCGATGAAAGGCTCACTTGTAAGCTTGTAAATATGACAGTTTCCTTTCTGTATAAAATTACACAGATTCAAAAACTTACTCCTACCTTTGGAGAAATGGCTGGGCAAGTGTCCCAGTGAAGAGGAGAATGCAAATGCTGTGTTCTTTGCTGGTCATTTTAGCAAGATGCAGCAATTCACACTCACTGCTTTGTAGTCCCACCGTCTAGCATAGATCTGTTGAACGTTGGGGTTTGCACGAGGAGGCACTGCATAGCATTGCCTCCTGTTCAGACTGGGTGCACAGATTGTTGATGTAGCTCAAGTGACATGTGGGAACTTGTTAGCAATCATGTCCATTTTTGTGCATGTTATGTGACAGCCACTAGAGTAATCCCCTCACCCACACTGATACTGATACTTGCACCGTAGGGAAGGTTTCAAGTCAGGAGATGAGCTGCCTCTAAAGCCTCCATTGGGATACTCTGCTTTCATCATGTGATGAATGCCCTGCCCAGCTAACTTCCATTTCAGTTGGACTGATCCCGTTAAGCTTTGCCTGAGGCTTTCATATGCTGACCAGGATCACAGAAGGACAAATGTATCTGCTAATCATTCAGTAGGAAATGGATTAGTCTCAAAATGCATGAGGTTATGTGGAGTGCTTAGGGCTGTCCTTGGGTGGTCAGTATGACAAAGGAGTTGGCTGTTTCAGACAGGACTGAAACCACCAATGGATTACACAAAGCGTACATGAATGTGTTTGTAAGCAGGCAATGATGTTACCAGGTTTTCTTTCTGAATTCTTCCTAATTACTGTCATCAGTTTTACTTGGAAGCTCACATATAAACAAGGAAATCAATAACTTAGTTTTCTTCTTTGCTAAGTCAGTGTTGTATGCTATCCTTTCACAGCTTCTGTACTGCTTTGTGACCCAGTTAAAGCACTCTGTCTATTCTAATGGATATGAAGTTGCTGACTTGGAGCCCAAAAATTCCTCTTAACATTTCCTGGGCTGTTTCAAGAGAAATCATCATTCATTTTTAAGTTACTGATGTTAGATGTAACTCACTGTGCTTTGAGCGAAGAGCACTGACGTGCTTCCAGCATCTCCCAGACTCCTGTTTCTCACTAACATGTTGTTCACAGGTTGGCTGATAGTCCAGTTACTGTGATAACTGCTGTCCTTCAGTCATGTTTCTGGCTCTGAAGTTGTTCCTTTCCCTCTGGGTTTTGTAATGTTGCAGCAACTCAGAGATGGCAGATACTAGTGAAACTACTAAAGCTCCGCATCACTATGTGGATGGGGAAGAGGACAGTCCGCAGGTATGTGATCAGCAACAGAACTTAATTAGCAATTTCAGGAGGAGCTTGGAACAAGCAGCAATCCTTTTGGAAGTTTACTCTCTGTACAAACGTGGTGCTTTTTTGGACTCAGCCTCAATCGGGAGACTGGAGTGCCCAACTACAGGAGTAGCTGCACATGTTCGTGACCTGGTCTGTGTTAAGAGGCATCAGATTCTGACGAGGAAGCTTTTCTCTTGAACCCTCAGGGCAAACTGCCTGCCTCAGTGATTCAGGTATCTGAATATACCCACTCCACCTCCTACATCTGCAAGGCAACAAAAATTTCCATCCTCACTGCTCAAAGCAATTAGATTGCCAATGGCGATGCGTCCATTCTAAGGTTGTTCTAACTCAGAATTGTTGATGGTTGTTGGCAAACAGCAGTGAAACAAATACTTGAGCCTTGCTTATTATATCTGAAGCCTGCTTTTGAATGTTATCCTGAATGATAGCCCCACTTGAAAAGTCATAAAACCTAGACAGCTTTAGGAACCCCAAAACCATGTTCTAGATCCATCTACAGAGTTCAGTGCAAATTATACTGGTAATAAAAGTGAATAAAAATAGAATCCTCCATACAGGAAAGTTGAGAGGAAATGTACTTTCAAATTCCTCAAAAGCCTAAAGATAAAAGACCATTTTTCCTGCAGTTCTGGTATACAAGAGCCTGCCTAAGATAGTTCTATAAAGCGACATTGCCTTCTTGCCTTATCTTTAATGCCTGTAAACTTTAGTATCTTTAATACTGGTGCATTGGGAAGATAAGCCAGCTGGGACCCAGTGAAAATAATATTTAGCATTTTATCTAATAGGGATTGCTTTTAGATTTTCTGTGCAGTTTTGAAGTGTAACTCTGAACTATGAGCCTTATACCCTCATGTACAGAACATCAGGAGCTCCAGTTAAGTCACAAGCCAACGCTGACACGTACAGCATGTTGCTACAGCTGTTACTTCCATTGGAATGATATTGATTGTCACCAGGCCGAAATCAGGCCGTACGTCTCAGGTGGGGTCCCAAAATCCGAGTGAGACGAGGGGATGGAGAGAGATGACCTTTGAGTCCCTTCCAACCCAAGCCATTCTATGATCCCAAGTCGACTGATGCTTTGGAAAAGCTGTTTTCAGAGAACTGTTACTGGCAAACAGAATGCCTGTGTTCTGCAGCAGAGGTTGCTGGATTTCACCCCTCCAGGCACTGCTGCCATCACTGTGCACACGCTGGGCACGTTGCCTCATGGCCAACTCATTCACATGGCTCACATACTACACAGAATAAATATGAATGTGAAGTTCCTGGAATAAAGCGCTTTTCAGGCCAATTCTGATTACTGTCCATAAATCACTGTGTTAGAAAGACTTCTAATTTTTCTTGTCAAATTTAAAAGAAATAATTCACCAGACAGACTTTTCCAGGCATGTAATATTTTCAAACCTGCCGTAGGTAATAATTCTTCCTCTTTAGTTTCCCTCATGTGCACACATTGCTTATGGCCAAGGGAGTATTAACCTCTGAGTACAGAAGTTAAACTCTTGCACTGAAAGATTTAGAAGTGACATTCACAGCAGAGAACGTCACCACCTAAATGTTGGTTACAACTTTTTGCCTGCAGTCTTGCATGTGGTGAAACCAAAGGCACTTCCAAGAGTGCAGATGAACGTTGCACTGCTGCTCCCTTTGCTCCTTCCTTTGCTCACATGCACAGAAAGTCCTTTCCAACAGCACAGAACCCAGCACAAAACTTTTGCTGTCTCTTTCCTGATCCAACCGTAGCAACTGCTGAGTGGTTGCTTTAAGGAAGAGCCTTATAGACAGGACAGAGAAACGATATCATCTGAGTAAATGCACAAACTGCTCAATTAAAAGATCTGCAAATACTTTGAAGTAAAGATTTTTCTTACCTTCTTCAGCAAGTGCTACGAGGGGCACGCTCCCTAGAATGAGGATGAAGAATGGAACTTTAATAAACATCTTCCTTCCGCTTAGAGAAGAGCTTTCCAATGCTCAGACCAGACGGATTCAGACTGATAAATTTTAAGAGTCAAGCAAGAATCGAGATCATGAAAAGAAATCACTGCAGAAACGACTTTGGTATTCCAAATATTCCTTTAGCTGCCGTTGCTGAAAGGGAGAGGTTTGCACAGATGATAACTATACAGCTAAAGCAAAGCATCTGAGTGGTGTCAGCATTTTTTTGTTTAGCAGAGGGGTGGGAGCATGCCTAAGGTGGTCTCAAAAGAAGAGCCCGGCCCGCCCTCTGCGCTGTTTGGGCAGTGCTGAAGTTATGATCTCAGCCCAGGTTTAAAGTTACAGGAGCTGTTGTGGCTTTCAGAAGACTTTTATTTAGCAAAGGGGGAAAGAGGATTCAGGCAGAGAGAGGCGTTCAGGGAGTTCCCTCCCTTCTGCAAACTGTCCCTAAAAATATTGAAGGAACAACACTAAGGACGTTTGTCCTGTTATTTCCAGCTGTGAACTGATGGGTTTTTATTTCAAAGCGAGACCCCGTGTTTATCTGAGTATGTGTGGTAATGAATGTGCTTTTAGGGATACTGAAATAGTTCTAGGACAGGGTATTTATTTAATTCTGTAGTAAATACTGTCTGACTTCTTCTGCACGTCTGAGTATCTTTCAGCCTGTGTCCTCAAGTGACATGCTGGCTGTGCTCTAGCATTTATCTTTGACCATGGGCTTCCAAGCCTCAGCGCTGCTTTCATATGTGAGAGAGGATTTTTCCTTCTTGTGTACAACCCTAACTAGTACAGCTGTACAGCTTTCAGTATAGCTCTTGTTACTCCTGTATACATTTCTGTGCAACAGCATCAAGTGTCTGCAAGAGTAGATTAGCACCCAAAATGTATGCAACATGCTAATCTTTAAGCTCTCATATAGATAAGGATTTTAACACAGGTGGGGATGAAGCAGGGCTCTGGGAGCAATGATTAATCTAAATCCTTTTCTTAATTTTGGGCAAGTAATGAACTGCTAATTCAGAGGGTTGTCACCAGCAGTGCGGTCTGGTTGGAATCCTGACACTATCTGTGCTCCCCAGGGTTTGGTGCTGGGTTCGGTTTTGTTCAGCATCTTCATCAACACCCTGGATGATGGAATAGAGTCTAACATCAGTAAGTTTGCCCCAGGAAGGGCTGGCACACTGAAGGGCTGTGCTACCATTCAACAAGACCTGGAGAGTTGGGCAGGGAGGAACCTGATGAGCTTTAACAAGAGCAAGTGTAGAATCTTGCAGCTGAGGCAGAATAACTGTATGTGCCATTACGTGATTAGGAGATGACCTGCTGGAAAGGAGCTCTGTGGAGAAGGACTTGGGGGTCCTTGGAACACTGGTTGGCCACGAATGTGCCAGCAGTGTGCCTGGTGGCCAAGAAAGCTGATGGGATCCTGAGGTGCATTAAAAAGATCATGGCCAGCAGGGCGAGGGAAGTGATCCTCCGCCTCTACTCTGCCCTGGAGAGGCCACATTTAGGCTGCTGTGTCCAGTTCTGGGCTTCCTAGTTCCATAAAGACAGCCATGTCCTAGAAGGAGTCCAATGGAGGGCTGCAGAGATAGTAAAGGGCCTGCTGGAGCATCTCCTGTTTGAGGAAAGGCTGAGTAAACTGATGCTGTTCAGCCTGGGGAAAAGAAGACCAAGAGGGGATCTGATAAATGTTTATAAACATCTAAAGGGAGGTGGGAGGCAAATGGATGAGGCCAGGCTCTTCTTGGTGGTGCATAGCAGTAGGACAAGGAATAATGACCTCGACATAGGAAGCTCTGAACTAACGGTAAGGATGACGGAGCACTGGAACAGGTTGTGCAGAGAGGTGGTGGAGTCTCCTGGGGAGATATTCAAGACCCATCTGGACACCCACGCGTGCCACCTATGTAGGGAGGTACTTTAGGAGGGGGTTGGACTCGATGGTCTCTTGGGGTCCATTCTAACCGCTGTGATTCTGGAACTCACATCTATTCAGGGACCTCTTGAGTTTTAATCAGCGTTCACATGTGAGCTGTCTTTGCCAGTGTGAGTGGAGGTGGTGAGACCAAGTGCTCTGTGTTGCTCTTTTGCCCCCTGTTTCTGTACTGTGGAGTCCTGCAGTGCCAGCACAGCAGACTCTGAGGCACAGCAGCTGAGATACAGAAGTTTCCCTTCTACTGACAACGGTGGAGGAGGTTTTAACTTGGAGAGGTGAAAAAGCAAAAGAACCACATAGCTGGGTTGTTTTTCTCAGTGAATGTGAGTCAGAGCTCTCATTAAGACCCCACCACACTTTGTTACAAAGGAGTAAAGCAAGTCTAAACATCAGCATTGGTGCAGTCAAGCCAAAAGGACTGCAGATGGGAAGTGCAGCACCTTCCATAGGGCTTCTCTTTTGTAACTTTAAAAATGAAAGGTGCCAAGGGAATTTCTTATAGGGAAGTCAATGGTGCCACAACTGTTCTTGGTATCAAAGTTCACCAGGAGACTAGGATGAGAACAAGGAAGTGTTGATGCAGAGGCAGTGGGTGATACTGGCTTACTGAAAGTTGAAACAAATGCTCTCAAATAGTAAATAGCAACATGTCTTGAATCTTAATCTGGGAATAATTACTTTTCGATAATGTTGCTTGAGATGTTGTAAAGATAGATTGTTCACTTGGGAAATGCTGCTGCTATGAAACTGAGATTTTCTAGGGGAGGATGGCAGTTCTAAGGAAAATTATTTCCCAATTGGAACAAATAGTTCTTTATGAGAATGGAATGCTTAAATTTCTGTACATATTTTCAGAAAAGCTATGAAAGACAAACTGGAACCAGTGACTGCTCTTCTGTTTACTTCAAGTTCCCAGGAACAGAAAAGTGGACCTGTTCAGATCTTCATCCCTTCTTCCTCAAACATGCTCTGAGGACCTTCCATTTTTATGGTCATTCCTATAAACAAATCCCTTGGGTTTATGAGTAGGCCTTCCTGAAGAAGGAGAAGCTATTTGCTGAATTAAACAATTTCTTTCTTTGCACAGCATTCTGAGCATAGAGGTGGAGCTTTTGGGCTTTCAGGAATTGGACTTCCATTTCCAGTAGCTATTAGAACAACTTTTGAACGTTTTCATTGTTCAGAGCAATGAGGAATAGCTTGTTTTGTGCCCTGCTCTTTTCTATTCCAGCCCACTCCTCAAAAATATTTATCAAATAGGTACAAAAAAGGGAAAGAAGCTTGCCTGCAGTTGCAGTACAATTAGTAGAAAGGCTTGGATGTGTTGTTCCAGCTGTTTCAGGATGAAGCAGTTCCTTCTGCTTGCCTTCTGCTGAGAGCTGCACGTTGCTGAATAAGGACATTGAGGTCCAGAGCCATTGCTGAGCACGTGGTGAGAAAGAAACACAAATTCTTTGAGAAACACCAATGTACCCTTAGGGAGGTGTGGGACTAGGCAGAGAAGGGAGCAGTTTTCCTCAGAACCCCAACAAATTAGGGTTTGCTAATAGAACTGTGGCTCACTTCTGTGGCTTCTTCTGTAAGCCAAAGGATTTTGTGAAAATAGAGGAATTATACCAAGGTTCTGATTGAATAATATTTCCTCTAATGCAGCAGTTGTGCTTTGCTTTGCAGTAGAATATAGGCACAGCTTTTTCTGTTGGTATGTATTGGACTCAGGAGTTGGACTCGATCTGCGTGAGTCCTTTCCAACGTGGGATATTCTCCGACTCTGTGATTGGTTGCAGATGTACACATTTACTCAGATGCTATAAGAAGAAAGTTTAGGCCTACAGAGGGATGTTGCAATTTGGTCTTTTTGTACAGGAGCATCACAATGGTTCCTGTGCAGTCTTCCCATGAGCTGAGAGGGTGAGACACTGAACAGGTTGCCCAAGGAGGCTGTGGATGCCCCATCCCTGCAGGCATTCAAGGCCAGGCTGGATGTGGCTCTGGGCAGCCTGGGCTGCTGGTTGGTGACCTGCACACAGCAGGGGTTGGAACTGGATGAGCACTGTGCTCCTTTGCAACCCAGGCCATTCTATGATTCTGTGATTCTTTCTAAGAGGAGAATGCTAAGTCGTGCATGGGTCACTGTGTTTTGATTGTCTGTTGTTGTGTTTTGGGTGTTTTTTTATCTCAGGGCTGCTCTGCATGTCTTTAATCACAGCGGTTTAAGGGAGGAGGTGGAAATGGCTCGAAGTCCTGGCAGCCCTTTTACTTTCATTTCGACATCTGTTCTTCCTGTCTGACCCTATCCGTCCGTCCTGCAGCCCTGTGAGCGGCTCAGGCTGCCTCTGCTCTGGCAAGGGTGGAATCATGAGACACAGCTGGAGGAGGAGGAAGCAGTGCCTGCATCCTGCCGAGCATTCTGTCTCAGTGGCAGAACTGAGCTGGCTTTCCTCTCAGTCAGCTGTGTCACTCTGTGCCCCCAGAATGCTGCAGTTGAGCACTGAAGGTCTCCCCACTGTCGTAGCCAGATTTCACTCTTTATTTCTACCTCCAGAATAATTTTTTTGTGTGTGGAAGCTGCTTGTGGCAGTGATATTTGCAAGGAGTGAATCTGTAATGTAAACGATTCAGGAACTGAGGGGGGTCATTCTGTGACTTGTTGTAGGGTTTCTTTGCAGTGAAGCCAAGTTGCTGTGTTAAAAGCAATGGAAAACTGGAGCTCTTGGTGGGTCTCTTCTTTCAATACCAGAACAGTTCCTTAGACTAAATCAGTACCTGCTGAAGGGGTGGGTTTGGCTGCAGTGAGAAAATGGGAAACGACTTGAAAAGCAATGATTCTTAGAGAAAACAGCTTTTATGTTCAACGTTGCACAGCCTACAGCTGCCTGTGGGTACAGGAATTCAGCAATGGGAAGAGAAAGCAGCTTCCAGTGAGAGTGGCATCCTGTGAAAGGATGGGGAAAGAAAATGTGGGTTTACTTTCTATGTGCTGCATGGCTTGTGTTCCTTTTTTGTCAGATAAAATTTTTGTGTGTGTTTATAGACTGCAGTCATCTATCAAATGCACGTGCTGATATTAAGATCGACATGTTAGCCTTCAAACTGAGAGCATGCTTGGCTGTGTTCCCATCTGACAGAATTACTTGCAATGAAATCAAGATTGATGGCAGGCTTCTGCAGGAGTACGAAACCTTGCTGTTTGAAATGTCTTTCCCTTATTGAAGTCCGTCAGATATCTTCATTGATTTATATAGGCCTCAAATAGCCACGCTTTAGTGCTGGCTTTTGGTTTTGAGTCTCTGTACATCGAGTTTGTATCTGGTATGTGAGATGCCATCCAGAAGTTTTCCATCAAGCAGCTGCCAGGGAATGGGAGCACTGGAAGATGATGTTCCTTCCCTGTCTGTGCTCCTGCCTGTAGAACATTATGTGCACAGATGGGAGCACTTCTGTTAGATGTGAAGAGAGATTCTTGATTCGCAAACTTGGCACAGTGTGTGAAGTGGGAGATCTTGAGCTAGAATAAGTGATATTTATGTGAGTCCTGGAGATGGGGCTGGGTTTTCAGCTGTGCAACTCAACAGAGCTGCACAGCAGTCGATATACACAAGGTTTCACAAATGCTGCAGGCTGTGGGGCACAGAGGCAAGCTGAAATGTTTTATGATGTGTTAAACGGGCACTCAGAGCCAGTGCCTCTGGCGGTGCAGTTGTCACAGTGCAGAGAGCAGCTCTGAAGCAGCAGCTCCCAGCATAGCCAGGGAATGGAGGCAGGCTGAACCAGTTGTTGGAGGCTGGAAATGAACAGGCATTTAAGGGATAAAAGATGTACGTGTGTGCACCTGCAGTGCTTTCGCTTTAGATCTGTGGCCGAGCTGCTTTTCTCTCTCATCTCACTTCCATCACTCCAGAAGGGACTGAGCAAAGTGCTGGGAGCAGGAAGGGGTAAGGAGGAGGTCTGTGCAGCTCTGTGTAACAGCAAGGTGATGTATGTGATGCCAGCACTCCTCTAGGATGTTTCAGTGTCTGTGGTTGGATGGTTTGATACTGGTGTGGCTTTATTTCCTCTTTGGATCACTTCAGAATTGCCATTCTTTTTCATCCCTACTGTAAAGATTTTCGTAAGATTCTGATGAATTTGGGCCTTGGAGCACAAATGGGTCGATATCTTTTGGGGACTGAATAATGCCAGCAGTTGTCTCTACGTGACATACAACAGCGTGACTCAGAGTTAAATATGGGATGCCCACTCTTTACTACTTTTAAACCTGTGGATGACCACCATGTATTTAACAAAAAATTATAAGGTTGCTGTAGGTTTTCTTAGGTCAGGAGTGTTCTTTTAACTAGAACAGTTAAATAAGGAAAGCAACACAGCAGTGGAGCCAAGAGAACTTTCTCAGCCTCATAGGTTTTTTTTAGGGAATGGTTCTGCATGAGCTTTTCTTCATGCTTCCAAAGCCTTTCCTGGTTTTTATAGTGAAATTATATGGGTAAAGCAAACAGCTGTCATTAGGGATTTACATGTCTTCACATTTTTAAATGGGTTGTGTTTGAGTGCTGCAAATGCACCAAGAAACGCCGTGATCTGGACGTGGCTGAGCTGGCACCTGCCTGGGTTGGCAGGGTGGACAGGGGCACAAACAGCACACGGGGCAGTCTGTTTTCCTGGAGATGGTAACTGGCTCTTTGAATAAGTGTGTGGGGGGAATCCTTGCAGAAGAAATGAAATGCACGCTGATGAATACATGAGAAACACTCCCCCCATTAAGGTCCGTGGCAAAATTCCTATTTCCACTGTGTTTTTAGAGAGGTATTCCTTATGAAGGAAAGTAGTTTCTTTTTGTGTACCAATTCCTAAGTGTAAGCAGCATCAAGAAGGAAGTGGAAAGACAAAAAAAGCTTATGGAAGGATAATAGCTTCATTTAAGGTGGGGGTGGGTGATCCTGGTGAATATGGGGAAGGAGAATGTGGAGATGTTCCTGGCCCTCCCCTAATTGGGTGCGATTTTCTAATAGCACTTGTGGTTAAATGGGCAGAACGTCCATCTGCACGGCACTCTGCAGCCAGCAGAGGGAGCAGGATGTTTGCTGGTGGGTTTAGTTGAAGCTGCAGGGCTGGATTTCACCATTCCCCAGCGCCTGCAGGAAGCCGAGCAGATTGCTGTGCTGCAGACAGGTCAGGTCTGGAGCTGCAGTGGCTCTGCTACGTCTTCCAGCAGCAGCATGCTTTCCCACCCTGTTCAGGTGGGTATGAAAGCACGTGCTTCACGGAGGATTGTCATAGAATCACAGAATGGCCCAGGTTGGAACAGACCTCAAGGATCAGGAATCTCCAACCCCCTGCCACATGCAGGGCCACCAACCTCCACATTTAATACCAGCCCAGGCTGCCCAGGGCCCCATCCTGCCTGGCCTTGAACACCTCCAGGGATGGACGGGGCATCACAGCCTCTCTGGGCAGCTGTTCCAGCACCTCACCACTCTCTGTAAGGAACTTCCCCCTGACATCCAACCTCAATCTCCCCTCCCTCAACTTCAAACCATTTCCCCTTGTCCTGCTGTTATCTCCCCTTTCCAAGAGTTTGCTCCCCTCCTGTTTGCAGGCTCCCTTTAGGTACTGAAGGCTGCAATGAGCTCACCCCACAGCCTTCTTTTCTCCAGGCTGAACAAGCCCAGCTCCCTCAGCCTGTCTTCATAGGGGAGGTGCTGCAGCCCCCTGATCATCTCTGTGGCTCCTCTGGACCCTCTCCAATAGCTCCCTGTCTTTCTTGTACTGAGGGCTCCAGACCTGGATTCCTGATGGGGCCTCACAGGAGCAGAGTAGAGGGGGACAATCACCTCCCTGTCCCTGCTGGCCACCCCTCTGCTGATGGAGCCCAGGATATTGTTTACTTTCCAAGCTGCAATGCACACTGCTGGCTCATGTTCAGTTTTTCATCCATCAGGACCACCAGGTCCTTCTCTGCAGGGCTGCTCTCAAGGAGCTCCTTCCAGTCTGTAGGGATGCCTGGGATTCCTCCGACCCAAGTGCCAAACCTTGCACTTTGCCGTGTTGAACCTCATCAGGTTCACCTGGGCCCACCTTTCAAGTCTGTTGAGGTCCCTCTGAATGGCATCCCTTCCTTCCACCATGTCAACCACTCAGCTTGGTGTCATCAGCAAACTTGCTGAGGGTCACTCGATTCCGTCATCTTGATAAAGGTGTGAAGAAGCACTCTGGTCGATGTAAGACATCTTTCTGCAGCAAAACCCATTGGCTTTCTTGCAGTGACCGCAGCTCCTGGCAACCAAATTCAATAGACAGCAATGTGAGAAGTTTTCAGGGGCAAAGCATGCTTCAAGTGAATGCAAAACTAAGTGCTGAAATCATGAGAGGGTCAGGGAAATAATGAGTGCCTCAGCTGTTTTGCAAAATCTGGATTCTTTCACGTTATTCCACTGACACGGTTGAGTATTATACTGTAATGTCCTGAAATGAAATACAGTGCTGCTGAATTTAATAAGGAGTTTATCTCAGCTACAATGAATATTCCATCTAGTAGAAATAGCAGACTGATAGTACTGCTTTAAACACTTCTGCCAAATGTCAACAATATTCATTCATTTTAGTTTTTCTAGAAAAGAATCCGTTATGTATAATAGCAAGGGAAGAAAGAACAGCAAAGAATGCAAAAAAAAAAAAAAAAATTGAGTGAATATTCATCATACTAAAACATTGACTGGATTCAGGCTTGGTTATTCTCTGAGCTACACCATAAATCACTTATGTTTGGATAAAGTGAAATGATGACTTGAGAATGAGAGGGGTGGAGTCCCATCCTGCGTGGAGGGTGGACCTAAAAGGGTGCAATTTCACTGGAATTCATGAACAAAGACCTTATATTTGCATTACTCAAGCTATGGCACGAGATGACTTCTTGTGATACTACTTTATCAGCAGTAACTCAAGGGAGAGAAGGGAAAGCAGTTCAAATGCGGGATTTTCCTGTCGTCTGGGTAAGTTTGTTCATGCTTCAAATTAGGAACAGTTCTGTGCTTTGCTCTGTATTTGCAAGACCTGCCTTGCATAAACTAATTCTAGGAGACAGAGGAGAATGGGACAGTTGCTCTTCTGGAGGCCTGCTCATCACCTGCATGGCCCCAAGTCGCCTACACCTGTCTTCAGGCACCGTTGTACTCTTAAATATCAATATTTCAAAGGCCTTTTTAGATGGAAGTGCTGAAACCTTATGAGGTGAGTGTCAGATAACTGCAAGGGTCCATTTTGTTGGTTTTAGTCTGATATGAAGCAGTGGAGAAGCTGAAGCTCTGGGTGCTGTAGTGATTACCCAGTAGGTCAGGAATGTAAACAAGAATTGCACGTTTTTCCTTCAGTGCCAACACTGATCTCATCTATAAATGACTTCATTCACTATTAGCAGTGAATGAAGATGTTTTCCTTTCTCAGTGTCAATCTCTTCTTGGTTTCCCTGAATAAGAGGATCGCAATTCACGTGTTTATAGGTGCAGGCAACTGTGAAAGCAACACAAAGAATATTAACCGTTTTAATTTTCTGTAAGCAGTAGTGATAACACAGCACATTTCATAGGAAAGAAATGGGTTTGTTTGGGCTCATTCTGATGAAAAGAAAGGTCACCTTTTGGGACAAAGTGGTTTTAAACGTAGTGCTTCTCCCCCCAGTGTAGAAACCTCTCATTGTCAGCAAGCCCAGACGTTTTTCCCTTAGAGTTTCTTGGTGGATGACTTTTAAGGAGGCTGGGACAGCCGATACATCAATGCCTTGGCACATATTCCATATTTCTGTGTGCACTGCTCTCACATGAATGCTTTAACACTGACATGGAGCACTGTTTCTGGTAGCTTTGAATATTGCCATTGATGATGTACCCACTGAGAAGTCACCTTCAAACCATCTTCCTCTTCTCAACACAAATGGAACCTTGGTGAGGGAAGCAAAATTTCTGTTGGCAGGAAAAGCAAATAAAGTCCTTGCAGAGAGCAGCCTGCATCAGAAGAAGCCACATGGATAAACTTGGCCAGTTTTCCTTGTATGCTTAGATAAGGCAGTTCACACCATGCGTTTTAGGAGATGACTTTTTGGGTAACTCAGCAGATACAACCACCCTACTAAAAACATTGTGTTACAAATGTAAGAACTAACAAGTGAAATGCTTTGTTGGACACTTTGGGCTTCTCTGTTTCTATCTGCAGCCATTCCATTTCCCCTAAAAATATCTTCTTGCTTACAGCACAGCCTGAGCGAATGGAGGGAATAGAACATTCCACGTGTCACCACGTGTGCAGTATTTTTACCGTTTCCATCTTCTGTGCCATTAACTTCCTAAAAAATTTACCAGAGCCTGAAGCAAATACACTTTTTCTTTCAGGTTCCATTCAGCTCTGGGATTTAAGAAACATCACTTATCCTATTTTTGTGAGGTCATTTCTTTCTATATTAATAAAGAAATTGACGTCGGACAATCCCTAAAATTGCAATGGCTGAGAGCTGCAGCCTGGCTGGTGCCAGCATTAACACCCATGGACTTCAGTAATATTTCCTATGGAGTTCACCTTCTTTTGGTGAACTCAGCTTTAATATCTGAAAAGTGTCAGCCTCAGAAATTCTCGAAGCCTGGATGCACGGGTGTGTGAGGGACTTCATCCAAACGTAAATGCAATATACAAAACAGGGGTGCCTGCTGGCACTTAGCCTTGCACAGTCGCGTTGCGTGGGACCAGGGGCTGACACCTGGCTGCTGGAGCTGTGCAACCAACCCACCAAGCAGCTCCATCTCCCAGAGCAAGGAGTCATGGTTAGTGGGCATGATGGGGATGAGTTGGGCTGAAGCATCTTAGTGGTCTTTTCCATCCTTCATGGTTCTGTGAGTCCTTCAGGAGTGTTAGCATGTAAAGCTGCTGCAGTACCAACGTTTAGGCTGAGAAGGTGTTATGCAGCTGCTCAGCTGTGCTGCTTACCAACACAGCACTGCAGAGTGTAACTGAGGAGCACCCCCAATTCCTTGAGATAAGTCATTTCTGAGGCACTGATGAGAGTTAGTCATTGTAATAATTAACATTGGCTATCAGCATGTTTTTGTAAAGCAGATCCAGAGGTGGTGTGATGAGGCTCCAAACGCTTCCCTGCTGGGAACTGCTGCACTCGTTGATCTGATGGTACCTGACATCTCGCCTGGCTTATTAACAAGGCGAGTGAAATGTCAGAAGCCATTAAGTCAAAGTATGCTGCATTCCCTGAGGACACTGTACTGTATGGCCAGAGAAACTTGTAAGAGGATACAAAGATCGCTTCAGAGCAAAGAAATGAATGAGCAGGGTCACTTACCATGAACTGGACTGTAGGTATTTTAGTTAGACCAGGAGACCATCGAGTCCAACTGTAGAGAGCCTGCTTTGGGGGGGTTGGACTCCATGATCTCTTGAAGTCCCTCCTAACCCTACAACTCTGTGATTCTGTGATCAGTACACACAGGGAGTTTTTGTCATCCTGTAAGCATTCTCTGCCAAACAGCAAAGTATACAAGGCTTTTTCAACATTTGCATTATACTTACAGGGTGAAAATAAGTCCTTTGCATCAGAGGGGATTTCTCTCCACTGGCTCAAGGATCTTTGTCACCATTTTCTTTTGTTCTTCTCTTCATACAGCTTTAAAGCAACTGGGGACTTCTTGAGTTTCCCAGGGGGTTGATTTGTGTGACGTTGGGCTGAGAAAGCCAACTGATCTGCCCACTAAGGATGCTCCATAGAGAGCAGTAAGGGCCAAAGCTTTCCTTCTTTCCACCAGACTGCCTGCTCTCCATATTTCTTTTTATCCACTCAGATGTGTGTGTGCTCACAAACATATTTGCACACCCTTCTGTTTTCATCGTAGTGCAGGATTCTGGTCTTCCTTTTTGGCTTCAAATCCTATGCTGATCTTTGTGCCCCACTGTGCACCTTAATGCTGCGTGGGTCCAGGGCAGAGATGGGAGTAATAACCTGGAAGACGGGGAGGTGCACCTCAAAGGACAATTTCCAAGCCCTGTTTTGAACATACAGTCTGACCTTTTAAGCACTTCGTTCTATTTTTGGTATTTTTACAGTAAAGAGCAACAAAAGAGTGAAATAATTATTTCCATTATCACTGTCGTTCATCTGATGCTTGGAATTCCCACTGACACAAACACCCTTCCTGCATATTTAAATCTGTGGAGCTTATGCAGCAGTAGTCAGCGTGGTGGATGGGTGAAGGGAAGCAATTGCAAATGACCGCCTTGGTGTTTGTTCTCTGCAGTAGAAGAAAATCTGGCCTGCTTTTCCCATTATGTTGAGCTCGTACCACAGCACAGCCAAGGAAGGTTGCTAACACAACGTGGCTAACAGCACAGCCAAGGAAGGCAGCTCCCAAGGTCTTTGTGAAATCTCAAAGCAGACCAAGGGGTCATTTAAAGACCTGCAATTAAGTGAGCTGTGCCCTGTTTGTAAGTGGAACTGTTTTCTCCTGGTGTGTATTTGGTTTGAATTTGCCTAAGATCTTCACGCATGCACAGTCTTCTTCGGTTTGGAAATGGCACTCAGCCCATTAATGTTACAAATTAATGAATTGGAGCCCTTTTTTGATCCCTGCTGAGTAAAATGAATGGAAGGACTTTTAAACTCCTAAGCTATGTATTGTGTGTGTATCAACATCAGCTGTCAACTGTTCTAATTGCTTGCAAATCTACTTGCTGTTGGTTTGAACAAAGGCGTGTTTCCTAGGTTGTGCAGAGTACAAAAAAGAACAGTGCAAACCCTGCTAAAACAACACAAATTTGTTTCCTGCGTATACCAGAACCATTCCTTGCTTTCCTTCCTCCATGGCATTGTTTTCTGCCTCCATTTCCCAGCACAGGCACCACTTGTCCTCTACCCGCTGCTCAGCTGCACTGCACAGGGACACGTTCTGCTCTGGATGCTTTGATGGAGGGTCACCAGTTGCTCTCTGTGTTGTGAACACACAATTTGGAGGAAATTACTTCCCCATCACTTTCCTGTCTTTTTAAGCCCGCGTGCTGTGTTCATGATGGCAGTCAGGGGTTAAAAGTCGTGTTCTACTCAGCTTTTCACAAGAGCTGAATTAAACTTAGGGCTTTCAGATCTCAGCAGACCCACTTTGAACCTGACCAGACAAGTGTTTGGGAGCATATTGGAGTCCAGCTTTACTTGTGGATTTATAACATATGAGAACGGCCATCCCAGCTCATACCCACCTTGTCCCAAATCGGTCTCAAACCTAATTGGATGTGGATATGCATCAACATATCTGTTTGACAGCTCAGAAGAATTTTCACTTTTAATTGTCTTTGATTTGCTTTACAGTGTGGTAGTATTGGGCCAGCATGCAACCTTGGCAAGCAGCTGATTGCAGTGCAGCAGCTGGATACCAGCTCCATCCTGGGGGGAGGTGGGAAGGAACCATCATTTACACTGGTCCTTCCCCTGTGAGTGCTTTAGTGATGGTAAATGGTTGGCAGTAGGATGGTGACTACACGTCTCTTACAGCCACATCATCCCCAGAGCGAGTGATGGAGGTCTTGTGATGGGTTTAGGCTGCTCTCGTTTGGCTGCTGAACTGCAGTGTCTCAAGTTTTCAAATTCAATCACTGCTGCTGTCACACTGATTAATATTGATGTGATTTCCCTCCCAGCTGATGGCAGCAACAGCTGCAGCAAGGAGGACTGGGCAGGTATAATGCAAGCTTCAGTTCACAGATTCTATTGTTCATTTGTAAGACATGGGAGTGTACCCTCTTTCTCTGCTGGTTCTTTTTCAGTCCTTTCTTTGTTGTAAGATCAAAGGGAGAACTGTCCAAAGGTGACAGCATTCACAAAAACCGACCACATGGTCATAGCAGGGGAAGGTATTTCTCAGGATTAACATCCTGAAGCCAAAGTGATAAATACCTGAGTAAGAATGGGATCTCTTTTCAGAGCTGTTGTTCAACACTTGCTTTCTGCGTTTAATTCATTAACTGGTTGGTAGTCATTCAAGTTTGAACAGCAGTTCCCAGGCACGTTGCTAACGTCTGATCATTAGGAAAACCCTTTGCAGTGGTTACATGCACCTGGAGCAGCAGCCTGGGATGTGACGCATACCTCAGCTCAGCAAAGCATGAGCCTGGAATAATAACTTCCTCCACAGAAAAATATGCTTAATTAGCTGTTCACAAATACGAATGAGGACGGGCAGTTTTCTGTTTCAGTCTGCTGTAAGTAATGATTTCTTAGCTGAGACATCTGAATCCTTCCTGTGTGTCTGTACTGTGGTTTTGTTCTTTTTTCCATTAGTCAAATTGCTTTAGGAAGTTAGGAGCTCTCATAAGAGGAGGGCTGGAAGTTTCTGTGCAAAAGATGTCATTCTTCCTCCAAATTCCTTCCATTTCTTAGTGTAATCAGCAAGCAGAAAGATGTGCTTTTTGTTTCCTGCTGCTTGCCATGATATAGTACTGGCAGCACTGTACAGATTATAGAATCACAGAATGGCCTGGATTGAAAAGCACCACAGTGCTCACCCAGTTCCAACCCCCTGCTGTGTGCAGGTCACCAAGCAGCAGCCCAGGCTGCCCAGAGCCACATCCAGCCTGGCCTTGAATGCCTGCAGGGATGGGGCATCCACAGCCTCCTTGGGCAGCCTGTTCCCTCTATATGAAAAACTTCTTCCTCATATCCAACCTAAACAGATCCAGGGCCATGGCCTGTCACTCCCTTGCTTTATTTTAGAGTTTATCTTAGTGATAAATGTTCTAAAATATTAATAATTTTCTGACAAAAGGGCAAAGTGGGGCTGCTCACTGCTGCCCTGGCGAGGAGATTGTTGCCCTGTGTGTTTCACAGATATGATTTTTTAAACCAACCTTGTTTATCTTTGTTCTTTTCTTAGGGACAGCACTTTCTAATTAGGAGCCTTGTGCTTTTTCGTCATTGTGTGAACTCAGTACTGGAAATATTCTTGGAACACAAGTAGAAAGCTATGAGGGCTTTGCTTGGGAGTAATCAAGACGCATATGTTGTTTTATACTGCTGCCAACTGAAGACAAGCAGAAGTTCCTGATGTGCATTATTTACTGTAAAATGCTCTAAGATTTCCTCCACAAAAATCCAGAGCTGATAAGCAATTACCAATCTGTAATTTAGTGTCTCAGTTACTGCAACCAAAAGATACAACAGATTACACAGGATGAAATCCAGATGCCAGGAGTTGCAGCACGCAGTAGGTTTGCAATTTGGCTCTGTATTCATGCAAGCAAGAAATAGAAGCTTCATTTTATCCTTGTGTTTCCTTCTCAGGTCCTTTACAATGAGGGCAGTGAGGCACTGCACAGAGTGCCCAGAGAGGTGGTGCAGACACCCAAGGTCAGGGGATGGGGCTCTGAGCTCTGATGGAGCTGTGGGTGTCCCTGCTCAGTGCAGGGTTGGACCTGATGGCCTTTAGGATCCCTTCCAACTCCAACCATTCTGTGGTTCTTTGATTCTGTGGAAGTTGCTGGTAGCTTCTTGCAGGAGAAAAGTGGTCCATGGGGCACAAGAGGGTGCTGTGATCTCAGCATACAGCAGCTGGCCCCTTCTATAGTCATATAGGTTACTGTATCTGACATACAAATGAAAGATTAAAGAGGTAAAGCTTTAATATCTCATTAGATAGAAAGCTTTTCAGAATCTCCTTTGTGCTGTGCAAAATTGCCTGAGATGTCTGGCAAGCGAGTGAAGCTTCAGAAAGATTAAAGAGAATTTCTTTTCTGTGAGAGAAATAGATGAGGAACAGAAGTAAGTGATAGCTGAGAAAAGAATAGACATAAACTGACAAACTGCCATGGGAATTGTTACACAGAGAAAAACAGGTCTGAGAGAAACACAAAGAAATCAGAGGTGGCCAGAGGGAGGTGTCAGACCTCAGCAGGTGCTGGTGGCAGCAGTGCTGCAGCCCCTCAGTGCTGGCACCTCGCACTGTCTGCATGGCTGCTCTGCGTGCAGGGCTGGCTGCTGGCAAACCTACAGGGTGCCCAGCCCAAAATAATCATCGTCAGTCTCCTGCAAACATCTCAGACAGGAAAGCTCCACAGACTCTCTGGAGAAATTGCAAACTGCATACAGGCATGCAGTGTAGCTGTGCAGGTAGTGTGGCTCACGGTGCTTCTCCTGTGTCAGCAAGGACACACGGGCAGCAGGAAGGTCCATTCGTACAGAAAAGAGTTTGAGCAAGGGCTGCAAGGCAGGGAGTTCGGTCTTGTTCCCACCTCTGTCGCTGATATGTTCTTGGATCTTTCACAGATTGTGCCTTGCTGTCTGTAGTCTCCCATCTGTGAAACAGGCATAATAACACTGAGACATCTTTGAAGAGAAAATGTCAGGGTCTGATTCCATGTGCTTCATAAGGAGAAAAATAAAGGTCTGCACAGAGGGGCCCTTACATCCTGCGTATGGATAACTTCACCAAGATCTGTCTTCTGTGTAAAGTTAAGCACACTGTTACTGCAGGACATCAGGTCAGTTGTGCTTGCTGACAGGTGAGAGGAATGCTGTATCTCTGACCTAAGGACTTAACTGAGTTAGAGAAGGGCAGAAAAGCAGTAAATGACAGCAGAAGTGTTTGCACGACGTGGCGTTCACAGGTTACAAGGCATCAGTTCTGCATGAGGATCACCAGTTGCAGTTAGCAGGTGATGCAGATTCATGGAGTGAATCCTGAGCACAAGAGGTATTTTGCATCTTGTTCATCTCAGTATTTTAAATCATCATCACAGGTTTTTGATAGGACTTGGCCCCCATGATTCAGAGAGGAAACAGCAAGTGCTCCCTTGGCTTCTGTCCCTTGCTGTTCCTTCCTTGTGCCCACCCCGACATTCTTTTCTAAGTTCCCTTGTACCAACCATGCTTCCACGTTGGGCAGCATTCAGCTTATGCTGTGTACTTTTATCCTGAATGAAAGATGCTCTGAATTGTTATGAAAAGATCTTAAATCAGAATCACCATTTTCTCTTTGACCTAGCTGAAGATTTGAGTCAGTTTGTGCTGCTGTTTGTCCCGAAGGACGTTCTAATGCCATCGCAGAAAGTAGCTGCCCTGGTCATTGGAACAGGAAACAAACCATCCTCATTTCTGAGACCAGATTCCTTGCTGCCACAGATAGCGCTTGGTTAAAAGATAAATGAGTCATATTGAAGTAATGTTAGTGTCCTTGCTCTAAGGGCTGAGAAGGCATCCAGGTACAGCTTCTGCTCCTTGCCTTTGGTTCCCCCTTGCTGTCCTTCTGCTGCCTCTTTAGAATCAAAGAGAAAAGAGTGCACAGCAGTCAGTTGGGTGCTTGCCACCCCTCACCTGCATTTCTGGGGGTATCACTGTGATGTGATTTCCCATCTGCCGGAATATGCAGCAAATATGCAAACAGGCTCTCAGCTTTTTTTAGCTCACAAAAGCAAGGGAGTCCTTTGAAAGGTCCTCGGTTTTACCCAATCATCGCTCCCTCCCTCGCGTTGTGCAGCATTATCATTCTCTGGCAGTGTAAATCCTCACATATGCCTGCCTCCCTCTTGCCTTCAGCCTCTCCCTCCCTCCCCCTCCCCACCGTGCTGCCATCGGATCTGTGATGATATGTGATCTCCTGGATACAATCACACACACACACAAGTACCAGGCACCGCTGCTCAGCTCAGCAAAATGTCTTTCTCATAGAAGTGCTCATCATCACAGCTTCCGAATCCTTGACGATGTGGCCATGCTTTCCTTTCTGCCTTCTACCTTTTTCTCTCTTTGTCTGCCTGCTCTTCTTACCCACGGGTCATCTTTGCCCTGCTGTCTGTAGCTGTATGGACTACCACACCATAGACTGCCGGGATCAAGGACTCCCCAGTGTTCCCAATCCGTTTCCATTGGACGTGCGGAAACTTCTTATAGCCGATAACAACATCCAGGCGATACCAGCTGATTTCTTTATATTTTATGGAGACCTGGTCTATTTGGACTTCAGGAACAACTCCCTCACCTCTTTAGAAGAGGGCACTTTTAGCAGTTCTACCAAACTGGTGTATTTAGATTTAAGCTACAATAATTTAACGCAGCTTGAAGCCGGGATATTCAAATCGGCAGAAAAACTGATAAAACTCAGCTTGGGAAACAATAACCTGGTGGATGTGGACGAGGCTGCTTTTGAGAACCTGGAACAGCTGCAAGTGTTAGAATTGAACGACAATAACTTGCAGAGCCTAAACGTGGCAGCCCTCGAAGCGCTTCCCTCCCTGCGGACGATACGCCTGGAGGGCAACCCGTGGGTCTGTGACTGTGACTTTGCCAATCTTTTCAGCTGGATCCAGGACAATGCCTCTAAGCTCCAGAAAGGTAAAGCTCTGTGTGTGTGTGTCTTGGAGGGCTGTCTGTGTGCCCTGCCTGCGAGTGACCCCAGCTGCCTTTTGGTCAAACTGTAATTGCATGCTTCCAACAAATGAGTCCATTAAAATGGTGTTGGTTTCTTTTTAACGGCGCGTCCTCCTCCCAGCTAAGAAATAAATAGTTTTGATTTATAGGCTGAAGTTGCATAGGCAGTGAAGGAGCCTTTTCAAATCTGTTGTGCCCAGAGCTGATTCTCTTCCAGACACCGGTTTCTTCCCGGTAAATACATTCCACAATGAGCCCTTTGAACAGCTGAATGTCCTGTGCCAGCTCCTTAGGAAAACTGTGCTTTCTCTCATTTTCCTGATCAGCCATAAAGCTGCTACAGAAGAGTTAAATCCCCGTTTTATGCAACTGTAGCTGTCAGCTCTTTTCCAGAAGAATTTTGTTGTGATGCTCTGAAACCCCGCTCAGTATTTCAATTATGGTGCTTTTATTAAAATAGCACCGCTTCCATTATTAGGAACAAATGAAAACACTCTGGAACATCCTCAGTGCAGGATATACAATTCTGGAATTTGAGCTAGTAATTTTCAGAAAAGCATTGGGGAAAAAATAAAGAAGTATTAAGGCTGCCACGTGTAGAGCTTTTGCTCCACGTTTCCCATCCGACCCCAAAGCCACGACTGATCCAGCTTTAGCAGATCGCCTCACAGTTCACTCCTCCCAGCAAACACCAGGGCACCCAGTGCTGCTATGGAGCTGCCCTGCTTCTCATAGAAGGGAAAGTGTAAGGGCTGCCACGGGGATATGGGGTGCAGGAAAGCCATGGTGCCTGGGCTCTGCCTGAGGGCTGTCTGTGCAGGAGGTGGTGAGAGGTAAAAGGACGTGGGAGGAGAGCTGGGGAGATTGGGCTGAGGTCAGGGAACTGTTCTGGCAGCTCCAGACGCACACAGAAGAGGTCTTCCCTCCCTCAATCATCCATTTGCAATCACTTGTTCAGGCTCCTTCTGCGCTCGTGACCTTCAGTGGCAACTTTTATTATACTCAGCTGGATTGCCCTAAATATTCTTAGCTGTTTAAAAATATATAGGTGTCTATTTTAAGGAAGAAGTAGTTTGAAGAAAAAGTTTCTTCTGCTTGTCTGAGTGAAGCTTTCCCGTTTCCCCTCTTTCATATCCCCTTTCCCTTTTCCCTTTTCCTCTTTTCCCCTTTTTCCCCTCTTTCCCCGTTTTCCCCTTTCCCAACCAAACTCAGTGTTGCTCTCCCACATTCCCCAGTGCCTCAGCTGAAGTTCTTTCTGACCAAAGCATTTGCCTTTCTCACATTGGTCCTCAGCCACTCCTGCCTTCCCTGTGCCTTCCTTCTTTTCATGAACCTGTAGCTCCTTCCCCTTCACCTGCGCTGAGTCTGTTCAGTTTGAAAGAGTCTGTCCCAACCCATCTCTTTCTCTCCTGTCAGTGCTCAGCTAAATTTCTTATGTCTGGAAATCTCAGATGATCAGGCTTTACAGTAGTATTCTCATTGTTCCCCATCTGCTTCAGTATTTCATCTCATCCAAAGTAATGGAAGCTGCTTTTCAGCCATACAGCCAAACAATTACCAGCCCTCCCAGATCTTTCAAAGCAAGAGAAGGGAAGGAGCAACCATTCAAATGGTCGTTTCTTAGGTCAGTTCCTCCTTTCCCATCCTGGCCTCAGCAGTGCTTTGCTTTGCCCTTCCTGTGGGCACGGGGCTGCTGAGCTCTTGGTGTATTCAATTCCTGCACACAGAGAAGTAAACCCAGCACTCTGTTGTTTGTAGGTCATGCTTGTCTAAACCCCTTCACATGGCATTTCTGGGGGTGTCACACCTTCCCCAGCAGGATCTGGGGAGAGCAGCTCCCAGGCTCACCCTCCTGCTCCCTGCTTGCTCCCATTGCTGCTGGATGGCTGGAGATACTCATCCATGCTGCAAATGCAGAAAAGTAGGGCAGCATCATTGTCTGGAAACCCTGCCAAAGAAAAAGACTGGAATACATTTCCAGGGCCCAAGGAAAGAACTTACTTACCTTGGCTGTATACTTTTATAATGCTGCAAAAAGCATTTTCATTGCATGGCCTGTATGAATGGAAAAGGGAAGGGCAAAAAAAGAGGTTGGGTGGTGCTTTTCTTTCAGTGATTTTCTTTAAGAATATGCTGTGATTAACACCGTAGAACAGGTTTGTGACAGACTGACACTGCCAGACATTAAATGACAAACACTGTGACCTGGTTTTACTGAGCAGGGAAAGAATAGAGAAAGGTGAATGACAGTAACTTACAACGGGGATCCCCAGCCCTTCACGAAAAGCACAAAGAGCTGCAAAGGAGCCAAAGGCTCTATGAACCATCATGTGTGTTTTCTGTTTGGGATGCTTCAGAATTAGAAAAGGATGTGCCAAAGTGAGGTATTGGCACAGCTGCCCAGGGGGTGGTGGGGTCACCATCCATGGAGGTGTGCAGTGTGGAGATGTGGCACTGAGGGCAGTGGGCACAGTGGGGGATGATCTTAGTGATGTTCTCCAACCTGAATGGTTCTATGGTTGTATGGAAGTGGAAGAGAAACGTGCTCCGACCACGCAGTGGATGAAGTGAGAACTCAGGCCTGCAGTTTGCAAGTGTTGCTGTGGCACAGCAGTCCCTGCAGGCTCAACAGGCAGAGGTAGAATGGCCGGGAGAAAAGCACTGCCAGGTTTGTGCTTTGGGAGCTCATTTTGGTTCTTCACTTTGAATGACACTTGGAATAGTTTAATCTGCTCTGTCTGCATGTCTAAGAGAAATCACTCAAGCTGTAACCAGTCACACAGCCCGGCTGCTGTTCCACCTTTGAATTTCAGCACTGCAGTAAAATATCATGCTGGTCAAACCTGCCTTTGTTTTTCACAGAAGAAATACCAAGTTGCTTTAAAAATCAGAGTTTTATCAATGGGAACTGAAATCTCACTAATTGATCCTGAAACTCTCTACCTCTGCAATTAAGGCCTCTGGAGAACTGGGCGATGTGAACAAAAGCCATACTTCAGCTCATTAGTCTCACAAAAGCCAGGTCCATTTTCTTTCTGGCACACTCCCAGAAAAAGCATGCAAAGCTCTCACTTTGCTGACCTGTCTGACCAGCTGCCTGGAAAACCTCATCTCACTCTGCTGCCTTTGCAAATCTGCCTTGTCGCGCACACAGACAGCTGGGATCTGCATCGTTGGAAGGCATTTATTCATCCAACCTGAATTTCTAACTAAAGCAGTAACTGGCGATGAAAAAAACAGATCTTACTGTTATATTTGTGAGGAAGATATTAATAATGGAACTTTCAGCATACTTGAAAACTGAACTGCATTTTGGATGCGGTTGACAACTGGTGAAATAACTGAACTGCAGAGGAAGGAGCTGTGAACAGAATGATGTTGAGTGGAGAAGATGTAACCACTGCTGTTCTCTTCCTGAGGAGACCCATGGAGATAAGAATAATGCATAACTTCTTTTGGAAGTGGAGAAGCTTTTGGAAGCTCTCTCTCCCTTGTGCTCTATAAAGATCTGTTGCTGATTTTTGCTTTCCATGAACATGCTTTGGACAGCTGTGCCCATCACCTTGTTCACTAATGACTGATGTATTTTTAACATGACTTTTAATTAGCACTTAAATATTCTTTAGCATGTGACTGTAGTGTCTCCTTTCCTTCATCTTGCTCTCATTTCTTTCTTTTTATTTCTTTTTTCCCAGTATCTTTGAAAGACCTCAAGAAGTTGTATAGCATTTCTGGGACTGCAGATCTAGATGCAGTAGTGTTTTCTCAACCTTTCGTGTCTATTTAAGTTTTATTTACGTTCCTCCCTATGCAATACATGAATGAAAGGTTTTGCTGCCCTCATCATTAAAATAGCATTAGAAAGACCTCAAATGATGTAATGAGATGGTTCAGACTGAGACTTATGATGTGTACACTGATATTTCCAGAGTGACTTAAGGAATTCGCTCAGCGTTGGCCAGAGACAGCACAGGTGGTGATGGGACTTGTGGCAGTGGGACTGGTAGCAATGGGATGGTGGTAATGGGATGGTGGCAGTGGGATGGTGGTAATGGGATGGTGGTGATGGGACTGGTGGCAATGGGACTGGTGGTAATGGGACTGGTAGCAATGGGATGGTGGTAATGGGATGGTGGCAATGGGATGGTGGCAATGAGATGGTGGTAATGGGACTGGTGGTAATGGGATGGTGATAATGGGACTGGTGGCAATGGGACTGGTAGCAATGGGATGGTGGCAATGGGATGGTGGCAATGAGATGGTGGTAATGGGACTGGTGGTAATGGGATGGTGGTAATAGGACTGGTAGCAATGGGATGGTGGCAATGAGATGGTGGCAGTGGGATGGTGGTAATGGGATGGTGGTGATGGGACTGGTGGCAATGGGACTGGTGGCAATAGGACTGGTGGTAATGGGACTGGTGGTAATGGGATGGTGATAATGGGACTGGTGGCAATAGGACTGGTGGTAATGGGATGGTGGTGATGGGATGGTGGCAATGGGATGGTGATAATGGGACTGGTGGCAATAGGACTGGTGGTAATGGGATGGTGGTGATGGGATGGTGGCAGTGGGATGGTGATAATGGGACTGGTGGCAATGGGACTGGTGGTAATGGGATGGTGCTAATGGGATGGTGGCAATGGGACTGGTGGTAATGGGATGGTGTTAATGGGACTGGTGGCAATGGGACTGGTGGTAATGGGATGGTGGCAGTGGGATGGTGGCAACAAAACTGACAGTGGCCTCTGGAACTGCAAACTCTAACTGAATTCAGCAGTACCTGGGCAGTTCAGAAGTGAATCAGTGCAGTGAGTATGGAATGGTGTTTGTAAGCCATTTTACAAAGGCTAGGCCATAAGGTGATCATCTCTTGGCTCTCAGCATCCTTCTCTAATTCCATTCCAATCTAAGGTATGCTATTAAATAAATGTATTCTGTGAATTAAAGACAATAACATGGCGTTTCACTAATCTAGGCCTTATCAAAGCACAGCATCCCAGTTACTGGTGGGTGCAGTCTGCATGTGACCTTCTCACCTAACCAAAAGGTGGTGAAACCACAGAGCGTTGGGAAGCTGTCTCAATCTCCCATTCTTTATCACACCCCATATTTGCTCTGTGGAGAAGGCTGCCTTAATTTCATGTACAGATAGAGAACCAGGGAAAGCTTCTGCTGAGAAGGACAGGCTGTTCTGCTCTTCTGACCATTGCAGCCAGTCAGTTCTTCCCAGGAGTCATGCACATGTCAGCACATGGCTGGGACAGAACATAATATCCAGCTTTTGGAAATGAACTGAAAGCCTTCAGACTGCCCATTCAGCAGCTTTTCTTCTGTTCAAGCAGAAACTCCTAAGAGCAATAAGATTCCCTAACAAGCGCAACAAATCTGTTTCTATATATATCCATATATAAATACATAATGTGATATCCTAGTCATTTTCAGTAAAATGATCTGACTGCCACTGGCTTTTCACTCTATTTCTTCCATCATAAGGATTTTTGGAGTACATCCATCTTTCACAGATTTCAGGACACGAGGGCAACATTTGCAGCGTGGCACCTGATGTTAAACTTGATATTTAGACATTGAAGCAAACTGTTGAGCACCTTCTAAAGTCGATGTAGGAAACTGGGGCATTTGACCATTAAAAAAATTATTTAGAGATCTAAATACAGGCCTCAGATTTCTTTAAGCCTTACTTTTCTGGTAGCTCGAGGCTGACTTTAATGAAATTCCATCTGTCTTCAGAGGCTGTGCCTCTCTCACCATTTATTAATACATCTATTCTTCAGTGACAGTGCTTGAATAGACTAAAGAGAACTATAGCTGGGGGCAAAATACCATACAAGAAATTAAACGCCACATTTAAACATCTCAAATGTGTGTAAACTGCATTTGGTGATAGGAGAGAACAGCTGAACTCCACCCAAAGGGGCAAACCATAGAATCACAGAATGGCCTGGGTTGAAAAGGACCACAGTGCTCACCCAGTTCCAACCCCTGCTGTGTGCAGGTCACCAACCAGCAGCCCAGGCTGCCCAGAGCCACATCCAGCCTGGCCTTGAATGCCTGCAGGGATGGGGCATCCACAGCCTCCTGTTCCAGTGCATCACCACCCAAACACCAGTTTTGCTTCTCCTAAGTATTTCAATAGCACAACAGTGCTCTTTTATAGTGCTGTTATGAGCACTATGATGCATGAAGCACATTTACATTTACTGCTTCTTTCATGTATGTATTCCTTACATCTATCAGTGTATGTATCAATGGGCGTTTTCATTTTCTCCTACTATTGCATATTCCCAACTGCTAGGAAACCATCTTAATATTTGTTCTATGTGAAATCCACAAAACCCAATAGAATTGAGGCCTTCTTCTCCCATTCTTGCTCCCCAGAGCAAGATTTCTCAGCTACAAGAGCTAACAGACCATAATATTGAAGTAATGATGACTTTCAGAAGCTATCCCATGAAACATTCAGTTTGCACAGGTATTAAGAAGTCATAAGTGTTATAAGGAAGTAGATGCACACAGAGTGCTTGAAATGTCAGGCTGATCTGGGTAAGTGTTGCTGTTGTCTCTAAGCAAAGGAATATGAAACAAAGGCACCACTCAGAATACATCAGCAGTCAAAATATGTAGGAAAACCTCACGTTAGATGCAAGGGCAGCTTTGGAATGCAATCAGTGCTTGAGCCAGTGCACCATTGGAAGCTTACTGGTCCAGCAGTTCCTATGATGAAGGTGGTTGAATCACAGCTACAAATACCAGTGTTATGGAGATTGGTACTTGGTTTTTGTTTCTGTTTTTTTCATGAAAAGTTTAAACTTGGAGCACTGCAGAGCTATCATAGGTCTGTTTTCATTAATTTACAGGGGAATTAATTATTAATCATTTGCATGTGGTTTTGTACAGATTGCTTTCAAACTGCATTCATTTTCTAAGAGCTTCATCTTTCCAGGGGAAGTATTTCAGCCTTGACTGCAGGACAAACCAAGCTGTGCGTAGTCCTGCACCAGTGCAGTTAGGCTCTAGCTGAAATAACTGCTAGAACTGATTGCTAAGGATGAAGCCCTGGGTTTCAATAGTTACAAGCCTCCAATGGCCAGGCGTCTCACAGTCACATTCTTTGAAAACCTATGAGAGAATTTCATTGAAATGAACTTCATCTGGAACCCCCCTGCATCACTGCAGTCTATAAAGAACTGTACATGTTTTCTTGTTCTGGAGTTCCAGCAATTTCACACTTCCCCTGTTAGTCAGGTGATCTGTTCCCATGTTTTTATCTCATTTCTGCAGCTTTCAGTGCCTGTATAAAATCTAACACCTGTCCCTTGAGTGGGACTTCAAAGCATTCCCATGCTAAAAGCAAGCAGTGCATTACATCTGCGTCACAACTCCATTGCCACTGTAGCACATGGGCTTCTTCAGATGGCATAGCAGAAAGACAGAGCGTGTGACATTGTCCTTGAGACAGCTGGAGTTGCTGCAGATAATGCAGTGACCCTGACCAAAATAACATCAGCTATGTATTTATAACATGCTCACACTTGTTATTTCATTTACAGATTTGTTTGGAGACTCCTTGAACGTGTTGTGGAAGCAGGGAGATATTTATAACTGTCATCAAGGGGTTTCTTGCTGCAGCCAAGCACTGAATGGCAGACTTCTTGGTGATGCCCTTTGCAAGAAGCCTAGCTGAATTCTAAAGAATAAGCTGAATCAGCTCTAGAGAATTCAATGAATTTATATATATTTTATGAAAAATAATGTAATTAAAAGGTCAAAATGAGTGACAGCAGATGACTGAGGTCAAATGGCACTAGAAGTGGCGTGGGGTGTTTAGAGGCTGTGAGATGATGTGGGATTACTTTCTGCCTAAGCAAGGAACAAAATGGGATCTGTTGGTGGTCACGAGTGTAGTGGGACAGGTGGAGCATAGGGCATCAGTTCACTCAGTCTGGCTTCTCATTTGTTACAGACAACCTGATATTGTATGATGTAAAGAAAGTTCTGTGTTGCTATGGAAGAAAGCAGATGAAGGGGTTTTGATTACGTGTTGTCCTGCATGGCCTTCGTGCTGTGATGTGTTCAGGTGTGCAGAGGGAAGCCAGGTCTAATGCTGACTGCATCTGCTTTGGAAGGAGACACTCCTTGGGTCAGTAGAATACAGCTGCTTGGTGCAGGCTTCTGATTTCTGATGCTGGGTTTTGCTTATTGATGTCGATTATTTTCAAAGACAGAGAATTCTGCAAAAAGGTGAGGCTCAGGCAGCACTTCAGGGCTGTGGAGAATGAAAGGAATACAAAACTCCTTATCTCATTGTTTGGGAACATGACCTAGATTTCAGTACCCACAGCTACATGGAGAGAGCAGAGCCTTTTTATCCTTTTATTGTCCAATCTGACTCAAAACTCTTACAATACACTGATTCTCATAGCAAGAAATACCCTCCAAGCGTCTTGGTGTGTTGCAGGTACTTTTCTACTGCATTCTATCTACTGTGATGTTAGATGAAAGCATCTGGGAGCAGGAACAGTCCAGGATAGGTAAAGTAATTGTAAACAACCCACCTGTGCAGTCTGTCTTTGGGTGTGCTGAGAGCAGGGCTCAGCTGCTCTGCAGACAGCAGTTCTGCTCAGCTCGTATCACTCATTAATGCTTTGTTCTACAGCTGGTGTAGAAAATTGTTTTTTCCTGTACTTCCTGTAAGGAAATGGAGTTTGAGGTGGCATATTCACTTGGACCTGGCTTTTCTGCTCAAACATGTAATGATCTTTTCTTATTATTCAGGAACTTCCTCTTCAGACAAATTTTCAGTAGCTTATATTCATTTTCTTGCTGTTTCTATGCAATAGCAGTAACTGCTTTTATTACTCTGATTTAAAGAGAACTTTTTTGCTTTTCTAAAATCTGCCAAAAAAACACACAGGCCTTGTTGTCCAAGCCTAGTGCTTTTCACTTCTCCTGTATTTCTCATGGATTGAAACACAGCAAGGTAACCATCTCCATCCTCTTTAGTTTGCCTCTCCTATTTCCCCCTTGAGTTTCTATTTGAGGACAATAAGGACGAGGTGCTGCCAGCCCCAACTTCTCACAGAAGAAAGCTTTGTACAGGGAGCTTTATCATGAGCTGTGTAATGCAGAAGTTCTTCTTCCATCTGTGCAGGCACGCTCTGGGGCTCCGGTATGTCAGCCTGTCTACAAAACATGAGATAAATACAAATACTGCAGGTTCCCCATTTCCAAAAGTCTCAGAGGATGTCTGAAAGCAGGAGGATCCTCCACCTTCCAGGCCAGGGGGGTTCAGGGGCTGCAGAGCACATTGCTGCACCATCTGCCGTGCTTTGGGCTCAGAGGAAGAACGTCGCTTGTGTTCAGGTGGCAGCCTGCCTAGAGGAAGCCATTCAGCCTTGGGCAGACTGACTGCAGTCCTGTTCTGCTGGCAGCTTTTGTTACGTTGTGGGGGAGAGGAGAATGGAAAAGGAGGCTAGCAGCAGAACTGCAGGAAGATAGACAGATAAGGCAGATAGAGGATGGCTCTTAAGACTCAAAATTTAGTAAGCTCATCATCATTACAGGCCCACGTAAGTCAGGGTGATGCATGAATCCCTCGCTGACTTGGCTAAAGCTCCCTGTCACATCAGCATAACAGCTGGGCTGCATCCAGGTAAGCAGTCAGGTTTGCACCACTAGGGCTAGAAGCCTGGAGTTTGTAATAAAACCTAATGCACTGTAGCAATTCAACCACAAGGAAAATGAAAATCATGAAGCAGAGGCACACATCCCTTCTGCAGAGCAGCACAGTGCTGGTGCTTTGCTGGAGCTGTGCAATAGAAGCCTCCCGTGCACTGCACACACAGCAGTGCAGTCAAAAGCTGTTTTGTGATCATTAGCAAAGAACAATGCGAGTCCAGCAAAGCAGCAGCACTTCTCACATCAGTAATGCACATTTCTCATATTTCCTCTTTGCATTCATATCCTCAGCAGCAGATCAAAGCTGTCTTGCTAACGGTGATACAGACTTCATTCCTTCAGTGTTTGTTCCATTCTACCTCTATTTATATACTCTCCCCATTCTCCCTCTTGTAAATGAGCTAACTGGGGATATGCAATGAGCTATGCTTTTACTCCCTACTACCACATTATATTCCTCACCATTTTTAAAATGTGGACATTTTTGCTTTCCCTGTGAAGAACGTGGCTCTAGGCATCCTTCAGTAGTGCAGCGAGGCATAATAGCTGTTACTTGGCATATCTGCTGAAGAGATGGAGAGGAAAGGCTGAAAGAGGTCAGAATCAAACCTAAGGAGGAGCATTTGTTAAACCTAAGTTGTCATTTTGACCAGAAAAAAAAGGCAGCTGTAGTTTTGTACATGGGGAAAAAAAAATAAGGTGTAGAAAGCACCAAAGTGCAGAAGAAAATTCAGTATCCCTGTTATCCCTTTTTGGAGTGAGGATGTGTGTTCAGAAGCATTAGTAGGGAAATGTTCCTGGGCCTCCAGCTGTAGCTGCATGCTGAGTTCAGCAGTCATGCTTTGAATTCTCAGAATCACAGCCATCAGGTCGCACCACAGAATCATAGGATGGCCTGGATTGAAAAGGAGCACAGCGCTCATCCAGTTCCAACCCCCTGCTGTGTGCAGGTCACCAACCAGCAGCCCAGGCTGCCCAGAGCCACATCCAGCCTGGCCTTGAATGCCTGCAGGGATGGGGCATCCACAGCCTCCTTGGGCAGCCTGTGCCAGTGCCTCATCACCCTCTGGGGGAAAAACTTCCTCCTAACATCCAACCTAAACCTCCCCTGTCTCACTTTAAAACCATCACCTGGAAGAGTAAAAATGGAACAGCATAATGGGGGGGTGCTCCAGAGGGCTGTGGCATGGCTTTTGGAGAGTGTCAAACTTTGTTCTTTTGTTTTTCCTGAATTTCATACAAATTCCTAAGCCTAGAAATAACCCTTAAAACATTTTCCTCAGGCATTCGGTCTCTGTCCAGAGCAACAGAAGGTTTCATCAATATTCCTCTGATTTGTTTCCCTCTCCTCTTCTTTGCAGGTCTCCATGAAATCCAGTGTTCCCTGCCTGTAGAAAATAGAAGAATCTTTCTGAATGAATTATCTGAGGTCAGCTTTAGTGAATGCAAATTTAGTTTGTCATTGACGGACCTTTTTATCATCATCTTCTCTGGAGTCGCAGTCTCCATTGCTGCAATTCTGTCAAGCTTCTTCCTAGCAACTCTAGTGCACTGCTTCCAAAGATGTGCTCCCAGTAAAGATGACGATGATGATGAAGACGACAGTGAGGACTGAACTTAGCCTATATGCTTAAATTTCCTTGGTTTATGAATTAATGATAGATCAGCAGCCAAAGTCTAGGAAGAAAACCAGACTACAAGTTTTAGACATGGTTAGATTAAATCGGTGTGTAAGGTTCCATACTAATTCCATGAAGGTCACGGGAAGGAATCACAGTTTGCAGCTGAGACTGTTACTTGCATATATAACCTGATGCAATGAGAGCAGATTAATTTCTGTCATCATTAGTCAAACGTTGCATTTAAATTTGAAGGCCAGAAGGAAAAGGGAGAAAGGAGAAAAACATGAAAATGTTCCAGTGTTTTAAAAGACTGTCAGCTTCCACGCTGTCCTTCTGATCAGATGCAGATCCTGTGAGCACTTTATAGCTTGTTTTAAATGTGCACTTGGAAAAGGGCAGCTCAGCTGGAAATCTGGGTGCAATTTAAGAGTGTCTTTCCTACAGTGAATTAATGGGAGATTCTAGCAAGCTCACACAACTTCCTGAGTCACAAAACACAGTTGAAAGGATGCCTAGAAGAGTGGAAAGCATAGGAAGGTTGGTGGTTTCTCTCCACGAGTTTTCTCTCTGAATATGCATCCTTCTTTCAATGACTGACAGCAGCTGCAGACATTCAGCCAAAATTTCCTTTTCTAGAGGCAAAATGTGGTTGTGGATCTGAGTCATCCACTGGCAGCTGCCTGACACCTCCTTGGCTATGGCAAAAATATGAACCATAACGTTCTTTGGCATTTTCAGTTGCAATGAAATAAAGGAATTCCCTTCTGTGTAACGCTAGGCACAAGTAATTGTTGCAGTGTTCAGCCTGTTCAGTTGTTTTAAAACACTAAGGGCTACATTCTGCTTCTGGTTATGCCAGAGTGAACCAGAGGAAGTGAACACCGTGATCCTAAGTGCATAAACAAGAGTGGAATCTGGCCCAAGATATTTCTGACTGTATTATAGATTTGTCAAAACTTGAGCTCTACTATATAGCATTAGTTATTTTTGTTAAAATGAGAAAAAAAAAGACATTTATTACAGAGATTTTTGGAATAGTGCCGGACAGCTTTTTAGGATAAGTCTATTTTTAAAATATTTGTAATGGAAATATTTTTTTAAAGCTCTGTGTATTTCCAGTATTATTTAGAGTAGCTGGGAGGGCTTAAGGTAAGAAATAACATAGTAATAAGCAATCTAAGGACTGTATGCTAGCATAAAAGAGCTGATTAACGTAGCATCTATTTAACTACTGCAAATGCTATAGTATTTCTTAAAAGAAAAACACTCTGGTTATAACATTGCCTTGCTCAGTTAATATGAGTGGTCCTTTAAGGACACTTGGTCCCAAATGTCTTGTATCAGTTGTGCTAATTGCTCAGGCAGACAGGAGCACATTGCTGTGCAAGATCAGGGCTTAGGGCACCTGGCTGTTGTTCCTGAGCCCAGAAGACTTTCAGCAATTCACTCTTTCTGTCTGTGCCTCCATTTTCCCACCTATAAAATGAAGGTCACAGTAACTATTTATCATTTTAAAGAGCTTTGAGATATGCAAGGAGGGGGCACTCTATTGGGGCTGTATGCATCAGGCTCAAGCAGAAGCTACGGAATAGATCTAATGTGATCCTGTATCAGTGTGGCTTTGCTGGCATCAGTGGAGTTACTCCATTGGCTCACAGTGTTTGCAGTGGGGTTTGCACCACGCTGAGGTTAAAGCCAGGGTGAGAGTGTTTACTTCTGTTAGCTCTGCAGCTTATTCAATGTGACTTAATGCTGCCATCGTTAACATTATTACTTCTAAAAACACACTGAGACAGAATGAAGTGGGACAGTGAGAGGATGTTCTGTATCAATACTGTCTTCTGTTACTCTTTCAAGACAAATGCAATGACATGATTTTCACTGTGTAGTGCCATGTTTCAAAATAACACAAATATATTTCTAATTTCAACTTGGGCTTTCATGTTTATTTGTATGTGGCTGTGATAAAGAGAAAAACAGCGTCTGATTCTCTTATTAAAAGGAGAGATTGTGCAGGATGGTTGGAAATACCCAACTTGTTGCCTGGTACAGTTCATGCAGCAAGCTCCCTGTGCAACAAATATGGATATGTTATCAACAGTTTTATATTTAGAGCTGTGCAAATTGTTCAGTGGTGGAACGAGAAACTGGGTCACACCTTTTTGGCTGCAGGTTTTATTATGGACTCAAAGCTTGCACCCACTTAACACAGTGATCTGTCCTACCGAGCTTTCTAGTGAGACACCAGTGAAGGTTTCAGCACATTTGTACTTTTCCTGTGGTCACAAATACAGGGTTTTGCTTCATTATCCTGTAAGGCTGACTAATTTTGCAGAGGTCGCATCTCAAACTCAACTATTTTGACTGGCTTCTGCTCTTACTTGCAGGTTCATCCCACTGCGATGCCTCAGAATGAAGATCTAGATTTGTTCTTAGTTCGTAGCATTTTGTTCAACCCAACATAGAGCTCTGAAAGCCCTGATTTTATTTGGAGCTTAGCACCCCTCAGAACAGCAAGGAACAGACCAAGCTGACACCCACATAAGCCAGTGCAAGCAGAGGAGCAAGGCTTAGTAAAGCTTTATTTATGAAGCTGCCATTTGGGACATTCCTTCACATCAAAGTGATTTTACAAAGTATGTTTGTTTGTTTTTTCCAGATAAGAAACTTTAATAATATTTTATGCTACTGATTAATGTCTAATTCATTAGTATTGAATTCATCCAGTCAGAAATATTTATCCATTGTTGGCATCAACAGTTACATAGTGTTTATATTGATTTTCCATATTTCTAATTGCTGGTAAATGGGGCAGAAATTAATTTTCATTCTTATTGGGATCCTTGTTGCTATACGTAACCTTCAGCACGAAACATCCTCTCTTGGTTGGTTGCCAGAACTGGTCATCACCATCACGATTCCCTGCAAATAGAACTGATGAGAAAGTGTCCCCAGGTTTGCATTACTGCAGATTCTCCTCCACAAAGGCAGTGCTCAGAGGCTGCCCCATCTCCAGCTCTGTGGATGTGGGAAGCCTCCCTGTGAAGGGATCCTTCTGTGGATGGGATGCAGTGAGCTTGCACTCACACTGCACTGACTCCCATTGGTAAAGCTGCCAAGTGGAAGAGCAGAATTTAGCTCCCTGTGCAATGCATTGCTAGCTCAAGAAACAGTGCCCATGCATTGTTGTAAACATGCAGTAGCAGCTTTGTCCTCCTTGACAGTTTTCTTCTGCAATGGCTTAATTTTGGTGGTGGTATCGCCCACTGTCACAAACGAGCAGACATTTTACCTGCTTCAAAGGGGAGCAAAGATACTATGCATGACCCAAATAAAATGTTGCAGGCTCAGGGAGCCGGGAAGCAGCTGTCACATTGCCTGCAGATATGTCTCCTTGATGAAATGCTGGAGTTTGGTATGCGTGAGAATCCAAAAATGTGCAAGAAAGCAAATCTGCATAATGTAATTGAGATACAGGCTGACTTTTTAGAAGTGTGCACGTTGAGTTAAGAAAATGTCTGATCCCCAGAACGTTAAAATTAAGATCACCTGAAGCGACTGTCCAACCCCAGCATTTCATCCTCAGTCAGCCTGTATCTTTTTGAGGCAGCTTCACTCCTGCTGTGTTCGTTCCTCTTACTCAGATGTGAGCATTAATGGGTCGGCTTTTGGAGCAGCATAAAAACGCATTGGGAAAGTACCTTGAAAGGATGGTTCTGGAAGCTCTTAAAGAGGAGCATGCTGCTTCTCTCCCTCAAATGCATAGTACAAGTGAGCCACTGTGCTCTGACAGCTACAATTTAGCCCAGCTTACTTAGGGGCAATCTAAAATGGTCTTGTCTTCCTGCTGTGGGAATGACTGTGTGCAGTCACCTGTAAATATGGATAGGGTTGCACACACTTGTGCAGCAGGGAGGGAGTGTGTGTATAACAATACTAGAGCTTGCTGTAACTATCACCCCTGTAGACAGCCTCAGTGGAACAGCTGAAGCCTGATGGAGATGCTGAGCCTGAGACAGTGCTTCATCCCTAGTGGAGGTCCTTCTGTGCTGGCTTTCAAACCCATGGGAGCAACTCTGAGCAGGACTGTTTACTGATTCAGCATGTGCAGCCTACACACTGCGTGAGTAAATGAACTTAGTTTCCAAGTGGCCAGCTGGCACACTGCTAACTTAAGCCCAAAATAAAGGGCTTGGGATAGTTTCTGAATAGAATAATTCCTCTTGAAGGAACTATGGAGTAATGTTATTTGTGCTGTAACCTGTTTTTACTGACCTCTAGCTGCAAATGAATTGCTTTACTGCGGAGGTAAGTCGTGGTGATTCATTGTGGTGAATCTTCATGTGTATCTTCACATCTTGTCTGCATCTTAAACAAGATAAATCCAGCTTGGTACTATCTCTGCAGTGTGCAGCAATGCAAATCACCAACAACCATCAGCAGCAGACTAGGAAAAACACTTTTTTGTTCACACTGACCAATTATCCATCCACAACTGTAAATAATTAGCAGGAGAAACCTATTGGATCTTAAACTGACAGAGAGGGTGATAGGTGTTGTGATGCAAAACAGAGTGCCTGAGTTATGGGGTGTCTCTCCAGTTCCCATCAGCTCTCACGGCTCACCAGGAGCTCCATGAAGACATGTAACTTTAGGTTAGCAGGCACTATGTGCTTTTTGGGGGTTTGTCAAAAAAACATACGAGTAAACTCTTCAGAACAAGCTTTTACTGTTGGTTTTGTGGGAAGTGAAAAGTTTAGAGGGAGGTGAGCAGCAAATAAGGGGTGAAGATGACAGCTTGGGTTGGAGTTGTTCAGCAGAGCTAAGTTTGCTTCACAGCAGCATGGTTTTGATGCAGAGCTGCTTTTTCTCCAAGCAGTAAGTGGGTACTAAAGGTTAGCCCTTCACACCAGGTATGAAATGGCATAGCCTCTTAAAGAGTAACTCAAAGAAATACTTGCTGGTAGAGATTTTAAAGATTGTTGCTCACAGCACCAGTTGCCTTTTGGAAAGCTTTAGTTTGAATCTGAAATGCAATATGCCACTTAATAGGTTGCACAAAAGTCTGAAAGTCAGGAACACCCATACAGACAGTGGTGCTGGTGAGATGTGCTTCAGCTGTTTCACTGATCTGAGGTCATTCTTCCAGCTGATGTCACTGGAATGTAAGCAGTTGGACTTTGATTCTCCTTTTCTTTTTCTTTCATCACCACCAGCTGAGGAAAGCACAGGATGGAGGCACTGTGCAGCACCTTACAGCTCCCCTTAGCTACAGAGAGCAAAAATAGGATTGAGTTGAGCAGTAAAGCCAGCTTTGTGACCTTTGCTTAAAATCTGAATGTGATACAGTCTGGCTATCTGACATTCCAAGGCATGGCTTGTGTTGTTGTGTAGGGCTTCTGCTCTCTAATGAGGGCAGGTGTTGGAAGATTTTACAGTAGAAATAATATTTAGACTTCTTGGTACATAGCAGGGAATAAATAAAATGGACATATTTGACAAACAGTTCTGGTCTATTTTTGCTCACCAATTTTTCTCAAATTGAGTGACTGTCGCTCTCTTAAGAGTAGATTAGGTTTGCAATCTGCAGTGGGTTAAAGTATTACTCTTTATCCTTTCAAGATCTGTCTGCAAATGTGAATTTGGGTCACAGAAGGAAATGACCAGAATAAATCCCTTATGGTCATCTTAGTCAGCTGGGCAAATGCACAGAGATGCTGTGCTGTTATTTACAATATTAACAAACTATTATTGAAGATGGAAAAATATTTCATAGACTCACGGAAAACCCGGGGTTGCAAAGGAGCACAGTGCTCATCCAGTTCCAACCCCTGCTGTGTGCAGGTCACCAACCAGCAGCCCAGGCTGCCCAGAGCCACATCCAGCCTGGCCTTGAATGCCTGCAGGGATGGGGCATCCACAGCCTCCTTGGGCAGCCTGTGCCAGTGCCTCACCACCCAAATTCCACTTCCCCAGACTCCAAATATAAACATGGCCCCTACTGGTTTTATAAAAGGTTAACCAGAGAGATATCACTAAGGAGAATGAGAGATTATTAGATGATGGAGTAATATTTTTGGAGGTGACCATAAATTGAGCTATTTGTTGAGCATCTGCCTTAATTTCAATGTGGTGATGTGAAAGCCTATATGCTGGCACAGGAGGTGTGGGACAGCAGCAAGAAATCAGAACTTCTGTATCTTCACGTGGCAGAACAGAAGTAGGATGTTGCTCTATGAATGGTTTCACTGCTTTCTTCCCATAGCAAGTTGTAAATATCATTAACTAGCTGTGAATGTATGAACAAGCTTTAGATAAGGCTTTGTGTAGAAAATGACAGAGGAGCAATATATACAGATATTCCATATTGCACTGAATAACTGAAGGTTGGAAATTCTCAAAGTCTAATTGTAAATTGTTTCCAGCAGTGCTGTAATTTTGAAGCAGGCCTGAAGTAAGGTATTCTGTCCACAGCTTCAAAAAAAAATCATTTTTAAAGCAAAAACTGGAGGAAAAAAAAAAAGCCTCTAGAGATTATTTAGTCTGGACTGGCTTTTTATAACAATCAATTTAAGAAGCCCTGCAATACTGGATTTCAGATGTTCAAGCCATAACCTCATGATCATTATACCAAATGACAAGAAAATCACTACAAATTTAGCAGTCTAATTTATGTTATTCCCTGGGGGAACAAAAGCCATTAGGCTGAGAAATTTGCATTGTTTTCAAAAGAAAGTATTTCAGGCAGGCTGATTTCCTCACATCCATTCCATAGTGGCATATGGGACGCAGCTTATTCACCACTGAGCAACGTGTTGGTGAGCTCAGCAAAGGAAATGCTTGCTTTCTGCTTAACCTGAGCTGTGCTTTAGCAGTAATACTTTTAGTTGGCCTCAATTCTCATTTCACTACTGCATTATTCAGGATCTGGTTCCTATCTGGTAAAGATTGTTAGGGCTCTGTTGGTAGGGCCTTGGGCAGTGATGCTCTGTATGTGCGTTAGTGCCTGGAGTTTGTGATTTCTGCAGCTGGCATTGCTTGGATGCAGGCATTCTGTGCAGAACAGCTTTCCAGATTCCATCTGGCTTTGGAGGTATTGCTCTCGGGTCTGTGAGAGGGGGATCTGACCCAACTTGGCTGCAGCCCTGTGTGACTGACAGCAAGACAGAAGTTGCCATTCGAAGCACATTCTCTTGATCTGATAATCACTGTACGTCGATGTCCTAGTTTGATGATGGATTTATAATGAATGTCTTTAACCTCAGCCTAGCCCAGCCATCTGCTCTGTGGAGCAAGCTGGCTCTTCAAAGCCATTTTCTGCTTCAAGGTGTCTCCTTGTAGTCTACAGAACAGTGATTCAGCTCCTCCCACCAGAGCAAAGCATGATTGCAAGTGTACCTGGTGCAGTGCCCAGTGGGAAACACAGCTTGCACAGAGCACAGCAGCTGGATATGATGATAACCTTTGCACCGTGGTGAATAAAGGCTTGTCAGAGATGGGAGTGTAGGCAACAAAAGGAAAGGGGGCTGGAGTGGTGCTTCCATCAGCCCAGCATGTGAGCACTCATCTGTAGAACCTCCTACAGAACATTGCACCACAGCTTGGCAGTGTTGCTTCTCAGCTGAATCCCTGAGAGATGACATTAATCTCGTGAGGGATGTGTTAGGTATGGGAATGTTTCATTTGTGGTGTACAAAGGGAGAGATTTTCTTGCTTGTAGGACGCATGATCTGATTAAAACAAAAATCAGGGATAATTACTTTGGACTAATCTGTTGGAGGAGTATCTTTGCCATGCTAGTTTAATTCATTACTTTTCTGAGTTTTAAAGCAAGTGATAGGAATTTTAGACTGATTGCTTGGTCTGGCCTTGTTTTCAGATGATCTTTTATTGAATAGAGATATTTGAAAAAGCATTTCAGATATGGGGTTATTACTTTCATGTATGCACCCACGTTTTCATCCCTGCAGCATCACTGAGCTCACACAGTCCCCAGGGCAGTACGTGTGTAAGGCTGCTTGCTCTGACAGCATCACCTGTCATTTGCACAGTGTCACCCACAATCTGACCACTTTCAGTCTTTGAATTTGATTAAATCACACCTCTGCTAAAGAGAAGACTCTCCCCAACAAGTTCAGTGGTTATTGGATAGGTTTTTATAGAGCAAAATGGCTTTAGATTCTCCTAAGCTCTCGTGGTCTATGTATTCACGTGGGGAGCTTCCCATTCAGTTAGTTGTCCATTTCCCATCCTGAAGTTCATCTTTTCTTTTCTTAGATGCAGGAATTGAGACCTCCCTGTTAGCAAGCCATGCTGTTCCTGCAAGCCTACAGGCAGCCCCTGATCAATTTCTGTCCTCCCATTTCTCAGATATCACCACACAGTCCTGAGACTTTATTCTTAAGCTTGTATGGTGACTGTCCATAGTGCCACGAGTACAGGATGGCTCAGAAATGCAAAGTGTTGGTGAGGGCTCTTCATTAATGGAAGTAATGTTGAGGTTGTATAACTGCTCTCCACCTACTTACTGTTGTCACTACTGAACCTTTCTCAACCCTCCTGGATTTTACTCTGTGTTCTGTTCCACTGCTGCAGAGTTAAGGATATGCAATCTTAAAAGTGTAAGAAGCTTTGTCTCAGAAAGTGACATGGGAGACTGGTCTTTTTTTCCCATGTTCATTACAAGTTGATCCCCCCCCTGCTGGCACCTTCAAATGAAGTGATTTAAAATGGATGTGATATTAAAGCTTTAAGAAAGGGTTTTAAAATAAATGAAATGCTATCAGGACTGTAATAGTAACAGCTGCTGTGTCTGCCAGCTGGATGGTGGAATTAATCACTCCCTCAAATCCCACTTTCACAGGACTTTGCTTGTTCTCTGTCCCTTCACTAAAAGCACAGGATAAACTCAGCAGAGGTGGCCCTCAGCTGGCTTATCAGGGAGCAAGGAGGTGGAAAACTTCCCCTATATTGTCAGCACAGCATGCACTGCGCAGCCCAGTTTGCTTAATCTGCAGCATGCAGGTTAAAATCCCAAGTCTGGAAGGAGTGGGAGCTCAGGCCCAAACCCCCTTGCATGGCTGTGTGGTTCCCTAGATGTCATATCGAGGTGACAAAGTGCTGTGCAGTGCAAGGCTGTGTTCATCACAGGGGCAAAGCAGGGCATTTTGTCACCTGTTTTTGGAGGAGTTGGAGAAGTAGCTCTGCATGCAGAAGTCCTGCCATCTGAGGCTGCTGGTTGTGGTGCTTTGCTTCACAAAGAAGGAACTTTTTTCACTATGGGATTGAACACTGACCTTGTCGAATATGTTTCATCAGTGCTAAAGCTTTGGGAAAAAAAGGACTTGTCCCTACTGACATGTAGGCTCATGCTTTTACTCAAACCAGTTCCTAACACCGATCAGTTTCCCTGTCAGAATTCACCAGCAAAACAATTTATTTCCAACTCTCTGACTCACCTCAGAAAACAACTTGAGTTTTCAAAATGTCCGTTTGCCTTTTGACCTTCACCCAAATTTTTATATAAAGTTCAGCAAGAGACTGCAGTGGGATTTCTTTTGGGATTAAACTGCTTTTTAATTGGTTGGCAGGAGCTAAATTTTTAGTTGTATTTTGCTTGGTCGAAGGAACCATTAAAAGAAAATTATTTTTAGTGGAACTGAAAACACCACTTCTCGTTTGTACATCAGCTAGCAAATCAGGAAATCCAATACTTATTCAGGTCTGGGTTCTCACTCCCAACAGTGCAGCTAGCTTAGTGAGCAGCCTTGGACAAGGCAGTTAACCTTTCTATTCTGTGTTTAACCATCTGTAAAATGGCTACGATACCACTTACCTGCCTGGTGCAGCTGTTCTGAGGCTTAATTTTTAATCAAGCTCTGTTAAAAGACTTTGTGCTCACTGCGTTAATGCTGCACCGAGAGGCAAGATGGTTTTATTTCTGTATTATTGCTTTTAGAAGATCAGTCCTTCTGAGAATAACATGGTGAATGATATCGTTCTAGAAATGACATCAAAGAGGAAAGGAAGTATTGGGAAGCATGAGGAGAGATGTGCTGGGCTGGAGTGCCAACTTTCTGACACCTTAGAGCTCCTACATCTCTATTAATTATACATGTGGAGCAACTTGTTAATGCATTTCTAACGCCGTGTTGACTCAACCTCAGACCTCTGTCCTGGCAGGCGGTCTTTTGGGTTAATTTAACCCCAGGATCAGAAGGAAATGGACAACCTAGCTGAAGGCATTTCTGTAAGAGCACGGTAGGCTGCTATGAACAGAACAGCCCTCCTGGGGGAGAGGTGGGAGGTAATGGGACACCTTTGTGGGGAGCTCGTTCTGAATAATTTCTCTTGAAGGACCTGGCATTACATTTCAGGCTGATTGTTCATGGAATATGACCAGGTGATCATCCTGGATGTTCTTCTTCTACTTCTTTGCCCTCTAAAAGTTTCAAAAACAATTATAAAAACACTTGATTTTACTAATTATGTCACTGAGTCATTCAGGAGTTTATTTATGGTAAAATATAATTGCTTACATCTAAAAGCAAGCAGGAATAGAAACCAACAAAGTACTATATTTGACCAAATTGCCCATTACGTGCTGCAGTGCTCTGATCTTACCTAATATTTTTAAGCACATTTGACGCTGTGTGCTTTGCAGGCACAACACCCACACCAAATTACTGTAATTGCTGCTCTTTTCCCCATCAGTAGATGTGCAGTGCCTGAAGTACAGCTCCACGGTAAGAAATGCCTGCGTGTATAATTTTGTGAGAACCTCAAACAACACGAGCATTCTTTGCAAGAGAATGGACAACAGCACAGCCTGAAGCTTCCTGTGGCAATTTCTTGAATCTGTAGATAAATACCAAGGTCATAAGGAACACTTGCCCTAATGTCCTTACAGCCATTGCAGTCGATGCAATCGTTAGCTCACAGAACCTCTATTATTATTATTATTTCTTTTAAGAGTCACTTAGAAAATGAGACTTTCCAGATGCAGGACAACCAGCTGGGATGGTCTAAATTGAACAAGACGTTGTTACTGGAAAAGACATCCAGACTGAGTGGCCACGCTGTGACATTAGAAATACATTACTTTGATTATGTTACATTGCTGATTCATTCACAGGAAAATCCCTCCCAGAACTTACAGCTGTGTCTCTGACAATTTCTGAAATGAATTCTTAAGCAAAGGAACTCCTTTAGCAAACAACTTATAAAGTAGCTGATGATTCTGAGTGTGCAGGTTGAGATACCTTGAGAAGCCTGGCGATAAGAAAGTGCTGAGCACCTGCAGTTTGGAAAACATTGAAGTCTGGAGCTATCCAAATAACTTCAGAAGGTTTGAAAATGCTCAATCTTACATTTAGCTTTAGCTCTTTACCTGGAGATCAGATCTGTAGTGTAACTTAAGTTCTTCTGGAAAAAAAAAGGGTAAAAACAAAACGTAACCTGACACATTATGACCATTCCCTATGTTGTCTTTGGGGATTTCTCTCTTCTTTCTTTTCCTTCCCGTGCTCTTCAGAAATAACTTAACAGATATGAAGATTAAAGCTTTATCCACCAAGACATAACCATTTCAGGCACATGCATTCATCCATGGCACAAGCAATCCTGCAGTATCAAGCCTGTAGGTTGTGCTGTTATGCTTGTTGATAGAATTGACAGAACTGACCAAGCTAATGCTTTGTGAGTCACTGAACAGGTTGCTCAGAGAGCTGTGGGTGCTCCATCTCTGGAGGCATTCAAGGCCACAAATGGGCCCTGGGCAGCCTCAGCTGGTGGGGGCACCCAGCCCACAGCAGGGGTTGGAACTGAGTGGGCTTTAAGATCCCCTCCAAGCCAACTATTCTGTGATTCCATGATTTTTCTCAGTATATATATAATTTTTTGGCTGAACAGCTGGTCAGTGTCAGCTAACAGCTTTGGGAGTGATGTCTTTCAGGTGACGCTGGAAATTAGCAGGTGTCCCACTCTACAGAATGAGAGACAACAGGAACAGATTTTGGAGGGATTTCAGGTGGGCTGGAAAGAAACACAACCTTCTGACCAGTAAATATTAACTGCCATGTAAACAGGTGCATGTGTACCATATACAGTGGTTTCCTTGGCATGGGGCTGTCCCTGATTTTTAAGGGTTAATGCTCTCTTACTTACCCCCCCCTTCCTCTCTCTCTGACTGGCTCAGAGCACTGGCTTTCGTTTGAAGGGCACAGCACACTGAGTGATGTTCACATGATACCAATGACAGCAGCACGATAAGCCTATTTCTGACAGTGTGGCAAATTACTATTATGAAATCCCAGTACATTTGATTGCAGAGTGACTTTCAGAAGGGATCACAGGCAGCAAGGTTATGAACAGCTCTGTGTTTACTGCAGTAATGCTGACTTACTGGAAAATAATATCAAGAGCTCTTTAAATAAAAAAAGCTTGGGAGATTCCCAATTCATAGAACGTTTAGCTGAGTATATCCAGCCCAGCATTACGCTTCTCTAAAATGAAAGGGGAAAATATCAGCAAAAATTCTTAGGCTGCTTTAATAGGACTCATCAGCCTCCAGCTGTCCTTCCCATCTGACATTGCTTGCTTCAGATCATTGTTCTGTATCCCCAGAACTGCCTCCCTGTTTCAAAGATCGTAGGATGTCTTGGGTTGGAAAGGGCCTCATAAATCATCCACTTCCAACCCATCTAGTTCAGGGTGTCCTGCATCCATAGAGTGCCCAGGTGAAAAGGAGAACAAGATTCAGATGAAGAAATAGGGCAAAAGCTTAAGTGGGAGGAGAAATAGGCAAGGTGTGGGTTGACACAGCACATTACTGATCAGTAAAAGAAATATGTTTTCCAACTAAAAGGTCATCAAACAAACACACCTGCTGACTTATTGCAGCATCCAGGGCTGTGTTACAACAGGGAATGTGTTACAATTCTCACTGCCCCAAGCACCTTTCATTTAAAATTAGGTGTGGAATAATGCAGTCAGATGGATGAAAAAGAGCAAGCATTAATGGCTCATCTTTAGAGCAGGGTTTTATCACACCCGTGACCATCACTGGTGATGACCACATCAGTGGTCATTTCATGATGACACAGGTCTTCATTCCATTACCTAATAAATAAACACAACTATTATTTTTTTTCTAGACTTTGCTTTTAATGTTTTTCAGTTATGACAGCCCAAATAAATCCAATTGGGTTTCTTGCTTTTACCAATTGCAACACCACCAAGTTGTGATTACTGTATTCATAAGCAGTTCTCTGATCACTTGCCACAATTAGAGTTTGTGTATCGTCTGTTTCACAGCAGCACAAGTACTGGGAAGCCTCAGCATTCTTGTTAAATTTCACTTCAAGCACATCTGCCCCCTAAATAGTGAAATGTTGGTCTCTGCTACACCATAGCACTGCTCCAGAGCACTTTTTGATGCTATATTCCAGCCAGTGATGCAGCAAAGAGCTCAGCATGCATATGAATCTGATCAGGATGCCAAATAAATCCTGTCCCTGATTTGAACCTCTTATACGTCTGTGATATTGAGGGAAAGTTTTGTTTTAAGCAACCTTGTAATAAATTTGTGCTGTAGAGATAGGAGCTTTAACAGCTTCTCTGCATTTCATTCAGTGCAGCAGTGATTGCATTGGCTGTGTCTGCCTTTGCTGAGGGGAATGTTGATCCTGGGAGGTAGAATTGGATGTGGCAAATCGAAGTCTGTCTCTCCGTAATCCTGCACTGCCTCTAATTGAGGAACTCTTAAATGATGACTGAAATACACCTCATCTCTATAAGTATGGCTACAAAATAGAAAAGTTCCTAAAGTTTGGGTAGAAATCTCTGGAGTTCATAGAATCATGGAATCATCAAGGTAGGAAAATACCTCGAAGACCATCCAGTCCAACCATCACCTACCACCAATAGTTTCAAGGTTCAGTGCCCACTGAACCTCGTCCCTCAGTACTACATCTGCTCTTTCCTTAATCACCTGCAGGAATGGTGACTCCACCACCTCCCTGGGCAGCCATTGCCAATACTTTACCATGCTTTTGAGAACAAATTCTTTCTGATACCCAACCTGAATGTCCCCTGGAGGTTCATATGATTTTTAGAGCAGCTAAGGAGTGCATTTCCCCTCCAGAAGCCCCAAAATATTGATTATTTCTATTTCTTAGTGCATGCAAAAGCTAAAACAAAACATGTCAATATATCAGATATATCAGTATATATAAGAGAATGATTCTCTCTCCTACTTATCTCTGTTATCTTGGTTGAGAAAAGCATTCACATGATGTTTGTTAGGGGATGCGTTGCCAGAATAATCTTGTTTGTCTGAGAAGTGGAATGTGGCTATTCCAGTCTCCTTTGATTACTTTTCCTGGCCTAATTAGGGAATTGATCCCTTAGTTTATCCAGCAGAGACTTGCAGGGTTGTTTTTGTATTCTGCCCCTTTGCAATACGAGTATATTTAGCTGATGATGGAATATGGCTTCCAAACGTAGGTGGCCACAGCCTGTCACAGGTTCAGGCTGAGAGACCAAATGTCTGAGGTTGGATGTGCAGCATCAACAGCTGTTTCTTTGTAGAGGTTATTTTATCAAAGCACGTGTTCTTGGAATTTGTTTCCTGGGTGGCATGCTGTGCCATGGAGAGGCCAAGTGTTTAAATAACCTCTTCAAACATAGCTTGCACTTTGCTGTAAGGCCTGAAGGCAATTTTCTCTGGAGTCAGACTTGTGATGGCAATAGCTTTGGTGCAAGTGAATGGATGTGGTTATTGGGGTATTGTAGTGGCAGTGAACTCTGTGAAAGGGGAAGGCATGATGACCAGGGGATCATTTTGCAGGCCTAACAGGTATTTGGATAAATGAGACTTTGACCTCTGACCTCAGCAGGGCCAGAATTGCACCTAAAAGCTGAAATGCTTTGAAAGAACAGAATCATAGAATCATAGAAGGGCCTCCTTGAAAAGGAGCACAGTGCTCATCCAGTTCCAACCCTCTGCTGTGTGCAGGTCACCAACCAGCAGCCCAGGCTGCCCAGAGCCACATCCAGCCTGGCCTTGAATGCCTGCAGGGATGGGGCATCCACAGCCTCCTTGGGCAGCCTGTTCCAGTGCCTCACCACCCTCTGGGGGAAAAACTTCCTCCTAGTATCTAACCTATACAGCCGTATAAAAGCTGTGAGGATGATGCTATTCCTCTTTGTGGTGAGCAAACATATACCACTATTGTGACTGTAATTTTGGCTTCCTGAGATGCAGAGAAAATGTCTGATCACAGCTGCAAAATGTGCCATGAGCTGCTAAACCCACCACATGAAGCTGAGCTCTGCACCCTGTAGCTAAACTACCACAAGTACCCAAGTTTGCTACCTTAAAATCTTGCTGCCTTCCTTATACTGAACTCACATTGGTGCCTTATTGTAGACCCACTCATGAATGCTACTGCATGTTTATGTGGGTAATTAAACACGGATAGACTGGAGTCAGGATCTCCTGCTAAAATGTCTCATGTTGGTAAGTCCCAACATTAGAAGAGGAGGGTGCAGGGGGTATTCAGCATTCATGTGCCTCTTCCTCTGCAACCAGTTTAAAAGCATGGTGGTTCTATCAGCTGTCTGCCACCATAATTCTGATAATGAGAATTCTCAGTGTTGAGGCTGCCTGGCTAATCAGACACGGGGTGGTCTAATTGATAAAGAAATGAGGGGGCAAGGTAGAGATGGATGGGGGGAGGAATCTCCAGAACGCTGAAGTGCCAGGGGCTACAAGAAAGGGGGGATTTCTTGTGAGTCAGCCCAACCTAGAAACAGAATTATTTGTAATCCCAATGCTTGCACTTCTAAGAATGGACTGTTAACAGCCTGACCATATGCACAGAGCATTGGGAGCCTTTCCACTGTTTTCAGTTTACTTTGGACTACACTGCATGTGATGCATCTCGCACTGTAGAATTCCTAATTTCCCCCTGGCAGTATAGTCTGGGTCCTGCTGTGATATGCATGTTATGATGCCATTTCCAGCAGAGTTTATGGACCCGCAGTGATCAGTGCTTGTTTCACAGTGAATGTATGCTCAGATATTTCAACTTACACAGTGGCTGATATTATAGTAAATCTGCATGTCAGTGTTTATTTAACATGGGCAATTTTTGTTAGTCCTGACATAGGAATTCCATGAGAAATGTTGAAGAGGAAATGATCACTGTTGCACAGTTCTAAAGGGAAGAAAATAATTGACTATAGTGGGTCTCCTTAAAAGAGGCCTTGAAAACATCTGGAAGATGGCTGCATTTCAGTAAGTTTTGAGGAAGGAAAAATACTATTTTGGCTGGCAGAATTCTACCATTTTGATTCCTCAGTGACAATCTCTACAACAGAAGCTGTTCAGAAGCTGCTATTTCTTCCTGTCTTATGCAAAATGCACTTTTTTGTTCTAACAAATCTGAATAAAATTAGAGCACCATCAGCCAGAGCAATATTCACTTTAAAAAATAAAAAACAACTTGAAATTTTTTCTAGCTTGGCAATAAGCTGGCCCATTGCCTGGGGGGGCTTGGTGCCACTGCTCACATATTTAAAGGCCATCTCAAACCTTAGAGGCATTTCTGACATTTTCCCATTCACAGGGTTGGTATTTGGGGGCTTGAGAGTGCTTTGTCTGTGTGAAGATTTAAACTTTTAACACCTTAGAGCTGTCACCAGTTCACTGGAAGATGCTATTTTGATTTTCCTCATTAGCAGCTCTGAAAAAAAGAAGAAGAAGAAAAAATAGCACGTTTCTCATTTAGTATTAATTGGAACATAATTTTTTGCCTGTAGCAGTTTGCTGATGATGAGATTTCTGCGCCGGTGACTGAAGTGGCCGTGCAAACATCCCCTGCAAACAGAAAATAAGGCTGTCCCTGTGAAATGACCTGCTGGAGAAAAGGCTCATTAATCAGGAACAGGTACAGAGCAACAGCTCTGCCTGACACTGATCACGTAAACAGGGGCTGACAATGCTGTCTGAGCCATTAGGCACAACAGTTTGGTAGACGTTAATGTTCTGTCGGACAGAAAGTTTAGTCAAGTGGTGCAAATATGGGAACGAGGATGGAAGTGCTCATGCTGCTTCCCAGCTCTCCTACAGCGGTCACCTTGTAACAGAACCACGGAGAAAGGGCCCCATTCCTCCAAAAAGCAGGGAGCTGCACTTCTGGAGGTAACGCTGCCTTCAGGTTTTGTGTCCTGGGTGTGAAAGGTAAAAGTGGCTGCTGTAAATCACATGAATTTGTGTGACAGTGCGAACTGTTCCTGCTGTAACACCACAGGTCGTTTTAGGCTGGTTTGTGTCAGCTTTTTTGTCTTCCAGTTACTCTGTTCATGAAGGGGTGTCCTGTTCATTGCAGGGGATTGGACTAGATGGCCTTTAAAGGTCCCTTCCAACTCAAACCATTCCAAGGTCCTGTGATTCTAAGAAAGAGAGAGATGCCTTGTTGCCATGTCTACTTGCTGTGTACATCTCACAGCTCCCTGTGCAGGCTCTGCTTTCTGTGTTGTTCATAGAGGCCTGAGCCCAGTTTACCTTCTGCTCTGCTTTGACTTTGTGTCTACTGTAATAGAAATGAGGAGTAACAACGGCATCCTTTATCTCCAGGGATTGCAGAATGTTTGGAAAAACTGCATCCTCCAAACAGAAAAGCGGCACCATTTCTAGGAACACATGGAAATTTACTTGCTTAGAGAGTGGGCACTCATTTCCCTGAGACTGAAAAGGGAATCTGGGAGTGCCAGCAGTCCTTTGGTTGGCACTCAGACTTTCACAAACTGCAGTGAGCCCTGTTATCCACAGATGGCCTGAGCTCCCCTCATGGAAGTGTTAGATGAACCCAAGGCACCACGGTGTGGGCTTTGGGGAGTAGGAAAACAGAGCATGTTCTGCCACCTACTGCCTCCCTGCATGTCTACAGCCCTTACGTGCAGTGGATGGACTCTTGGTCTGCCCTAAGCTGGTTGAGCTCTCACCGACTTTATTTTCACCAGTGGGGCTGCTGTATTTCAACCTGGAGCACTTCAGAGGTGGGATCGGTTTGCTCTCGGTATTTATATGCAACAGGAGCAGAGTTTGAATTTGAAAGCTGACTCTGGTCAGCATCAGCAGCTTGCACATGGAAAGCCAGAGCTTCTGTATCGATGTCGGTATTCCAAGTTGCTTTATTTTTGTTTTCTAAAAGTAATAATTGAGATTTTCTCTGTATTGGCTGCTAGGCTGGTGTGCAGAGGAAGCTTAGGCAATGCACGGCCTCCAAGCCCATTCTCCATACGCACTTTTCTGCTTGGCATGAGTGTCCCCTACCTTGAGGAGAAGTGGGGAGGATGAGGCTGAGCCCCCACTCTGCTGAGGCACTGATCTGGAGGATGCTGGGGCTGCCACCGCAGGAGGGAGCTGTGCGAAGCCTAAGGGAGACCAGCAGCATTCTCCCAGGGATCCTTAACTATCTCTCAAGCCAACGACTGTCAAGGACAAGGGCTGCCATCAGGTCAATGTGCTCTTTAAATATAGAGCTGACTAAATTTAGTGTTAAATCTGCTGTGAAAATTTACAGCTCGTAACATTTACCTGACAGACATCCGGACTCCCTTATCCAAATATACAGTTCCTTAAATTAGACATAAAATATGCCGTGAGGCAGCAGCCTCAATTACATATTTACAGCACTGGATCAGGTAAGTATGTGTTTATGCAGCCAGTCCTACAATGAGCCAGTGCCATCAGGGAGCTCTCAGGGCCAGGGGCTGTCTCTGCATTGTGTGAGTCTGACATAAGGAAGCTGGTGTCCTCAGGGGCCATTGCAACTCAGAGAAGAAAAGCATGTGATGATAAACAGCTTCTCTTAAAAACCACTGTGCCTGGAGATTTTTTCCTCCTTAGCAAACGTTATCGCCCCAAAACAAGGAGTATTTTACTTATATATCCATTTACTTATGGGCCATTGTTGAATAGAAGTCGGGTCCTTCAGTATCCAAAGTGAATGCCCCCCATCACTGCCACTGCAAAATTATTTCCAGCACGGAATTCTCTTCACCCACGAGCTCAGCAGTTATTTTGTGGTTACTGCAGTTCTTCAATACCTCACACTGATGGGATAATTGCCTTTATGAGAAGCTCTCATGCTAACAGCCTTTTGAACTGGAACAGATTTTCAATCATAAGAAAACACCAAACAGGAAGAACAAAAGGGATGTCTTCACTGCAGGCAGCACGTAGCACAGCCCAGGTTCGTGGCATGCTGCAGCACTCAGTGTAGCTGTTCTCAAAGACAGGAGGCTCCTTAGAAATGGAGTTTGGATTAAGGAAGAGTCTTCAAAAAGGTTGTGTCACATTCTGGGGAGTTTATGGACTCTTCATCAACTCAGTGACAGGACAGAATTTCTATGAGGGAAGCCATGCTGTTTAGAAAAGAAGGACCAAATTGTTTTTAAAAGCTAGGAAATGGATTTTTCCTGAACTGGTGCCCTCCAATATGGCAGGAGGATTACCATCATTAATGTACTACAGCTGACATCTGCTGAAACCCACAGGAATAAAGCATGTCGGTGGCACAGGCTGAAGGTGGTGTCTTCTAAGATCTGATCGGTCCATGTCAGTTCAGCAAACAGCATGAAACCATGGTTCTGAAAAAGGAATTGCTAGCTACTAATGGCAAGTCAGTGTTTTTGTCACCAGTGCAAAAAGTACATGTTCAAATACATGGGCAAGCTTTGCCAGAAATGTGTGGCTGCCACCAAAGAAAGCTTTATTCTGTCCTTACAGAGCTGGGTCACTCTGAACCCCATTCCCAGGAGCTATACTTGCTTGACCAGTGCCATGGTGTGTGCAGCTCTGGAGGACAGCACTTGGCAGGCATTGTATCCTCATTAGCTAGGGCTTAAATTCAGCCCAGTGAAGCTGTTTTACCTGAAAACTGACTTTATAAGCACCTTCCAGTGAATATTTATAACATTCTGAAAGAGGCCTCCTGCCCAGCAAACCTCTTGTCAACAGCCTGTTTCTCTGCTCTGTAACCACTCTCCCTTCCCAGCTGGCATCCACAGTCCCAGTTCCTGCACAACTTGCCAACCAGCATCACTGCTCCTTGTTTGAGTCCCAACACTGGCTGAGATGCTCAGTCCAAAGAATCGAGCTTCTTGTCTCTGCAGCTCATCCAGCCTGACACTGCTCTCCTTCCAGGCAAGAAATCTGTTCACTTGAGAGACACGCGTCAATTCCAGCTACCACCTTGTCTCTGTAATGTCACAAAAGTTCACAGACGAGGCTGATTTCATGCAAGCAGGGCTGTCTAGGATGTTTTTAGAACAGGGAGTTGTTCCAAAGCACCCAGTTGTTGTGTACAGAATTGAAGAGACCACTGCATTCATGCTTTCCAGCCACAAGTGAGTGTAACTAAAGAAGCCCTGACACTAAAACAAGGTGGTGGTGGTTTTTTCTTCAAGAAAAGCCTGGATGAATGTGACACATCTGCAAAATAATTTGCATTTGAAGAAAACGTTTGGCACAGTGATGTTTCATAGTAATGCCTGATTGGGCAACTTTCTATTGTCTTGATCATTGGGTAATCCTTTGCATTTTGCAATGATTCCAGGACTCCCAAAGTGTTTGTCATACAGTAATGAATTGTGGATTACAATAACTGAGTGTCCTAGAATAAATGTTATCTATTCTACATGTTTAAGAAACGTGCTTTCTGCAATAGCTCCACTATTAAGACCAATTAAGTCTTATTATCATCTATTCTGTCTGAAATCTTGATTTGTAGAATGTTTGAGCAAAGCATCTGCTATAAAGATGAAGAATCATAGAACCACAGAATGGTTGGAGTTGGGAGGGACCCTAAAGGCCATCAGGTCCAACCTGCACTGAGCAGGGACACCCACAGCTCCATCAGAGCCCCATTCCCTGACCTTGGGTGTCTGCACCACCTCTCTGGGCAGCCTGTGCAGTGCCTCACTGCCCTCACTGCAAAAAACTTCTTCCTTCTATCCAATCTAAATCTGTCCTCTTTTAGCTTAAGTTCAGCAGGTTTGGAGGCTCGCATTGCCAGAAAGCTGGTTATCTTTGCTGTGCATTTAGCATTGCTGAAGTGAAAACAGTTAATAACTTCAACAGTTCAAAGCCAACCTTTTTCTGCCAGGTGTTGTTAATCAAAATTGACACGTCTTGTAGAGTTGTGCCTTCTTGTAGTAAGAGGCTCTCTATCAAAATGCATTTCATCCATTTAGCTGCCTAGCGTGCTATGCCTGGTTCCTCTGGGTGTCACAGTGTTTTACTTGTAAATGGCTCGGTGGTTGGAGGGATGAGAGCTGTGCCTGGGGAGCCCTGCCCAGTCAGCTTGCAGGTTTGGAATGAGTGCTTTATACACATTTCATGGGCAGCACTTGTGCGTCTCAGTAATTCCCTGTATCTCCAGCAGCTCGTTGCTTCTCACAGATCAGCTTTGGTTTTAGAAGCACTAAGATAGATAACAATCATAAATGTTTGATTTACTATGAATATTTAATACTTCTGAAGGGTTGATGAGCATATTTTTAAACAAACTGGTAGGATTGTGTGAAATGAAGAATATCTGTGTATACTTGTCTGACCTGCATTCCATATAGTGTATGGGCTTCGTGTTTTTATTAAGATACCTGGTTTGTATTTTCATTCAGATTTTAGTACATGGATAACAAACAAAAAATATACTCTTTGTGGCCCTACTGACCATAAAAGGAATCTGAATGGACTTCCTTACAGATACTAGAATTATTCTATCTTCCAATTTCCATCCCCTTCTTTATCAATTCTTTTCAAGATGTTTTTTCAAGGGAATATGTTCTTCCTAGCACAGTGCTAAGAGCTGGCTGTGGTTCACTGATTTCTTTTCACCTATTTTCAATTTCCTAAGGCTTGGAAGCCAAAGAGACCCCGCCCTACATACTGCTGTATGTAATTACCAGGGCTCTTGCTTCTCTAAAAGAACTCAGTAATGGTGCTGCTTTCTGATGCAGGCAGCTGAGGTCTGCATCCAGCTGGCAAACGTCTCCCAAAGGTTGGTGGAGAATCACTTTGCCAATAGGTGCCACTGTTGCTCCGTGTATTTGTGCCTGAATCATCAACGTCCTTCAGTTCTGAATCAGTTCAACCTTGAAAAAACAAAACTAAATCGTGGTGACTAAAAGTGCACCTCTGTGCAGAGCTAGAACTCATGGCCAGAGGTTTGTCCAGGCCATGAGAAACGAATATGCTTTATCTTGTGCCTAAAAGTGATTATAATATTGCTAACCTTCAGCAAAATAGATGAAGGAAACCATAAACATGCATGGAATTAATTACAGATATGTTTCATCAAGGCCTTTGAGTTGTTGCAGATTTATTGTTGAACCTCAGACCAGCAGCAGCTGAATCTTGATCTCCTGCAGATCATGAACATGATTTAAATGCAAAACTTCCACATAAGTGCAACAAGAACAGGGACTTCTGTCAGCACTAAGTACCAGGGTGCCCCATACAGCAATGCAAAGGCCACAACTGCTGTATCTTCTGGGTTCAGTGCTCGGTAATGTAAGGCCAGCTAATGTAGTTTACTTTGCAGCTTACCTACCATTAAGTGCCATTCAGTATGCAAAGCCAAGGGCAGCTGAGGACTGCTTGCTGACTGCGTCGGTGCAAACCTTGCTTCACCTTGTCCTTAGGTAGTCAGCCATTCCGTGTGCTTAATTTGCTCTTGGACGTTTCAGACATAAAATGAAATAATACAAGCTTCTTTTCTCCTCTTTCTTTAAAGAAATGTGTAGCAAGCTGCATGAAAATGAAATAACTGAAGTAAATACAGCTAAGGGATTTATATGCTATTAGGTGCTGCCTCACTTTGTGTTCTTTAATGCAGCTACCCACTGACTAGATGCTGACACATACGTAGAGTATTAATATCTCCTGTTAAAGGAATATTCCCAGCCATCTGCAGCTTAGAATGTAATCCAGCAACGTGTTCTAACTAGCAGCCAGCCCTCCAACCATATAACCTAATTCCCATTCCTTCCACATGGAACAGATCACTCTTACGTCCATCAGCAACAAGCTGTATTAAGTAGTGCTTAAGATCACACTAAGCTGTTTACATGGAGGCAGCTCTTGCCTTTCTGTCTCTCACTAGTTGGCTGAGGGCTTGCAGGTATCTCTGACCCCCTTCATAGTCCAGGATTCTGCTAACACGGGGAAGCTGTCCCCTCTTGGAGGAGAGGCCGTGAGGTTTAGCTGCACGTCTGAACTGGCACGGAGCAAAAGCTGACGTTGGTGGCTTTTCATAGGAAATGGTGTAGGTGCTGCTCATCACTCCAGCTTCTTTCCTGTGCCATTTTCTCTTCAGGTGCTCGAGAAGTCCGTAGTTGGTGGGTGGTTCTGAGACAAGAAGCGATGACGTGTTATAAATGGTAGAATTAAAATCTTGGCCCTGGTGTTTTTAATCTGCAGTGGGCATCAGGAGTGTTCTATTATTTTGACAACAGATTAAGGACAAAACAGCAGTCTGGTTGTTCCCAGGTGTGTCCATCTGCCCGGGGGGAATCACTGTTAGTACTTAAAGTACTGCTAGGAAAACAGTCATGATACCAATATAAGGAATCCTGATTCTCCATTGTCTCTGTGATCGGTATTAAAGAAGTTAGCAGAGATTTACGTAACTTTTACATTCAGAGACATAGTGATCTCAGAAGCATAAAACAGCTTATGTTGGAAGGGACCCTAGAGACCACCCAACTCTCCTCTGCTGATTCCCCTGCTTTAGTTTAAAGCCATTCCCCTTGTCCTACCACCATTACACCACGTAAAAAGTCACTCCCCTTCCTGCTTATAAATCCCTGAAGCACTGGAAGGCTCCTCTCAGATCCTTCTCACCTCCAAGCTGACCAAGCTCAGCTCCCACAGCATTGCTTTGTAGCAGAGGCACACTGCAAAATCCACTTTTAAAATGATTTTTATAACAGGAGGGGCTCTAAGTTGGTATGTTGACCACTATGTCCCATCTTTTTTTTTTTTTTTAAATTCATAATACCAAAAACTACCAAGAATGGGGAATTCTGATTTCTGAGGAACCCATGCAAACTTGCGTCCGTTCCAGCTGCGGAGGGGAGGCAGGAAGGGAACATAACCATGTCTGTTGTAGTTATCCTCATACTCTGACACTAAATGCCGGCTCCTCGGCTCCTCGTGGTGTGTGAAGAAGTGCTGTGCTGGCAGGCCCTGAAATGAGATGTATGTTGAACCATTTGCAACATGCACAGCATCCACAGGCTTAGCATGCTTTTGAGTCACACTGCGCTACCAGCGATAACATAAAATGCCGTGATACCTACACTACCTTTACTTGCAACTTAATGCCCAAGAATAAGGACATTCGCCTTTCAGCTATGGTAAATTTTCAGTTAAATTAAGCAACTACATCTGCATAGCATGAGGTGTGATTTGTCCACCCTGCTTCCATCCAGTAATGCCAGGGAGCTCTGGATCCTGCAAAGCAGCCCACAATGATGGACTCGTTAAGGCTGGAAAAGACCTCAAAGGTCATCTAATCCAAACCATCCGCCTACCACCAACACTGCCCACTAAACCAGAGCTGAGTGCATTCTTTTGCACGTGCATTTCTTTAAGGATATGAAATGTGACTTAAGTTGGTTATAAGTCATTGCTATTTGGTACAATAGCACACAGAACCCCACATAGGAAACTCTTTTACTTACCTCGTATTTCTTCATCATGGTTGTTCTTAGTGTTCGCTCTGGTTTGTGATCTGGGAAGTGAGTGAAGTCTGTGCTGTACACGCTGCAGCCAAGTTTCCCACAGGGTTTTATAAACTGGAGAGATGCAGAGCACTCAGGAGATAGCAAAGGCAACCTGATGATTACAGAACTTCTGTTCTTCTGCTACTTTTTATCATCTGTGCATTAAAAAGCACTTATTTGAAAGGAAATCTATGCTACGGCCATTGTAAAATTCTATTCTGATTCCTTGGTGTTAATGCAAGATACTGTAATAGCCATTGAAAAATTGCTCATGGTTTGGTGTTAAATACCATCCCCTGCTGTGTGATCTAACATCTGAAAAGCATTTTGCTCCAGGTCAGTTGAAGAAATGCAGAAAAATTGAACATCTTCTTGGGAAAACTGTTCCCCAGCTGCTCACTTTGGTTACAAAGGGCTTTTTCTTAATATTCTTTGGGTATCTGTTCCAGAGCTCTGTCACCATTACCACAAAGAGTTCTCATTACTTTCCAGTTTATTTCAACCTCATTCCTAACCTAAAGAAATACATCGTGGATTTCTTTATTTCTGCATAATGTGCTGTGATCACATCAGATTTCATAACTGTCAGAACAACAACAAAAAAAGTTATTTTATTGGAGTCAGGAGCATTTGCCCTAATAGCTCCAATTATCAAACCTAACTAGAATGTTTTAACAAGAATTAAATGCTTACTGATAAAATTTGCTCAGGTCTTAAGTAGGACGTGTAATTTGTAGAGTAGCTCTGCTAGCAAAAGTGCTGACATCCAGACTAGTAAGGATCCAAAGATACAAGCAGTAAGTACCAACTTATCGAGGTGTTAACAAAACTTCTATCGTTCTGGGCTGTGTGAAGTTGTATATTTGAATGTTATGTGGTGGTGCGTGCTGTACGTGGTAAATTGCACAGCATTCTGAAGAGGCTGCCATCAAAGAGGCCACGGTGCTTTTAATTGGCAAGTTTTATATCTGGCACATGGCAAATGTCATATCGTATTCTGCATGCCTGGGCATTGCTTTTGTCCTGGCACGTAGAGAAGAACAGCAGATTATAAAATGTATGAATCTACGAGTAAGATAATTATCCTTCTCCCCTTCGTTGCTGTCCTGAGCTGCTCACACTGCAGTGCTGTACAGCCTGCAGAGCGTGGCTTCTGACCCCCTCTGTCCTGCTCTCTTCCTTCCCAACCTTACCCTTTTTCTCTCTTCCAGCCAGTTTCCAATGAGAACTTTAGCCGAATACTTGGGCTGAACGTTCCACCAATCCTCTCCATCTTTTTTTGGTTCAGTCGTATTTCTTTGTCTCACCAGCGCTATCTTCCCTGGCTGCTCAATGACTGTCACTCCAGTAATGCGGCTTGGTGCTAAAAGCAGGGCAGAGAAGAGCTCCATTTCTTCTTCTGTCATGCTGGGAAGTGGGCTGTGTGTGGTACTGCTTTGCCTTGAGGCCATTTTTGTTTGCTGTCCCCACGGTGACTGCCATTCCAGTAACCACGTTCTAAGCTGCATCACAGTTATTGCTGAGCAAACCAGTGGCTCCTCACCCACTCAGGTTAGCTACCATCTTTTTTCCTCATGCAGAGTTCACAGTCACAGCACAACGCATCCAAACTCTGCGATGTCTTTTACTCATTTACACCAACACAACACACATATCTGTGTGACAGCCTGTCTTCACAGGTGGAAAGACGGATTTTATTGTAAGCAAGTGGGACAAACCAAGAAATCCATTCAAAATAACGTTCATATTTATTGACATACCTAAGGATAAGGGCTTGCAGCATATGTATAATATTTGCATATTCCATTTTCCAACTAAGAGCTGGAATGAGGTTCACATGAGCCATGTTTGTCATCGTTAATGGCTGCCTTTGAATGACTATCCATCACCTGATATTAAATATCCTAAAAAGATATTTTCTAGATTGAGGCATGAACAGACTCGTGGAATCTAAGATGTTTTACTATAAGCCCTTAAGGAAGTTAACAACGCTGTCCAATCCCCTTTTCCCAGATGGAAATGACAACCCACCATAATCATACAGGCTTATGATTCCATGGAACCCATCCTCGAGGTGGCACCAGGTCACTTGGACTCCGTTGTCCTCCAACCTCTTCTTGTACAGCAAGCCATCATCCCTCAGCACATCATATTCACAAGTCAAGATGAAGGACTCGGGCAGCTGGTGAACAACAGCATCTTCAGCTAGCAGGGGGCACAGGTTGGGCTCACAGAACCGCTTCACCGTCTCATAAACCTCAGCCATAAAATCAGTGGGGTTAAGTGGCTTCACTCCTCTGACTTTAAACTCTTCAGGGATGTTATCGGGACTCACCCACTTCCTGTACTTCTGCCTCATATCTGGAGGGATGTGAGAGCCCTTCAGGACCTCCTGCATATGCGATGCATCCCCGTTTAAGTACTGCAAAGCAAAGAAAGCAGCGCGTTCCCGGAATAAGAGAGGAACTCCCCGATTCTGATGATAGGATGGCAAATTGAAGTCCAGCGCCTGAAGGCCTGGGTAGATCAGGATCTGAGCACGCAGCCTGGGGAGGTCTGCTCTGCCTGCCAGGGTCTGGCTAACAGCAGCCGCTAGATTGCCCCCAGCACTGTCCCCACAGACACTGATCTGGGCAGGATCCACCCCATAGTGCTCTGTACTCCGCATGAAGTGTACGGTGGCATTAAGACAATCTTCATATGCAGCAGGGTATTTGTGCTCAGGAGCTAAACGATACCTAATGCATAACAGACAAGTACAGGAAAAGGAAATATCATTAGTGTTAATCAGGGAGTTTTATCCTACACTACCTTCAAGCCAATTCATTACCTCCTGAGCAGGCATTTCCCAGCTAGTGGTTGCAGATAAGACGTAACTTGTGTGTTCAGCTACAAGAATTGTTAAGAAACAATGAGCTTTTTTAATTAATTTCTTCATTGTGCTACGTATTCATGACAAGATAATTTAATGATTTTTTGCCTCTATTTCCTATGTGTAAAATGGGAGTAACACAGCATGATTATTCTCTTTCTTGTGTAAATTACAAACATTTGGAGCATCTTGTTACATGTTCACATGTTCAGCACAAAGAAGATTTGTTCTACCTAAGTTTTAAATTAGATTTCCTTTGTGTGCCATGTATCTCCTTCCTGGTGTGTCAGTGCGTTAACAGCTACGCGCTGGGAAATCACAGCTATCATTATTTGTCTCTTTTCCTATGCTGAATTCTTTAGAAATTTCTCTGTAAAAAATAACATCTCGAGAAACAGTGCAGCTCTGTGTGGCACCCCAGCAGCAGTAATCTCTGAGCAGTAGGACTGGGTCGGGTTGACTTACTGAACGGATACAACTACGGATTCACTTTCTCTGGATAAGTAGCGGCACACTTTTTCATAGGTATCTGGAAAAGAAAGGCTTTCGTGAGTGCTTTGTCTTTGAGACATGGAAGGGGTGTTCATTTCTAGGAAGGTGTTTATTTGACCTCATGCTTTCTCCAAAATCCCATGCTGAAAGTTCCTCTTCTTTCAATACAATGAAAACATGAAAATGTTATATTTAAGTTACTACAATTCCTCCAGCAAATGTCTTACCGAGACTTCCGAACACCCATCCTCCTCCATGGAAGAAGAGGATACCTCTCCTTCGCCCATGAGATGTGGCTTTTGGCTGATACACCCTCACAGGTACTTTGTTAAACTGCAGATCCTGGATAAACAGCTTCGGGTCCACCCTCTGCCTCCATCCTTGTCGCACGTATCGGCCAAAAGTGATTTGGCTGCAAAGTCCTGTCTTCTCCAAAATCCTTCCCTGTTCAAAGTTAAGAATTGAGGCCTTTTTAAAAGTCTTGGTTTAGCCAACATATAAAAAGCTCCACATCACCCGTTGGTGTTCTATAAAAAAAGGTAATGATCACAGTATAAGAAGTTAGAATAACTACCATGAAGACCACTGAGAGAAGAAGATAATGGCTATGAAAGCACCTCCTACACTGTGTCTAAATGGCTTCTTGTATTCTACAGATTGAGTTCATTCTCACTGGTCTTTTAGTCATTTTTTTGCCTTCACAAACACATGGAAAACAATGAGGAAATGCAACTTGGCAACTCATAGAATCATAGAATCACAGAATGGCCTGGCTTGAAAAGGAGCACAGTGCTCACCCAGTTCCAACCCCCTGCTGTGTGCAGGTCACCAACCAGCAGCCCAGGCTGCCCAGAGCCACATCCAGCCTGGCCTTGAATGCCTGCAGGGATGGGGCATCCACAGCCTCCTTGGGCAGCCTGTGCCAGTGCCTCATCACCTTCTGAGTGAAAAACTTCCTCCTCATATCCAACCTAAACCTCCCCTGTCTCAGTTTAAGACCATTCCCCCTTGTCCCATCACCATCCACCCTCGTAAACAGCCATTCCCCTTCCTGCTTATACTCTCCCTTCAAGTATTGGATTGCTTTTCTTGATAAGAATGCTCACTTCCAAGAAAGTGTGAGATCTCAGGATAAAGTCAAAAAGCAACCATATCCATACCTGGATTCGGCCTACCAAGGAGGGAAGTTCTACCTTAAATCATCTGGAATCTTCCAGATCGTATTCTAAAGAATCAGATGTGGAAGTCCAGGCTTCACAGACGGCAGTTGGAGAATTTATCAGTTGTCTGATAAAAATAAAGCTCTTTCATTCAGGAAAAACAGATTTCCCAAGCTCTCACTTCCTACAGTGAGTAAAAATCCTACTTCCTTTACTTAAATCCACCGTTGTACTCATGTCACATTACACATTTTATAAAGCCTATCCAAATTGGCAATCCTGGAGTATGTATTTTAATCATCAGTCTTGCCCAGCACACCTCAGTGCTCATTCTGGTCTATTTACACTTAATCAGAGCAATTAAATTAAATACACAGAAACATCCTCATAAACTCTTACAAAGCTCTTCATTGCACAAACCAATACTCTTGAATAAAGCTTGGTGGATTCGTAAATGCTTAATGCTGAGAGGCATCGTGCAAGTTTTATTGGTTTTATTTGCACAACAGCAATGAACAGAAGCATGCATCCCTTCCCAATGCTCCTGCAATGCGCTGGGCTGGAATATAAACCTGCTGCAAGGAGTGGATGAGGGGAAGGTGGGAACAACACGGAGGGGTTCAAACACAGCGTGGTGCATCGTGCTGAGCAAGATGCCCGCTTTAAAAATGCTTCATGAGGGCGTTTCTTTATCCGTCCCCTTGCCACGCTGTGGGAGGACTCAGGAGGGCCCGCTGCGAGGGCATGGATGTGGTGTAAGCAGCTGCAGGAGGGCGGGATGTGCGCAGTCAGCAAAGGGAACGCTGTGGCGAAAGGAGCGGAGGAGATTTTTAAACAACTCAAAGGAGCTGTAAAGTGCGAGAGGAAGAGTTGAGCAGAGCTCTAATGCCGTTTATGCAACGCTGTAAAAGTGAGTCCAGGGATTAAGTAAAGCAGCCCTAACCGGATTTGGTCCCATAAATGTCAGCGGTGGCAGGAGCAAGTTGCAGGGCCGTTCCTTGGGCAAGGTGACTTCGCCCCCAGCCCGGCGCACTTAGCAACGAATCGCCGGCTCAGCTCCGCGGCTCGCATCGTCGCCGCCCTTCGCCAACCTGCCTGCGAGCCCGGCGTGCCGCCCCGCATCGCGACACCAGCTTTGCCCAAACGGATGCCGGCCTTCCCCGTCCTCCGCAGCCCCGAGCGTCGCCCCGACGGCCCCGATCCCCGCGTCCTCCCGGCTCGCGACCCACCGACCCGCCCCACTCACCAGGGCCGCCGTGCCCAGCAGGACGGCCAGCACCAGGCGCAGCTTGGCAGGCTGGTTCACCCCGGCCGGGATGTCGTAGCTGGGCAGTCCGAGCAGCACGGTGCCCAGCACCAGCCCGGCCAGGGGCACGAGCACAGCGAGCAGCAGCAGCATCAGCAGCACCGCCGCCGGCACCGCCATGGCCCGCCGGCCGCCCCGCGGGGCTCCCCGGCCCGCAGCGGGGCCAGGCTGCGGCCGCCCCCCTCCTGCAGGCCGACGGCGTCACGGGTCGTTTGTGACAGCTCCGCAAAGCCGCGGCCCGGGGTCATGCTGCGAGCCCGGGGGGAGGCCGTAATCTGCCGGAGGGGAGGCGCGGCGTGACCCGGACCTCAAGGATGCTCGGGGTCCGCGGGGCGGCCGGCGGTGCCTGGAGCGGCGTCCTGCGGGAGGGACGGAGCTGTGCGCGGGGACGGAGGATCTTCGGGAGGCAGAGCGAGCGGTGGTGTCATTGCGTGTCATTGCCCGGCGGTCCTGACTGCTGGAGAAAAACCACCGCCTCGCTGTATCCCCAAGGAAATCCGAAGTGTAGCGTTTATTCTGCAAAAATCTCCTGTTTCCTCAGTCTTCGGATTTGTTTTTCTTTTTTTTTTCTTAGGGTTTTCTTTTTTTTCTCAAAGTTTTCTTTTCTTGTAGGGTTTTCTTTTTTTCTTCTTCTTTTTTTTTTTCTTTTTTTTTTCTTTTTTTTTTTTTTTCTTTTTTTTTCCTTTTTTTTTTTTTTTTTTTTTTAATATTCAAGCCTGGGGTGCATTGCGCAGATCGTGGCCAGCAGGGTGAAGGAGATGATCCTCCTCCCCCTCTGCTCTGCCATGGGAGGACCATATGTGAAATACTGCATCCAATTCCAGTCTCTCCAGTTCAAAAAAGGCAGGGATCTCCCTTAGAAGGAGTACTGCAGAGTGCAATAAAGATGAGTGAGGCCAACTAGGAGCCCCATTCTGTCATTACTGTCTCATACCTTACAAAGTGCTGCTCCCTCTCAACCAATATCTTGCCCCGAGCTCCAGAGGGCATACCGGAGGCACCCAAAATTAAGTAGGAGTTGATAGAGACGTGGTTATTTCGTAGTAGGGCAGCCTTTGCTTGCCTCAGGGAGGTGTCCCAAATTGACACGGGTCTTCTGCTGCAGCTCCTCTTGCAGATGTGGTTCTGCCATGCCCCTGAAGGCCAAATCTCTTTGCTAAAACCCTCATCTCCTCCATTTTTGTTCTGCAGCTTTCTTCTAACTCCTCCCTCCATTCACTACATACGTGACATGCACTTGTTATCTAAATAAAATAAAGGCAAGCTTGCCAAATGAACATCACAAAGATCCTGACTGTAATCCACAGGAATTAGTAAATCCCAATTATTCCATTGACAATGCTGACACGGAAGCAAATCATCATTTAATTAAATCTAAGGAATCAATCAGGTGCTGATTTGATGGAAAAGGGACTGAAAAGCAACACTGGAAAGGCTAACCTGTCAATAGTGATCACCGTTCAGATTATTGCATTTGAAGTTCTACAAGTTCAAAACTGATATTGCACACATAGAGGGATATCACTTTGTTGCTGACAATTACCATCCAAGCTTTGGGAGCATCCGCTAATTTCTGAGATGCTGAAACATAACCAAGGAAAGCTTCTTCTAAAGGCCTTTTATGAATTGAACAACTCTGTCCAATCCCCTTTTCCCAGATGGGAACGACAACCCACCATACTCATACAGGCTTATTATTGCATGGAACCCATCCTCGAGGTGGCACCAGGTCACTGGGACTCCGTTGTCCTCCAGCCTCTTCTTGTACAGCAAGCCATCATCTCTTAGTACATCATACTCACAAGTTAAGATGAAGGTCTCGGGCAGCTGCTGAATTACAGCATCTTCAGCTAGCAGGGGGCACAGGTTGGGCTCACAAATTCTTTCAAATTTCTTAAAAATTTCGGCTGTGACGTCATGAGTTTTCTGTGGGTTGTATCCTCTTGCCTTAAACCTCTCAGGGATGTTGTTTGGGCTCACCCACTTTTTGTACTTCTGTCTCATTTCCGGAGGAACATGAGAGCCCTTCAGGACATCTTGCTTGTGTGATGCATCCCCATGTAGGTACAGCAAAGCAAAGAAAGCAGCGCGTTCTCGGAGTAAGAGAGGGACTCCCCGATTTTGCTGGTAGGAGGGTAAATCCATGTCCACTGCCTGCAGGCCTGGGTAGATCAGGATCTGAGCACGCAGCCTGGGGAGGTCTGCTCTGCCTGCCAGGGTCTGGCTAACAGCAGCCGCTAGATTGCCCCCAGCACTGTCCCCACAGACACTGATCTGGGCAGGATCCACCCCATAGTGCTCTGCATTCCTCATAAAGTGTATGGAAGCATGAAGGCAGTCTTCATACGCAGCAGGGTATTTGTGCTCAGGAGCTAAACGATACCTAATGCACGGAAACAAGAGTGAGATGGAAATGTAACTAGGATTGCAGTTTTCTAGCACCTTGCATTTCCCTGTGCTACCTGTAGTGTTTTCAGCAACACCAACCAAAGAGCCCACTGTCGTTCATTGTCTGCTAAGCACGTCGCCTTCCACATCTGTGGGTTGAGAGACCTGCTCAGTGGGCATGGTGGGGATGGGCTGATGGTTGGACTGCATGATCTTAGTGGTCTTTTTGACCTTTGTGATTCTGAGATTCTATGAATTATCACATAACTCATAATTCTATTAATTATCAACAGCCAGGAGGATGAAGTTGCAAAGGTGTAGCACTGCTGTGATCTTCTGAGATAAGGTTTGAGCAGAAGGTGTGGTGCAACCTCACTGCAGTTTGCTGGTGTGGATATGGGAATTCAGTCAGCCTGCACCTCACCTTCACTTAGGATATTTCCCTTGAAAATTCTGGTGTTTGGAGGGAAGAAAAGAGAAGGAAGGGAAAGGAAGGAAGGGGAGAGAAGGAAAGGAAGAAAAAGGAAGGCAGGAAGGCAGGAAGGAAGGAAGGAAGGAAGGAAGGAAGGAAGGAAGGAAGGAAGGAAGGAAGGAAGGAAGGAAGGAAGGAAGAAATAAAGGAGAGAGGTAGGGAGGGGGAATGGAGGAAAGGGGGGGAGAAAAGGAAGGGGGGGAGGGGAGGGCAGGAGAGGGGAAGGGAGGGAAGGGGAAATCACCCACTACCTTGGGCAGTGCGGACCTAACTCACCCAACAGACACAACCACGGAGCCGCTCTCTCTGGCGATGTAACGGCAGATGTTGTCATGGGAATCTGCAAGAAAAGGGTGCGTGGGCTGCCTGCTCCCATCTAGGTGCACAGCTCTGTCCCTCTCTGCCCTTCACGCCCTTCACCTCCGTTTCTCCCTCTGCCCCCTCAGCCGTATCACTTCCCTGTGAGGCAGCCCAGAGCCCCTCGCTGCCCGAAACTGGGGCCGTTCCATCCCTTCTCCCAGCTGTCTGGGCAGAATTCTCCCTCCCTACCGATGCTGCAGTAAATCCAACCGCCGCCGTGGAAGAAGATGGTGGCAGGCCTCAGGGCAGCAGATGGCACACGGGGCAGGTAGAGCCGCACCGGCACTCCGTCAAAGCGCATGTCCTGCAGGCACAGCTGCGGCTCCGGGCCCCGCTTCTTCCCTGAGCGCATGTAGCGGGTGAAGGTGATCTCTGTGCACACTCCCATCTTCTCCAAGATCTTGCCCTGTTTGGAGGAAGGGGCAGGCTGTGAGGGAGCCACAAGGAGCATGCAGACACAGGAGAGGATGCCCTGTGCAGATGTTGTGTTCCAAGGTTTTCCCAAGAGGTGCCATCTGATCAGCTTTAAAAGCACCCAATCTCCCACCAGTGTAGCTGGAAAGCCCAGTGAATGGCCTGAAAACATCATCTGTGCTAAGCTAAAGTGCAGCCAAAGCCATCTTGCTGTTCATAAATCTTTCATTTAAATGGAGTGAGGGAAGATGTGCTCGGTTTGGGCTCTCACAGATGGCTTCATCCTGACATGGTAGGCAATCCTATCAGAGATGGAGATATCTGAGATCTGATAGAAAGGATCTGACAAAAAACATCCTCTGAAGTCAACCAAAAAAAAGAAGGAAAGGAAACCCTTCATTGAAGTGTTAATGCAGCCCACAGGATTCTGGCATTTCATAGACTCATAGAATGACTTGGAAGCGACCTTAAAGATCCAGTTCCAACCCCTGCCAAGAGGTGCAACCTCACTGCAGTCTGCAACCCCACCAGCTCAGGCTGCCCAGGACCCATGCATGGCCTTGGGCACCTCCAGGGATGGGACACCCACAGCTCTCTGGAATTTCTACCTAACAGCGAACCTAAATCACCCCTCTATAGTTGAGAAACATCCCCCCTTGTCCTATCACTGTCAGATCATGTAAAAATTCAGTCCACCTCCTGCTTTTAAGCTTTCTTCAAGTACTGGAAGGCTGCATTGAGATCTCCCCAGAGCCTTCTCTTCTCCAGGCTGAACAAGCCCAGGTCCCCAAACTTTCTCCATAGGAGAGGTGCTCCAGCCTGAGCATCCTCACAGCTCTCCTCTGGACCTGCTCCAATAGTCCCACATCCCTCCTATGCTGGATGCAGAACTGCAACTGGGGCCTCACAGTAGCAGAGCAGAGGGAGACAATCCCCCGCCTTTCCCTGTAGGTCACTTTTCTTTTCCTGCAGCCCAGGATACAGATGGCCTTCTGGGCTGCAGGTGCACACTACTGGCTTATGTTCAGTTTTTCACCCATCAGGACCTCCAAGTCCTTCCTTCTCCCTAGGGCTGCTCTCAATGAGTTCTTTTCCCACTCTGAATTCATATCTGGGATTGCCTCAACAACCCTAGATATATATTTACACACATATAAACTTTTATATATATATATGTATATATTTACACATATAACCTAACAGAAAATAACACGTAAAGCTCACTTCTGTCAGAAATCATGGCAAAGCAACTCACCACAGCAGATGTAAAAACCATATGTGCATGGACAACACGAAGCTTTCCAGGTTGATCCACTCCAGGAGGGATGTGGACATTGGGAAAGTCCACCTGAAGCGTTCTTATAATTGCTAATGTGAATGAGGCAGTAAAAACCACCAGCAGTACCACTAACAGGACATAAAAAAGTTCCATTTCACTTAGCCGAAGGTGAGACAGTTTCTACACCTGTCTTTGATGCAGATGGCAAGGATGGAGCAGCCCAAATTAAAACACTTCTCTCAGGTGCCACGCTTAAAAATCCTTGGAAGCGTTGTGCAAGGTGCCAGCATGCATCACATCGGAAAAGGGACAGAAGAGAATGTGTCTGATTTCCTGTTTAGCTGCTCAATAATTGTGGGATTGATACAGGGACTGGTATCCAACATGGCACTCTTGGATTGCGGATGATAGGATCAGCTGTTCAGAGAGAGCAGTTAATTAGTGAAGTCCTACTTCGTGATGTGTTGCTATTTAGATGAAGAGTGAGCCAACTAGCGTGGAGGTTAAATCAGCTCTTGCATATGATCTGCAGCCACAGCGTACTCCTTCCTGTGCTACAGACCTTCTTTGAGTAGCTTGGAATATATGGTATTAGCAAGGGCATTTATAAAGGAAAAAGCTGCTAGTACCAGCTTCACAAACATAAATGCGTTGGCCTTATTTTGTTGTTGGAGTATTTAAATACAGGAACAAGTTTTTCAGCTTACTCATGTTTGATAGATGTAGAAACCCACGTGGAGCATCTCCACTGCAATCTGCACAAAGCCGTTCAAAGTAGCTCTGTCAAGGATTGCTGCAATTCTGATTCCATTGATCCAGGTGTGAAATATCACTGAGCTACACTTCGCCCATAGAAACATTATGGAACTTGGTGGCTGGGACATTTAGGCTTAGATACTGCACGTATAGCATATAGTAAAGGCAACACATCATTGGACTGTAATATCAGTACCTTTCTCCTTTGCCAGAACACATTTAGGCTTCTGGGAAGAGTGAAACCACGGATTGTAAGTGAATAAAATGGGCAAGACCAGATGTTGATTTAAAATTTTACAGCATCTTTAATATTTACTGAGAGAGCAGCAAGTGCCTCACTGAAATAGATCATTAAAACAGGCAGACTGCACATGAAACAGTGCTGGAAGAAACAATCACCATTTTTTCTTTTCAAAATGTCCTTTTTCAGTAGTCTTAATGTCATAATTGCTCTTTAACATAATTGCTCTTTAACTCTTGTCCTCTGATGGAATTCAGAAACATAAGAGACTCAAAGAAAAACAGTAATTTTATTGGAAGGAATAGAAGAATTTGTCTCTATAAACTTTTTAGGAAGTTCACAATACTGTCCAGACCTCTTTTTCCAGATGAAAACGACATCCATTCACTATTAAATGAGTTGATGATTCCATGGAACCCATCCTCGAGGTGGCACCAGGTCACTTGGACTCCGTTGTCCTCCAACCTCTTCTTGTACAGCAAGCCATCATCCCTCAGCACATCATATTCACAAGTCAAGATGAAGGACTTGGGCAGCTGGTGAACAACAGCATCTTCAGCTAGCAGGGGGCACAGGTTGGGCTCACAGAACCGCTTCACCGTCTCATAAACCTCAGTTGAACAGTCCAGTAACACATGTGGCTTGTAGCCCCTGACTTTAAACCTCTCAGGGATGTAATCTTCACTCACCCACTTCCTATAATTTAATCGGATATCTATAGGGATGTGTGAACCCTCCAGGACTTGTTCCAGATTTGAGGCGTTCCCGTTCAGGTATTGTAACACATAGAAAACAGCGCGTTCTTGGAATAAGAGAGGGACTGCCTGATTTTGCTTATAGGATGGCAAATTGAAGTCCAGTGCCTGCAGTATTGGGTAGATCAGGATCTGAGCACGCAGCCTGGGGAGGTCTGCTCTGCCTGCCAGGGTCTGGCTAACAGCAGCCGCTAGATTGCCCCCAGCACTGTCCCCACAGACACTGATCTGGGCAGGATCCACCCCATAGTGCTCTGCATTCCTCATAAAGTGTATGGAAGCATGAAGGCAGTCTTCATACGCAGCAGGGTATTTGTGCTCAGGAGCTAAACGATACCTAATGCACGGAAGGAGACAACAAAAGTAGGAAAAGGAATGATGCTGATGTTAAATGCAGTGCTGAAAATAGCAGTTCTAGCCACCAGCAATACCACGATTACCTTTCCATTTCTCCGTGGGTTGTCATAAAGCAGCTTGTGACTAGCAAGGCCAGGTGGTGGAGGCTGACTGTGTTGGGTCATTGTCTGTTTATGGCATTGCTCAGGTCTTGAACAACTCAGGAGTACTCAGCTGCTATCTACGTCCAGGTTCTATGGACTGACCCTTAATCATTTCATGCTTTCCATGTGTCAGATTGCACTATTTCCTTTCTGTATGTTCATTAGTACTCATCATCCAAGTAGTTGTCAATATAATGATGATAATATTAGCTTGTCATTCATGTAATGCTCCTGTAAGCATCAAGTAGTTTCTTTGAGTGAGGATTAAATAGAATACTGGCGTTACTCTCTGTTTACTATCAATTTCTAGATTGGAATTCCTAATTCTAGGAATTAGGAACATGGCCTACTTTTTCCAGTTAGATACCCAGAAGTGTTATTCAATTTAATCAGGCAATAAAATTCCGAGTCAGTCTTAAATGGCTCCAAATGAAAGCAGTGCAAATTTGTAAAATCACGCATCCCACAGAAATATTTCTCTGGTTACAGCTGTCACCATGGTCATGGAGGCTGTAAGGTGTCATTCACAGTATGGAAAATAATCCTTAAAAATGGCATGAGGAAAGACTCACCCGACAGACACAACCACCGAGCCACTTCCTCGGGCAAGAGAGCGGCACAGGCTTTCATGGGTCTCTGAAAGAAACGTTTTCATGTGGGGTTTTTTTGTGTTATTCTTTGGTTGCTTTTGTTTGTGTTTTGTTGTTCGTGGGGCTTTTTTTCATCAAGAGTTCTAATGCTGTCATTACTTAAGGCAATGAATTGCAAGGAAGAAGCCTTTTCTGTGCTTCTCCCTGCACAGCTCTGCAGATCTTTTTTGCCCTCTGATCGTCTCTTTTTGTTATGTTTGGTGCTTTCCCCTCGTATCTCATTGTCTTTCTTTAGGAAAAATCACGTGAAGCATAGCAGATATTACAGCAAGACTTAGAAGAGTGCATCTGTGGTTATACTCAAATTTCGTAACAACTACAGGTTAAGCAACTAGCAACCTTACCACTGATGTGGAAGCTGCTTTTTAAACTAAATTACAATAATTTCTTCTGTTAGACATCTTACCAACGCTTCCAAACACCCATCCTCCTCCATGGAAAAACATTACTCCTCTCCTCGGGCTGGCAGATGGAGCCTTGGGCTGGTAAATCCTTACAGGCACTTTCTCAAAGCACAGGTCCTCAATGAGGAGCTTCTGGTCTGCTCCCAGAGCCTTAATGCCTTGCATGTACCGAACAAAGCTGATCTGGCTACAGATGCCAATCTTTTCCAAAATCTTTCCCTGTTCAAACACACACACAAAAAAAATAGGGAATTCACTCAGGAGATTCTGTATTTTTCAGTGCAAAGGAACTGCGTGGGCAATGGATGAAATTATTTCTTTTAGTGTATTTGCTGTCCTCCAAACAGAAATGGAACTACAGAGTCGTTCTCACCTCTATATTGACCCTGTTGACCCTGTTTGTTGTTTTTTATACTGTGTTACATTGCAGCACACAGTTCTGGTTTATGGGACCAGTGGGCAGGTGACAAAAGGAGAACTGGCTTTTCCACGTGCTTAACTGAAGTCTTTCTGATTATATCTTGTACTGAACTATGAGAACACACATACTGGAGTTCTTTAGTACTGTCCACTACAATCAGGAATAATCCTAACTGAGAAATATACAAATATATTTATTTCATCTTAAGTAATTTGTCTCTCTTGGAGGTGCTTAAGTAATTTATTGAGTGCGTGCACGACTTCTCACATATTCTTAACACCCCTGTTAGCATCTATCATTACCTCTATCATTCTGGGTTCAGTGAGATCCTTTGTCAGCACAACCAACCAGAAATCGGGTGCTGCTAACAGCCCCAGCCCTTGTTTGCTCTTTGATCCCATCCAAACAAGCTTGCTTAGCTGCTCGTAAGTTACAAATACGTGGGGAGATGGAATTCTTTCAGCCCCTCTTGGGTGACCTCCCCCAGTTTTGTCACTTGTTTCACAAAGATCAAACCCTTTCCCAAACCAGTAGTTCAGTCTGTAATTTTATCTTCAAAACAAACACAAAACCCTTCACTCCCAAGCCCAAGCAAAGCTTGAAAGCATGCCTCCAAGGACACTGGCTACATTCTGAGCCTTGAATGGAAACAGCTTCTATTTCATTTCTACTAAGTATTCTTCTGCTTTATGCTAGGTTAGCACAGTTCACATTAGAGGCGCAGTCAGGCTCTCTAACCCCTGTGTTAGGCAGTGCTTGTGTACTGCCTCATGTAAGAGCTGGGCATAATCTCTGTGATGAGGTAGTGCAGTGTGAAGAATCTGATAAAGGTTTGTTTAGCAAAACTGAGCTCTAGATGCAACGTGCAGCATGCCTGTTATGCCTTGCATGGCAAAGTTCTAGCCTTGCATTCAGGTTCACCATTCTCCCATCACAGTCACACAAGGTTAACTTACCACCACAGCCGTGCTTATCAAAATAACGTGAATGATTCGAAGCTTCACAGGTTCATTGACTCCAGGAGGAATTTCAGAGTTGGAGAAATCAAAATTAAATGCTGCCATGACCAACAGTATCAATCCAGCAACTAAAACTGCCAGGAAAAGCACGAGGATCGTGTAAATAGCTGCCATTTTGCACAGCTGTGGACAAAGTGACCTGAAATGTCTTTGATTTGACTTTCCCTGATATCTTTGGCTTCTTACTTCCTGATTCTTAAATGCCTTTGTTTGTCAGAAGGCTGCCCTGGTGAAAAGCTTTTCTCCTCCCTTTTGCAAATACATTACTGCGTGTCTTTCCCTCTCCCACTCTCCCTCTGCATACCCCCTTAATTTCACAAAAGATAAATCAAGTTCTGAATTCTGTTACAAGATCTATGCCAGCAACATTTTGGAATTTTTGCAGGAAAGCATTCCTTGGCAGGGACAGGAGTGTAATGAATCAACTGCATTAAAATCAGTTAGAGGGTTGGAGAAAAGACATGAGGTGCTCGTATTCCTTGAGCCTGTGGCACTATCAAATACATTTCATAGAATCATAGAATCACAGAATGGCCTGGGTTGCAAAGGAGCACAATGCTCATCCAGTTCCAACCCCCTGCTGTGTGCAGGTCACCAACCAGCAGCCCAGGCTGCCCAGAGCCACATCCAGCCTGGCCTTGAATGCCTGCAGGGATGGGGCATCCACAGCCTCCTTGGGCAGCCTGTAACAGTGCATCACCACCCTCTGGGGGAAAAACTTCCTCCTAATATCCAACCTAAACCTCCCCTTTCTCAGTTTAAAACCATTCCCCTTTATCCTGTCACTATCCAACTATCCATTTCAGAAGAAGTTTATCTAGAGATGCTTGTCCCATGCTTTTCAAATCTGTAGAGGTATCTCTGTACACTGAGGGATATGAAATGCCAGCAGGAGCAGGGCAGTGATTGCCCCCTGTACTCAGCTCTGGTGAGGCCCCATCTCGAGTGCTGTGTCCAGTCTTGGACCCCTCACTGCAAGAAAGACATTGAGGCTCTGGAGCGGGTTGAAAGAAGGGCAACAGAGCTGGTGAGGGGTCTGGAGCACAGGGCTGATGAGCAGCAACTGAAGGAGCTGGGATTGTTCAGTTTGGAGAAGAGGAGGCTCAGGGGAGACCTTATTGCTCTCTATAACCACCTGAAGGGAGGTTGTGGGGAGCTGGGGGTCAGCCTCTTCTCTTGTGTAACAGTGATAGAACCAGAGGGAATGGCTTCAAGCTGCACCAGGGGAGGCCTAGGCTGGATGTTAGGAAATACTACTTGTCTGAAAGAGTGGTCAGGCACTGGAATGGGCTGCACAGGGAGGTGATGGAGTCACTGAGCCTGGAGGTGCTGAAGGAACATTTGGATTTTGTGTTGAGGGACACGGTTTAGTGAGAACTATTGGTGATGGGTGGATGGTTGGGGTGGATGATCCTGTAGGTCTTTTCCAGCCTTGGTGATTCTGTGAAATGTGTTCATTTAGCATCTCGTTTCCCCACCCTATCCATGTCCATTTAGTTAGCAGGAAGTTATTGCCATATATATGGCAATCATTGCAAATCAATCAGTAGAGAAAAAAGATTAATCTGTGGCTAGGAGAGTGCTGAATGAGCTGTAAGACATCTCCTGCAGTTAGATGGCTCTGAGTTTGGCCTTGAATTCAAACAGAGGTACTTCTCTATTCTGACTAGATAGTACATGTTCTCTTATTCTTTAGAATATAATTAAAAGAATGGGAAATAAAATTAAGTGCACATCTTTCAACTTCTCCATAGCTTCAGTATTCAGTATTCAGCGTTGTTGTTTTTTCAAATGCCTCTTGCCTAGCTCTCCCCAGGCTTAGCTCTGCAGAGTGCAGCATGAAGAACTCTTCCTACTTACATCAGCTGCAAACACTGCATTGCAATTGGCCCCATCCTCCATTGCTTGGCAATTACAGTTTTCTTTATGCTTCTCTAAACCTCTGTGGAATTATCACAGCCTGTCTCATGAGTTGGGTCACTTGTTCTTCTTTCACTGTTTCTCTCTAATGTTTTCCAGTGTTATTTTTTCTGATTTCATGCCTTTCTTCATTATTGTTAATGCAAGGACATCTAATAGCTTTATATTTGTTCAGCCAGCTTTTCCTGCTTGTTCTTTGCGTGTGTCTGGTTAAAAAGTTATCCAAAAAATTGGCATCAGCAGTAGTGCTTAAATTTTTCCCTTGTGGACAGGATGGAAATTTCAGTTGAAAGATTTCTAGTTTCTCCATTCATATATTGTTATTCTAAATAATTTCTTCCCTGGAACAAGAAGCTGGTTGTCATAAAGCCAACAACAACGACTGTTCATTTGAATGCATGGTTAATAAAACAGTAGAGAAGATTCATGATCAGGTTATCTTGTATCAAGTAAGCTTCAGTGACTTCAGGGGGGAACTGGATGAGAGAGATTGTGGATGCCCCATCCCTGCAGGCATTCAAGGCCAGGCTGGATGTGGCTCTGGGCAGCCTGGGCTGCTGGTTGGTGACCTGCACACAGCAGGGGTTGGAAATGGATGAGCACTGTGCTCCTTTTCAATCCAGGCCATTCTATGACTCTGTGATTCTGTGATCTCTGATGTCCCTCCCAACCCAACCTTTCGGTGATTCAGCATGCTTTCCCATCTGAGGAAATGCTACACCATGAAATGACAGATCTGACGAGGTAAAATTAGCAAGGCTGTGGTCACTGCCGGTGTTGCATTGCTTCTTTCACCAAGCATTTAGATTGGTTCAATTAGATTTGTTACTGGATAAGTGTTAAGCAAATGTAACCTGCTCTTAAAACTGACATTTTCACAGTACGGGTTTTTATTTTTGTTGCTGTTGCTGAAAGCATCACAACATTGCCATGACATCACAGCTCCTTGTAAGATAATGCAATGTCCCACTTCTCTAATTTCTTACTACTGTGGTCTTCAGTACTTTCCAAAGAAAAACAGAATAACAGGTGGAGCAATTCACTGAAGTGTGGGGGTTCCAATTAAAGAATCAAATCCCAAAGGAAAACATCATTTCTCAGATTCCAAACAAAATCGAGCTCATAGTAATTCCAACTGAGAACTCAGTTTCAGAAAGAAGTCTTTATTTCAAGAAAAGTGTAGTCCTTGTGCGAGCTAACCCTAGAAGTTGGAATGCATAGCTGCATTAAAATGCATATCTGACACAAGGCTTCACCGAACCTAAGACGGGTTCCATAAACATTTCCTACCTTCACCAGGGCCACAGTGACCTCCAGTTGTTGTCTTCAGCATTTCTAGGCTGGAGAGAAAACTTCAGGAAGACGTGGTTTAGTGGGCAGTACTGATGGTAGGTGGATGGTTGGACTGAATGATCTTAGAGGTCTTTTCCAACCTTAATAATTCTGTGATTCTGTGTTATTTGCCTTGACTGTGTGCCAGCTACTGCAATGGCTGGAGGTGAAGTGCCAGGTGCTCCATTTCATTGGTGTGTTTTTATTATAGTGTTTTGGTGGTGCTTTAAATAACCTTAGAATTTTTGGTAAGTAACTGCAGAATGAGAAATCAGATTCCTCATACAGTCAAAATAGAAAATATAAATCAAATGTATATGTAAAATGTATAAAACATAAATCCTTCTTTGCCAAGCATAAATTCACCAAGGATAGTGTAAGGCCTGCATCATTTTTCTGAAAAATACTTTTATAGACTGTTTATATAATTCACAGTATTATCCATTATCTTTTCTCCAGATAAAAAGGAAAAAATCCCATAGCCAAAAAAGGCTAAAATGCCATGGAAACCACTCTCAGAATGATACCAGGTTACTTGAATGCCGTTGTCCTCTAATCGCTTCTTGTATAACAGCCCATCATCTCTAAGCACATCAAACTCACAGGTCACAATATAGGATTCTGGGAGCTGGCAAATGATGGCATCTTCAGCTAAAAGAGGGGAAAATGTCATTGCTAGCACTTCTTTGATTGCTTCATGGACTTCGGGTTTATATGAAGTGTACTTCTGAGGTTCGTAGCCTCTAATCTTGAATTCATCAGGAATATTGTCAGCACTTATCCATTTTTTGTATTTCCATTTCATGCTCTCAGGAACGTGGCAGTTTTGTATGATATCTTCAAAATATGATGGTTTTCTATTAAGGTAACGAAAACAGAAGTAGATGACTAGCTTCCGAGATAATATGGGGACTGAAGCATTCTGCTGATAGGAAGGCAATTGAAAATCTAGCCCCTGTAGTCCTGGATACAATAAGATCTGTGCACGCACTTTTGGGAGATTTCTTTTATTCACCAGTATTTGGCAAATAACTGTGGCAAAATTGGCTCCACAGCTGTCACCACCAAGGATGATGAGAGCAGGATCCACGTGATACTCATCTAAATTCCTCATGAAGTATAAGGTAGCGTTGAGACAATCAGAATATTGCCCAGGATATGGGTGTTCAGGAGCCAAGCGATAGCTGGAATGTCAAAGACATTGGGGTTATTTTCAAAGTCATTATAAAAATGTGATTTGTGCTGTTGACATGGTAGTTGGGTAGGTCTTTTTATCTATATTTTAAAGTTTGCTTGCTTTTAACTCAGTGTAAATATAAACTAATGGTGTACAGCTATTTTAGAATGCATCGCCTCTAAGTACATTTCCAAATCAAAGGAAAGGCTCAAGGCAGAAATACGCAGCACAATCTGAAATAGCTGAGATTATTGGCATGTTTTTCAGAACTGTTTCAATTGTGAACCATGACCACAAATGTCTGTACATAAAAGTGACACTTACCCAACAGACACAACCACTGAGTCGCACTTCTTGGCGATATAGCGACATATTCTTTCAAAGGCTCCTAAAGACAAAGCATAACAGAGGTGACATTTTAAAAGTTAAATATTCCTGTGAAAGTGTAGATCCATATTAAGGTATTGCACACGTTCTCTGTGGAAGCCACTGCAGCAGCATGGGACCAATGAGTAACTTTTGTGCAATGCAACCTTTACACGTTCACATATTTTCTGATTATTAGTCACTGGTGGATAGGGCATAACACAGACATATGAATGGTGATGCTGGGGAAAAGAAGAAGTGTCCAGGTTGGTATCACATCTCAGCTGATGGATGACGAAAATGTCTAAGCTTGTGACAGCCATGTGATAATGCTTATGCAAAAGGCTTACGGAAATTTTAGGCTTCGAGAACTCCACTGAGTCACAAAGTGCATCTTTATGTGATGCCCTTGATCAATTTTCTTTCCATGATCAGCACATTTGTGCAGTGAATTCCATTGCCTACTTACAAAGATTTGAAGAACCATTTCTTTTTGCTCGGATATTCCATTTGATCTTTTGCTATAAGAAATGGTGACTAATCATTCCCTGAACTTCCCATGCTTCCTATAATTCTGTAGACATTCAGTGTATCTGTCTCTCCATCTTTTCCAGCCTGAAGAGTCTTAGTGCTTCAGTATGGAAGGACTTCTATCATCTACAGAGGACACTTTCTGGTACTGTTAGATCCAATTTGATGCATGGGAATCAGAACGTCATATTTCAAAACAGCATGGATTTATTACAGCACCATAAAGATCTTTCCTGTTTCGTCCTATTTTCCTCTCCTAATAATAATTCCCGACATCTTATTTGCTTTTTGACTGCTACTATGCACTAAGTCAACATTTTCAAGCAGTTATTTCCTAACATAGTCCCCAAATCATCTACCACCCAAATCAGCATATTAGTCTGCTTAGACTCCATAATTTTATTTATTAAATCAGGATCTTCAATGTGACTTCTGCACTCCATATCACGTACAGTTTTGTGTCACCTACCATTTTATTGCCCAATCCTCTGGTATCATAAAGATATTCTTCACTTCTTCAGCCGGCCACTTGCTACCCTGAGGGCCTTTGAATCATATCACCTTTCATAATAAAACCTTGTTATTGTGTTAGTTGCTTTCCTGTCGTCAAATACCAAGGGGCATGGAAGTGAAGGGTCACATACGTGTAGATATGGGCACTGTATTAAGCCAAGGCACATGATACAGCTCCTTTCATGTGCTGATTGTGCAATATGGATTGCGTTGTGAACAACAGTCCAACTTTGTGGTGGTTTTTTTTTTTCCTTCCAGCTATGGAGACTCAGAACCTCACCTGCACGTAACTGAAGTCTGTCTGTCATTGTGCCAATGGAGATACACTCTTTGAAATATGATTCTTTAACAGAAATTCTTATATGACTTTTAAATCTTAAATTTCTTTAAGTTCTTTCTCAGACTGTGCCTTTCTGTCTGTTAGATCTCCTTTGATCTGTGACCTACAGGCTGAGATACACGGATTTGTGCTCCCACCCAGAAGATGAGTACTGAGCAGAGTAATATATCTTAACTTCTGTACTTTGAGGCTCCATTCAAGCTTACGGAAAACACTTTGGTCCAGTTGAGGTCCACAAGTAAAAATTTCTCCTTGAAAAGTAATTGAAGCTTTGTTTCAAAGAACGAATCCAAAATTTATTCTTTCTGGGAACTCTATTGTCCTTTTCATCATTATGATTACCCTCAACTGCACACTAGACTGTTAATCTGTAAGGTCATTTTCAGTTAGTACTGGGTTTACAAAATCTGTTGTCATTAGGAAGAACCAGTGAGATCCTGACACATGGCTGAGGGGTAAAGATTTGGATTTGACTTTAAGTATAAAACTGGCTGGTTTCTTACTAATGCTCCCAAATGTGCCAGCTCCTCCATGAAAATACAGTATTCCTCTTCTTTTGCCAGCAGGTGGCCACTTGGGCTGATAAATCCTCAGTGGTACCTCGTCTACTTTGAGGTCTTTGATAAGAAGATTTGAATCTCTCCATGGTGGTATTCCATCCACCACAAGTCGCAATAAGCTTAAATCACTGCAGATCCCAAGCTTCTCCAAAATCTTTCCCTGTTGAAAAGAAAGAATAATTAGTGTGAAGGGTTACAATCCTCTTTAATTAAAAAAAAAAAAAAAAAAAGTCTTGGGTTTATTCTACTGCTTCCTATTTCAGGAGACAGTGCCTCATTGGAGATCCTTGAGCTGTTCTGATTGAATTGAGTGTTGCTGAAGGTTGGGAAAAAGCATCAAACCCTGTTCTGCATAGGCAGTGGTCCTTTTGCTCGTTATCTATTTTTGCATGTTTCATTTTGCAGATCTAAAAAATGCACTTCAGCTGACAATAGAGAGGGAAGGAGAGAAATAATCTTTGATTTGGAAATGTCAGTAGCAACTATGGGCGTGAGGCTGATGAAAGAACAGATTAGTAGGCAACTAACCAAGTAGGTTCTGCTAAAATGTATGGGAGCTGTGGGCTCCTGAGGTACACAAACAATAGCAGTTGCTTCTGCTCCTTAACCTGTGATGAAAACAGAACATTTCTAGACACTTTCCTGAGCAACCTGTTGTAGGGAATCTCCTCAGCAGGTGGTTGGACTTGGTGATCCCTGGAGGTCCCTTCCAGCCCCTACAGTTCTGTGATTCTGTGATTCTTAGAAGATATTTTTATATCTCTCTTATTAAAATGCATTTATTAAAATGCAAAACATGTCGTATGAAAATTACAGAGAAAATGTAATTATTTGACTATAAATCAACTCTTTCGAAGCCCAGTATCCAAATGCTGTGTGATCTGTAGAGGAAGACCTCAAGATCCTAAATGGATTCAGTGGTCACCTCCAGCCCAAGGATGAAAGTGTTTTAAAGCCAACCTATGTAGATCTAGGAGGTCATTAGGAACTTGCTTTGTGCCCATGCTTTTTTCCTCCCTAAAAATCTGTATAGAATTTCTTTGACATTGGAAATACCACGCAACTTAGGGGATGGATGGAACAAACAAGAATGTTTAAAACTAAAAATCTCCATTTTTTACATCTTTTTCACAATAATTAAGTTCCTCTTGTAATTTGAAACATTTTAATTTTTCTATCTATGGAAGCAGACATATCAGAATTATGTTAAATTCATGTGAGAAAATACACACAGATACACACACATCCTTAAGGAATGAGAGAAGCCTAAACACATCATTCACAAATACTTTTATACTCATATTTTCTGACCTAGCCATGTAAGAGGAAAGCCCAAACCATTGCTATCATTTTGTATTTGTTTTATTGTCTATGATACACAATATGTGTAGGTCTATGAATATATGTATGTGTGACTGTGTATAGTAAATACAGAATGAAGGAAAGAGGAGCAATGCAGGCTTGCTTCTAAATAAATATTATATGTACATCCAGTTCAGTATATTATATGTACATCCAGTTCAGCAGGTACACCATACATAAATAGATTTATTATTATTAATCTTCATGTGAAACTATTTTCCAAATGTAAAGCAGCTGCAGTTTGATAATACTCTAAAAAACAATTAAATAAGCTTTTAGGATTAGTCCTGCTTTATGAATTAATTTAACATTCTTTGGCTTGCATAGGGGTGCTTCTAGGCTTCAAGGGGCTGAATTGCTGCTCCCTCGTTTCTTTTTTTCCTTAAGCCATTGTCTTCCAGCCATCCTTCCAAAACAAAAGGGAAATGCCCCGCTGTAAGAAATTGAACTTACCAGCACCATGGTGGTGATCAACAGCGAATGGTAAAAGAGAAGCTTTAGAGGTTGGTCAATTCCAGGTGGCAGGTCTGAATGGAGAAAGTCATAGAACAACCGTGCCAAAAACAGCGCTGGTACTAAGACAGGTGAAATGAAAATCGCTCCTAATACTGCTAAGCTTTTATGGAGGAATGCCATTTCACTTCAATGGAAGTGAACTCCAAAACAAAAAAAAAAACAACCACCAAAAACCTGTCCTGCCTCAAGTCTTGGTTCTTGGGTGTCTCAGAGGTGTCTTCACAGCAGACTAAGCAATCCGTTCATTAGCAGAAATAAGTTTATTAATGTTGCAATACTCTGATACTCTCCTCCCTTCTTTGCTAATGATACTATTGGCAACACTAAGATTAAAAAAGGGGGAGGGGGAAATTTCCTTTTTCAAAAGTGGCATTTGAAATATATGGAATCGATTGATATCCTGAAGCTTGGTGGTGTCCGGCTTCTTGTCGGCACGTTATGGATGCCATCACTGTTGTCAGGTTACATTCTGGAGATGTGAGGACCCTCACAGCTGCCATCAAGGTCAAGAAAAATACCTCTGACAAGAAAAATACCCATATCTGCATTTATTACAAATTTTGTTTCACAGGCACACTTAATTAAGACAGCATTTGCTCTGTCTATGACCTGTGGTACGTCTCAGTGGAAAGACTGGGTTAATTTAAGTGATGTGTCCTACTTCAGCTAGGACAGAAATGCATCAATTCTGCTTTTTCCATGAGATAGGAGTACAAACTGTACAATTAGTGCTGACCTGAAGCCGTGTCTGTCAACTCAAGCCCCTGGTACATCTTTTCAGAGATTGAATTTTATGTTCATTCTTGCTTGTAATTTAACATAAAGGCATTCTGGATACATATACATTAGTAAGGAATGGCTGAAGTTGGTGGCAGCTGATTGGAGAAACCCTTTCTGTTTTCTTCATTGAATTTCATTTTCCACACAATGACAAAGTTACAGTTCCCAAACTGCTTTCCTGTCCTGGCTTTTAAAATGAAATTCCCATCAGAAAATTGACTTAATCCTTAGCTTCATTAGCTCAATATCCAAATCAAAACAACCAAGTCAGCCCGCTTGCACAACTAGAGATAAGAATGTGTGGGATAAAGCAACTGGATTCTGCACCAATATTTGTGCAATGTGCAAACCCTCAGCTGTTCCAGGTGGCAAAAACATTCACCCACAACCCTTCTATTGTTCAAGAACCATCAATGAAGTGATGTTTCAGAACAACATCTTACTGTTTTACCCTTGTAGCTGTATGCTATTGCAGCTTCTCAGTCCTTCCTCCCTACCACAGTTTCCATGCTTTCCAAAACCAAGCAGTGACCTTAGGGCTGCCCAATCCCTCTGGCAGTGCTCATATTCACAACCATCTCATGAATTTTGGTCCCTCCTATTCTGATACACATAAGTGACTTAAATAATCTGTTGCTACACATCACTTTCTTTTCTACTGATGCTTGGTCAGAGATGTTTCAAATCTTTCCATTCTGGTCAACCATTCTGCCCATGCAGATGTACAAGCAGAGGTATCTGTGATCAGTGTCAATCTCTCATAGGTTATGTTGAGCAGAGAGCACCATGTTTCCAACAGTCCACGTGGATTGGTTTCTTCAAAGCTGATCTTAGATGGGCAATCACAGACCTCTTCGTAGCCTGAGAATGCACAAAACTCTTCACGTCAGTCTGTTGTCGGGCTTATAGTCAGGCAGCTTTCAAACCAAACCAAGGCTGAAGTTCCAGGGTGGATGATGTGGACATCAGGTGGTTGTGGGCTGTGTTAGGAAATCGCTGACAATTGCAGTGCAGGTAATTCAGGAAGTGCTACAAGAGCTAATGAGTGACAGCGTGCCGGTGTTTAATGACTGAGGTGCTGATTCGATCGAGTACAGCCAGCTTTAGTAACCAAACGGAAGGCATAAAGCAAAAAGAAAAAGAAAAAAGGAAGTAAAAGCCAAACTAATAGCTGCTGCTGCTGTGTTCCTCTTTTTATTTCTTCATTTTGTTTGGTTTTAGTGTACCTTTCTAAATGAAACACTCCTGTAAATGTGATTTACCCAGCTGTGTGTATGCATCTACCCCAGATGATGCTGTAGGACATCCATATTCCTAATGCAACGTAGCTGACTTCAGTTTTACCAAGTGGAGCAGGTAGGAATCTTACTGCTCCCATTTCTGTACGCATGCAAGGGAATGACTGAAAACAGCTTAGACCTCTTCACACCTGGTGAGCCTTACTCTTCTGATGTCTGAGAAGGATGTAGTGTGTCCTTCACGGGAGCACAGTAGTCTTTAGAAATTATAGCTTACTGCATGCTAAGTTGTACTGTTTGTTAATGTGCAATGTATCTGCCTCCTACCCATCTTTCGGTGTCCTCCCTTGTTGTTATCTCCACCTCCTCACCCAAATTAGTAGCCACTCCTTCTGCACGCTGCTCTTATTCATGACTGAAAGCCACCATCTGTGCAGTCTGCCATAAATCCTGATTTAACCTTTCTTTCTTCTTGAGTCTGCTTTGAGGTATCACAGAATCACAGACTCGTTAAGACTAGAAAAAATCCTTTGAGATCACCAGGTCCACCTCCAACCCACCCCGCTGTACGCATTGCCCACATCCTCAGTGCCACATCTCCACACTGAGCACCTCTGGGGATGGTGACTCCTCCTCCTCCCTGGGAGCTGTACCAACACATTGCTGCTCTTCCTGAGAATAAATTTTCCCCAACATCCAACCTGGAAGCTCCCCTGGTGCACTTTGAAGGGTCCCAGCCCTTCCAAATGGCCTCCAGGTTCAACTTCTGCTAACAAATTCTGCTGTAAATAGCTGAACTGTGACAAAAATTCCAAGTGGAAATGATAACAAATGTTGTGTATTACATTCAGTGATGAAAAACTCAGATCTGATGTCGTTCAGTTCAGGTACATTTTTTAAATGACTCTCCAGAAGGCCTTTGCTAATGCAGTGCTTTGGAATGTGGGTGAGTTCTTGGAGCTCAGTGCCTCAGCAGTGAGATGTTCTGTTCCTCGAAATGGGTGAATCTCCTCTCCACCTGAATGGAGTCCAAATAACTGCTCCAGGTCACCAAACCAAGATGAGTCCTTTTTAAGTGCTTAGTTTGAATACAGATACCAAAACTGCAGCCAACCTTAACTTTCTGTGGCCAGATCCAAGTTATTACTGGGAGCATTGGACAATCAGCAATTGCTTGAGGCTGAGCAAAGGAGAATGTCAGGTACTGCAGCTGGGGTAGATCTATGCACAGCCTTGGAGTGTCTAAACCACTCACTGACCAATTGAAACATCTTTTGGGGGCTCATATTTTGCTCTCAGAGCACAAAGTTGTCTGTCAGGTTATTCAGATAGCATTGAAAAATCAACTGTATACTGGAATAATTAATACATATCGGTATAAAGTTCCTTTACAGTGAGAAGATGATCTTTGGAGTATTAAGTGAAACTATGACCCAATTATGAGCCCGTATCTGTAAAGAGCATGAAGCACTGGCTAATTAGTGTGTAAGATACTGTGCCTAAAAAAAGGTTCTCATTGCTAAAAGAAGCTTAGTGCTGAGATTTTACCTTGAGTACTGAAAGTTTGAAATTATCTGTTATTTAATTACTAGTCCAGTCATTAAAGGAAAGGTCTGTAGTCTCTTCAGCATGTCCTCTTTGTGGGTTTTTTTTAACCCATGTGATATTTGACAGTTGCTAACCTTATGTTTCATTCTCATGCCTTCTGTATGTTAGGATCAGTGTGCTCTTCTGTCACTTTATGGACAACATTTCCACTTGAAATGGAGGAAGGAAATCTCAAAATTAGTGGCACTGGTTCCCCATGTGCAAAGTAGTCAGCATTCAAAAGTCCATACAAACTGATTTGTCTGCCTCAAAATCAGGAAAGAATTGTGGATTTTTTGCTATTTTGATTATTCAAGTTTTATTCACTCTGAAAGGCTGTGTGGAATAGCTTTCTACATTTTCCTCTTTTTTTTTTAATTTTTTTATTATTCTTCATGAGTGTAACTAAAGGGCACTCACATGTTCTTGCAGGCTCCATTTTCCAGTTTGCTGAATATAAACAAGGTCACCACGCCAAGCATTGGAGAACATCCTTCCATTGTATCTTCTGGCTGAAGACTTTCCTTACATCATTGTCTGCAGCATTCTTTGTTTGTGATTATAGTTTAAAAAAGGCAGTGGTGGGTAGAAAATATATACAATAATGTCAGATGTCCAATATCAGAGTAAGAAATGAGATAGTTGAGTACAAGTCTGTTTACAAGTGACATCTTTATTTGAGAATTTGTCTTCCATCTCAGGAATTCATTATCGACATGAATCCTCAGCAAAGACCTAAGTTAAATGCCAAATTGCTTTTATCACAATGCAAGTAGATGTAAAAGGTTTCATGCAATTATTTGTCTTAATTGGGCATCGAGGAATAAACTGTATCTAAAAACTGAACAAGAATACTCTGATCAGAAACTTGCTTGTCCTGTTTGCTAGGGGATTTTTAAGCTCACAGTTGATCATCATTTTTAATCATGCACAATAAACTCATTCTCTTCTTCATTTAACCTCAGCATTCTAACTGATTTTACTGACAGCTGGGAATCCCAGGTTTAATGGCACTGGGATGGAGTCACCGTCCCTGGAGGTGTTCAAGAAGCATTTAGATGTTGCACTGAGGGATCAGTGGGGAAATATTGGTTGTAGGTGGACAGTTGGACTGGATGAACTTGGAGGTCTTTTCCAACCTAGGATGTCTCTCTACAGCAAGACGTTTAATGAAGTAAATCATACATATTTTGCTTACTACGGATTATCTGCCTGTCAGCTACTCTTTTCCTTTGAAAGCTGTAGGCTTATTAGTCTCCTTTCTCAAGGAAATAAACTTTGCTGTATGCTCTATCTCCATGTGTTTTTTTCTTTTTTTTTTTTTTTTTTTCTTTTTGATTGCATTAATGAAATTTCACCTAATTTCTTAATCATGTTTCCCAAAAAGAGACCTACAGCACTCAGTCTGAGGATTTCTCTGCTTCTGTATATTAATGAAGCTTAGGATGAGCTTGTGTGGAGAAGTAGCTTTGTTTGTACTGAAGAAGAATAATTTGTGATGGTTCAATATAAAGTTTCATATCATACCTTCAAAGCCTACTGCAGGGGAGCATTTATATGCCAAGTGAGGAGGAAAGCCCCACTTTAGAACATGACTTGTCCAACAGGTATGAAATGGTGACATTTCTCCTCCTCTTGACATCTCTGTTATAGTCTTCTATTTTGTTTTTGTTCCACTTCATCCCTGTTCTCAGTTTGTTGTAAACCATTTATGACCAGTGTGAACTTTGATTTTTCTTTTTTTTTGCATTTTTATTTTTCCTTCTCCCTCATTCTCATTTCTCTGCCATGGCACTGCTCATCATCCTTCTGTGGGAAAGTGCTTTCTGCTTCAGGCTGTGCAGAGACTGATATTACTGTGCATTCACATTTTTCTGTACATGTATAAAGAAGTGTATATGCATTCTTAAATAGATGTTGCATTAACCCTTATTTCTTTACAGCATCTATAGTTCTTATTATTTCCAGACCTCCTGTCTTTCCACTTCACAGCATCCCAGAGTCCCTGGCTGTTTGGGGATGGAGGCACCTCTGGGTCTCTCTGGTTGCACACCCACAGCACCAACACCACTTCCAGGTGGGTTTAGATCCCCAAGGAGGAGAACCCACAGCCTCTCTGATGCCTGTACTGGTGCTCCATCACCCACACAGCACAGAAGTACTGCCTGATATGTAGATGGACCCTCTCTCAGTTTGTGCCCATTGCATCTTGTCCTGGCACCAGCACCGCTGACAAGAGCCTGGCTCCCTTCTCTCTGCACTCACCCTTCAGATCCTTAAACACATGGAAAAGATCCCCCAGAGCCTCCTCAGCTCTGGGCTGAACATTCCCAGCCCTCTCAGCCTCCTGTCATGGCAGGGATGCTCCCGGCCCTTGGTCACCTTGGTGTGTGATGGATTCTTTCCAGTAAGCCTGGGTTTCTCTTGAACTGGGGAGCCCAAAACTGAAGGATGGTTGCAAAGCTGAGGCTTCATTCTCTTATGTCTGAGCCCACACCTTTTCTGCTTTATTCAGTTTTCTTCAAGCTTGTCTCAAACTCAGCTTTCATCAGATATGTCATGGGCCATCTTGTTGTGCACTTAATTTGTAGATCCATCCTCCGTTACTTCCCTCAAGTTGTCCTCAAATCTCAATTTATTTATTACTATTACCAGAACTTTATTAAGCCAAACTGCACTGTGAAACATTAGTCATGGGTACCAGACCTCTTACGAATAGAGGAGAAAACTGTGAAATGGTGGTAGACAAAATCAGATGATGTTATCTTTCTTCAATCATCAGTAAAAATGACCTGAAAACTCTCACAAAATCAATTTCATGGGTAAAAACCAGGCAGAGCCAATGCAGAAATTTCAGAAGATGTTTTAACCAAAGGAAAACTGAGAGTATTTTTTAAAAAAAATCTTTGCAGGGAGAGAGAGATAGAAATCAGGAAGTGAAAGCAAATAATGGAGGTTTACATCAATCTTAGAAATTTTGTTATCTTTTCCAGGCCTTTAATTCCAGATTGGAATGTTGCCACCTTACTATAAGCAGCCAAGAATATTGTTCCATGGAACCCCTCTTCCAGATGGCACAAGGTCACTTTTATACCATGATCCTCTAATCGTTTCTTGTACAGCAGTCCATCATCTCTGAGCACGTCGTATTCGCAGGTCAGAATGAAGGTCTCAGGAAGCTGGGCAATGACACTGTCTTCACACAGCAGTGGTGAAAACAAAGGCTCAAGAAAAGGCTTGGCCAGCTTGTAGATTTCTTCTGAGTACGGTGGTGGTGGTCCTGGAGGTGTGTAGCCTCTCATTTTAAACTCATGAGGGATATTATCAGCACTCAGCCATTTCTGATACTTCTGTCTTCGCTTTTGTGAAATATGGGAACCTTCAAGTAATACATTTACAGCAGACAAGTCTTTATTGAGATACTTCAAACCAAGAACAAGGGTTCGTTCCCTTATCAAAACAGGAATTTTGGCATTCTGCTGATAAGAAGGCAAATTAAAGTCTGCGGCCTGGAGAAAAGGATATATTAAGATTTGTGCTCTCAGCTTTGGGACATCTTTTCTGTTCACCAGCGCTTGGGCAACAGCAGCAGTCAGTGTCCCTCCACTGCTATCTCCACAGACAATGATGCGGGCAGGATCCACTCCATAATCTTGTGCTGTCTTCATGAAGTGAATGGTGGCAGTGAGACAGTCCTGGAATTGGGTTGGATATGGGAACTCAGGAGCCAGGCGGTACCTATGTGGGAACAGAAGGGTTTCAGCATGGTCACATCTGCTGAGTGGACCCACGCTGTCTTTTCAATCGTGCATTCATATATTTCATTGTGAAGATGGGAAAATATCCTGAAACTATAATTACAACAACAGAAATTATAGTAATTATTGCTTGCTGTGTACGAGGGCTGCTCCAAAAGGAATGCCTCCTATTTTATGATGTTGGCCCATGGCATTGGATGCAGATGTTGGTGGGTGGCAATAGAGGTTGAACCTTCCCACCAATATGCCAGTACATTTTGTTGCTGTGTGACAGATGGCAGCAGAGGGGCAGTCTGACATGGAAGTGCACATGGATCAAAGGGGTGGTGTTTAATTCCTTCATTCAGAAAAATGACATCCCACTGACATTCATTGACGCTTGCTGTACATTTATGGAGGTGGAACAGCAGATGTGAGAGCAGTGAGGGTGGGGGGTGCATTTCTGCAGCAGTGGTTGTCTCCACTGGAGCAGATTTTGATGAGCACAGCACGCAGGCTTTGGTTCATTGCAGATGAATGCGTAGCTCATGGTGATGACTATGCTGAAAAATAGCGTTCTGTAGCTGAGAATTTGCTCTATCAAATCATGTTACTGTGCTCTTTGTATCTCTTGTAGTTACCATGGAAATAAATAGGAGACGTTACTTTCAGAGCCATCTTTATTTACTGCTTTTAGTGTTTGAGGGAGCTCAGTGCATTATCCTCTCTTTGGAAAACATATCTTTAGTTATTATGTTTTAGGTGACTGAGGAAATGAGTTGAGCTGTCTGGGCAGCCATGCTTCCAGCAGAGTTAATTACACAATGTTGGTTTCAAGTTATGTGCATGGCTTTAGGAAATAAAACCATCCACATCCAATGGTAGCTACAAATTATTCCGATGGATTTTATTTGGAAATTAGCAAATGGGGATTAGTGAACTAATTCTTTCTAAGAGTCATTAGTGCTAGTGAAACACGTGTGATCATTAAATACAAGTGCTCTGTGTGGTTTGCAGGGAGTGTGGGTTGCAGAACTAATGCATTAAAGAGCTAGGAACCCAGGGGGAGACAGGAGGACGGTGTGCTTGGATTTATCCTACTTACCCAACAGACACAACCACTGAATTGGTTTTCCTAGCAAGAATGCGACATGTTCTTTCATAGGCCCCTGTTTAAAGAAAATAATAATGATAAAAATATATTTCAGGGGAATTGTAAGTTGCTTTAAAAGTAAGTCAGAAGAAAATATTCTCAAGACTTTCTCTCTGTTCTGTGGTCATAGCTTCACTGTAAATCTCCCACAGCTGGTGTGATCTAATCTGAACATTGCTCACAGCCTTGTTACGTCTGTGTAAAAAAGTTCTTATGAACTTCTCAACTTTTCTCCTAAGCATAAGGGAGAAGAGAAGCGATCAGAGGATTGGAGGTGCACAAGCTGTATAAGGATAATGTAACAGAATGCCTGCTACTCAGAAATGAAATTGTCCCGTGTCCTGACACAACTTTTTTTGATTTCTCATACTTAGCCTCCTCCCTCTTCTCCTCGTTTGATAAATGCCCCATCAGCTCAGTAAGCACACAGCACGTTTAGTTACAGTGTTTACATGACTTACGAATGCTTCCAAACCGTCCAACCCCGCCATGAAAGTAGAGGACTCCTCTCCTTTGGCCACTGGTTGATGTTTTTGGCTGGTACAGTCTTACTTTAACCTTTTCAAAGATTAAGTCCTTGATAATGAGACGTTTATCTTTTAGTGGTGGTATTCCATCCATTATAGCTCTGAGTAAACTGACTTCTGACATGATACCAAGTTTTTCTAGTAATATTGCCTGTTAGTAAAGGAAAAGGAAACACAAATTAGCTCAAATGTTAGAAATGTTGGGTAACAGAGTGTTGTTTTACAAATTATCTCATTCTTCAGTGGTGAAATCCTGGCTTAGTCTCTATTAATGGAATAAATCTATTTATAGGCTATTAATAGGAGACAGAAGTGTCAAATACTTCATACAATCACAGAATCATAGAATGGCCTGGGTTGCAAAAGGTGCTCATCCAGTTCCAACCCCCTGCTGTGTGCAGGTCACCAACCAGCAGCCCAGGCTGCCCAGAGCCACATCCAGCCTGGCCTTGAATGCCTGCAGGGATGGGGCATCCACAGCCTCCTTGGGCAGCCTGTTCCAGTGCCTCACCATCTGGGTGAAAAACATCCTCCTAATATCTAACCCAAACCTCCCCTGTCTTAGTTTAAGACCATTCCCCCTTGTCCTATCACTAGCCAATACTTCCACTTGTTAGGCTTTAAAGCAGCCCTTAAAAGAACGTTTTTCCATAGCATCTTCCACAGCCAGCTCCTGAACAAGGGTACTTCTGATCCTTGACTCCATCTTCACATACTGCAGTGCTTCGTACCCAAACACAGTTAGACTGGATGGTTTGTTGGGTTGCCATTATTCCTACATGTGTATTTCAAAGAGAATTCTATATACAGCTTGTGTCTTCAGATCCCATTGTGAGAGTCTTTCATCTCGCATTTAAAGACCTCAGTAGTTCAGCAATGTGTCCTGTGAAGGTTGGTGTAGGTATCTCATTTTGTGCCATTTCAGGAGCTGATCCCCCTGTGCAAGAAGGATCTTTTTGTGGTCTGACTTTATTCCCATTTTAGTTACTTCTACTGATCTCCTGCATGATAACCATGGGATCTTTAATTTGTTTCTTTAATCCTTCACTCCCCTCTGGTCTTGTTTCCTCACACTAGTGCTTTTGTAACAGTAAGGGTTGCACCTGTAATTAACTGCATTGTTTGTATGTTGTCTTGGAAATACAAAAAAGGGCAGAAGAGTCCATATCAGCTGCCGTGCTTAATGCTGACAGCCTGACAAGCAACTGTTAAACCCGTGATACTTTGACTGATCAGCTTTCATAGAGATTGGCATTTGTTTATATTGCTCTCATTCACCTCACTGTTAGCTCTGAGTATCTGCTGTGGATTACTGCAACAAAGTACAGCTATCACATATAACAGGGCATTTGAGCTGGAGGGGACCCTGAAGGCCATCAGGTCCCACCCCTGCACTGAGCAGGGACACCCACAGCTTCATCAGTGCTCAGAGCCCCTCCAGCCTGACCCTGGGTGTCTGCATTCCACTCCATGATGCAGAACATCAGTTATTGGTCAAGACATGTAATCTTCATAGTTATTTCTGGTAATATGCAAACAACATTTTTATCTGGTGGAGTTGTTTTAAATTGCACAGCAAATAGAAGCTCCATAAGAATCAGCAGCGTTGGCATTTTTGCTTTCAAGTCCTTTTTTTAGCTCAGCCTCTGCCATCAGTGCATGGAGTGCCCACCAGCAGTGATTCACAATGCAGTGCTGTGCTCCAAGAGGAAAGCAGTGTGAAAGGCAGAGAGGAACCCAAGCTGGTTAGAAGTGGGAGTGCAGACACATGCCTGGGCAGAGGAGCAGACCTGCAGCAGCATGCAGGAGGCGATGGCTGTGCTGACTGCAGTGTTAGAGCCCTTTCTTTTCCTCACACAGGTACACAGACAGAAGTTACGTGTGTTGCACGCTGTGCCAGCCCCTCTGCCTCACTCATTACTAAAAGAAATTGATTCCAAGAAGTTACAGAGCTATTAACACAGTAGGTAGTGTAATGTAATCAGCCCCTCCGTGTTTGCATCTCATTGTTTGCAACTCAATTTCCCAGATGGAGTTAGTCCTCTGGCTACCTCTAAAACCTGTCAGTTTTTCTTCTTATAGACCAAATTCTAAACCAACACTGAAAAATAAAGAATGGGTAGATATTTCAATGAAGAAATTTGATTAAGACATTCCTTATTTAAGTATAACCTCAGAGGTGAATACAGATAGTTCCTCAGACAACTTATTAGATTGTGCACCGTTACATCAAGCTGTTTTGTCTCCAGTGACTTCACGTGCATTTTTTGTCTAGATCTACCATAGCAAACTTTAATTTTCCCTGCAGTTTTGGTGGCCATTCCTGGAGAGGACCTGGCTCCTTTGAACAGCAACAACCAGAGCTCCTACTGAGTAGACGTCGCATTGTGACTGGTCAGTGGTGGGGGTGGGCTGCTGGTTGGACCTGGTGATCTTAGAGGTCTTTCCAACCTTAATGATTCTATGACTTTATGACTCAAACTTTCTTGCATTTATACTTTTGTTTAACTACACATTAATCGTCTTGCCTCTCTGTTCCTGTTTTTCCTTGGCCTCTCACTGACCAGCAGTGAGGATACGAGATGGTAAAATCAGAAGCTGAGAACTGCATTAGGGTTAGGGTTAGAGTTACCAGTGAGCTTCTAAATTCTGCAGTTTGGCCTGCTGCATACCAATTGCACAAAGAACAAACTTAGATGGAAAAAGAGTGTGCACACAGCGTTTGGAAAACGTGGAGTTCCACCTATAGTGCAGTAGGTGTAAGAAAACTTTGTGTGACTTCAATTCCTGTCCTGTTTTCTTGCACTGCTTTGTATCACAGCATCGCTCAGGGCTGGGTGAGGCACCCCTCAGGACTCACACTGAGTCACATTCTCAGGAACTTACTGGCTGACTTCAAAGAAAGCTTAATAAGCAGTGTAGCAGGGAAAAAGAACAAGATAATAACAGCAGAACATGGAATTTCAGTGAAATGTCATGCACAACCCAAAGAAAGTGAATGTTTCCCTTTTGTCATTTAAAAGGCTAAAAGAAGCTTGACTTAGCCATCATAGAAGTGTTTTTTAAACTCAGAATAGGAAATCACACAGACACTGTGAAGGAGAAAAGTGATGAATGTAGCAGCTGCCCTTCAGATGGCTCAGAAGTCATGCATTTGTAGGAGAGAGCTGAGCTCAGTGCAGCCTTACCCCTTCCCTCTTATGCAAAGCAGAAGTTTAACATATATCGTGCAGCAGCTGTTTGAGGCTGCACAATTTAAAAGCTAGAACTGAAGCCATCAGGAAAAATGAGGTATTATGCTGACTGCAGTTTATTTTTTTGTATTGCTTGCTTTAGTGCTGCACGGCAAGCAGTGGGGTTGAACCACAGGTATCCACAAGAGTGCTCCCATCACCAAATAAATCCAGCTCTGTACTTGATATATATCGATTCCAAAACATTTCACCTATCCCTTATCCCTCTATCAGAAATCAAATTTAAAAGGTAGCTTTAAGCAAAGTGAACTTACCAGACCGAAACCAAAGTTCATGATGTAATGAAAAGCATAAAGCTTTTTGCGCTCGCTGAATCCAGGTGGGATGTTTGCTGTGGGGTGTTCATAGTAGAATCCCATTGCCACAACTAGAGTCAAAACAAGAAAAATGGTGAAGAGAAGTGCCATCTTGCTGCACTGTTAGGAGTCAAATGGAAGAAGCAGCTCCTTCCCCCTCTGACTTTTGCAGTATTTCTGAAGGTAAAGGCACAGGTTTGGCAATTCCCTTAGAATCCCATCATCCAGCTTTTAAAAATCCCAATAGGAAGGTGAAAGCATGTGGCAATCAAACCATACAATTAAATAGACAGTAACAATTAGTCACGAGGGAGGCTTGCATAAGCAGTTTTTCATATTTACAACTAACATGTTTTGGTTCTGTGCCCATTACCGTATGTTCTTGACATATCATCAGTGTTACAAGGAGATAAAACTTATTACATCTCTCCCTATTGCTTGAATACAGTCAAGCCTGTCTTATTTCTGAGTTCAAGTGGGACAGGATTTCTTAGTAATCACCTTCAGAGCTGTTTGATTTCTTATTTATTGTGCCACCACATCCTCCTTTCTCAGACCCCTGGTGAAATCTAGGTTTCAGCATTGCAGATGTTCCTCCTCACCTTTTATTTGGTGCTGGTCATACGAATTACTTGTTTGCTTATGTATCTATACACATACACCTCTATCAAGAATGTATTTACCCTATTCTTGATCTTTCAGCTTAGAATGGAATCTTTTTAAAGCAAGGATAGTATTGAATGTTGATTTTTGTATGTGCTATGATCTCTTCTCTAGAGCATTCACATATGTTTTATTATTGCTAAAATAAGAATAATAATGGAGCAGCTGACACACAGGCCAGAAAAAAAAATCACTGCTGGTAAAAAGCAGAGGTGATTCCATTGGTAATATTTAACCCTGTGAATATCTGACAGCATCAGTTCTGAAGGACATTGGAGTGGTAAAAGCATTATCAGATGCAGATTTGCTCTGCTGAAGCCAACAGAATTGGGTTGATTTTTCTTAATGTTGGATTTGAGACGTGCTGTGGAGACTGAGAGCAAATGATGCATGACAGTTTTGTGTGAAGAGGTACAGAGAATGATTAAATCATCCTGTTGGAAAAGACCTCTGAGATCATCCGGTCCCACTGCCCCCCTACCACCACTACCTTCCGTTCTGGTTCTTGTTTTCCAAACCCTGCCCAGTCCAATCCAAGGCGTTGCTGTCACACTGCAGAGCTCAGCCAGCACTTTGTAACCACACATGATACGTAGCATTTAGAAGATTAATTTCTGGTAGTGCAAGGCAATAGCTAATAGCATGCAAGTCATTTCTAGGTAGTTAAAAGCATCAGTAGGAACTCTCAATTTTCAGATCAGCATGATCTTAATGTATTTCCTAACGTATCTCATTCACAAAGGCCAAACAGAATATTTATCCAGCATCCCAGGGACAACCAAAGCTGTGAATTAAATCTTACAGGGGTTTTAAATGAGGTTAACCTATGTGCTTTTTGCAGAGATGAATATCAGAGCAGTTTAGCACCAGAGTCTATGAACTGTGCAGCAAATCCATTTGCAGTAGCTCCCTTCTTTGTGGCTGTCTGGGCTCCTCACCTCCAGCTCAAAGCCAGGTTGCTTTTTGGGATGGGGCTTGCTTGACTGCTGTTGTACGCTGGCACACAGTGACATCTTTGATTCTAGCAGAACTAGGAGCAGTTGCAGTCTGAAGCACCAATGATTTGTTCCTCCTGCACATCCTTTCTCCAGCAGATGAAAGTACCCACTGCTACGCTTGGTTGCTCAGTGACTTTTTCAGCAGCCTCTTGGTTGAGCCTTAGGTCTCTGCACTCTGTGCCGTGATTATGTTGCTTACAGATGTCTTTCCAGGTATAAATGTAACTGCAGATGGTGAGAAATACACCTAGTCTTGACAGTTTCAGGACTAGAAGCAAGGCTTGGACACCAGCAGAATACTGTGTTCTGTATGTGCCTTCCTCTTGCGCATGCTCGTATTCCCCAGTACACAAATCATTAGTGCCAAGATTTAAACCCCAAAAGTCAGTAAAATGAGGCCTTTTCAGCTCATAAGGTGTAATTTGGGAACAGTGCCTTTACCGAAGGCCAAAACTGTGAGTGCAACAAATTCTCCCTCTGCAAAGTCGTGGTATGGATGAAACGAATGCATGAAGTTTCTCTTTCCAAAAGAGAGTTCAAGAGATAAGTTTCATGTTAATGTACATCTCAAGGTCAGTTTTACTCAGTGCACCCTAAGGCTTTAGAATATACAGTCTGTGACCTGCATAGGAAAAAATAACCACTCACATTTAATTCCTGACTTCAGAAACTGTTTATTAATTGGAAAGAATAAACAAGAATGAACTTAAGTCTAGAGCCTGAGGATTCACTCTCTAAGAAGTTTATTCCACATTTTGCTTCATCTCCCCAAACTATTCATGTTATCCAACAACTCCTCTTCAACTTTGGTTTCCCAACATCCCATTCCCAATCTCTCTTCACCAGAGGGTTGGTTTGGTTCCTGTTTGTTTATCCTTTCTTATGGAAGCTGTGTCACCCAGCTCGATAAGGGCTGCTGGTGAAAGGCACGTCGCCTGTGGCCTGGAGATTGGGACACTCTTGGGAAATTGAAGCAGGAAATTCAAACTCGTCAAGTCTGATGTGCAAATTGGCTTTCTCACAGCTTGGACAAGAGCATTAGGAAACAGCATTGCACAAAACTTGGTTGCAGCTACCTTCTTTAGTTTTTAATAGTGAAAGCAATTAATCAGCTTTGCTGAAGTCGTGCTGTCCCAATGACAGGTGTGGCCTAACCGTGCCCATCAGATGTGGCCCCTGTGGCAGCACCTGTGACAGAACCATTGTTCTGAGGTTCTTACCACCACTGTTCAGCTGGTTTCAACCTGCTTTGGTGCCTGTCCTTATGGAAGTCACTTTACCAAGAGCTGTAAGTCTTGGACCCCTCACTGCAAGAAAGACATTGAGGCTCTGGAGCGGGTTGAAAGAAGGGCAACAGAGCTGGTGAGGGGTCTGGAGCACAGGGCTGATGAGCAGCAACTGAAGGAGCTGGGATTGTTCAGTTTGGAGAAGAGGAGGCTCAGGAGAGACCTTATTGCTCTCTATAACCACCTGAAGGGAGGTTGTGGGGAGCTGGGGGTCAGCCTCTTCTCTTGTGTAACAGTGATAGAACCAGAGGGAATGGCTTCAAGCTGCACCAGGGGAGATTTAGGCTGGATGTTATGAAATACTACTTGTCTGAAAGAGTGGTCAGGCACTGGAATGGGCTGCACAGGGAGGTGATGGAGTCACTGAGCCTGGAGGTGCTGAAGGAACGTTTGGATTCTGTGTTGAGGGACACGGTTTAGTGAGAACTATTGGTGATGGGTGGATGGTTGGGGTGGATGATCCTGTAGGTCTTTTCCAGCCTTGGTGATTCTGTGATTTCTGTGATTTCTGTGACTCTTTTGGATGTGTTAACTGGGTCTGCACATCACAGCAGCCCGCCAACAACCCAACATCACTGTTAGAGCTTCCACGTGAAAGCTCTGTGCTGAAGTCTGGATAGCAGCAGGAAAGGAAACAAACTGGTTAGGTACATAGGGCAGTTAGGAAATGGTTTTTCTTGGGTACACAGAGGTACACAGAGTAATACTTAATGCTTGAAGCACTGATAAGCACTGATAAGAAGCATGGAGGAAAAACCAGAAGAACAGAAGAACACCACCACAACTGGGGTGCTTTCCACCAGGTAAAAGGTTAGAGGGCATGGTGGGGATGAGTTAATGGTTGGATTTGGTGATCTCTGTGGCCTTTGTTGCTGGCCAGGGAAGGTGGTGGAGTCACTGTCTGTGGAGGTGCTGAAGGACGTGGTCTAGAGCAGTCACAGGCATGGGTAGATGGTTGGACTTGATGACCTTAGTGGTCTTTCCAGCCTTAATGGTTCTGTGATTCCATGACACACCAGGTGGGAGGCGATGCCTCTGCTGGGAAAGGGCTCTTGCTGAAGGTGCTCCTTGAGGTCTGTGGAGCATGAGGGCCATCTGGTGCTGGAAAGCTGAATTGGAAAGCTGAACGAGCCAAGTGAAACTCAGCAGCGCCTACTGCCGTTGGCTGTAAGCTTGGATACGAGGTGCTGACAAGCTCAGATTTGTGTGTGCCTACTTGTATCCATCAGTATTTCTTTGCATGCATGACTTCTTGCCATGACTCCATGCCTGCAAAGGCATTCGTGTGCATAACTGTAGGCACATTGCAAGTTTGCACTTGTGTTTAAGTTCTTGAAGATGTGGACTGTGGAAGGGGCATGCTGTCAGAAAGTATCTGAATAAAGAGGATAGGAACAATTTTGCTGTGCCTTTCTCTAGAAAATAAAAAAAAATATTTAAACGAATTAAAATTTCCAAAGCTGTGGAAATTATCATATGTGATTTATATGAGTGAGCTCATGTGAACAGATCAGGTATTTGTATGAACAAGCAATCTAGCTTAAGAATGTAAGGTAGATCTATAATTAATCAAATTAGAGGACAGGAAGTTCCCTGGACGCAATGAGATCGTTCTGCTTTCTAGATTTTAGAGAATATTGGAGTCACTACTGAAAAAGAAAAATGTACTGAAAAAGTACATTGTTTCTGTACTTGCTCTTCTCCAGTTACCTGTCTGCACCACTATGACTGTAATTCCCAATACAGATTAGAATGCATGTGTTCAATATGGCTAATAATATGCAGGCATTATAAACCAATTAATATTTATATTAAATCAAGACCTGCAGGTAAAGACTATGGAAAAATCTCAATAGTGGACCAGTGCAGAGTTTGAACAGTGGTCCATAAATGATAATGGTCCAGATGGTGAACAGTGAAAATATGTGTGGACTGCTGAACTGACCTGAAGCATAACACACTGCATTGGATGAGGTGGTCATCTCATAACGTGTAATGCACAAGGTAGAATTGTAGGGACATCTTCAGCTCTTTGTAGAATGTGCAAAGTGTTCAAAGGGTAACAAAACAGCCTTGGTGACCAAGCAGAGGAGTGGATTTCAAAATGAAGAGGACTCTGCTGAACAACAATGTGGGATGGGGTAAGAGGCTCTCTAACAAGGAACACATTGTTTGAGTAGAGGGTTGTGACAGCTCACAGAAGTCTTTGCTCAGTGCAATCATTGCCTGGGAGGTGGGGAAGCAGCAGAGAAAACATTTTAGAGCATTGCATATTGGCATATTCGAGAGGCTTTTCTAAGGACCACAAAGATGCTGATGTGATATTTAACATGGCAAAAAAAAAAAATAACAAACAAACAAACCAACAACAACCAAAAAACAAAGCAAAACATTGCAAAAGTTAATTATCAGTCATGTGGTCATTTCAAAATAGTAGAATGGTGAAAAGGATTAAGAACATTACAAGCCAACATTACAAGGCTGCACTTGTTAGTCAACACCGTTGTTCAAAAGCTTTATTGGTGCTATTTGCTTACCAAGAAATACAGAACATTCTCCTCTATCCACTCTGCCACATTTGGTCCCATCAGCACGCTGATCAAAAAGTGGAGAAAAACCAAGTGGAAAACTTAAGACAAAAAATGTGCAGAAGATTTTGTGAAGGAAAACTATTATTTTAAGTGAGGTAATCAGATGGGGAAACCTATCATCAAGTTTACTTAGGAGAATGAGGTAAGGTAACCTTACAAGAGCTGGCCACAGCCTGAGTGGACTCAGCGGTCTTCTGGGGGCTTGGGGAGAGTTGAGAAACATACACAGAAAGTTATATTTGGAGGCTCTTCTATTGATTTCTTGAATCTTTGTGTGTGTGCTTGTTTCTTAGCTTTGTGCTGTGTGCAGGATGACAGAAACGAGTGCCCGTAATGCTCAGATGCAAAGGCAGCTGTTTAGAGAGGCTGGGCACCAGTGAGCAATGTGTCACATGCAGTGTTGTTGAGGCCTTTGAACTTGTGCTTCAGGTCACTTTGGTTACCAAATTCTCTTGCTTCAGACAGGAGGAAGGACTTCCATTCCAGAAACTTTAGAAACCACATTTGGGAATCAATGAAAGGACAGTTGTGAAGATGCCACGTTTGTAATAAATTGATCCTGAATAAAGATAAGCCGATGACTGCCAGGTTTGACTGAAGTTCATACAGACATACCTAAGATAACTGTGAGTGTTCTTGTGCAGGTAGCAATACTGCTGTGGCAGAGCAGACATTGCCATGGATTAACTGCTCCATGCAAGCCAGCATTTTGCACTGCTTTTGTAGCAAATCCTGGTGCACTTCTGGCTCAGCTTCTACCACACACCAACTGGTGAGCCAGCCTTCATAGTCAGGTCAGAAACCAAAATGACTTGCCAACTTCACACTAAGTCCTATTATCAAAACAAATCCTGTAATCCTCAATCAGCACAACTTTGTAAGCTTCATCACATTGTTTACTCCTGGGAGAATTTCGTTGTTTGAAGAGTAAATTACTAACACCAGCAACAGGAAAAATGGAACCAAATTCCTATTGTGTCCATAGAGCACAAAGAAACACCATTTCGTTTTGCAGAGAACACAAGAATTCACAAGTAACTACTGGTTGCTCCAGAGGTTTCTAAGTGCTACTGTGTCACCACATTTAATTAATATAGTGACAGTGTGAAGAATTTAACCCAGCATTTTCTTCCTACTCACAGTTCAGCTGATGGAAAAGAAAGATAACTCCCTGCCTTCTTTCCACACTTTTATCTGCATGGCTATTACAAGAGCAAAGTGATTGCATAAGAATGATGAAATGTTTTACAATTCTTAGGCATTGCATGACCAGCTCTTTTGACATGCTCTGGCACTCAGCCAGGCATCTGCGTTTATAAATGTGGATCTGTCCTAAAAAACAAATCTGTGCTCATGTTGCAATTCAAAGGATTCTATGGTTATTATTTTTCCTTTGCTTTGGGCATTAGCAGAAGGTATTCTTGCCGTTTTAGTGCTGTTTCTGAATTTACCCTCAAGGTCTCATCTAATAACTGCATTATTAGTTAAGAAAAATGCTATATCTGTCTCCCTGAATAGAAGCAAATGCCCCTCAGAAAGGAGCTTCACAGATTACAGCTTAGAGGACATTCAGTGATGTTTGTCAGGTTCCACTTGGAATCATTGAGCTCTAGCATTGTTTGTGTTGGAAGGAGCCCTGAAAGGCCAGAAAACCCTTCCACATCACCACTCTCAGATACTCACACGGAAAGCTCCAACAGCTTTGACTTCTGTTACTCCCTTCTGTGCCACCCACTGTGCTGTAAGCTAAGATCTGCAAGTACACTCCAATCCTCCATCAGGTTTTACAGCCAAGTCCAAACCCATGGGCTGAATATGCCTATAAATCAGTGGTAATCGCTGCTTGTTTCAGGGACTGTGAGCAAGTCTTTACCCTCCAGAGGCTTTCAGGCTTTCATTTTATCTGTATTCTCATACTGCTTTTGTGTGTATGATACATTTATGGTCATTTATGTATTCCAGGGTTTAAAGTGTGTTTTTCTTTATAAATCATGAGCTTTTGTTCTTTGACAAAAGAAGAGAACACAAATTCTTAAAACAGAAAAAGAGAAGCAAAACAAGGATAAAATGTTAGTTAATGGATAAAAACAGAAAGGAAACCACATCGTGCTTCCAAGAGGAGCAACTGAAAGCTAGAAGTCAGCAGATTGCACTATCGTAAGTTATTACTTCTTGATACTGAGTGATTAACTGAAACGCACTCGCTCTGCATAGTAGTTCAGTGTATTGAAGGAGACATTTTTAACAGCCTTTTATAAAGTTTACAATGTGATCCATTATCTTACTTGCTGAGGGAAAAGAGAAAATGCCATAACCCAAAAAGCACAGCACACCATGGAAGCCATCTTCAATGTGGTGCCAGGTCACCTTGATATTGTTGTCTTCCAGCCGCTTCTTGTACAGCAGCCCATCATCCCTGAGCACATCGTGCTCACAGGTGATAATACAGGTGTCAGGTAGGCAGCCAACAACAGCATCTTCTGCTAAGAGTGGTGAAAACCTTGTCTCAAACATTTCTTTCGTTTCCTCATGGACCTGGGGTATGTATGAGGCAGGTAATGGTGGCTTGTAGTCCTGTTTAAATTTCTCTGGGATAAGATCTGGATCTATCCATTTCCCATATTTCAAATTCATGCTCTCAGGAACGTGAGAACCTGCCAAGACAGCTTCCATCAAAGAGCAATCCTTTCTCAGGTACATCAGAATGAAACAGACCATCCGTTCCAGGGACAGCAAGCCAATGGAAGCACTCTTCTGATGAGAAGGCAGGTTGAAGTTCAAGCTTTGGAGGAATGGATAGATCAAGATCTGGGCACGTATCTTCGGGATGTCTGTTCTGTTCACAAGTTCTTGGCAAGCAGTTGTTGCAAAAGTGCCCCCTGCGCTGTCCCCACATACAATGATCCGATCGGGATCCACGCCGTAGTTCTTGGCAGTCTTCAAAAAGTGGATGGTGGCAGTGACACAGTCCAAGCTTTGGGTTGGGAAACTGTGCTCAGGAGCCAAGCGGTACCTGGAAGGTATAAAAGACAGCACTTTCTACATACTTGTGTGCCTGTCAATTGCTTTATTCTGGCATAATTTAAGAGCACAGATGCTTATATAGTGTAGTTCCACCACCCACGTTTTACAAACCCACACATTTACTCAATTTGTGGCCTCTGTGTTTGTGCTTGTGATCAAAGTTTGTGCCAGCAGTGCTGTCTGCAGTTCACAGAATCACAGAATCACAAAATGGCCAGGGTTGGAAAGGACCTCAAGGATCACGAATCTACAGCGCCCTGCCACATGCAGGGCCACCAACCTCCACATTTCATACCAGCCCAGGCTGCCCAGGGCCCCATCCAACCTGGCCTTGAACACCTCCAGGGATGGATGGGGCATCCACAGCCTCTCTGGGCAGCTGTTCCAGCACCTCACCACTCTCATAGGAAAGAACTTCCCCCTGACATCCAACCTCAATCTTCCCTCCCTCAGCTTAAAAACATTTCCCCTTGTCCTGCTGTTATCTCCCCTTTCCATGAGTTGACTCCCCTCCTGTTTGCAGGCTCCCTTTAGGCACTGAAGGCTGCAATGAGGTCACCCTGCAGCCTTCTTTTCTCCAAGCTGAAGAAGCCCAGCTCCCTCAGCCTGTCTTCATAGGGGAGGTGCTGCAGCCCCCTGATCGTCTTTGTGGCTCCTCTGGACCCTCTCCAATAGCTCTCTGTCTTTTTTGTACTGGGGCTCCACACTTGGACGCAGTGCTGCAGATGGGGCCTCACAAGAGTGGAGTAGAGGGGGAAAATCTCCTCCCTGTCCCTGCTGGCCAACCCTCTTCATACCATTTGCTTTTCCGAGCTGCAATGCACTCTGCTGGCTCATGTTCAGTTTTTCATCCATCAGGACCCCCAGGTTCCTCTCCACAGGGCTGCTCTCCTTCCAGTCTGTATGGATGCCTGGGATTCCTCCTGCCCAGGTGCAAAACTCTGCACTTTGCCGTGTTGAACCTCATCAGGTTCACCCGGGCCCACCTTTCCAGCCTCTCGAGGTCCCTCTGAATGACATCCCTTCCTTCTACCGTGTTGACCGCACCGCTCAGCTTGGTGTCGTCAGCAAATTGCTGAGGGTGCACTCGACTCCGTTATCACTGTCATTGATAAAGATGTTAAAGCACCGGTCCCAAGACAGAGCCCTGGGGGACGCCGCTCGTTACCGGCCTCCACCTGGACACAGAGCCATTAATGACCACCCTCTGTCTGCAGCCTTTCAACCAGTTTCTTATCCGTCGAGTGGTTCATCCATCACATCCACACCCCTGCAATTTGGAGATAAGGATGTGGTGGGGGACCATGTCAGAGGCTTTGCTCAAGTCCAGCTAAATGACATCGGTTCTCTCCTTTGCACTGACTGTGGGTACTGTGGATGTACATCCTGCATACCCAAAGGTCCAGCTGATTCTTGGATCCTGAGGACACTGATCATTACCTTCACTATTATATTTTATATCATCACATTGTTGGTATTTTATTATTATATATAAGTGAGGTTTTGTGTGTTATTATTACACTTTAATATAATAACAGTAATTTAATGACACTGTGTTATAAAACACCATACAGTAAATGTACAGTGGTGATGAAATAGCTTCCTGCAGACAATTATTTCATTTATTTTGTTAACTGGGACAAATGGATTACAGGGGAGTGATGACAACATAAGGCTCTCTTTGTTTAGTTCTTAACCAATAATGTACTTTCTTAGATGAAAGAAAGTCAGGTCAAAGTGAATGAGAACAAGATGCACCTCCATGGCCATGGCTCTTCATTCTTTGCATTTGTGATCTTTCTGGAGAATATTAGTTGAGTAAAAAAAGAGAAATGCAACTGAGGCAGCAATGCAGGCTTTCTCTGTTCATAGAATCACAGAATGGCCTGGGTTGCAAAGGAGCACAATGCTCATCCAGTTCCAACCCCCTGCTGTGTGCAGGTCACCACCCAGCAGCCCAGGCTGCCCAGAGCCACATCCAGCCTGGCCTGGAATGCCTGCAGGGATGGGGCATCCACAGCCTCCTTGGGCAGCCTGTGCCAGTGCCTCACCACCCTCTGGGTGAAAAACTTCCTCCTAATATCCAACCTAAACCTGCCCTGTCTCAGATTAAGACCATTCCCCCTTGTCCTGTCACCATCCACCCTCATAAACAGCTGTTCCCTCCTGTTTATATGCTCCCTTCAAGTATTGGAAGGCCATTACGAGGTCTTCCCAGAGCCTTCTCTTCTCCAAGCTATGCCTGTTAACCCTCCTCTGTTGGCTGAAGTGCACTGTTTCTACTTTCTACTTAATTAAATCTATGGATTAAAAAGTTAAACATCCTAATAATTGCTTTTGTTATTGATAAACCCAAGTCAGTATTTGTTGTCATGCACATGCTGGCTTGCACATGTCTGTGTAAGGACAGACTTTCCTAGAGCTCAGTTTTTTCAAGCTCAACTTACCCAACTGACACCACCACGGAATCAGACTTTTTGGCTATGTGCTGGCATATTCTTTCATGGCTTTCTGAAGAACAAACATGAATGCAGTTAATGTCTTTGAGTACTTGCAGCAATATCCTCCCTTCTTTCTTGGTGGCGTAACCCCTCAGTTGAGGTGTGCAGAGATGACCACATGACAATCTCATTAACGAGTTATAAAACCATTCCACTGTAAGTTAGTGGGCAGGATTTATGCCTCTTACAATGTATTTAAAGATACGCTTTATTATTATTTATTATTATTACGTTTCTTCTACTTTAGTTCAGTTTTTATTACATTTAAAAGACTTGGCTTGTTGCCATTTGCTCAATAATACATTCCACCTTAAATTTCAGAATCTTAACACCTTTTAACATGTGTTTGTATCTTTTGGAGCTTCTTTGATTAAGTTTGCAATTGTCTGCTTTCTCTAATCAACTAAACTGAAAGAAGTCAAGCTAATTAAAGGACCTGGGGCACACAGGTGCTGTATGCCACTGGGGAAGGGATCCAATGGAGGAATGCAGGAGTTAATAACTTCTGTCACGTTTTCAGACCAAAACAGATGCATTCATTTAGCAGCACCACTTGTTGTAGGGGATATAAATGCCATAAATAGGGCTCTATCCTACCAAGAATAATTTAGATATTCAACAAGGGCAGATTAAAGAACTGAAAAAGTAAAACCAAGCATCATGTTATGTCTCTCGGTTGCCCAAGCTAAGCCTCTGTCACTTCTTAGGTTCAAAATAATTTTAAAAATATATCATTAATGAGCGTGTGTAAAAAATAATGATAAAAATCACATTTTCTCTTTCAGTTCCTTACTTATGCTTCCGTACATCCCACATCCTCCATGGAACAAGACGACTCCTCTCCGTTTGCTGGCAGATGGTGATCTTGGGAGGTAGATCCTCACTGGCACCTCACCAAAGTGCAGATCCTTTATGAGGAGCTCTGAAGCCCTCCATGCCCTCAGTCCGTTAGAAAACATCCTGATAAGTACGTGCTTCTTGCAGATACCCAAACTCGCCGATTTATTTGCCTGGATATAACAGAAAAAATAAGAAATTAGAATAGAAAATCCAAGCCCTTCCACTCTGTTGGGACCACAGAAGGCCAGAAGCGGCCTTTGTCTGTGTTATATTTAGGAGAATTGCATTGGGTGTTTGCTACTGTACAGGATTTTCATTAAAAAAGCTCGGTGATTTCAGTTGTGAAATGGAAATGTACATCTTTGTGGTTTATGCTGTTTTCAGAAGAATGCTGCAATACTCCTTCCCCTGAATGTCCCCTTTAAATCCCTTCTTATTTCTGTAATCTAGTTTTACCACACGTCAGCAATTTGTGTAGGTATGCAGTGTAGGTGTCATGAGGTCTAAGCCTCCTTTTCTTGTCTGTGAAGAGAAAGAGACATCTCTAGAGGACAGTTCCAACTTCAGGCATATAAGCTGTGCTCTGGAAATGGCTGCTCATCACCATTGATTATAAAGGGAAACTGTCCACTCCAGATGGCTCAGCTGAAGGACTGAAGGTAAGGTGAGATAAAAATGTCCCAGCCATGACAGTAACTGAGTGGTCTTTGATCACCTCCAGCCACAGGATCAATGACAACAAGGTTTTAGAAAGTCAGTGATGCTTGTAATCAGTAATGAAATGCTGCTCCAAAGACCTTGGTGAGAATGGTTCTGAGCCTTATCTCCTCCATCTGTGAAACCTTTATCGAGATCCCACAGGGATTCAGGAAATGGCTTCTTCAGTTTCTTAAATCCAGCAGGGAAAACAAAGTATGTTTGTTAAGTAAAATGTCTTCTTATCCAAAGGCATTCAATTACTGATAATTGAGATAGATAACCTGAGGATCACACTGGAATCCCCCTTTATTTTGAGAATGGTTTCTAAGTGATGCATTTCCTGCCAAGGACAATACTTCTTTTCCTATTAAATGATGACTTAATTACAAACGGAATGATGGTAATCATAACAAGCAATTTGCAAATCGTGTTGTTCTGTTCTGAGCAGCAGAATTATGCATGTATGTACTGTATCAATGCCTCATCAACTAATGGCTACTGTGCTTTTGTAACCTAATGTTTCTGACTTCTGCTTTTTCTTTGTTTTTTGTTGAAGTGACAATGTTGGGATGTTGAAGTTAACACATTGCTGCTCTGTGTTTATTTGATCTCACCTGCACTTTCTAACATCCCTGTGTTTTTTTTAGCAGAGCCTTCAAGTGGCAAGTATTAACAATATATATGATAAACGTGGTATCAGAACATTCTGTGTAAATATCCTCTTTCTTTTCCTTATCCTAGGAGTTCCTGGCATCACAGACACATCTTCAATTTTAAGGAAAAGAACTGCCATAAAGAAGAATGGAGAATTTGGTATGCTATTCAATTTTGCACTGAAAAACTTTTTCTTGATCAATAATTACAAAATACTTCAGAAGCAGTAGCAGTCCACTCAAAATAGAGGAGGTATGGCTATTTCTAGATATCTATGATTGTATTAGTAGGTGAACATATCATGTAAGCCAGGTTCTAAAATGTGTGTTTGTATAAGAAAAGGAGAACCCAAACCAGCATGCAGTAATTTGAAAAACTGTTTGCTCAAATGCCTGGATTCTGGCACAGGCTTCTCTGTACATTGAACATCACACGATGACCAGATTTTTACTTTTCAACTAAGTAAGAAATCACATATGAAGTAGGAAAGAACACTCAGTTTGTCCATCATGGACTTGGAGGGTCCTTTTGACAGTCACTCTCTCTTACTCATCTTGAAGCATTATGCTTTGCCAACCAAAATAATTATCAGAACTTTATATCACAGTGTGATATGCACAGATCTGAATGCAGATCTGTAGGAATGGATTAACACAGAAGCTATGTTGTGAGCTGGTAGGCTTTCTCCCATCTTTTCTCTTTGAGATTTTCATTAGTTTCTTCAAGAAAGCACGTACACAGGAGCAGCTGGAGCATCATATGTCTGACACCTCTGTTCCAGTAGGTGCTTAACTGCTGATCCATCTAAGGGGTGCCTCAAATAAGTTCAACAAAAAGGCAGAAGACTGTGCTATGCTACAATAAAAAAGAGGCCTTCCTTGCAACATACATGGCAGGGAGCACAGGAGGAGATGACAGTGGCACAACAACAGCAACATTCATCAGAATTAGCAGGATATTCTCACTGCACATGCACAATGCACAAAGCACTGTGTGCTTTGTAAGAAACCACACCAGGTCAATCACTAACCCGTGTGTATTAGTGCCACATCCACACTGCTCCTCATTACCTCCAGGGACCCCAGCACCTCCCTGGGCAGCCCGTTCCAATGCCCAACCACCCGTTCTGTGATGCAGTTCTTCCTGCTATCTGATCTAAACTTTATCTGGTGCAAATGGAAACCTTTTTTTCCCCACTTTTCTCTAGAAAGTGGGAGAGTAAAATGTATCGAAATGGTTGGTTTGAGGAATAATTGAGAATAACAGTGTAAACTTTGAATAAGCTTTCATCATACAGATTAGTGAGTTTCTTTCCCAATGTGGAGCAAAGTTAAGCTTTACATTATAACCCGGTTGTTGCATAGTGAAGCAACTCACACATTGGCACGACTGCCTGCCAAATGGGTCAGAGTTAGTGGCCTTCAAAGGACAGCAGGAGTGGGACAAGGGATGCACAAAGCAGTTCCTCACCACACGTTGACCGATGCCCAGACAGAACCCAAACAACAGCTGCCCCCCAGGTCAGCTCCCTTCAGTTTTATAGCTTTTCTCACTACATCATAGGGTATGGAAAACCCCTTTGGCCAATTTGGGGCAGCTTCTCTGGTTCTGTCCCCTCCCAGCTCCCTGGGACCCCCAGCTGCCTCACTGGCAGGACAGTATGAGAAGCTGAAAAACTGAAACATCCTTGGCTCTGTGCAGCACTGCTCAGCAACAGCTAAAACACTGACGTGCTGTCAACATTGTTCTTCTAAAGCCAAAGCATAGCATCATACCAGACACTGTGAAGAAAATCAACCCTGTCCCAGCTGAAACCAGCTTGTAGAAGCAGCTTCAGAAAAGAGAGTCATCTGAAAGAATCCTTTCATCAAACCAAGTACGGAAACATAGAGGACCTAATAACATTCAGTCATTTAATTGTATTATGTTAATATATAGCTTAACATGAGGAGCAGTCGGAAATATGTAAGGACAGCAACTCTTCCTTCACACCAGGCAGTGTAGATAGGTACACATGGCATAAGCCATTGGAGGATGAGAGACCTGGTTTGGTGAAAGCATGTAGGTTTAAGCAACCCATGTAAGTCTTTGTATCACCCAAAGTGACTTTTCAGGATTACTGAACATTACATATAATTTGAGAATGACAGAACACTGCTGCTTGAGATGAACCCCTTACAAACACTAATGAAATCATGAAATCACTCTTTTTCCTACAGACTTCCATTTGATACAGAATCATGGAAGGTTGGAAGATTTTAGGTTGGAAGAGACCTGTAAGATCACCATGTCTGACCATAAATCAAGTCCAGGCATAATGATATCTGCCAAACGTGATAAGGCTTAGTCTGATCTTGTCTTGTATTTTTTGAAAATGTCTTGGGCAAGAGCTGTTTCTTACTCTGCTGGCAGCACATATAGCACAGTCTAGTTTACAAGTAAATAAATAAGAAGTAGTAACAGCTCTTGTGACTGAACTTTCTTTGATCAGGAGGTTAGATTAGGGCCGCAAAAATGATTCAGGTATGGAACACCTCTCCTACAAGGACAGGCTGAGAGCTGGGGGCTGTGCAGCCTGGAGATGGGAAGGCTCTGCAGAGAGCTGAGAGCTGCCTACTGGTATCTAAAGGGACAGTAAGAAACGAGGGGACAGACTCTTCAGCAGTGTCTGTGTTGAAAGGAAATGGTTTCCAACTAAAGAAGGGAGATTTAGGTTGGATTTAAGGAAAAAGTCTTTTACAGTGAGGCACTGGCACAGGTTGCCCAGAGAGGTAGTGGTGCTCCATCCTTGCAGACACCCAAGGACACGGAATGGGGCTCTGAGCATCTGATGGAGCTGTGGGTGTCCCTGCTCATAGCAGGGAGTTGGACCAGATGGCCTTTAGGGTCTCTTCCAACTCTAGGGATTCTATGATCCTATGATTAGATTACCTCCAGTATACATGATTCTGTATTAACTCATTAAGACACAGTAGTTTAGTCACTGCAGAAATAACAACAGAATCATGAGTACAACAATTACTATAGATAGATAAAAATTTAGGAAGTTACCTCAAATAGACCAGAGTGCCCTGGGATACAGAAGGTTCATTTATCAGGTCTTCAGCCCTTCTGTTTTTCACTGGACCGATCATTTCATCACAAAAGGCAATCAAGTTACAATTGCAGTGTAAATATACAAATCTCAGCATTTAAAAGATGTCACCTCATGTAGGCAGCTTTTATGGACAGTATTAAAATACCAAACTTGCGTCACCATACGATTCCCATTACACACAGCTGCAATATTTAAATGTTATGTTCATAGTTCTACTCACGTTTTCCCTTTCCTGAAAATCACAATATCGCAGAGCACGATAAACTCACCAGAATTTCAACCATAGTAAAAAGCCAATTATAGAAGCTGAGCTTTGATGGCTGGTCAACTTCAGGAGGAATTTTTGCCTTGAAGGAATGATAAGAGGCTTCAATTAAAATCAATAATAAAAAAGCAAGTAGAATTCCTGCTATTAATGTCAGACCGTAAAATAATTCCATTTTTCTTTGGAGAGGGTGATTTTGTAGTGAACTGTTTGATACAATTCTGTCAATATTTATATCCTCCAGATTGACCCAACAGAGAAGTCATTTGCATATCAAACTTCCTCCACCCTCCACCTACAGATCAGGCCGCCGGATGCTAGCAACGTGCAAACATCCTGCAGTGCCAGCTATTACAGCTTTATTTAGCATGGCCAAAGTAATGCCTGCAGTACATCAAGATACGTCACTACTCTGCGTATTCCCAAATTGCAAATGGACTTCAGTTTTCATCTGGTTTAGTTGTATTCTGATTTATGGGTCTGAATCATCTGTTTCTTTATTTGTTCGCTCACTGCCATTATGAGGCATCGTACAGCACACCACAAAGCTCTGGGAGTACTTTAGGGTGCTCTTGAGTACACGGGGCTGTCCTTGGAGACCTCTAGAGCATACTGGGGAACCTCTATTACATCCTAGAGCACACTGGATTGCTCCAGGAGTCTTGTAGGGTGCTCTCAAGTACTCTGGGGGGCTTCTAGGCACACAAGGAAGGCTCCAGGACATCCTAGAAAACACTGAGGAGAGCTCTAGGAGAGCTAGAAGCTCTAGCAGTACTAGGGTTCCCTAGAGGAGCTCTTGGAGGCCTCTGGGGCACAGAAACTTCTATGGTGATATTCCCTCAGAGTATGGGTTCTTGACTAAAAAAGTCAGTCATTTCTAGCTGTTCTTATGCCTATAAAAGAAGATGAAATACAGCTACCTAGAAAAAACTCGTTTACACAATTTGTGTCTCTACTTAAAGGAAGTAGGGATAAATCTTTATGTGAGTAAGTCAATAGGTTGAAGAAATCTTCAGCTATGTGGACTGAGGGTAAACAAATTGAGTCATAAGAGAGAAACTACTGGATGATAAGGGTGACTAGACTGGATTCTTATGTGAATAGGTCAAATTTAACCCTAGTGGAATGCAACAAGCACAGCTATTCAAACTATGAGGTTCAAAATCCTCAACATAAAATAAAATAAAGGTGTTAAGCATAAGAAATCCATATAAGAAAGTCATAACAGAATTCTCAGCTTAACTCAGCAGGCCTGGAACGTGATCACAGTGCGCATCCTTCCAAAACTAACCCAAGTTACTTGACTAAGCTGAGGATTCGTTGATCCCTTCCATCACTGTGAGGTGTAGCACACTTGACTTAGCCCCTCCACCCACTTAGTCATCCAGACTTGTGGAGATATGTCAGTTTTAATGATTTAAACAGACACATAAAGCCATAAAGTAAAGCAAAAATTAATTTCTGGGTAATATGTAATGAATGTAACTAATCTGTACTAAAATTAATAGCTTCTAAGTTCTGAACCAGGACTTTCAGTGCAGCAGCCAACCATTAGAGAGACTGGAGGAGTAGTGGGCATCGTACAAAGAGTTATTCAGGGATTTTGGGACTGGTTGCTTTGGGGGAATTATTTTTTATCAAATGGTGTTGGACAATGTTTAATTGGAGGACAGAGATGGTTGTTCTGTAAAAGCATCTCTGTTGGTTTATTCTACAGGTCAGCTGCTAGCAAATAACTGGATCAGTGCATGCTATGGTTATAACTGATGTTTCTTCCTCCAGAGATTCAGCTAATCCTATCCTTATGATATCTGGCATTGGTGCACATGGGCATTCATAAGAATGCAGAAGGCCCTATAAGGGTTAGCTGGCCTTTGGAAGCCCTTGGTTGTTTACCCTATGTATCATTTGTTCCCATGTCCACTTCCAAAACTGCTGTTAGTGGTACCAATTTGAGGGGGTAATGGCAGTGATTCAGCAAGGCTGGGCAGATTGGCTTTCTGCTAACAGTGGGTACAGTGCTCGAAACTTTCAGATGAGTTATTAAAGAATCCAGCTAATCCTTGTAGAAATCATCGTCACTGATCTAGTGGTGGGCAGCCCTGCCCATGGCAGGGGATTGGAAGTAGGTGATCTTTAAGGTGACCTCCAACCTAAGCCATTCTATGATTCTATGAAAAGTTTAGTGGGTTAAGCTCAAGGAGGGAAGGTTCAGATTAGATGTCAGGGAGAAGTTTATCAGAGAGAGTGGTGAGGTGCTGGAACAGCTGCCCACAGAGGCTGTGGATGCCCTGTCTTTGGAGGTGTTCAAAGCCAGGTTGGATGGAGCCCTGGGCAGCCTGGTCTAACACCAGATCTGGAGGTTGGGGTCCTGTAGCAGTGGGGCTGGAACTTGATGATCCTTGGGGTCCCTTCCAACCCAAGCCATTCTATGATTCTATGATTCTGAATGTCTGAACGAACACAGTGTCGTCTCTCTGTGCCTTTTGCCTTAAGCCCAGCTGTATCTCTCTAGAGATCTTATTTTCCCATCATTTGATTTGTAACTTGATCTTACTTCCCTATATTCCTAAAGCTGATCCATTCTCCCTTCCAACCAAAAGCATTTTCCATTGATGATTATTTTCTTCTTCATATGTTCTACTGAACCACTGGCTTTGGAAAGAAATCATAACCACTTTTAATGAGAATGTTTAAAGAAGGCATTGTTCGTAAGGGCTCAGAGAAGATTTCATGTACAAACTTATCCCTTAGCTAGTTTACAAGCTTCCAGTGCAAAATTTTTCAAGAATAAACCTACTGTTCAGTTTTTGTCCAAATCCATTTCACATTGGTTTAGTCAGATTTCACTTCAGACTCTTGAAACAATAAACTCCTTCTCTAATTTTAATTGCCTTAAGGGCTTAATTCTTCACCAGTTCTTGTGTGTTAGAGGTTTTGTCAGGACTGAGGGATTAATGAGAGGGTCTGGCAAGTTCTGAGTGATGTAAAGGTGAGGTAAATGTACAAAACAAAACGTTAGATGAGTTAATCAGTTTAACACTGCACAGCCACTCCATTCCTGGACATTGGGGCAGCCTCTTGTAGGGGTCAGCCAGCCCATGACAGGAGTTTGGAGCTGGATGATCTTTAGAATCCCCTCCAACCTAAGCCATTCTATGATTCTTTGATGATTCTGTGATTCCTGCCAACATGTGGTGTTTCTCCCTGTTCTCTCTTTCAATATGAGGACACAAGCTTAATAGGCTGAGATGGTTTTGGCTTCTAATTAAACCAAGGTGAGAAAAAAGACAGGCATTTATTACAAATTATAAAATCTAATATGCAAAAACACAATTAAGCAATTGAAAGAAATAGCACACCCTTGATGTTGCATGCCTTTTTCTGAATTCCTGATAGTACCAACAAGCACTTTGAATGTTCTTCTTATGAAGTTTTTACGCATACTGGATTTAGAAAGGCCGTATCATCTAGATGATCTTAGAAGTCTTTTCCAACCTTAATGATTCTATGGCTCTATTAGGGGCATGGTTTTGTGGTCAGTACTCGTGGTAGGTGGACAGTTGGACTTGATGATTAGAGGTCTTTTCCAACCATAGCGAGTGAGTCTGCGGTTCTTCTGCTCTATCTGGAACTTGTGCTCACTCAGTAGAGGGTTTGCTGTATCTCTATTCATAAAGCTGATTTGCTGTTAGACCCTGGGAAAGCAGATTTCCACATGTAGGTTTTCACACAAGGCAGGACACAGACTGCTTTCTGTCAAGGCTGGAAGCTGAACAGAAACCTGGTCCCTGTGAGCTTAGTCCATGGCAAAACTCCACTTACAATGCAACAATATCAGACTTTTAATACTTAATAGCATATAGAAGGACAGTGTGAAATCATAGGACCACTGGGACACATTTCAAATGGAAAATGTGAACTCAAGGGAAGAATGAAATCAAGAAGCACAAAAATACAGCTCTTGCTTTATCCAAATCTGACAGCAGTACTTCATATAACAAAAACCAGATCGTCTTGGCCAAGGAGTTTCATTTTTAAAAAGAGGCTTAGTTTTAATCTCTGCCTGTGATGGATTGTCCATGGTTAAGAACCTGCATTGGTGTAAAGAATTGGTACTACTGGACACTTTAGTATTGCAGATTTTCTATGTTTAAGACATTTCCATATTTAAGGCTTCCCTGGGCCTCTTTATAGAACCAGAAAAGTCTGTTCTGCAAAAAATGGACCTTTCTTTATGGAAGTGTGCAGGTAAAAGCTGCTTTTTCACTGCTGTTTTTTCCTTCAGGAACAGGGAAGTAAGGAAAAGTATGTTCCTATGACTCTCTGCTAGCATGCTAGCACACATTGCAGTGTCTCAATTATTGTAGGCTGCTAACCTGCCTTTAAACTAGCTTATCTAAGTATGACCTGCAGGTTTAGCTTTAAGCTGGTGCTGTTGCAGTTAGGCACTCATGGTTAAATATTCAGAAAACATAAAATCATAGAGTGGTTTAGTGGTTTGGACCTTCAAACCCATCCAGTTCCAACCCCTGCCATGGGCTGGGTTGCCATGAATGCATCTTTCGAGCCATGGTCCCAGGAATGAGTCATTCTAAATTTAAGCCTAATCATTCACAGTAGATTCATCAAAGTGCATTACAGCCCAACGCTTCTGTTCAGAAGCACAAACCCAAACACTGACAAACAGAAGTAGAAACAAAGTGAGTGACCACTGAGATGTGCAGCACCACTGCCTTCTTGTGCAAAATGGAACCAAACTTCTTTTAAAATGCCATGAAAATGGCTCAACCCAAGTGATTGTGGGGTTTTGCAGTTTGTACATTGTTGGAGTGAATGCTCATGGAACAAATGGTTCAGTGCTGTGCAGCTATCTGAAATGCAGCGTTCATTCTGGCACTTAGTAATGGTGTCAGCAATTGATGCAATTCTGCACTGTTAACAGGCCTGCCTATGGAAAGCTGCAGTGCAGTGGGGAAGGACTTCTGAGTAGGAGCATGGAGGAGATCATCAGGAACAACTGCTGTGATGTGACAGACCCTCATTTTCACCAACCAAGGTATGTACCAAGACATTGACTGAAAGCAATTAGAGTGACCAAACCTAAATGAAAGCGTGGTTTGGGTTTCACTAAAAGGAGATGAGCTTTTTAAACAGAGGCACACATTGGGTTTGTTGAGGAGATGGTCTGAAAAAGATCTCATGCCAAACAGCGTGCCATGGTTACCAGGCAGTAATGAGGTGAAATCCCAGAATACTCTTTTGCCACTTTCCAGAATGCAACTGCAATTCAAGAGGACAAATCTCAGTCCATGCAGAACGCAGTACATGCAGCATTTAAAGCTATCTGATTTTTCACTTCAATCAGGTGAATTTCAAAATGAGTTGCGTGAATTTCACCAGGTTTATTGCAGACAAGAAGCACCAACTCCAGTTTTGCTGTATTACCTCTATTTCTTGCTCTTGTTGCACAGTGTGTGAGCTTCTGGTTGCAACTGCTTCGAGGTGAATGCAAAGCAAAGCAGTAAAATAGTGAAAGAGTTCATACATCCACTGAAATCTGAAGGTGATGTTAGGAAAATAAAAATACTTCATTTTAAGTATGTAGCTGTGTCTTTTGGCTCCAGCTGCCTGTTTGCACAACATTCATCCATAATGAATGGAAAAAAAAAAAAAAACAAAAACCAAGCAGCCATTTTTAATACATTTCAGAATATTGTTTAATGGGGAAGCAGATAAATACTCACAGGACTAGTTCCACCAGCATTAGAGGACTTGTGAATGTTTCAAAGAATCAAAAAACCAGCCTTGCTTGAACTTCATATCCCTTCATTTTTAACACTGCTCTTTATTTCTATACCAAAAGTTGTTATATTTGTTACCAGTCCAGACACTGAGTCATTCCTGTTTAAGCCAGACACTGGGCTCTCTGTGTAATTTCTTTCTCCCCTTCAGAGTTTCTGGACTGAGAGGAAAGCTGTAATGCCAGGTGCCTCCCCCAGCTCCATTTCTAACTGTAAAAACACACAGAAGTGCTCAGTGCTGCCAAGCAGCCATGGAAATTCTCACAGCTCTGGTTATTTCAGATGCTGCTATGTTAGGGGATACCTGGTTTTGAACAAGCTCTGCAGACTGCAGTTGCAATGGCTCAACTTCTCCCTAGAAGCCCCTCTCCTGGTCCCGTATGACAAGGTTGTGACCATCGTTTGACTTACTTCATGAAAGGAAAACTGGCATTTAAAGGTGAGAACTCTGCAAGCTTCTCTCTTAATCTTACTTTTTCTGGAAACCTTTGTGGAAGTTTTAACGGTGCTGAGGTTGAAGGGATTTGGATATTGTTCACATTCAGTGTTGACAGAACCATACGTGATACAAGTTTGAATGTGGGAGGCATCAAAAATCCAGTCCTTATTTTTGCCACAAAATAACCCTTGAACCAAATGGCTGCTTTGAGCTGTGGTTTCAAGAACGTGCTTGATAATGAAGCATAAAATCAGATTTATTTTCAAAGGGATTTGGCTCCCTAGCTCACTGCTGTTGGCTGTGTAATGTAATGTATGTGGATGTAATGTGTGTGGATGCTTTTAGACTCGTGCAGTTCCATTGCAGTGGTTGTTTAGTAAACAGTAGGGGAAATTAAGCTTGAGAACGTCCTTCAGTTTTGTCATTTGGATCCTCTCAGTGTCTGAAGAAGGGCTATAAGGAAGAAGGAGACAGAGCCTTTAGTAGAGTCTGTTGTGATAGAACAAGGGGGAATGGTTTCCAGCTGAAAGAAGGTTTAGATGAGATATATGAAGTTTTTTACAGTGAGGGTGGTGAGGCACTGCACAGGTTGCCCAGAGAGGAGGTGCAGGCACCCAAGGTCAGGGAATGGGGCTGTGAGCACTGGTGGAGCTGTGGGTGTCCCTGCTCAGTGCAGGGTTGGACCTGATGGCCCTTGGGGTCCCTTCCAACTCCAACCATTCCATGATTTTTCAGTAATTCTAGTTTTTACCACTAGATGGCTTCCCAGGATAGTGGATATAGATTGAGAATTCACCTCTGGGGTTGGCTTCATTTTGGCACGCTCTTATTAACAGCACACTCATCAAAACCAGCCCGACTGAACCAGCAGTGTAAAGTTGACATCGCTGAGGATCTTCTGGCATCCTGTAAACTTTAAATTAAAGATTATGATGGTGCTGCCACAATTGGTAATGCGGGGTGAGCAGCCCTGAGTTCAGAGGTGGAGAGGCTCTGGCACTGCTGCCTGGAGAAGTGATGGATGCCCCATCCCTGGAGGTGCCCAAGGCCATGGATGGGCTGATCTGGTGGGGGGCAACCAGCTCATGGCAGAGGTTGGAACTGGATGGTCTTTAAGGTGCCCTCCAGCCAAAGCCATGGTGTGAAATGTGCATTCAGACCCTCCTCAGTATGCAGCATACCCACCTCATGCTTAACAGTGCAAACAACTCAGGGACCTAATTGCAACATTTCTGCCCTTTCTCCTGTTACAACATAAAGTGCTACAGAGACCTTGTGTTGCAACTGTGCTCTTGTGTCTGGACAAAAGTCATGGAAAAGGAGTGAGAAATCATCACAGAATCACAGTGTGACTTGGAGGGCTGTTGGAGGGCACCTTAAAGACCATCCAGATCCAACCTCCTGCCATGGGCAGAGCTGCCAACCACCAGCTCAGGCTGCCCATCCAGCACCACCTTGAATGTCTCCAAGGATGGGGCACCCACAACCTCGCTGGGCAGCAGTGCCAAGGCCTCAAAGTCAAAACTTTCTTCCTGTCATCTAACCTAAATCTTACAGCTTGAAGCCGTTCCCCCTTGTCCTATCGTATCAGACCACGCAAAAAGTCACTCTTCCTCCTGTTGGTAAGCTCCCTTCAAGCACTGGAAGGCTGCAATGTCTCCCCATAGCCTTCTCTTCTCCAAAAAACTGCTCGATGCGAAAAAGTGCATCTCCCTCTGTCACTGTCCAGCCACTGATGGGCAACACCAGCATCTCCCAGCATGGAAAACCCACGAGCTGTCCGTGAAACCATCGGCTGGGTGCTGACAGATGTCGACTTGGGTTCAGCCCAACCATCTCGGGCTGCAAGCAGCTTTCCCACCGACGCCGGTTCCAGCCGGGCAGGCGGCTCTATGGCAGCCAGGGCTTCCCTTCCGTGCGGGTTGCGGTGCGGTGCAGCCCCGAACCGCGGGCGGCAGCCGGAGAACGGGAACCGGGCTCCGGGGGAGGGGAGAGCTCAGCCAGCCACTCACAGGAACAGTAGTGAAATCTCCCCGACACTTTAACTGTCAATCAGGCTTAATGGGGTATAAAACCTCCCCAGCGCCGCGGCTGCGATAGGCAGAGAGAGCAATAGGGAGAAATGAGTAAGGGCTGAAGGAGTGCGCGGCGTAATTCCTGCTCTGTGATCGCAGATCCGCCGGGTGAGGAACCAGGAGAGGGGGCAGAGGGGCAGCCCAGCCCTGCAGCCGCTCGGGACGGAGAGCCGGCAGATATTTATAGATAGGAAAACAAAAACAACCTTCCCCTGAATAGACCCTTTCTTAAATAGAAAGTCCTGGCAATTCTGTCTCATTTCAGCGATTTCCTGAGTCTAAGAATAGAAATGAGCCGCCTGGAAGGCGCTGCAGGCAGCAATTTGGAGACATAGGCTGCTTTATTTTATTTTTTCCAAGTATTAAAAAAAAAAAAAAAAAAAACCCCTTCCATTTGGACACGGGATTTGCACGTCGGCCTTTGGCACGGAGGGACGGATGGCTACTTTTAATTTTACTTTTTGTTTTCCTACAAAACTGTCTTCCAGTTAAAGGCACGGGATCAGCATTACCTGCATGTGACGACCCCGGAGGACACCGACTGAGAGGCAGAGCTCTCCTGCACTGCTTTCCTTCCACCCCACTTTTTTTTAGGAAGGAAGAGAAGGAATTATTATTATTTTTTTTTTCCCCATTTTTTTTCCAGCCCAAGAATTGCTTGCCCCCAAGTTTTGGAGGGGGACCGAAGACTCGTCACCCACCTGCGGGTGCATGAAGGGTGCTGGCTTTCCATCTCTGTTCCCTGGGTCTCGTGAAGGGTTGGAAGAGAGTTTTGCCACCCATCACCCGGAACAAGAGGATGGTTTGGAAATGGCTGGGCGCTGTGCTGCTGCTCCCCGTGCAGATGCTTTACCTGGTGCTGAAAGCCGCCGTTTGTGCTCTGCTGCCACCCAAACTACGGGACCTGTCTGGAGACACCGTGCTGGTGACAGGTGGGGGACGTGGCATCGGCCGCCAACTGGCCCGGGAATTTGCCAGGCGAGGAGCCAGGAAGGTGAGATGGGATGTGGGAGTGGGCACCTGCTGCTGTGTGGGGCCCGGAGCTGTGCCCGAAACATGGGGCTGGAGGGGAGAAGGGGCAGCTGGAGGGGGACTCACCTCCATGACCTGGGCCTGCCCTGCTTTGGGACTTGGGGTGGGAAGAGCTCTGCTTCACCCCAGTGGCTTTCTGTTTGCCAAGTCATCTCGTGTGCTTTCTGAAGCCACTCCTGTGCTGCCTTTTGCTGACCCTGTTTGAGGTAAGATGAGTGCTACTCAAAGGCTGTGCCTCCACAGCAAGGAGGAGCAGCACAACTGAGTATGAGCTGTGCATCTCTCCTTTAGTCTGCATGTTTCCTTTAGGAAAGGAGAGGGACTGGGAGAATGCTGTGTCTGCACTGCAGCCTGGAGGTGCAGATGTAGCTGCTGCCCTCCTTCCCTCATCAGGAACTGCTGTGTACCTTGAAATCTGTTTTCATAAGTACAGGTGTGAATCAGATAGGGATAGTTAAAAACAAACAAGCAAAAAGCCAGGACTGACCAAGAGGCAGAGGCTGGCCTCCTCTCCTAGGTAACAGTGATAGGACCAGAGGTGATGGCTTCAAGTTGCATCAGGCTGGATATTAGGGAAAATTTCTTCTCAGAAAGAGTGGTGATGCACTGGCACAGCTGCCCAGGGAGGTGTGGGGTCACCATCCCTGGTAGTATTGAAGGAATGTGAACACATCTCCATATGAAAGGAGATGTGGCACTGAGGGATGTGATCAGTTGTTGGTAGATGGATGGTTGTAATGGATGGGGGTGGGGGGAAGTGGGGAGGTGAAGGATTTTTCCAGCCCAAAGATTGGTTGTCTCCAAGTTTTGGAGAGAAGCTGAAGACTTGTCATCACCTGCGGGTGCACGAAGCCCTCAAACAAGGATTTGAGATTGAAGGTTTCATGTTTATTCCTCTTTAGGGGGATAGCAGGGGAAGGGAAGAACCACGTGAAATTAGACAGCTGCATAAATACTGTGCCATGTGAGAGAATGAATGAGAGTAAACACAGAGTAAGGAAGAAAAGTACAGAATGAGGACAGCTAAAGAAAAATGTGCATGTTGTTTGGGTTAGTGTTTTGTCTCTTCCTCACCTGTGTGCTCCAGTTTTCCATGTGTGGCACAGAGCAGTTTCTGGTGCACAACTTTGAGGCGTAACATAAAGTCAGCATTGAACTTTGATGTTTGTACGTGCTTGTGTTTAAACATCATGTTGAGACTTAGCAACTCGTGGAGGCAGAACAAACAAGTTGATCGACTTTTGGACCCAAGCAGCTTGCTGAAAGTGTATTTCCATTATCTGTTAGGACACCATGATTCACTTGTTAGTTATTTAGCCTGGGTGGTTGCTATGCTGAGCTGTGGCGTTGGAGTGCTACCACTTCTACAGCTAACCCGGGGTTCTTTATCCTCAACTGGATGCTAAGCAGTGGTAGTCAGCCCTTGCTGCCATGGGCCAAGAAGAGCTCAAGAGCTGAGGGTGCAATTATTGAAAACTGATAGAGACTGTGATTCATCTTCATGTCCTCTCTCTACAATCACTACGAATCTTAGGCTGAAAGGCTAAACAAGTGAATAATTCTTGGGCAGCTTTGTACTCATCTCATGGCATTAGGAGATGCTGTGTGGTTGCTAGCCATTGTTTGTAACTTTGAGGTGGCTTTCTTTGTGTTTTCTATGCCTGTCGTCGAGGTGTTTTACTTTTTGCTTTTGATGAACTCAAATTAGATTCTGCTTTCAATTAAATCATAGCGATCTGGAGAGTGAAACACAGCACTCTGCAAGCTGTGATCCTCTCTGGCCCGTTGGTGGTGGCACATCTTCCCAGCAGTGCTCAAGTAGGATTAACTTTTTCTTCAACATTGTTAATGACGTTTATAATGGGTTGATGGTTGGAATAGATGATCTCAGTGGTCTTCTCCAACCGTAATGATTCCATGATGCCATGAATGAAAGTTTTACCTTGATGTGGTAGTTTAACTCCCTTTGCTCTGAGGTTTCACTCCTTTTCTGCCTTCTGTATTCAGGCTGACTTTCTGTATCCCATGCAGTCTCCATGTAGAATGCAGCCCCCTATTTGACACTACTCTTTGATCTTATGCATTGCATTGGGCAATCAAACTGAAAATTGAGTTGCCAACAAATCATCTTTCAATAAGACTTTGGAGAATTAATGTTCTACCTTTTTCTTGCTTTTGCATGCAGTTAGCTGTTGTATAATTATACTCAAAGCTTGAATTATTGATCATAATTAATAATTTATTATCAGATTCTGGTTGTCGGACGGTGTATTGACAACACCCAAAGAAAGTTTGGTGAAAAGCATCCATTAAGGCACCAAATTCTGAGGCCAGGCACAGTGCTGCACAGAGGTGAACAGAAGCAGTGCCATAAGTTCAGATTCTAACCCTGGGTGTGTGGAATATCTTGAAAACACATCCCAGCGCCTGCGCACACAGACATAGTGGCGGAGTTTTGGAGGTAGGCGGCGATATACAACCATTATTTTGAGATTAGAATCTTCTGAAAGATAAGTTAGTTGAGCCTGTTAGCATATGAAACCTCCTCTGGTAATTAGACTGGATTGGATTTCCACTCGTGGTCTATTTTTCTTTTCAGAAGGTGGTTTTGTTAAGCACTGATAGGATGCATCTTCACAATTTTTGCGTGAGATGACACTGTTGTATTCCATGAAGATTTAAAATGGTCACATGTGCAACTTTTTTGAGTGTAGAATTTAGATCTTGCAGTTAAAGCTCTGAAGTAGGCAAGAAATAAATCAGAAAAGGGTTGAGCTGAATACAAACACAGAGTTTTCAGCTTGATAGATGAGCACAGAGGCTGAAATTCTTAAGCCAACAGAACAGCAGTCTCTTGGGCATGATGATGTACATCCATCCTCATTGCCATTCTCCACCCCCATTCTTTTAACTCCATTGCTCAGCCATTATGCCACAGATATGACTTGAACAAGGAAACACCTTGTTCTTCTTTGGACTCTGAAAGGGGACATAGCAGCATTAGTTGACTTTTCAAATGATAAAGTATGCTTCTTATGCACAGGGTTTTTTTTCTTAGGCAATGAGGAACATCAGTCACTAGATCATTCCTGTTCAAGTCTACACTGAGAGGTCAGAGGATCCATACTCCACTTTTATTTTTGGGTAGAAGTTTCCAAGAAGTACTTGGCCATGGCAGACAATAAGGAGTTGCACACCTCCTGTATTTGAGCAATAGAGCGTTGCCTCTGCCTCGCGCATTGGTAGTTCCTTGGGGCTCTTGGCCTTTGGTGTTCTGTGCTTAGCCAAAATGGAAGAGTACGTGGGTGTTGTTGAAAAGGGAGAGGGAGATTTTCATGGCTTTGTGATCTAATGCTTATGGAAATAAAAATTCATTTCCATATCTTGATGGCATTAAGAATATAATGGGAGCGCAGGCCCGTCAAACAATGCCTCCTGCATGGAGGAACAGACCTTAATGATGTGAGTCAGAGGGATGGAGGGGTGAATGAGTTCAATCACTGATGGAGTTGGAAAATGCTTTGGGGTTTCTCACACCACTTGCTTTGCTTACAGCATTTTTCAATGACAGTGCCCGTGCCAGAGATCTGTCAGCCCTGTTCTTGATGCTTTCCTGTGATGAAGTTTTGATTTTCTTTTTCATGTCACTTTGTTTGTTTGCAGATTATTTAATCTGAGACTGACCAGGAAAGAGATACTTGATTCTTAGGTGCACTGGTTTATTAGAAGTTGCTAAAATGTAATAAAGTTACCTGGCAAAGGTTGCAGTCATAAGATAGAAACACATTTTCCATCTCCAGTATGTATTTTAGTGCTCAAGGTTATCTGACAGTGACTTTGGAAGAGTATCTTCAGTCTTTCCTGTTAGGAGATGGGTCACTGTGGATCTTCAGCAGCATAACTATGAGAGATCTTAGAGCAGTGCCTTCCTATTGCTTCTTTGTGATCATTTCTGTTATTTCAGTTCTTTCAAAGCATGTATATTTTTGCCCTCCTAGATTGGCTCTTTTTTTTTCTCCAGCTGTTATGAGTCTGCTTTTTTTGGTGAATCAAGGGTGTTTTGACAAGGGATGTCTCCAAGACACCAGATGGATTGGGGCAGCCTTCTGTTAGCATGGTGCTGCTGCAGAGGAGGGTTGAACTTCCTATTAACCTTCCTGAGAGTTATCCACGTTCATCACCGTGCAAGAAACGACCTCGTAGGTGCACTGAAAGATCTCTCCTTTCCCTCTTCTGTTCTCTGAACACTTGCTTCCTGTATTGCGGGAGAGCAGAAGACTCAAAGGGTTTGCATGCTTGAGTGGTGGATGAGGTAAGCAGTCTGGAATATCAGGACAGACAAAAGCCCTTATAGATGGCAAGGAGCTGGTGTCACCAAAAAGAAAACAAGAAACGGAAACTTCACTCTTGCATGGAATGTACTGCTTGATAGCCATGACCTCACTCTGTCAGCACTGCAGTCTAGACAATTGTTTGCAAGTCTGCAAGGTACTCTTAGCAGGATGTCGGCCTGGTGGGCAGCTGCAGAATGCCACAGACACACTGACACTGCTTGTCATGGGGCAGTTAACAAAGATCCCAGAGGCATGACTTGAAAACTTGTGCTTAGAAGATACTCGTGCGCGTATGACTTCATTCAGGCTACAAGCTGTCCCCTGGAATCTCAAGTCGTCTTCCTGTCATTACTTGCATAATGTTTTCAAAGCTTAGTGCCTTCATTTAGAAAGAGCCCTTGTCATTGGAGTAGGCGGTCCTCCCTCAGGTTGGGATGGGAATGAGAAGTCTGAGGAGGAAGGGATGAGAGCTGTGCAAAGACAGCGCTGCTGCATGGAAGCCTGGAGCCAGTTTTCTTCTGTTCTACTAATTCAAACAGAACTGCTTCAGGTGCTTGAGAGCTGCTTATAATTGGGGAGTTTGAGCTGAGTGAGACTTTGAGCTGATGAGGGTGAGAATATTGCAGGAAGATTATGTGAAAATGCTTAGAGTCCTAGGATTCAGGGGCCACACTTCAAAATAACACTTGCAGGATAGCAGCAGCTTCTGAGGCGTATCTTGCAATCCACTCTGAGTGCAGACATGCATAGACCTGATCTGCCCATCCCAGAGCAGATGTGTTCTGCTAGAAAGAAAAGAGCTGGATTGCAATAGCAGAATTTCAGAGCTGAGAGGAACTGATTTTTCATGTGATTAATTGCTGTGTAGTTGTTGTTGACAGGTAGTGTGATGGAATGGAATTGTGAAGCCTTTAAAATGACGGTGTTAAAAGAAATGGACACAGTTCTGATGTGTGTTACCCAGTGCAGAACGTGCGTGTCCTGTACTGGGGCTGTACTGGTTTGGAAAAAACAACAGGAGCAAAACAGTTTGGGGCACATTTGTAAGGGAAATAAGGTTAATCTTGTTCAAATTTAAGCACTTAATGAACTATTTGTGCACATCATAACTCACCAGGTATGTGAAAAGAACTGGGGAGTGAGCATTTTCCCATAATAATATATTAATTTAGGATCTGTGGTGAGCTGTGAGAGAATAGATTAGATGGAGCTGCTTTACAGCCTCTAGAAAGGCTTCATTTCTACAAAGCTTGCATACTGGCAGCAATTGCATTGAAGGGCTTCCTGCTGGCAGCTCACTTCCCTGTTGACTGAAGGTAAGGATGGGCAGAGGAGCCCTTGTTTCAAGTCCCTGCTTGGATGGCACTGGGCCTGTTATATGTACTGGTGCCAAGGCCAGTGTTTGGATGGCATACTGAATGAGTGTCTCTGGTTGGCAAGCATGGCCAGAGCTTGCAGTATGAGATCTGTTGATGTCTGAGGAGCAGCGTTCTGGCTGGAGCTGGTTTTGTTTATAGTTTAGAGCATACCTGTCTTTTGTTGGCTGTAGGGAGAGTAAATAATGTTAATGAGAGGAGGGACTCACAGAGCAGCGGGCTTGGCATCTTGCATCAAGGTGGTGATGTGTGGAAATAGTGAGGCCAGGCCACATCTTACACCAAAATCCACCACTTTTTAAAAGGCTGAGGTCAAGACAACTAAATGGAAATTCCCACAAAATAAAGGGACTGTCAATGCTGTAAGAACTTGACTGGATGTTGTGTTGAGGGACATGGTTTAGTGGGAGCTATTGGTAATAGGTGAACGGTTGGACTGGATGATCTTTTAGGTCTTTTCCTAGAACCTTGGTGATTCTATGATTCTAAGAAATCTCTAGGAAGGGCTTTAAGACTGAGGCTTGATTAATGTCATCATGGTGCCTCAGATGCTCTTCAGGTGTAGAGAGTGCAGTAGGAAACACAACGCTTGTTGAATATCTACTGGTGGGGGGGGTGAAGGTGGCAAGAGGAGCTCTGCCACCAATGAATGGCCATTAATAACACAGGGATATTGGCCTTGAAGGTGAATAGGAGCCATTGGAGATGGAAAGCTTGACAAGGAGGCAGCAAAATTCAAAATGAGTTGATGTGGTGAAAGCTGTAGTCCAGGTGTAGGGTCTGAGGACAAAAGCTGCTTTTTTGAATTTCAGGTGGTTTTTCAGCTAGGATTTTCATCTTGCTTATCTTAAGGGATTCATCCCCATTTTATTTGTGTTGTTCTACACTTCAGTGACATTTAAACTTGCTGCTGTGTATTTCTGTTGCCTTTATGTCGTGCATCTGGCACAGGCTAGGAAAAAGTTGACTGAGAACTGTTTCCATCTGAAGCACCAACATATATAGTTTTACTGCATTAAAAATGAGTTAAACATGCCATTGAGCTAATGTCTAATTAGTCTGGCACAGCAATTTGCTTTAAGAATGACCTTAAGCCCTGCATACATTTCTAAGCATCCTGACTGCAATGCCTAGAAGGAATGAAAGATGTGATTTATTTTTTTTTTACCTTGTTATGGAAACCTGTGCTGGTTGGGGCATGTGGGGTGATAATTGAAGGGTGTCCAGCTGAAGACGTGGGTCTAGACAAGGCCATGAGGATGCTCAGAGGCTGGAGCACCTCCGCTATGCAGACAGGCTGAGGGAGCTGGGGATGTTCAGCCTGGAGAAGGCTCTGGGGAGACCTCATTGCCACCTTCCAGCACCTTAAGGCATATAGAGAAGAAATTATAATAGAGATCTTCCTAGCTGGGTCCAGACTCCCTTCTTCAAAGCATCACATCAACATGCTGAAGAGTTGGATAAGTCAGAGCCAGGAACTGACAGATGTGTTTGCTGATAACACTGACGCCAGTAGGAAGGGGTCAAATACATGTTGTTTGACCTTTATCCCAGTGGGGAATCAAACCGATTCTAATTAATAGACTTGGGAATAGCTGGGTACCTTGGCAGGCCTTGCAACTAATTTAAATTGTTCATCCTGTTAGTTTAGCCATAAACTACGTGTAATTACAAAAAGGTTTTGTGGACAGCCACACTTATGTTGCCACCTCCTTAATTACAATTTATTGAATACAGAGCCGACTTATTTTGATTAACGTAGATTTTTGTTGTCTAACACTGCCTGACCAAATGTGCCAGTGCTCTAATGACAAGAAAGTATTGTTTGAAAGCACAAATGAAGCTCTGCTGAAACCAGTTACAACTTTCCAATGTGACTGTTTAATGATAGGACAAGGGGGAATGGTCTTAAACTGAGACAGGGGAGGTTTAGGTTGGATATGAGGAGGAAGTTTTTCCCCCAGAGGGTGGTGAGGCACTGGCACAGGCTGCCCAAGGAGGCTGTGGATGCCCCATCCCTGCAGGCATTCAAGGCCAGGCTGGATGTGGCTCTGGGCAGCCTGGGCTGCTGGTTGGTGACCTGCACACAGCAGGGGGTTGGAACTGGATGAGCACTGTGGAGCTTTTCAACCCAGGCCATTCTGTGACCATGAGATAAATGTGGCTCTCAGTGTGTAATCAATGGCAGTTGCACCTTTGAGTATGCTTAAGCAACTCTTAAAACTATACATACTTGAGATGCTATAAAAATAATGCCTGGAAAGATGAGAGATTGTGATTGTCCTATGGCTGGGCATGTTTTCAGCCACAGGTTTGCCTACATAAGGTTGGAGAGGCTGTTGGTATGACCTGGCTGCTATGTTTCATCCTGTATCTAAATGGAACAACCTTTTAAAATAGGTCAAATGCAGTCAAGCATGGCTTCCCATTGCGTTGGCTTTCTTCCTCTCAACCCACACAGACACCAACTTGCAGCAGTTGTACAGGTAGACAGCATTTGTCTTTTAGGTTTGGCTTCTCTCCCAGTCAGTGCTGGACTGAAGCTGAGTTTCCATGAGCACCAACTTGTATCCAAAGATGAAAATTGCAGAGGCTGAACAAAGTCTTAATTCAGTGCTTCTAGAAGCTTCTCTGTGCAGCGAAGTTCATCTGTATTGCTAGTCTGAACTGAAGAGATCATGAGATATTACTTAAAGGAAAAAAGAAAAGGAAGAGGAGATTTGAAGCAATTAGAATTGTTTGTTCATTCTGTTTGCCCTTTGAATCACTGGGTATACCTAAGTTACATTTTCAAGATTTCCTTCATATCTGAGGAGTGAACAAAACTTGCACCACTTCAAATGAAAGCAAAAATTCTTAGATAACCATTTAACTCTTGGAGCAAAACTTCAAATATTATGAGATTTAAATGCATGTGAGTGGAAAATCTTGTTGTAAAGACACTGCAGTGTTCATAGAATCATTCAGGTTGGAAAAGACCACTATGATCATCCAGTCCAACCCAACCCACCATGCCCGCATCCCTCAGTGCCACATCTCCACACTGAACTCCTCCATGGATGGTGACCCCACTGCTCCCTGTGCAGCTGTGCCAGCACATCACTGCTCTTTTGGAGAAGAAATTGTCCCTAATGTCCAACCTGCACTTCCCTCAGCACAACTTTAAGAAGAAGGGATCACCAATAACAGAAAACAGGAGATCAGGTATTTTTTACGTGAGGATTAAATTAGTGCTTCTCTTAGATCTGTCACTTTAATCTTCTTGCTACTAGTAAACACCACTTCATCTCTGGTCAGCACATGCACTGGGAGAGACTTGGCTGCTGTGGCTCAGAGAGGGAATGGGAAATCCTGAGATCAGCTTCTAGCAGCTTGACTTTAACTGCAAGCTCCAGTTGCCTATGCTCTATCTCCTAAAGGAATGCAGCAGTGAGGACAACGCTCAGCTTACTGCCTCAAGGAGGTCGTGCTTCCAAGTAGAATATTAAAGAGATCCAGCTGGTACAAACGCTTCTTTCCCGAAGTGGTAATAGAGCAGGGCAATGAGCTGTCAGAAGTGATGTCAGAACATTTCCAAGGCTCTTGGGAAGCACGGAAGCCCTGCAGTGAGATGTTTGATTTTGGGTTTGAGATCTGCTGATTGTGCAGTGTCGTAGAGCGTGCTTTGTGTTGCTGGCTATAGGATTTTAATCCAGGCACTTTGGAGATTGTTGTCTGCGTTGTATTTATATGTGAATGTGTGCTTTGTCTCTTTATGGGCATCATGCTGATCTCCCCAGATGACATGCAACCCTTGCAAATTGCTCTGTGAGCCTCCTGTGCTGCGAGGGCGTGAGTGTGTGTGCACACGTGTGTGTAAGTGTGAGGGCAAGTGTGTGCATGGCGCTATCTGGCACTCTGCATCTTTACACCCAGGGTTCAGCAGCAGGTCAGCCAGCTCCTCCTGACATCACTGCACTTGTTTACCACTCACACAGAGGAAGTGCTGAGCTGATGGGTTTGCCCACTGTCATCCTTTTAGGCCAGTATTTTTCTGCAGCATCAAAAATGTAGGAGAGCCTTTGACTTCCATGAAGCGATTCTAGCAGCTCTTCCTGTCTGAGCTGAGAGGGGAAAACTACACGTGGGAAATTCTGAACCACTGAAATGATATTACAAAGAACAATCATATCCAAAGGATGGAATCTTCCAGAGCAGTAACTCATTAATATGCTAGAGCTTGATTTGTGATTGCCTGACCAGCCATATTAAAAGCTTATTAAATAAGCATCGTTGTAGCAGAGCCTCAGGAGAGCTGATCAGTTCTGGATAGGAATTCTGTTTCTACATTCAGGTGTCATTTTGAGCTGGAGCTTTGCTGGCTTTCCTGTCTTTTTTTAGAATTCATATTTATGTTTATGAGCAGGGTAATTACACTTCATCTTTGCAGCGTATTGAGGGAATGGCCTCAATTGTGCCAAGGAGGTGCAGGTTGGATATGAGAAGAGTTTCTCCTCAGAAGGAGCAGTGATGTGCTGGCACAGCTGCACAGGGAGGTGTGGGGTCACTGTCCATGGAGATGGTCAGTGTAGAGATGTGGCACTGAGGGACGTGGGCAGTGCTGGTGGGAGGAGGATGGTTACCCTGGATGATCTCAGAGGTCTTTTCCAATCTGAATAATTCCACGATTCTATGGCTTGTTATAGCACTGAAAGACCCTTTTGGCCACTCTGTGTGTTTTTTTGGAGATGCGCTGTCTGAAGCTTATCATCCTCTGATTCCCATCCATCTTCTTTGTCTTGATGGGCTGAGAGAGTTAAATATATCCTAATAACCACCGTTTGTACAGCAGATGGATAGATTTTAGAAATTCTGCCCTGTTGCATAGCAACAGTCATCATTAAAAAATAACATTTGGAAGCATAGAGAAAAATAGGGGAAAGCAAATTAAGCTTTTAAATATCAAAGCTTTTTTCTAAACTGTATCCCATATTTCTTTGAGTAAATACTCATATGAAAAGGTGCTTTTTGACAGCTTTTATATGGGTTTAAAATGGTAGCAAACCTCTTTTTTTTTGGGAGTCAAAGTAAGGAGAGTTGTAGGGGAGCTTGTCTGGAGCTGCTGCTAGCATTCAGTTTATATGTGGATTTAATGCAGGCATTTCAACTCCCTGTTCTTTTCCAGGAGCCTCAAGGGAGAAATTTTTTCAGTCGAGCTGCATCATATTATGTGCATGGCTGATCTGGAGCACATTTAGGTCCTTCTGGAGGGCAGTTTATAATGACAGCATTAGAAACATTATTCATTCTTAGGTTTTCACGTCTGTTTTTGTTGCAAGCATTCCTCAAGTTTAATAACTTCAAATACTTTCCCCATGTCTTTCTTTCCAGTGATATTCCTGCAAAGACTGGGATTTTCTGTCCCACCTGTCCTCTGGCTGTTAGACATTCCTTGTGGCTTTCCTTGTCCAGCAGAGCTTCTATTCCATTTACCATCTCGTCCACCTTATTTCTGAATGCCGAGACCCCTTGAGGGCAGCAGGGCTGTAATGACACATCTCAGCACTGTGTCAGTTGTGGGTTAAATGTGCCTCCAATGCAGTTAGCATTGAGCACAGCATCTAATTGGCAAGTTGCATTACTTTTTTACTGAGGTTACAGTGGAATTTTGTATACCCCCCAAAATAAGTGTTGACAAAACACTCGTAATGATGTAGTTTGAAGCAAAACTGAAGATGCTGTGAATTAAAGCAGGCTTGGTGGACTCCCTCAGTTGGTAATAAGTGTAATTGGTGCTTTTGTAAGTGATACAGAGGAGCAGCCCTGAGCCTCTGAGTGCAGTGGTGGTGATGCATTGGCCAACCTTCTCCAAGAGGTGTTGAAACACTGCAAGATTTGGCACTGTGGAAATCATATAAAGGCAAACTAAAAAAAAAAAAAAGGCAATAATTCTAGCTCTTTAATTCTTGTTTTCCACGAGCTCATGTTGGTCTGATTTCTTTTTTTCCAGTTTGCCAGTGAAGAAGGAGCAGACTTCTCAGTTAGCTGTTGGTTGAACCAGGAATCTTTAGGAATCCCATTCCCCAGCCAGGTGGTTGGATCCAAGTCCTTCTAACGCTTCCCTGCCATCTGAACTCTGGGTTGTCTGTAACTTTACTGAAACAAACACTGTTCAGAGTCAGTATAACTCTGTCCTAGTCAGTGCTTAGCTATATGACATGCACACTAAACCTGCCACAGGGTGAGAATTTACTCTGAGAGCCATGGGCCGTAGGTAAAGGCAATAATGCAGAATTTTGGAAGGAAAACCTACAGGCCATAGCATTTCTGCCAAGCAGACCCAGTCATTTCTTTTTTTTTCCTTTGAAATGCTATTTATTGACATCCTATCCCCCCCATCCTGCCTGCTCTCCTTGCAGGACAAAAGGACTTTCTGCACCTGCATGTTTACCCTCCCCACCATTTCCTGAGCTCTCTGTGGACATTTTTACATGAGCCTGCATTACAGGATGGCGTGCCAAGCGACTGGAGGCGGCGGCACGCTGGCTGTTTCTGCAGGATGGAGCCTTATGTTTCTGTTGGTGGATGTCTGCAAAGCCTTCTTATGGAATCCCTACCTTCCAAATGTCCCCCCCCCCCACCCCCCTTCTCAGCCCCAGATACTTTTTGTGCTTTGCAGCCAAAGGGGTTTTTATTGCTGGGTGTTTCTTTGTGTGTTCTGCTTCCCCGGAGCAGAGGCCGGCTCTAACACATGGTGTGGCAGACATTCACCATTAAAAATCTGTCGTTTTTCCCCCACAAATGCCTCGGTGAACCTTTGCGGGGTGACAGCTTGTGGCCACTTGGTGCTTTTGTTGGAACGTGCACTCCGTTTGACCCTGTCCCAGCGTTAATAGGATTGTAAAGGCTGACTCCTGCGTGACCTCTTCTTGCAAACAACCCTCACCCTTCCCCTTCCTCAACTGCTCTGTACAGCAGAGCTGAGAAGTGTTGCTCCCAAGGCAGTCTGCAGTTCGTGTTGCAGACAAAAGCAATTGGAAAAACCATTGGGGGGGAAAAAAAAAAGGCAGCGTGGGGCCACCTGTCCTTAAATGTTCCTGACTGTGAGAACAGTGGGCATTTGTTCGCTTCTTCAGAGGGAGCTGGTCTTAAATGCCTCATTGCAAGACAGGACTGAAAGCTTGCTTTCCAAGGAAGGCCTCTGCTGGACGGCAGGCAGGTGTCTGTGTTTCTCCATGATGTTTCAGGTGCTGCTTTGTTTCCTGCAGAGGAAGAAAAAGAGGTGACTGGGGTACAGTTGGAGTTGACTTTGGTTTAGGGAAATAACATTGATTCCATTGAGTGCAAAGTCAAAATATAAAGTAATAAAAGTTCTGACTCCAGGGGAAAGGAACTGCAGTTCACTTCTTTTGTCTCCTTCCGAGGTCTCTGTAGACCAAACTTTTATCCTCATTACTGCATGTTACTCCTGGCTCCAACTCCGAGCAGCCCATAATAAGGGCTGTGTTCTGTGCTTACCGTGGTGGCAGGGTTAAATCAAATTCTTCTCACCTGATGTCTTTACAACCTCTAAGTACCAGCCTAGAGAAACGTGTGTAAACTGGCTAAACAGGCTCATTCCTTTGATTTTTATTTTTTTTTTTTTTCCCCTGTGCTTACCTGTAATCTTTCTTCTACCAGATCCTTCCAGCTTTGGTGCTCACTTTCCACTGAGGGAATTGAGAAAATTTTGCCAATGACCTGCTTTGTTTGCTTGTTTTTATACCAGTGTCACTAAGGAGCTGGGTTAAGTATTTTGACCTACTTCAGGCATCAAAAGGTTCTTTTTTTTTTTTTTTTTCTTTCCCCTTTCTAAAGCAAAGATTGGCTTTTCCCACTGAATCGCCACACCTTTCACTCTTCCAGTAATCTGTCTTTAGCATGCCTCTCCCATGAAGGGCTCCTGAAATAACTTGTCTGACTTTGCCCCGGGGGCAAGACAAGGGAAGGGGTGAAGGAGAAAACCTTTTTGCCATGTAAAATACAGAAACGCTTTTGAGGCTGTAGGATTTAGCCTGCTGATCTCATGATACCCAAATTCTGCCAGGATTATGGCACTGGAATGTGTGCCTTTGGAGGGCCAGTGTGAGTTAGCACTGCTGGGCTTTGTGAATGTAAGACCGGTTCACTTCAATGGATTATTGACACTTTGTACTTCCTAAAAGCACAGAATTAGGTGCAGAAGGGCTTTCTCTGTTTGAACAAAGGTCTGTGCAATTACAGTTACCAACTCAAACAGAGCAACTTTTGTTTCTCTGGGCTGGAAAGGAGGTTGAAAGGGAGGAAAACGTGTTGACCTACCAAATACTTCTTATCTAGAGATAGGCAAGGCGTTGTGGTTGGTTTGTGGAGGTAGCAGTGATGAGATCAGGCAGGAAGGGCACTTTCGTCTCTGCAACTCTTTAATCTTTCAGTGCCTGCCAGTTGATAACAGGTGATTGCTTTCTGAATCATGAAATGCAGAGACTCTGGGGATGGAAGTTACTTTTCCTAAGTCACTGTGCATGCTGCTGTGTTGGAAAAGAGTAGCAGTGAATTGTGCAGTAGAATACAGCCTGGATAACCCAGAGCACCAAGACAGGCACGTGTCTAGGTACTGTAGCATGCTGCCCCATCTCTGAAGGCGGTTGAATGGGGCCCTGGGCAGCCTGAGCTGGTGGGGAGCAGCCAACTCATGGCAGGGCATTGGAAGTGACTGATCTTTAAGGTCCTCTCCAACCTAAGCCATGCTGTGTTCAGGCTCAGAAAAGCTTTTGCTGTGGGTCACCTTCCAGTTGTGTTGCAAAGTCCAGCACAGCAGCTCTGCCAGGGATACAGTGCCAATTTAACTGAAGATGTAACAGCAGCATCCCTTTGCTGTCATTCTTGACTTATGCTAGCAATAAGATTGGAGCAAACAAGCTAAATAGCTTTGTAAATGAGGTAAAATTAACCTCATCTCCTGTACTAATCACATACCTGAGGCTCTGGGAGCACAGGTCATGTGAGTATATTGTGGTTGGCAGTAGCATCAATCGAGACCAGTTTATATAAATCATCAAAAACAACTCAAACGTGGACTTGTGCAAGGTGAAAAGCAGGGATTGAAACCTAGAGCCAGGTCTGGGGCTGCGGGCCTGCATCCAGTGCTGGCTCTATTGAAAAATCTGCAGTCCAACAGCAGCCAAAGCCTTCCCTCTGGCTGCCCTCTGACCTTAGGGCATGTCTCATTAGCGGATTAAGCCCAGAGTTAAACGAGGCCTCTGGGAGAGCAGGGCTAGGGGTCTGCCACTGGGGCTGGAGTGGTTTTCCTGAGGCCAAGATAAGCAGCTCTCTGCCTTGCCAGAGGGGAGAAGATAAAGAGATAAGGTTTGTTTAGCACGAATCAATCCTGGGAAAATCTGCAGTAAACTGTGATGTCACAGCCCTCCTCCAGAGGTAAGAGAGAAAAGCACGCTGCGTTCCTCTGTCGCCGTAAATCCATTACTTTGTGCCCGGTGTGGAAACCCCCTGCCCTGCCAGCACTCACAGGCGATGGATTTCACACCCCACCTGCCTGCTGGGGTCAGCCCGAGGTAAGAGCAGGGCCACAGCAGGGATTTACCGCCTCGCTGGGCTGCTGCCCTCCCCAATTTTCTGGTCAGTAACCCTGTGAAAGGAGAGCGTGTCTGGTGCGGCAGGGAAGAGATGAAGGGGGAAGAAATGGTGGCTGGATTCTTTCCAGGACGGAAAACTGTCTGTCCAAGAACTTCTCCGAGACGCAGATTAAATATTCCTCTATCCACCATTAAATTACCGTGAATGGGTGGCTGTGCAGTGCCTGACGGGCTGTGTAATAAGCAGTGCTGTGAATCTCCTCTCCTTCTGCATTTTTCTCCGTCCCAGACAGGAAAGGCCGTGTCTGTAAGAGTCATTCTCCCCAGTTGGGTCACAGTCATTGCCAGTTTAGAATTAACCTCAAAAAGGAACAGCAGCACACACTGTGCCCACGTGTTGCAAGCTATGCTTCCTAATAAAATGCTCCAGTGGCCCCACTGCTCTCAGCATGCTCTGTCCCCATGTCCAACCATAGGGCTCCCATGTGAGCAGGCCAACAAAAGAAAAAAAACACAAAAAAAGAGCTTGGTGAGATCCTGCTCCATGGGAGGCGGAGATGGGGTCCAACAGTAAAGCGTGGTGACCTCCTGGCCAGCGTCCCATGGGGGCAGTGACTGGACATGGTGGGGTTGGTGGTTGGACTTAGAGGTCTTTTCCAGTCGCAGTGGTTCTGTGATGGTGAGGATGGGTGATGAGGCTGATGCAGCCACTCAGTCTTCTCAGAGTCTTTAGGATGAAGCCTGTGCCAATTTAATTTGGCCAGATGTAAGACAAGAAATTGGAGATCTCATAGGACCGTGTAGGAGCATTCAATCTTGAACTTGGACCAAAAGCAAGTTGTATCGAGTTTTGAGTTTTATACATCTGTGAAAAGTAGCAGAAATGATGGCAGGAAACCTCACTTCCCACTGTGCCATTAGGGAACTTTCACCTCTCACAAAAGAATGGTCTTTTATTTTCTGCTTTTCTCTGATGCAGGCTGAAGCACCTGAGTGTGAGCAGTGTCAAGGATGTGAAAACTTCTCATGGAAAAAAAATCAGTCCTGAACTTAATGCTGCCATCAGGATAATCAACAAATTGCCTTCCCCAGATGGCCCAAATTTTAAAAGGGTTGCATGCAAGACTTGCCTATAGGATATTCAAGGTCCCAAAGTAACTGTTGGGGCATAAAAAATATTATGTCCAAGAGCTGCATCACAGGCAGATGTTCCTTTAACAGGTTGTCCTTCACTTAACTGTTCCTCCATGTATGTTTCCTGGCATTCAATGAATCAGTGGCAGCTCTGGGGAGTGGGGATGTTTGAAACAGATGAAAGTGAAGAGTGAGGGATCTACTTTTTGTTTTGCAATAGGAGTGGGAAAGCCACAGTGCATATGTGAGGTCCATCTCTAACCATATTTATTCCCCTTGCCTTTACCTGACTGCTTTCTGCTCTTCTTGCTGTGCCTTCCATCGCTCTGTGCGCTGTCAGTTGACCTTGCAGTGCCTGCACATCACTGATGCAGTCCTGTGAGGAGGCTGAACTCCACACCGATGCAAACACTGCAGTCAAATGCTTCTGTTGCTGCTTCTGTCGACAGCTTGTAGTGTTTTCTCTCCCCTTTCCACAGAGATGTAGGTTGTGAAAGAAAGCAAGTAACTGCGTACCCTTGCAGTTAAGCAATATTTTGTAAATATTTCCTGGGAGCCTGTGAAATTTCTCACATGTTCTCCATTTCCCCTGAAGTCTGCAGAGTAGGCATACAGAATATCACCCAGTCTAGCTCTGATTTCAGGAGCATGTAAATAGTCTTCAGTTCTACAGGCGTTGTGTAGATGCCAAAGCCTGATGGCCAACAGCAACGTGCTGAGGCCAACACGCAGGCCAAATTGTTATCTGTCTGCTTTCTTACAGCTTTTTCAGTCTGAACACAGCTCTCTTTTTGCAAATGAGATGCTCTGAGATGAGATTTCCCATGAAATGGCTCTGCCATGCACATGCTTGCTCTGAAGTTCTGCAGCCCTTCAATGATTTTGAGAATGGACAGCCAGTAGTCTGCCTGCATGTGCATCAGTGATTAATTAATGGGCTTAATTGTACATTTAACTCATTTAGGAAATGAATGAGAACCCAGATACTTCTGGGCTTTACTCTTGCTTAGTTGCACTGGGAAGGGCTCTTTGAGCCTGCCAGATATCAGTTTTAGTACCAGGTATGAGATGGGTTTAAGTAATCCTTAAAAATAAGCATGTTAAAGCCTTCTGCAAGGGATTTGTTGCAGGGAGGGAAAACCACAGGACCCAATTTGTTGTGTTCATCCTGCTGGTATTAAGCCTGTACTGGGAGTTGGTCTAGATGGCCTTCAGAGGTCCCTTCCAACTCTTAGGATCCGTGATTAATTATAGGGACTGAGTTATAAGCAGTGGTGTAATTGAGACCTGCTTTCCCTCTTCTTTCTGCTTTTGAAAGAAACTTGAACTATAAAGATATAGTAATCTAAGTGTGCTTATTTAACCATAAAAAATTCAATTTAACAGTCAGATCCATACTCCATTCCTGTGATACAGGAAACAACTGTAATCCTGGGTGGCAGGTGATAAGACCACTGCTTGGAAACAGCATCATTCCGAGAGCAATGAAACTGTTTCCATTTTCAAGGCCTATTTTTTACCTGTCCCTGATTAGAGTAAACCTGCATTTGACTATGTGAATGTCCTTGTTTATTTTTTTTAGTACTAAATAGCAATTATGCACAATAGACATAACCTACTGCGGAAAAACCTGTGTTGCCTTGAGCCACGGTTGTGAGCAGTGGCAATCTTTTGCTCTTTCTCCTTTGGACCTTGCTGCTGGGATCACAGAGCACTCAGATGGTTTCTGTATCATTCTCCAATCGCTGGCCATTCATTTTTAAGATGATGAACACAGAGCAGACTGTGTAGCTTGAAGGGCAACAATGGTAGATTGATTCATATGTAGATATTTTAGGTAACAGAGATGGAATCAGGTCATTTTCTAGTTTATAAGAGATAGAAAAATAGCATTGCATATAGTAAAATATATATATATATGTTCCATTGGATCTGTTAAGCTGTGGATTAGTGGTTGAAAGCTTGTGGTGGAAGCACCACTTTATGTTTGAGACTCACCTTGTTTTCTCACTAGGAACACTTACAGGGGTAAAACCCCATGAGGATATTTAACCAACCTGGTAGCATCTCAGGTTGTTTCTCACTTCCATGATGGTGTAGAAACACAGACAGGGTTGTGCTGGTTCTGTCTTCAATATGTGTCAGATCTGTGCTATACAAGGTTTTGTTTCCATGGGTGTCCAGTATTGTTCTTTATGCAGGAGCTATTGTATCAGTTTTACTGTGTTTGTTAACTGGGAGTGGCAAATGAAATCTTGCTTGTACTAGCTGCAAATTAAATTAATGGTTGAAATCTCTCTCTCTAAATGGCTGTATTAAGATGAGCCTTGTTTGAAAAGCAGCTAGGACACCAGCCTGGAAACAGTCAGCACTGGGAATTGTTACCTCGGATATGCTGGAAAAAAATGCCTTACTGTATTTGTGAAGTGTTTTGTGTATTTACTGGGTTAAGCTAAATAACTGCTCTTTCTTGTTGTTGCTTGTAAAGGACCTGCAAGCAGAGTATCAGCAGTGGGATCCAGCCACCAGCAGCTCACTGAAGTCCCATCTGCTTGTACTATAAAATCATTGTTAGTCTTAAGTGAAGCAATGCAACAGGGCTGACAGTGAAAACACATCAAAGATGTTCATCAATTTGTTGAAGTCAGAAGCATGTTTTAATTATCTTAGATTTGAAGCAGAAGTACTTTGGCTCTAACAAAAGGTTTGATTGTTGGGTTTTTTTTGTTGTTGTTGCAGATCATCCTGTGGGGTCGAACTGAGAAATGCCTGAAGGAGACCACAGAGGAAATCAGGATGATGGGGACAGAATGCCATTATTTCATCTGTGATGTTGGAAACAGAGAGGAAGTCTATCGGCAAGCCAAAGCTGTGCGGGAGAAGGTTGGTGTGCAGAAACAGTGTTTGTAGGCAAAATGCAGTAATTCCTTCTCTTTGAGGAAGGTGGTCATGCTGGAAAAAAGAAAGGTGAACATCCAGCTCATGTGATGCAAAGTTCTAAGTGATCCAGAAGGATGCCTGCAGACAGGGTGCCAAAAGCTGTGATAATAAGAGTGTAACCTGGCAGTTCAGATAAAACAGTGAGTGCTGTAACGAGTTATTTGTTTCCTTGCAGGTGGGTGACATCACTGTCCTAGTGAACAATGCTGCTGTGGTCCATGGTAAAAGTCTGATGGACAGCGATGATGATGCACTGCTCAAATCACAGCATATAAACACCCTGGGACAGTTCTGGGTAAGATAAGCTCTCACATCTCACGGGTTCAGACTTGGGACTGAGAGTGACAGATAAACTCGTGGCTGATGCTTTGTCTTTCTAAATGGAAGTTAATAAAATAACTGTCAAAGGTTCCAATAGCAATGCAGTATTTGATGCTCCTGTATCCCCGTTCTGTCATTTCCAGCAAAACATCTGATGTCTTCTGAGAAACTCTTAGCCCACAGAGGAGAGTTTTCTGTGCAGTGATGTGTACAGAACATCAGCTCAAGACTGCCTTGCTGGGGGAAGGAAACGCATTCAATTTTGAGTTAGATAATAGTAACAAAAAAGAGCTTCCTGTGATTTCATCTCGTTGCTGAGGACTTTATCCTCCACAAGAAGCTCTCAACATACAAAGCATTTTGTTTGTGGCCTTGATCTGAGGCAACTGCTTAAGTATGTACTAGGAAATATTGGTTATCCTCTATACCAACTTTTCCTGTTTAAAAGCTTTCAGAGAGTGCAAAGCAACAAGGCTCTCCTCCCCTCCTTTCCTGGCTGAACAGGCAGTGCAGTTTGACTTGTTGTCTCTGTGTCACCTTATTGTGTTTTTCAGGCACTGTTGTTTTTGTTGCATCTCTGCTGAGTAAACCCTTTCTCCCCCTCACCCCTTCTGTTGTGCTCTTCAGACCACCAAAGCATTCTTGCCAAGGATGCTGGAGTTGCAGAATGGACACATAGTTTGCTTGAACTCTGTCCTGGCCTTGTCAGCCATCCCTGGTGCCATTGACTACTGCACCTCCAAAGCTTCTTCTTTTGCCTTTATGGAGAGCCTGACCTTGGGGCTGCTGGACTGTCCTGGAGTGAATGCCACAACAGTGCTGCCCTTCCACACGAGCACAGAGATGTTCCAGGGCATGAGAATCAGGTCAGTCCAGGGGAACTACAATAAAGCATCTCATTTTAAATGAATCATCAGAATACACTCCTAATTAATGCTTCATTTAGTTAAGAGAATTTGATGTCTCATTTGGCTGCCTGGGAACAGAGGGTCACTCTAGGCCACCTGGGACTCATCAGACTGGTTCCCTCAGTTTGCTGGCATATTCATCCAGCTTGCCTGCCTGTACTTAGTGAGGCAGTTGCTTCTACAGAGAAATCTGAAAGCTATTTTTCCCTGGGTGTATTTGGGCCATTTGCAGCCACTTAGAGAGGGAGGAGAGGCAATCTGAAAATTGAGGTCATTCAAAACGGAGCAGTCTACAAATTGCTTGAGAATTAACAGTGCAAATTCCTTCTTTATCCATTGATATATTTAATCCTTTCCCACTAAAGGGAATGAAATCCATTTACTGAAGTAAGGCTTTCACTACATCCTTTAAAACAAGCTAAACTAAAAAAAAAAAAAAGCCTAATGGCTGACCAAGTTAATCTTTTACGATCAACAAAATAACCTCTTGGTCAAGAAAATATGCAGCATCCAGCCAGGAAAAGCCTTACAGAGTCATAGAATGATAGAATGCTTTGAGTTGGAAGTAACCTTTAAGATCATCTAGTTCCAATTACGTTTGATATTAAGAGCTGAAAAATATTTGCCTTTCACCTGTCGAGAATTTGAATGAATCAAAAAGCAGCAGAAAGAACACTGACATTGGAAAGGCAGCGTTTTGGCTTTGGTTTGCAGACAATTTAAGAAAATCCCTGTATCAGGGTGCTGAATACTTTGTGCCACTTCATCCTAAACCCTTTAGCTGTAATACAGTACCAGTGGTTGGAATTGGGCTTCACAATCTCCTGCCCCTTCTAGCCTGCTTTGAGGCATGTCTGAATACCAGCTGCCAATGATAACTTACAGTGAGTAACAGAACGTGGACAGTGATTTCTAAAAGAAGGAGTTTGGTTAACAAATAATTATTTTATTTTTTACTTTATTTATTTAGGTTCCCTAATCTTTTTCCTCCTCTCAAGCCAGAGACTGTGGCTAGGAGGACAGTGGAAGCTGTGCAGATGAATCAAGCCTTCCTGCTCCTTCCATGGACAATGAATGTTCTGGTCATCCTGAAAAGGTAAATATTTCCCATGCCCAGCAATAGTCCAGCTAGTGAGGCAAGATTTACTTGCAGTCCTGCTCTGTCTGTCCACCAAAGCAAACCTCAATTTGATTGTTTATCAGGTAACTGGGTTCAGACCAAGTCATCCCTTCCTAGGAGAGCCACAGAAGCAGTAGAGGGAAACTTCTCTGAGGTTCCCTTAGCAGATTTGTTAGATTTTCTTTTTGAGTTTGCCCCTTGTACGAAACCAGTTTTACTCCCAAAATTAGAGCCATAGAATCGTTAAGGTTGGAAAAGACCACTTAGATCACCGAGTCCAACCATCAGCCCATCACCACCATGCCCACTAAACCATCTCCCTAGGATTCTGTTTCCTGAGGTCTGAAAACTGCCATCTGGGAAATTTCTTAACCACTAACATGTGTGTCTCGTTTTGATTCAGTAAGCCACTCTTTGGACTCTGCTTTGTATTGTAATGGATTCCTATGCAGTAAAGTATGTGCATCACAGCTGTATTTAGAGAACACGTGAAGCTATCAAAAATATTTGTGTGTATGATTAGGACAGGATTATTTTAAAGTGCCTAAGGAAAGAAAGTCATAACTTTATATCTTGAAACAACTGAATAGAAAAAGCACATAAGAACGTTTTTCTGTGCAAATTTGCACCAAAGCCTGTGGAAAACCTACTTCAATCAGAAACTGAAATGGAAAATAATCACAATACTAAATACTAAGAGAGGAACAAAAAATATAGATAGATAGATAGATAGATAGATAGATAGATAGAGATATTTAGACATCCTCCTATTAGAACAGACTGAAAGGTTTGTCTGGTCTGCTTATTTTCTCTCTGCTCCTCCTGCAGCATTCTCCCTCAGGCAGCACTTGAAGAAATCCACAAGTTTTCTGGGAGCTACACCTGCATGAACACTTTTAAAGGACGAACATAGACTTGGTGGTGGAAGGACTGTTCTTCAGAGGGACCAGCACAAGCATGAAAATCCTGACAGGGCTGTGAATCAGCAGTCTTGGCTTGTAGCCTGTTCATGTGACTCGCGCTGCTTTGAGGCAACACATTTCTTGCAGGTCATATCCATAGTAACATGACCTTTGCACAGGATTTAATGACCAGACTATGGACCCTTGGCAAGAAAAAACAGAAAGTGTGAAATGTTTATGTGATGTTAAATTCTTTAGGGTTCAATTGTTAAATCAGCTCATAGTTTTAAGATGTAATTTTTGTTTCTAAAGGGCTGTCTCAGCTGAGAGGCAGCATGTTGCACCCCAGGCTTCATCCGCTGTCTTTGGAGGAACTGCAATTGCAAACTGACACTGATTGCATTTCAGCTTTTTGAATGGGGAACTTTAAAAATGAAGAGCTACAAGTCGTGGACATTGAATGGAAGTTCCTTCCCTTCCTTCGCTTTATATTTGTTGTTGAAGCTGTTCCCAAGTCATGTCAGGGAAGGAGCAAACTGCTGTTTTCTTTGTGAAAGGCTCCCCAGGCCTTTTCTCTGCAAGGATTGCTCTGTGCCCAGGAAAGCTGTCTTACTGCACCCATGAAGGCTGGACAGCAGTGCTCAGTCAGAAGAGCATACAGCTTGAATCACGGAAGATTCCTTCTGTCATTGAGCTCATATATGGAATGTAATTGTCCTTCTGAATATTTTTGTTCATTTATGATGAAATATATATATATTTTTAGCATTAATTCCAGATTGCCACGCATGTAAGACAGCATCACATTGGGGGGTAAACTAAATCTAGAGCCTGCTTGTACAAAAACACATTCAGTGACATAATCCATAGAGTAAAATCCGTTGTATCGATCTGCACAGTGAAATAAGAGGAATAATTCTCTGAAAATGGAAGAGACAGTGCTGTAGTGCTCATGAAATGTGGAGTTTGGAAGCACAGTTAGCAAAGGCCTGATTAAATGCATGTTGAATTCAACTGGGAATATACCCATTGTTTGTTAGAGACATTGAATCAGGCACTGATCAGCCAAAAGTGATAAATACTGCTTGCACTGAAATGCCAGAAGCAGCTAGATGTTATTTATTTTTATAATGATAGACTCTCTGACAGCCTAGCAAGAGCAACACTGCATTCCAGTGCCAGATGCAGTCTGCATCTAAACCTAGGCATAGTTGTGTAGTTGAAACATATTGAAACACTGCTTAAAAGAGGAATTCATATCACTGCAATTCAGGAATGTCACAAGCCAGCCTGGAGAACACCTGAATGAAGTGCCTCAAAGAAAGCCATGTGGTTGAAGTAAAGGAGTGAGGTCAGGGCTCCAGGCTTAAGTTTTGACCTTATTTCATACTCTTGGGCCAAGCTGCATAATCCCAAGGCACACCCTGACCTGCAAAACAGATAGTTGTGGCTTTTCCCTGGCTCAGGAGTTGTGAATGTTACTGCTTTATTGTCTGTCAAGTGCTCAGCAGATTCAAATGGAAAACGCTGTAGAAAGGAAGAGTGATATTTGCCCATAAACCAAAATGGTGGAGAGGAATCAAAAAAAAAAAAAAAAAAAAAGCTGAAATCTATCGTTTTGAAATCTATAACTTTGTACAGAGGTATGAATGGCAGCAGGAAAGCTGAGAGCTGCTTTTGCAGGGCAGATCCAAAGGAAGATCTCAGAATGGAGACTCACTACTTAGGAGGAACGATGGTATGAATGTTGTCCTTCCTGCAGATCGCTAGCTGTGTCTCGCTGAGCAGCTGGAGAGGTGCAGTATCATTGATATCCCTTTGCCTCCATGGATGCTTCGAGGCATTCTCCTGTCTTGGTCAGTGCTTTCCTTCCGAGTGTCAAGCCCTGCGCCAGCCTTGACAAGGCATCTCACTATGGAGGGCTTTTTAAATTCCTAAATGTCTGAGGCTCTCTGGAGAGGATGAAAAGAAACTTTGATCTCAGTGACTGTGATGCCCTCCCTAATAGATGCTTTCAGCATTATTTTTCTGTCCGCTTTTTGAGAGGAAACCTAATTCACTGAAAACACAGCTGCAATGGGGGAAGAACTCTTCCAGGATCTGCCAGCATTAGAGGTGCACGCTTAAGAAACACTGGAGAGGGATAATTCTTCCCCTTCTGCACCCTCATCCTTCTATTTTCTCATTAACCACAGTCAGGCACGCCAGGCTTGTAGATGCAAGAGCAAAAGGGATTGGTGCAGCAAGGCACCCTGCAGTGTCCCTCTTAAATCAAACTTCTCTGTTGAGTTTCTATTCATTAATGACATCCTAATGCAAAAGAGAGGTAAAAACTCGTGTGCATGCTGAAAGCAACTCTACCCATGCCCACAGCTGTCCCTCATCCACTCTTTTCCTGCCTTACATCAAAGATGTTCCCTATCTTCAGAGGTTGTCTTACATCCTAAGTGCGGTTGATTTCTTTCTAATGAATCTAAACCAGTCAGAATGTAGCAGGGACTCTCATGATCTCTCTCTTCTCTCACAGAGGCGCACGCTCACACTTCCCTCTCTCTTTCCCTTAGGGTCTCTGAGCGGACAGCAGGTCAAATAGCAGTCACAGTGGGGGAGAGGTATGCAGCAAACAGAAAATAATGAGGAAAACATTGACATTGCTTTTCAGATAGTAAGCAAGAGTTGGGTAATAGAGTTTCTTCACTTGTGAGTGTTGCAAGATACAATGCTCTACATACAGTGAGTTTCTTGCGAGTTTGGATGGATACATACAAAGATTTTCTTAAAAAAGAAAAGCTCCTCTGGAATGCCCGTTGAGGTCTGCTGTCCCTTTGTACATAAGGTTGGTATTGGGTAATGTTGAAGTGCTGCAAATGTGGACAAGCTTTGTAGGAGCCTAAGGCCTTTCCAAAGGAATTTCCGCCCTTTGACTTATTTTAATTTTGGTTTTCCCTCCTCTCTCCACTGCCTCCTGCTTTCCACTCCTCCAAACTTTTTTTGCTTCTTTCTGTATTCCTGTGTCATTACTGCACTTTTCAGTGCCACCATCTTGAAGCCAGATGTCACACAAAGAGTCTGGACTAAATCTAAATCAGGGTATGTATTTATTATCCTGCTGGAGGAATCGAGGTGAAGCTGTAAGAGCAGGGCACAGAGGTTTCATAGGAAATTAGGTAAGCTCTTTGGGTTTTACTGCTCCATTCTCTGAAGAAGTAGACCTTTAGTATAGTTTTTCTGTAGGAGATTGCTGCTGTTTTAAAATGGGAATGATGAAGAAATGTTAGCCACTGTGGGACATTTGTTGTCCTGACATGAAAAGACCCTGTATTTAAATGAGCCCAGATTGAAATATTTTCAGTTCCAGGTGATTTCAGAGGCTGATGTTTGCGCCAAGGAATTTGCATCATTAGCAAGTCAGAGCAGGGAGGGAGAGGGAAGGACTGGAAGGAGTCATTTGTAAGTAAAACTGATTTCTCCTCTTCAATATTTGATTTCTGTGTTTTGTTTTTGATGGGGAAAAAATAATCATCTCATTCCTTTATCTGCCCTTGATGAACTCTAAAAACATCCTTCCTCTGCTTGGCGTGTTTTTGGAAGGTGGAGAACAGGAGCGAGCCCTGAAAGTGGGAACTGAACTCTGCCTCCCCTCCATTGTTCCACTGAGGTTAAAAAGCAGCAGAGTCCTTTCCAGCAGCTCTTCTAGAATCACAGAAAGTGCCTGGGCAAGTGATTCTACTGTTTGCAAAGAGAAACTTGTTGTACTTTTATGTAATGTGCTAATTAGTGTGGGTGGATATCACCAGATCTAGTCTTGCAAGCCTTTTAGACAACTCCCTGAGCACTCCCACCTTCAGATATTAACAGATAGCATTACACTTGCCAGATCTCATAAAAACCCACTAACAGACTTAATGCAGGCACCGTGTGAGTAAGTGGGTACATCTATTTCAAAGGGACCACATCTGTTTGTAGCAGACATGAATTCAGCCTCGTGTTTTCCTCTAGCTGACATTCAACTGCTGGGAAAGAAAATGAGGTGACCTTGGATCATCTATTTTTCTTTTATTCATGTGGCTTTAATCAACTAAATCTGGGTGATGGCCACTTTTTTTGACAGCTCTTCTTCGTAAGTTTTTGGGATAGAGGAAGCTGATGTCAAATGTTTCTTACACCATTTCCACCAAACAAACATCCCTGAGAAAACCAGTGATGGGTTTAATGGAAGGGGTTTAATTCCCCCAACCTAGAACTAGAATGGAAGACTAGTGAAGTAGAGATGGAAGACACAGAACACAGCTTCACTGCTGATGGCGTATAAAGAGATGTCCCTCCTCCTGTCTTCTTTTCTTGCTCCTGTATCCCTCAAGCTGAAGCTTCAGCAGAAGCTGAAGTGATCTGACCTGTATGGACTGGATACAACTGAACAAAGCTATGAGGAGTTGATTTATAGCTTCACACCTTCCCAAAGAGTCCAGGCTCATTAGTGCCTTACATTAACGCATGCCCCACAGCTGAGATTGAAGTAAGGAGATTGTTAGCACTCTCTTCAGTAGCAAGAGTTCTCAGAGGCCATTCCTGCTTTTCTTCTGAAAAGAAGTCTGAAGATAAAGAGACATATTGAACATCTGCTCATCTTTGCATCAAGCCATTCAAGTTGAAAAAATCAAGACGCAGATATGCTGATTTCTCTGCATAAATCTACAAAAGAAAGTTCTCCCTTACACGAAGGAATGAAGTACTCTCATTTCAGCTTGGTGATGACCAAAGAACAATTACATGGAAAAAAACAAAACAGGGTAGATAGAATCTGAGGCGGAGTTTGGAGGCCCTAACCAGCCAGAGGCAAGACCTTGCCTTTTGTTTCTGAACTTACATAATAACAGGGACATTATGATTTCCATCCAAATACAGAGTCTCTAAAAGAAGCGTGTTGTTACTTCTATTTATTCCTGTGGGTCACTGTGCCCTAAAAAGCAATCCATTCACTTTATATCTTGCTGGCTCAGAACATTCCCAATGCCTCACTTACTGTTTGCTGTCCATCCTTTTATTTTTTTGGAGGAAGGCACAGCAACTCATATATGTGAAAACAAAGGTCATGTTGACTTGTTATTCACTTTTCCCTTGCCAGCTGCAAAGCTCATCCATCATGCCTAGGAATAGTGAGGACATGTGTTTCTCTGGGCTGATGCTGACCCATCAGTACGAGGTAGATATGCTTCCCTTTCCTTTTCTTTCCTTATGTAAAAGCATTTTGTTATTTGAAAGAATTCCTCTGTGTTGTACAGACTTCTCACAGCCAGGCATCTCTGATTTAGCTCCAACCTCTCAGAAGCCTGCAGGCTCTATATGAAACTGACCCCATCTTCCCCAGATGATTTCCTATATGTGTCTTCGAGGCAGTTTGCCACTGAGATTTGATCCTGACCAATTTCTTCCCTCAAATAACCATCTGTATGATTACTGTGAATGAATACATGACATGAAATTCTTTATCTTCCCTTTTTAGTGTTAGTGGCAGCATAGCTGCTAGTTGCTTTAAGCACTGAGTTCTCCCTGCATTCCTCCTCAGCACATTACAGCACTAAAGTGGTGTAAAAAAATAAGTAATTCAGTGCTGTCTTCTCCAGGAAAATCTCCTGGAAGAGATTTTCTTTCTCAGTTTCTTTATGCAGAGAGGGGTCTTGAAACAAACACAGAGGTGATACTGCTTCTGGAACATCGCGGCTATATGGAAAATGCTGTCCTATGGAATTTGGGTTTACAATAATAAGGACTCATCACAGAAGAATGTTAATAGAAGATGGAAATGGCTGTAACAGAAAACAAGTGATATCAGAGCTCAACAGACTTGCACTGTCATTATAACCCCCTGCAATTTTGCCCATTGCAATAGCAGAGGTGACAAGCTCATTGTCTCTGCTCTCTCAGTTGTTGAGTGCAGAGCAATAAATGCCTTTTTTTTTTATTTAATGTCCTTATGTCAGAGAAGAAAAGCAATTCTTGAGTTCAGTGTCAGCCTGAGATGAGGAGACTTTCTCAGGTACAAGAAAAAGAAGTCAGAGCAGCTCCTAGCTGAATCCTGAGGGTGCCAGGCCACATTTCCCTCTGTGAAAAACACAGTGGGAAGAATAGGGTTGACTAAAACCAGCAATAGGATTAGACACAATCACAAATCAATTTGTAAGCTATTGCATGGCTTTTTTCTCCCAACAATAAAATACCTTGTGGTGTCTTCTGGACTCCCATCAAAGCTGTAAAGAGATGGAATATACTCGTAGAGCTGGACAATAATTTATTGCTAGTCTCAGGGCTATGCTAAAGAGAGTAGACAGAGGTTGGCACCAGCTAATTTGGTAGCTGAATAGTCTGTAGCTTTTTAGCTTTTTATATCCTAATATTCTTGAAAATTCAGTATTAGTGATCTGACATATTTCTCAACCGTCTGCTATTGCATAAAAAAAACCATGCACAAAAGCAAACAAACCCCTTCGACCCACATCAATTATTCTCATACTTTTGAAGCCTACAACACAGTTAGCTTCTCTGTTGTCCCGTTGCCATAGCTGAGGCTTAACAAGCACATTAATCAAATGAAATACAGCCTTGAATTTCTCCAGGAGGGATCTGCTGCTGACTCTGACAACTATTTATATTTAAAAAAACAACAGTGTTGATGTCCTGCAGCAAGAGTTGCTACATACATTCAGAAAAAAAACAAAAGTCGTGTACAAACAGCTATGGTTAATTGTTCAATAGCACAACTTCCCTGGTTCAATCATTGCAGTGTCACAGCACTGAGCCTTCTGACCTCATTTCAACCAATTCTTTAAAGAAATCTTCATTCTTTCAAACTCTTAACCCCAATATTTAGGAGTGCTGTCACTTTCTGCCGCATTTCCTGTGAGGCAATCTTGCAGTGCTCAGTACTTCTCTTTACAAACTTCTCCATCTCATCAGACAGATATGCCAATGCCTTCTCATCTTGCACAACACAGAAGTTATATTCTGCATTTCTCCAGTGATATTGCAAATGAACTTTCAGAGAAGATGTACTTTTGAATGAGCCACAGGAGCCATGCTGAGTTTATTTTAGTCGGGTTTATATTAGGTTTCATTTTTGCTGATCCCTTCATTTTTCATCCTCTCATCTGCCTCTTCCAATTTTCCCTGTTGGGGAGGGTTGTGTTTGGAGAGTTTCTGAGCCAGAATGCTGTGCATGCAGATTGTTCAGCTCCTTGCCTTCCCTTCAGGCAGTCTCACCTGTGCATGCCTGTGTCCACACCTTCTCATACATTAACATTGCAAACTGCCCTAAATATCTCTGAGATTAGCTTCCTTTTAAGCACAAGGTGTACCAAAAAGCAGAGAGCTTGCGTTATGCTGCCTAACGAGTTGGCAACTGGATATGCTTTTTTAAGGCCTTCAGGATTTGAATTTAAACTTAGAGGGACTGTTAGGCCTGATGGTTAGAAAGGGGATTGTAAACTTGATGTATCCTGAAGTGGGCAATACAGGTGTGAAAAGTCCGGAGTGCTAAAATGGGTTTGTTGTCTTCAGTTCCTGGGACAAAGAACTGAAATGTGGATCTAGTGGATTTTATAGACCAGTGCTGAGGAAATAGAAAATAAGAACAAAGCACACAAGCCCTTTTCTGAAATGCTGGGAATTCAGTGCGAGATCTGAACTACAGACACCCGGTGCTGCTGTTTTGATTTCTTCCGATAATTCATGAATCACAGATAGGCTCTGATGATACCTAAACTTGTACAAGTGCAGCATGAAGTACGGATCACGGTGGATCTGCATTAAGGCTGATGGGCAACTTATAATCCAGTGATTTCATTACAGCTAGCAGTACTGTTTGGCAAATCTAGCTGTAAAATAAGCCTGCTGTCTTTTAATGGATTATTTTTAAACAGGCTTCTTTCAAAATTTCATTTATCAAATAGCTTAAATACATGATGGGTCTCAGCCAATAATTTGCTTGCAAGTTATTCACCACAACTACTACTTTGAGCTCTTGCCATTCATTAATGTGCAGCTTTCCCGTGGAACTGGCTGTCCAAATCTCACGGTGGCTTTGCTTTCCCCTGGTTGGACGCTTTCCAATCCCACAGAAAGCTTTGTAGGGGCTCCAAAATGTCTGATGATGGCTGTGAGATGGCTTCTGGCAACAATATCAATGCAAATGAATATTTGAATGTGCTCATGACATATTCCAATCTTGTGATCAAAAACGTGCCTATAGAAATCTTCAAGGGAAAAAAAAATCTTGGGATACTGTCAAGAATACATTTGCCTTTACTTATGGCAGCAAATGTTCACATGTGTTTTATTTCTTTCATAGGATTCAGCTCCTTCTTAGCTTCAGATTGATAGGAGAACAAAACAAAACAAACACAACAGTCTTGACACTGGAAAAAGTTTATTATTATAGAAGTGACTTCCTGACATCAGGGGATGGCATATTTCCATCCGAGGAGAATGGCTTTATGATTCTTTCATAGGATCATAGAATCATGGGATTGTTTCAGCTGGAAGAGACCCTAAAGGCCATTTGCCCCAACCCCCTGCAGTGCACAGGGACACCCACAGCTCCATCAGGTGTTCAGAGCCTCTCCAGCCTGACCTGGGTGTCTGCAGGGATGGGGCATCACCACCTCTCTGGGTAACCTGTGCCGGTGCCTCACTACCCTTAGCGTAGAAGACTTCTTTGGGATTTATTTGGCAGTGTACTCTCTTCTAGTTCATTTAAGAAAATAAAATCGTAGATGGAATAATGTACTGCCATTTACATTTAGAAAGCAAACATAGGACAAGACCAGAATGCTAAAATGCACTGAGAGTACAGGTGTGTTAGAGGAAAGGCTGCGCTTGCTGCTGAGCATAATTTAGTTCACCTGACATTCGTTGTCTCCATCTTCACTCTGAGTCTGCATTTGAAACACCTGTATCAAACCCACGGCACTATTTATGAGACACAGCACTTAGCCAGCACATTTCAGTTCTTGTTGTGCATCTAGGAGATGCAAACAGGTGAAGGAGCAAACTGTACAATCCTACCTGATGTCATGGAATGAGGCAGTACATTTTGCACTGATGATATAGACTCATAGAATGGCTCTCAGTATCTAAAGAGGGGCTGTAAGAAAGAAAGGAACAGACTCTTTGGCAGAGGATCTGTTGTGATGGGGCAAAAGGAAATGGTTTCAGACTAAAAAGGGGGAGATTTAGACTGGATGGAAGAAGTTTTTTTTACAGTGAGGCACTGCACAGAGTGCCCAGGGAGGTGGTGCAGACACCCAAGGTCGGGGAATGGGTCTCTGATGGAGCTGTGGTTGTCCCTGCTCAGTGCAGGTTGCACTTGATGGCCTTCAGCGTCCCTTCCAGCTCCAACGATCCCATGGTTCTGTGATTCTACAAAACCTGGGCTTGTTGGACCTAGCAGCACAGCGCTGAGAGGGTTTCATGGCACAAATGACTGCTCAGGGCGCTCCCCATGTTTTCCTGGAGCTTTTAGCAAACACAGCCTTTGTTTGCATTTTTCTGTGGTATGTGTTTACTGTTCATTTGTGCTGCACATGCTGTGAGAAATTAAGCCATTATGATGGTATATATTTTTTTTTCTTTCTCCCGCTTTCGTTCTTTTCACAACCCCCTTCAAAAGCCCTCGCAGTTCCTTTCATTATTCGACGTTAACGGGACAAAAAGAAATAAATACTCAAAAGAAGAGAAAAGCAGCCTCGCCGTTTTGCTTCGTGCTGTGGTAACCGAACACTGCTCTGCAAGGTCAAATAAAGACAAAAAACCACCCCAAAACCTGCCAGAAAACCCCAGCGCTCCAACCACAGGTTGGTCCCATTGCGGAGCGGCTCTCAGCCCGCAGAGCGCAGCGGCCTCTCCGTAAATCTCCGAGTGTTTCATATAGCTCGCCTGTCAGGCGGCCATTAACTTTTATAACCTTGATATTTCAAGCGAAACAATGAACGCGAATTCTTTCTCAGTGTTCCTAATGGGTTCCACATGTGAACGATTTGATGCGATTTTTAATATTTTGGGTTGTTCGCTTGGTAGCACAGCCGGGTAACACAACCGGTCCCGGTTGCGGCTCCCGCGCTGCGCTGACAGAACCGCCGCCATGATGGAGCGCTCGGGGCGCACCGCGGAGCCGTGGGTGCAGCGCGGCCTCCGACCAGTAGGGGGCGCGCTGCTCGGTGCCGCTTGGCCGCTAAGGACCGATGGAGGGAGAAGAGCGAGGCGGTGCCACAGAACCTTCCAGAGTGGCGATGTTGAAGGCAGGTAGGGAAAAAAGCCTCCCCTGCTGTGTGCAGGTCACCAACCAGCAGCCCAGGCTGCCCAGAGCCACATCCAGCCTGGCCTTGAATGCCTGCAGGGATGGGGCATCCACAGCCTCCTTGGGCAGCCTGTGCCAGTGCCTCACCACCTGCTGTGTGGAAAGTTTGGAGGCTGGGCGGCTGAGGGAAATGAAGCCAAACTGTGAGCTTTGGTGATGGACGGCCAGCTGGAGGGCTGTGGGCTGGGAGGATTTGAGCTGAGAGTCTGTTTTTTTGTCAGCTTTGAGGCCGTTTGCACGTTCAGCAGCGCCCAGCACCCCCGTGGGCAGTGGGGCTGAATGTGCCAGCACTGAGCTTGGGGCTCTTTGCCCATTACATCCCTCCAGGATGAATGTCCTGTGTTTCAGGTTGTATTTTAGGAAAAACTAATCGTTGGGCGTTGGCACAGGCTGCTCAGGGAGCTGGTAGAAGCACCACGACTGGAGATGTTCAGGGAACGTAGAGGTACGGCACTGAGGGATGTGCTTAGTGGGCAGCATTGCGGTAGGTGGGCATTTGAACTCAGTGATCTTAGAGGTCTTTTTGGAACTTAACGATTCTGTGATTCTTTAGTTCTGTTTTATTATGTTGGCCCACGATGTCAGAGGTCGCTGTTGGTGGTATGGCTGTAGATGTTGAAGCTTTTTGGCACTATTGCTCTATGATTTATTGCTGCGCAACAGATTGGCAGCAGAGGGGCAGTCTGACAAAATGGTGTTTGACATAGAAGTGCCAATGAATCAGGGAATCATAGGGACTGGGAGGGACTTCTTGGGGTCAGCGAGTCCTGCCTTCTCCAGGCTGAGCAGCCCAGGATCTCACAGCCTTTCATCACGCAGGAGGTAATCCTGATCATCTTCGTGGCCCACCATTAGATGCTCTAGAAGACCCCTGTCTCTTTTGAATTGAAGGAAAGCTGTGTAATTGAATTTTTCCCTGTGGAAAAGAATGCACCCATTGGCATTCCTTGACACTGAACGTTTATGGAGACAAAAAGTGGATGCGAGCACAGAGAGATGGGTGGGAGGTTGGTTTCAGCAGTGGCAGCAGTCACCTCTGCTGGTACAGGTCTTTATGAGCACAGTATGCAGGCTGTTGTTCATCACTGGTGAAAATACAGATCTTGTGGTGGTGATTATGCTGAAAAATAGTGTTTTGTAGCTGGGCACTTGCTCTGTCAAATAGTGCTACTATGCTCTTGGTTGTAGTTTCTGTGGAAATAAATAGGAGGCGACTTGTGGATTGATAAGGTTTTGTCTCTCCACACCTGTCCTTTGTTACAGCTGACTTTGATGTGACAAATTTGTCTCCCATCGCGCTGTGTTTCTTCACCTTTTCCATCTGCAGAGGTGTCTTATGTTGTAGGCTGTTCTGGTGGAAGTTGGTTGTCCAGAGATAATTTTATTTTGTTTGGTTTTGAGCACAACATCTGTAGGCCTCGTTTGGTAACCTGCCCTTTAGGTATAAGGGACTGCTGTCAGAGTGAACACAGACAGGCATTCATGGCAGAGGCAATAAGTGGAAATTTCTCAAACCCTAACTGGAGGCAGAGGGCTCGTGCTTTTGAAGGGCTGCCATTTTAGGGGAAAGAGATTTGTCTTCAATTTGTGCAGTCTGGAAGAATCAAAGAATCTGCCAGAGAGACCAGAACGCTCAGTTCCAGTTGTCCAGTTGTTTCTGCCTTAGGTTTTCCTGCTGTGGGTGAGGGGGAGGGCCAGGGTTTTTTTTGTTTCCCACAAATGACAGTATCCTTTAAGTTGGATACATTGAAAAGAAGGCTGTTGCCTTTAAAGTTCAACCAATCCTCCTTCAGGTTGTCTTTCTGCAGTGAAAGCTGTTCCATTTAGGGATGGCCGGGATTTCAGAAGCCCTCTCCTGATGTTGGACTTCTCTGGACTTTTGGGAGAAGCCGAAAAGATTAAAATTATCACATCAGCTTCTTTTATTTTTTTTTTCTTTAATGGGATGATTCTTAAACCACGAGTTGAGCTGCCTTTCAGTTCAGCTTACCCTTAATGTTCCCATGCTGGTGTGGTTTCTCTCAAAGCGATTTTGCTCTTCTGTGCAGCAAATGGAAGGAGCACAGGGCTTGGATGTGGGGTACCTGCATTCTGCAATTGATTTTACATGTTATCATTGATGCCTGCCATGTCATTCCTGTTCTATTTTAACTGTGAATGGTTTTGAAGAGATGTTAAAACCTCTAGCTTGAAAACTTAGCACAAAGAACTGCTGCTATGGGCAGTTGCAATAATTGTCTGCCATTTTAATGATTAGATGGTCCTGATGCAGTGGAGGGTGTCTGCACTGGGTCTGCTGTTGGGAAATACAGATGCTGGTGAGTTATGCAATGTGAGCTGAGAGTTTGGTGTGTAACGTCTGATTTTTTTTCTAATGCGGTTGTTTGAAGTTTGATGTCTTCCTGACAGCTCTACTTGGCTCTTCATAGCAATTTTCATGCCTTGAAAATATGCAGGGGTTAGGTGGGGGATGCTGGATTTGTTCTTTGATAAGGGCCTGGGATTCCTTCAGTAACAAGGACTCTTTTGTTACAGGCTGATCTTGTGCTACCTTGGTGTGGGAGTGGTGAGGTTTGAAATGGATGGTGTCACTAAATTAGTGACCACATCAGAACTTCTCCAATCTGCATTGCTTCCAGACTAATTAACCTATGTGTCGAGGCGAGGTCATTTGGTGATCCTGAGAAGCCAGTTAATATTATTCTTAGACCACAAGGAATTTCCACTTACTTGTAAAGCTGTCAGGCTGTTCCTCTTTGCCCCGTCAGTGAGACTGCAGCTTTGTTCTGTGTGTCCAGTGGCACTGCAGTAGTGTGTAGGGCAGTGATGTTACAGACCATTAACAGCAATGTGCTGCTTGTGTGAGTTTCTGCAGGAGCAGCCTGGGTGTGGGACAGCTACAGAGTGCTTGGTCAGGTTAAAGAGCATAATGACATTAAGGTTTACAGCAGGAAACATGTATTGTTAGCAGCCTAGCCACGTGCTCGCTCACCATCTCATAGAGGCCCAGAGTGCCAGCAGGTGAATGGAACAACATGTTGATTCTTACAGTCCTAGATGAAGCAGTACCAGCTGCTCAGCAGAGCAGCAAAAGCATGGCAGGTTTGGTGTGTGCGTTTGGTTTTCTGATGATGTATCCAGGCGTTGAGAAAGCCATCAAACACACGTTGTGTTGCTCTGGAGATTGCTGGGAGCAGTCCTGAGCACAGCAGGAATATAATGAAGACCTTTCAGAAAGCCGTGTTCTTGGGCAGTGTTTCCAGTGGGCTGTGTCACCTGACTGGAGCTGTGACGTGCGTGGTCTGGAGGTGACGCAGAATTTGTGTTTGCTGGGACTGGAGCCTTCAGGGTAGTCTGCTCAGGGCTCACTGCTGGCACACTGCTGGGCACAGGAGGGGGGCCTGGGGGAGCTGTAGGCACCATCACTGGTCAGCCTGCAGGGATGGACAAAGCCTTTTGTACAGTGTGTTGTGTGAGCAGTTTGTGGACTGCATGAAGGTCACAAGGAGTGCTGCATCTCTGGAAGCGGCGGGGCACAGTGGTGTGGTGGGTGCAGGCTGGGTGCCATCCGGCCTCGGAAGAACTGATAAATGTGGATACAATACCAAGTGAATGTTGCTGGCTGTAGGATTTATATTTTTGCTCCTGAGCACGAGGCCTGTTTCGAAGCATAAATAACTGCTATCTCTCCAGCGCGTGGACTCTGGCTCTGTGCTTGGCCCTGTGTCCCAGCCCCCGCTCCGCTCAGCAGGGTCAGGGAGAAGGGAGAAGGGGCGGTGTCTTTGGCTGACATGAGCCCGCTGGGGAGGGATGAGAGGAAGGGGGTCTTGGGGGCTGGGTTCAGAGCAAGGTTAGCCAAATATCGGATAAATTAAGCAAGAGAAACAGACAGCTCAGCTTGCAGTGAACTTTTCACCCAGCTAACCTGTTGCTCACCCTGCATTGCACAGGTGGAGTACAACTCAAGTAGAGCACAACCCTGGCTTTCCCTGTCTTCTCTTTTGCTGTAGCGTGAGGCATGGCCAAGGAGAGAGCAGGAACTGAAAGGAGTTTGATTTGTTGTTTTGAGCCCAGAAAAGATCTGATTGCTGTCTTAAGAGCACTGAAGTTAACGCTAATATGGCCATAGGGTTAGTTAGTGTTTGTTCCGGTGTAGAACCTCTACCAGTAATTCCTGGTCATAGAGAAGAAATGGGGAAGAAATTCCATGCTGAAGAGGTCAGGGAGCAAACAGTGCCTGAACAGGAATGGTTAGAGAGTCTTTGTGGGAAGATGCAGGGCTGGTGGGAATTCAGTGAATTCTGATGTTTATATTTCTGTGACTTTTCATCTGCATTTGCAGTGCAAGTAAATACAAACGATTGCTGACAGATGTTGTAAAAACATAGCATTATGCTAACCATTAAGCTTAATTTTGCTCTCAGTTACTAACGCATGTGGCAGAGTATGGCCCTTACTCACATCACCTCTATATAAATCATGGACTTTCCTCCAGGGGTACGGAATCCAGAGCAGAATTTATTCTGTTGGCCTGTTTTGAAATCTTCACTGCTTCTTCTCCCAAGAACTCTCCAAGCAAATTGAAGTTAGTGGGGTGGCAGCTTTGTTGGAAAGTAACATCCAGTAGAGTGCTTAAATCCTCCAATGTAGTTCTCTGGCTTCGGGTCAGTGTTTTGAAATTGGAACTCCTGTTCTCTGATCTTCCTTTTCACTCACTGTAGGTGAGGAAGGCCTGAAACCCACTGAAGTGCCTATTGCACAGCGTTTCTGGGAGCTCAGCCCTTGATTTTTGTAAGCGTGCCTAAATTCCATAAAACAGAGGTCTTTGCAGAGGCTTTAAAGAGCCTTTTATCGGTAGTGAACTTTCAGATGGTAAATGCCAGGAGCTCTGTCTAAAATGGAAGGGACATTGTATAAACCTTGAGATAAGCACTGACTTCAGGGAGTTGTGAGCCTTCCTAGAGCTGTGAGTATTTTCTGCTCTGCTCAGTGCAGCAGGATGGCTTCCCTCCCCCATTTTGGATCTGGGAAGGAGGTCGAGTTTTTCTTGCTCTTCATGTGCGTTTGAGTTCATGTACAGCTCCTCAGGCACTGCCAGCTTTACATTAGGAGATTGGCTGCAAAGCAGTGCTGACAGTGTCTCCCTTGTATCTCAAATTCCTGGATGTTGAGGAAGGACTGAAGCTCAGATGGCCATTGCCACACAGACCAGATGTTGGTCATTCAGGCCAGCCCAGCGTTGCCATAGGATGGTAGGGAGCTGGTGACATGCCTTGGTGCATCCAGAGCAATGGGGGTTCACCCAGCGAGAGGGCAGGAATGGCAGTGCTGTGGTGCAGCCCACTGTTACAGTTAGAGCTCACTAACTCCTCTCCTGCCAGGGACGTCATTCTGCTTTCTTAAAGTTCCAGTGTTTTTTCTGATAGGTGAGAAATGAATGTAGAACGGGTGCACGAGCTTGGTATTCCTATTGACAGAAAGGGGCTGTAGGTCTCTTCTGTAGATGGGGAAGAGTAGGGGTGTGTTAGCAGAAGGGGTGGAGAAAAAGAGTATGAACTGCAGCGTAGTTTCTGGGCTTGCCTGTTGCATCAGCCTGTTGCTGATGCCACTGGTTACTTTGCAGGTTTTCTCCTCATGCAGTTGTTTCAAAAGTAAAAGTAGCAGTCGAAATCTGCACAAGGCAGCACTGCTCTCTGCTGCCCCATCCCCTGCAATGACAGAAGCAGTTCTGTACATTTGGTGAACCCGGAGAATGGATTGTGTTTAAAGTCATGTTTTTGTTTGCTTGTTTGGGGCCCTTGGTTTGTTGTTCTGGTTTTGTTTTGTTCCCTCGGGATGGCTCTGGCTGACTAATTTTACAGCCTGTTGTTTTTCAAATGCAGATGTCACCACTGGAGAGAGAATGGGGCAAGGACAAGTTCAGCGGTCACCAGATAAGGAGGACCACGCTTTTTCCATCAGTTTGAAGAGATTTGGCAGAGCTTTAAGTAACACCATAATTTTCCTAAAGCTTGTTCAACCTGCCTGCTAACGTGTGTGTTCTCCACAAAAGTTTCTCCCTTTTAGACACGTTTGCAGCACTTCTCAGACCACTTTGTTCTTTCACCTTACGGCTCGAAACCCTTGTTTCAGGGCACGCTTGTTTCTTCTACTGTATTTTTACTGCCCCTTGAGTGACATCATTCAAGTGGTGAGTCTCTGAGAGATGATTCATACTGAAAAAGATCTAATAATTGTTACCAGTTATTCAAATCAGTGTTACTGATTTCCCGCATCCTCCCACTGGTCCCTTGAGCTCCCCCACCCACTCGTTTTTCCTAATAATTCCCAGGCTTTCTGGCTGTATGCTCAGTGTGCCCTCCTCAGTGTTACTGTGCTAAGGTGTAAGTATCTCGCCCTCCCCTGAGGAGCTCTTAGGGCTTGGCTGCAGCAGCTTGTGTAGGCAGATACGGGCTGAGCTGAACTGGCAAGGTAGAGGTGGATTGACAAGCGCTGGCCTCAGTAAAGCTTCCAACTGCTTTCACAGCACATCTTCTGTTTCACTGCTGTGTCGGCATTGTTGGCAGCCTCTGAGGTTCAAAGCTAGATGAGTAATGTGTCTGCAGGCTGTGGTGCTGGGGTGCACAGAACTCTGAGCTAGATTCTCCTGGGAAGTTCTGCAAGGTATTGGGGTAATTACCTGCTCTGAGCTAGCAAAGACTTGCACCAGTAGTGACCGTATCACGCTGCTGCTGTTTCAGTTTGTAGTGAAGAATGTTTGTTCTGTTTCACGAATACGGATGTATAACTCATGAAGCTTGTTTCTCCTGCACCTTGAATTGAGCTCTATGCTGTGCAGTGATTCACATCATCAGCGTAAAAAGCAAATTCTTGTTGGGAGCAGCCATATATTGTTCTTCATCCAACTCCTCAGTGTGGCCCCATATTCCCATTACACCCTTTTTCATATCCCTGCATCCTTGTCTTTGATCTTCCCTGCTTAAGTCCCTTCTGTGTGCATTTTGTCATTTCTCTTGTGCATTCACCTTCTTAGTCATTCTTTTTGCTGGCAGGGGCCCACTTGATTTTGCTTAGAGTTATATGGATCTTGAGTATCAGAGGTGGAAGGGGGCAAATCTGGATCAGTTCTGGATGCCCAGCACAAACACGCTGATGTTCATGTCTCTGCACGCTGTAAACCCAGCCCCAAAACAAGTCTGTGGCTCTTGTGGAGAGAGCTGCTTTACGTGGCAGCATCCTTTTGTGTTGCATTGGATTCAGCATTGTGTTCAGGGCTGAAATGCCCTGTGTGCCGTGCGTTGGCCCAGCAGGATGAACTCACACAAAGAGAGTGTCAGAGCTGCCCTTTCTGGAAAAGTAAGTGATAGGAATTTATGGCTGTTGCATCTGCAGTAAAGCTGGCACCACAGCCCTACTTCGTCAGCAGTAGGACAGCGGAGGGGGAAAAAAGCATGGTGTAACCTTTGGTATGTTATTTATTATCAGTTTGCAGCCCTCTGGAAAATGAACTTTAGAAAATTCTGTGCCGATGGTAACGATGAACACTGGGAAAACCCAGGAATCAGCAAATCCATTGTGTTGCGCTGACAGAAAGATACTGTTACAACACACTTTAGCTGCCAACTTGCTGCAGTCACTCAATCCATCATGGTGGGCTGTTGGATCACAAGGCAGTGAAACTCAGCCTGGCGTGTTATTTTAGTCTTACATGGACTGTGAGATAAACGGGGCATGAACCAGCCCCCTGGCAGGGGGTCGACCCCTAGCGCCCTCATTAAAGTGCCAATCAAAAAGAGTAATGGAACAGGGAATGGAAAGCTGGCTTCTTCAGCCTGTTACTGCGCACAGTCTGAGCAACTTGCACAAGCCAAGGGAAACATTTCTCTTCTGAAGAGAAGCCAGGCTTCCAGAAATACCTCCTCTCTCCTTTTCTCTTTGTGTGCAATGCTGGGACCCTCCTGTGCGTCCCGCCTGTGGTGGCAGCCTGTGGTGGCAGCCTGTTGCTTACTACAGTGCAAGCAGTGGGAAGAAGTGTGGCCGAATGTAACCCGGAAAGGATGTAGATGCTTCTTCTGTGGAATACAGCAGTCAGTGATTGGTTACAGCATGGCTTCTCTTGCACATTGCTTGGATTTCAGCATTTGCGTATGAAAGATGGGCAGAAAAGGGTAGGTGCAGAAGTCATGCTGGTGTGCACGGGAAGTGTATGGTTGTGCTTTTGTGGGTAATTTCAACTTTCTGCAGGAACCCGCAGCAAACAGTGATGCCAGGATTGCTGGGTGAACGCAGCACTGCTATGCTGCTTGTCCTTGGTGGTGAATATTTCAAAGAGCTGTATAACCTCTGCATTGCCAACAGATGCTCATCTTCCCATTCTGAGTGCATTCCAACAGTGGTGATGCCGTGGGAATTTGTGTACCATCTTGTGATGCCTTCTGGGCTCCTGGTGCATAAATCCACGTTCTGCAGATCGGCTTCGCTCCAGTGCGTGCTTAGCAGAGAGAACAAAAGGTAATGAGTGAAAAGAAGCAGCACCGTAATTCCTTAATAGGTATTACAAATTTGGTTAAAAGCTTTTGTTGCCTGGAAGATTGCAGGTGGCTGCAGGGTGATGCATGATCACAGGAAGGAGCCATCCAGCCATCCTTTGTTGCTGCCTGTTCTCATGCTGTGCTGCACTAATGGCTCTTCTAGGTGCTGTGAAGCTGCAATCAGACTGTGCTGAGGTAAAGAAGAGAAAGCAGCAGCTGTGTTCTGACGTTGGCCTTGTACTTCACTATGGGATCTTAGTCAAGGTACTAAACTACTTTCAATTTTTCAGTTTATACGTCTGTAATTGGGCCAAATTCAGCTCTTTCTACTGTGAGTGCTGGGATGCTTTTGTGAAACGTCTGCAGTTTCTGTTCTGGTTACTCTGCAAACATTTTCAAAGCCCATGTGAGGTTCGGTGGTGCTTGTTGGAAGGGAGGGAGAAATCACTGATGTTCTCCCTGGTATTTTGGGTTGCTGTGTCAGGAGCCTGGCCCTACTGAAACATGGTTCTGTTCTCCTGCAAGTGGTGTGGAGTTTGTTGTTTGCTCTGCCCTCATCAAAGTCTGGGGCGAAATTTTTGCTGCACCATTACCCTGTACCTGGTGGTTTGCATTGCTGACTGCAGATTGCTTCAAGGCTGCTGGCAAACGACAGGCATTAGGAATGGTGAGCCAATCTTGAGGGTCAAAGCAAGTGCTGTTGCTATTTCCAGAGGGTTGATGGATGGTGGATTTGATAGATTTGTTAAAATTTCTCCACAGCTGCAATATCCAGGGGACTTTTCTTACTATTTTTTGATTTTGCTGGCATTTTTAGTGTGCAGAAACAATTGTTCTGTAGCTGCCATACACAGTCCTTGTCCTTTGGGTGACCCATCCATTTATCCAAAGTGTAAACGCACATGAAAGCTGTTTACTTCTCTCATGGCCTTTTAGTACTTTCGAGTCAGACCAGAATAGGCCGGAGGTGCAAGGTTGTTCTTATCCACAGAGAGAACTGCTTGTGCTGGGCATGTTGCTTGGGCAGCAGTGTGCCTGTTACAAGAAAGCCTCAGCACTCCCTTATGATAGCAGAGTCTGACTGCACTGAGACAACAGTGTGGCTGCACAGCAGGCCGTGAATAGAACTGATACAATGCAGTAGGCATTTACTTCTTATGTAACTGCAGTTAGCGCCAGGATTATTTTTACTTCTATACTTGAATATGCTGTAGTTCCACTGAGGGAAAATAGGAAAAAATATAATCTTTTTTTTTCACTATTTGTCAGTGGTTAATGAGTAATTTTCTTTTTTTTCCCCTTTTTGGCAGGCCTCCTTTCATGAGTAACTGAGCTGTGTTACAGCCGTGCGAACCCAGGGGCAGTGTGAGGACCCAGCCTTGTGTGCACATCTGGTGCTGCTTTACTCACGTTCTCCCACTCAGAAAGTCTGATGATAAAGACCTTAGGAAAGGAGTACATCTCAGTGCTAGAGAAACCGGCCTGGATTCTGTTAATGAAACATTGTCTCTGCGAGGTAACTGCAGTGTTAGCGAGGAGGTAGATTTGAACTGCCCTGATTCCTTGTTAAGGCTACCAGAGTATTGGGCCAACTACCAGCAGGCTGGAATAGATCTGAACCAATAATATTCATGGGGAATTGATGATGTTTTCATCCTAGCCCCATATTTGATAAAACAGCAGCATCATGTGTACTGACAAAGCAGTTACCACCAAGCATGGATTGGAGTGCAAAGCTCTGCTCCCTGTCTGTTTTTTCAGACAAGACGACTCAGTGATCCTTGTTTATAGCAACTATACTTTTAAGAATGGAAGTGTGGGGAGTAAGGCCATCACTTTGCAAGGTAAGGCTAAGAAATAGATATATTACATAAATGTACACACACAAATATGTATATGGTGTCATTCTTTGTAAGAAGCAATGTTATTTAAGCAGTATTTGATTAACTGTGGCATTAATAAAAATGCCCTTTCTTTTGTTTTTATGTCTTTGCAACTGCCAGTAAAGTGCAGTGTATGCCCAGACCCTGCTTTTCAGAGCCAGGTACCTGAATTAGCCGTGATTAGAAAATACAGGAACGTTCTTTAAGGAAGAGAAGCAGAGCAAGCAAGGTTTTCCCTCAGGGTGTCGTCATCTGGTGCTTCATGCCCTGTACGAATCAGGTCAGTGCGCAGTTGTTACAGAGAAGACAAAAGGATTTATTTATTTTTTTTTTTTTTCTAGACACATTTTTATGGAGTTGATCCAAGATCCCGGGGACCAAGTCTTCAGTTGGTGAGAGAATAGCTGAGTGGTGGAAAACACCACCTCTGGGAAATGGGAGAGCATACATTGAACTCCTTGTCGTGATTATTGCGATTACTTCTCTGTTGTGAGATGTGGAACTTCCAGCCACTTACTTTCTCTCCACAAAAACATAAGCACTGCACTTTTTGATTAAACAGCATTCACAACTTAAGCTGTTCAGCTATCATCAAGTTGATTTATTGGAAAAGAATTCAAGAGCAGAAAGAAGGATATTGTCCACATCTTGCATGTTGTTTAGCTTATTTCAGGCATATCTCATTGTGTATTTCCTGGTTTATTGCCTGTAATTTATTTAAAGATGGCTAAGTTGGAGTAGGTAACAGAATTGTTTATGGTCCAGTAGTGACTGTTGTGAAAACTGTTTCAGCCTGATGTTACCCTGGTACGTGCAGACCCTCACTCCTACTTGGAATTGAGCGCCTAAGGGTTGTTAAAGTCTTTCTTCTAATCTGTCCCCTGCCTTTCTCTTTCAGAGGCAGCAAGGGAGACAGATACTTGATCTCCCCTCACCTGTGATGTGCTGCAGCCCGCTACCTGGCAAGGAATGTCTACAGGAATAAAACTTACAGAATTATGTTATGGGTAGGGTATGTGATGCTACTTTTTTCTTTTCCTTTTTTCTCTCCACTTTTACCATTCATGGTATGCATCTGTTTTCTGTATGTTTATGCTGCTGCAGACCCAGACTGTTTACCAGATTTCTCCTGTTAGCAATACTGCTTCCTCAGGAAAAAAAGAAGTCTTAGTGGCCTTGTCACTGCTCCTGTTAGTAACACATCAGTGATTCAGAGTAGTAATTCTCAGTGGTTCGATTGCTTTGTCAGGTCTGAGGCAGTGAAACAGACCTTTGCAGCCACAGCTTTTGATACAGATCGGGACAGAAAGGAGCTCTGTAATTCTGTGTGTCCAGAATTGCTTCTAGAAAAAAAAAATGAGGTGGTCAGCTGTGGTCTTTGACATAGTTGAAACATGAAAAGTTTGGTCACAAGCCTGGTTCATTTTAGTGATGGTGGACCACATAGTTCTGCAGAAATGTTAGAAACATGAGGGTGCCTTTTTCACACATCACATTAGCTCAATCACTGATTAGCTTAATAGCTAATGTGCCATTCTTTGTGGTGTGCTGTTTGGACTGACTTAACTCTCTATAGCTGAGGTGATGTACTGCGAGGCACTGCTGTAGCACAGAAGCTGTGTTATTCTCTCTCATCAGCAATTTTTTCTCCCACAGCTTCTGAAATTTCAAGACAATCTACTTTCATGGCCGCAATTCCTATCTCCTCAAATAAAGCCAGGCTGAATGACATTTAACTGCCTTCATAAAGCTCAGAACTTCACGTGATTTGGTAAGTGGAATTATTACATTGTCTTGTCTCAGTTTGTGTATAGTTTTTGTGAAAGCTAAAGGCTCATAATTTCTCTGCACCTCCTCCTCTACAAACTATTTTCTGAGTGTGGCCCTTTGGAATCTGAAAGTTGTACTTATTCACTTAGTAATAATGGTAATGGTGCCAATAACAATAGGAAGTCCACAGGAGTTCTGAGATGATCCAAAAATAGTTGGGTTACAGCAACAAGGAACATCATTTGAGCTTAAAAAAAGACAGAAAGCAATCAACAACAAAAAACAACAAAGTTCTCGTTCAGTTTGTTCTGGAATGTTACAAGAGGCAGTGTGCTTCCTGCAAGTGTAACTAACGTTATTCCTAGTAATCAGTGCTGTGTCTGTAAGAGAAAACCTGTTTGAGAGACTCTGTATGAATGAAAAAAAAGTCAGTGGGCTGACTGTAGCTGAGAGGAGCAAAGTGTCAGTGCTGGAACAGTATGGTAACATGACTTGAGTAGCCTAAGCCAGCTGCAGTCCATGGCCCTCTTGTACATCTGAGACAGTGGGTACATTTCTTGAAGCTTTAAGTAATTGTTATCACGAGCCAAAAAAACCCCAAACAGGTTGAGCACCTTCCGAAGGAAAACACAAATCAAATCCATTGTAGCCTGTAGTTCTCTGAGTTCAAGTCACTGAGTTGAGGTGCACTGCCATACTTCTCAGGTGTTTGCACTCCCACTCCTTACATAGATGCTGCACAACAAACTATGCAAGCCATTCTGCTGGGAGCTGGCTTTTATTCACCCTACCCCCTTTTACCTGCTTTAGCAACCAGGCTTTGCAGCATTGGAAGAAAACAGTTTTGCAGGGGAGAGGAGCAGGGATTAGCAAGAATCCAATAGGACTGACTGGTTAAAGCACTGCTGAGCCAATGCACTTGTTGAATTCTACATTTTACTTAAAAATTATACAGAGAAACATACAAAAGTGGTGCATTAAATCAGTTTCATTTGCATAACGGGCCTTTTGTATTTCTAGTGACAGACCATCCACACATCCACTGATACATCTGTCCTCACACAGCAGTCCTCTGCCTTTCATATTACAGGAGTTAAAAACAGTTTTACTTACAACTATCTTCAGGCTATTCCCTCTTAGATAGACAGACAGACTCATTACTCCCTCTGGAAAAGGTTCCAGGGGACTCCCTAGTTCCTGGGAATAAAGGTAGTTGATGAGACAAACACTCGTGTGACATGCAGCATTTGAAAAAGCAGAGGGTTTTTTATTATTATTATTTCAAAAAGTTAAGACAAATGATGCAGTGATGTCTCCCCACCCTGACTTCCCAGTGCTAGCAGAGTTCAGCACTGAGCAGCCAACTACAAACACGTGGAGGGAAGGATTTCAGTTTCCAAGGCTGCTCGCTTGAACTGTTTTCAAACAACACGAAAGCAGGGGCCTTCAGAGGTACAGACTTTGCTAGGTTTTTTGAGTTCTGGATTCAGAACAGATTCAGCCTTTTGTTATCTAGTATTTTGGAAATGTAATTAAGCCAGTGAGTCATCTCTGCAGTATTTTACAGAACGCAATTATTTTGTTAAAAGCAATGACCTTTCAGTGCAATATGAGGTACAGGTTAGCTGTACTCACAGTAAGAAAAAAAAAAACCAACAGAAAACAGTGCACCCTAATCACAGTGTTAAAGCTAAGAACTACAGAACTTCTGTGCTCCAACAGCTGCAGTGAACTTTTTTTTTAACAAACACTCCTTACATACATTCCTGAACTGTGAAAAGCAGAGGGAGAGGGAAGGAACAGGTAGCTTCAGGTGCTGCAGTAAGACTCAGCATCGCTCCTTTAATTTCTTTACACTGTAAACAGACTTGTGTTCATACCGACACCCTGGTCTGGACTTTCTTATTTACAAGAAACACTTTTACATATATACATGTTAGCAAAATACAAGGCATTTCCCAGAACTGAATGCATTTGAGCTGCATCTTTGTTAGACAACTAATGCTTTAAAAACAAAACCAAAAAAAGCCCACTCACAATGATTCCATACAGTTAAATACTAAAATCATATTTATTTCCTTCCCATATAGTATTTTCTCTAATTACAGAATACCATCAGCTCCAGACTGATTCCTGCAGTTCACTCTGGCAGTAAGGAAGATGTTTCAAGAGTCCAGCTCTAATTGTTCTTGATTTTCACTGAGTCTTAACATAAGCTGTTGTTCATAATAAAGGCTCTTTGCATAGTTTATTTCTTGACATAGCTTCACTGCAAGAACTTCAGATTTCACATTGACCTGCAGAAATAAATGCAGATGTTGTTAAAGAGGCACCATTATATTTTTATTTCACTGACTGAAGGAATTTGCATGGCTGTGCTTGAAGGTATAGAAGTGCTTCAGTGGAAATCTTCTCAGGGCTGAGGATGAGGGATAGAAGAAATGAGAGACAGGTAACAAGAGTTTCGGTGATAGTGGGTGGGAACAGAAACATCTTGCAATATCTGAAGTTATTTCCTTTGCTTCCTCTCCTACCTTTCATCTGGCTGCTCTGTTTGGAATGTAAACTGACTTAGGTCAGGGGTGAGCTTGTAACCTTGTCAGTAAAACAGACCTGGAACAACTACTGTAATGAAGCAAAAACCCAGGACATTGAGAGCTGAGATACTGAGTAATTTTTGCATGTGTGACATCAACAATCGATTTCCAATCTTTGGAAGACGCCATGTATGCAGGGAGAGCACTACAGTAAATAGCACAGTGCTTAACTGCATGTATCGTGTAATTAAGATTATTTCTCAGCTGAAGAAATCTTTCCTAATGTACCCTGTGCATTCAGGAGTATTTCAGATTTTACCTTCAACTTTTCTCAGGAGCTCATGGAACAAGTTCTACTCAGCGCAACCATTTTGGCAGCAGTTATTTTCACTGCTGGCAGAATGAAGTTTTCATTACTGAACAGTGCAAGAAAGCAAACACTGATGAGTAGAAATACTTTTGGCATCAGTACGTGCATGGAGGGGGAAAGAAACCCAGCGTGGAAGTCCCAACAGGCGCCAGTCCTTACCATTGGTTTTTGTTGTGATGGGCCTGGCATTGCTACACCACTGCTTGTATTAACAGCTTTCTTGGTCAGCTGCACGTACACTTTCCCATGATCTTTTGAAACAAGGCAGTGGTAGAGGTCATCATACTTCACTTCTAGGAAGATGGCTTCGCGGTCGGTGTAGTCACCACTCTTGAGGAAATAAACAGCTTTAGATGAGATCAGAACACAGTACTTCTCTATGTTCTCCACTGCTATGAAGCTGCGAAAGAGAAAAACCAAAATGAAAAGAAGGAAATGAATCACTTGATAAAAATACTCAGCTGTAACAAAGGTCTCAACCTTGTACATTTTCAATGACCTTTGGAAGTCTTAAAGAAAACCAATACCTAACGTACAATTCATTTGCATTTAAAGTGTTCTAGAAATCCAGCTGGTGTGCACCCCTCAGCTCAAAAGACCAGGTTGTAAACCAAGTATGAGCACTAAATGCCTGGCTTCTAGCTTTGATGTTAAAAGGCTGTATAAAAATAGTCTCTAACAAGACTGAGGAAGATTAACTTCCTTGCATTTAAACGCTGAGTGACTGACTTACACTCAAGTTTAATTGTAACTTCAGTCGTTACTGAGGTGAAGAAGTTTGCAGGTAATGATAAAAGCCTTTTTTTTTTAACACATAAACCTACTGTGCCTCCTTCTGCCACACACCTCCCCCGCCTTTAAAAACAAAAAACAAGTTTAACCTGCTGCCTGGATCAGTAGCTAGAAAAGAGAAATTAGCTGTTTAACTCTGGGGTGAAAGGTTAAGCAGCAAGCAGGTTTCCCCAGAGAGATTAGTCCAAGTGATGAATAGGGGAGGTAGAAAAGAGTGAATTAAGAGATGGAGAATTACGATGGCTGAAAAGGTTGATGTGTACAAGTTAGTAGGAAGGCATGCAAAAGTGAAATAGATAATGCACACAACCACTCCTCATTTGTGATTTACTACTGAAATGAACTCCATTTGTGATTTTCCTTTTTCTAAGAAAAAAAAGCTGAAATTTTCAGAAAATTGTATTTGGAGACACAAGAAAGAAAGAATGCTGAGTTTTGTATGAAAGTACAAACTAAACTGTCAAACCAGGATTCTCCTGCTTTCAGGTGGGTTCGAATTCACTATTTTTTGAGCTGCTCTTTGTACATATCTGGCTGTTGTTGCCCTGATACGTTCAGCAAAATACTCCACTGTATTTGAAAACACTGAAGATTTTCAGTCCTAAGAGCCTTTGTTTGAAAAGTTCACCATCTCCACTGACCAGTTCCAAACCTACTGTCTGCTTTTCTACTTAGGTAACACTTTGTACAAATACTGTGAGCTGCATCCCATAACCTTCAGCTACCAGTGGAATGCCAGCAACCAAAAATATTCTAAACTCAGATGATGGTTTGTTTTGCAATATAAAAGAAAATTCTAGCAATTAATTTCTATTAATACTCGTCTGCAAGATGCTGCTCAGTGCTGAACTTGTCTTTTCTCTGCCCTATGCCTCCCAGTCATATCAGCTAGCGCTTTGCTTTCCATAAAGGTGAAAAAAGGCATACGTGCTCATTCAAGTTGTTCAGTTTTCATTTTAAGTGGCGAGAAGAGGCATTCTTAACCTGCTGGGCAGCCTGCAGAACAGTCTTGTTTCTGACAACAGGCAAATAAAAGTCCAGTGTTTCACAGAGATCCACGTTTGACTTGGGCAATACTTCCACTGGAAGAGCAACCAGAGTGAAGCTGCTGCACACTGCTTTTGTTTCTTTTCCAGCAGGGAGAGAAAATTAAAAAAAGGTGATCATCAGAAATCTCAAATATATTCTACTACCGTTCTTTGCAACTGTCAAGGTAGAGCTGAGAGACTTCAGAAGATATTGTGCACCCACAAAAGCAGTACGGTTGGTTTTTTCCCCACATATATGGGATTCCAGCCTTCTGTATGGAGACAGCCACAGAGAGAACCCGACCAGCAAAAGCTGCTGTGAAGTTCAGTGGGAACAGCTGGGAAACCAGCCGACAGGGCTGTATTTTTCTCCCCAGCAGAAGATTGTATCTCTGATTTTTCATGGCGTCATGCGTGCGCTCCGAGGACTGGGAACGGGACGCACCTTATGGCGAAGCACTGAAACATCAGCTTGTTTGTAGTTCAAGCTCTACATTCTGTTCTAACTTTGAGTCATGCATCATTACCCATTTTCTCTTGCCAACTGTTATTTTCTTCTCCATGCCTGGTTCTCAAAATGGGTATTTAACCTTTTAAGATACGACTACAAGATACTAATGGCATTGATTTATACGTTTTAAAAAACCCAACAAACTTTCGTCAACACTATTTTAAAAATTTCAAATTAATAAAATGGACGATTAAATGAAACACGATCCAGTAGAACAAAGCAGAAGCAACCAGACCTCTGGAGAATTTGTGGGTTTTTAACAACATCAGGAAGTAATTACACAATATTTTCCAGAAGTGAAACAGTGAGTCTAACTGGAAAAAAATGTGGAAACATTTAGTTAGAACAGTAGAGCAAGGTATTAAACCCCCTTTTATGGATTTAACTCTGAAGAAAAATATGCAAATATTCAGGTCTCTAAATATGTTTCTGATTATGACACTAGGATAAAAGTCAGAGGCATAATTTTGTACTTCTTTTCTGTTTTCTTGTTGTGATGTTCCTAGTGGTGAAAGTCACAGTGAATGGACAGCGTGACTGAAATGACAGCAGCCCACAGTTCTGCTTATAGGGTGCACTTGTCAAAAGCTGACACTGTTTGGTTTTCTGATCACAAATTGTTCTCTTCCAATTCTCCCCACTTAATGAGCCAGGCCAGATACGTCCTTTCACTAAGATGCAAACAGGATAATATGATTGTAAGATTAAAGGCCACAACCAAGTGGCAACTACAAACCTCCTCCTAGGCACACAGCTTTCAGTGCCTCATTATTGATGCTGGTAGAGTTGAGACAGTGCAGCAAATGGGAAAACTCCCCTGAGAGCTTCACCACGAGGTGCCATTTTTTTCTTTAGGCACTGAAACCAATTCTAACTAATGGCTCTGCATTGGAAATGCTCTGATGTGAAGTAGATACTCAAATACTCTGATAGTGCAAAACAGTGTCTCATGCTCTCTACTGAAAACAGCTGTGCAGGTAGCTGAGAGAGAAATTTGGTTAAGTAAGGAATGATGCCATGAGCACCTAACCCAGCAACCTGACAAACGAACAGATAACTTTCTTGCATTTATGCAGTATGGATTTTTTTGTACTGCCTAACCTGACCAAAAAACCTGCTGTTTTTGCTTGCTTTCATGTACCCATATCCAGGGCATTCAAACGTAAGATGCATCATCAGTTCTGCATGCATTACCCATTCCAATTATTCCACACTGACTTTTCTGGGAAGAAAAACCACCAGTGTTTATATTGTAGGTTTTGTTCATTGACTGCTAACAGCCTTAGCTTAGGAGTAACACGTACCACAGGCATCTGACTAGCTTCTCTCACATCTATACCAGCACAACCTCAGCGTGCACCCAACAGTGTGATTCACATGCTGCTACCATGGAGCCTCCAGCTGCTCTGCTAGGCCTTGGGCTGTGAGAAACAGCAGGCAACAGACAAAGGTGCAGACAGCAGTTCTGTCTGCATGAAGAATGTGCCTCTGTGCAAGGAATACAGGTTCCAGCAGCATGTGTTTATGCACAGGAGGGGTTAGCCTGCATTGGACATACATGTTAAATGCTATTTACTTAGAAGCTGAAATTTCATCTTTTGTGATGATAGAAGGACACTGGAATCATTAAAAGGCATGAGAGAGGAGAAGCCATAGCTGCAGCTCTTTTGGAAACAGCATGCCGTGTGAGATCAACAGTGAGCAACAAGTGAAGCCCAGGACCCTGTGGCACCTGCAATGTCACTGCTGTAGAGTCAGTGGAAGGGCTGCTGTGGAAGCCACCGGGAGCTTGGGGCGTGCTGTGAGTCAGCACCAAGAGAAAACACCTGAAACAGCCTTGTGTGTGCATGGGAAGTAATGTTCATCTCCTTCCCAAAGACACGAGGCTACAATGGTAGCAAATGCAACTACTTAAATAACTGCGTAAATCAGGACTTACAACTCATCCTGGATGTTGTCAGTCAGTTTGAACAGCTGCTCTTGTCCTTCTGCTTCACTTTCTGAGTAGCGAGGCAAGAGCCCTTGGGGTCCTCTGCAGCAGCGAGGCTTTCTTACTCTCTCTGCTTGTGTCCTGCATGCAGAATAGATGCAGAAAAATGACTTTGTGCAACAGCAGGGCTTTTAATTCCACTTAAGCCTGTCAGCACACAGAGTTGTCTTTGTTTTGAAACAGGAGGTGCGACTGAGCCTCTAGAGAATACAGGTCTTCACAGATACGGCGTATGGATCTCAGAGACACAGTACCTATTCACGTGGCTTTACATTTCAAATCTCAGGTTTTTTCTACACGCAAGGGGCAGCGTGCTGAATTAATATGAAGAAACAGGCTGAGTGTACCATCCACAAGGTTTTTGATCTGTTGTTACTGTAGAGTTCAGTTGATTTGACCATTTCTTCTCACTTCTCTACAGAAAATAGGCGCACATGGACCGAGGTGGAGCTGCCACTAACAGACAGTTGCCAGTAGTTTGAAAACAGAAGGGTTACAGAAATAGGGGCATGCAGTGAAGTTAAAACAAGAGAAAAAACCAGAACCTTTTCAGCAAGGTTTAGCATACTTTACCTTTTCCTGAGCATTTATTAGAAATGACAATAATAAAAAGACATATATGGCCTGAGATATCAGAGGTTGATACAGGCCGTAGTGCTAAAGAAACACAGGGTAGGTTCCTCCCTTAGCAGTATTTTGTTAAAAAATAACGTTCTGAATTCCTTCATGCTTTTGGAACGCCCTACCCATGAAGATTTGTGTTACAGGCAGCACAGCCCTGTTTTATTCCCTGTCCTTTCCCAACAGCATTGCTCTGGGATTGCTGCATGGCTTTTGTACCTCCCAGGCTGCTGCTGTTGGTGTTTCAAGCCAAATGCACCATTTTCACTCTACTTCCCATCTTGATACTTTGTAAAGACTCCGTACAGTGAACTGCTTCTATGCTTTCTGATCAAAAGATAGCAGAAGAAAATCCCATGTAACGATGGCTTTTCTTCCTAAGCTGCTTGGCAATAGCACACAAGAGCACTTGCCTTCTAAGCTTTGCCTTCTGCAGATGTTTTCTCTGGAGCCTTGTTTCTTTGTTACCTTTCACCTTCAGCAATCCTGTCCCAGGCTTAAAACACATGCACGCTTCTACAATGTGTTTTCCTTCCAGTCTTTGACACCCTTGCCTTTTCATTTGATAGGCAACTTTTTTTGCCCTTCTTGGCTGCAGTAAATACTGTTGGAAGAGAATCTTTTACATATCTTTGCTGCCCTCCTGTTGGGTGACTGACCTCTCTCCCCGTGTTTTGACTATCGTTGCTCTGTTTGATATCAGCCATGTATTTTGCAAACAAGGTAGAGAAGTCAAAGGTAGCGGCTCCCACCACAGCAGACAAAAACATCAGCCAGCTTATGGTTCTAATGCACTGTGACTACCTGCTAAGTTCCAATTTCGTTAATGAGATTATTGCATCCCCGACCTGCACAGCACTTTCCAGTGGCTCAGAAGGAGCACTGATCCTCCTGAGGAATTCAGGGAGGACAAAAAGATGCAGACTTCAGTGACGGCTCTTCAGCTGAACTACGGCCGTGCTAAGAAGGGAAGAATGAAATGAAAAGTGGGAATTCTCCAAATTAAGGAACACAAAACAAAGCAGAGGTTTATGGAACCATAACAAATGTGATTGCTAATAATACCAGTCAAATGTTATCCAATTTTAGTTGCACCTCTGCACCCAGATGTTCTCGCTGCTTTACTGCTTGGGTTTTGGTAAGACATTTGTTAGTTACAGAGAAATAACAGTATGAAAATTCAGTTTGCTGCCGAGGTTCTTTGTTTCCCTCATTTGCAAAAATGTAATGTCTTAAAACTGTATTCTTCCCTTAGTAGCATTTATCTGAACCAAAGTAACCTAAGCACGCTAAACAGGACTGCCACAAGCTATCCCAGTTACAATGATTCCGCTGAGTAACAGCTGTATACAGTTGTTAGAACCACAGCATTAATTACTGCAACTTTAGAGCAGTTCACCTCTCCTGCCCCTTCCATTTTCCTGCTAGAACCAGGATGTATCTATAGCAGGCACAGCTGCATAGCAGTATCATTCTATTTTGGAATCCACATAGGAAGTGAACATATTGGCCACCTTCTCTAACATATTCTTACAACCAGCAAGCAAAATGTGTATTTCTGTTTATGAAATGCAAAACCAAATAAGCTAAAAAGTTTGAGCCACTGTAATATTCACACATTGCTACTTGCACTGCTTCCTCACTCTCCAAAGCAGCACAATAGCAGTGCTTTTCTTACCCAGGAAGCCCTGGGGCTGTTCAACCCCTCCACAGCCCTTGTACTTGCTGTTAACTCAGTGTAAAGGTACACGTGTGAAGCACCATGCTCTTTTTAACACACTGCGGGCCAATCATCAATGTTTCACTCTGACACTTTTCCTATTTTGAGCAGCAACGCTGTGTAACGGTTTTTGTATTAACCAACTTTCAGATAAACATTCAACCATGCTATTTTTTTCCATGCTATTATTTCCAGTGGTGAGGCACTGGCACAGGCTGCCCAAGGAGGCTGTGGATGCCCCAGCCCTGCAGGCATTCAAGGCCAGGCTGGATGTGACTCTGGGCAGCCTGGGCTGCTGGTTGGTGACCTGCACACAGCAGGGGGTTGGAACTGGATGAGCGCTGTGCTCCTTTGCAACCCAGGCCATTCTATGATTCTAAGTATTGAAAGTACAGCACTTACTGCCTCCATGCCGAAAGTTCATCCTGGTGGTAAGAAGGTGGCTGCTTTTCAATGAAGTTTCACTAGAGCTAGCCTAAATTGCATTGATTGAGTCCATCAGCCCCTTGGCAAACTGCTCTGTTTGGTCTGGACAGCCAACAACATTCCACACAACCCTTTCTTTTTTATTTTTTCTTTTTTATTTAATTTTAATCTAAAAATTTGTTCAACCATCTCAAGTTACGTTCTGTAAATAATAAGCAATACTGATGAAATGCAAAAAGTGAAGACTTGTAAAGCAGAATGAACGGTGGTGTGCCCACATCTGTGTTACATTAAACATGCACTCAACAGATTTGCTGATTCTTTTTTAATAAGCACACAAAAGGCAATACAAGACAGAAATGCCCTCATGTCTACTAGTCACAGCAGGGAGGAGCGCTGCTGAATGGAGACACAAAGAGATTGGAAATGGTGTCAGAAGGTTGAGGCACACATTACAGCTCTTCACTGTTCATACAAAGCTGAACAGTGGAGAATCTCATTTCAGCTGGCCGTACACCCTCTAAAAACAGCCAGTGGTGTTAATTGGCTTTTGCTTAACAGTTCATAGAATTCATGTGATTCAGTCCACCAGCTTTCAACCAGAATTTCTGTACTCAAACGGACCACAGTGCAGGGATGTACGGAAGGTATTTACTTTTACTGCTGAGAGAACTGTTTACCAACTCAGAATGAAAAAACTTCTGCAAGAGACAAAGCACGTTTTAGTGAACTATGTTTTATCTTTGATCCTGTACCACAGGTTGTAACACACTATCAGATGTGATTCTCAGTGGGGTATACATGCAGTGTTTTTGAGAGTTACTGTTACACGTTTGAGAGTCTCTGAGCCTGAACATTTCCTAGCAGATTGCTGCCTAATAACTCAGATCAGAAGGGAACAAACTTCAGCAACAGGTAACAAGTAGTCCGTGAAAACGAAACACTGCACAAATGATACAGGTCAAAATGCACCAGACTGTACTGTCACAGAGTCATAGAATGGCCTGGGTTGAAAAGCACCACAGCGCTCATCCAGTTCCAACCCCTGCTGTGTGCAGGTCACCAACCAGCAGCCCAGGCTGCCCAGAGCCACATCCAGCCTGGCCTTGAATGCCTGCAGGGATGGGGCATCCACAGCCTCCTTGGGCAGCCTGTGCCAGTGCCTCACCACCCTCTGGGTGAAAAACTTCCTCCTCATATCCAACCTCAACCTCCCCTGTCTCCCTTTAAAACCATCCCCCTTGTCCCATCACCATGCACTCCCACAAACAGCCGTTTCCCCTCCTGTTTATACGCACCCTTTAAGTACTGGAAGGCCACAATCAGATCTCCCCAAAGCCTTCTCTTTTCCAAGCTAAACATGCCCTGTTCCCTCTACCTTTCTTAATAGAAGAGGTTATTGTTACTGAAGTAGTTGTTATTACCCATGACCAACACAGCAATCAGTGTAACTTCACTTAGTATGTTTATCTGAATTTCACACCTCCTGTTCTGCTCAAGGAGCAGCACTGGCAACTATTCACCTATTTGAGAAGCTCAACTTGAGCTTATAACCTGCACACAGATTTTGATCTGTAATCAAAAGAGCACGAGGACACCCAAAGCCCAGCACAAACAACAGCTGTAAGTGCAAGGAGACATAATTCTGTCATTCCGAAAGCAGCGCTGAACGGAAGAGGCTCTTCACAGAAGCTTCAGCTGCTGGACTGACTGACACCCAAGCCCTCCACGAAATCCTGGCTGGCAACCAGCAGTGCAGACATCAGCCATGGCAGCTCTGAGAGGTGTCTGTATGCACAGCCCTCTCCCACACTTCCCAGTAATAGTCCCAGTAACAGACCCAGTTCTTGCTGCCAGAACCTTCCAGCTTTTTCATCAATACGTGGCATTCATAAAGGTGCTGCAGTCTAACAGCCTTGTCCTTCTAACCTGTTTGGAGCAATAAACTCACTGGTTCTGGTGTAGCTCAAATCCTGTCACTGTTTCCATTGTATAAACCTGTGGGGTTTTTTTTTTCCAAGTTTGCATAAAATCTATCACTGGAAGCCTCCTCAGGGCTGTAACTTCACAATACTGACCTTCAGCCTGGGAACAATTTCCCCCCACTGCAATAATTATAAAGCAACCTTAGTTCAAACAAAGGAAAACTGGCAGGCAGTACAAGCCTATGGAACAACTCAATTGCTGCTGGTATTTTGGAGAAATTATACTAAACCTGTTACTTACGTGGCTCTGGAAAAAGTCTGCTTCATAAATACAGTGCGTGCTTTGTCTGTGGGGGTCTGAGTGCATTTCAGACATGGAGGAGAGACTTAATCCAGTAAATTAAAAGAAGAATAGTCTTACATCTTGTATTGTAAAATACGCACCAGTTAAAATACCTGCCTCAGTTAGAGTTCAGTCTGAACTCCACCTGCAGCCTTCAGCCATGTGTATTTCCACAGAAAGCAGGACGAAGACAGTGCTTAACCATCTGTGAAGTCCACAACAGGAGAACACAGTGTGAGCACCCTCAGAAGCGCCACGATCAGTTGAAAAATAACCTCAGAGTTCAGCAACACAGCAGAACTACAGGCACCGCAGTCGTACCGCGGGATAAGAAATGAAAGTAAACGTACGCCACTGCTGGGAAGGCCTGTATTTCCTATCGCAGTTCTGCAAAGTACTAAAAATCCACCACTGCCACAATTCCTCAGTGATGTCCTCAACTGTACTTTGTTTCAAATGATGAACCCCTGTGATAAGCTGGAACATCTTCCACCTTTACCACTGTGTGTTCTCTGCGTCTGAGAACGCGAACGTTACGTGACTTGGGCTCAGTTTCACGCAGCCTTACAACCATCACGATTTCATGGCAGAAGGTAAAGCTGCACCTCCTGACCGAAGAATTTTTGCCCACTTGCTGGGCTTTGAGGCTGCAGTTCCCAGTGGGCAGATGGTTTCTTGGAAAAGGACTTTGCCACCTGAAGCCAGCGAGCTGTGATGGAATTCATTCACCAATTCAGACAGATGTTTTTAAGGTGTGTTACAAACGCGCACACAGCGCAGTCTGGATATTGGATTTGGCATTGGAGTATCTCAGTTAGATGCAAGAATGTGTAAAATCTTGAGCCAGACAGCTCCCTGCTGACTGCATATCTGAGGAAGCTTATATGCACCGTTTATTCCAGCAAATGCATGGAATATATTGTACTCGTTAAACGTGTTCCCAGAATGCTCGTTTCAGGCAGAAACACACAAATAAACGGTGCCTCGGGTTAAAACCTCCCACTTAAAGTCAAATCCCTGCTCTCTGGATGGATCTACGAGCTCAGATACAGAGGACCTTTATCTGACTCAGGATACTCAGACAGAACAGCATGCTGAAGAAGGAACTGCTTATCATGCAGGCGGTTCCTGCCAGCCTCTTTGAGATGGAGCTGTTTTCTCCCCTCCCCCTTTCCTTTGTGTACAAGATCAAACCAAAATCGAGTACTATTCACTGGGGTTATGATTGTATACAATCTCTAATGATTCCCACTTCAAAAGGAAGCGAGAAGTTAAAGTGTAAGAATCACTTCCTTGTGAACAGCAGAGCAGCAGATGTACTCATGAAACAGCACATCCTTAAGACATCCCTATCAGAAATCCAAGGTCTGTGCGAGCTGCATGTGTTTATATACTGAAAAACTGCAGTACTCAGCACATCATTCACTATTCAACCTTTGGTACTTCCTTACCTAATAGTGCAGCAAGCTTCTTCAAGCACTCTGGTATCATCGAGATTAAGAGATGAAAAAAAATATGTAAATAAACACTGCCTTCTCAGTTTCCAGTTTATCCCAGGCTCTTGCTGCACTGATCACAGAGTCATGTTACTGGCCTTGAAGTTTCTTGTCTCGCAGACGTGTTGAAAACTGCTCCCATTCACCCTCTGATTCCACGTGTAAGAGATAAGGTTCTCCACAGCGCTTTCTTTCCAGCATTCATCTGAACGAGAAGAGCTGAATTTGGCCTTGAAGAGCTCAGGACCACACTGTCACTCTGCCCTGCAACTCAGCGCAAAGTCTTGAAACTTCTAAGCCTGGTCTGCTGACATTACGTCCATGTTTACAGCAGTGCCATCACAAACCATCCATGCTGGCCAAGCAACGCCCACTGACAGCAATTGCAGAAGTGGTCATTTCGCTTGGAGTGCAAAATGCAAACCGCTGCCTGCTGCCCAGCATGAACTATCAGCTGTGCATGAAGGACTATGTGAAATGGGCCGTGCTCACCCTCTGCACCTTCTCTCCACACTCCACGTGGTGCCCTTTGCAGCCCACCAGCACAACAGTCACTGAATGACAACTCCTCGGGACGTCTGTTTGGCTCTTTAGCACTAACAGTTGCAAAAGCAATTTAAATCAACTGGCTGCACTTCCAGAACTGCTAAAGAGCGCTCCACATGTTAACAGCAACATTAGGTGAAAAAATTATCTATAAAAATACCAGCCACATGCTAAATGAGGTGACATCAAGGCAATAAATAGCTCCATCTGTATGAAAGATTCCGTATAGCAACCAGAAGACATCTCAACAAAAGTAACCAACTATGGATAAAGCAGTGGAAAAAGAAAAAGGGGGGGTTGGATTGTTTTTTTCTGAAGGATCAGTTTTACATATTTTTCTCAGATCACTTTATAAATCTGCTGCACATTAGAAATCAGACACACATGTATTTCTTCCAAGTAAAGAAAGTTGAAGGTTTACATTTTTAATAGCAATGGGACTATTTCTGAATGGCAGCAGTATATATTACATGCAGTGTGAGAGGGTTAAACAGGACAGCCTCAACTCTTTATAAACTTTTGCCCTCTGGATATGTACTCATTGGCTGCTGTACAAGACTTGAGCTGTATTACACGCCTTAACGATATGGTTCAACTGTCGGTCAGGCTCAGGGCCTGGCAATAGGCCAGACCGCAATCAATGGGACACAAACCTCCCCCTTTCAGATCATCACGAAGGCTCATATTATCTCCTTTTTGTCGTGCTGGTTAAATTTATGGAGCAGAACCCCGAAGCTGCATTCCTTGGCTTGGGCCGGCCCACGCAGGCCTCCCTTTGTTTGGTACTGTAAGCGAGGCGTGCTTTGGAGGATTGCAGGGTTGTTAGTTCAGGCACTGACTGTTTGCTCATGACTGAAATGAAAAGAGTTCAGTGGAAGGGCAAAAGGACAGCACAAGTGTAAAACCCTATCCCAGCAGGCCCTGGGCCCCTATATATGGACTCCGGACTAGGACTGAACATAAACCTCACCATTAATGACAAAGGAAAGAAAAGCCTGTCTAGCAACAGGTAAACAGGCTAACAGCATGTCAGCACATACCTTGGGCACAAGGTCGTTTGCTTTCAGGTAAGCCTGTAATTACTATGTAACTACAAACCCAAACTAATCTGGCTCAAAGTGCTGCTTGCAAACAGTTCTGCAGCAGTGCTGCAGCTTTAGCTTGAAAAAAAGCTTGTCAGGCAGACAGCACCGGTCCATCAGCAGGTTGTCACATCTCTGTCGTATTTATGGAGACACCTCAGAGATGATGCCATGGTACTGGGAGGAATCAGCAGGAAGTGACTCTTCTAACACACCAAACTACTGGAAATACAGAAGGAAAGATTTCCCCTTTGTGCCTTACAGACGTTTCCTCCATCTCCATACCTGGTCTCAGAGCAGAAGCAGACCCCTTGGTGTGCTCACATGCTCTCTACTCAAAGCTTTATTACTGCAGCAATTAAAGGACACTCGTCCCTGTTCACTGCAGGGGAGCTGGACTAGATGGCATTCAGAGGTCCTTCAATTCTAAGGATTCTGTGATTCTGTGATACAGGACAAAAAGAAGAAGGACATAAAGAAATCTCTGAAGTGACAGCAAGGCAAACTCAGGAGTGAAAGTGAATGGAAAGAACTTGAAAGATGGCATTCCAAATACAGGCAACAGGAGCAAAAACGTCCACGGGAAGCCACAGGGACTCCTACTGATGATGGGTAAGATAAGATGCACACGTACTGAAAACATCTGTGCTTGGCTTCCTTGGTACCAGGCCAGTAAAACCTATTCCCAGACAGCTGCCCCAGCCCTGCTGTACCAGACTTCGCCCCTCTGGCACAACAGGCAGGTATTCATGAGCTCATACAGCCACCGCACTGGCGAGCAGCTCTTGCCATTTGTGCTCCAGTAAATAAACAAACGCTGTATTCCTATTGCATTAACACCAGTTTCATCTTTTCTACTATTTTTATGAACTGAAAATACTCGTAACATGGCCAAAAGACATTATAAAAACCCACAGAACGTGCATTAAATGTTTTCAGTTCTGGGGATCAAGTCCGACTGGTTGAATGCAGTCTGGTGATTTGGCCTGATGCATTCCAACAGACACGTCTGTTTTGAATAAAGCTTTTGTTCATTTCTGGTTCTTATATGCTTTTAACATCTCACCTAATTCTAAGTAAGTTGACCTGCGAGTGAAAATTCTGAGTCCTTTCTTGCCTGGTCTTTGAAGACTTTTTAGCTCATTTGGCTGATAACAACATATTAATATGATGCTTTGTTTTTTTCAAAGCCTGCTCAATTCCACTCGAGGTTTTCTTTTGCACACAATTTGCATCTCTGCACACCAGTGATGTGTGAAGCTCTGTGCAGTTGTTTTAAACCAAGAACTATTACAGAAATCCAGTGTAACAGCAGCTCCTCATAGCAGAGGGCTTCCTGAATAAGGAAGGATCTATAAACTACGCAAACGCCAGAAGACAGGAAATACACAGAACAATACAGTGCTCCATTTACTTTTCTCCTTCTTGTCTCCAAAAGCTGCTGAAATAATTTGGCAGAACACACAGGCTGCAGAAATACAAGGGTTTCTAAGGAAAGCCTTTTTTCTCCCTGTCTAGATGTGTTCCTTTCAGTAAATAAGTTTGTATCTAATTAGTCAAAAATCCTAAGGAAATGAAATTAACAGCTAAACGCTGTCAAGTACACACATGGTATATGAATTTCATTTTGTGAAGTGAATCCAGCCCTCTTAACTGCCACTTGCAGTGTAATTCATGGAGTAAATCTGTGCTAAATCTAGCAAGGGATTTCTCAGCTCTTTCCAGAAGAAGGTCTGTGAAATTGCTTGACTTTCTGATGGGCTGCACCAGCTCCACAGCAGCACCTGGGGTGTCACCTCACCTACTGAGTGTATTTATCTGCTGTATTTATTTCGTCTGCTCGTCTAAGGAGAAGCAGCTTCCCCAGGTCTTCACAGAAGTGCTGCATCTTAAAGTGAGCAAGTCTGCTCTCATGCAACAATGCTTCTTCCTCACAAGCTTTTACCTTTTCAATGAAAGACCAGTTATTGCACTCAATGAAATTCAGCTAAATCTGGTTCCTGTTGCGATCCTGGTTCCAGGAACAGGTTTTTGTTGCATGCAGAAGCTCTGTGTTTCACTCCAGTGGTGGAAACACGCCTGCCCCTACATGTAACATACTGAGGTGCCAGCAAGAGCTTTGGTTTTGTGGAGACCATCACAATAAGACCTCAGTATTCACTTTTTGAAGCTGTTTGTTGATAATAACGAATAGACATCTAAAGAAAAACGTAATCTCACGTGTTCTGCTCTGTTAACTGCCCTGCACCATTCACTTCCATGTTTTCTGTTTTCCTTCATCTGCCCTCCCCTCACAACTTTCCATTCCAGTGCTCCTTGCCCCCTCTGTCCCTTACCCAACAGCCTGCAGGCAGCCAGGGGCACCTTTCTGTCCTCAGACGTCCAGCTGAACATTGATGCTTTGTGGAAAATATTTGTGTAAAAAAATAAGACAACTGTTTTTAGAACATGAATAGGAATGAACCCAATGACCACTCATTTTTGAAAGCAGTCTTTCAATCAGTTGTAAGAGCAGGGATTCCCTCTGCCATGGCAGAGCAAAAGGTTTTAAACAGAAGAAAGTTGCACAAGCCTTAATTAAAGCTTAGCGATCCCTGCTGGAATGTAAAGCATCTAGAATTCTGCAAATAAGGAGACTGCACAAAAATCAGAAGTGAAATGCAACTGGGAGCTCTAAAGGACAGCCTCAGCAACTCCAATCCTCTGGTTTGAAGAATCACGTTTAAAAACAGGTAAGATGTTTGCTTTCAAGCTTAATGACCTCAATTGAGACCAAGTTACTGCTCCAAGCCTAGCTTGCATGCTCCATCATGTGTAATATATGCAAAACGTCAGATCTGCAGTGGAACAACACCTAATGCAAGCCAGTAATTGGTTGTTTAGCTTTTTCCTCTTAAAAACACTCATATGCAGCAGATGTGAAAGTAAGGACACCTGTCCAATACTAATAAAGCATTATGTGGCAGCCGTACATCCAAACACTCTGGTTTCATGCTCCCACTCCTCCAGAATAGTTAAATTGGGTCAAGTTCAAGAAGGGACAGAGACAGCCAGCTGGTGAGACAACTGATTTCAGAAATATTCCAAATACATTTCACACGCTGACCAGTAACGTCTCGCAGCAACCTCATGGAAATACTCAGCAATAGAGACATTTGCAGTAATGCATAGAGGCATTCTGCTTTGGTTTGACAGCTGGTACCAATTTATGTCCATTCATCCCACTGAAAATGAAAGCGAGAGAAACATGTTGATGCACACTTTGGATCCTCTGAATCATCTCAGCTTCTTCTGGGTGCTACACAGCAAAGAGTGCCTTCCAAAACCCAACCATGCGTTGTTCTGGAAGCCGAGTGACATTTTATACAGACAGCTCTACAGTTACAGACCCCACAACAAAGTAACACGAAGCAACCTGGATGTTGTAAAGGTTCACCCTCCTTTTACTAAATAGTGCGGACAAAAAAACATCAGGAAAAAAACCACCTGTGTGAATCAGAGCTATTTTCTTCGACCTTCATAGCAAATTCTGCTCTCCTGTGAAAAACAGAGGCTGTGCTCCCAAGTAATTGCTTTTCAGAGCAGTGACACCAATGCGTTTCTCACGCATACAAAAATTCCTGGGTCTCTCTCTACTGTCCTTTCTGGAATCTGACCAAAAAATGATTTCTCTCTCTGTAAATTACACCATTTTAATACTCAACAAGTAAGCTTTATTCCCTAAACGCTGACTTCCTAAGAATTAGCATGTAGATTCAAGAGGGTGGTGAAATATGGGACAGCAGTGCAATACCATCCCCATTGCTCATGGCTGGAGGTACCCCAGAAACAAGAGTCATCTCCTGTGTGCCCCGAACACACCTTTGTTCCTTAGAGCTTTAAGAGGAACCAGACAGATGAACATACTCTCAAGCCTGTAGGATTCACCTTCAGGCAAATACAATTCTTCCTAATCCAAGTCATTCATTTGGAAAGCAGTTCCAAGCAAAGGCAAGAAAAAAGTAATTCTTCAGAAAGATGCAGAAGAGAAAAAAACCATGTCATAACCACTGGCCAGAAGGGTCCTGCAAGGTCTTGGAATAGGCAAAAGGAATGGAGGGTGGTTTGGTGCTCATCCTTAAGGGTAACCTAATTTGAAGATGAAATTATTTTAAGCGATTAGACTCTATTAAAGAAAAAAAAATGTTTGAGAAGTGCATTTTTAGAAAAAAATGAAGTTTGGAAATAAGTCTCCATACCGAAGAGGCACAGAGGCTGCGCTCTGAGGAACCATTTTACACCACCAGAAAATCTACGTTCACTTACAACAAACAAAGGCAGACATCTGAAGAAGTGAAGAGGAGCTCTTGCAGAGCTACTGGACATTACCAATGATAACTGAAAACCTCACAGAAGAATACTGAGCAGGTGAGACTGGTAACAGAAAACTGTTGATGAAAACAGCAAGCATCTACCAACGCAGAGCTTCAACGTCAGGGATTCAGTAAAAGCAGCCCATAAAATTCTATTTACAGAGGACAAGCTACAAGATGTTTAAAACTCCAGTGAGGACAGTGAAACACTGAAGAACCCAAAGAGGTCAGAAATATGGCAGGAAATGAAATGGGACTCGACCTACAAAACTGCAGCCCGGTTCATCTAGGGAAAAATAACCCAGAACACAAATATTAAATGACAAGGAGATACTTGCAATGCAGTGAAACAAAACAAAAAAAACTCTTGGGGGAAAAGAGCACGCAGAAAACTGGACATCAATTTGCAATGTGATATGGCAGCCCAATCAGCCAACATGGTTTTGGATGACTTGCAGAGCACAGCTCATCGCAGAACAGGGACACGGCCGTCCCTCTGCACGCAGCGTGGGTGGGAACGTACAGACTGTGGGATTACAAAGTAGCTCAACAACAGCCATGGAAGAACCTGGACAGGCAGAGGATAAAAGCTTGAAGCTATTAAAAGTACCACAGTGACTAATGATGGAAGAGGGCAGAGCTAGCATGGCAGAAAAGCAATTGGCTACAGGGATTTAACATGGTGCCATGGGAGAGGAAGGGACAAACTTGCTGACAAAAGAAGAAATAACCCAACAAAGCAATTCATTTCAGAGTACAGTTTATAATAAAGGCCTATTCTGTACCTATGAGAAAAAGAGAGGAAAGAGGATATGAAGGAAATCACAGTGCTGAAATTATTTACAGATCTGACTGATAAATCAGCTCAAGCGGAACGCGTGAACCATTCCCAGATTTACCCAACACAGTGACTGCACACGAAACCTCGGCTGCGCATGGACACCTTGTGAAGGGTTCCCAGCAGGACAGCAGTGCCAACTGCACCACAGCCCTGGCCCACGTATGGCAGTGCTCTGAAGACTCCGAGGTCTCAGTGGAGCACAAGGTAAGGAGGGCTGTGGGACTTGCACAGAGGTGTTGTGGTTCGAGCACAACCTTGAGAACGTGTTCCCAGGCTGGCCTTCCAGACAATTGTTTACACATTTTCTATTTCCCCTTTCAAGGTTACTGGTATTCTCATGCCCCTGAGTCTAATGCTTTCAGATTTACAGTGAGAGTTGCAGCCGACACTGAGATGGACGCACAGAGGGGAACATAACCATATTGACCAATTAATAATAAATTACCTGCTGCTGGCATTGCCTCAATCTTTGCAAGCTCATCGTGTATTTCTGAGCGATAACATGAAAGGTGGTGAACAAATTAAAACCAGTGCAGGATGCTTCCTTCCAGATGTAATTAGAGGAAACAACTACCTCCAGAAGTATTTTCTAGGACCCTTAATGGCATGTCAGCCTCTATTTTTAACTAATACAATTGGTTCACTGACAGCACTGATGAGAAATGAGTAGGCCAGGAAGCAGTTCCTTTACTTCTGCCAATCCGACAAGGATGTGAGCCCTCCCAGCAGCAGCTCAGCAGTGACGAGGTTCAAGATGTGCCCTGGCAGAAGCCTGAGAGCACTGCAGCAGCAGTTCTGTGTGCTGCCCATCAATTGGACACATCTAAATACACCCCTGGAACCTGGGCTGTGCTAGGAGTTAACGCAAGTCTCTAGGAGAGCCTTCCAAGCACATCTAGAGACAAAACAGCTTTCCTGTTCTGAGCCGGCCTTTAAGACTTCTGGCAATGTATGACAAGTATGGAAATAATCAGAACTCTTGTATGTGACACTGCAGTGCTTGGAACACATAAAACCCCCTCAAAAAAGGTATAAAGTCACAAGCATTAACTGTTTATAAATTAGATGGACGCGGCGTTGCCAACAACTGTTTTCTTTTATCCCCGGCATTAACATTTAAAAATATTAATGCTGCTTTATTCATTAATTACAATACAGTAATGTTTAAGATTAGTCTTGAAAAAGTCCAGCCAATAGTTAGACTTGAAAATATCTTCTTGCCCTTTAAACACATCACGGTTTAAGCTACCACAGTAAGCTATAAAGCCATCGTCTGTGTCTCAGCAGGACTCAGCTTGGCTCCACACTGCAAACACAGAGGTTTTGTTAGCTGCATGAATCCCAGTACAAATCAATACATCTGAAACCAACAGAGATTTCTGTCCAAGGAGCACAATCACTGAGTAACACAAGCCACAGAGTCTTCCCCATTGCTCTCCAACTCAAATTCAGTAAAATCTGAAGCCAAGCAGCATCATTTCAGGGCTCTTTTTTTTTTTTTTAAATAAAGAAATAATGACGAAATTAATCCATATGATAAAGAGAACCACAAGGGCCTTTAATTTACAGTTACATCCCACGCTATTTCAGTAGAGCTGTAATTAACTGCTAACACTTTTTGCACCAATACCTCAAACTCGCACCTTAGCTGCCAGCCTCAAGATAAGTTCAGGACAATTCCTAAAATGTTTATCATTCCTACTGCACTCACTTGTTCAGAGCTACATTTGAGATCAGTTACTGCCACAAACTCATTTTCATCAGTTAGATGGTTTGGTGCACTTAGTTTGGAGGAGTCTGCATGGCCCAGCACACACTTAAAACAGAGAATTCAACAGGAGCCAGCATCCTGAGTTTGGAACGCTGTTCTATTTTGATTCCAAACTGCACATATTTGAACAGTTAACAAATGCAGCAGGGGGATATTGGTAGACAGCAGTCCAAGAAACATCCAAATCCTTTGTTGTTCTTTTTTATACCCCTGAAAAAAAAAACAATCTGGTTGCTTCCTTATGTAAGTGGCAGAGATTTTCCTTGTATTGTTGGTGGGTCAAACGTTTATCACAGTGTAGTGGAACAAGAAAATCATGTCCCAGTGCTGGTCTGCGATGACAGTATTCCAGAATTCTGTATTCAGCTCACCTGGCCTCATCTCGTAACTGACAGTTAACAAGTGAAAGGGAAATATGTCACCTAGGCAGACACAAGCTAGAGATAAGGCTGGCTGGGGGTCCCCTCTCAGTTGCTGGGTGGTTTGTCGGCTGTTGGCAGCATCACCACTACTGCTTATAGTCGGGGATCCCACAGAAGTGTCTGAAAAGATGACTTTCAAGTACAATCCTGAACACGCATCCTGAAACATCCTGTAGCAACAACACAGCTCAGCTGCTGAGACAGCCAGGTGTGCTCCTCCTCACCTTTTGGTAAATAAATCTGCAGTCACAACTTCAGAAGATGTGCCAACAAAACAGTAGATGTGTTTTCTTAGGGGTCTGCTTGCACTTCTCATGTAACTCTATGCATGCACATTTACTTACCCAATAGTCAACCTCGACTTCTTGGTTTTACAAACCAAGCTAAGTACTGAACAGCAGGGGCATCTACGTGGACACTTCCACAGCAAAGCACACCTGGGTTCATTCTGTGAAATACTTCATTTCTTTTAAAGATACTCCTGTTTTGTTCAGACCAGGTTATGCTGAGCACGGAGGAGGAGGTCGATGAGCCGTCCACACGGACTGACTCCTAACACAAGCGTGTGCAATGAAGGGCACACATCCACTTTTTTGCTAAATGAGAACCATTATAGAAAGGAAAATTAGGATTTTAACCCGACTCCTATTTTATGTCGCAGCTTTTCTACTTTAACTAAGAGTAAAGTACCAGCAGATACCAGCAGATAGCACTGAAAAAAACTTGCCAAAGTAAATAAATTAATTAATGTAGGCTACATCACACAGTGTATTTGACTGATTGACAGTTTCTTTGGGCAAGGAAAATGATCAGGTTAGAAACTGCGGCAGGTCTCATAAAACACATTTAGCATTGTAACTGATTGGCAGCATAAAGCACTTACTGACCTGGGGCCGCTCAGAGTCGCCGTGTCCCTCACAGCCTGCGCAGTTTCTGATGCAAAATCCAGAGCTCCAGCAACAGGTTTGGTTACTGTGCCAACCAGACCCTTCCCAAGACCTGATATGAATCCACTGACACCTCCTTCAGTCTTCACACCTTCTACTGTCGAAGTGATGACGCTTGTCAGCCCTCCAATGATACCTGGCACACATAAAAAGAGCAGAGTAGGCCAGAAGCACTGCACAGCTGTGTTCCCCCACGCTGCTTCCCTATGGAAAACTGCACTCATCCACTGGAAAAAGTCAACACCAATAAACTGGCATGAGTGATTTTTTGATGCTGCCAACTGACATCACTGTAAATGTTTCCATCACAAAGTGCTCAGAAGAAATCAAGATTCTGCTGAGTCTTCAAGACTTGGAACAGTTCACATTATCTGAGGATGTGCTGTACAGATGTCATATTGCACAGTTATTGGTGAACTGCTTAAGCTCCATAGGAATGCTTCCCCCCTCCTGGCTCTCTAGCTTTGCAGCAATCAGGTGCTCTTCCCATCTGTAATTCAAGTACAGCCCAGGCAGCATCTTCACTTGCAAACTCGAGAACAAAGCACAAAGCATTTCAATCACTCCTCTTGAATTAGATGATGGTTAATTCCTGCATTTCATCAGACAGGATTTAATGGAGTGCTGGGAAGCACGTAAAAATTCCACAGAACTGAAACTAAAACACAGTCCCACTAATTACTGATTAATTCATTTTAATTGACTTCTCAGCAACGTCTGAAATATTTCGGTTTTCATCCTTTTGTACTAATATTGGTTATAGCAGACTTTACAACACGTGAGATGAGTAGGAGAGAGACTTCTCATGATCCACAATCTCTTAATGACAGAACACTGGGTACAGACTTCTGCTCAGCACAGAACATTGCTGCTGTTTTAGGAAAAGCAAAACGATGCAGCCTGCCACAGTCACACTCAAAGAATGACATTCAAACAAACTGAGTCAAGATGATGCAAAATATAAATATTTGTTTTAAATTTGGCTTGTATTGATTTAACTTTCTTCAACAGATAAATCATGAACTAAATTGATGTGAGATTCTGGCCAAATTATGGCTACCCTGCTGTGTTTTACATAAATTAATTACCCTCATTCGGATCAGAATTAAAAAGAAGGTTAAAACAAATAATAATAAATCACCCAACTGGTGAAACGTTCCTTCAAACTGATGCACTGATTCTGAGGAAACTCAAATTTTGTGAACTGAAAGCAGAAAGGTTAAAATCCAGCCATGGGCATTTCTGTGTCTGCATCTGGCTCCCACGAAGGCTCTGTGTGTGGGTATTTTATGACTACACAGAGACTGAAGCTCTGGAGAAACGTTCTCCAAAATTGAATTTCAGAAGTTTTTATTTACAATTACAACTGAAGAGACCTCATTCAGAAGCGAAGCCTAGAACAGCTCAGCCCCTGAGGCCACAACTCACCGCCCAAGAGTAATGCAAACTGTAGAGAACCATCCTTTCAATCTGCTCATTGCTATAAGAGTGAAGTAAGCTAAGCTTACCATGTGCAAGGCCATGGATGCCTGCAACAAGGTGCTCTCCGCTCGTTGCAGCGTGGTAGCGGATGTATTCGCGCTCGGTTTGATGTCTGTTGTCCATTGTTTTTCCCAAGCCATCTGACAAGGTCCCAGCAAACTGGCAAAGAAGAACCATTTCTGTTATTAAAAGAAGAAAGCTGCTTCTCTTATGTAGGTTTACTGAAGAAATCCCTAAATTTTAGTTGTTAAACACAGACTGATGCAGTTCTCTTTTTATACCTGTGCACTTACTCCAGGTTTTCTTGTCATGAAGAGCTCTGAAGAAGGACATCAACCTGTGCCTCCCATTCGTGCTACTCAAACCAAGAGGGGGAGCAAGGCTCCAAAGAAAGGAACACAAAACAAAACCCAACAAACTCCAAAACTTTCATAATCGGGATGTTATTATGGAAAAAGATTCCCAGAGGCATTTTCCTACTGTAACCTCCACAGAAGCCTTTTGGTTACGTGGTGTTAGTTGTTCTGTACCTCCTTCAGCTAACGTCAGCATTCTTATGCCCTTAATAAACGAACAAACTTGTGTTGGACTGGAGAACAGCAGTGCCTGCAGTGGTGGTAGAGCCCATCTGTCCTGCACTGATGCAGCTCACCATTCAGAACTGTGTAGTGGTGCTGTTTGCCCCGCCAGCTTAGCTTTGCTGTCTTGCACATACTGTCTCCTTTGCATCCATTTGAACAAATCACACCATTAAGGTATGAACCTGAATGTAACTAAACCTGGTGTGAAATTCTGATACGCTGGGAATTACAAAGGAAACAGACAGTGTGCCCAATGCCATGCCCAGGACCTTCCTGGTTCTGCCAGTTTTTTCCAGGCCAGCTTCCTTTTCCACCAGTGACATCATTTCCTTGTTTCAGGTATTTCTTTCCAGCACAAAACCAAACCAGCCCAGCAGCTACAATTCACTAAACAAGAGGGCTTTACTTTGGCAACATGAATGAAAATCACATCCCACGACCCTTCTTATGACTTGACAGTACGGACACTAAGCAGAGCATAGCAATCACTGGCAGCAGTACTTCTGACCTCTTTGTGAACTTAAATTAGATGTTATTTCTTTTAATTAGCCTAGAAATACAAACCAACCTGATGTTATCTATTAGCTGTGTTTAGGGTTGGATTTTGTGTGCGTGTGTGCAAATAGTTTCCTTTAAGAGGATTAGAGGAGCTGCTATGAAAACTAAAGAGCTCCACAGGCCTTCAGAATTCAAATCTCATTAACAAATCTGTCCCGTCCTGAAAATAGTATTTAATGGATATATTTTGAAAGCTACATTAATGCATACTCAGACGACCAGGCAGCAGGAATAGCCCAACATCTCAGTACTGACCAGAACTGGTAAGCATTCCTTACACTTGTTGGTCCATTTTGCCCTGTCAGGACTGGCTCCACTATTCCAGCTTTCCAGGTGAAGTGCATCTGTCCTTTTGCCTTATTTCTCACTCCTCAGCGAACCAGAGTCTGACATCTAACAGCAATAATGCTGTTTTCAGACACAGAATGTTAACATAATCATGACTCATCCCCTTGGCAAGGAGGAAAAGGGGAGAAATACCACACGCACACAGGTTAGAAGTCACAGTCTCTGCTATGTGTAAAGAACAACAACAAACCACCGAGACCACAAACCAGGACAGCAGAGCCAACAAGCAGGCATCTCACAGGCACTGGGCAGCCACAGCTGAGCGGGTGAGCAACCTGTGCTGCGGCGTTGGCCTCATCGTGGTTCTACATCTGGAGAGCAGTGATGGAGCTGTGAACCCATCACCTGGAAAATGGTTTCCGTACAATTGCTCAGGTTGGAAATGACCTTAAAGATCATCAAGTCCAACCACAACCCAACCATGCTACCCTAAACAAAAAGTGACAAGAGAAGGGACCTCAAATTTCATCTAGTCCAACCCCAATCCCTTCGCTGTTTCAATCAACAAAACACCACCACCAGAATAAAAGCATATACAACATTTGTGAACACAACCTGATGCCAAATAATGAGGCTTACGGGGCACAGGAAGAATTCAGAGCAAACAAAAACAGAGTTAATTCTAGTCTTTGTACTGCATGTTCCCTCTAAGCCAGATGCATGAGGCACACAGCATGGAAATCAGTTTTAAGTAATCTCTTAAAGTCTTTTTAAGCTCTTGGCACCGCTTTGTTCTCGAAGGACATCCCAAAAGGATAAATACACAATTATGACTTAAGTCCAAACATTCCATTGTAATTCTAGCATCAGAGAATTGTACTTTTACAAATATTATTGACTGAGCAAAGCAGAACATCGCATGGAATGTTAAGGAAGAAAGTGATTAAATTGAATTAAATATAGGTCAGTCTGAATTTCAGTGCAGACCTCATAACCCACTGCACTGCAATTAGAAATCACAGGGTTTGCTCAGCTTTCAGCCTTTTAAAAACATTCTTTGCTGCCCCTCACTCTGCTCTCGAACTGAACACCCCGTGCAGGCAATGGCCATTCTCATCTTGGGAAAAAAACCCTCCTGCATGGAATCAGTGTATGAACTGGGAATACTGAACACCCCTCTCTCCAAAGTGTATTTTGTTCACCTTCCCTAGTACTGAATGTTTTACTTACACACATTTTTACCTTTGTTTAAGCTGTCTTCTTAGCTTATCATCACTTTTTCTTCAGATAATATCTAACACATTTTACTATGAATGTCAACACATTCTGTACATTTAACATTTCTCTTGTGTAACATGTAACTACAGATGATACCATAAACTCAAGGCAATTGACAGCATTAGAAATGAGAGGTTCCTTCCACCAGTTTCACTTTTATTTTTGAAAACTAACAACTATTCAACAAGGAAGGTGTGGAAGCTTTGGTATTGCTGTTCAACCCAGTGATACAATACAATGCACTACATCTAAGCACTTAATGCCTCTCTGTAAGTTTCATCCCTTTCTGGTTATTTGCCTTCAAGCAGCACCATTAAAATTATTTTCTATGTCTCTCAAACCTGTAAGGTGTATTTTAGAGGAGATCTTGCACTGATTTTTGGCAGTGAAATACAACGGTCTCAAATGAAGCCCCTTCCCACAATGCATGGACCCAAAATGTTCACAGCATCTGCATTAGAAGCAAAGCAGGCCCACATCCATGCTGCCAGGGACTGCTATGGCAAAGGAAGCCAGGTTCCAAGCCAGCAGCCCTTCTCAAAGCTTGGTGCTATACTTGAGATGAAGTGTAAAAATAATAATAGTGCATAAACAGGGACTGGGCACAGCAGGGCAGATAGACTCATCTTGTAAATTCTCCAGCCCAAGTTCCCGTACTTTTATCATGATACCTCAAGACTGATATTTAATGTATTTAACACATTTCTGTGACTTACAGTGGAAATTACTTTTAGAGCAGTTCTTTACTCCCTGATAACAACGTGCTTTTTTAAATTTTAAATTTTATTTTCTCTTTCAGTGCGTTGTTAAGAACTTTACAAACTGGATGTCAGTAAGTCAGAAGACAACACAGCTTTCCTCCTTGCTTAGTGGCCTTCCAGTACCTGAGGGCAGCCTGCAGGAAAGCTGGGGAGGGGCTTTTTATGAGGGCATGTAGCAACAGGATGAGGGGAAATGGCTGTAAACTAGAAGAGGGTAGGTTTAGACTAGATATTAGGAAGAAATTCTTTACTGTGAGGATAGTGAGACACAGGAACAGGCTGCCCAGTGAGGCTGTGGATGCCCCAACCTGGAGGTGCTCGAGGCCAGGCTGCGTGGACTCTGAGCAACCTGGGCTGGTGGGAGGTGTCCCTGCCTACAGCAGGGGGTTGAAATGGATGGTTTTAAAGGTCCCTTCCAACCCAAACCACTCTATGATGATTCCCCCTATCTTCCACTTCGGTCAGCCATGCATTGCAATGGCACTAACAAAGGACTTTAAATATTTTTGAAAGAATAGAGGGTTTTTTCTCCTCAGATTTAAAATTCCCGCCTATCTGAAGCTGCTCCACAAAATATGCTTGCCATGGCTTCTGTCCTCCTCCCAGGAAGATAAGTGCTCAGGTGCTGAGACTGAAAGGTTTGTGGGTTCAGCCACACGGGGCTTGAGGCACTTTTTCTGCTTTCATTCCCAGGTTAGATAGAACACCCCCTGCAGAGGACGGGTTCGGCCAAGCCCAGGGCACGCTCATAACCGGTCAGCAGTGCGTAACGGAACCGATCTGACGCAGCCTTAATTCCGAAAACACTGAACCAGCACAACGCTACCACCAGCCTCTCATTGTAAGAGATGCATCAACTCTGGCCCTCCCTCAATGACTGACAGCGAGACAACACCTTTTCCCACTGCACAACCATACGCTTCTTGAGATTCCCTGTCATACAACCAAAGGCAAGGCGCTTTAATTAGCTCACATCCCTCGTTAACTAAGCTCCTAATGCCTCCTGACAGGGCCTGATGGCCGGCAACCCGCGGCCGCCCACAGCCGGGCGTCCCCAGCCTGGCTCCTCAGGGCCCGATGGCCGGCCGGCAGGTGCCTGCTGGGACAGTTTTGTGTTACGGGCTGGCGAGTGATCCCTGCGGGACTGCCGGCTGTTTTCACATCCACAGAAGGCAGTCAAAAGTCCACAGCATGAACTTGGAATGACCCCAATTGCAGAGTCACTGGCGGGTTCATCTGGAGGACAACGGCGCTTTATTAAACAACTAATACTCTTAACAGATAATCCCCCCCCCCACCCCTCTCCGCTTTAACTCTTGCCAAGCTTTAAGGTCTTCTTGTTTGTTTGTGTTTTGGGAACGGAATTATTTTGCCATCGCCTCCTCCTTAAAAAAAAAAACCCCAAACCCTCCGGATTCTGAGAACCTGAGGCAAAAACCTGAGTCTGGTTGGTGGAGCTGACGCAGCACAAGGCACTGGCACTGTGGCAGACTTTTTAATCACCATCTTGACCAGCCCTGCTGCTGCCTGCATACAGGGCTATGTTGTATTGTTTGTTCTACTGTTTGGTTTTATGTATTACCTGCTCCAGAGGAAACCTCATGTAAGGCCATTCCCCTCAGCCCGCCACCCTTTCTGCACACCCGGATTGGTAACACTGATAGCAACCACCTGTATTACAGCACACAGACCTGAGGATCTCCTCGGGACACATAAGTGTTGTCTTCCCTCCTCAGGGATGCACGCCCAGGGAATTTCAAGTCTAAATCTCTATTTAACATCGTACACACAACCTCCTGTGTGCTGCTCCCCATTCAAACACACAGCAGGAGGTGTAGCCTGCCTCGTGTCAGGACTGAAGTGTGAGCTTCAAACCCACACCCCATTTTTTTCCTTCAGATTTTAACTGTGACATTCAGCACAACACACTGGCTATTTAACACCTGTAGGCTCAGACCACAGTGCCTTCTGTCTGTATGATAAATACGTTCATTTCTAATTTCACAGTTTGCACCTCTAGCAACATTTCACGTATCACAGTTCGAACTCTCCTTTGTTCACTTCAAAATTGTATTTCACTTTTTGAGAACATTCTTGGGAGCAAAGCTCTGGTCAGCAACACATGGCAGCCTGAGCAGGCTCACCCACACTTTGCCTAAGCTGCTGTGTACAAGAAATGCTGAATTTGGCCTGAATGATGAAGAGCCCTTCCCATGGAACAAGACTTCCAAATTCTCATTTCTGATCCTTTGCCTTTCACTTCTCCCCAAATCTCTTTCAGAAGATACTGATACCAGATGTTCTGCACGTAAGAGGTGGCACTTCCCATGGCTTCTGATTGTTGTGATTCGGCCATAAATCCTGCTGTCTTTTGGAACAGTTGGGAAATGGGTAAAAGGCCTCATCCATAAAACAGCCCCAGAACTGAAAGTTTCTGCCTGGGAATTACATTTACTTTCCATCACAGATTCTCACAATTCACACATCCTCATTCAGATTCCCACTGCTTAGCACTTGAATCTCTGCTACAGCCTGAGACCGAAACGCAGGCTGAACCGAAGCTGAGCTGCAGTGCCACCTGGATGTGTTACCTGGGCAATACTGGGGCAGATGGGAGGAGAACAACCTTCATCTGAAATGAATCAGAACAAAAAGAGGGCACTAAAACCAATCAAACAAGAAAACCCACCCAGTGTTACCTTTCGGTTGAACCACCTACAGCCGTGGCTACTGATTCCACCATTTCAATATCCAGACCACTCTGCAAAGGGCAACCATCAGCTTTCGCAGAGTAAAACTCAAAATCCATAAAGGTAACCAAAATGACAACAAACACTTCACAGGAGAGCCATGCACCTGCTTGAGTGGATGCAGAGGTAGAACAGGTTGCCCAGCGAGGTACCCAAGGTTGGAGGTGACCACAGCTGGGCTGGATGGGGCCTGGAACTGCTGGGGTCACCAGTTCAGACAGTAACACTGTGTTCAGTATTCCATTCTAACTGAAACACCTCAGAAACAGGAACAGCTTAGGATTTAGAACCATCATGCCTGAAGGGGAAATGAAGTGTGAATGCCAAGAATTCAGGACATTTCTACGCATATGGCAACTATAGAAGGCTTCATTCAGAGGGAATGAAATTCCCTCAGGTGTCTATATTTAGGATCAAAGAACTTTTTAAAATACAGAACTCAGAGTCTCCAAGGGATAAAATCTACAGAACTCTCTGTAGTGAACTTTACTTAACCTACGGTTTTGTGCCAACTTAAATACACTGCAGCTCTTCACTTGAAAGAAGGCATTACCCACTGTGTGCTCTGAAATGCATGGAAAAGCCATTACAGGGGTAAGCAACAGAACTATAAAATACAAAAGCAATAAAATGACAAAACCAGATACAGCCCAAATAGCTTCCTTTTCAATTCAGTCAAGCAGTGTTAGGTTTAAAGCGATGACTACAGTATTTAGGTTTAGTTTCCATTCACATCTTAAAATCCAGTATAGAGTTTTACTGAAGACACTTTGAAGTCAGGTACCCAGAAGAACCACCAGCACGGAGATCTCTCTCACAAGCAGGGGAGAGGCTGGGCTACCTGCCTACATCAGTTACCAGCTGCATTGCACGAGCTGTAGAAGATGAGGACCTCTATGGCACAGCTGAACCAGGTGGAAATGCGTGTGGGGAAAGAGCATTTTAATGACCATTTCCCCATAGACAGCACCAAGGGAGCAAGGTGAAATGGATCTATTGTTTCAGTGGTGTTTTTCTTCAGTAATAGGAATTGTTTTCCCCTCTGATCATAACAAGATCAGAACATAACATGACAGAACATGATCACAAGGCATGCTAATGGTAGAGCAGGAAGCAATGCTCTACTTTGTGCCACACACATATATGGTGCCATAAGGTGCATCTGCATTGCATGGAGACGACTGTGAAACCTTAGGCAGATTTAGATGCCTACGAGCAGCAGAAGACACACAGAAGAAATCATTCCGATTATTTGAGCCTTCTTTATGACCATCTTCCATGCAGCAAAGGTAACACTGGAAGGAGGACTAATTGAGGAAAGAACAAATATATAATCACTATAGAAAGATTTTTTAGAAAGCAACAGCATGAGCCTTGTACCTCAGACACTTTGGAAGTACGAAGGAAAGAGAAAAAAAATACCTGGCAAGACAAACTGCCCACGGGCTGATTTTCAAAGGTGTAAATGGGAAGTGGGCATTCAGGTTCTGGTGAATTTCGAGAGGAGTTCAGCATCCAACCACCCCCTGCCTTTGAAAACGTTCTTTCAGAAACCCCTCGGTTACAAATGACTGCAAAGTTCAAAGAGTGACCTTGCCCTTGTGGGAAACGTAGGAAGGCTCGTGCCTTTTAAAATAAGATTTATGAGTCCATTGCTGCAGATGTGATTGCAGCGAGGAAACAACCCTTTATAGAAAGGAAACTCTAAAGAAACATTCTCTATTGGGTGGAGTGGATGGGTCACAAGAGATGAGAGCTGTGAGGAGGAAGCACGGACACGAGCACTGGCGCAGATGGATGCTGCCTTACAGAAGCTCAGTGAGGATCCTTCCCAACGGCGTGGATAAGCTGTATCTGTAGTGCTGACACTAACAACACGTGCACTTCAAGACATCTGAACCACATGCTTAAAGTGCTCTGCAGTGAATCTCAAAAGAGATGGGAATGGGATTAAGATAGGAGTGTTGGCAGCAGTACTTTAAGTCACTGTAAAGGGTCTAACAGGGCAATGCAGGGAACGAAGCAACTGTTCTAGATAGCGTTTCTATCACCTTCCTCACAGTTCAGCTGTCTGTGCCCACAGCCACGCACCTGATGATGGATGGGGGATCTCTATGGCAGTTCAGCCAGGTCTGAAAATATCCCTCTGGAGTTGTGTGTGATTATGGATATACTACCTCTTGCCTTTCTAATCCTCTGAATTACCTTTTCCCACCAATGCAGGAAAAAGAAGTACAAATAAGATTCACAAGTAAGCTCAGTAGGCTGTGAAAGGACAACTGCTCTTATCCTTATTTAACAGAAGGGAGGAAAAAAAAAGAGAGACTCTTATCATCAGTTACCCCCATTTGGGAATTCTGGAAGGACATTTTACTTTATCTCCCAGTTTCCCTGAATATAATTTTCATTAAAACATCTTCAGAAATTACAGCACTATCAGGAAAGCTGGACTGAACAAGCAAAGAGGCACACATGCACACCTTCCAGTGTGCCAGGGCAGCACCAAGAGGTTTCCTTCCGTTTCAGCTGTTACCAAACCATCCTCCCAACATCTCTCTCTTCTCCCTTATTATGTCCACAAAACACCTCTGGAAAACACAAGGTTTTCTGTTACTGTTGTGTACTGTATGGTACACATTGCTGGAAAAGGCAGATTTTGAGTGCCAGTTTCATCTGGCTGTATCAACCGCTGCATGCTTTAATGCCACCTACCTGCAAATACACCAAAGTACCACTAACCAGCTATTACAGCTCACTATCACAGAAAGCACTTTTGATCCCTTCTGACCAAATCTGATTTGGTCTCTTTGCCACATCTCCCTCATGACACCACCCTTCTCCTTACACACAGACTTCCCACGTTCAGGAACTACAATACTATGGAAATGACATTTAATAATAAGCCCTCAAGTCAAGAAGACATTATTCCAGTGCTACCCACCAACATATGTTTGTTTGCTCAGTATCAAGCACCATACAGACCAGGACCAAAATCATTTCCTATTTTTGGCTCCTGTGTTCTCTTAGGCACCAGAGCAGTTATTTTCAATTAACAACACTGATAGAATAGTGTTCTCTCAGTCATTATCTGGAAGCACAAAAGAATGTTCACTGTGCCCCAACCCTGGCATTAAGCTGAAGGCATAGCAATCTAAAACCTCTTACTCTGTAGGTATGTGGCACAGCAAAAGAAAAGTAATCAAAGTGTTTGCAGATCTATTTGTGCCTCAGTTGAATCAGTTCCCAAAAATAGAATCAGCAATTCTCCTTTCTACTGAGTAATGCTTTAAGTACTCCAATTCCCATAGAGCTTTAGTTTGGGTGACCAATGTAAAACGCCTCTGTTCATGTGCACACAGGAGATGATGCCACATCTGAACCAGAGACCTAAAATGTTGTTAATTCCTGCATTCAATCTGAAAAACAAATGGACATCCCTGGCACACTGCTTCTTGCAGGGTTACCAGCACCCTGAAAAACACGTGTAAGCATTCCAAAAGAGCAACATTCCAAATGCAACTTTTTACAGAACAAACAGCATAGAAAGCCATCTATTTGAAGGCAGCCAATAATTCTGTTCTACTTGTTCCCTATTTTTAGCAAACTTTATTATGGTGATTATTACCTTTGCAGCTGAATTGGATACTCCATGTGTGACGTTTCTTATGAGGCCACCAACATTGCCATACTTTATAAGTCCAGTGACGCCTTCTGAAACATCATTCAGCAGGCCCATAGGGTTGCCCAGGAAATCCACAGAACCTAGAATCCTTGCTGCCTGACTGAGCAGCTCCTGTAAAAGCAACAGAAAGGTTGAAATATTTTCATGTTAACACCAGCAAGGTTGATTAAAAATGGAGGAGCACTCTCAAATAACACACAATTATCAGTAAGAACAAGAACGGCTTCGTCTTAAAGCACAGTGTCCACATTATCATGGTACTTTCATAACCAAGAGTCCCCCCAACCCTCACTAGAGAGCTCATCCACCAGGAGAGCTTCAGCCTTCCCCACACCAAAATCACTCACCTCTTGGAAGTGTTTCAGAATGTCATTAATGATAAATTCCTGAGTTTCATATGGATGGACCCTAGTGAAAGGATCCAGATTAATCACAGCATCTTCGAATCGGATTAGAGGAAATCCCAGCGTGCTTTTCAATGCCTAATTAAATAAAAGATATTGCTATTTAATTTTTTTCCCTCTACTTCTCATTCACAGCACTCAAATGAATTAATCTTTAAATGAGTTACAAGCCAAAAGCTTATCTGCTAGAGTAGTTTACCACTGCCATATAGATGCTTTGATTCAGAGGGCAATCACTCTACAAACCTTTTACTTGCACAGTATGAACTTTTTTTTAATTAATGAACATTCATTCAGTAATTAGACAGTGGTTAAACACCTCTCAAGATGTAAGCAGCCTCCTACACTTGACATTCATATTCAAAACAAAACGTGTTGAAGGCTCCCATGTTCAGCACTTCTCTTTAACTGTTCTAATGGTCAATTAAACTACACCCTGTATGATACAGACAGAAACTGGGTGTTGCTGAAGTCCTACGAATGGAATAATTGTCAGGATGAGCTGGAATAGCAATCTTAACTTCCTGCAAGATTAAGGCCTGTTTCATGACTCGGTGAACTCAGATTCTTCAACCAGCCTTTTCAGTTATGATCAGGGAAGAAAATGAAGACAGTAATTAGCCCACGGCCACCTGTACCCTGTACAGTCTGTAGGTCGGGTGGTTGGACAAGATCCTGAAGGTCCTTCCCAACTATTCTGCTCTAGATTGCTTCAGCTCAGCTCCTTATAACAACATGTGCACAGTCACCAACATCAGGAAATCTGAAGAAAGAAGCCTGATACTTGTGCTGTATTTTCCTGCAGTAGCCATCAAATCACACTCAGTAGCAACGCGAGTTTTTCTGCCATCTGCAGGTAATTAAGGTAAATTGCAGTCCGATTTACGTTTCCAAGAAAGGACCTATTTATTTTTTTAGTAAATGGATGACTAACTGGAGTAGCTCTCATTATTCACTTTGGTAGGAAGTAATTTCCTGTTTAATACCAGATATTACATAAGGCAACTTTGTTAACAGTGGTCTCTAATAAAAATAATCTGTCTACCTCCACATTAGCAGACTGCCATGCCCACGCCTTCCAGAAACATTAGAGGGAGTCAGAAAAACCTCTACAAAGGTTCTACTGTGATTGTTCTCTCCCTCCTCCCCTGAAGAACTGAATGAACACCTTCTGTGGCAGTTAACATACAGAATACAACATCTCCTCATTGGGAAGCACATTCTCCGAGTGCTCTGCCTTACCTTGAGGTCCAAAGGCAGCTTGTTGGAAGTGAAGACACTCAACTTGATTTGAGGCACACTGATCTTTAGATTTTCAAAGTAGTATCGCTTCTGTCCTCCACCTTTTTCAACCACCTTCTCATGGAGGTTTTCATCATACTTTTCAACTTCTACACCCAGACAAAACACAGGAATTACAATAGATTGAACATATATGCAATTATGGAAGCATACTCTGTAAGGAGTTACAGGTTCCTCTACATAAATAAAACGTGCAATTGTTAGGGTAGGCAGCAAAATTACTCATGCCTTGTGACACAAACTTGACCTCTAAGGTTTAAGAATCCTACGCAGCTGCATCTCTAAAGCCTGAATGTATTTGTAGTTAGATACAATTAAAGTCACCCAAATGCGTGGTTTAAGCTCCTAATCTTGCTTTGAATGTGTCTGTCATCATATAGAAGCAAAGTGATACAAACTATGCACTGTTTCCTTCCTACTGCACAGTCATGACCTTACAGCATTTTCCTCTCTGTTTTCTTTATCTTTCCTTATTTGACCAATTATCAGTACGTTGTACAAAACAAGCAATGCTGATACTTTCAATCATCACTACTGAACAGAGAAAACACCCATAGAGAAGACACTGAACAGGCTGGACAACTGAACACATTGAACATAAATGACAAAAAAAAGATACTGTTTGAATCTTGGATGACATTCAGTATGAGCAGATAAACTACAAAGACTGTACAGAAAGTAAACAGAAAAAGAACTGGAGTAAAGTTAAACAAGAATAGACTTGTAAACAGTGTAAGAAACTCAATATCTTTATTTTTGTATTCTTCACTGCAAAGCTGAGTCTTTAAGTTAGATGAATCCAGCTACACAAGCTTAAAATGAACACTAAACTCCTTCCCCTGGAGGTATGGCTTAGCCACTGCACACTGCACAATGCCAGTTACTGGATCATTGCTTGTACACTGTAACAAGCACAGCACACACGAACAGCTTGGGGCCATGGAGAAATGAGCCTTCCAGCTCTGCCCAGCAGGGCCAGTCTCCAAGCAGCTGAGAGCTCACCAGGTATTCTGAACTTCATTCATATGCAAAGATCGTAACAGACTGTAAAAGCAGTGCTGGTAATTTCATGCCATACCTGATTCAGACTGAGCATAGCCAAAGAAACTCAACAGCTTCAGAAGCAACTTCTCCTCAATTTGAACTGTGAACTTTCGAGCAGTGATCATCAGATGCTAAACAGATAAACAAGTCTCAGTTTGCAGTATTAGCACTTGGGGTACAATCTGTGCAAGCCATTGAATAGGACACTATGTTCTATTTAACAGTATTTTCAATGGAATGGAACTGTGTTAACATTTCCACCTTCAAAAAATGCCTTTGGTAGCTTCCTTCACTTGAATTCACCTACAACTGCAGATGGTTGGATTTTTTTGTTGTTGAAATGTACCCAATACTAACACTTCAGAATGTGATGCTAAACTGGATTCCAACAGTGAAACAAGATGGTTTTCAAGTGTCAAAATACACACTTGGAGATTCCAAGTGGTTTTGATAACCACATATTTTGCCCTCACAAAACTCCAGTTGGTGGATAAAATTCCCAACAACGTCAATTGCTGCAGTACATAAAGCAGAGCTCATGCTGCAGGATGACACCTTACCAGGGGGATGGCAGCACCTCGTGTAAAGTCATCAAAAATGTGGCACAGACCCTTGGCTTCTCTACACAATACCTACCAGTTCTGAAGAGAGTAACCAGCTTGAGAAATAAAGTGATGGACATTTACAGTGATCTCACTAATCTCTGCTTATTTTTTTAAATCCTGTTCATCACTGCACTGCAGCTTCAAACGCTATGAACATGAGAATGTGGACCTCATTGAACAAATGAATTCACTCAGGTTGCTAGTAAAAATTAAGAACAGGTGAATTATTTAACCAGACTGAAATAGGCACGGCATAAACGTTCAAAAAGGCTGTGGTTTACCTTGTATATATCAGTCAGTGCATTCTTACTGGGGAACTTCATGGCATTCACTTGCACTGCAGGAGCAGTTTCTATGGGCTCATTTTCACTCATCCGTGGTGTCAGGAAGAGCATAAAAGGCTGCGTGGTGCCAATGAGCTGGTTGTCCACCTACAGCATGGAACAGATAGGCAAGAAAACAAGAATAAGTGACAACAAGCAGCAAAACCAAGCTTCTTTAACTCAGGAGTATCCACTTCTTATTGAGTCTACAAGAGCACGTACACTCCTTGAAGGAAATCTTGCACAGTGGGAATAGAATTCCAATGACTCAGTGGAAGGTATCACAGTGATCAGTTTAGTTTGCTCATTCCGAATTTGAAAGATTGAACTGCAAACAAAGGCAAAACTTTGAAGTCAGAATCAAAATCTGCTTGGAAAACAAACAGTTAAGAGGTTTCTGTGCCTCATCCTGTGATACTCTGCATCAGGACTCCAGTTTTCAGTGGATGATTTTTCATCACATAGTATCAAAATAAAAAAATCTAACTTACCAAACAATTAGAAATTAATAACATGGAGCAAATACATCATCATATTTAGATGTCCAAACTGCAAAGCAGCATTAGTAGTCCTGTCTCAAGCTTCCTATGCAGTGCATGGGAGACTTAGCACCTCCAAAAGGAGCCTGAGCTGTGCTGATCATATACATATGACCATATATGTACTATACACCTAACAAATAGTCAGCTGTTGAATAGGGCTCTAGTGATGGCAACTTTGAAGAAAAGCATTTCAATTTGGCTGAAAGAATATTGCCAGCACTCAGAGTGATTATTTAGGAAATGCCTGAAAAATAATTGTGGTTTTATCAGTAAGCAGAGGACAATGAAAGATCAAATCTGATGCTAAGGAAAACTTCTGATGTTAAGGAGTTGAAATCTCATTAAGAGATGCAAACATTTCCCAGCATTCCAGAAGACCCACAAACAAATATATTTGTTTCATAACAACAAATACCTGCACATCCTGCACGCTGAGCTCTAGCACCTGACTCGTTGACATCTGTGTGTAGTGAACATTAATTCTTGTGAGGCTTGCAAATATTAGCTCTTCAGGGACTTTGTTGACTAGTGACAATCCTATTCCACCTTCCAATTTCACAAGCACCTGCAAAAAGAGTATTGGAAGAAGGAGAAAAAACCTTGGAAAAATCCTTGCGGTGGTGAATATATAATTCGAAGAAGTTTTATTTTAGAGTTACCTCCTGAGCTGCTGAACAGGTCATTAATGATTAATTCCTAAAGAGATCACAGACTTACAAACCCAGCATTTGAGAATAAGGAGTTTTAGCAGGAAAAAGCATACGTTCATAGCAAGAGGTTCTCATGGGCAATAGGGAACAGCAGAGCAAAAATGAACCAAACCAAAACTTCACCACACAACCTCGAAGAAATAGAAAACTAAGAGAGAAAAAAAAAAGAACAGAAAGATACAAATTGTAGCATCTTACTTCTAATTCTTGCTCCACGTTTGGATGTTTTAATTTGCGCAGATCTTGCTCTGTAATTGGAAATTCATCTCCTCCACCAGATAAACGATCATTTCTGCGTTGGTTAAAATCTGTTATCTAATAAAAACCAAAGCAAATTACTACTATGATCATTTTCCTGTACAGAAATAACAGCTATTTCTAAGAATTTAGAGATGCAAGGCATAAAAGCACTTCAATACAAGCAAATAATAAAACTAGACTCAGGCTAATGAAGGACTCTTACCTGCAGAACCCGAGTTGGCCCATCTGGGATGACTCGAACAGCCAGCACTCCTGAGCCTGGCCTCATCTTCTGGTTTATGAACTGCTGTTCTGGTGGAACTGACCCCAAAAGCTCAGTAGAAGTGTCTGGACCAAGAACAACTTCTGCTCCATCATGGAGACCTAATATTCCTCCCTTTGCCTGCATAAAGAAACAGAAGTCAAAAACAAAACAGAAAAAAACCAAGATGTGAGAGGTGGAACTTCAGCTAATGTTCATACACATTAATTTAAAGCGTGTTTTACTTCTCCATCCAAAGAGAAGTAGCCTGAAACTCAGTCCCAGGTGAGGGAAATGACAAATTTCTTGCTCTTCAGAGGAACAATCCAGCAGTAATAGTATTTAATATTACCACAGCTTCTGGTAACTTGCCTTTAATCAACCTGACAGCTAGAAGAAACAGCCACAATCAGAAATCATTCTCTCTTCATGCTCAGACCCTGAAGCGCTCAGATCATGATCCAACAATGGAAGTCCCTACTGAAATCATAGCCTACACAGCAGATAACTGGAAAGGTGAACTCTGGATTACAGATGAGGAGGGATTTAAAATCCTCGTGGTGTTGGCCCCTTAATGCAGCAATGCAGGGCTTCTGGGCTCCTGCAAACTGAGAATTAACTTGCTATGGTGCATTAATTTGATCACAGAATTATCAATGCAATATCCAGAAATAATACATTCTGCCACAAACGTAGTTTGCTGTTTCAACAATATGCAGCATAATTTATTTAACTTTTGCTTGTAGGCAATGGGTAAAAATGGCTGAAGTATCTAAAAGTAGCAAAACTCCTTAACAAAATCTGACTCTAACCAGTGGTATTGGCTGACAGTGCAGCATTTTCAAATTGGTCCTACGAGAACATTGAGACTCTATTTATCATTATACTGATAATTTTCAACAATCATACACTATCATTTCTCTAATTATTTACTTTCAAATTAATAAAGCAAGATTTAATTCTTTTTAATTGATAAGAACTTTTGAACTACTGTTTAAAACACACGAGCTGTTTTGTAGGTCTGGTCACCTCTATAATCCAAACTTTGGACTCAGAACTTTGACTTCTCTTCAATAGCAAGCTCAAATTCCTGTTATCTATAAGAGAAAGAGTCAAAACAAGTTCAAAGTACAAGCAGTACTGACCTGGACAACCAGTCCATGAATACCACAGGTCAACTTCCCATCACGAAAACTCCACGTCTGGGTGGTGCTGCGCCGCCGATCAGGCTTCCTCAACATGAGGGGCTCATATCTGCAATGAAAGCACAACAAACCCACACTTAGAATCACCCCAACTTCCTGGTTTCATTGCTGCATTCTGTTCATTTCCCTAATCTCACTTCTCAAGTGTTTTAACAAAAAGCTGCTGAAAAAAACATTCATTACGCCTTGATTTTTGAAGAATATGGATTACCTCAAAGTGACTGTGAAGCCTGTTCCCGACACCAGATAACATCTAGCTCATACAGGCCTTCACAATAACAGCTTTCCTTATTCAGAAAACATCAGGTAAAGCACACTTTCAAGGACCCTGTACACTCACTGCAAACTGTATTTGCAATACCTGTTATCTGTGACGGCTGCCAGACCTGCAATATCTAAAATCATACAAGACTCCACAGACCGAGAAGGTTTATGAGGGTTATGAGGAACAGAGGAGCCTTCGTGGCAAAGCATTCCTGTGCCAGTCATCCTCCAAAGCTGGGATCGTTTTCCTGGCTCCTGTTGCAAAAGAATTCAAGATTTCAATGAGTACAGCAATACAGAGCAAATACTACTACTCTGTTTTCCTATCGAATGCTATAAATTATAACTAGCTTTACAAGGTACCATGATTACATTTTTTAATTTTTTTTTTTTCCTTCTACCAGCATCTAATTTTATTTCATCACAGAGCAATAGCATTTCAATATAATCAAGCACGTCTTGGTACCTTTTTTTTCAGGATAACTCGTTGTGTCTTTGGAGAAACATCAAGGACAAGCTCTGCATATGCAGCATCTCTGTTCGAAGCAACAGGTCTTACACTAGTCTCCTGTAAACTAGAACACCAAGAAATCATCAGCATGTTGAATTAGAGCAGCTGTGGCTTCTGCAGAACAAGACAAGGACATAAAAAATCAGGCAAGATATACAGAATCACAGAATGGCCCAGGTTGGAAGGGACCCCAAGGACCATGAGTCTCCAAACCCCCTGCCACGTGCAGGGCCACCAACCTCCACATTTAATACCAGCCCAGGCTGCCCTGGGCCCCATCCAACCTGGCCTTGAACACCTCCAGGGATGGACGGGGCATCACAGCCTCTCTGGGCAGCTGTTCCAGCACCTCACCACTCTCTGTAAAGAACTTCCCTCTGACATCCAACCTCAATCTTCCCTCCCTCAACTTAAAACCATTTCCCCTTGTCCTGCTGTTATCTCCCCTTTCCAAGAGTTGACTCCCCTCCTGTTTGCAGGCTCCCTTTAGGTACTGAAGGCTGCAATGAGGTCACCCCACAGCCTTCTTTTCTCCAGGCTGAACAAGCCCAGCTCCCTCAGCCTGTCTTCATAGGGGAGGTGCTGCAGCCCCCTGATCATCTTTGTGGCTCCTCTGGACCCTCTCCAACAGCTCCCTGTCCTTCTTGTACTGGGGCTCCAGACATTAACAACTCAGCCAGACAACTCCTGAATTTTGGCAACTCTTCTGCTAGCTGCTTGGGCTAGTTAACTGAATTTGAAATATTTACAGAAGGTATAAAATGGCAGTAAGAACAGCTTACAACACTATAAGCATCCAAAATACGTTAGTGTAATATCTAATGAATTACCCTGAGAAAGTATAGGCAGCAGCAATATAAATGAAGTTTTCATAATAAAGCTGTTTGCTGTCTTGGAAGTCATTCATGCTGCAGACGATCTCTGAGGAGCCTGCTCCCTTAACTGTCAGCATGACAAATGGTGGCAGGATGGGCTCATCCCATGCATAATCCAGGGAGGTCATGGGCTTCACCTCAGTGTACAGCCTTGGCTCGACAACACCGTGCTGATTAAAAACAATTGGGACCTGTAACAGTAATGAAAAAGCATTTACTTTCACACCAATTCTCCATCAGTTACATTTTTTGCTATCATTTATTCATTTTTCAGGCGTTGATCACTGAAATGTGCTCTCGCTTTTCTTCCCACCCTCCATTTGAACCTCAAAGATAATCTCAAAGGGACCAGAAATAATCAGCTTAGCTTTTATCCATCATCTTCAGTTCAGAAACTCTTTAGTCCCACGGTAGCATCTCAAACCTTTCCAATTAAAATTAGGAGACGTGCCCAGTTTTATTGAGCAATTCCGTAACAAAAGCCAGAACAATAACCATTATCAAGAGCTGTGTCTCCTGTTCTAATCACAAGGCAGTCTGCAAGTTACTGTCCAATAAACAAAGCAAATTCTCTGATTTTTTACAGTCATTGATACGGAACTTGTTCTTCATCTCTCACACTCATTATCATCAGCTGATTCTCATTTTACACTGAGGAACCAACGTGTCTGAAAGAAGAGGGAAGCAAGAAAGTTTTGTGTTTTAATAAAGAAGTCCGAAGTTAGAGAGAAAGGAAGTGGTATCAGTAGCCTGAATTCTGAATTCTGTGTGTTATCCAAGTGCTGAAAAGAACACAGAACAGATTATAAACTGCTGTCCTATTACAAGCTTCCCATCATTATGATGCTCTTCCTCATATGGCTTTCTATAGACCAATGAAAGCCACAATACAGGCACTATTATTTGAACAAAACTGAAGAAAATTACTGATACACAAATACACATTGCTACAGACTTCCACTGTATTTTCTTATAGAAGCTAGACAGTTCCCTAGCTGAAATCTAAGATAATTCTTTTACTTATTAGATTAAAAAACAATAAGAAAAGAGAAGATCATGGTTTTCTGCTCTTTTACCTTGGAAAAATTGTCTATGCGAAAAGGTGGTGGCAGCTGATCTGTGTCACTGAATGCAACGTGGTATGTGGCTCCCTGAAGAGTAATTTCTACCCTTAAGAAGTAGCATTTTCCCAGGGTGTCCCTGAACAAGAAAGAGCAAGTGCAAGACAGATGGGTTTCTGACGGGCATTATTGCATCTCTGAGTGTTCAATGGTGGGCAATCGTCACCACCGAAAAAATGGAAGCACGTCACAAAATACTTGCATACAATAACTACCTCATATTAATATGGAACGAGTTATTTTTGTTGACTTCAAATCCCCCAGACCAAATGCAGTTTGGGACATCCATCAGTCTCACACATAACAGCTGATCATAGTCATTGCGTGGCCAGTGGAACACAACGCTGGAGCCAGGCAGCGTGGAGATGTAGCCGTCAGGGTTGGATGTCCCCTGGTAATAGAAATCAGGACATAAATATCCTAAGGGCATGAAAAATACAATATTAATCCATACACCTCACAAATACAAAGCAGCCTTCAAACCCATACACCTCTCACAGCAATTATTTTGGTAGGTGAATGCTCGAAATCAGAGTAACAAATTAAAAAGTCCTCGTAATCAAACTAGAATACTTTCAGGTATAACATCTGTATTCTTTGCAGTTAGAAGATGCTGCGCCTAACTCCAGGTGGAACAGAAATAAAGGCCCTTACCTGGCCTCTGGCAAATTCCCTCTGAACAAAGGCAAGCTTATAGCTGGACTTATTATCTAGAAGGTAACGGGGGGCAAATGTCACCATGCAGGTATCAATGTAACGCCCTCTGCCCTTCTTAACATCAATACCTGGTAACAGACACAAAGTAAAAGAAATGCTGTTAATCACAAGGAAAAAAAAACCTAAAGATAACTTTCAAACAATATTTAACAATTATTTTCAGTGAGTTTCTGAGATGTAGTTTCTGTCATGCCATCTGCTCCTGTGAAATATTAACAGGAAATGCAGTTTTATGCTACCTGTTACCCCCTGTATCTCAAGTAGAATTTAGAGATAATAAGCACCAAGGCTAAAAAAATCCTCTCTTCTCAAAAGACCAGAAAAAATCAATGTAATTATTCCCCTTTTTAATACACAAAGCATATGGACACCTGAATATAATTAGAGATAATGCTGAGGTGGGATTTCAGATGTACTTAGAAGTAGTGTACAGGGGGATAAAGAACCACAAAATGAAAGAACACTTTGTGAATACATTTACCAATACTTAAGGCCTAAATGCAAAAATAAAAATCACTGAAAACTGATTTTTAAGGAAACCAATTTCAGAATACAGAGGTGTGATTTGTTAGGATACCTCTTGTCTAACACCTTTCTGCAGACCCTCACAAACCTTCAGCAAAACAAGTTTCCTTTCTGCAGCTCCACAGTGTCTCTCAAACACAGCACTTACCAATGTTGTAAATGAGGCCTGGTCGGTTTCCATGCTGGATCACCTTGAGGGCTCTGACGCCGCTACCGCCGTCCAAGGAGAAGCCCTGGCACCAGCCTGGCATGCCTTCAGGATGGATGCCTTTCCCAACCCGCATCGTACAGCTAAGGGTAAGAAGAGAACAGATTTAAAGAAAGGATCAGGTGGTGACAAGGAAAAAGTAGGTTTCCTCCTTGATGCCAGATAAAATAACTGACAAGTTTGCTGTCCAAAATCCTTCACCACACCTCTGCTGCACGCGGGCTTCCAAGTGACTGCTACCACTACTCAACAGGTGATCTTAGGAAAAAGCTTTCCCTGTTAGCTGCCATCTATACTAACATCCCAGCACACCACCCTCTGTCAATTACAGTCCTATTTAACAAGGTTCCTGCCCTCTGCTCCTCTCTCAGTGGAACTTACAAGTTGGGCTGTTCTTTATCAGCGTAACAGAACAGAAGTGGGCTGAGGCTTCTAGCAAGTTCATGCTCTTCAAACTGCCCTGCAGCATCTGTTTTGGCATTATCTTGTCTGAAGATGAGTGGCAATCCTTTAAGGAAACACAAAAAAATGAGTTATCAAATCATACTCTCACAAGAATTCAAGATGAGAATGGCAAAAGCTGTTCCCATTAAAGAACAGCCTAAAATTCTCCTGCTGGAATGTCAGCCATTAGTCTGCACACACTCCAATTCTGCATCCACAATCTCCCCCTGAGCTGCTGAAGGAGTAAAGCCATCATAGCTGTGAGCACGGAGTCTACAAATGAAAAAGGATCTTGCAGCTCTGACAGCACCAGTGTAAGCTTCTTTAACTGCAACTTACTGTTGAAGACCTGATGCTTTCTGAAGGCATTTCAGCCTTTGAAAACCACATTGTTAACAGTTTAACCTATGCCAATTTGTTTGCAGCTACATAAGGACTACTAAATTATCTGTGTTTAAAGTCTGCAATAGAGCCACTGTAAGTTATCTGTTGTAACACTTATAACACCAACTACTGGCACTGTAGTATATTTCCTGCAATTTTAATTCCTCTGAAGGGGAATTTAAAAGCCCTGTTTAGAAAGCAAACCAAAACACTGCATGAAATCTTCATTTCCAAATTCCATCCTTGTATTTCTGAAAGAAGACGCTGTAAAACTCACCTGTCTTGTTGATCAACCAATATGGTGCTGAAATGAGTATCTTCAGAGAACCTTCTGCACGACACACAATCCTTATGGTCAAATTCAGCTGGCGTTTGTTGACATCATACAATCGCATCCTCACCATATAGTTTTGTGTCCCAGGAGGAATCAACAGCTCTTTACAGATTGGGAAGTTTTCTAGCCGTACTCCTGGGAATAAGCAAACAGAACAACAGAAACAACAGAAGGCACATAAGCATTAAAGTACACCACTGAACTTTCCCATCGTTTGCTCTTTCTGAGTATTTCACATAGCTTGCCCATGCTAACTTGTAAAACCACTCCATGCAAAGATCTCTGACCTCGTTAAGTCACAAGCAGCAAAATGTTTTGTAAAGGAACTCTGCTTAAGGATAATTAGTGCCTAAGCACCACAAGTGCAGCCTGTGTTGAAAACACCAGCATTTCCTGTTCCATAAAGCTTCTTACCAAGCTCGATGTTCTGAGATGTATCAGCTGTGTGCAATGCCACCTCCTTGCCAGGTTTCAGTGTGCCACTGATTGGCATCCCTTTAACGTAAAACTCAAGTTCACAAGGCAGCAAGTTACAGACCACCACTGTTGGCAGAAGATAAATAGTATGGCCAGGCTGTCTGAAAATCTGTTTAGCACTGTCAGAAAATATGCTGGAGGGCATGTAATCAGGGTAGTTCTCTTTCTTGATCGCCACACAAAATCTGTGAAGACAAACAGGTGTGTGTCAGAAGTCACCAATGAACTCAATGGAATAACCAAATCTTGCCTTTTTGCAGTAAGTCCACACTATTTTCTAACGTTTCATCCTTTACAATAGGCATTAATAAAGCACTAACCGATAAGGGGAAATGGTCTTAAATTCTGTGATTTTATAGGTTGGATATGAGGAGGAAGTTTTTCCCCCAGAGGGTGGTGAGGCACTGGAACAGGCTGCCCAAGGAGGCTGTGGATGCCCCATCCCTGCAGGCATTCAAGGCCAGGCTGGATGTGGCTCTGGGCAGCCTGGGCTGCTGGTTGGTGACCTGCACACAGCAGGGGGTTGGAACTGGATGAACACTGTGCTCCTTTGCAACCCAGGCCATGCTGTGATTCTATGCTCAGATGTTTGCCAGCAGGTTCTGCCATATGGGCCTTAAGGAGCCCTGCAGAAATAGGTATACATTCAGTGCTTTCTTATTATGCTAGCGACCAAGAAAAACATCCCATTGAACTGCAGAAGCTTCTACCTCTATGAATTTTCTTTCCTATTATTGAGTTACACAGCATTTCAATTGCCAGAAAACAGTTTACAAACAACCAGGGCTTCAATTAACCTGAAAAAGCGGCTGTTCTCAGACTCAATGGAATGGCACTCCCGCTTGCTGCTACAAACTTCTGCTGTCTTCTGAACATCAGTCCAATGAATTGGAGCCTTACAGAAAAAGACTCCCAGTCCCTTTGGCCTGGCTTGTAAACGCCAAGACGTGAGGTGCAGCGGAATAGCAAAGGCATCTCCTGGCATAACTGCTGGAAGAACTACAGGTTCTGCAACCAAACAGAAAAGAAAACACTAAGAACAAACTGGGCTCCTTCACTGAAAGGTATTTTCTACTGAAAATTGTTTTCAAATAGTAAGTCCAAAAAGTAAGTTCAAATAGTAAGAGCAACAAGTTACATTTTAAAGTGAAATACAAGCTATTTTACCTACGTTTCAAGCATCAACCTGTTGTTCTAAGCCTTACTATTCTGGTAGGGGAATAATTTAAGGATGTAAATCTGAAATCTGCTGGAGCTCAAGTTCTTCCTTGGATACTTTAGTGATGCTTGTTCCAAAAGATCTCATTCATTATATTCTTGGTAGATTAACAGCACATTTCTAGACTTCACCTCTGCATGCCAACATCTTAAGCCTCCTATTGCTAAAAGGTGTAACACACCATGTACAGAAATTCAAATCCATCTTTACAGAGTCTCAGCTCTCCCTGTTTGCTTGGACCATAAGGAAAATCCTACTGGTTTCTCTAGCTTTCGTTGCTGTTCTTAACAACACCCATTCCCCAACCACAGAAGCTGACTTTGCTGTTAGCTGTTACAGGCAGCAACAAAACTTCCAGAGAAGGGAGGTGAAGATTTTGCATGTGGAAGGAGCATACAGCACTCACTGTCAGGAGCAGAAGGACTATCCAGCCTTAGCTCCATGGGTGTTTCCAGCTTGTTCTTCACAATCAAGGCTGAGCGCACGGTGATCACCTTCCGAGCGCTGCCTTCCATGGTTACCTCAAATACCACACGCACAGGAGGCAATGAAGAAAACTGAAAGATAGCAGAAAAGCAATAAAAGGTAATAAAAGGTATCTAATAGAGGGACAGGTCAATACTGAGTAGTAACTGCTGGACTGAGAATGTGTGAAGGGAGTGCAACCAAGTACAGCACTCACAGTACATGCAGTCTCACAACAACATAATGTAATACTGCGTCTTCTTTCCAGAACACAGTCAAGCAATCAGGAAGCATTTCTAAACATTTAACTCAGATGCTGTTTGCAAAGTTTCTTCTTCAGATGCATGCACTAACATGTTCAATAAGCTCTGCAGAGAAGACATTTCAATACAGCCTGATTTCCCCAAATCAGCGTTTTGTTCTGGCTGTGCTCTTAGATAGTCTCACTTTTAGCATGCCAAGTATGATTTATGACCCTCCTATTTATGTATACTGATTTGGGGAACACATGATTTTAAGTTTAGACAAGACAAAGTAGTATAGGAGGCAGATACTTCAGCAGTCTCCAAAGAGGCGTACTTGGAACTCTTCTGCTCAGCTTATTTAGGCCAAAATGTTTGTGCAACAGAGAACAATTTTACTTCTCTGTTTCCTTAAAACAGACCAGCAAATTTTGGGACTACAGAGTATGATCTTCGTAAGAATTAGCAGCAGAGACTTCAACTTCAAAGTCGGCACTTATTTCATTGTATATAAGAAGTGAGACTGAGTTCAGTCTAGCTCCAGTGCTTGCTCAGACTGTGAAAAATGGCATTTGAGGAACCTTGTCACAGCTGAACTTGACTTCTGTTTCCTGTGGCGAAAGCAGAAGCCAGTCCACCTGTACAGTTATGCTGGTCTTACTCCAGTAGCTCTCAAAAAATGAAAATATATACTTACATAAACTTGTGGATGAATTATGTTTGTTCTACTTATTGGGCTTCCAAGCTGGAAGGAAAACAAACAGGAAAGACAGAAGTGTTCACTTTAAGATATTACTGTCAGCTGCAACACAGAACATTACTGCAGAAAAATAAACTAAGGGCTGTCATTACTTTGTCTTTCTCATTTTCAACACGACTTTGAAGACATCAGAGCTATATTAGCTTAATCTAATTGTAAAATTGCTTTAAAAGAAGAATGAAGCTGAAGCAAGAGCATTCATTAAAAACTAACTACCCACAGATGTTCCTGAATAGCAATTCCTGCTTATTTGCACTTTTCTCTTTCACAAACCAAGTTGCAGACAGAGATGATGCTTTATACACTTGAATATGAAACCATCAGGAATTATCCAAATAAGAGACTAATGGCTCCTTTTAGTGGTAATAATAATAAATTCTAATCCTATTTTGTACCAAAAAGACCTCAGCTTTCATTCTCTACAGTAGCTAACCTTAAAGCTTAGCTAGTTTCTACATTCCACAACCATTTCTATCACCAAGTCTCAATCACAACTGCCTGCCAGCCTGCTGCTTACTGCAATTGTGCTTTTCCTTCATGACAAGTATATTTGGTCCAAGCTGCCACACATTTCAACAATCTCCAGGCTTTCAGGGAATTGTTGTTAATTTTAAGTAAATTAACCACAGAGAAAGCATTCCTGCCATGAAAGAAATAAAAATAGCTGCTGTATTATAGAATCACAGAATGGCCTGGGTTGAAAAGGACCACGATGATCATCTCGCTTCAAACCCCCTGCCACAGGCAGGGTCACCAATCACCAGACCAGGCTGCTCAGAGCCACATCCAGCCTGGCCTGCAGTGCTGATTTGAAGCTCAAGCTCCACAACTGTGTGGCTCTGTCCCTAATACATTATCTCTGTCATTGGCAGTTCTAATTGCTAAATGCAGGCTAAATGCTGACTACCCCTGTGGTTTGTTTGCTGTACATAACACTGTCAGTTCACCATTTCACGCTCTCCCAGCTCACACCAACTCAAAAGAGGACAATCTCATGCAATGCAGGAGCTGTTGTCACACCACAACCTTGTAGGCATCATTACTCTCAACCTACACATTTCTGTTAAGGCTCACACCTCAAATCAGAGCTTACAGTGGAAGAGGAGGAATTCTTGTCTGGTGCAGCGTAGCGGAAAAAGGTTCCAACTTTGTCTACAGACACTGGGCTGACTTCTTCCCAGCCATTCACTCTCACTTGCAGCTGGTGAATCCTCAGATCATGCGTGTGCCTACAGATTAGATTAAGTTAAATTACTACTTAGTGTTCTCTTACAGGGTGAATACCAAACAGTTCACACAAAATACATCCTCTGCATAACGAGGAAACAAATCTCACCAATTTAGCACTTAAGGAAAAAAACCTCAAGAATTTTTCTGTTTATGGACCTGATTTGTTCTGCTCTCCCTACTCAACACTGATAAGTATGACTACATCAAAATTAAACACAAAACCACGGGCAATATTTGTTTGCCAGTTCTTAACACCAACAACACTTACGTTAGCAAGTCCCTCCTCCCCCTGCCACATGCAAAACTTTCTACAACGTTTTAACAATTAAACCAGAGCTCACATCTAGGAATAGCTTCCACCTACCAGAAGACAAGCTGCTTACTGATAACTCCACATTTACATAGAGAGTTTTAAATATTAAAAAAAAAATACATTAAAAGATTTTTTAAATCCCCTTTTTATTTAGTATTTACTGGCATCTTCGTAACTATGATTCTATACACTACATACGAGTGTGTCAAAGCACATTTTGCAGCCTGACCCCTTCACCTGTGTCTGAGTTTCCCTCTGGCTTCAAACTCAAATGGAACTTCTTCCCCTGTGATAACTTCTTTCCACTCACTGACATTATGGGCATCATCCAGCAACGTCCCATTTTCCTCAGGAACAACTCCTGGACTCCCACTGTGAGACAGTGCAGCCCTGTGTAGAGAATCACATCGTGACTTGGAGCCTCCAGCACATCCCAGCCCTTAAACAGAACCATACCCTTCGGGCCCCCAACACATGAAAGATGTGGAAGTGTTGGAGTGCAGCCATGAGATGAGGGCTGGAGCACCTCTGCTATGAAGAAAGGTTGTGGGAGTTGGGCTTGATTAGCTTTTTGTTTTTTAAAATAGTATTAATATCTCAGTGACAAAGAAAAGGCTCCTGACTAAGAAAGACAGGGAGCTAAGATCCCAGCAAGAAAACAGTGGAATTGAGGACAATTGGGTTTGGCTGACATCCCAGAGAAGCCAGACAGGTATTGCCAAAGCGATCCCACTTCTTACCGGGTGGGTGTTGTAGTGAGGGTAGCAAACCAGAGAGTGCATCCAGTATGGTTTCTGAGAGCAAAGGGCACAAATGGCTGTCTGCGTTTTGGGGTCTTCATTTCAGCTGTAAGACAGAATAAAGACTTGTCTAAATGCTTATGAAAGAAATATCCATAGAATGATAGAATGGTTTGGATGGAAGGGACCCTTAAGATCATCTAGATTCGGCAGATGCAGACACAGGATGAGACAATGGCTGAAGAACCACAATCTGTACCACGTCTAGAAAAGCAGATCTAAGAAATGGCCTAGCAGATTACTCAAACCACTTGAAGTTTTATTTATTAACTGCTCTAGAAATGGTACAAAATCTTTCCCTGCGTCATCTGCTGGCCTTGGTAATACAGTTTAAGAACACCAGAGGAACTGAGTTTAATCAATTTGAAAAAAGAAAATAAAAAGGAAGGAAAAGAAAAGAAGAAAAAAGAGAAAATGGGATACATATATAATCCCTGTGCACTAACCAGACTGCAGCCAGAGGTAATCTGGTCTTGCTAAAGTGCTGGCTCTGCAAAACCCTCTGAACAGGAAACTTCACCTACAGTGTTTGGCATTTCTCAAGGATGCATTACTAACAAGCACCCAAGTGTTACTCTCCTCTTCTGTGCTGCTGTACATCACGTCTGTGAAAATACTTACTGTGTTTGGACAGGAAAAAAAAAAAACCCTGCCAAATCCCAGCAACTACTTAGGAGGGAAGATAAACGGCTGCTCCCTGAACACATACATCTTTCTGTATGAGAGCTGACAGAAGGCAGACACGTTAAATCAGCTGCTCAAAGACAGGAATTAAACGCCTCACAGAATTTCTCTCCAAAGGATGACTTCCATTAAGTTCCAGTATTTCATGCAGCCATGCATCTGACCAAGAATAACTGAAGCACAAGTGTACGAAGGCAGAAGAGGGGGGAGCAGGTGGGGAGGTGTTTGTGAAGGAGTTTCTGACGGCTGCACACAGCTTTCTCCCAAACGAAGGACAACAGACGGCTCTACTCCTCACTGTGCTGATGGAGACATGAATCTGATCACTCTACATCTCACCAAGGAGGTCCTTTTCAATTCAAAAGTACAAAAATTGAATTCTTTAAAATGGAAGCACTGGGTTATTTTTGCTGAATGCAACTTAAAAATATTTGTATTTTTGGTATGGCGTTTGACTTCATGTCATTTGCTGCCTACTTCAGGTTCAACAAAATCACAACCAGGAGTCACATGAACTTTACTCTGCTATTTAATTGGCAGGCTACTCTTTTTTTTTTTTTTTTTTTTTTTTTTTTTGAGTGAAAAGGAATTTTTGGGCTGTGGCTCGATTTTCAAAAGAAAACATAATATAAAGTTGCATCTTGAGACCAGCACAAGAAAATAAAAGATTTATCAAAAAAAGGAGTTTTTCATAATTCATTTAGCTGTTTCTTTTGTTGTTGTGCCCACAAAAAGCCAAGCAATAAATGCTTCTTTCCCACAAAAAATAAAATATCTTCCTGAAAGATACCTCAGAATGAATTGTGCAGCCAACAATTCATATAGCCTTTTCTCAAAGAGTCTTCCCACAAAGGAACAGTTCTGCTCCTCCCTTCTCTGCTGAAGGGCTCAGAGGAGACCTTAAGGTGATAGAAGGGATGAAATGCTGTAAAAACTCTTGTGGTTTTTTCCTTTTAAAATATAGAGATCGTTCTACTGGCAATTCACACATACACCACAGTATTTACTGTACAGATTTCCAAAAAAGAAAAAAAAAAAAAAAAAAGCAGCTTTTGTTCTCTCTGTGCTATACAGTACCTCTAGCATAGATCTGATGCTCTAGGTTAGTCAAACTGGCTGTACTCCTAGTTCTAAGGTAGACAAGAGGAAGGCCTGGCAGACAGGAAAGACAAAGTTAGCAGGTAAGCAAAACCACATAAATAAAGGTAGACTCTTCCCCATCATGCAGCAGGAGGACAGGGACAGCTGGCAGCATGCAATCACTGTACAGCTCTTCACCCATTTGCTCGTGTGAGGTTGGTATTCGAGTTACTAAAACTTCTTCCAGAATACTGGGAGAGGAGAATATGAAAGAGCTGCCCCATCTCATGTGCTCTTACTCAGAGCTGCTGTGAAAGCATGATTAAAACAGGAAGCAGAACTACAGGGCCAAGTTCTCACTCAAGAGAAGCAGTGAAGATTTTTGTTATTAAAGAACGGAAAAACTGAATAGAAAATAGGATTTTTAATGTTTTGGCCAGATAGCCTCTAACAATTCACTGCATGCTCTGAAGGCCTAATACTTATGTTTGTAATACATTTGGCAAATGACTGTGCTTGTCAGGATTGTTTCAAATAAAGAAAGATTAATTAACATCATACTCTGTCCAAAACATGGTGAATCCTCTGAAGAGCCCATCCACTCTTCAGAACTGATTGCATTTACTTCTTTGTCCTGTTTACAGTAATCTTCCATCCATGACTGCTTGGTGCTTGCATACTGTTCTAGAAGAATAAAGCACAGAAAGTAAATGTCTGCAAAGTGGCCAAGAGAAGAGCAGTTAAAAAGTAGTTTAAATTCATAAGCCTAAGCCTGCTCCGCTTTAATGGGAAAGCTTTTATTTCACTGCTTTTCCTATGACCCACTTACATAATTTAGAGACATAACAGCTCATGAAATCACAGTGCTGTCTTCAAAAACAAATGTTTATATTCTTAAGGGACTCTTCTGTTTTTAAACATGCAGTAGAATCCCTATTTTTCAAGATACTCCAGGAGCAACATAGGAGGTCTCTCTGAAAAGGCAATTAATCTGAAGATGTTTTTGTGTTGGAAGCAGTTTCCATTTTTCTTTTCTTTTTAAGAGCTATACATCTATTCCTCCATAAATATGAAGACACCAATTAAGTGCTCTGTTGTTGCTAGTAGTAAAAAGCATCACAGGAACTCTAAGGAATTGGTGGTGACTGTCTTTTCCTCCTACCTTACCTCCCTCTTTCCAACAACCTCACAGACCTTGCTGAAGAAACAAATGAATATTCAAGGAACAAGGAGGGCTCTTCTTTTTCACCTGAAGGCTCAGCCCTCTGCACTTATGACTATTAAATTATACATATTTGCATGCAGAAGAAGCCATAATCTTTCAGCAACGTTCACAGCCTCACAACACAGAAACGCCCATAAAGTCTGAGTTAATGATGAACAAAACATTTTCATTTGCTGAGGTGGGAATTGAAAACTTCAGTTCTCGAAGACTGCAGAAAATAAGCAGCTCCCCACTATGCCTCTCAGTGCACTGAAAACTGATGAGCTTAACAAAATATTCTGAAGTACTGTATGTATGGAAAGCTTTAGATGAAAGCCTGTTCCTGATTATAGAGAAATTTCAAGAAACATATGAATTTGATAGAATTCATACGACCAAGAAAAGAATTCCTACTAACTTCTAAAGTATGTAGCTCGTGTCTTTACACTTTCACAGTATCTGATAAAATACAGGCTGCCTAAATGCACACCTGTGTACAATATTATCTCAAGTATCTGGGGACTCGTGCCAAGCCTCCCTCCCTCCATCCACGGGACACCAGCAAGGCTCAATGAGAACTACCTGCTGTTTTAGTACTAAAAGTGAAAATTAAGACTGCACAGCGATGCTCTCAGGGAATATTCCTACATACCTAAGAAGACAGAGGTGATGTTGACATCCAAACGGTGTTTGGCCTTTACTTCCAGCTTCAACCGGGAAGGGTGGAGGCGGCTTGAAGCATGCTGCTGCCAAGAAACTGAGCATGGCCATGGCTCAATAAATGGCTCCCAGCCTGAGAATAAACCCAACACATCACGTGTGTTGCACAGTTGAAGGCCACACTGGAATGCTGCTTACATACCTAAGAGTTTAATAATACAACCCCAATAATGAGGTCCCTGCATTCAAGATGAACTCGTAAACCAACAGGTTCAAATTGGTCATTAATAGAAAGCTGCTCCAGATCCTCCACTTAAACCAGTGGAGAGCACATGTAGAGACTTGCAGAAATGCTGCACTTCTGAGGGAAGCATTAAAAGGAAATCATTGTTTCTATTAATATAAATTGCAATGGTCTTACTATGTCAATCCATTGCCTTCAGCCTCATCAGTACCCTCAAGTTCTTTAACATCCTCAACTAGAAAACTGAATTGGAAACTTGGTTTAGTAGCTTAGTGGGCAGCAATGGTGGTAGGACAGTTGGACTAGATGATCTTGTAGGTCCTTTCCAACCTTGTGATTCTGTGATTCTACTGAAATGCAAAAACTTAAGTGTAATTTTTTTTATCAGCAATCTCTCCACATTCCCCACTCTTCCTTCACATATCAAGGTAAGCTATCTTGTCCAGGATCGTGTCCACACTGCATTCCCTTGTATTCATCTCACATTAGGTGGATTTCAGGCTCCTGTAGGACACAAGACTGTTTTCCTAAACTTACATAGACAACAAAACCCCAAGTATTTTACCTGAAAGCTCACGGTTATAATAATCTCCAGAGAGGGTAAAGTGAGCACTGCCTTCAGGATTGGCCCTCAAATGCTGGAGGAAATTCAAACCTGCCAGAAAAGCGAACATTATGCAAAACAAACATTATCAAGTTTCTACTGCATTGTTAATAAGCAATGAAAGGAAAGCTCTGTAATTATGTATATGACAGATATGTATGCATATATATATATATATATATATATATATATACAGCAAATATGCATGCATATATATATATATAGCAAAACTCACTTTGCAAAACAGGTACTCACGTGAGAACGTTAGCTCAGCAAGGGGCACATCACAGTCCATGCAGTCATCAATAAAGCAGATGCATATACTTTCTGCCTTGATTTCCACCCCAGAGATGAACTGAAAAGGCACAATCCCTTGGCTGTCTCGACCAGAGGATGTCAAGGAAAGTGATTTCAAAGGTTCAGCATTCTTAAACAGCCAACTTGCTGCTTTTTTCAAGTCACCTTAAATAAAACCAAACATTCAGAACAAGGATGTTCCGTTTAGAAAGTAGATGGTGATGTGAAAACCACATAGATTTAACAAATTAACTGCCTCTCCCTTAGAACGCATAGCAAAACACAAACAGTACCCTGAATGTGCTCCATTCAAACACACCCATGTGGTAAGATTACAAACACAACGGTGTTTTCTAAGAAGAAAGACTGTGTTTGATGTTTGCAAACTGCGTTAACATAATACGAATCTTTATTAATGCTATAAAAACCTATAGAGAAGGTTGGAAACAAGACAGTGCCTAAGGAAATGAACCTTCATTTTCTTTACATGTATTGTATGCACAAGTAAAATATATCATTCATAAGGCAGAGATGAAAATACTTGCTCTACAGAGATGGGTAATGCTAAGAAACAGGTACACCAGGAGAGAAAAACCACAACAGAGAAATCCACCCACGTGCCCCAGATGACATCTCAAGAGCCAAGAACAACCCTTGGAGAGTGGTATTTAGTAGGACAGAGAAATGAGAATGCTTACGAAGACGTCAACACAGAGCTGATGTGGGTAACAACAGGCCAAAGTGAAGCAGAGAAGGAAATACTGCCTGCCCATCAGCTGCTTTACAGTCTGAAAGTCTGGTAGCAAGAAGAACCCAAAGGCACATTCTGAATCCCTGAGCTTACCTTGGCAGCACAGAAGAGCTCTGCGGCAGTCTTCCATACTGAATCCCAAGTCCTGAAGGCGAGCCAGCTGCACCTCTGCAATTAAGCACTCAGCCAATTATAAACCCTTGACAGCTATCTACGTGTTTTTATTTCTAAAATAAAATACACCTGAATGAAAAATGGGTTTTACCCCATTTAAGCTGCAGAAAAAGAATAAGATTCAGTGCTGGTTTAAAAAAGAAAAAAAAGTGTGTGCCAAAACACCAAATCACCAAAACAGAACAGTAAGTTGCAGCAGTTACAGGAGTTAAAAACCTACCAAGAACAGGATCCAACACACGTTTGGGTATCTCTCTGTTTTCACTTGTCAAGCAAGAAGGCTCAGCCACCAGTGATGAAGTGGGGTTAGTAGCACTCTCGGCAACTGATGCACTTGATTCAGGCATAGCTGCACTTGTCTGTTGAGGAATTGATTTAGCAATTGCTAAGAACAGTTGGACATCATTGTAGGACAGTCGAATATCCAATGCTTGCAATTGAATCTAAATGAAAACAAAAGAAAACAAAAAAATAAGATTCAGTTAGCTCAGTGCAGTGGCTGGCGACCCTGCCCACAGCACGGGGGTTGAAACTAAATGATCTTTAAGGTCCTTTTCAGCCCAGGCCATTCTGTGATATGATTCTATGATTTTGTATTTTCACTTCTCTTGTATACTTTGGCTAGCAACAAATATTTTCATAGAATCGCAGAATAGCCTGGGTTGGAAGGGATGTCAAAGACCATCAAGCTCCAATCCCCCTGCTGCAGGCAGGGCCACCAACCTCCCACCAACCCCATTTAATCCCAGCCCAGAATGCCCAGGGCCTCATCCAACCTGTCCTTGAACACCTCCAAGGACAGGGCATCCACAGCCTCTCTGGGCAGCAAAAGATAAAACAAAATTTAATACTAACATACCATGGAGATGCTTTAAATCTCCAGTAATAAAATTACTATGTTTCTGTTATTTCCTTCTTAATATCTAAAGCAAAAATTGGAGGTGGGGGGAAAATATTTTGCTCTGGTGCAATAGGAAAAAGAAATTTCTAAATATTTTTCCCCTCAACACAATAGAAAACACTAATTATTAGATACAGAAAATAAACAATTATTTCTTTCAGTTATTAGTAGTCTAATAGTCTACACTATATGCCCACCGTTTTTTCCCTTGCTGTTATTTTCTATGAGAGATCCCAGAACTCATTTGATCCTTGCTACTACCAGCATTTTTTGCATGGCTGTGTCTTTGCCCTTTTCAGTAAAAACTGCTCTTCCTTTCTTACTGACACTACTCACTGGATTCTCTTGCATGAGAAATCTGTATAAGGTCACATTACTGTGTTCTGCACTGCACACAGCCTCATTCAGCCCTCTGATGTTACCTCTAGAATAGGAGGGAAGTCTTCACTGTTGAAAGCATCCAACAGCCCCGAGCCACTCGGGTAGGAAGCGTTCCCAATGAGTTCCACCTGAATTTGGACTGGATCAATAATTGACAGTGCAGTCTCTTGTTCGTTCCCTAACCGGCATGAAAATACCTAAAAGTTAAAAAGTGGGTAAAAAAAAATACTGAAATTAGAATCTGAAAGTGCAAGCTAACATACTTGGGCTTTGAAATCAAAGACTGATTCTCAACCACAAAAAGTATATGAACTACAGCCAAACTGTTCTCTACTGACAATAGCAATTCCTTTGTAAACTCTCAGAGCAGCTCCAAAAGCTTTCCAGACAATTTATCCCAATGACCTGTAATTCTGTAAACCCAAGAAAAAAAGATTCTGAAACCCAACCAACTATTTACTTCTGGGCTTAATTCCACTACTCCCACCCCAGATATGGAAAGTGCTTTGTTCTTTGGTCTACAAAAATCATTTACGATTTATCACGCCTCTGCCCAGCCTTCTTTTCCTAGATGGAGTAAATCTTTTAGGCTTTGCTGATATATTATGCCAGATATATTTTATACTCCATACTTTTATACAGCTACAACTACATACTTTCATACAGCACTCAGTGTTCTCATTGCACTCCTATATTCTTAAGAGCTTCTTCAAGTCAGTTCTCCCAAACCTGGCCACAGCTCTCTCCAGCTGTGTGTGTCTGACTTTGCTGAACAGGACTCAAGGATCACTTCACATACTCCAAATTCCAACTCATGTATATTCCAATGACACAGTACTGCTTATTCTCTGCAAATCAGTCATGATCTCAGCCTACAGGCCTTTACTGGACGTGTCGACTTGTGCCTATCTAGTCAAGCCCCAGCTTCCAACTAATTTGCCAGTTGATGTATGGAAGCTGAACTCTTAGCAGTGTTTTGAAATTACAGTCAAGCATTTCAAGCACAACAATGTAAGTTCACTCAAAACTACTAGAGCACTTGATGGGGAGTTAACATGTCTTAGATATAATCTACTGACTACTCCTGCTATATATGTACATCAAGTATTCCCATAAATTCATCTAATTTGAGAGACTTTACAAAATGAAGTTTATCTCTACTTACCTCAATGCCAAACAAACTACCAGAGAAAGGACGGTCCAACAACTTGGGCTTGTAAGTGAGAACAGTGGTCCCCTTCAAAATGATTGCATTCGTATCAAAGCAAGACATGTCTTCAACGACCACAAATTCGGTTCCTTAACAAAACAGAATGATGAATAATAAGAAGAAAATCTTAAATACCATTAAGCTCTTGTGAAGCACTGTAATAAAGAACCCATTTACCTGTCACGTTGACCTTAACTTCCAGCTGTTTTTCTGCAGACACACGTAGTGATGAACGTTTTGTAACTACTCCACTTTTCACTGCTTTTGGAACCACCCCTGTTTCACTGCTGTAAGTGCGTTGCCGGGAAGAAAGGACATTTTCCCTCTTCTTGGTATCTCCAGGAGTATACAGAAAGTCATGAACCAGTAACAACCAGTCAAATATTAAAAACACACGGAGATTGTTCAGTACTACTGTGAAACTGGAGGAATCCTTAGTAGACCTATTCAAAACAGAGAAGCATAGTTATAAATTTCATATTTTGCTTTTACTTAAAACGTGGGAAGTAGAGTAGTAGAATTAAGAATTACATGGAACTTTATATGGGTACATATAATTCAGAAAGTGTCTGGCCTTTAAAAATAAGTTTTTAAGCAGATTGAAATTCATTAAGTTGCTGTACGTGCAGAAATCTAATACAGCTCAATTGCAACAAACAGCTTCTAAGCTGCAGCGATACAAAAGGTGAACTGAAAAATGATGGAACAAACTCTAAGAGCTCCTTTTATTCTTTTGCACAGTGCAAATTAATATCAATAATCCCAGTGTTCATTTAACCAGAGCTGTTATTATCATTGTTTTACATCTGTTCAGTATCAAAGCTAACACACTGCACATGAAGCCTAGCCCTGGCTCCATGCCCCTGTGAAAGATCAGACTCACAATGTGTTTTCTCTCACTCTGACAGCATTTTGTAGCAGAGGAAGTTTCTCTGCAATCCAGAAATAATGCTAGCCCACCATTACTTCAGCATCACATCCTGAATAGGTTAGGGAGACTAAAGCTGTCTGACTTCACGATCCCGATTACATTTGGTCATGCTAACTGGAAAATAATCTAAGTGCTTAAACTCCATGAAACAATTTTCTATCTAAGACATTCTAGACTATTAAATCTCTGCAGAAGTGTCATTCCTTTGTGAGAAGCAGGCTGCCTGTGTTGCTTCCAATAGCAGAACCCTTTAACACTCCCTGGCTCTCCAGGATATCTCCAAAAGGCATGAACCAGTAGAACAGAACTGCAGAGCTCTGCAATAGCTTCCATCTAGTGCCAAGGATGCTCTCACCAATAAAAATGTAACATGTGCTTATGTGGCTAAAATCTGATAGCAAAACATTTGGGAAGAAAATTCCATGAATCCATCACTCATAAAACAGATCAGGCTCTGCTAAGCCAAGCCTCCCAACGAGGCAGATACTGGATCAAGGACCACAGGAAAACCCAGGATGTTTTTGCTGTTGCTGTTCATTTGTTTTAATAAATCCCATGGCATTTCATTTTTATTCAACTCGAAATCTTGAAGCCTTTTTTCAATGCAAACATCTTTTAAGCACTTAAAGCAATCAAACATCCTCCAAATTCGTATGACTAATTCCTTTCTATGGCCTTAAACTTCAAACCAAATGCCTTCAAAGTTTTTCACAGTCCCCAGATTTTTCCCATGTTGCTGCAGCAACTGCTTCAGGAGGTATCAAACTCATAAAGCAGTTGGAAAGCTGAGCTGGGCCAGTCAGTGTGATCCAACATGGACACAGCACCTCCTGCTGTTTCACCTCATCCTCGTTTCTGCCAGTTATCAACAGTTATCAGAGTTATCATCTCTCAATGGACTGTCATGTCAATAAAGTTAAATGTCAACGCTTTACAATCCCATTTTCAAAACAAGAAATGGAACAATATGATCCACTTCCTGATGCTTTCCAGCATCCCTGGAAGTTAAGATGAGGAAGAAACAACACGGCATAGAACACAGCAGGGAATGTAGAGACTGCTTTCTGAACAAAGTGCAATTTCTGTATTTATTTGATTCTCTCAGAAGGAGAAGTGTGACACCTACTGGAAAAACAGCTTTTGCACAGCATGTATTAATGCATACAAGTACACAAACCCAGTCCAGACCTATGAAGCAAATACAGCTCTAAGCAGTGGTGATTCAAACAGGCCACAAACTTGGTCAAAACATTACAGAATGCCTATGACAGAAGTAATTAAATCATGAACTACCAACCTGTAATGCAGCTCAATTTGGATTGCTCCTGGACTGCTGGTATTCTTTGATGGCTGGAAGATGCAATTGAACACATTGGGCATGCCTGCTGTGGATTTCTGCCCAGCGTAACGCGTGTCAAACGCCATCATGGAATGGGAAACCAAATTTACAGACTTTGTTCTGTTTGAAGAGCTTTCAAAAAGCAATTTCGATTTCTTAAAATCAAATCTAGGAGAATAAAAAGAAGACATCTAAGAATCTCGTCGCTCATTTATTTCTCCAAGTCACTTACCAAACAAACATGCATGTTACTGTGCTCGTCTCTTTAATTTTTCAAACAATGATAATCACATCTCATGCCACAGAGATACAAACTGCCAATTTGGGCACCAATTAAGAAATACTGTTTCGTTATTTACTGCTTTATTTATTCATTTCATGACTAAGTTAATTCCTGTCCTATAATGAAGAAATGGTTCAGATAATGCATTCAGAAACAAAAGAAGACTCATACCTGGCTAAAGAGCTGCACTCATCTTTTCCTTTTGGATCCATCAATTCCAGACTCACATTAACCATGTCAATGAGGAAAGACATAGAAGTATACACTTCTCCACTCAAAACTGTCTGAAAGCATCAAAGACCAACATTCTTTTTAAGAACATCTGTTTAAATCTCATTCTTAACTACATTTTGTTATTTAGGACAAATGCAAACAGTTACAGAGTTTTTCTCCTTTAAAGAGTTTAATTAAACATTGCTGAGAGAAATAGAAAGACATTTCACAGCATCTTCCCCTGTTGTGGTCACACATTTCATTCCAAAAATTACAGCTGTGCAACATAATGCCTGGAAGCCTCACAAGATCAAGTGAAAATAATGCTTCCCACTAATAAGGATAAATGATGATTATTTCCAGGTGCTGCCCACACTTCTCCTGAATGGACTGTGTTTGACTAGAGCCCTAGAAGATGGGCAGTAATTGATAACTTACTCAAAAAATAAAAATAAAAAGGCTTTGTTGCAAAGCTTTTATTACTGAAATTCTTCTGGATTTTTAAGATGAGGGGTTTTGACAAAAAGCAGTTTCATACATCATTAAGAACATCACAGACACAATGGGAAAGGTGCCATCACCCTGCACATGCTTACAGGAGAACCTTCAAATCTCTTCAAGAAGTTCTATTCCTATGGAAAAATCTTAAGCTTCTTAATGTGGTGATAGCATGCTGCAACCTAACAGCTGAGCACAAACACCTCAGACAGAAAAAGCCCTGAAGTACAGTTTCCATAGATTTAACTTTTTTCTCTTAGGAAGGCAAACAATGGCACCCATTTCTCACATCTCTTCTGAAGTTGAGAATCTCAGAAATATGGATTTATATCTGCAAGCCACAGCTGGAAGGACTAAAGTGTTACAGAATAAAACCCTGAACTCTCAGCAGTATCTACAAGTTAGAAAGTTCCTCACTATTCCTCTGTTGTTTTTGGGGTTTTTTTGTGTCTGTTTGTTAGTTTTTAATTAATTAGTCCATCTTATGAACTACGACAAATTAACACATGCTGTGCCCAGTCAGGAAATGTAGAATTTCAACTGCATAAACCTGCAGTTCCTCTTACATGAATTCTTGGATCCTGCAGGTCGTAAGGTCGCATGAACTCCTCCACGGGTTCCCCAAGGTTGTTCTCCAGCAAGCCACGTATCAGTTTGTATTTAGGCAAATCCAGAGAGCAATGGACTGATGAGAGACTGCCGTGTATCAGTATGTCTGCAACTGCATGACTCAGCTCTCTATAGCAAAGAAAAGAAATGGGTTTTCAAGATACTACAGCACAGCAGGGGATACTCTAAGACACATAAGAAGGAATGTGAAACGCTGTGTGTTTCCTATACAGCATAGAAGGATCCCACTTGGATCAACTCACTTGTCTAAGTTTCTCTCTACTTGCAACTTCAGCCTGAAAGGTTCTTTCAATAGACTTCCTCCTGTCTGCCTCACACAATAGGATGGAAAGCTCAAGTCTGTACTTGTGTCTTCCACAGCCTTGGAATACTCTCTCGGGTATCTCTCTGCAGCAAATATGTCCATGTCCTGCAGATCAACCACAATGCAGTCTAAGAGGCAGATGTGATCCTCTGCAAGTGCACAGGAGATAACACATGAAACAAGAAAAAAGAATAAAGCAAAAAGAAATAAAGAATTTGCAAAACTAATGCAACTTACCTAAAAAAAAAAAAAAAAAGACATTTAGTTTCTCCTGGAAGTTATTCTGATATTTATTCACACTCATCAATATCTGTAACTATCAGGTACCAAGCTTGGGTAAAAGTGAACTTAACTATGAGTCCACAATACTCCTTATGTTCATAATACCCATCTTAAAACACACCCAACCTGCAGCAATGTTCTTCCAGAAACTGAACTAACATTCTCTAGTCCTTTAAGCTGCAAAATCCACACAAACTAACAAGTTACTTACTCTTAAAACTAAAATCTTTAAACCAAGCACTTTCTGTTCACAAGGTATATGTGAAATGGCACTGCATTATTCTACACAAAGAACTAAATTGGGTTCCTACTGTTCGTAACATACCTGGGCTCTCAGGGTTTGGTACAACAGCTAGTTTGGACTGCTGTCCTTGTGGCTTACTCAATGAATTCAGCTCACTCTTCAGCTTAGAAACATTTCCTCCTGATGGCTTTTTCATGAACAGTCCTTCCAGCACTCCTTTGGATTCATCTGCACTCGTGGTTTTCTTCATGCTGTGCTTTGGAGTTCCCAAAGGAGACGAAAACTGAACGGAATCCTGCTAAAGAAAGCAATTCTATGATTAACAATAGCTTTCCCCCTTCAAATACAAAGGGCCCAATACATTCAATATCCTTGACCATACATCCTTGACCCAAAAATGTTTTCTATGAATTACATTATCTTTTACCACTGCAGAAAGATGGTCAAGCTTTTCTCCTATCACCTTAACAGAAAAAAATACTGCCTTTAAATATATATATATATATATACACACATCATTTCAGAAACATTTTCAAAGGAAGATGTGAAACATTCCCAAGGAGAAAATAATTTAAAATGTCTTTTTTTTTTTTTTTTTTTTTTTGGCAGAACACCTCCCCCAAAATCCCATATAAATGAAATTAACATCACACAATGGGCCGAGACTGTCAAGATATCAAGCATTCCTGTAGAATAAAGATAGGAAAAATCTTTTAAAAGCTGTTTTGCAGAATACCTTCAATAGGCAGTGATTTCTGCAAGACCACGTCAGCAATTTAATATTTATTAGAGTAAGGGAATAAACACTTCTGTATGTGATATTGTTTTAGGGGTGTCAGCCATGGTATCAAAGCGTGTCCCAGGATTTTTCTGCAGGAGCTGAGTTTGTTAAAAAACCCCTTATCCTTATTCTTAAAATGTCCAGAAGTGAAAAAAGCAAAGTTCAAGAGCAACAGTTTGAAAATGTGAGCATTTAGCATGGCCCTATAAAACAAGGCTGCAAAGGACATGCAAAGAGCAGACATCACATCATAGTAAATCCATGAGTTTAGGCAAACCCACATTAATAGCTCCTCAAACACGCATAAACAGCACACAATAATAAATTCAACTCAGAACCTTATGGAATTCAGCAAATTCTTTACACATTAATGTAGGTGGGGACTTTTAAAGTACTAAATTCCACAAGAGTAGGATTTTTTAGTTAATGAGGAGCACCTTATCACTATCACAAAGATGTGAAATACCTCAAATAAAACTGGATCCTTGTATGCATTGCCTTGCAAAATCAGATCCTCAAAAAATAAACAAGGCAGAGAAAGAAAATGAAAACAAAAGAATGCAAAACTGAGAAACAAAACCCAGCCCTGCATCAAAACACCCAACACCAAAACACATCTCTATCCTGCTCTAAATCACCAAATACCTGAGTGCTACATAACACAGTCCTGTTAAAATGAAATAAAATTGCTACATACACATTTCCTGTACCCTTCCATCATTATTTGGGGGATGTTCCATTTATGAATCTTTACATATAGCTGCACAACAGAGTGCAGCAGACAACCAGCACTCAGAAGACAAGTCAATGTTACAATCTAGTGCTGTCTTTCAGTAAAGGCATTGTGAGGTATTAATCATACAGCAATAATGGACAGAAATCATGCAGCAATGGCAGGTCACCTGAATTCCATCTCCTCTTTAAGAAGGGAATGAGTGACTGCCAGAACAACCACCCATTTTGTTGCATAGATTAATTCTAGAAACCCTTCCCAGATGGGTTTTCCTAACCTCAAAGTTCCCTTCCTTGCACTTAAAACTTTGGTTCAAACCTATACTGGAAGCCCTTTCACCTACTGAAACCAACCACACATAGATGGTTTCATTAAGTAAAAGCAGAAAGCAAAAAACAAACTAAAACAATTTTCAGTTCTCCAGCATTTTCCAACAACTTTCAGCTCTGAAATTCCTCCGTTCTCTGCTATTGTATGGAAGAAGGAGGTCTAGCTGAAAGTCTTTTATGTCCCCACATGCAGGTGTGCACCCAGCTGGTCCAGCTTTCCTACATGGCCAGCTCCATCAGCACAACCTGCCACTGCCTCGAAGGCCTCAACAAGCAGGCACTGTGTGTGCAGAACAGAGCAGCTGGGTACAAGAACCTGCAGCCAGCTCCAATGTACAGAGAGAAGAACCAGAAAAGTTCCAAGCAGAGAAACTGAGAAGAAACGTTCTTACCTTGTTCTTCAGCGAGAAGGTGCCTGGCATGCCTGCAAACAGAAATCTGTTCTTCACTTTCAGTTTTCCAAGATTGGCAACAATAAGACTGTTAGATTTTGAGCTTTCAGGTATGAGCAGCACAGGAGCACCAGCCTCAATATCAAGAAGAACCCGGGAAGCTCGCTGAGCTTTGTCTCTCACCTAGAATCATAGAATGGTTTCAGTTGGAAGGGACCTTTATGATCATCTAGTTCCACCCCCTTGCTACAGGCAGGGACACCTCTCACAAGACCAGGCTGCCCAAAGAGAGAGTAAATGTTTGTTTGAAAACTTGGTTCATAGAATCATAGAATGGCCTGGGTTGAAAAGGAGCACAATGCTCATCCAGTTCCAACCCCCTGCTGTGTGCAGGTCACCAACCAGCAGCCCAGGCTGCCCAGAGCCACATCCAGCCTGGCCTTGAATGCCTGCAGGGATGGGGCATCCACAGCCTCCTTGGGCAGCCTGTGCCAGTGCCTCACCACCCTCTGGGGGAAAAACTTCCTCCTAATATCCAACCTAAACCTCCCATCTCAGTTTAAAACCATTCCCCATTGTCCTATCACTATCCACCCTCATAAATAGCCATTCCCCCCTCTTGTTTACATGCTCCCTACAAATACTGAAGCATCAGAGCAATTTGGAAGCCCACTGCATGCTTTGCTTTTTTTTTTAGTACTTTTATAAAGTGTTCATCGTAACATTTTCAGATTAAAACAATGAAAGACTCTTCTTGGGGTTTTATGGCACTGTTACATGTAAAACACATTTAGAAACTCGAGTTTACAGGAAATAGGTGGTTATTCTACACTGATTAGTACTGAATTCAGGAACACAACTTCTAAAATTAAGACGAAATGTTGTAATGATTTTATACAACAAGTTTAAAAGGGAAAGTGAACTCTTCTTTTCAGCAAAGAACAAAGTCCAGTTCAAAAAGATTGACGGAAACAGCAAACACCAGCAAAACAGGTGCCAGAATCAACATTAAATTGCACTGTCCACACTGAACTGGAAGGGGAATGAGAAGACTGTGACAACTCACTGCTTAAAAAAGGGATTCATTATGAAAAATTCATTTCAACTTACAAAAGTCTGCTGGGAAAGAACGGAAAAGAACAAAAAAACAACACCCCAACGTACTGTTTGTCCTTCAATTGCTGCTCTCTGCCGGCCCAGGACATCCTGAAGCTGAGTGAAGTGCTGAATGAAGGAAACCACCTCGGCCTGGAAGCGCTGGGTGTGCACATACTGAACAGATGCCATCCTGAGAGTGACACGAATATCACACTCCCTCTGCAGCAATGGATCTGGCCGCCCGTATCTGTGATAGAGGACCAAAGTAGAATTTAGTTTGCTACCTTAACACCATTTTACAAATAGAGCCATTCATTATTCACTTACAAAACAATAACGAACAGGATTTAACTGGTGCTTGCAGTATATAACTTCAACAATTACAACAAAATATAGCTCATATGACAGTATCTTGCTAATAGGACTCAGGCCAATAACCAGAGGTTTCAATTCATACTTGTAAACTTGAAAAATGAGTGCTTCTTCACCACTTGTAGTGAAACGTTCTCTGTAAAACTCCCCGTGAGCTGTAAGGTCACTTAGGGACAGACCTCCAATGCTTCCCTGCAGGGCTAAATCCCCATCTGCAAAACAAGAGCCAAACAGCTGTAAGCATCGAACATACCTTGCTGAAAACCCAATTTTTCCATAAACTTGTATTAGTGGAATAAACTCACTGTAAGTAACTCAACTAATTAAACAAAAAACCTGATACTGAAACAATTTGCTACAAACATTAACCCAAATGCAACCCTATCATTTGCACACACAGTGATCACAGCACTCTGTGAACTTAGAACTCTTTTCTTCCTCTGAAACTGTAATACACACTATTGTGCTGCTCTGCAACTGGGAGGACTGCAAGAATTTAAAGTCAATCCTGAAATATCCCAATGGGGAGGAATAGAAGCATCACCCTAGAAACAGGACGTACAAAACCTAGAACAATGAGCAAGCAAACAATTCAAACCACAACTGAAAAGTAACATCTCCTTTTATTTTAAATCATCTCCCATCTACTCACCAATTATTTCCAAGTGAGCTGCAAGTTTTGACACACTGGCTTTAGCGAGCTCACTGGTTGTCTTGTTCAGAACTAAAGACAAGGAATGGACCTGGTCAAACAAAAAGACACAGGGTGGCATTACACAGTGTGAGCTCATAATTGGACTGCCCTGTTGGGTTTTTTTTCCAAGACAATTTCACTACAACTCAAAGAATGATCTGATCAGGACAATCGATACAAGCAGCCTTTTTGCATCCTTGTTTGCATGGTAAAGTCTCCCAAGTACCTTAGAACAGTCAGGTTATCAACATGTCCCAGCACTGTTATCTTTGTCAAGATTTGTCATTTGTTAACACAGAATCATAGAATGGCCTGGGTTGAAAAGGACCACAGTGATCATCTCATTCCAACCCCCTGCTATGTGCAGGATCACCAAGCTGCCCAGAGCTACATCCAGCCTGGCCTTGAATGCCTCCAGGGAATGCTTCCTACAGCACCTCTGGACAAAGACTATGTTACTGCACGTCTACATTCATAAACATGTACATATGTAAAGCTATAGAAGCATATATATGCATATATTTTTGAAGTACACTCCACAGCACCCAGAACAGCTGTTTCAATTCCAGTATGTCAGCACCAAGGAAAGGTAACTACTTCAGAGACCACCAACACTGAGATTTTGCCTTGTGTTGCCCCAGGGAAACAAAAACCACCTCCCACAGGACTTGCACTTCTCTAGGCTCTCACTGTCCAAACTCTATCCAGGAGAGCTCCATAAAGATGAACATGGAAAGTACTACTTCAACCTCTCTTTAAGAGACATATATACGTGTGTATGGAGGATGACAGAGCAAGGGAGCCAATCCATTTGCAAATAAATGTTTTCTGCAACTTCTCCCTCACAAAACCTCCATACACACATACTCTAAATCTACTGTTTCAACTGTGTTCTTCACTGCAAAATGCAAATGCGACTTAAGTTTCCATAAAGCAGAAGTTCTATGGTAGACAATACCATTACGATTTTGCACCTCAAGCACCATACCTTCAAATCCAGCTTAGTGTTTACAGGCTCTTGGGCTGCACAGACAGACGAGGTATTTACTTCTGATTTAGATGTCTGCTGAGCATCTTCAGGTTGCAGCTTCATCGCGTGGTTATCAGCAGTGGATCCAATCCCAAAGAAATCCAGTATCACCACCCAGGTTTGCAGAGTTATTAAGACATCCAGACAATTGAAATCGACATCTATGCTGCGATTAATCTTGCTGTAGCGAGAAGAAAACTCAGGATGTTTCCTATCCACTAGAAATACATTGATATGAACCAATGAATCATCAAAGTGACTTTTTCCACAGGGCAGCTTGGATCTATCTGCTGTTGGAGAAGGAGGTGGAGTCAGTGGGTATTCAGAATCAGCATCTTCTTTTTGTTTCTTACGTGAGGCACAAACTGGTCTTTGGTAAAGCTGGAAAACATTGGATGCTTCTTCCATATGAGATGGCAGGGAGCGTGGCATATCTGGATATTCAACGTTGGATACTGAGGGACATGACTGTGAAAGGTATTCCTTGTGTGCTAAACTGGATGGCTTGGGTGCTCCACGGGACACCATCAGATTCTTATACACAGAGTCTGGTTTTTTTTCTAGAAGATCTTCCATTAGCAGTGAACGCAAGGCAATCTGAATAGACAAAGTCTGAGGATGATCTTTAGTAAACTCAACATCAAAATCCTGAAACTTAAGGCTGACGAGGCCTTGTGCACCGAGTGTAAGATCACCACTTAACTGAACCTGGAGCTCAGAGATGTGGAAGTTTGCTTGAATCTGAGTGAAAGACTTTGTTTCCCTGATAGTTAATGACTTGTTTGGAACAGAATTAAAACTGGAGTGGCTGAATAAGCCATTTTCCTTCCGTTCACTTGAGAATTCTGTGCCTGTACTGAGAGCTGATACTGATGGAGAAGTGTGACAAGTCGAAGATGCAGCAGCAGCTGGAAATTTGTTCAAGTCTTCATTGTAAATTAAATTATCCAGGGTTTGCAGGACCTGTTCATACACATGCTTTGCTAACACAACCTACAATACAGAAAAAAACAACCACAGTCAACACGGTAGCTCTCTGTAACACTGAAATAATTACCTGTATCTGAAGATACTTCCCTGAAAAATTCATATCCAATATGGAGAAAAACGTATTTATATTGATAACAGGATTACTAAGTTACCATACCTGAAGAGGGTTCACAAATTTCCCTTCAATTTTCATGATGTTTGTGATTCCAAAGTCTTCATTACTCAGCGGGAATGTTACATCTAAATCTCTCCCTAGGGGTATCTTTTCTAATTTAAACTGGATGGTGGTGTTATTCAGAATGTGGAAAGCTGTTAAGAAAAGTGAAATGAGAACAATGTTATAATACATGAATTGATTATCGTATAAAGACTGCACAGCAGGGATGATGAACCAAGATTTCTCAGCAATGTTGGCCCTGTTTTGTTAAATTTCTGCACAAAAGACATTATTCAGTTCTTGATTAGGAAAATAAAAATGGATACAAATAAAAGGACTTGCTCATTTTATTTAAAATTGAGCAGCATATTTCAGGATGGGGTGAGGCAGTACATAAGCAAGCCTACAACTGAAACACATTTTTAGCCCTCTCTACCATTAATATTAAAAATAATAAAGAGTCCTTTGATTAACATACCATGGCCTTTATGTAATGATTCAAAGAAGTCGTGACGAGTAAATTGGGATTCCTCCTGGCTATTAATACTGGCAGGACCTGAAGAATGAAGACCCTGAGATACTTCACTTGCAGACTCCTTCTTGCTCATAAACTGGCTGGTATTTAAAGAATACATTTTAATATCTTTTATTTCAACTTGCAGTCTATCACTTGTAGACTCATCTTCTCCTGGTACAAAATTCTGTATAGATATTTGTCCTAGGTGACCTACAAGCAGCTCAGGGCTACCAGGCTTTCGAGGTATTGAGACAATTGGTGATTCAATGTTGATGTTCAATATAAGCTTAATAGTATCACTTTTGAGAGGTGGTGATCCAAATGCAAAGCCATCATTATCTTCTAAGTTGGCAACATCTCTCGATCTTGGCGCCGTATCAAACAAAGAAACCATTTCACTGTATTCAGCAGTTTTAGTTGCCAAGACTGTAGTAACTTTTGAAGCTGCACTTTTCAGCATGCTGCGGAAATTCTCTTCCAATTCATCCATTGACAAAGTCAGTTCTTTCAGAAATTTAGCGGAGTGGTTGTAGTGTAAGGAGGCCATTCTGAGATTGAGAGAGCATTCCTCTTTTGACTTTTCAGTCAGAGTAAAACTTAACGCATCTGGAAGGCCACTTCCATCATCAAGTCTAAAGAATAAAGATTCAAAGTAGTCTACATCACCAATGAGATTTTCATACCTTCCTGTATTCCCTATGCTGACAACATACTGGTTCTTAACACTGTCTTGCGTTAAATCCATCAGGTGAAGACATCCAAGAGAGCCATTCACATCAAACTTACTACACATGGAAACATTGACTTTGGTACCACCAATACTGGCTGTTGCAATTTTTCTGCCATATTTTTCTCCATTTGTCATTCCAACTGTCCTGAGGAGGAGGATATTCAACCAGTGAATGTCAACTGCTACCTCTGTATTCTGTACGTAAGTAGACTGAAAGGTTTCCTGCTCCCTCCAATCTCTTTCCGTGTCGTCCATTAAAGGTTGAGGACTGGAATCTTCTTTCTCCTTTGGGAAAGATTTCTGGAGGAACCCAATCAGTTCAACAATTGTCTCTGGATTGAGGATGATATCCAAGTTGTTCACCTGTACAGAGATCACCTGCAGGCTGCTATCCAAATTCATTGATGGGCATTCTGCGCTCACAAACTGATACTCTAATTTTATCAAAGACTCTTGATCTTTTCCACTGTTGCCAGATGAAGTATTTGATGCAGCAGCACATCTCTCTGTCAGACTGGATGCGTCAATGGGATGTGCATCACACGGTCCGTAAACTGGTGACTGAGCCCTGCTGTCTCTGAGACTTCCTGTTGGCACATCAAAACTCAGATTCTTATGAGAAGCCATCAAAAGGTCAAAATCTGTTCCATATGTTTGCATAGTATCAACAAGTAACAGTCCATGAACAGTCAGAGACACTTCTGCATCGTAAGGCCTTTTCACAAAATGGGCATTGGTGCCAAAAACCTTCAGTACAGAAATATACCGTCCATTACTTTCAACCCCCAGCTGCATACAGTTTACTTTGAACTCAGCCAGTAGCAGCTGAGATTCAACAAGAACTTCCCTGGTATGCTGCTCGAGCATCACAACGCTCTGCGTCAGATTCATTACAGAATCATGCAAAGTGCCAAGCTGGTCTACCTCCAGAAAAATCTTATCTTTCCCTAAATTGAGGCCATCTGATGACTTCGTTTCAGATGCACTCAGCTGTGTGCAACAGTTCTTCAAAGCCAATATTTTATCTTCATTGATATGAATTTTCAAGTCCGGTAAACTGCCCGACAAGACAGCTCCTGGGTATTTGGGGTCAGATGTGTATATCAATCTGCGCTCCAACTGCAGGTGAACATTGAATTTTTCTACCACATGTGTTGGACCCACATCACTGTCCTGAACGTGTTTCCAGTTGTCTTTCACTCGACCCACCATGATCTGAAGATCCAGAAATGAAAGCGTGTATCTCTCGTACATTTTCTTACTCATTAAGTGTGCTTGTAACTGCTCTTCACTTATTTCTACTCCAGTAAATTCAGAGAGTTTGATTCCACTGTTAGTGCTGGTTTCAGGTGGTGGAGTATTGGGAGGAGTTGCCAGAGGTGTTTTATATTCCTCGTCACTTAACTCATTGAATTCTGGTGAAAAAGTATCCGCATTCCTTTTAGATTCTTCTGTGGATTAAAAAAAATAATAAAAATCAAACAAATAAATAAGCAAACAGAAGTATTCCCACCCTCCTTGGGTATTTCCCATCATTACCTGATCATCCTGATTGATGCTGTATTTTTGCCCCTTTCACTGTCACTTTCTCTTTTCTCAACAGGAAATCTACTACACTTCTTTTACATGGATGCAGATATCAGTCACAATGTATTAAAAAAAAAAAATCTATTAAAAGACACTATTTTCTCATTTTTTAATCCACTTTCTATTACTACAAGCTTTACTGTTATCAGAAGCTGTTTAAATAAAGAAATGAAGTAATGCATTAACCTGCCTATGCAAGCCTTTCGAGACCCTTCAGGATTTGATCGTAAATTCCTTTAAATCATCTAAAAGAAATACTTGACTACAATATATTGCTGATCCAATATGTGACAACTTTATTTTAAATTGTATATTTTTAAACCTCTTTTTATCATGAGAAAAAGATTTTTTCTACTCTGCAAAGCAGGGATTCTATCTTCCAAATTTTCTTGTAGCTCAAACTACTCCTACCAGGCTGATGCATTGGTTCCAAAGGGAAACAAAGATGTAACTTCTGTAAACAATTTTTGTTCTTGTTCTAGTTTGCCCTGACACAGAAGTTACTGCACAGTAGACAAAACATCACTGTAGATAATTCTGAGCTCAACACCTTGACTTTTCACTGCACCACAAAACTACACACCCTGGAGCTGCACTTTTTAAAAATTAAATGAATAGCCCATTGGTATCTCTTTCATTTTTTAAATATTTAAACATATTGGCACACACCATATACTCAAATTTCATTTTCATTTTCGTTCACTGTTTTCCCAATGGAACAGGAAGGAAGCAATGAGTTGTTTAAGAAGCAATGATTTTAACTTCTAACATAAGCAAAGGACACAATTTTCCATTCATTTCTATTAATTAGCTGCACACACATGCTAAGAACAGATCCATATGACTTCAAAGCTGGAGGGCTTATTCAAAGCATACTCTCACTGGGAACACTGTCCCCAGAAAGTATTCAACAGCTAAGTTTTGTATCCCTCAAAACAAAAATCTCATCTTTGGTAAAGGGCCTGAAACACTAGCTTCACACCTGCTTAAAGCCTTCAAGAGGTATAAGATTATAAGGAGATTATTTCATTTAATAAGTAACCTCAGACCCCTGCTCTAAAGAAAACCAGTGTCCAACTTTCCATTACTTTTAAAAAACACCAGCTAAATATTAATTCAAAATTTATCACTAACAGCAGAATTGTTTGTAAAACTACACGTCTACAGAGGAACAACTCTTGAGACACCTCTACTTTCCACAAAGAAACAGGAGTTTCTGGGAGAAGGTGGAAGGAAAACGAAAACTACAATAATACTAAACCATACCTTGAGAATTGGTTAGCAGTATTCTTCCCAGATCTATAACAACTAACACTGGATCCACAAATTTGAAATCATCAGGAAAGATCACCTGAGGGGCAGAAATATCAAGGCACACTGTCCAGCTTTTGCTGTTTTCCTGGAAGTTTAAGAAGAAAGAAAAAATGACTCACAACATAGAAATAAAATCAAATAAAAATGCCATGCCAAACATATCACCCCAGTTAAGCACTTTTCCACTGTCACATCCCACAGTCAATAGCAGAAAAATACAGCTCTGCTATTGAGGGTTTCAAGTGCTAAACCATTTGTCAAGAAAGCCAACACAACCACTTGTGGCCAACAACTTACAATGAAGTCTCCTACTAGCAAACGATCAATAGTTTGCCTGATTTCAGCTTTCGTCTGCATTTTCAGCTTGTTGTACTGTCTTCTGGCAGCTTCAGCCACTTTGGCCTCTAACTCAGACTGATATCCAAAACCTGTGCGGGACATTTAAAAAAGAAATAGGTATTAATTTTGTTTAGCTGTTACTTAATCAGGAGGAAAAAAAAAAAAAAAAGACTTATATTTACTTATTCTGACAGAGAATCAGTTCATTTTAGCAATAAAATGTAAGATAAGAACACAATTTTGCCTGTATCTATTCGTAGTCCAGAATAACTTGTTGCTCTCCATGCTTTTCCAGGAAAGCTTACAGAAGTGTTCTGCCTTAGTTAAGTATTTAATTCAGGTGGCACAAACACTCATCATGTGGTATAGCAACAACTTGCAATTTGAAAGTGAAAGTTACAGGAGTCTGCCCAAGGGAAATTGATTAAACAGGAAAATCACTCAGAGACATCTCAGAAAAATCTCAGAAATTCAAATTTGAATTTAAAGAGGAGATTTGATTAGTGCTTTAAATTTCTAAGGATAAAAATAAAGATATATATCACAAAAAAGAAAAAACAAAAAGCCACACAAAAATACATATTAAAGGTTAACCTGAGGCATGAACCCTTCCCTTGTAGAAGAAGTCGGCTACTTTCTTAATGGCTTGGGGATTGTAAATAATATTTAGAGGTCTGGTGCTGACTTCCAGGCGCCTCTCAAAATTGCTGTGGATAGGATTTCTTTCATAGAGCATCTCAAACACTGGGGCATTGGGATCTGCAATGGAATACAAAACAAGTTACACAAACAACAAAACTACTGGGGGAGAAAAAAAAAACAACAAAAGACACACAAAGAAACACTATCTAAAAAACAAACAAAACAGACACAAAAATCAAAACCCCAAGTACTGAATAACTGACTTCTGGTTGGTACAGCACGCTCGCTTTTAAAAACAGGCTCAAGCACCTACCAGCACTTTGGTTTGTCATTTCAGATGGCAAATTCTGGAGCCCAAAGGAAGATACGCAGCCAACCTCTTTTTGCTTGTAACATTTAAGAGAGAAAAAAAAAAAAGTGAGAAAAAAGTCAACTAACTCAAAACAAAGTTTTTTCTCTATCAGACTTGTGGTCATTTTAAGTGAATCATATGTGTTGCCTGAGACCTTTTTATGCATTTTTTCTTTCATACAGTCAAACAAGAAGGAAGCACAACTATCTCATGGAGCAGCCAAAGACTAAAGTGCAAGTTTCAGTCTGTTTTCTACAAACTAAAAAGCAAAAGCGGGGTAAAATTCTCATAGAATTAGACTGAAACTTTTTTTTTCTGCTTAGAAGAGATATTTCAAATCTCTACAGTTATTCATTAGGAAGAAGAAACAGCTTTTGCATTCCTGGTTCTCTATTTCTACTCACTGCAACAGCAAGCAGGTGAAATAAATCTGTACTCAGTTGGAGCAAACAACTCTATGAAAATGACCAATTACTGATTAAGCAGCAATGCTGACTGCTCCAAAATGAAAGCCTGTTCAAGTACGTTATTCTCTTCCCAAATTGTAACTGTAATGTTGAAGCTGCAAGCACACAGAGCAAACAGTGGAGATTTCTATGAGTTATCCTTAGAAAAGGAGGGCAGAAGTACATTCAAGAAATGGAGATTTTTCTTCAAAGCACATTTCCTCTTTTAGGGATAAGACACAAACCAAGGGAAACAGCTGTGCTGCATTTTGTAACGTTTACTCTTTTCATACGCACACATCTTACACAGTAATTCAGGGTCTGTTCACCTACAGGATTAGGGAAAACGAGGACAGGGAATATGGTCCCTTCAGTTGCCAAATCCCTCAGAAAAAGTCCACCAAGCTGCACTTTTAGAAGGGAAGAATTTCTGCGAGGAAGGGATTCTGCTAAGATCTTCACACCTGCAACACAAAGACAAAATCATTTTATTTCTCCTAATAGGCAGCACAGCATTTATTTCTATTTTCACTTTCTCCAAGCTGGCTTGGTGAACTCATTTTAAACTTTGTTTCGGTATAAAAATGTTTAAAATTGATTAAAAAGAAGTCAGAGGAAGGTCACAAGGTGGACAAAGCTCCTTTTCTATGACAAAGAGCAAACAGAAATTGACTCAATACCTGAAAACTCCAGCTGCATAAAAGCACTCTCCTCAGCACGTGCCACTTTCTTCTCCTTATGCAACAGAGTGAAAGAGCCACCTTGCAACTGCAGGTTTAGTTTAGCAAATACGTGATCTCTCTTTGTGAATGTATTCATGCTGGAGGCATCTGCAGCAGGATCAAAAAAATCATCTGCACCTAATAGAAAACAACAACAAAAGATCATTTATGTAACATAACTCAAGTTTCTGGAAGGTTACTAAAGAACAGAAGGGTTTCTTTGAATTGTAAGATAATTATTTCCCCATCTCTAAGGGGGGGGGGGGGGGTAAAAAAAGAAACAAAAACCCATGCAGACACATCTCTTTCCTTAACAGAACTGAATGCTCAGAAGAACTTTCCCATTGCAATTAAGGAGCAATAAACCTAAATTTAAGATGGCCCCAACAACCCAGTACAGTCACAGCATACATTACCCCTACCCACTTGAATGGAAATGTCTCAAAACTCTTTGCCACAAACATCTAAAGCATTTAGAAGTAGACGTATTCTATGTATCATTCTAGTAATAGGGATACACCAGTACTGAAGAGGGGTTTTTTTTCCTGTTCATGCTTGTGAACAGCCTTAAAAAGAAACACAAAACCCCACAGTCATACCTAGCATGTCTTCTGGATTCCACTGCTCCTGGGAGTCTGGCAAAAGCCCTTCAAAAGGTTCACCTTCGTAAGGCTGCTGTGTGTATCCATACCAACCTCCCCAACCAGGAAACCAAGACTGAAGGTACTGCAGCATCCCAGTGCTACTGCCATGTGCAGATTCTGCTGAAGGAGAAGCTCCAGGAGAATCAGGCAATGGTTCTTTAATGCTCTGTATATGAACATTAAAGACATAAATGCTTATAAATGGAAGAACATCACAAGCACACAAAACTTAATAGTATCAAGATATAATTCCACCTACTTCACACTCTTACATTCAGTATACCAGTTTCTAAGATGGAACAAATGCTGGCAAGAGTACTATTGAGGAAGACCATCATATGATGGTCACAAACTCACTATGAAAGGTGACACAAAACTGACAGTGGAGGAATCAAACATTGTTTGCAACACTAGCACTGATGCCACACTTCAAAAATCAAAACTAATACAAGCTAACACTCTCTAGGAGTGAACACAACCCAAAATAATTCACATCAAGATTTTAAATACTGCCATGGATGCAGAATGCTTCTCACCTCAGCTAGGTCATGAAATTTATCATGAACTATCTCACAGAGGATCTTCAATTCTTCGTAAGTTTGCTCATCCTCAATGCGATGCATTTCTGCCTAAGAAGACAAAAAAGATGAAGTAGCTGTTCTAAAAGGATCTTGGCTGACAAAAACATTTAACATCTCTACAATACAATTAGGATTCATGGCAAACCAACACAGTGCTCATGTCAGGATCCAAACACCTAAGCACAGGAAATCACACAGGCAACCACAATACTGACATTCTCACTATCTCAAATCCCTTTGTACTGCAAGGTACATTATTTTAATAATACTTTCAATAGTAAAAACCAATTATATCCTCCTGTCATGAATCAAGAGCAAAGTTCAGCACAAAATCTAAACCATGGAAGGATGAGCAAAGAACCTTTTATCTTGAATATCAAAGTAGCTGAACTGCGTAAAATTCATATTCAGTTACTCAAGCCTGGTGTCATGGTGTTTGACTTTATCTTTTCTGCACTGATTAAGAAGCTCTTTCTGGAAGCTTATGGTTCAACCAAGTATAGTCTTCCAATGGCATTGCCACTGTTATGTTTCACAGTTCTGCTGAAGACACTGCATTAAATAAAACTCTCATCTTTTATATTATGGTTCTTGCTTTGACAGTTATTATAAAAGCTCCCAGTATGTGAGGTACTCTTACAGTTCACATCCAAATAACACAAGGAAGGATTACATCCAAATTCAGGTTTCAGTAAGATTGCATAAGAAAGGTGTGCATGATGGATTTGAGGGAAAAGTCCCACTGCTCCAACAGATAGGAAGTAATTAATTACAGCCCACATGGTTTCTCTCTCCTCAAGTAGAACACAGGTTCATTACATTCTCCTCCTAAATTCTCAAGCCTAACATTAAGTGGAGGAAAAAAAAAGAAGTAAAAAAAAAAATTTTGACAGAAGACAATTCATCTACACCACAAAATCCCAGATCTAAATACCTGCTCTGCAGCAGTGAGCAGCTCCCCCTTCAACTTGCAATAATACAAGTCAGTATAAGATACTGCATCCCGGGCCCGATGTAACACAAACTCCCATGTAGAACGCTGCCTCTGCTCCCTGATCTCCGAAAGGTTGGCATTCAAAGCAAAGATCCACCACTCTCGGCAACTGAAATGTTTTTAAGTTATTAGAGCACTGATATTTACCAAAAATAACAAGAAAAAAAAAGAAGAATGCATGTCAAACTGGTCCAAAAGGAGCCCAGGGAGAAAACAAAGGGAACTGGTTAGAAAAGGCACTGGTATTACACACAGCACATACGAGTTTGTTCTGCAAGTTGAGTAGTATCAAACTGGTGCTATTCAATTTGGATTACATGGGCATATTTAAAAGTTTTATGAGGTAAGGAAACACAACACGAAAATTTAAATTCTATCACATGACTGCTGTATCATTTCTTACAAATATCTGTCTTCATTCAACTCTGCCTAGTGCAGGTTTCAATGTCACACTAATTCAACAACACATCCACAGATATACTTACTTCTCTGTTACTGTAACCTTTGGTCTCCACATTCTGAATTTAAGCTGCCGTTCCTTTCTAGCCAGTTCCTTTAGAAATGCCATGATCTGCTGATACTGCATCTTTTAGTTAAAGAGCAGAAAGATAATTAGCCAATACTGGAGTGCTTTCCAAATGAAAAGGGAGGGAGAGGTGAAACAACCACAGGTTTTGTTTATCTGCACTGACAGTCTGCAAACAGCTTCAGAATCAAGATCAACGTTTATCATATCATTGCTCTCTGGTATCACATTATCCCAGCAAAAACTCAATTTACAAACTTCCTATTTGGAAGACTTGATTTTAAATCAAATTCTTTAATGTACTCCTTTCACTTGTCTCTAAAGCTAAAGCTTTAAGAAAATACTGATTTTAGGCTATTGCTATTTAATCTGTTACAAACACTGCCAATTTTGCAACCAGGAAGGTGAAAAAATTGCAACAATCCTACATTGTTTGAAACAGCAACTTTTCTTTTAGAGATACGTAATTCAAGACTTCATTTTCTTTCATTGTCATTTGCTCTGGGCAGCCCAGTCTGCTGGTTGGTGACCCTGCACATAGCAGGAGGTTGAAACTCGATGATCATCATGGTCCTTTTCAACCCAGGCCATTCTATAATTCTATGATTTTACCAGCAGAATCTTCAGGAACATATGAACAACAGTCAGCAGGTGGGAAGAGAACGAGAAGCCCAGTATCAAATTCCCAGTGTGACTCTGCAGACACTGTGATCAACAAACCACTAAGGAGTGCTTTCTTCCATCAGCCATTTGGTTAGAACCTGACCACCAAGGAGGTTCAATAAAGCACACACAGCTGAGCAATCTTGAAGCCTAGCCAGTTTGGACAGGCTGAGGAGTTCCCAGTGGCCTCACCCACTCTGATCCTGAGTGATCTGTCTGATACACTGGGAGTGAAGAGAAGGTGAGCACTGGTTACCTGGGACAGCTTCAGGGGTATGGTCTCAAGCACAATGTCACACTCGAGTCGTGGAGTCTGGCGAGACCTTAAAGGCTCCTTTGAACAATTCCTCTTCAGAAGAGCAGACGTGCATACAGGTTCCATGATGTAATTATGATCATGGTTTTCCATACTTTTATCCATGGCTTCCTGTGGGTTACAAGGACGTTTTTTCTACATGAAATGGGTGTACAATATGCATTAGGATATATTGGTTTAATGTATCAGAATAAACTCCATTAACAGGTCATTTACAATAACTCTTAAATTTCCTCTTAGAAGGCTAAGCACAAGGTATCTCACAGCACAACTTTTGTGGCTTACCTTTGTATTCTGCCATGATAACACAAAGCTATAAACTTCTGCTGCTCTTAAAAGCACCAGATCCAGTAAAATGTAAGTCAGTTATGGCTATCATATAGAAAGAACACAAAATGAAAGAAAGAAAAAAAAGGCTCTTTCTCTTGTACCTGTAGCTGAGCAGGAGGCAGGTCACCCAATAAAGTGCAATCTGTATCCCAATAAATACTGAAGTCAGCAACATCTAACTGCTTTTTCCGCATCAGTTTCTCTACCTGAAATAGAAAGACTGAATGAAGACAATGACACAATACATCCACGATGTTTGTAGTTCTGCTTACTTGAAAAATAACAGGAAAAACCCAGAGTCAATTTATAAAAATAACCAGATTATTAAAAAGATTTTTTGACTGCATCTTTACTAGTACTCATAAAGTACAGCACCACATCTTAGCTGCCCCACGTTCCTCAACAACACTTACTGGCTCAAACACTACATTCTGCATGGAGACATTTTTGATGCATACGCCAAATGCAAAAGGCTGCAACGGATTGGTGACATCATCTTCAAACCTCAAGTGGACATCCTGAATTTTTAACTGCAAAAGGAAAAATAAGTATATTACTGGAGACAACTGTTTCCATCATTAAGCACACAGCAGTGCTGTGCAGCTCCCTGCCCTCTCCCCCCAATCAATTAGCCCCTTGCACATGTCAGTGCAATTTATTTTGCTATCATTATTTGCCATTTTCAAGACAGATGTGCAACTGCCAATCAAAGACTCAAATCCATTTAATAGACCAGAATCATCACTATGGGCCACACATACAAACTAAGAGCAGCAAAAGATGACCCAAAAAAGTAATTTTACATTGGTAAACCCTTAGAATCATAGAATCATAGAATGGCCTGGGTTGAAAAGGACCACAATGATCAGCTGGTTTCAACGCTCTGCAATGTGCAGGATGGCCAACCAGGAGACCAAGCTGCCCAGAGCCACATCAGCCTGGATGACAGCACACAGTCATAGTAGTTTCTCTGTGTGTCAAGTCCAAGACTGCATTAAGCAGAGACACTCTTGCCTCGAGCTCTTGCAATAGATAAATCCTTCTCAAATGTATCAGGAAAAGCAGTTGGGCTGAGGTATCTTCTTCTAAACTAAACAGCCACTTCTAAACTTCTAAACAGCCACTCTATCTGCACCAAGAAAGGAAAACTCTTTTCATGGAGACCAGTAGACAAACTTTGTCAATTTAGGTTCTTAAATAGAAATAACTAATAATGTGCAGCACCTAAATGCTGAAGTGTCATTAACTACATTAGGACTTCCAAAGAGAAAATCTACAGAGCTCAGCAGCCATATTTTTGAGTCATTTTGCAATGCAGGAGGGACGTGCCAGATTTTTTTGTAACTGCAGAAAAAGAATCATGGAAGACGTTGGGAGCTGGAACAAATATTCAAAATCATTTATCAGCAGAAACTCTGTGATTAATTTCTTTAAAACTTGTCTTTTATGAAGACAACACGTGCCACTCTTGATAAATTAACATTTTGATGGGCTTATAACAAAAAGCATTAAAATGTGAGCAAAACCCATTGGTTTTCATTATCCACCAAGTGTTACCATTCAGGAAGAGCTGCTCTTTTTCTCTTGGTAGGCCGAAGGGCTTTCCCTTCCCAGCAGTCCCTATCAAAACCAGTTTGAAATAGAAATCACAGAGATTCCATCCGAAAAGGGACAGTCCTCTGCCAAACATCCACCTTTCATTCACATCTTTCTTCTCTGAGGACTACACAGTGTGAAATGCAATGGGCACAGGTTGTTTTTAGCAGATTGGCAAAGCTCTCTAAAGCCTTATAAAGGCTTACTTCGATGTTTTCTACGATTCTGGTGACCATCGATGCAGTAACTGAGTACCAGTAAGATTCCCCTTTCTGCTGTCGTTCTTTCTGAAAGAAATGAAACAAGGAAAATAGGAATCAGAATTAACCAGCACTGCAACAGCTGAAAGGAAACAATACACATACGTGTGTTACGCTGGAATTACTGAACAAAGAGAAGAAAAACAGATTCCAGTATCACCAATGCACGCAGGGGGCTGGAAGTGTGAACTGCACTGTTAGCATGTATCAAATCCTGACTTCAGTTTCCTAAGCATCTGTTCTCAGCTGCTTCTTAGGAGACTTAAAACAGCACCCCTTTACCACAGCAGTTTTTTCACTATGAAAAACAAGTGTGACCCACCTTCCATTTTTCTTCAAGTGCTACAAGGAGGGCTTTCTTATGTTCTCTTTCTTGCAACTTCTCCTTTTCCTCATCAAAATCTTCCTTTTTTTCTGGCGCACCAATTAGGTGCAGTTTTGAGACAGATATTACCCATGGATCCACATGTGGGCGATAAAAAGGTATCTGCAGAGTTATTTTGCCAATGAAACCTAGAAATATAAAGCAGAGACACTCTCAGATTCCTGTGTAAAAAATGCTTCTGTAACTCCTAGAAAACTTGAAAGGAAATGAGGTGTAAGAAATAAACAAGCTAAAACAGAACTGGATTAAAATTAGGTTACTTCAGCTGTTCAAGCTTCTGACTCACAGGTAAAAGTCATAACGTATGCAATCCTTCCTGTTATAAATATTTGTCTTGCACGCACCGGCAAAATACACACCTGCTTTTACTTCAAATGGCAGCTCCAGTTCCTTCAAGGCATCCTTCTTTAGTGGTAAGTTTTCCAGTTCAACAGCACCTATTAAAAGCACACCAAAAAATCATGTCTGTTGAATAAACTTATGGTACAAATGCCAGCTTGAAAATTATAGAATAACCAGCATCATGCTTCAAAGGAGAAAAAGAATAGGATTTCATGAGAACAGCCAACCTGCCACATCAACTTGTGCAACAACTGTCACAGATATTCAGCATGCTCAGTAATTTTTTAGTGCCGCGTACTCAAAGCATGTGATGAGGTCATCTAGAAACAACCTCAGGCAAAGGTTTAGAGCTGAACTTTACCACCTAGGAGACAGCTTCTACTGCTTCTAAAGGGAAACTTCAAGTATTTTCTGAAGATTACCACGGCACATAAAGAAAAGTTCTGAAGTGTTACAAAATATTCTCTCCAAAATCAGCAAATAGCAGGAAACAGTAAACTAGATACTACTGTAAAATGATTAACTACCAGCACCAAAACAAAAGAGGTAAAGACTACAGAACACTCCCCACCACAGTCCCTTAAAAGGCAAGTTAACGAACAGCATTAAGGAAAATGATATTCAAACATTACATAAATCAAGTGAGCTATTAAGATAGGCTAAGCATACATGTGAAAATCTTGTATAAATTGGTTTAACAATGTTGACAAGAAACAACAGAGATAGAAATGCAAGAGAATTTACCATTCACTGCAAAGCGCTGGCACAAAACTTTATTAGAGGCATTTATACAAAATGTTAAACGCAATATTAACTGACAGTGTTAACTCTGAGATGGAATAGAAACAAAAACACTTCTCTCCTTAAATCACAGCATAAAACATTACAGAAAACGCAACAGAACTTCACCTTTCAGAAGAGCAACAGAGAGCTGATCTGTGTTCAGGTTATTGACATATTTGCCCAAATAGGTGTTGAGGACCCAGGCTACCAACCCTTCCAACATGACTGTGTCCTAGAAGAGAGCATCTAACATTTTTCTGTCATTTTCTGGTTCTCTGTTCCATAACTGCAGTCTCAATCTGAAAGGAAAATAATAATAATGAAATAAATGAGTGTTTGAAATAAGTCTCACCTTGCCCACAGACATTGCTACCATGAACTCCCTCTGTAGCCAATCTAAAATATTAAAGCATTTTTAAAGGGAGAAACCAACCTTATGCCGCATTATTGAAGTCCCAAATCACAAAGCTTCATATAGAGCTTTAATGATTAGTTTACTTCTATAGGCAATTTAAATTTATCTCTCCATCCTATGTCTAACCAAAGTACCATGTTTAATGGCAATTATCAACCATGTCAATTAGCAACCTTCTTTCCACTTTGATCTGAAGCCATTTTGCACTGCCCATTGTATTTACTTCAAGTTGCAGGTACACTGATTTTGGAAGCCTAGTCTGCAAAAACAGGCATCTCTGTGCCCCCTTCTCTAATAAAATCACATCTGTCAGTTCTCACAATGGGCAGTGTTCCTTCCCTATATAAGGGGGAGGAGACAGGGGAGGTTTAGACTGGATATTAGAAGGAAGTTTTTCCCCCAGAGGGTGGTGAGGCACTGGAACAGGTTGCCCAAGGAGGCTGTGGATGCCCCATCCCTGCAGGCATTCAAGGCCAGGCTGGATGTGGCTCTGGGCAGCCTGGGCTGCTGGTTGGTGACCCCGCAGAACATGGCAGGGGATTGAAACTGGATGAGTGCTGTGCTCCTTTTCAACCCAGGCCATTCTGTGATGATTCCGTGAAGGGCTGATCACACTGATACTGCTTCTTCTACCCCATTCTATATCATGCTCCTTCACAAACTTTCTGGACTCAGCAATTATTCTACTAGAAGGCTGCTACTGTGAGAAGATCAGACACTGTAAAAAGGAGCAAACACCCATGGCACAGAGACCTGGAAACACAGCTCCCATTCTAGCAGAAAAGGAAGAAGGCAATTTGGCATTTGCACCACACCATACCATAAAGTCTTTGACCCTATTCTTGCAAGATTCCTAAGTGACATATGCAAAACAACTCACCCTACCCAAACCTTTTTTGGGGGAAAAGTATATGAGTGGGAAATAACTGGATACAAGCCAGTTAAATAGCTTATTAACAGCTGGAATCACAGAATAGCCTGGGTTGAAAAGGACCACAATGATCATCTAGTTCCAACTGCTAGACCCTGCTGTGTGCAGGGTCGCCAACCAGCAGACCAGGCTGCCCAGAGCGACATCCAGCCTGGCCTTGAATGCCTCCAGGGATGGGGCAGTTACTCGATCTGGTCTTCAAAGCAACAGCATAGATAACAGCAGCAAGGCACAGAAAAAGGATCAGAAAAGCAACACTGACTGTACGTGTCAACATTTCCCTTCATTCTCTTCTGCGATCATTTGTTTCAGCTTGTGGTAAGGAGACCATAGAAAGCTCTAGGCTCTACCGTGTTCTACAGAGAAAAGTTTGATCCAATGAAGGTTTGGGTTGGAAGGGACCTTAAAGCCCATCCAGCCCCAAACCCTGCATTAAGCTGGCTGCCGCCCACCAGCTCAGGCTGCTCAGGACCCATCCATGGCCATGGGCACCTCCAGGAATGGGGCACCCACAGCTCTGGGCAGCAGTGCCTGGCATAACATTAAAGCTACGTCAATACAAAGTCACAACTTCAAGAGCTAAACGTCAAGTTTTAAGATTCAGACTCAGGTTTTGTCTTTTGTTTGTCTGTTTGTTTTAAATCTCTATAATATCTGCGCTTTTTCAAAACCAAGCGTGAGCATTCACAGGACGAGAACAACGAGGCAGGCCGTCACTCGGCGCCGCTCACACGAAGGCGCCCTTTGGGGCCGCTCTCCTCACAGGGCTGTGGGCGCTCCGCTCCAGCCCACACGCGCACAAAAGAGGCGCGGAGCGGCGCCCCCCCCCCCCCACAAACACACACATTTCCTCCCCCTTCGTACAAAGGTACGGATCGTAGGGAAGAGAGAAATAACGAGACCTGTTGGCACAGCGGATTGGGGGAGAGGCGAAGCGAAAGGTCACCTTGCTCACAGGCGGCGGGCAGAGCCGAGGAACCGGGCGGCCTCAGCCGTGTGGGAAAAGCTCGAGGGCAGCCCAGAAGCAAACCCGGAGCCCCTCGCAGCCCCGGGACCGCGGGGCGGAGCACGGAGAGGGGCGTGAGGTGGGGAGGAGCCCCTGAGAGCCGGGCCTGCGCCGCGCAGCTCGGGCTGACGCAGGAAGGAAGCGCCGCCGAGGCCCGGAGCCGCCGTGCCGTGCCGTCCCATGCCGTCCCGCTCAGCACCGCCCCGCCCCGCCCGCCGCCACTCACCTCAGCTCTCGCCCACCGCCACCTCCGCAGCGCTGCGCGGGGCCGAGCGCTCCGCGGCCGAGCGGCGTAAGGGAAGAAGCGGAGCCGGGCGGGAGGGGAGCGCAGAACGATCGATGGGAGCTTCTCCGCCTCTTAGGGGGCGGAACCAGGCTGCTCCGTGCTACGCCGCCCCGGGGGGCGGTCCTGTGGATCCTGTACGCCGAGGGGCAGCGCTGGGGGTGTAGGGTTTGTTGAGGAAATGGGGTTGCTGTGCCCGAGTGTTGTTCCTGCGCTCGCGGCGCAGCGCTGTCCCCCTTGTGTTGCTGCAGGCTGACGTACGAGACCGCAGCCTGGCTGTGCGGGAATCAGCGCTGAACCTACACAGAACTGAAGAGTATTGACTCCTCCATCCGTGCTGCGGGTGTGTAAACTACAGCAGTGCACGATTTACAGTAAACGAGTTGGCTCTTCAAAGCATTAAAGTTCAGTTTGGCCAGGCTGGAGGTTCACAGCACAGAATGGCTTCGGTTGGAGCCCATCCAGCCCCAGTTCCTGCCATGGGCTCAGTGCCCCCACCAGCTCAGGCTGTCCAGAGCCCATCAGTGGCCATCGGCATCTCCTGGAATGGGGCACCCACAGCTCTGGGCAGCACTGCCAAGGCCTCTGAGCACAGAGAATTTCCTCGTAACATCTAACCTAAATCCCCCATCTTTCAGTTTAAAATCATTCCCGCTTGACCTATCATTATTATTAGTTGCTCTCCCTCTTCTTTATAATCACCCCTCAATTACAGCAAGGTCTCCTTGCAGTAGGCCTCCTTGGAGCCTTCTCCAGACTGAACAAGCCCAGCTTCCCCAACTTTTCTCCATAGGAGAGGTGCTCCAGCCTTCTGAGCATCTTCACAGCCCTCCTTTGGACCTGCTACAACAGCTCCACATCCCTCCTGGCCCAGGACACAATTAGCTGCAAGCACACACATGGAATAACAGAATCACAGAACAGCCCAGGTTGGAAGGGACCTCAAGGATCATGAATCTCCAAGCCATCTGTCACATGCAGGGCCACCAACCTCCACATTTCATACCAGCCCAGGCTGCCCAGGGCCCCATCCAACCTGGCCTTGAACACCTCCAGGGATGGACGGGGCATCCACAGCCTCTCTGGGCAGCTGTTCCAGCACCTCACCACTCTCTGTAAAGCACTTCCCCCTGACATCCAACCTCAATCTTCCCTCCCTCAACTTAAAACCATTTCCCCTTGTCCTCCCCTTGTATCTATCCTTTCCAAGAGCTGACTCCCCTCCTGTTTGCAGGCTCCCTTTAGGTACTGAAGGCTGCAATGAGGTCACCCTGCAGCCTTCTTTTCTCCAAGCTGAAGAAGCCCAGGTCCCTCAGCCTGTCTTCATAGGGGAGGTGCTGCAACCCCCTGATCATCTTTGTGGCTCCTCTGGACCCTCCCCAACAGCTCCCTGTCTTTCTTGTACTGGGGGCTCCAGACCTGGACACAGTGCTGTAGATGGGGCCTCACAAGAGTAGAGCAGAGAGGGACAATCACCTCCCTGTCCCTGCTGACCACACCTCTTCTAATGGAGCCCAGGAATCCATCAGAACTCCCAAGTTCTTCTCTGCAGGTCTGCTGTCAGGCAGTTCTTCTCCTAGTCTGTACACAGACGTGGGACTTCCCCAACCCAAGTGCAACACCTTGCACATGGACTTGCTGAGCATCATTAGGTTCTCCTAGGCCCATTTTTCAGGCCTGTCCAGACCTCTTTGGATGGATCCCTTTTATGGTGTCAACTGCAGCAATCAGTTTAGGGTCATCTGAACTGTTGCATCCTATCATCTATGTCACCGATAAAGATAACAAAGACCACCAGTCCCCTGAGGGACCCCTGAGGGACCCCACTCATCACTGGCTTCCACCTGCACCGAGAGACATTGACCACAACCCTCTGGCTGCAACCATCCAACTGATTTCTTATCCACAGAATAGTCCACCCTTTAAATCCTTACTTCTCCAAGTTGGAGATAAGTATGTGGTGTGGGACCATGTCACAAGCCTTGCATAAGTCTAGACAACATCAGTTGCCCTTCCTTTGTCCACTGAAGCCATCACTCCAAGAGTAATGGTTGCTTATAGTGTCCTTGTTAACAGGGCCTGGCGGTAGGCAATAGGAGATGAGGTGGCCATGGATCAATGCTCTTTTAATTACGTACTATGAAATACAATTTTGACTTTAAAAGCAATGGTTTAGCCTATAGAATGAAACAAGCCCTTCTAAAAAGTAGAATTTTGGTTCAGTAGGGAGGTAGAAAACAAAGGTTTAAGTATAAAAACACACTATTTATCTTTTTCTTAACAAATACAAACACATTTTTCATACTTCAGCATAAGAATTGAATTCCCCTTCTCTCTGCTCCACACTCTGAAAACCCAGAAATTTAACTTCTATAACATAATCTTAAACTTCTTCAAAACTCTGACACTGCTCTTCCAATGTGCTCCCAGCACTGGGAGCTGTTGGGTAAGACATTAAAAAACTCAGTACAACAGAAAAGGGCATTATACAAAATCAAATGACCTTCAAGTTTAACATGAAGTTATAAAATAAAATTCATAGTAGGATGAAAGACCTATTTGCCAGTTCTCTGTTCTAGAAGTACGAATAAACCTCTTAGGTTATACGCAAGTTTAAAGTATGTGTTTTAAAAGCCTGATTCTCATCTGCATTCGCAGAGTAGATGCTGTGCTACTGATTTTCTATAAGAAGTGGGTGGATGGATCTCAGCACTGAGCAACAAATGAACGATGGAACAGGATTTTCTGGTTCTGAGGTCTGGGTCACTTCCAGTTTTTATAGATTACTCTACGCAACCTTCAAGAGAGAGTTCATTACCTGAGATCGGTAAGCATTAAAAAATAGTAACTAATTCAAAACTCATCTTTTACTCTCAAAGCTGACAAAGAAGAGATTGAAAACCTCAAAAAAGTAAATTCTTCTGAGATTTCAAATCTGTAGAAATGCTACACTAAACACGTTTGGTTGTGAACATAAGGGCTGATCTGATTATCAGTCAAACAGTATAAAATCTGTCATTTCCTTGAAACAGTTTTTATCCCCGTATCTTGAACACCCAGAGGAGAATTCTGTGTCCAGAAGTTAATCCTGAAGTAAATTGTCTTTGGCTTCCACCAATATCTGAATTTCAGTTTCTTTTTTCAAGGGGTTTTCTTCTTTTGAAAGGGGAGCTTCTCCCCCTGTTGGAGAACATTGAGCACTTCCATAATCCATGCCAGCTGGACCAGTCTGTTCTGGAACCTGGGAGCCATAATCTGGATTACATATTTTAACAACACGAGTCACACTCACCTGCCTTCCTCCATTACCTGAGAGTTCTGTCAAATAAGAAAGAAACACACAGATCAAGCAAGGAAGAAAGCAGCCTGGAACAATATGTTGGATTCTTTATCAAGTTCTTTGGCTTAAAAGCTCAATTACATACTCTACATCTTCTTCCTTTGCTTGATTTAGGCAAACTGGTGGAAGTGATTCTGCAACTTTTTCAGTTTTTGGAGAGTCCCTCAAATCCCAAAGTCATCCCTGATATAAAAAAGCTGTAAAAATGAATACAGAGCTCTGGATCCCAGCCGAGTCTCTGCTCGTGGTGAATGCTTCAGACAGCGTTCATTTCTTACTGCTCTCTTTGTCTCCTTGTCCCACTCCCATTACTCTGATCCCCAAAGTGTGCAGATAATTTTCTCCTCTGAGCATGCTCTCTTCACTATTCTAGGCCAACAATTTAAAACAACCTTTTTCCAAAAGTAACTGGGCACTCTGATGAACGTGGATCTGATGCTCTACCCTCTCACTTAAACTCCTATTAAGATTTGTATTTGACAACCGTCAAGAGGTTCTGGAATGTTCAGATATGCATTCGTTGACACTCTTACCTGTACTTGCAGAGCTGTGCCTGGCTCCACAGCGAAGCTTACACCCTTCTGCAGCTGCATAATGCTGTTGGAAACTTTCTTTCTTATCCCTGTCTTTGTTATTTATTACACTGACTCTTGCAGATCCAGCTGGATTATCCAGGGAGCTGCTGCTTGGGCCAGGAGTTTCCAAGAGATGCTGCTCCTCCTGTTCAGAACTGCTGGAGCTTTGCAATTCCGCATTTCTTACTTTTTTTTGTCACACTGCTTCTCTGTAGAGGAAAACGGCTGAAGCAGAACAATGCAAACTATTAATCTTTTTTAAAAGTGTTAACAAAAAGTGGTCAATACTTATCTAAAGAAACCACTGATAATAGTCATCACTATGCAAATGTACACCAAGTAAAATTCATACTAGCTCATTGGCCATTCAATGAGCTCAATGGACAGGTTATGCGAGTTACACCTTCTACTCTAGCTTGAGGTCCAGGCCACTCCTTCCTCACTGTCCTGCTGTGCAGTTTTCTTATGCTCTCAGTTACATAAAACTGCATGATTTCTGAAGGAAAGGAGTGAGTGACACTCATCAAATCCACTGCTTCAGTTGGTTGTGAGTATGCAAGGGCTGCAATTGAGGAAAGATGGTTCATTAGCAGCAAAATTTGTTGCAGTTACAACAGCTGCTTTTTTAGCTAATGGAGCCTCTGCTCCCAGAATAAACATCGACTGTATGTTTAGTGCATAGTGTTGAAAGTTGTACTCTATTAACTTTACAAGCTGCCATAAATTTCAGTATTAAGAAGACCCTCTGTATAAATTCCTATTATTTCTAGTTTTGTGTAATTGAGAACAGCTCTCACTCATGAACGACTATGGCTGCAGTCGTTTAATCGTAACTATCAGCACTTGATAATGTGTAATATTTACATTACGTGTAAAATATGTAACAAACAAGTTCCAGTAGGAGCACAACGGTTTCACAGTTGTCCAACTCCTCTGGTACACCACATGTTTAAAATCTGAGCAACATGAGAGCTCTGAGCGGGACATCTGCCTTAGTGTATCGCTGTCCTGAGCCCAATTTCATTCCGTGATTTAATAAAGACACTTGAAATGCACACGATGTTCCTGGCATATTTACTTAATTATAAATTTCAGTTGGTGCATGCTTATGTCATCAATGAATCTACATGACTCACAAGTTTCAAAGAGAGCCAGTGCCTGCTAGGATACATAAATCGGTCACCTGCTGGGCTCAAATTAGCAGGAAATGAGGTGACAGTACTTCCAGAGCTGTTTGGTTTTGTTTCATGAATCTTACCTCTTTTTTTGGAGAATAAACAATACCCCATAACAGCAATTATCAGGCCCAATAACAACGACCCTGTCACTGATCCTGAAAATAAAACTGAAGCAGGTAAGTTATATAGCAGGTCAGTCTGACAATGGACTGCATGAGAAGCAATAGCTTTCTGTCCATGGCTATAACAGCTAAATTTGAAAGTGCCAGGGAGGTCTGATGGTCACATTTAATATCTCTGTTGTTACATACCAAAGTCTTGTTTTCAGACTCCACTGGTTCTTAAAACTGAATTTTCCTGTTCTGAAATGTGAAGACAGACTTTTCACCACGGCAATAAAAAGTATCTCATTAAGCTAGGAGCAGTTCATTAAATACAAATTCAGGCAGTCCATAATGCTCTTAAACACAGCTGCCTTTTGGACAGACTATGAACAGCAGAGAATACGTCCACACTTGTGAACGCTATAAAGATTGGGCTGCTGTTAGTCAGGCTTGGCCAAACATCTAACATATAAACCTTTTCTTCCAGCTTTTATAGCACTAACTCTCAGGAAGTGCATTGTATCATCTAATTCCGGGCTTCTTAGAAACACATAAAGAATTACAGTGACTGTGGAATGCGGCAAGGCAGGACAGATGTGACATTATGCAACCCAACACAAGCAGTGTCACTGAATTAACTCAGCTCTTCTGTCTGGGTGCAGGTAATTGGTTTTGGAAAGAAACTGTCAACTAAAGATAATCTTGCTTCCAAGCCAGACAGAAGTGACTTTAAACGAGTTAACAACTTACCAGTGATGTAGGACATGTCAGGCACGGAGTTGAGAATGACAGGCTGTGTTACTACTTCACCATTGCTGGAAGTTGAGCTTTAGCTTGGGGGGAAGAGGTTTATAACAGTGTGAGGCAGAAATGTGGCAACTGAGTCATGGCAAACAGCAACATTCACGCCGTTTCCTGCAACAGCCACTGGTTTACAACTGCAAGAAACAAAAAGAGAAGTTAGGAAAGAAAGCAACCCTGTCTTCAGTTAAAGATTGCTATTAAACAGAATCTGGCTTACACTGTATGTAGTATGCAGCTGGTATCATAAGATTCCTCATCTGAATCTTACCGGGGACAGGGCTTACATTCTGTGTCTGTGTTTCTGTTCCTTAAAAGAAATAGAAAACTCCAGTTAGTCATCTAGTGAGAAATAAGAATGAATAATCTAAGTCTGCGGTGCAGATCCTGAAATTGATACAGAGGCAGTACACAACATACAGTCTGTCATGGGTGAGGTTAATCTGAAACACCCCACCCAAACACAGATCAGAAGATTCATCGGGTGCTATTTTGGTGCTCTTGGTAGCCAGCCATTTTCAGACTGTTAAAACCTACCAAAATGTTAAAAAGGGGGCATTAGAGACAACAGTGGAGCTTTTTCCCACTAGTCCCTGGTAGGCTGATCACCTACTGAACTCTGTTGGAGCTCTGTATTATTATCCTTAATTATATCCAACGTTCTACATCTTTGGATATTATTTATCATCTTGAGACAGCTGTGCTTATCAGAGTGGTGAATTTCAACATCTAATACACAGAGACTCATTCTACAGGGCAGCACAGAGTCACCATCGCCTAATTAAACCAAAATTCAGCTGGAAGCTCTGCTTGTGTTGGGGAGCTTTCTGGTATGTCAACAAAAGGCACCCATATTCTGTTCCCTTGGACATTCCCCTTGGTAATACTGTTGTGCCATGTACTGCCTACTTGCTGTGACAACACTTCCATTCAAATGAACACGTAGCTGTAGGGAATTAAATGAATATTCCTGTAATTTACTCAGTTGGAAGCAGATTTGGAAACAACTGTAGGAATTAAGACACCATTCCTATAATTCATCAAATTGGAGGCAGATTTAGAAACATTTACGACTATGAAGGCAACAAATAACCATCTTCAAACCATACAACCATTGTGTGTGTGAGTTCTGAGAGCTGAGAATTAAATTACCTCTTCTGGAGACTCGGTAACCTTTCCCCCATTTTTTATGCACTTTACATCTTTGAAATGCAGTACTTGCTGGGTGGGCAGCTGCAGGTCCTGTCCTGTGATAGCGTGCACGTGTGACGCTCTACAAATCCTGTTTTGAAAACAAGAATAAAACAAGATTACATTTGCAACACTTCAAATTGTGGTCTGCAATGTTTTGGGTGAATATGAGGCGTGCTCACACACCACAAACTAAAGACAATTTTGCAGTTTCTGGCTAGAATATCATCTTAAAGCAAATACACTACGGGCCCCAACATCTACATTTTTAGAAGAGTTTTGTCTGTCTAGAGAGGTGAAATTTGCATCCATACCAGTCACACTTGAAACTCTCTGTCTGCAGCTGCATCACAGCGTATCATAACCATACATACACCTCCAAGGCCGTGCTCTTAATTTTTTTCCAAAATTTAACAAGCAGCAAAAGCATTAAGAACAGGACTATACAGGTGACAGACAAACACTCTACGAGTTTTCCCAGTCACATTTCATAGAATCATAGAACGAAAGGGTTGGAAAGGACCTGCAAGATCACTTAGTCCAACCGTCCTCCTTTAAACCAAGCCATCTCTTTGGGCAGGCTGTAAAAGGCAAACACCTCCTTCACAATGCACAGGTACCTTTCCTGCAGGGTGGAGAGCAAGCAAAGCACTGAGGAGACAGATTCTGGATGGCTGTATGGCTGTCAGGTAAACAAGGGATGCACTTTGTGTCCATGCTGCCACCGCAGCTCTCTGCCTTACGTTGACCTGTAAGAAACAAAACAACCAAAGCAATGAGTTTCTGCAGCTCCTAGCACTCCAAGCAATACCAGGATCTGCTCAATTTCAGCTTCTCCAGGATCACAGTGCGGTGAACAGACAGGTTTTAGCAAGTGGTTTTTGGTGAGAGGCAAACCAATGCTTCTCACCAGAAACAGAGTTGAGTGCAGTAGTTACAATCAGTATGAGCTCTTAAGTATTCTTTTTAAAGAATGAAAAACAGTCAGGCGCCATTTCCCCCTTGTACGAAAAAAAAGAAGAAGATAACAGCCAGTGTCTCATATCCTGCACAGAAATAGCCTGAAGAGTCATCAGGAAGAGGCATCGTTAAGAAAGTCTTTGGAACTTCTTGGAAAATCTCCATTCTTCAAAACAAGTGGCCCTGGAGGTGAGCCAGGGAAATTGCTTCCCAAGTTTGTTTTTCCATGTACTTACTTGCAGCCTCCTCCTCCATCCTGCTAATGACATCCTGCTAATGACTTTAGGCTAAAAATTTTGATGCATTATTATTAAAAAACAATAATAATTCAAATTCATAGCAACAAAAATAAAGATCTTTGGCCCTCCTACAAGACATTGCCCAGAGTCAAAACAATAAAATTAATCTTAGAATCACAGAATCCTAGAATGGTTGGGTTGGAAGGGACCTCAAAGACCATTCAGTCTCAATCCCTGCCATGGGAGGCTGCCCCCCACCAGCTCAGGCTGTCCAGGGCCCATCTGTGGCCTTGGGCACCTCCAGGGATGGGGCACCCACAGCTCTGGGCAGCAGTGCCAGCTCCTCACTGCCCTCTGAGTAAAAGATTTCTTCCTAAAATCCAACCTAAATCTCCCCTCTTTTAGTTTAAATTAAGGGGAGGAGGTATTCTTACAGACTTAACAAACTACAACAGAAAAAAGTTTCAATTACAAATTACCATCTTTCCCTTACTGTGTTTTTCACGAGTGATGCTTGACAGATCCCTCAGGATGTTTTCAGTTAATTCAAACAACTGTGGCTGTTTCAGCACATACTGATCTCCTGCTTAAACTTCCGGATCTCTCTGACAGGAACTCAACGCTTATGGAGACAAATTCTATTTGCTCAGCATGTTGTGAGACAAATACACAGGGCTTTTTTTGCTGCCTTTAACACAACCATACAATGCCAGCTTTTTGCAAAAGCTCTGTTAAAGTATCCACAGGGCATTACCTGTACCATAAAATAAATAAATAAACAACCACTCTCCACAAACTCCAATCTGCAATCAACTTTTGCTAACAAAGGAACATTAATAATGGTCAGTGCAGTGTCAGACATAGCCTCAGAGCAGGCAGTTTTCGTAGTCTTGTACCTGGTCTCTCTCTGATAGACATCTGCAGCGTCTGATTTATCTAAAAGACAACAAAACTCCCTTAATGAGCAATCAGAGATTAACCTGCCCAGTGGAAAGCCCCTTGTGTAAGTGACATGTCAAAGTACAGAAATCAAGCTCTACCTCACGCTCTGTTTTGCAATTTATCTGTTGTTCGTGGGCTTTGTTTTCATGTGGGTCTCAGGCTGGAGGGGCTCTGAGCACTGATGGAGCTGTGGGTGCCCCTGTTCATTGCAGGCAGTTGGACCAAGCAGCCTTTTAAGGGTCCCTTCCAAGCCAAGCCATTCTGCAATTCTACGTTGTTTAGTTTTTGTAATTTCACTACTGTTCCATTTCTTTTTTTTTTTAACAGTTCAGTTAAAAATGCTTCAATCAAAATACCATCAAAAGCTGTGGTTACAAGTACACAATCCTCCTGATAAGCCCCAGCCAAGTTAAACTTGCAGGAGAATGCCAATTCTGACTAACAGTGTGTCCCGTTGGAAAATATTTTTTAAGCATTTTATTGTCTTCCTGATGAGAGCGAATAATAACAGCAAAAACTGGATGCTTTTCAGGTGTGTCAGTAACCAAAATGTGGTATGGTCATCTGAGCACTGGCTGAATTTGGCTGTGTAAAAGAATAATTTAAATTAGAACCTACCTGGAGGGCACTTGCTGCAACATTTCTCAAGTCTTTCTTCATAGAATTCAGTGCTGGGGTCTCTGCATTGTGCAGACTGTGGTGCATAAGGCAGTGAATAATTCCAGGAGAAATTAAAGGAAAATCATTAGTCACCAATCCATCCTGGCCCTTCAGTGTAGTCAAAGAGACTCTTAAAGGTCAGGGAAGGATTGACCTTTTTCTCATGACTCAGCATGAGAAAATACCAGAGGAAAACTTCAATTCTTACCTTTGTGATTGCGGGGAGCTGCATTTTCTACAAAACAGCTCAGTGAAAAGTCAGTAGAATCCCTAAGGTTGGAAAAGAGCTCTAAGATCACGCAGTCCAACCCCAACCCATCCCACCATGCCCACTGGGCAGTCCCTCAGAGCCACAACTGTGTTGAGCACCTGCAGGGATGGTGACCCCACCACCAATCAACGCTGCTCGATGACTTCAATGAACAAATGTGAAAATACCCAAGGGCCTCCTCTGCAAAAGGAAATAGGCACTCAATGAGCGAGAGAAAAGAAGCAAATGTTAGGTGGCAGAAGTGTAGGAGTTTCCTGCTAGAGCAGAGAGGAGCTGCTCAAGGCATACACAACTGGCTGAGGAGATTGTTCCATGTATAACCTACACGCCTAGAGAAGTACTTAAAATATATGATGAAAAAGAGAAATCAAAACAGGAACAAGCCCTTTGAAGGCCAGTAATGAAAATATCCTTCCTTCTTACTGAAAAACATTGATTATCTATTGTGTTTTCACATTAGAAGACTTAACACTTGGCACTCTCAACAATTGCTCAATGGGAACCCAACATTTTTTTTATGCAGCATCTTGAAATGCAGCTTCCAGCGAAGAAAACTGAGTTAATAAAGGGGCTTTGGCACAAGGATTGAAGACTTTGAAGCAGAACCATGAGGTTGGCTTCAACATTACCAATGAGATAACCAAAAAACTTAGGCTTTTCAATACCTTCTAGGTTTGCTGATGACTGTTAATGCTGAAGTTGGTAACAGGCAATGAGTTATAGAGGTACAACACTATTTGCAAATGTGAGCTGATAATGTACTCTGCTGAAGGGCAGGAAACGGGCTCTGCTATCAAAACTATTTCATGTTCTTTCGCTTATTAAAGAAAGATCAAAGTTGCATTTTTGCTGTCGCTATGATACACTTCATTAATGCACATACTGAAGAGCCTTTTTAAAGAGGAAAATTTCACTGAAAACACATACAAAAAAAAAAAAAAAAAAGAGAGAGAGAAGGAAATGCATCAAACCACATCACAGGTTATCCTGCTGGTAAGGCTTCCCAGCAAAATAATGTTGTTATCACATCCTCTGTGTTCTCTGCTGCAATTACTGTCCGGAGTGTTAGAGGCACAAGAAAAACTGCTGCTCAATGGGTCACATCTGCTCCTCTTAACTTGTGCTTGAAAGGATATTTCTGCTGACTGATAACAACTCTAAAGTTCATCTGCTGAGCTGTGGCTCTCAGTGGTGTGCAGTTCACAATTTCTTGCCAAATTACGTTAAAGACCATTATGGGAAAACCAAAAGGACTCAGTGATTCACAATCATCGAATCATTAAGGTTGGAAAAGACCTCCAACACCATCCAAGTCCAACCACCCTCAGTATTGCTCACTAAGCCATGTCCCTTTAGTGCCACAATCTCCACAGTTCTTGACCCCTTCCACCTCCCTAGGCAGCCCATGCCAGTACCTGACCACTCTTCTGGAGAAGCAGCTCTTCCTAATATCCAACCCACTGCTGGGTGATGGGATTTGGAAGACTTCATTTAATTTGAGAGGTGCAATTGGAAGGTGAAACACTTCATCCCTCTAGTAGCAGAGGCACAAACGTTAGTAAGCATCTCCACTGCAATGCCAATCAGTCATATTAGGCAACACATCTTGGTGCTGGGATATCAGCACTAGAAAGATGAGAGATAGCCCAAAGTATCAAGGGGTTACTTCTGGGCTTGCCCTTGACTGCACAACTCACTGAAGAGACTTTTGCAATGCCTGTGTATTAGGCAGTAACTGAGAAGTTACATCCAAAAAACCATCCAAATTACTCAAGATCCTCTCTCCAGAGCTGCTGCATTGTTTGCATCACTTTCCCATCTGCTCTACAGACTTCCACGAGACAAGATTTGTCACTGAGAAGAGAGGACTAAAAGCAGCCGCCGTCCACCTAAGAGGTCAGTGCTGACTCTTCTGAATATGCCTACACAATTGCTTCCAAGATTCCCTCTATCTTACCCACAGGGAGATAAATTAGCAGAGTACATCACTGCCTTGTGACTTTCAGGTTAGCACCTGCAGTGGAACAGCACAAGTGAAAGCCTACATATGGAGGTCAACCGCAACCGAGAGCCCAATATCTGTGCCAGAGCTGAGCCTGAGTCACAATGGGAATTCAGACTTCTTCAGAACTAAAGGAGATGAGAACATGGCTCTACACACAGGTGAGGAAGGACAAGATCAGAAATCATGGCATATGACAATGAAAAGCATTCCCTAAGTGCTGAGTGCTAATTAGAGCAGAAGTTATTTCTGTTACCTCTTGCCTTACAGCTTGTATCCATGGACTTCATCTGTAATTATATTTGAGAACTTCAATACTAGAAATAAAACAAGCTTATGATATATATATTTATATATTCAGCCATTTGTATAACTTTCCCTTCCACTCAACGCAGTCATCCAAAACAAAGAGATTGATCCATGTTTTTTAAACCTAACTCACATTTCTACACCTTTTCTCCTTCAGTCTTCAAACTGATGCTGTCAAACAAAGTAGCTTGAACAGGAACTGCATCTGACATTCTTAACGCATGTGAAACCACAATGAAGTCACCAAAGACTGATGTAAACATCTGTTGCTATGGAAAAGTCTCAGAGTACAGAGATACCACTTGCTGAGCCACCAAATGTGCTAAAGACAGGAAAAAAAATAAAAAACCCACAAAATTCTACTGAAAATATGTATACTGGTCACTTAGAGAAAGAATTCAATGGTAGGTCGTCTTAAAAAACTGCAGTTCTCACCCAGATCAGCAGGAGTTGTACCAGGACATCAGGCTTTACTAGTAAGACTCAGAGCATCTTTTAAAGTTGTTTTTCTTCACGTATCACTGCAAGGTTGGGTTAAGATTAAGATCCATGATTGGAATTGTTCTCCCATTCTATGGGAAGGTACACACAACAGAAAGCTTCGGGTCCTTCTCCCTCCATATAAATTAGAGGGGGGAAACAAGAAAAAGCGTGTCACTCAGGAGCTATTGCTCTGCCAGCTTTTCTCCTTGAAAGATAAAAATCTGCTCTCTTTAGTTGAGTAAAAACTGATGCACAGTGGCCATTTGCAGCATTTGGTTTGCCAGGAGCCTGAAGGCCATGCAAAAAGTGACACGGAAGCTTTCCTCTGTGCTCTTTACCATGAGAGCATCATGCTTAGGGTGAGAGAAGAGTTAGCTCCTTTTGAATGCAAGCCCTCTGTTGAGGGAGGCAGCAAGAAGCATGGCAAACCTCCATGCTCACTCTCTGGTGAGAAAGTCTACCACGGTTCCAATATTCCCACACCCATCCTACCCTACTGTGTCCAAGGTATTTGGAATTATGGGATCACTTGTGTTGGAACGGACCCTTCAAGGCTATGAGGTCCAACTAACTGGAAGGAACAGTGACACCCACAGCTCCATCAGTGCTCAGAGCCCCATGCAGCCACTTAGTGAACCAATAGTGCCACCATACAACCCAGGGCTGAACTCAGCCTTTGCCTTACCTATAGGCTCAACTACTGTGATGAAAGAAACATGGAAATGACACCCGTGACACAAAAAGACCCAATGAACTGAGACAGACTCTGAGCAACAGGACAAGGAGAAACGGCATCCAACTAAAAGAAGAGAGATTGAGATTGAATATAAGGAAGATTTTTTTCAGTGAGGGCAGTGAGGCACTGCACAGAGTGCCCAGAGAGGAGGTGCAGGCACCCAAGGTCAGGGGATGGGGCTGTGAGCACTGATGGAGCTGTGGGTGTCCCTGCTCAGTGCAGGGTTGGACCTGATGGCCTTTAGGGTCCCTTCCAGCTCCAACCATTCTGTGGTTTTGGGGTCTCTAAAGTCTTTTCCACGTTTACCTTATGCACTTTAAAATCAGATGGAAAAAGGTTAGTGATGTATCAGCATAGCATAAACCCAATCAAAGACCCCACTGAGCTCTTTGGTCTAAATAACTGAAGGACTCCTTTAACCACAGAATTCAGTAAAATCATGGAACAGCCACAGCTGCATCACATCAGCTCTTACAAGTACAACCAAGGGCTCTGCTATGTACATAGCGATGGTGCGAGGGATGTAGCAGAGCACGACGAGCTTTTTTCAAGCCCCTTTGTCGAGGCTTTGGGAAGCTAGAAAACACCAACTGCAAAGCCAAAGGGAGCGGGGCGAGCTTGGACCATGATTGGACCGTGCTTGGAAGCGCTGCCCGAGGCTCCCGAAGCGCTCCGAGCTCCGCCCGCCGCCCCCCGGCTGCCCCCCGCACTCACCCTGCCGCCTGCGGCGCGGAGCAGCGCGGCCAGGAGCGCCCAGCAAGGCTCCATCACGGTGAGGGCTGGGCGGAGCTGAGGCTCTGTGACAGAACCCGGAGCCGCTCCGCTGCCGGCAGGGCTGAAACGAGGGGTTGCCCGCCAGCGAGAGACCGCGGGGGTTGGAGCCGACGGAGGGATGTTAAAAGCTGCGTGGCTTCCAAGATGCTCCGAGGAGCTGCAATGGAGCTGTTGGAGAAGAGACAGGACATCGCAGACACAAGAAGTGCGGCTGTAGGGTAAAAATCCAGGGCGTGTTTAATTCATATCACACCGAGATTGAAGTTACGGAGGTTGCAAGGCTGATTGTTCATCCAGAAAATTGTTATAAGGAAAAAACCCAAAGGTTCGTTTATGCCCAGCCCTGAAATACAGCCTGATTGCTGAGCATCCCTCAGCAGCGACAGTCAGGTGAGCGCGGTCATTCCGAGGCTGTGGATGAACAAATTGCTGTCCTTTAACACGAAACTGTCATTGCTGTGTTGTTCTAGAAGGAATGATACGTGCTGGGCAGAATGAACACTTGCTGGAAGCGAGGGAATGGTCTCCAGTCTTTAACGGGAAGTTTTCGGTTCCTCCTCCCATTGCTGTTTTAGTATGCACAACCTCTGCCCCCAAAACACATGAATTCCATTTCCTCCTCCCCTCCCATTGCTCCCATTGATGTGGCAGCACTGACGGACACAGGAAATTGCCATCTGAGCATTCCTGAACGCAACAAACCCAGGACAAACAGAAGGACATACAGCTCACTCACTGCCTCTCCTGCAGGACAGACTACATGGAGTGACAGCGGGTGTTTCTAGGAATTATATTATGTTCTGGACTAGCAGAGAAGACCAGAATTCAAGTAAATACAGGAACTAAGAGCACTTGGAATTAGAACCAGGTCTCAAACGTACCATGTACAGGTAGATCATCCATTGCTGGATGTCAACGACGAGGTCCAATAATGCTGAGATTCTCCCACTTCATTTCTGGGGCTGTGGGCCCAAGAAAGCATCAATTTCTTGTGATTTATTTCTTCAGTCACAAAATCTGCATAACATACATTCTCTTATATGCTGAGGTTGAATGGATGAAGGACATCCAGTGTAATTCATGAAGATTTTCATAAAGCCAAAGAGGCTCCATACCTAAAGGTCATTAATAAAACTAAGTCATCCTAGAGTCAGCTTAGGAAAGGCCAGTTTAAGGATTTCCCAAAAGATTACGGGACAGGAAAGTCGGAGCTGTTCAGAAAGCAGGAAGGAAAGAGCACGGCACAACAGTCATCTTTCAGGATAGAGAACAGGTGGCAGTGGGGTCATAGGAATCAGTGCTGGGGTCAGTTTTAGGCAGAAGCTTAGAAAAATCATAGGATGATTTAACTTAGAAAATCATAGAATGACACAGCTTAGAAGGGACCTTAAAGATCACAGAGTTTCAGATCCCAACACCAACTCAGGCTGCTCAGGGCCCCATCCATGACCCTGGGCACCTCCAGGGATGGGGCATCTGTGGGCTGCAATGCCAGAGCCTCACTGCCCTCTGAGTAAAGAATTTCATCCTAATATCCAACCTGAATCTCCTCTCTCTTTTGACTTTGAACCATTCCCCCTTATCCTATCCTTCCCTGTCTTGGATGGTCTTCTGAAGTCACCTGTGCAAGGAAAACAACTCTGGGCAGCCTGGTCTGGTGGTTGGTAACCCTGCCCACGGCAGGGGATTTGAAACTAGATGATCTTTGAGGTCCTTTTCAACCCAATTCTATGATTCTATGAACAACAACATATATGTATCTCCTCTTCTTAAATGTATGGTTCAGGTCTCCACATCTCCACCAGTCCATAGTGAGGTGAGAGAAGATAAGGATGAGGCCAACTAAAATGACCAAGGCAATGAAGTGACTTAGATAAGAAATATAAAGTGATAGGAATGGGGAGGATGAGGCAAGAGGCAAGAATCATTGAGGCAACTCAGCGTTGCATTACGTTCTGTAACACAGGAACTAGTGACACTGCAGTCAGTCAGAAGTCAGCTTAAAAGCAGTATCTAAGTACTCCTTTACACAGTGAGAGGTAACTGTCAGTAATCTGCTGTCATGAGGTGGTTGTGGAGGAACATTATACCAGGAAACTCAAAAGAGATTTAAAACACCAAGCAATGGCAACAAGAACACTAAAGGCTGAGTCAAACTTCAATGTTCTCGGTCCAGTTCCAGCTGATGCTGCAGAATTAGGAGGCATGACAAGAGCAGATAGCACTTACGTGCTTTCCCTAAATAGCACAGAGATAAAATATTAGGCAACTTGCACGGTGAGCCTGGCCTGAGGAGGTGATTTTGTGCTTCTCTATTCCTTTTGTTGGCTCTCAGACAAGACACTGAAGTTGCACTGCTGTTATCACTGTCCAGGATAAAACTACAAAGAAATTCTTTCTGTGGTTCCTTTTTTTCTGACCCTTAAGGCACACTTTGTCACCCTGTTCATTTTCCGTGCTCCTGACTGCACAAAAGCAGTCAGCACCACAGCATTTACAGTTATCAAACATGCAGCATTAAAAGACCTGAAACTGCGTAACACGGGGCAGCTGACCACAAAACCAAACAGAATTATTTCTGAGGAACAGACATGCAAATCAGTGTCACTGTGATGAACACGAACAATTCTTCTAAAACAAACAGATATTAACAACTCAAGGAAATCATTGCTGTGCCTATTATTTTGTTTTTTTGTAGAAACCCAGTTCTTCTTTTCCCCTTTGCAGTCATTGCCCTTCACCCATAGTTCATTCAACATCCAAACGTTCAGCCAGTCTGACTTCAATCAGAAGAGGATGTTTTCTGCACTTAGGAATGATTTCATAATCACAGAATGGCTTGGGAAGGGACCTCAAGAATTGAAGAAACGTGAATCAGGCTTAAAAACAAATAGAAGGATTGGTCTGAAGTACAATGGAGAACAAATGTGAAACATGGCTGGGTCTCAAGGGTAACTCAGAATTCCATCCAGAGTTTTCAGAGCTAAAAGGAATAACCATTTTAATTCCATTCCTTCATGCAGAGAAAGCAAACTGTGAAACTGGAGTTTGCATCCACACGTCCTCTGAATTCTGTAACTTTGATTCCAGTTTGTTTCCAGCGTGGTACTGGGGAGAGCAAGGAAAAGAGGAAATATTTGATGTCAACCAGTGGTTTGGATGATCCTCTTGTTGGTTGGATGAAATAAGTTGAATGTTTTTGGCGCTTTAGTTTTCAGGTTGTGTAAGAAACTCTGGGTTCACCTCCCTCAGTGTAGGTTCAGGCTTAGTGTCACACTGGATGTTTTCGTAGTTTCACACACCTTCTCAGCTGGCCATCACTTTTCAGTGGCTGTGGTGGGGTGATGGAATTCCTTTCCTTCCTCTTCCACAGGAATCATGACATCGTTCCCTGGAAAGACCTCTGTCTCCTGCTCTGGATAGTGCACTGGCAGCTCCTCTTCTATCTTTTCCTGGATATCAACATCACTTTCACATCCCCTAGCAGTACAGTTTTTGATACCAGGCGTTTTTGAAGACCCCACAATAACAGTATCGGCGTTCATGATGAATATTTTTCCTGAGAAAGGAAAAAAAAGAGAAGTAATGCTGAGCACGGGCAACAGTACTGCTGCTCTTGGAGATGGCTCTTTGTCGTGCAAAACTTTGACTTGGTATTCAGTTTTTATTTTCTCCTTTTTTTAGTCAGACACATGCAGATCAAACCTCTCACAGGGACAGTTGAAAAGCTATTTCCCAACAACTAACCAAAGGGTGTTGCTCTTTTGGCAGCTTGGAATGAGAACTACCGAGAGCTTCCACCTTCCTTCTTATCATCAAGCACAGCCACAGCCCACGGCAAGCTTATCTACAACCTAAGTACCTTCCACAGGCCCCATGAGTGCCTTCTGGGATCCTGGTTAACCTCTTCTGCAGAAGACAGGCCTCCTTCCTCCCCTGCTTTGCACTGTCATGAAGTAAGTACCTAATTCAGAAAACTAACACAGTGGTTTAAATCTAAGTTAGAGAAAGAGCTGCCCTGGGTGGCAACCAGCCCACAGCAGGGGTTGGGGCTGGGTGGGCATTAAGGTCTCTTCCAATCTATGCCATTGTAACATGGCTACGTTCCAGTATTTTACAGGCTAGCAAACAAGTTTTGGCTTTGCATGCCCACGTTTCTTTGTGATTTGAGCTCATTCTGACAAGAAAAGCATCTTCATAAGCAACACAGAGAGGACTGGAACAGGAGCAGGGAATGGTAGTGAGTTCTGCTGTTCATTTCTTTCGACTGTCCCTCTACAGCTTTCTCCCACCCCACACAGGGAGTAGGCATTTTGCAAAAGCCTGTTCTTTGAGTTAGTTAGGGTAACAGAAATCCTTGTTGGTCTGCAGCAGTGAAAACAGAAGATGCGTTTTCTGCTTCTGCTTTTCCTTGTTTTTTTCTGTGCTTTGTCTTTTGCCTCCCAGAAAAGCAGGACTGGTTTCCAGCAGCCTTAAGAAAACAGTTCTGGATCAGTTTAGCTGTTTTTAAGTCTTTGGATTTGACTGATGCAGAAAAATAATAACAATAATAACAATACAAACCAACTTGATTGCAGTACAAAGTCAAGAGGCCACAGCCATCTCTGTTAGAAATTCTAAATACTTTTCCAGGTTGCCAATAATTTCAGGATGATATTCTATGCCCAGGGTTGAATGACAAAGGTAAAAAAAAGAAAAAAGAAAATAACTCAAGACTCACCGATTTGATTATTTGTGTGGTCTCTCACTTGAGAATCAACGGGGCAGTCTGGGGCTTTTCCATTGCTCTGCGTCACTTCAGTCAGACTCAGAACAGGATTGCCTGCTTTTTCAGCACTGCAGATCAAGTTGTTGTTGGTTTCCAAAGGGAGGGTTCTATCAGTGAACTCCTCTTCTTCTGGACATTTGTCAGTGGTCAGTGTGATCTTCTGCCAACACAAAGAGGAGAGCAGGAGAAGAGTCAGTGCAAAAACAACACAGTGAAGATTGCAAGAGGTCGACAGAAGAGAAATAAAAGAACAGCACCACTGTCAACGGGGACTGAAAAAAAGCAAAGTGCCCAGCAGATCTAGGAACTTAAGTTCCCTTGAGTTGCATTCCTGTATTCCTTAAGGCTACATTTGAACATAGCCCAAGGCATGAAAGTGGCAGTTCCTAATTTGTCTCATCTCTGCACCTCGACGATCGTGGATTACAATTCCAAATAAAAAGGCCAGCACTTTTTAACAGGACACTGAAAAAGATCATTAATTATTTACACTGGAATGGAAATTGACCTGTTTTGGAATATGGTTGACACTTACTGCATATTTGTCCACTAGATCAGAACCTGTAATGGAAAGACGAAGATTTGTCAGAAAAGAATTCATAGTAATCACAGGAATATTAATTGCTTTGAAATATCACCCACCCATGTCCTAGACTACTCTACAGCCCCACTCACCTGCATTATGCTCTCCTTACCACTGAAGTCACACTTCCTTGAAGGGCTGAGGTGATCCAGGGACACATTGCTGCCAAGCATGTGAGATCCTGCTCTCCCCAGAGCCCTCTGTGCCCACACCCATTGCTTTCCACACACCAAAACCAGCATTCATCTAATCACATGATTAACTGATTAAGCCTTCCAAATAAGCAGAAGACTCTCTTATCAAAGTTTCTTTATCAAAAAACAATAATAATATGCAAGGATGGAGGAAAGGAACACTGGGAGTGCGTAGAGAGGTGTGGGTGTCCCATCCCTGGAGGTGCCCCAGGCCATGGATGGGCACTGAGCAGCCTGAGCTGGTGGGGGGCACTCAGCCCATGGCAGCAGTTGGGGCTGGATGGGCTTTAAGGTCCCTTCCAACCCAGCTACTCTGTGATCTCATGATTCTATATGAAGCTAGATGCCTCCTGTCTAGTTTCATTCTGACGCACAGCCATCGTTACCTTCAATATGTCAGCACTACAATGCTGCACAGTAACATTTTTGTTTATCGTGTATTGAGGAAGGAAAAATTCCATTTTGAGAAAATTGAGCTCACATGAGAAGTGTTAAGTCATATTCCTGAGTAAATAAGCAGAAATGCTCCGATGCAGAGCAGTCAGAAATATCCACCGCAACAGAACAGAGCAGTCAGTGGAGATGCTAAGAGATTAGTTAGCTGAGCAGAACGTATGCACTGTAGGGGATCTGCATGGGTTGCTATGGCGAACATCCACTTCTGTTTGTTTTTTTTTTTTGGAACACATTTCCCAGATCTGAGTGCTCAGAAGTGAGCTGTGCATTTTTCCAGCAGCCTCCCTGCTGGACGCATCACCCAGTAGTGCCCATGCAGTGGGGAGGAAGAGCCATCTAGCGGCTTGTCACATCCACAGCCTTACCAGCCTGCAGAGGACTGACAAGTTCCAAAAACTGAAGTTAAAAGGTCACCACCTCCCATCTGTAGCATCTTCCTCCATACATTCACAGCTACTTTAATCAGAGGTGGCCCTGGGCAGCCTGATCCAGTGCCTCATTTAGTGGTTGGGACCAGCACAGAGAAGAGATTGGAACTGGATGATCTTTGGGTTCCCTTCCAACCCAACTATGACTCTTTGAGAATATTCTCCAACACGATGGAGAGCAGTTTGCCTAGAACCCTTAACTGACCTGTCTTCACCAGGCATTAGGAAGTATCATCTCCCCTCCTGTCCTCTGTAGCATTTTAGGATGCTGTAATTCCCAGGTGGGAAGATTAAGCAGCATGTTCTGTACCACAGTTTCAAAACTCACGTTTTTTTTTGAGGATGAGGATCCGTTTCTTGCAGGCCTTCCATTGCCAAAATGACAGCATGCCCACAGGTAGCACCATCACAGAGAGAACCACTCCCCAGAAAACGAGACCTGCAGCACAGGAGGAGGAAAGGGAGAACAAAGAGACCAAGAAAAGGCAGAAGGATCAGTAATCTGCTTGCCCGACATCATTTCACAAATTGTAGGGGTTAAGCAGGAAGCTCACGTATTACTTTCACTAAAGATATATCTGAATAAAACGTGCCAGATAGAATAAATCCTTTCTGACCTCTTGTTGTTGTCTCTCCCTTGTCTGAGGTGGGAGAAGTGCTGGCTTTCTCCTTGGGAGTTGAACTGGGAATTTTGGTTGTGGCACTTGAAAGGACACTAGCAAGGGTCACCAGGTTTGCCGGAAGCTTCAGTACATCAGAGTCATTTGTTTCGTTGCTGATTCTGATGGAGGAAGTGTCTGGGGTGAGGTAGGAGGGTAATCGATCCACGCAAACCTGATCATGGGTGGCATTTCCTTTGCCTTGTGCTACTTTGTTCAACTTGGCACAGCTAGGGAACAAAAGAGAGAGCAGTGCATCAGTGCCAGGAGGAAATGACATGACACACTGTAAGATTTTCCAGGTGGCATACGCCCTTTTTGGTCATGATTATACCACAGGCATTTACTGGTTTTAGTCAGAAAGTCATTAACCTGCTGCTCACCCCTGTGGCACTTATTCTTGACCCAGATGCAAACTCACACACACACGGAATCCCACTGCACTCAGTGAACTGAAACTGAGGCAAGAGAGATCCCTTCCTCCTGCCAGCACAGAGCTGTGCAACAGCACAAAGGCTCAAAGCTGTGCCATTGCCTCTGAGATAAATTTGTCACTTCTGGCACAAAGCAAAGATCCCTTTGGGTCCTCTGTTAGCTTTAACCAATCGGTTTGTCACTCTGAAACACTATGGACTTACTCCGTGTGGGGTCTGCAGACGTCAGTGCTGGAGCTTTGGTCAGAGAAGGTCCCAGGAGGGCATTCTTCACATGAAACATCAGTCTTTGAGGTGCCTGAATAAAAGCAATGACAGTGGATGGACTGATCAAAATGAATCAACTCCAAGCCTACGGCCATGATCAAAAAAGATAAAATAAGGAGGAATTCCTACCTCTGATCTTGACTCCAAAACCAGGCTTGCAAGCAGTGTGCTGCTGGCATCTCATGCAGGTGTACTTAGCAGCAGTCTGGCAAAACATCCCTGGTCGGCATTCACACACCCGGCTGGAATTGAAGGAGCAGGGAGCTTTCTCCACAAGGTCAAATTCTGCAGGGAAGAAACAGATGGAGTAACAAAGGATCACTGCGAGCAAGAGGCAAAGCAGGGGTCAAAGCTGAGCAACACCAGTGCAAAGGCTTGGGAAGCAGAACGGGCTGCTGGCACTCTTTGCAACAGCACTTTAAGTTGTGATCAACTGGAGAAGCCTGTAGGTGGTAACAGCAAACCATTTACCTTTGGTGCATAAGACACAAGCATCACATCGTGGCTTTGGGGATTCGTTCAGGTATTGCTCAGGTCCACATCTCATGCAATCTTCATCTGGATCCATGGGACATGATTTCTTTTTAGCATAACCTGGAGAAAGAAAGCCAAAATGTGGAGATAACTGCTCCAAAATAGAGGAGAAAGCCATCTTGAAGCATTGTCAGCCTCAAAGCCAAAGGAGCTGGCAGGCACAGCAGTTAGATGTGAGCTGGTGGCCTTGCCAGCAGGAGGAAACAGTCACGAGACAGTAAGGAATGATGGCAGCTGCAGAAGGAAAAGCTAAAACAACATAAAGACTGAGCTGAATGCTTAACAGGTGACAAACAGGAGAAAAATGAATCTCAGTTTCAGCACCAATCCGCATCAGCCAACCATAAAGGGTTAATTGTAGGAATGGGAGACCTAGCAGGAAAATCACTCACCCACTATTCATTTTGGCAAGCACAGTGTAGGAGCGTAAGTCAAAACAGCCACTTCCCATTTGGCCCTATAAGTACTACCAGACAAGCCCTAACCACATCACTCCCACCTGCTCAAAACTGCTTTTCTAAGACTGTTCTTTTGAAGGCTGGAGCTGATTGCAGAAGTGAAATGTATGAGAACTGTGGGTCATAACAGCTAGCTGCAAACTACACCTCTGCTTTTCACAAGACCCAGTATGGCATCCATCACAGTGGGAGCTTTTGAAGGAGAAAAGAACTTCTTTCCCTGGGAGTGGCCCAGAATCTCTGCCCCTTTTCTTCTTCTACAGGAGCAGTTTCTCCATCCCTTGGTCTTGCTTATTCATCCATTTTCTGAATGATTCTGGTGGAGTGCACCGAAGCAGTACAGGAAATCTCTGATGTAACTACATGCAAATGCTAGTAACCAAGCACCAACCTTCTCTTTATAGCACAAACAAATGTCAAAAATTTCCCTTCTGAAAAAAAAAAAAAAGAAAAAAGAAAGAAAAGAGAGAAATATGTGAGAAATAAAGAAGAGAGAGAGAGAGGAGGCCACAGTTGCAACAGAAAAGAGAGGTGATGGTGCAGTGCCATAAAATGCCCCGTCCATCGAGGGGGAGCTTCAGACATTTCCAGAGCTCTTATCTCATAGATGGGTTTCATTCTTCTGACCTCATCCACCCCTGAGTCACAGCTGCAGGTGAAGTTCTCTCTGTTCCCTGCCACATGGATATTCCACTTCTCACGTGAGATGCTTTCTGAACTGTTTTGACTATGAGCACAATGGCAGATTTTCTGCACCATCATTTAATACTTCGTGCCTTTGATCAGAAGCTAAAATCACTGCGCTGCTCCATATCCTGGGGCAAGCAGAAATCAGTTGTTGGACCTGCCTAATTCTGGTTACATTTGAGTGTCAAAGCAGCCGATAAAAAACACAGACCAAATTCTAGCAAGCTATCTTGTTTGCAATTTAAAGGCAGTTTGCAGGCAGACCCAACAGGGCAGGAAGGAGAGAACAAATTCTCATCTGGATCTACACCAGCACTGTCCTCTGTGAAATTGGACTTTTCTGCAGGGTCAAAAAGCAGTTCTGTGATATACATGGTTTGTACATAACCTGTGAGAAAGGCCTGTGAAGCACCAACATACTGACCTGAAGGACACTGGTAACAGCACCTTCCTAATGTTTCATCATAGAACCAATTCTTGAGTGTGTCACAGGAATGAGATGAGGTGAATGGTGGCTAAAAATTGAAGCAAAGACACAATTAGAGAACAATTAGGGCTCTGTGAGGGCAGATCCCAGCATCTGTCTCTGGTGATGGTGGTTACAAATGATAAAGTCTACAGGTTTTTGAAGGTCCAAACATTTTCAAAAGCAACCAGACAACCACTGCCCACAAACTTCAGCAAAGATTGGAATATTCAGTATATTTAGCAATCATTCGGTGTGTATCTTCACTCTTTTCTCTGAAAGTGTTTTAAATACCTAAAAGGAATATTGCAGCCCCATCCTTCCAGCAAGCATTTCAGATCACAAAGAAATGAGCTCCTGGCTCCATATGTTGCAGAGAGGAGTGGCACTGCTCCATAAAAGTGCTTTTCAGCCAAATGCTCCAGAAAAAAACAACACCATAAATCCCTGCTCTTAAAATGCTCCCATCTTTTCTTCAGGAAAGGAATTTTAAGAAAAATAATACAAACAGAATCCCTGAATACCTCTGGTAGCTTTCCAGCTCTGTATACACTGGCACTGGAAGTAGTGCCATAGTCAACATCATCTAAGGCTTGCCAAATGGGCTGTAATCCACCAAGCTAGTTCTGTAAGTGTACAGCTGCTTGTATACTGGTTCTCTGTATCCTGTGCCCCTTGTTAACCCTTGTTATCCCATTCTGAAGCTGTTCTTCTGTAGTTTGCTTTGTTTTTTTACACTCTGCTCATGCTCACCTTCACACCATTCATCAATGCAGCAAGCCAATCTTCCTGTTCAGTTATTTACTCCTCAGAACACTTGAATTTTGCAACCTAAAGGCATGCAAACCAACAAATTGTTTTGCTTTTAACCTGGGGACAAATCCTACAGTGAGAACAAGTGTGCTCTGCCTTGAAATGAAAGCTGCAAGTACTACACATTCAAATAACTAAACCCATCTCTTTTACTGAGTGAAGGTTTTCATTACCAAGCCTTGATATGATCATATGACCAAGACTTAAAATAAAAGCCACAACAGTTCTAATGTTAGCTTAGAAAAATTACTTTGCAGTGATCCCATCTTCTGCATTTCCTACCAGCCTTAAAAAGAAATTACAGCTATTGGCAATATCAGGAAATGGCACGATGTGTTTGGACACAGAGTGATCCAGCAGTTGTTCCAGAGATGTAAAAAGTGGAGTGACTGATAAGGTGGATTCCTTTTATAAAGAAAATTCAGGCAGCAACAGCATCCTGCTATACCTAAGTCATCTTGAATCAGTTCCTCTTCAAGACCTAGAAGATGTCACCACAAAAACCTGATCTTCTCTTTCTGGTTATTCTAAAAACCAACGCTGGCTTCAAAAGATGTTGAATGTTAAATCACAGCAGGAACAGGGATCTTGAATGAAATACACAGCACATAAACACAGAGCTTATAGAATTGCCTGTTTGGGGCTTAAACAAAAAAATAGGGTCTGCCTACAAGCACGAAGGAAGAGCTACTTATCAAAATGTGATCTTGTCTGTCTAAAACATTGAAATCATGTGCTAAGGACCAGATCCTCCTCTTAGTTACAGCGTGGCAAATCCTACTTATGAATTTCCCCTGGTGCCAGTGCTGTGATAATTTACTGAGGCAACCACACATAAATAGTGCACAAATCAGGCAACGATGCACGTGAGAGAAAGCACTCAGCACTTTTCTCCTTCCACAAGAGGGCGGCTGCACCCTACAGCCAACGGCGCCCTACAGCCAATGAAGGCAGTGAGGCACTGCACAGAGTGCCCAGAGAGGAGGTGCAGACACCCAAGGTCAGGGAATGGGGCTGTGAGCACCGATGGAGCTGTGGGTGCCCCTGCTCAGTGCAGAGTTGGACCTGAAGACCTTTAGGGTCCCTCCCGTCTCACTGTAGACCTTTTCAGTGATAGATTGGGTGTGTGACAACTGGTGACATCAGTCATCGGCTCATTGTTACCTTTATTTTTCATCTCTAAACCATAAAACTACAAAAGAAAAAATAATAATAACCCTAAGAAAGGCTGGCTATTTGCATACAGCATGCTGTCTATTAACCAAGCTCCCATACATCTAGCTTAAATGTCCAACATGATTTAAACAGGCAAAAACGGCAGTGTGGAAAGGTACCCATCACTACAAATGGTACTGGGTCTCCTTCCCAACACACAGAAGGGTTTTTCTAAGCTCAATTTCAAACCTTCATGCATCACATGGAATAAAAAGCCTTGCTTTAAGACCAACCCTTGCCCCAGACTCCTGTGGGTTTGTGGGAGAATGAAATAAATCATTGCCCGAAGGCAAAGAACACACACTGAAGAAATGGCAGAGGTGAACAGCCCAGGGCTCAGAATGCCTCTAAGTCTTCCATAAGCACTTCGGTCAGGAGGATATCACACTGTAATCAGAAAAGGCAGAGGGAAAGCTAATTGTCTCATTACGTTGTGGTTATAAAGGAATCTGGTGACAGCACAGATTGGTTCTGTTTAAACAAGGGAAATTCTGAGCAAAACTCCCAGCAGTGGTAGCAGTGTTCGCCTCCCCAGCGTCGATGCAAGCTGAGCCCTGAGTTGTGCTACCACCAGCTGATGGAGCCCTGCTACCCAGAATCGTGTCTGGGCTGATGATAGACAAGAGAGGAAGATTTTAAAGAAAAATGCCCCCCCTGCCATGCCTGAATCAGAATGGGCATCACCCAAAAGAAGGGAAGGGATCAGGGGGGCAGTGAGGGGGAAAAGGAAAGAACTCATGGAAAAAGCGGTGCTTTATCATAGGAGAGCTCAGGAAGAAGGCAGCGGGAAGGAAGAGCATTTGTGTTCTTCCTGCTTTTGTTGCCAAAAATCTCAGCATTAGGACATTTCTAATGTATTTCTGGTGCTATTTCTCCTTGCTCCAGAGCACTTACAGGAATGGTCAATTAGCCAGTAAGAAAGATTCATATTTTTGCCTCTTCCTGCTTATATTGTGGGAAGGATTCCCTCCTCCTTCTGGAATACCTTAAGAAGCACTGGAGAGTGTGATGTAAATCATGTTTATCTGCAACAACCACACAGCTTTTCTTCATCAAGATCTCCAATAAATTTTACAGAATAAACAAATGTTAAGAAACAGACTGAAACACAGCAATCCTGCTGAGTTATATTCCATTTTTTAAAAAATCTTTTCCTCTTTTCACTGTTCCTTTTTCTTATCCACTCTCTTGTGTGAATCTCATGACAGACAGAAACAGGACTCAGCAGATTTGGCCAGGAAAATTCACAATTTCAGCACAATGTCACTTTTCAAGGCAGCGTTAATACTGTTGTCCCACTGAAGTAGATGGAGATAAGAGGCTGAATTTCACTAATCCATGCATACAGGCAAAGAAAGGCTTCTGATTTAGCAGGAAGATGACCTTAGAGGTCTTTCCCAGCCTTAATGATTCTATGATTCTACATCTTGTAAAAGAGAAGACCACAATTCATGCATAAGATGCTCAGATTGCTCTACAATGGGATGGCCTGGGATCCCGTGGCCTTGTCATTTCATTGACCTACTAGGCCAATGTTGGTGTTGGGTTTTTCCTTCTTTAATGGGCTGACAATGAAAGCCCACTTGAAAACAACAACAACAAAGAACTAAACATATTTGACACAAAGCATTAGGGTTTTTCAGCATTTCTTTTTGACAATTTCCACAATCACATTTGCTATCTCAGTTTAAATAACAGTCATTGCAAAGACGGTGCTGAACTCAGCGGGCTAGTCTGCAATTCAGTCATGACAAGGTTTGACTCATTTATTTATGGTCTCTGGAGCTCACAAAGCCATGGTGAGGCAGAGCAAGAAGTCAGCTTACTACAAATAAGCTGTAAGTCAGAAAGAAAGTGTATTATGGTTAAAAAAAAAAGGAGAGAGAAAAGAAAATCTACCAGCATTGGCTGCTCTAGAACTGACTAATACTGTAGCAAAACAGCCAGCTCTTTTTCAAACTTTTATCTAAATTCTGTCAGCACGAAAAAAAAGTTGATAATGAAGGATTTCAAGTAGTCAAGCTTCACACTTGTTATTAATGAGAGCTAAATGAAAATTAAAGCAAACTCCAAACTCAGCAAGGTTGACATAATCCAGGTAAACTGATGATTTCGCAGCGAGTCTGAATGCTGACCATGAGTAATAGAAAAAAGAATTCATTACTGTCCTCTTCATTTTGTGGGCTGACCAAAGTGATGGCAAATAGCAAGAACTAATTAAAGCAGCTGGCATTCAGCAGACCTGATATGCTGACCCGAATGCCCCCCTAAGAACTCCTCGGTGAGTAAGGACTGCAAATTCTGATCCTAGGGAAGAAAAGAAGGATCAATGTACTTCAGGAAGGAGGTGATGGCAGGGCAGAAAGGACCAGGGGGAGGTAGAGCAAACTTGCTACGTGGGAGGGGAATTTACAGCTAAAGACATTAGGCAAACTCCTACTCTTACTGTAAGAGCCATGAGGATCTTTTTCAAACTTCTATGTAGAGGACTTGGTTATGCTCAAAGATCTAATCAGAGGCAGTTTCTTATTAAAAATCTCCAATAGCCCATGTGCTGTGCTGCACCATTCATTTACAGACAGGTATCTTAAACAAGCACATGCCAATACTTCCACCACAGTTTCAGGGCCCAACCCAGCGGGCAATCAGCCACCAATTTGACCTTAGCTGTGCAAAGAGCCTCTATGACTGATCTTTGGGTTTTGTTGTTGGCTTTTTTTTTTTTTTCCATGCGTACCTAAATGACAGGCAGGGAAATTACCTGGATTTACGCCAGGCTCTGAGGGCTCAATGCCACACGATGCAGTGGTGAGGAGGGGGCAAATGGGGCGGAGGGGGGGAGCAAACACACAAGTGCCTCAATGATATGATTTGAGCTGGGAGCCGACTTGCATCCACAGCTTTGAGTGAGCAGCGCCCCGTGTTTATTCTGAGTTGCTCTGATGCAGAAAAGAGCCCATTCATGGGAAAGTCGGTGTCAAAGGGGTGGGCGGATGTAAAGAGGAAGGTATTTTATTGTTTCGTTTGCCTCTTTACACCTTTCATTTTGCTAGACCTGACTCACATCAGCACAGCGAGCCCAAGCAAAGTTCTGTAAGGAATGTGCCTGGCACAGAGCATTTGGCTCTCTGGGCAAAAATGAGAGATTTATTCAAAGTAAATGAGGTCGGTCCCACATTCTAATGAAATCTTTCCTCATTTCCTAGCCAGGATGTGCAATGCCAAAAAATAATAATAATAAAAAAAAAGACTCAAATCGTAGCTATATCTGCTGGTCCTGCCTGCAAAGTTCCCAGAAAGGGCAAACTGCTGCTTTGTGACAGCCCTGCTTTATCCTTTTATCACCCGTTATCACAGAGCCTGTTTCTATGGATGCTCACCTCCCTGCATGCAACTGCTGGGGAAAAAAAATCAGCCCAGGGTGCCCCCAACCCTCTGCCAGATCCTTGGTCCTACAGGGCTGCAGGATCCCCCCCTTACCTGTGGGGCTCCCTGGATGTCCTGGAGAAGCAGCAGGAGCCACAGTCCCAGTCTTAGGCTGCAGGAAGCCATCTGCAGTGGCATTAGCTTTCCTGAGCTTCCAGCATTGCAGGTCAGACAACCAGGTTGCTCCTCCTGAAGTCTGGGACCCTTGCAGCGTCCAGTCCAACCTCGCTCGGCGTCTGCTCACTAAGTCCAGGGCCACTCCAGCTGTTCAAGACATGAAGGCAACAGATTTGAGACTCAATCAGGCTGAGAAAACAATTTGGAAGGAAGCAGGAGGGGGCTGCCCAAAAAAAGAAAAGTTAAAAAAAAAAAAAAAAAAAAAGAACAAAACAAAACCACTTCAAATGCTACTCCCCGAGCTGTTGGGTTTCTGTGAGTCAGATGCATGCATCAAGGTTGTTACCCGAGGATGTGTCTGGCTGAGCAGTAATGCAGACTGCCCCTATTCATCTGAGGCATCGTAGGCTGTCCTCAGAGCACTCCCAAAAGCTTTGGTCCAGGCATGAGTCCAAGCCCTGCCCTGTTCACTATCAGAGCAGCAACCAATCCTTCAGAGACTTCTCAATAAGAAGCAGTGTTTCAGTACAGCTACGTCACTGCTGTTGAACCAAATGTGTGAAAACTCTGAGCGACCACCTTTAGCTTCTGCATGTTGCCATTTAAACACCAGTACATCGTAGAGCATCCTCATGAATCCCTTTTCCTTCCAATCCCATGTGAAATCAGTTCCTGCTGCTGCCAGTTATCCCTTACACACGTATACTCGTTTTGGTGCTCTGGATAATGTTTGGTAGCATGGAAAGATTTCGGTTTATTTAAGGAGTCATGCAGCCTTCTTATCTGCCCTGAAAGTTTTATCAAAAGTAAAAGTTACCCACTTCAAAAAAAGGCAGACTGCCTTGAAAAATCTCACTGAGGCGCCCAGGAAAACGATGAGAATTTGTGTTCTCACACCCATGATTCTGTGCTTCTTTTCACACTTATCAGCAGAGAGAGAAAAGAAAGAAAAGATTTGAAGCAGGATAACTGGTGATTGCATTGCCAGCTGCCTCATTGCCACTGAGACTGAGAGGCAGAGATGAGGGCGTCCACAGGGACCCAAGGATGAGGTATGTATCAGCTCCAACTCACTGCTGTAACCCTTTCTTTCTCAACAACGCCACCTTATGAAGTCAAAATAGGCATTTTCAGAAGATTGCATACTGCGTTCTTGAGATATACTTTTAGATGCTCTTTTCACCACTTCACCAGCTTACTTCTCGATGCCTAAGTGCTCTTTAGAAAAGCCAACTTTTCTTTGAGGTCTAGAGACAGCTAAGCATTTGAATGCCCAAATACCACATTCTTATTTTTCCTAATTAAATAACAGGCTAGAAAATGTCTTAATCTTGTGCAGTAATACACCGTTAGGCATTGCTCACAGTTTAAAAGTGCTTTCTCAAATGCCACCAGAAGCAGGTGAGGAGCCTGTGTTTAATAGCAACGTTCCAATCTGAATACGTTTTTCATTTCAGAGTTGGTGTGTTTTGATCTCAAACACAGTGATAGGGGCTTTCCAGCAGGAGCCCTATCAGTAACTGGCACAGAAGCATCTCAGCTTTCAAACAAACCCACGCTGCCATTCTCTAAACATTGCCTGGATTTCCTAGAAAATAATCCTCCATGCAAGTTCAAAATAATAATAGAATTGAACAAATCGAAGCAAACAAACAACCCCATTTCTCTGTTCTTCTGTCGGGGGATGATGCCTACCAGATAAATGGAAAAGCCTCGATGAGCACGCTATTATTAATTGAAATGCTGATTTGATTACACGCACCTAACATCAAACCTCCTTTTGTTGTAGGTGAAATACTGAAGATAAAGTTGCTTGGCGTTTTCTCTTTCAGCAGTTTAGCCAATATTTAGCTAATTTTCACCGCAGCTATCTGATCTGTGCTGCTCATCTCCATGTGCTGCATTGGGCTGAGGGGCTCAGAGAAGATCCTGTAAGTCAGAGGTTCCTCCAGTGTCGCTGGACAAGTGGAGCAAAAGAGCACATGGAACCATAAGTAATGGAGGTAAGCCACAAGAAGTCTCTAACTCAGACCCAAGCCATTCTTTCAGCACATTCTGTGTGCTGACAGAGGGAAGGAAGCACTGAGAGAATACTACAGAAGCAGCATAGTCACACACGTTTGAACAAAAGCTCTCATGGCATTTTCTAATGTTGAGATGGCTGATTTTAGTCTCACATGCACTGGTAGCATAGCTCCTCGTGCTCTTAAACACATAACTGGGACTAAAACCACATATCATCTCTCAGCATCACTAGACACATAAAGGAGATCGCTGAATTGAAAAAGACACATCAAAATAACCTTGTCTAAAATCTGTATTTCAGTGTCTGTCAGCACTGCTATTTAGAGCACCACAATGCACTGATGAAGAGCACTGCAACGTCTTGCTGCTCGGCTCGATGAAACAACACCAGATGCTGAAACTCTGTTGAAACTCAGCAGTAGGAAAGGGAATGTTTGGTGGGATGCATGCTGCGTAACACAGAGGTACGACCTGCAGTGAGAACACTCAAGATCCTAATATTTTTAGCTATTGTAAGTGAAGTCTACACATTGAACTTCTCTGGAAGGAACTCAGAACCCAAAGAGGGTGGGTGGAAGGGTGATACTGGTGCAACACGATCTCACTGAGAAACATCACCTAGTAGGCAAGCAATGGGAGTCTGAACAAGCTGTAGCTGACAGCAGTTGAACCTGTATAAGTAGTGTTACACATTCAGTATCTCATTTATGTTGAGTATGCCACAGATCTGCAAGATTCTATCCCTCTACGCCTATCTTGCATTGATCCTTACTTTGTGCCACATATTCTTTGTATTAAATACTCATCAATCCACTTAATTATGTCTCATTAACCAAGACAGACTGCAGTGTGGAAAAATACAGTGCAGGAGCTCTTGACAACATGACCTGTGGAGTTACAGTGATTTACCAGTTTTCCTTGATATATTTGTCCACTGTGATCAACAAGTACACAGGCTGTTATATACTTGTTTAAATATAGCAATGACTTAAAACAAGAGTTCCCAGCAGGAAAAAAATGGGTTATAATAAGGTGGGATCATAATAAAATCCCAATACACAGGGGAAATCCCAAGTCACTTCTGCAACAGTAGCTTCAGTAGGCAGTTTCACATCATTTCTGTGCTCTAGTAAAAGTAATAGAAAAAGAAATTAACTTCCTTGCTTTATACAGAGTTTCGCACACATGCAAACCAGCAGTCTAAAAGGAGAACCAACCAGTTTGTGTTTGTTTGTGACTGGGGACTTTTGCCTCAATCGGCTGCTCTTGCTGAACACAGAAAATTCCTTGGCAATTAAGGAACAGCCAACGGAAGGAGATGCATCCTGGTCTTCGTTCCCAAAGAATAATGTGTTTATTTTTTACTATTACAAAGAACAGTGTCAAAAAGTACCTACCCAAAACTGCCAATTCCCAATGAGGAAAGTTCACAAGTGCTGTTACCAGTAATTGCTTGCTGACTCTGAGCCGTAAGTTGGAAGAGCACTCCAGAAAGCAGAGAACCTCTCTCTTCTGGGAGGAAAAGGATGTCCTCAGCTGATCTGAGTCTTTCTGCAAGAAGTCCTGCTTCAGCCAACATCTGTAAACTCTCACACAACGCCCATCGACTAATTTCATTCCAACTGCTTCCATGTAAACATAACCTCACTTCAAATAGTACATCGGTTGCTCTGAAAGTACTCATAGAATCTCTCAGGTTGGAAAAAACCTTATAGATCATCAAGTCCAACCAGTGCCTCCGTATTTCAACACAGTCAGCACCATTAGCAATGCATTTTCATCAGCAATGAACGACAGCCTGCATGCCACACTTGTAAAACCCTCCACCAGAGGAGGTCAGGCTCTGTCACGCTGCTCAAACACAACATCCACCCCTCACTGTGCTCACATCCACTGCTTGGTCTCCGTAAACGTTCAGCAAACACTGATGAATGTCAATGGGTGCCATTTTTTTTCCACGTGGAGAGATTCAGTTCCACACTTTTGCTTCATATGCACTCCTGTGCCAGACACCATTCCATCACATCACCTATCTGCTGCTGTAAAGCCACATGGCAACAGCATGCAACAGGATATTGGTGGGAAGGTTCAGCCTCCACTGCCATCCCATCAACCTCTGTCTCTGACATCATGGGCCAATATCACAGAATAGAAGGCATTACTTTCAGAGCAGCCTTCAAACAGTGTGTAGCAGTGCTACACTTCTGCCTTCTAGAAATACCAAAGTCTCTATTGCTAGGCTTAAAATATCAAATTTTCTCAATTTCTGCCATCAAAGATTTGGGCTTTTTGTTTATACGCAAAAGCAGACATGATGATACGTCTGTAATTTTATCCTTAGAATGGTTTAGCTTGGAAGGGACATCAAAAATCATCTGGCATGCCACGTGCAGGGATACCTTCCAGCAGATCAGGCTGCCCAAAGCCCCATCAGACCTGGCCTTGAGTACCTCCAGGAAGGGGACATCCGTAACTCCTTTGGGCAGCTGGGATATTCACTTTTTGATTGGGTTAAATCACTGAAAATTTCGATTGAAGCAAAAACTGTAAGCAGCTAAAACGTGTCACATGGATCATCTGAACAGTAATGATAATGGCACCTCGTTTTCAGTCAATGTTCTTTTACAAATGTAGTTTATATAAAGTCGACGTGGGCAACAATTTCAGAAGTCTGTTTTTATCCTCTCAACTAATTCTACTACTTTATAGAGGGAGATAAGTAACAGAAGAGGGAAAAAAAGAATCTATGTAAAATGTCTTTTTTTCAGTGCATAGTAGCTTCAAAACTGAAGCACATTTTGAGTCAGACTGAAAAATGAGAAGAGCTGACAGAGAACTCTGTGCACTCGGGAAAGACTTGGCTTCCATGAAAGAAACCAAAACCAGATCACAGAATTACTATGCCCACAGGCTGGCTGAGAGAGAGATGACCTTAGAAAAAAGATCACATCATGTCTGTACTTTCAGTAATTCCAACTGCAGCTTCTGAAAGAGAGCTGGGTTTGCACGTTGCCATTCTCCACAGAGAGTGAGATGGTACTTGACAGACGTGAGGTGGTATTTGAATACTGCTTGTATTGAACCCTTCAACAGTGCATCTTCCACAGTCAAGAGGACAGCCACTTGACCATCACAGCTCTATGGAAAATGGTGGGCAGCAAAGGCTGGGCAGGAACTATCGTGTGAAGGCCCTTCATGCCCTTCCTTCAACGTCCCTAGTGCCAGTTTAATTCAGTGCAAAAGTCATCCTGCTGACACGACCCAACAGCAGTCGCTCTCCCACATGCCAGCCGTGGCACTCAGACAAATTAATCCACAAGCACCCACTTCTGACTTTCGCTTGGTTTTAAATCATGTCACAATCTTTGTCTGGAGTACTGCAAAGCTCATGGTTTCCTCTCCCCAACCACAAAATGCAGGAAGGCTTCAACAAAGCCATCAGCTGCGTGAAAGAACTGGTAAAAGGCAAGAAACAAAGCATGCGTTTGCCTCCAGCTAGTTTCTAAACATACAGAACGTCTGCCTACAGAGCCCATTAACTGCAGCAGTTTGCAGTAAATTCACCTCTTATTTCATAACTTCACCCACGCAGAAAGTCTACTTGAAGTCTGCAGTTGTAGCCACAGAAGCATGCTCAAGGTTTACATGATTTGATTTTGATTGCAGTTATTCTTCTCAGGACTGCTGAGCTTCACCTGGCCCATAAATATCTTGGGTTTTTTTACTTCATACACAATGGCCACAACGGTTAAAGGAAAACTTCACATCACTGCGTTCCCACCTGGGTTTTCAAGAGCAAAACCAGACTTCCTTTATAGCGACTTTCCCTTCATCATCATTGTATTCCCCACCAGAATACAACCAGAAACTGAAACTAGGAGGAAGACTGACTCCTTTAGTTTTAGAAGAAATCAACTCAAGGGATGAAACAGCTTAGAACCAGGAGAAACTCCCAACCAGAACTGCAGAGGAAGGAGGCCAGCTGAGTAAAGAGGAAAACAACTGATGAGGGAAGCTTGGACTGATCAGATACTGAAAATAAAAGCTGCGTTAGAGGGAGGTTGCATGTGCAGAGAAATTTGAATGACAAATTTATTAAATGCTGAGCACCAACGTTACACTGAGACTCAGTTCTTTGTACTCCAGTCTAGGAGTTTTACTCAAGATTTTCTTGCGCACTGAAACAAAACCATCAGATCCAGTTTTCACCCCCAATTTTTAGAAGGTGCCACTCAATTATGAGCAGCAGCAAAATGGAACATCTGCTCATGCATTCAACAATTTCCAGTCTGTAATTCCAGCAGAAGATGCCATATAAATTCACTGAAAAGTACTTCAGAAGCTTGAGATTCAAGCATGGGACAGAACCAAAGAGGTAAGAGGCATTTGCAGGGCCCTGTCATTTCACAGATCTACTTTCAGATATGTTGCCTGTGTGAACTGACAGGTCGTTGCAGGTACATTTATTTCAGAAAAGCATTTAACCCAGGAAGTTCACCTGTAAGGCACTGAACAATTCCCAAACAAATTGCTTGTTTCAGAATGAAGCAGATCTCCATCATCTACAGGAAATTACTTACAATCTGACTGCATTCCCAACATCAACTGCTATTTTACCTTGGGAATAAACACACTCCTTCAGAAGATTACTGACGTTATGAGCACTTTTCTTCCTTCTGACAATAATTTCTGCTTACATTTACAGAAATCTGAATCCATACAAACTGTACTGAATTCAACACAATAACTCTGGATCCTTGCTGCGTGTCAGCTCCAAAAGTAATGCCTCCTATTTATTTCCAGGGAAAGGACAACAGCTACAAAGAGCACAATAACACTGTTTGCTATCAGAAGGATAACAACCTTTCCCATGAGGAAAGGTTGAGGGAACTGGGATTGTTTAGCCTGAGGAAGAGAAGGCTTTGGGGAGACTCATTGCGGCCTTACAATACTTGAAGGGAGCGTATAAACAGGAGGGGAACTGCTGTTTGTGAGGGTGGATGGTGATGGGACAAGGGGGATGGTTTTAAGAGACAGGGGAGGTTTAGGTTGGATGTTAGGAGGAAGTTTTTCCCCCAGAGGGTGGTGAGGCACTGGCACAGGCTGCCCAAGGAGGCTGTGGATGCCCCATCCCTGCAGGCATTCAAGGCCAGGCTGGATGTGGCTCTGGGCAGCCTGGGCTGCTGGTTGGTGACCTGCACACAGCAGGGGGTTGGAACTGGATGAGCGCTGTGCTCCTTTGCAACCCAGGCCATTCTATGATAGTTTGAGCAAATTCTCAGTTTCAGTAAACTATTTTTCAACACAGTCACCATGAACACAATTGCATTTTCACCAGCAATGAACAAGAGCCTCCACCAGCAAAGGTGATCCACTGTTTCACAGCTGCTGTGATGGCATCGCTGCTTGGAAAATGCTGCCCACGCAGTCCGTCTTTATCGGCTCAAAGCATCGAATGTCAACGGCTGTCATTTTTTCCACATGGAAGAATTAAATTCCACACCTTCGCTTCATACACACCTCCAGGCCATTCTGTCAGACTGCCCCTCTGCTGCCATCTGTCACACAACAACAAAACATAATGGGATACTGGTGGAAGATTCAACCTCTAGTGCCACCCCACCAACACCTGCACCTGATGTCGTGGGCCAACATCATAAAATAGGAGGCATTACTTTCAGAGCATCCCTCACGGAAAGGAAAAGGTTACTCAATCCAAATAATGAGAAGACATGCCCAAGTTTTCCTTATGGAACACTATCTGTACGCTGCCATTCCTCACTGATAGGTAATTCTTATTGTTGGAATTGTTGGTATTGTTGGAATACGTATCTGTGGATACGTCTAGGAAGTAAAACAAAACTGGAAAAGTGCCCAAGCTTCCAATCATATGCATTTTAATTCAAAATCAAAAGTGAAAATGTTTGGTAAAGGTTGGCCGTGTCATTAAAACAAAGGAGCGGGCGCTGGGTAGCAATTCCTTTCTCGGTATTCTGGTTCTCTTCATCTAAAAGCTGAGAGTTATAAAGTTTATCCGCCAACAGAAATGAGTCTTCTTTTGCTCAAGGAGAGAAATTTGGGAAACGTTAAATAACTTCTGCAAAAGAAACAAGTAGGATTATTTTCAGGATCACGCTGTCGTTTTGTTTGTTTGTTTTTCCCCGAGAGCACTTTAAACATGTCTGAACGCTGAAATGCAATGGTCTTATTTTCCTCTTCCTAGCAGCATGTTTTTGTTCTGCAGAAACCAACACTATACTCCATCAGAAGAGGAAAGTTGAGTCCTTGCATTGGTCCACCATTACTCAGGAAATCTGTGAAATCAAGGGTTTTTACAGAGAAAAGAAGAAAACGCATCTGTGTCTTCTCAGTGCATCACATCTGAACAAGTTCTGGGCTACGAAAACCCAAGTTCCAAAAAGATGAAAGCCCCAAAAATCAAAGTTTGGAAATCACTCAAAAAAAAACAAGTTCTTGCCACAAGCAAATGATTCACCTGAGGGTTCTTGAGATGTCATTCCTTGACACGCTAATAACCAAACAGAATGAATAAATCAGCACTACACTCATTCAAGACTGAGTACTGATTCCTGAAATGTACTGTCAGCAAGAAACACCTGATCTGGAGACATCGCCAAATCTGACAGCAATCCTAGAGGAGGCAAAGAAACCAAACAACACTGATGGCAGACAGAAAGGGGAAGTCAACCACCAGCTTTACCATCAAAGCAGCAGGTGGTTATCCCTCAAGCCAAGAGAGCTAATGAACATGGGCATGGGAGGAAGCCATCAACTGAAATACCTCTGCACAGATAGAACAAGCATTCTCCAGATCAAGCCAAGAACATCAAGGCTCACTGAGCTGCTCCAACTTTCAGTGGAAGCAGAAACGACTCTGTTGCTCACAATTTTGCCACTTACATATACTGTTCTCTCAAATTCTGCCACTGATATCACACACATCAGACTGGAGGACTCCTACCTTCTCCCTGAAGGATATTTTATGCCTCACTGCAGGAGTTACTTGGGAATAGTTTGCTACCTCTCTATACATTTGAGCACTTTTTTCCCACCCCTACCTGATCGACATTGAACATCTCTCAGTTTCTGATGCAACAGAAATGCAAACAAAGCCAGGCCCCATCAGCCACACATCCTTCCTTACCAACTGTTGTACAGAATTCCTTCTCCTTGGGGATTCTTGTACATTTCAGACATGTCAGGTTGCTCCTTTTCTTGCTCATCAATACGCATGAAGACAGAACTCCTTAAATCACAGTTAGAGGACACATAAGAGCACAACTGCCCCTAGGAAGGAAAACAAGCTACCATGGGGTGCCTGCAAGATTATTTGGACAGCTTTGTGGGTAAGGACATAATCCTGGAGATAGGGGTACACCACTGGGAATCCCATCCTTTACCACACCATTTTGACCTGCAAAAAACTCCCCCCACATCGCAGCTTACATTCCTGCTTTCGCAATCCAGCCCTGCTTTCCGCACTCCCTCTTTTACGCCCTCTACGTCTTGCCACACCTCTCTTACCACTTCCTACCATATACATTCCCACAGTCTCACTTTTGCTTATCCGGCCCTGGTCAACCTCACATTCTCCTAACCACAGCCCCAACATCCCAAGCACTGATCCCTCCCTCAGCTTCCCCCTAGAAGCTCTGGCTTCATCACAGCTCCGGCTGCTGCAGACTCTAGTCTAAGTGCAGAAGCTCCATTAACACTAACTACAATTTTTCAATCTGTAAATAGATGTTTTCCTTTGTAATTACTCTCAGGTGCCTTCTCAGCCACTATCCTTCATGAAAAGGCATAGCGTTGTGGTTTGCAATAACATTTACTGCAGGACAAAGATACTGTACAAAACCTTAGCATATTTTAACTCATTAATCCACACCCAGATTACTCATAGCACACTGCTCAAGAATTGCATCTTGTAGTTATTTATAATCACTGTGGGCCAGATAAAACTTCCTTTGCTAATCTTTTGGATTGAGATTCAGTCTCATATTCAAAGCTAAAAGAATAATAAATAAATAACCTGGTTCTCAGAAAGTCTGACCTCACTTTCTAGAAATGACTTGTCATTCCCTGCATTACTGCTGTTGAAAGTAAGCAGACTAGGATTTGTAACTTCGATATCTTGAATGCGATCAGCAGCCACACTGCTTTGCACATAGCCTCAGCACAGCAATTGTGAGAACACATATGAAGGGAAAACACTCATTTAGCTCAGCTGCGGATTAAACAGAATGGGAGCAAGCCTCATTTTCTTGTATGGTTCTATTTTTAAAGGTGAATATTATGAGAAACTTGACTATGAACCACCTTCTTACTAGAATATGAGGCCACCAGATACATCCATAGTCAGGTGTCCCGATTAAAAACAAAACAATTGTTTACTCTCTATCACACGATCAGATCTCAATTCTGGACCACATATCAACAATATTAGCCAAGCTCCAATTACAAAGCCTTTGCTGATTTCAATTGCAGATGGAAGGACAAAACCAAGTTGTCCACAAAAAATATGTGCTTGTATGCTAACAACTATAAATACAACTATAAATTGATACAGCCAACTGCTTGGAATAGCAATAAAATGTGCACTGCTTAAGCTCTTCCGGAAAACTTGAGTAACGCTGGATTCCTTGTGCAAAAAGGATCATGATATAAACTTATTCTGCACAAATGTGGAGACAAAACTACATGTAGAGCCATGAGGTCATTCTCCAAGTTAATAAGCAAACCACATTTTCTGTTCCGAAAGAGTTCAGCCAAGGAAGTGAACTGAAGTTACCAGTATCTGAAGATGGAAACAGAAGCAGCTCTCCCGCCTGTGAAAGTGAAATTTTTATTAGCAATAAGGGCACATGGGACAGCTCAGATTATTACCTCTATCTATCTCAATAGATAGACTTTAAGACTGAGTGATTCTGGGAAGCTCCATCTGAAAGAGCATGTATGAACATAGGAAAAAACATTACGAAGGGAGAGACAGCTTGGGATCGTGCTTTAGAGGAATGAACGTGATCAATTCCTTTCCCTTTACCCTAAATATTCAACCTAAAGCAAAACTAGTCAGTCAGGCCATTCATTTTCCATTCCAGTCACACAGTAAGGCTTCATACACTTGCAACACTGCTCCCTTTCTTAAAAACATCTAATCATACATTTGTTTTATAAATTTGGGGCCATTAATTAATTAACACCGAACAGCAGGAAGCTGAAAATACTGGTGCAAACCCAAAGCTTTCTGTGAAGTTTGCTCTCACCAATAAACTTGATTTAAAGTTTATGAATGCAATTGCAAGTCGAGATTACACAATAACTTCCAGAATTCTTAAGAAAGGAATTTATCTTTCAGGATTACTGGAGACAAAACATGACGTCTGTTTTATCATTTTTAGATAAGGAAAGATCACACCACGAAGTTCAAACAAATCAAACCATGCAGAACAAATTGCTTTTGCTCTCAAACTGTTCTCCACAAAGATTTTTTGCTAACCTCTAAAAACTTTGGAAAAGTAGAGGTAAGTGTAACTTGCAAATATCTGAAGGCATTTTCTAGGTTTTTGAGTAATAAAATGTGCTTTTCCAAGTTTATAATGGCTCTGTAATGTACCCTGTAGCTACAGACACTGAAGATAAACTGGATTTTTTAACTACGCTGTCGAGTATCTCAAGTTTAAGGCATTAGTGATTTGCATTTGTTATGCTTCGCATGTCTGAAAATAAGCATATCTGTGTGCTTCCCATTGAACAAAGCCATCCATAAGCTAATTCCTTGCCCTAGCATTCTCAGATAACACTACATTTCTGATTTGCTTAACTGAAATGGCAAATGAACCCTGTACACATCTGTTGCTATGGTTCTTCTACTTATCCAGTCCACATCTCTTTAAAAGCCTTAGGTAGGAAAGCTCCTGCATCTGCTTAGAAGTAGCTGCAAAATGTGCAAAGTGAAAAGCCATGAGTTTGTACAGTGAAGTAAGTGGACTGCTTGCTCATAGAGATATGGGACTACAAAAATTAGAAGAAAAATCTCCTCGTTGGAGGATTTATTTTTGAACAAATTAACTTGTTTCCACTCCCTGCCCCCCATCTGTTGGCCCCCCCCAGGGCCAACAAGTCAGTGGTCCACAGCTGAGGCAGCAGTATTTACAAGTGAAGCTGCTCTGCAATGTCCATGTTTGTTTTGGTCCCTCTGCTGAGAAGCACTGCTTAATCTGAAGAGTGTTGAGGAGGTCAGGTTCAAAAGCTGGTCAGTTCTGGCTCCTCCTGACACTCTGGACACCAGGTTCTGGAAAAGAAGACATCGTTAATCAAATAATGCCAAATAAGTGACTGCTCCTATTTTGCTGAAGACTTGTGGAGCTGAACAGGCTTTTCTCTACACACTGCTATTATCCAGTTCCATTTGCTTTTTTTTTTTTTTTTTTGAATTCTAGTTTACAGAGCACAGGGAACAACCTTTCTTTGGAGATATGAGAAAAATCTTCCAGGCTTTTTCTTTTGCTTAGCCATCGATGATTATCATACTCTTAAGAGAGTCAGAACAACACTTCCTATACATGTAATTCACATCTCCACGACTGTTTACAAGCTATCCTTACCAGGTGAGAGGGAATGGTGAGGTTTCTCTTTCAGTGAAGCTTGCAGATCCAAACTGCTGACTGTGGGGTCACTGGAAGGAATGGTATTTTCCCAGCCAACCAGGCAATGCTGTGAGAACATAGAAGAATGCAGTATGGCAGCGTTTTCTAAGTATGCCTCCACAGGGAGGCAATGGCAGGTTAGTTAATTTCTTGAGGAGCTTCATATGAAAAGAGAAGGTTCTTCTAATATAGCAAAACTTCCACCTTTCTCTGGCTAATTATTTCTGAACTAATCTCCCACTTTGCAAACTCAAACACCTGACCTCCTTCAACTTGTCTCAGCTGACTCATCCTGTTCACCAAACCTCAAACCAAGCTTCTTCCTACCTCTTCACTACAAGGCAAGGCTACTATACTTCTTGCAGCATTCTCTAGCAGCTGGTATACAGGACCAGCTCTACAAAAACAGTTTCAAATCCAACCCTGCCACTACAAATTTGGCCTGATCCCTACACAATGTGGATTCTTGATAGAAACCTGTCTGTTAAACTCTCTGATATCAGAGAACACTCTCAGGCATGATGCTTGAAACAGATCAGCTGAATGATGTCCCAGCAGTATACACATGGCACTTTCTTTTCCTCATCATAACGCACCTGAAGATAAGTTATTTATTTTATGCCAGTTATATGAAGGTGTGAACTCAGAAGCATGCACAAACAGCTTTTCTTGCTGTGTCAGTAACCCAGATCAGAACCTCACCCACCACCACACACGCTCCAGAGATCATTCAGAGATCATGCCCAATCTGGGTTGTGCAATCAGTATCTGCAAGAAGGCATCAACTTACCAAAGGTAATGCAAGGCTGTCTGCTGGTTCAAAGCTTTTCCTGCAGTGAGCTTTGTATTTGTAGGCAGGCATAAGAGTAGACCTGGGAATGCTGACCCTGCAACAGGGGGAGTAATTGCACACGTGCTCCACAAGGCAAAGTAAATTTACATACCTTATCCAATTCAATGACCTAGTCCCAAAAATGAACAAAGGCAAGCAGCTCATTAGACACTTAAAAAAGTATATTCTAATTCTGGACCAAATTCAAATACAAAAATAATTTCTCACCACTTTCAAAACTATTTCTGCTTACGGAAAAATTAGTAGGGAGATTTTAAGCAGGATTTTTAAGCTCTCAGCCTTGTGACAGCAACCATCTGTGGAACCATTTAGACTCTTTTCTACCCAATGCCTCCTGAGATTTGCATATGGCAAAGCAACAATCGCCATCTACCTGACATAGGCTGGCTCTTCCAGTGTCTCTGGGGGCTGGTGGGTACGTGGGACCTTACAGACAGGACAGGCAGAATCTGAATCCATAGGGACAGGAAAGAGGCGCCGGTTTAATCGGTAACAGTAAACACCTGCCACAGAATAATGAAACATGACAGTATTTCTAGTGTGTCAGAAGGTTCCTCAACACTGGCAATATACAGCTGTCTTCTACCTCCGTGCAATACGTGCCTTCTATAGAAACAGTGCTGCTTTCCCTAAAATATCTTTTACATTTCCTGCCCCAAATAAGTTCCTAAAAAGCAAAACCAAAACTCAACCCCATCAACTAAAAAAGAGAACTGCAGCAAGTTACAAAAAATCCTGACACTGATTTAGTGACAGTGCCTAGAAAGGCTCGATTCTCTTTGGAGGAGGAAGTTGAGTATGGATTAGAAATCACAGCTACGAATAACACACTCCTCCTCCTCTTAAGCAATGCAGGGCCCACTCAGGATAACAGGTAAAGAATTCTCAGCTGTTTGCTCACAGAAACAGGGTTAGGAAGAAACACTTATGAGAGATCTGGTCTTACATTTATGGGAACTGGCTATCAAGTCTTGTTCAGGAATTATGCATTCCAGAGGCTCAGTCCTAAAGAAACACACAAGCAAACCAGTTAGTGACAGAAGTGCCTGCCCTCCAAACCTACCTTTTCCAAGCATACATTTCTGAATGGGACACAAAGGTCTCCAGAGCCACCCCTTCCCACTGCTCAGAACTTCAAAGGGATTCATTGCTGCTTCTGCCCTTCCCCCTGTACCCACTTACTCCATGTGCTGCTCAGAGACACATGCTTCTTTGTTGGCCTGTCGAAACTCGTGGAGCTCAGCAAAATATTGATCAGATTTTTCTTCTACTGAAGAGTTTGTATCTAGAAGCCCTGAGAATGTCAAGGAAAGAGAAAAGTTCAAGGTTTTAGTGAATTTGAGGAAGCAACCAAAGACTCAATTCAAAATGATCAAGAAAGCTAAAGGTGAGGAGAACCAAAGAGAGTAAGGAGAAGACAACATCGTAACATCAACTCAGAGATTTCTGCTGTGACCTTGGTTCCTCAGTGCATCCATCCATTTTTGGTTGCTTGCTACCCCTCTAACCTTTGCCATTCGCTGCTTGGATTCTCACACAGTTGCCACTACACTATTTCAGTGAAGCACAGTTCACATTTGTCATGGGTGAGGAACGGCTGCTGACAAAACTTCAGCTCCTCTGCTGATCCCTGCTCTGCGGGCTCTAGGCCTGCAATTCTGCCACACTACAATACTAACAGAGGGTAAATCATGTTTTAACTCTTGATATTACCACATCGTGCTGAGAGCTTTGCTTCAGGTTTAAGATTCACCTGCAATCCAGTCGTAGCCCAGGAACGGACGCACGGACCAGCTACTCACAGGCACAGTGTATTCGTCAGGTTCAGCTTGAAAAGTCACACGACCAGCTTCCTTCTGGGGAAAAAAACAAAAAACAAAACAAACCAGGAAGACCTCCTATACATCTAGCATGAGATTCATAGCTACAGCTAGGGAGATAAATAGCAGTTGTTTAAGTAGGACAGCACCAGGTTAGTTTGAGGCTGAAATCTGTCCATAGCTCTAACAGCAATTTGCTACAGCCCTCTGCCTTCTCAATTCACAGAACTGATGTTTTATATGTAGCATTCTCTTGACTCCTCCCCTCATCATTCTACTGACTTATGAAAACAAGCAAGTCTTTGGTTTCACCACTTACCTTCAACCCTTTGGACTGAGATGTCAGCAGGATTGATTTAGGTGTTGTGGCTTCCTTGGAGGTCTCTTCACTTTGTACTCTGTTTGCTGATGGGTCCAAATGACCCCTAAGATCATTCTTTTCACTGGAACCACGTGGAAGAGTGGTCTGTCTTCTGTTCTTTTCACGTCCTAGAAGGAAGGAGTCTGCCTCTGCACTTCCTTGAGCATGGCTATCCCCAACCAGTCCACAAGTTTCTCTCTCACATGTAATGACTGCAGGCACAGGTATAAGATTTTTCTCTTTAGCAGGAAAGCAGGATTGCAAAACTGATTCCTGCATCCTCGTTTGTTGCTGCACCCCTCTGTCATTGCTGCTGTGTTTGAGTGATGAACAGAGGGCTGCTCTGGCTGTGCAGGCTCTGGGTTCCACAGACACCAACGTTGCAGGATCATGCTGTGTGCACACACGATCAACTTGATTTTCCTTCTGTAAGAATAAAGACACTTCTACCACATTGCACCATTAAGAGTACAAGCATTTTTTATTAGGCCAATTTAATCAGCAAGAGAAGCATCAGCCTCTCAGCTTGGTCTGCTCACCCCTTAAATTTCTGTTGGGAAAAACATAAAATCTTAATGTTATCCATGAGATCACTATTAAGTGTTTGGAGACGATAAGAAAGGGATTCATTTATAACTAAATGCAGCTCATTCCCAAGCCGAGAAACTGCCAAAATTTCAGCCTTTGTGCTCTGAAGAAACAAAAGGATTTTGTTCCATGATAATCCTTCCTATCTCATGTTAAAAATCCCACATTCGTCAGGCAGCAGCTGATCTCTGAACTCTTTGCACTGAGAACACATCTGAGACAAGAAGACAAACAACAAAGGTCCAGCTACTGTTCAGATGGGCTCTATATTTCATTTTCCACCAGCTGCTTCATGTTCTTGTGTCTCCATCATGCTGCCCTACAGGCAGAGCTACTGCCTACCTACCATATGAGGCCCATTTGATACTCAGCACTTTCAGCACAGACCTAACACATACCCCTCTCTTGGGCAAGGGGACAGATGCTTCAGCAGTTGCTCTATTACAAAGAGATGCTGGAAGAAGCGGCTTGCTGGGAAGACTTTTTCTTATCTCTTCCTGCTTCACTCTGAGCCTTTGTAGAAGGTCCTGGTTGGCCTGACGCAACCTGAGGTGCTCTGACTCCATCCTATGGACGTGTCCTCCTATAAAGCCAGAGGAAGGGTGAACTGCATCAATGGAGGTATGAATTGAAGAAGCAGACATGGGAAAAAAAAAAACACAAAAAAACAACATTACACTTTCAGATGACTTTTCATAAAAGTCACAGGGTTTGTTGGGAGTTTTGATCTTTGAACGTTATCTTTGAGAAATCAGCCAGCTTCAAAACTCCTTATGCTAAGAACCAGCACCGCTGCATATATCTCTGACCCCCACATGTACTCAAGTATTTTCTACCCAGAGACTGGCATATGATTTAAATAGAGGCAGGAAACTCTGACATGGAAAACAGTAAACGTGAAATGTCACATGTCACAGAAAACCAGATGAAAGATGTTTCAGATATCTAGAGCAACCATACATGAATCCACTTGAGACTTATTTTCAGAATTCATAGTCTGATGATACCTAGACACTCACTCAACACACAAACAGTGAGTATTTCTCTTTTAGTACAGCCAAAACAAAGTCTGAAGTGTCCTCCACGGTCCCCAGGCAGGAAGACTTCAAAATGCTCTGTCTTTGGCAAAAGCTATTAGTCAGGGGCTCCTGTATTACTATGTTTCCCTATGATCTCTGGTTCGAAAGGGTCCCTAAACCTTTTCCTAAAGTTCATCTGATTTGTTTTTGTTACCTTGGCAACATTAGGAACCAAACACACACACATTACAACGGGGGGGGGGAGGATTGGGAAGGAAGGAGTGTTAATTGAAAAACCCACAGCACGTTTTTGTTCCAGTTACAATAAGGGTGCACAACTGGGTGCCTTATAGAAATATCTGTCTTGAGACACTATGTTTCTTTGAGATGATTTAAGCAAAACGAAAGTTCTCATGGTATTCCTAGGACAGAGCTAACAGCATCCCCTCATTGTTGCTCATTAGAAAGCCCATACTCAGAAATTAACATTAGTCACAGGACTTTCTGGAAGGGTATTTACCAGACGAGACCCATTTTTCACACAACCAACATGAAGCTGCCGAGCACAAGCCCAAGGCTGAAGCTTGTGAAAGCTGTAGTTACAACATTTTGAGAAAGGGAGCTACGCCTCGGGAACGAAGTAACCGCATCTCCAGCAACAGCTCCGCAGCGCTGCCCAGGCCCGGTTCCGGGCAGCACAAACTGGGGCGGTGCTTCTTTCCCTGCCCTCCGAAGAGGCGAGCCTGGTAGACTCGACAACCCCTCAGCCCCGTGCAGAGCACCGCGTGGGAGCAGCGAGCTCTGACCCTCCCCGCGCCACGCTGCCGGGCCCACCTGCGCCGCACAGCCGGGGATCCCCGCCCTCGCTTCGGGCTTCCCCCGGGCAGCCCCGGACCCTTGGCCGTTCCCGCAGCGCAGCGGCCTCCGGGCATGCGCGGGGACAGCGGCTCCGCCTCCCGGCGGGGACAAAACAGGGGCGGAGGCACAGCCCCGCTGATGCTCTGCTGGGCGCGACCGGCGGCCCCAAGCGGCAAGGAAGGGAGAAAGCAGGTAAGTGTGAGAACGTCTTGCTGGAAACGTCCTTTTCCGGAACGGAGAATGCTGATTCACCGCCGCCAGTCTGTTAACGGAGTATTTGCTGAACGTTACTTCTTCGAATATTCTCGAGAAGTCAGAGCCAGGCTTGACATTTTTAGTGTGTATCTTCATAATGTCAAAACCTCAGATCATTCAGCACCGTCGCTCTCTTCTTTTTCACTGTGAAAACAGATTAAAGGTCACTACCACGTATGCAGTTTCCCACGGCAGTAGCACGTCACCCTCTGGAGGACTCACCTGGAGCACTGCGTCCACATGAGGGGTCCTCAGTACAGCAGAGATGGAGAGGAGGGCCACAGCAATGCTGCCTGATGGAACGTGAGGACAGGCTGAGAGCTGGGGCTGTGCAGCACGGAGGAGAAAAGGCTGCAGGAGAGCTGAGAGCGGCCCGTGTGTCTAAAGGGGCTGTAAGCAAAAGGGGACAGACTCTTCAGCAGGGCGTGTGGAGATGGGATGGGGAAACGGATTCCTGCTAAAAGAGGGGAGACTCAGGTTGGATATAAGGAAGAAGGGAGGTGAGGCATTGCACAGAGTGCCCAGAGAGGAGGTGCAGGCACCCAAGGTCAGGGGATGGGGCTGTGAGCACTGATGGAGCTGTGGGTGTCCCTGCTGAGTGCAGGGTTGGACCTGATGGCCTTTAGGGTCCCTTCCAGCTCCAACCATTCTATGGCCCAAATGCATCATACTTACACTTGCAGACTTTGAATCGAGATACACAGAACACAGCAGGAGAAATACTTTTTCCAATTCATTTTTATTTTGGTTTCCACTGCTTTTACAGCATTTATACAGGAATAATTCATGCAAATTTATCACCTTAAATACAGCAGAGAGAAAACTCACTGGTAAGAGTATTTCGAAGAGCTCCATCAACATAACACAATGAAGGTACATAGCAGCAACAAGATAAAGTGCACTGAGCTGTCGCCCTTAAATAAGAGCTTGGGGAAGACTGCTTTTAGAAGTACCTAAATTCCCAGGATTAGTTTATTATTTCTAAAGAAAAGCAGAAGATAACCTTCTTGCTAATAGTGTTCATTCCTCCACCAATCTGAATTAAAGAAGTACTGTGTTGGAAGGTCTTTCTGTTAGAAGTCTGATTTGTGATCAACCAGCTGCTATTGACAGGGTTACAGATGCACTTGAACAACAATTATCTCCCACGTTAGCAGTTTTACTTCTTACAAAATCCAGGCAGTTCTTTCCTCCGTTCCATCTGTTAACACTACAGTGAGAGCACCTCCATCACCAACATCTGAGCAGCGCCACAAACACGCACTGCCAAGACACCGCGTTCTGAGAACACACCGATCTCTTTGCCTTCACAAATCTGACCCCAGCTCTGAAGATCAGCTCACTGATCAACTTCCTCTAAGGCCTGCTGAGATCTAGCAGCACGTCTCCAAGGGCGAGGTCGGTATTTCAGGTAGTCAAGAGTTGCTGACCAATGCATCATCTCCTTCTGCCTGGAACTGGCAGTTTCCTGTTCTACCAGGGATCTGCTTCATGTGTTAACTCAGCACTGTACACTGCTTGTTATAAATATGTATGTAATAGCCTGGGAGACAAAGAGCTCCGCTGTAGGTATTGTGTGAATTCAGAGTAACAGCCCACAGTGCCACTTGCTCCAGCATACTTCACTACAAGCCCAGAGAACACAACACCAAGGGCAAGGACTCACATTTCTCTCTCAGCCATTCTCAGTTCTGGTCCAAACCACAGTTGTGTACTGGTGGCTCCCTGAGGAAACTGAACACAGCCAATGAAGTGCTCTCTGATGAAAATAGCTTCCTGGTTTGGGCTGAATTCAGAGCTGTCCTCTGAAAGTGAAAGCTGCGTATGCTTCTTGCTTTTCAGGGTCACAATGAGAATCTGCCAGCTCCAACGTAACCAAGATAATTCAAGCCTTACTGCAAATCTTAACACAGCCTGAAGTACTTACTGCCACTTCACTATTCTTTCCTTGAGTGTCAGGCAACTTCTTTCTGGAGCCTCACATGAAGCAGAGAACGTGTCACAGGCACATATATTCATACCTGAGCATGAATGAGGAATCAAGGCTAGCAAATTTCATTTTCAAGTGAAAAATCTCTCTGTTGTATAATAGAACAAAAAAGAAGCACCTTAGTACTCCCAAATTCAGCTGTCACTTGCTCACATATAATTCATATTCTCCAATGTTTGATTCTGAACAGATTTAGGTTGACCCTAACCCCAGAAATGCAGGATTAATTCTGGATTATGGAGAGACATTTTGTGGGCTATATAAAGATCATTCCCAAAACGTGGTAAAGTACATATCCACCAAGTGGAAAATCAGTCTTGCAGCTCAGGAACCTGATCCTGCTATTACTGAAATCAGTGGGAATTCTTCTGCTATCAATTCCAGAAAGAAGAGGCTCCAGTCCTCACAATGCCCAAGTCTCATAATCAAAATTTAGAATTGTTTCAGGGCAAAACTCAATTAATTTCATCTATTTGTAAGTAAAAGACATCTGGGAAAAGAAAAAAATGACTTAACCCATTCTTACCCCAGCATTAAATAGGAAGGATAGGTCTCTATCATCATCCTCACACTTTTAACAGAAACAAATCTCATTACTGCATGGACTTGGATCATCCTATGGGAACTCTACATGAAGTGAAATCTCTTACAGCGTGTGATCCCTGTGCTGCCCTCATGGCCAGCTAATGGTAATGGAATTCCAAAGGCCTGCTTCCAGAAACACTGCTGTGCAATTACCAAACCCCACATTCATCAGCCTGTCTCACAAGGCAACCTGTCAACTGATTCATCTTTTCATTCCTGATTTCCTTCTTCAACAAACTGTTAATTATCATCACCACTTCCTTCATAGCAGCTTGCTATGGCTTTGCAAATTAGCTGCCTACAATGTGAAATGAGCCAGACTGCATTACTGAAGAGCTCTGAAGAGGAAGAAATTAACTCAGAAGACAATAAAGGTACCAAAGCAAAAATCTTAGTCCCTTTTGCTCTGGAAGAGAACTAAGTTTTGTTCACAGGTTTAAACGTGCTGACAAAAATAAACCTGTCCATGAAAATAAACAGTGCAGCAGATCTCTGCCATGTTGTACAATAACAGAAGAAGAAGCTAGGAGATAGGTTTGCACAGGCTACGAAAGAGCTGTGAAACTGTTCTAACTGTGTGCATAAGATTGCTGTTTAGAAAAACAGCTGCTTGTCACATACATAAACTTGGGGCTTTGAAGCCAAAAGCTCCACCTTCATGTAGTAAGATGAGTGACTCCATAAAAAACGATGTGTTAGAGTAACTTTTAAACTGATGAACACTTGTTTATAGAATTCACTGTTACTGTACTTCATTTTGATTTTAGAAGCCTCCTGTAAATGTACAAAGCACACATTCCTTCCAACGTAGCTTGTTCTCCTAAGCAGGAAAAGAAGAGCTGCAACAGCTAGTGTTGAAAGGTGGGACACAAAACAAGGATGCTGAATCCTACTGTTCACACAGCAACTGGAAACTGGCAGGAGCCTTTTGCTCATTCCCTTTAGGGATTCCATCACCCACCATATTCTCTGCAGTAACTGAAGGAGCACTGAAGGGAAACAGCGTTGTTTTTCTCCTCTTCCCACACTATCTGCTTTGCTGCAGGTACTGATGTGTGAACATGTTAAGTTCACTATCGAGCCAACCCGCCTTATTCCTGGAAAGACAAGAAGTCTCTGTTAGGTGAATAAAATCATTCTTCCCAAGGCAATCTGAAAGAAACATGAATAAGACTACTCCACAGCAAGGCATGGAGAGGAATGCCAATGGTCCTTGTCTCCTTCAGGTCAGGAACACCATCCTGCCAACAATCCCCAGCTTCAAGGCTCATAGTGAGATCTTGGTCACAACTTTAAACTGGTCTTATTATTTGTGTTGGGTAAGGTGTGTTAAAAAAAATTATCCCCAACAGCTTTTGCAGGGTGAAGACAAACATCAGACTCAAATCTGTGCAATGGCAAGGGTGAGACTTTTTAGATGATTTTCTAATTGCCTGGAAAAGTTTGCAGGAGTAGAGGACTGTACATTTTGGTAAACAGACAAGAACTGTAATTTTGTACTAACTAAAAGTAAGAAGGAAATGGGATTTTAATGAGACAAAAGATTTAAATGACTGTTCAGAGTATATGGGCTGAGCATCTCTCCTTCTTCTAACAAGTTAAAATAACAAAAAGCACTGCTGACCAACACCTCAATATCCTTTCTCACCCAATAATCTAAGTGACTTTTCTTTCTACTTGAGGCTGCAGAGTATTGTTTTGATATTTCCACCAGACATTTTAATACATTGCAGAAAATTGTTTTCCATGTAACGTTAAAAAGGAACACAATACAAAAAGATGTTGATGTCTGCAAATCAAACACTATGATGAAAGAAGGACTGCCCTCAGAGGTGCACCCTCATCTGAGCATCTTGGGGCAGCCACAGGAAAACCAATTATATGCAGATGTTTGTGTAGTAAGAAAATCTCACCTCAGCAATTTTGCTTTGCTCTGCAGTGAATCCAAAACTTCAATTTTCTTATTCATGGCAGAAATTTCCTGCTCAAGATTCTCCCGTGTAACATCCACTTGCTGACATAACTGAGCAAACGTTCCAGCAAGCTCTCTGTGAAACGGGAAGAACAGTGTAAAGTAAGAATGAAACACAGAATTCAAGGAATAAATGCCTTCGATGAGTGGTGATGACACTGATTCAGATGCAAACATCTTTCCCTTCTGCACAAGAACACGTTAGAACTGTCAGAGAAATGTGAGACTGAAGTACTAAGACTAGAGCTTTAGAAATACCCACATAGGATACCATGTTTATTAAGAAAATCAACAAAGTAACCCACAGATTCTCCTTAAAACACATGTATTATTATATTTTTTAGTCCTGAGTTCAGTGAGCAGATATCTTGCTTTAAGAAGCAATATCACCCTAAACAAACAAAGCAAAAAACAGAAATTAAAAAAAAAACAAACAACAGGAGAATTCAGATAAAGATGTTAGGTAAATATAGGCAACCTACTGTTGGACTTGGTGGCTGCAATTAGATCCTGTATAGCTGACAATAAGCTGCAGTTTCTCTCCAGCATATTCTACAAACTGCCGTTTGAAAGCTCTCTCCTTCGCTTTTGTGGTCCAGGTGAGGCGTTCATACACGTAAAGCAGCCCATAAAGACCAAACGAGAGAGCAATCAGCCTCCAGCCCACAGCCTTCCAAACCTAAAACAAGCACAGGGGAAAACAGATGACACAGCTGCTATTAGAAGTGATGCTGCCTCCTGGCAATGGTGCACTTGTACTTTAGGCACATGAGAGTCAGCCAGAAACCTCCAACAACAACCCTGACCTGCAAGTAGTTTCACTGATCAGAAGCTTGCTACAAATGTTCAGCCTACACACTTAGAATACCTGCAGGTTAACTTCTCCAGGTCATTAAAGTCACCTTTACATGCACAAATGAAGTTGGCCTAGCTCACAGAATTCTCATTTCTGAAGGAAAAACCATTTTTAGGGAACCACATTCCTTTTGACAAATCATCCACCCCCCACACGCTCTGAGAAAGCACAGAGGTAAGGAACTTACTGGAGAAGCTTCGTGTTATTTGTAGAAAATAAACTAGTTGCCATACAACTCGAGTTAAACCTCTATTACTCTTTTCTTCTGCAGTTTTGGGAGACAACATTCTCTTGTTTTTCCACAAGATAGAAAAGTAGGCAGTGCTGATTGTACATGAAATAAATTAGAGCATCTATAATTAAGTGCTCTCCTCCTGTTCCAGGTAGGAAGGTATGCATCATCAGAGGATCTAAGCAGAAATCTTAACTTCAACCTCAGTTCCTAGTCCTCAGTCAACAGGAAAAATACATTTTTCCTTCTATTCTCACAAGAATATCAGATTTTATAACACAATTTGAAAGGCTTTTATCTTCACAAAACCTCTGGTTCCCTACGTAACTATTGTGCAAAATTATGCTCGACGTTTTATCTTCTATTTGCACACAGAAAGCGCTTTGCTATCTGTGAACTGGAAATATCCACAGGTCTCTGCAGTGACTCGACGCCAGCACCCCGAGGTTATTTAATCTAGATGCTCCTCAGATTGTCAACCCACCACGCCACCAACCACGATGATCCCCATGGAAGTTCGGGAAGTTAACGAGGCCAGTCCAGTGACCATCGACACCATGAGTTCTTCCTGGGTCATAGAACCCTGAGGCAAAGGAGGCAGACTGGGATTTGCTGGTGTTAAAGGGCGTTGAATCTAATTAGAAAAGCATGGAGAAAAACAAAGGAAACAAAAACAGAGTACAGAATAAAAGAATGCAAGATGTTGCCCTTCCCAGCAAAAACTGTTCAGCAGGCCCTGGAGTTACTGATACCCCACTGACCCCTGACCACTAAGTTACCTTACCTGGTCATTATAGCCCATCAAGGCCCGCCGGCCATTCTTTGGTCCCAAAAATCTGTTCACCAACATCGTCCATCCAAGAGAGAAATGGAATTCTATGTCTTCTTGGAAGTCAGCACAAAGCTTATCACAGTTCAGATCATAGCTGAGTGTGAAGCATTGCCGGGGAATTAACATGTCTATCTGGCCTCGCAGGGAGAGTGGGAGCAGTGGTTTTAAGCCATCTGCAAGAACAGAACATAAACTCATTTAGAAAATAGGAAATTGAGTTCACAGTAATTAACTGGACTTGCATTCCATAATCAGAAGGGATATTGGTTGTTCCATCCTCTGCAGTTGTTTTTGTGAGTATCTTGAATTTTCTGAAGCCAAGCAAGTTGCAATGCAATCAATTCATATTCAAAAGGATGCCTTTCCATGGGCATTCCCAAATCTCTAAAGGTAGCTATAGTGTACAGTTTATCAACAGCTTGAAAAACAGGAGGCCAATTCTAAAAGTGCTTCTCTCTCACTAACAAAGGATTAAGCTGATTGATTAGATTCATTACTAACGCACTGAACAAGTTTAGCCAAAGAGTGGAAAAAGCAGGAATAACTCATGCTCTACATATAAGTGCTACTAATCATGATGGAAACTAAGACAATGCCACCTGCAAACAACCATCAGAGGAATAAGAAACCCAGAACATCCACCTAGTTATTCTGCATTACAGTAAGAGGAACGAAGGGTAATATTGCCTGCAGAACTGACCTATCATTTCTTGCTGCATTGTCTGCAGGGAAGCTGTGATTGCATTGGAACAACGATCTGACATGTTACGGCCCAGGCCTTCCTCAATGTGTTTATGGAGCTCCTGACAAACAGAGAAGGGTTACTGAGATTAAATAAAAGGAAGATACAAGTTGCAGGTGCTAGAGCTTCCCAGGTAAAAAAAGCTTCCAAAGCAAGAGCATGCATTCCATCTGCCCACTCTTCTAACATTAGTTTCATTTTTCTCCTTCCTTCAGTGGAGGAGAGGAAAAAACAAATCGTGCAATCTCACAAGTATGCTGTAGACTGGAAAGGTTTTGTTTGAGGTACATAATGGAATACGCCATACGTGTACCTGTTTAATGCTGAGGTTAGTTTTAAACATAACTTCTTTTTTTAACACACCATTTTTCACAGAAGCTATCCCAATGCAAAACAAAATCTAAGAGAAGACACTTTGCAATATTAAAAACTCAGTTCTTCCTAGTTGGAAGAATGTTAAGTATCTCCAAGAGCTGGTGTAATTACTGACTCAGAGCCCGCTGACTAATTACAGGGTGGCTCAGAAGCTGTTAGCAATCTACAAGAAGCAAACACGACTTACGTTCTTGTAAACTTTAAGAACGACTTGAGAAGGATGGAAATCTGCTTGGTATTCATCTACCAGCACTGAAAGCCGCCTGATTTCTTCTGCCATTGCATTGGATACCTGGAGAAGGAGCCACAGGACAAAGTTACCATACTGCTGATTTAAAGCATCTTGTGAGCCTCCCTGAAAGTTACCCCCAGGTGTTCCACTCTTCCTTTTATTGCCTCAAGGAAAGCAAACAAACAACAAACCCTGCTTCTGAAAGCATTTCTTCTCTTCCCATCTGTATCTCCCACATTTCTACCCACTCAGACCTGTCAGCACTTTGCATTTCTCCCACCATGCTGGCAGCTCTTTCAGACAATCCCTTCTCTTTTTCTGCAGCCCCTCCTTACCTGCCTCTCCACTTCTTCTGTGATCTGTTTGATTTTCCGCTTGTAGTCTTGAGTGAGGAGCTCCAGCTGTTTGTCAATAAAACCCAAACGTTCCTGTCGTTCCTCTCGCATTTCCAGACAGTAAACTCTGATTGAAAAAAAGGTATCCATGGCAAAGCCAGATAAGCACATTTCTGATCTGCAAACACCTGGAACTCCAGAGACAAAAGACATTCTCCAACCCAAGAACCACGTGTACCAATATCTACAGTGCATTGCATACACACAGCACACTGGATAAAAAGGATGCTCCTCTCCCAATATTTCCACATTTTTCCTTCGCATTTTAAATGCTCATACTCTTTAATTTTCTCTCTAAGTGCAAGCTTGTATCATGAAAGCACCGAGCATCAGCATCTCCTCACCGCTGTTCCTGGGCAGCAACATGCACAGAATCCATGATGAGACGAACATCCTCTGCGATCTGCTTTGCTCTCACTGTATGCTGCTCAAATTTTGTTTTCACTGCTGACTGGGAGATACATTCCTGTACACAACAGGCAGCCAAGATTAGCAGCAGGCAGAAATACACTAACACAGCTTGTCTATTTCCTAAGTGTGCTGCCACTCCATGTACATAAGCTCCACTCCCCGGCCTTTCAGGAGTAAGCTGGGAGGCTTCAGGACTAAATGGAATGCTACAACACTTAATACTCACCTCAAATCTTCTCTCAAAGTTTTGAAACTCAAACATTCTCACTTGAAAACCATCTGCCAATGCTCCACCTGAGAGTAGGAAGGTACAAAACAACCAATTAGGTTTTCAGAAAGCATTCAGATGTTGGACATTAGGATATACTCCTGCTTTACCCTGAAGCCAATGCAAAAAAAGTAGCCAATTCATTCTCTTTTATTTTGTCTGCTCTCTTAAGAATTTGATATTTTAATAAATTGTTTTGCCTATTTGTGAAACAAGATATTCCCTTATTTTCTTTGCTATAAGAAAGGCTCTGTTAGCTTTCCTCACCTCCTTCTGGCATCCCTTGAGCCCTCTGAATCCTGGCATTCAGCACTTCTTTTGCTGACACGAAGAAGATTCGATCCCCTGCCTGTGCTCGATCCACCACACCCAGCTCATCTACCAGGAAACTGGTGCAGCGCTCCATGTGCTGCCGACGCACCTGAGGGACAAACAGGAACACCTCCACGTGCAGTTACAGCCACTTTAAGCTCCATCTCAAAAATCAGATCAGACACTCAGATGCCCTCTGCTGGTCTAAGCTACTAATATGAAAGAATAAGAAAACAACCTTGCAGTCTATAAAATCTTCCAGAAGTCATCCAAGTCACCTAACTTACAAACTGCCCGGTGAAGTTCTTGATTTCCACTTCAGAAATCTCCAGAGCCATGCTGTGACCACTAGCCTATCCTCCCTCTAGTTTCCACACTACAATAATAAAAAAAACAATCATATCTAACACTTAATGGTTCTACACACAAAGACAAGAGTCAAAACGGTTTCTATATGGACTCCAGGCAAAGAGAAGGAATTTAAATCACAAACCTCTTCCATGTACTCTGGTTCAGAGGCAGATGCATCCCAGCGGTTATTCAAAATAAATATATTGGGTCGAGACAGACGTTCATTCACCTTGTGAAAGAACTGTTTCTCCTGTGCAAAATGGAACACAATCTCTTACATTAATTTGTCAACACGCTTCAACTTCCAGCCAAATTCACTGCCCACTATCAAGTGAACTTGAACATACAGTTTGCATCAACGTTGATTCCGAATTTGCCACCAGAACAAATACATCAGCATCTAGACAGAACTTGTCGATCCAACTGTCCAGCTCTGTGGTTACATCAATGCCAGGGCTAAGAGCAGAAAGAGAAGAAACAACGTTATTCTGGTGAAATTTCAAAAACATGTTTTAAAAAGTTCGTACAAGACTTGTTTCAGCTATACAGGGCGTTATTTTCTGTGTTAGAGCCACACTGCTTTGAGGTTTTAGTTTGCAGACTGCAAACTAAAAAGGACAAATCAAGATAAACTGTGGCTATTAACTGCAGGAAAGGACTTTGGTCACTGTCTCAGATTAAAACAAGGTCACCTTCATTGACGTCTGCTAAATTTGTATTTGAATGCAAAGAAATGTGTGGTAAAGAGAAAAAGAAAGACAGATATTGTCACCTGTCCATGAGCACCAGGTCATCCTTTAAGAGAGGACATTTGGAATTGGGCCACATCACGCTGACTAGGCTGCCAGCATTCAGAAGCTCATCTTGATGGAGGGCATGAGCCAGCTGGTTTACTGTCTAAAAATGAAAGTTTTATATATCTATAACATTTCCCATATGCTAAGACAATTATCTCCCCCCATCAAATTAGTCACAGACAATTTAAGATAAAACCCAACTTGGAATTATCTCCCAAGAGTTTTCCCACACCACGTGTTTCCCCAGCCAGAAGACAACCACCCAAAAAATGTCTGTAAGAATAAGGCTGAGGAACTATCAGGAAGGCTGTAACTTTGGTCAGCCATACAGAGCTGAGAGCTTCCTGAGGCATCACTCCAACTCCCTATTAACACAATCACAACATATCATCTTCCACATACAATGAAGTCTCATGCCATAGCTTGCTTCACTCCTCCCTTCCTACACTCATTGAAAACCTGCTGTTGATCTCTGCTCCTTCAATGAATATAACCCTGAACTGTTAAAAGTCTATTCACAGTGCTTTCATTTTCCTTTTCTGGTACTGGAACACAGCTCTTCTCCTATACCTTATGCTTAAGGAAATTGTACCTTAACACTCTTCTTTTCCTCTGAGCCTTCAGTAAGTAGGAAAGCTTCATGACCATCAGTCCCTTCTACACGCAGGAAACAATTAGTGGTGTGCCCAATTCCTGAAGGAAGGACTTTGTCCCATAGCATGGCATTTATCACAGTGCTTTTTCCATTGCTTGTCCTGAAGCAAGATTAAAGAATAGCATAGCTGGGCTCCTGAGCTATTTAGGTACTTTTTTGATGTTACAAACAATAAGCCATCTAAATCAAAGCAGCTCCAGAAGTATTAACAACTTAAAAAAAAATCCCATTTTTTCTTTTAAAACTTCTTCCAAAGTTCTACATTACTTAAGTCCCATTTATTCTACAATATTTAAGTCCCATTTACACAAGTACTGGCACTAGGAACATCTGCCACACGTTGCATGCAGAAGCTGGAGCACTAATGCTTCTATAAATACTTTTTACTGGCTATGATCCTAAAGATGCAAGTTTCTCTACCAAGTAGGGAGTGCAGCCAACGTAAGCACGTGACTTACCTTCCAAAAAAAGCCACTTTCATGTGTCGCCTTGCCAGCACCTCACTAATGCCACTGACTTTTGACAAGTAGCCTTTGACTTCCAGTACCTGCTCTTCTGTGGTGACAGGATCAAGCTCTGCATTCTTGTGTGTTTCTAAAAATCAAAATACATCATGCCTCTGAATCCCTGAAGCGATCTGCCTCAGTACTAGGTGAAACATCTCCCCACAATTTAACACACACAACCAAATGCTTATCTGTATCCCAAAGTTCAGACAGGTCATGCTAAAGCATGCAGTTACACCCACCAGCATTTATTTGCCAGTCTCTTTCCTGTACCTAATAACCATTCTTATCCTCAGGACTGCTTTAAGCAGAACGCATCCAACACTTCAAACATTCCAGCACCCTTAAAAAAACTTCTCTCTGCATCATAAGGTGTAAAGCCAATTACTGTATATGTTCCACGTCACTGGCAATGACGTGTGTAGGCAAGAATACTGAAAGGATTATAGGCACACAACCAAAAGAAAGGATTATAGGCACACAACCAAAAGAGCCTTAAATGGTTCATTTAAAAAAAATAGTACACAACACACACACAGAAACAACCTTCTCCAACAACAGAAAATAGCCCATTAACTATCTGGGTTTCATAACTTACCAACTTAAGTCAGCTTTGAAATACAAATTCAATAAAATAATTTTCAGTCCCTCATACAAATACTGAGACATAAAGACAGACGTATTTATAAATAAATGAGGGTTTTGGTGTGTGCCTTGGAAACCACGTGCAGGCAAAGCACCATTCAGCTCAGCTTACCCTCCAGGAATGAGGAACTCTCATTGATGTACGCAGCCAGCTGCTCAAAGATGCCATTGATTTTCTTCTTTGCAGTGACAAAATGTTTGAGTGGAGAAGCATTTACCTCAGCCATGTGTCTTTTATCCTTCTTCACTGCAACTATTGACTTGGAACGAGTGAACAACAGGGACATTGCGCTGCAGGGAAAAAAAAAATCAGTAAGGAAAAGGGGGCTCACTGAGGCCTGACAGCCACACAACCAAGTGTCCAATATAATCATAGAATGATTGGGCTGGAAAGAACCTCAGAGATCACCCAGTTCCAACCCCTGCCATGGGCTGGGTGCTCCCCACCAGCTCAGGCTGCCAGAGCCCATCCATGGCATCGTGCTCTCAATCCCACTACATCATTACAGTACGTACACGTCTAAAATATATACTGAAAAAGATGGGGTCTCTACTGAGAGACAGAGAGACAGCCACCTAATGAGCAGACACCGACTGAAAACTACACAATACACAACCTAGAGATCATTCCACAGGAAATGCTTTATTTCCCATGCTCAGACATCTGGAAAGAAAAAAGCCCACCTTACCTGCTCACTTCCACGGCACAGCCCACCAGGGATCCTTCCCTCCCGCCCCGCTTACTTTTCAGGATGCGTTTCACTCTCACAAGCCGGACATGATCAACTCGAGTCCCTCCGGAACGCGAACAGCTCCGTTTCTCCGTTTTCACCCTCAGCTTTTTCCGCCACGCCGGATCCAGTCGCCCTCCCTGCGACAGAGGCGGACGGAGCGCGTAGGCCTCGAGCTCACAGAGCCCTCACAGAGCGGCGGGCGCGCGCCAAAAAAAAGCGGGAAGCCAAAAAAGCGGGAAGCGCCTCGACCCACGGCGCGGCCGCACCTCAGAACGGGCAGCGGCGCCCCCCCCCACACTCATCCCTGCCGCCAACGCTCACCTTCACAGCCGCTCCCGCAGCGCCGCCATCTTAATCCGCGGCGCCGCCCCCTGGGCGGGCGTGCTGTGCCCCGGGGCGCTTCGGGAGCTGTAGTACCGAGGAACGGCCCCGCTAAAGAAACACAGCCACTGAGCGTTTTGGAATAGTTTAATGCGAATTTCTTCCCCCTCCCCCCCCATCCCGGTTGGAATCTGTTTGTGAAACGGCTCCGCGCGGATTCCGATCACAGTGTCGGGCAGAGGAAAAGCACAACGAAATAAGTGGGGGAGAAAAAAAAAAAAAAAAGCTAAATAAATACATACATCACATCGATGTTTTCTCAGCCATTACCCTAAGAAGTCCCTTCATTTGGTTATAGCATGAGGCGTTACGGGTTTCGGTTAGCGTGGATTTTTACCATTTTCAACTGTTTTTCTCCCCTGGGCAAGTGGGTGTGCAGCATTAAAATGAGCCTGAAGAGCCCTCAGAAGGCAGCCCTGTGAGTTCACCCCAATCCCGATGTGAACGGACCGCCTGTGAAACAAACCAGCCTTCAGACACAGAAGGGTGTCTAAAAAGCAGAGCAGGTCTCTCACAGGCGGCAATACAAAGGCTTCGCCCTGCTCCCCCTCCACCCACAGCTCTATTCTAGGCAGTTTTTTATCCCTATTGGTTTGCCACAACCTCTCAGCGCTCACCAACCCATTTCTATTGGTCTCAACCCCACTGCAGTAGGGTGCTTTGGTTTGCAATCTCAAATAATAGAAATACCCAATAGTGATTTCCTCTAAGTACCAGAAAATAGCTCTCCTACAGCCATGGCTCAAACAAGCTGGAAGCAAAGGGAACTACCCAACTAATCACTGAGAAGTGGAATGAGGCCAAAGATCAGTGAGGCCTCAGGACTGTTATCTCACCGTTAGAGCTTTTGAAGATCTCAACATGGATAGAGCTGATCTGAGCAGCATTGAAGCCCTCCTGGCTGTAAAAACTTGATGTCATCCCTCCCCTTTGCCTGGCTTAGAATGCTCCCCTTAAACTGCGGTAACAGGAAATAAGGAGGCTGTTTTTTTTTATATATATCTTCAGACTAATCCCAGAGATAATTAGTTGACCCTCATTAACTAACACAAAACAACTATACTGCCATTGCTGCTGCTTTGAACTCTGTGACGTGTTTCCAAAGACTGTGAAGAGGTAAGGATGCAGACGATCTTCAGGCTCTTACTACTGAGTTTCATCTGGTATGACATGTAGCTGTTATGACTCCTGGAGCCAGCTCCCTGATTGTTTATGTTTGGTATACTATCCAGAAATGATTTTCTAGTGTCCCGTATATGCTGTGGATATAAAAAAGAGATTCCAGCTACTTGGAGAGAAAGCTTGTGACTTGCTTCCAAAGAGCTGGATTTCCAGTCCAAGAAAGCATTTCTGTAAAGCCAACCAAGCCATGAAGGTTCAAGTAAATCGCATTTCCAAGACACAGCGGATGAAGAGCAGAATCAAAAATGAAGGCACAAAATCTCCTTCCAAATTCTACAGCAACATTCCTAGATATGACCTGCAGTATCAGAGAGGGAGATCTTCCAGTAGTGGAGTCTTAACATTGATTAAAAAAAATCAATATCCAAATAGCTTTGATCAATGCCTTAGAAACTCTCTGCAGCATTCCCTGTTTCCACTCAAAGTCAGCAGTGAGCGGGGCCAGGGAAAGGTCCTTCCTGTGAAGCATGGCTCTAGGGGTCAATAAAAGACACTGCAATATAACGGGTTCCTTTGGTGGTTGGAAGACCTTCATGGTAGTGGGTGAGCCGTCCTGGATGCATCAGAGTCCAGCCTTTTCGTGGAGCTCGAATCGAGCAGTTGTAGCGCAAAAACCGGCAGCCTCCTCCCTGAGAGATACAGACCAAGAGACACATCAGCTTGGTTAAATCACCTAAGGAAATGGGACTCTGCCTTCTCTTGGCAGCTCTTCAGAAAGTGCGAGAAGGGAGCTGGGGAATCCATTGTACCCTAACATGCCCCAAAAGTCCCCTAGCATAACCCAGTCGTTAACCACAGTCTTCAGTGCAAAGAAGCCAGTAAAGAAGGTTGTGCCTGGAAGGCTGTGCTTCATACCCAACACGCTGGCAAACTTACCTCATAGTCTATTCCAACCCTGTTCAGAGCAATGTTAATGGTAAAGGTGGAAGCGTCATGATGGGGCATTAGAGAAGGCTGCTCATCAGGTTTGTAGCGGACCACAAAGGCTAGCTCAAACTGAGTCTGCAGGAGAGAAGAAAAGAGAGAGCATCTGTTGCAGAGCTGCAGTAGCTCATGGTTACTGAGCTGTGGGATAAGGTGTCATTTGTAAATTGCACCTCACTGCTAAGAACAGCCACAATAACACAGGAAAGTGTTACTGGAAAACTCTATTTTCTGATGCATATACTTCAAGTCATAGTTCAGCATTAGTCCTCCATACCGGGAAACAGTACACATATTGCAAGAGGATTCTAGTAGTCTTTTCACACAGCTGCTATTGTTAGCAGGTGCTGAGCTGACCACGAGTTTTGATGCCATGGTATTACCTACCTTGGTATAGTATCCCGGGTACAGTTTCTCAGTGATGGGTGCAATATAGTCCAGAAGAAACTTATACCATTCTCTTTCAAAGCCAATTTGGTTCATATGGATATCAATAGTTGGGACATTCTCATATCCTCCTTGTATTCTACTGTCCTGAAATTGAATCACGAAAAAACCAATGAGGATGGGCACCTTGGACTTCACAAACAAAAAGCACTTTTTTTCTGGTAATTACCAATAAATATGAAGTTTACTTATCAGGATTTTCAGCACAATAAGCTCATTTCAAACAATCATTAAACCCTGAAGGGCTGAACATTGTCGCACTGGTGGACAGTATAAGGACTCAGAAAAGTTAATTAACATTCAAGAGCAAGGGCAAAACCACGGAGTTAATTAAGCAGAAAATTAGCAGTATTGAGGCCAGTTTCCTGGTTTAGCTGCAGGATCTAAGGCCTTCCTAGAGCAGGCGCTACTGTCACCAAACATAAGGACAAAGTTGTCACCTGGAAATTAAACAGCTCCTGTTTTTCTTACCGTATTGTCACCTGTGGACCACTTGCCATAATGCTCCATTTCTTCCACCAGCTCATCACAAGCAGTGTCAGTGAATATGGGGAACCAGTACACATCCGGGCAGGGCTGCAGAACGTGGACAGGCGAGAGCAGCAGAAATAAGGACAAGTGCTTGAGGCAAAAGGAATATGACTAAACTGACTGTATATAGGGTCAGATTAAGTGGAAAGAGACTATAACATCAAGGATAGAAGTTTGTCTTCTGATTGATGTGTCCTACTTCCACTTTACAGAGCTGGAGATGGACTTCTAGAATAATGATTTTGCTCTAAAAATACTTTCAAGGTCACGTTTCCTCTGCATTTGAAAGACTACAAGGTCATGCTGAACTGTGCAAATGACAACAGTGATAACACAAGTGTTCTCTCATTTTGATGGATACGAGCAATGTTTTCTTACCATTTCTACCAATTTCCCTTTCAGAGCTGCTGTGTAGTTTTCATGGATGTACTTTTCTCTCCAGTCCTACAATTAAAAGGAAGAAGTCACATCTGAGGGGCCTGGTTAGAAGGGCAAACAAAAATCATGCGGTGGTGCCACAGTACTTCAAATGCTTTGAAAATCCAGATGTTATGAATCACACACAGTCTGGACCTTCCCTGTTGGTGAAGCTGGCTGTCAGATCTTCACATCCCACACAGCCTGCCAAGCCTGCAGAGCAGGCAGGTTATCTCACCTCAGGGTTGCTGAATATTTGCCAGAGGTCATTGTGGAGGTGACTTGTTTGGTAATTCTCCAGAGACAGTATGTGTCCAAACTGATGTCGATTTGTCAAGTACATGAAGACTCCCTGCAGAACAGAGAGAACAATCAAGTTTTGTTTTCACATCTCACATTTTTTGTGAGCAACTGTGAAATTAAAGCAGTGAACAGTTTCCCAGTGATGACAGCTCTGCTCAAGTGCTCATCTATTCCTTTTTTGCCTGTGCTCTTTAATTTTCATTCTGGATATGATCAACTTTGAAGGGTTATAACCAGAGTTGGTAACTCTGTGCTTACCACCAGCCAGGGTTGAAAGCAGGTCAGCTGCTGTAAGATTTGGTTCTTTCTTCTTAACCCTGTTGAGCCTTTTTAGAACAGACCTGACTAGGCCCATGAACCAGAATTTTATCTGCATTTAGCAGTCCCTGGCTCTGGGTGGTTTCACAGCAAGACAGAAATCCAGTACTGTTCCAAGCCTGCACAGGATTGAGCAATGCTGCTTCATCCTGACCCGTACCCCAACAGAGCTGAATGACTTGAAACCACTTAATCTTGTCACCTCCACACTGGTGTGCAGTTCTCCCCTGCCAGCATCCCCCTCCTCTACTGACCTGATTCCGCACGTTGTGGCAGAAAGCCATGTCAGCATCCAGCTTGCCACCGTGGAAGAGATCTCCCTCGTCAAGCTCCGATCGTAGGACTTTACCTTTCACCATGTAAACGCTGCTGATGTAGGGAACATTCCAGAGCCCACTGAAACACAGGGGTAGGATAGTGAGATTTGAAAGAGCAATAAGGCAGGAACTGTTGGGCTGGAAGGCAGATGGAAGGCGGCACCATCATGTCAGCAAGGCTTGCTGCAATGAGCCAACTTGGAATGGCAGGGAGAAACCGTGCCAACAGGAGTTGTCATTTCAGGAAAAATCATTTGTATTGCCCAGAGCTTTTAAAGAGTAAAAATGCCAGGGCACTGTGAAAGCAATTGACTGATATCGTATGTTTCTGCATGGGACATAATTAATGTCTTGAATCTCTTCCCAGAGAGATCAACATAATTTTTTCCAATTATTTTAAAAAAACTGAACCAGCTGAGAAGGCATAATCTGATTTCCAGCATTTATTGCCCCAAAAAAGGCCCCTCAAGAATATGAGTGAACCAACAATTGTACTTTGTGAATATTCCATTCAATGATCACCTACAGTATTATGAAGACAATCTAACAAAAATTAAACAGCTTTGTATGAGGTTTTACAGACTAATTGTAATCCACAGGTGGGAAAACACATGACTGCGGTGATTTCAGCATAGTTAGGGCTCTCTACATCTTACTCAGCTCGTAATAAAATCTGCATGAAATCTGTGCTTAGGGAAGAACACTGAGCAGCTTCTATGAAGGGGTTCAGACTTCTTTCCCTCTTCTATGCCCCAAGGCAATTATGTTCCCTGGTTTGACGATAATGTGCACCAGCTTTGTACCTGAAGGAGTGCATCAGTAAGAAACTTGCTGTATACTCACACCCTCCTCCTCTGAACAATATCCACGTAATCTTCTGAGCGGGCGTAATACCCATCAGGGCTCAGTGCTCCCCAGAAATTTGACCACAGCTTCTCATGACGACTCACCAGGGGAGCAATCACCGACCTGCGAGTGCAAAAGAAAAGTGATGTTACCACAGGAAGTGAAGGAAAAGATTTACAAACCACAGGATACTGAGAGGCAGATTATCTTTCACTAGCAGCTTCTATTAACTATACTGGAATAAAATTCCACATAAGCAAATGTAAAAAAAAAAAAAATTTACAATCTCATATCTAACTGCACCCAGCAGGAATCTTAGAATCCAATTTATTCCAGTGACTACTTAAAGGCAAACTTGGGATGATTTACACCCATTACCTAAAACTCAGTCACTGCAACTGCAGCAAAAAAGGACCAAATAAAGGCATACATCTGACATTTCATCTCCAGCACAGCTCACCTGGCAGCCTTACATGTCTCACTGATAAAAGAGCTCATGTACTCCTTTGTGAAAGATGGCTTAATGACTGCTCTGACCAATGAACTCACTTGTTCTGCTCAATGAGAATCCTTAGCGTCTCTGTGTTCTTCAGAACTACTTCAGCATCCAGGCTAAAATAATAGTCACAGTCAGGATCCTTTCTGCACAAATCCCTGTAGCCAGAGAACAAGAAAAGTCACATCAACATCCACCTAGAACAGAGTAAGACAAGAGACAGAACAGTAGGACCTTGTATTCTAAGGGTCTTTCTCTGAGTTTAATGTAACAACCCAGACAGCCAGCATTGTAAAAGGACATTCACTTCAGAAGCCAACAGCACACGGTGAAATGCAGTGAGTATCAAACTTAGCCAATTGTTTCCACAGCACAGGCTGAGTAGATTCCCATTTATGGTTGGCCCTATTCCTGGCCCTAGTTCAAACTCATATCTCCTGATCACCAGTCCCTACCTTTACTACTACACTCCTCTTCTTTACAGATATGGGTGCATACTTTTTATGTGTAGGACTTGGCATAGAGATTGCTGAAGATTGGAAGTGAAGGGTTATCCTCCTAACAGAGCAAGCACCCAGCAAGAATTTGGTTTCTAAAACTGAAGGAATGGGGCAGATCTTTTTCCCACATTGTATAATGGGCATGGAGAATTAATGCTAGGAAAATTGAAAGAAGAGAGTAATTGAAAGACATGAAACATCCCACTGACAGTGATGCTCCTCAGAAAAACCCTAGTCTGGACACAGACTGATGCTGCTAGATGTCATGCTGGGTCTCTTCACTTACATGCCCAAGTTACGCGCCTCAGCATTCTCCACCTCATCATCTGGTCCAATCACTTTCATAGCAAGATATTCTTTGCTGTGCTCCTTAACAAAAGAGTCCACTTGCATTGAATGGTGTTGCTCCTATGGAAGAGAAAAAAATAAGGACAAGAAGGTGAGATGAACTCATCTCAGACTGTTCAACATCCCGTTCCTGTGAATGTCAAAGCAGACAAGTAACAGCTCTTCCCATTTCCACATTTTTACAGCTGGATGCATCCATTATACAGGTGCCACTGCACATGAGTACAAGGATTGCAAAGCCTGGCAGGGTAGTCAAAGGCTGCAAAGGTGACCAGAGAACAGGAAGAAGTACACATTTTCCCAGCACCTGCTAAGACTATCACAGGCCAACTTCACTTACATGGTTGTGAATGAAGATTTGAATTCGTTGCTTTGGGTAACGGAGATTACGAAGCCGCAAGAAAAACTGGGAGAGAAACGGGGTGGGCTGCTCGATGAAAATACCAATCAGAATCATTGGCAGAGCCTCATCCTACATTCAGTGAGAAGAAACATCAGACACATAAGATTCCACTGTAGTTGTAACACCTGTCTTGAGAGCTTGGAATAGACATCAGCCTTACCTTTATACCTGTGAGGCTGCGCAGACCTTCGTCACACACAGTACAGCCAGTCTCAAATGTCCATATTTGAGGAATATAGTTTCCTAAGTAGTTCAGCTGCAGCTGCAGAAAGGGATTTGTTAAACATTAGAGGACAGAGGAAAATCTTTGCCTCTGTAGGTTTCAAAGATCACACTTCGGCAGAACTTCATTTCTGTTCTCCTTGGACTAACAAACCTAGATTTTGACAGTCTCAGGGCCCAATTGCACATCAGTCTTTGAACCAGACCCATCTTGCTGCTATGGCCCTGGGGCACTTATTGTCTCTCAGTGTAAATGTACACAGTGAAAGTCATTATATGGGAAAGCACCAACCTGATATAAACAAGTCTAAAGGTTACTTTGGAACAAATACATAGCAAATCTTCTTCTTAGGATTCCCACTTACCTTGGTGGGTCCATTTCCATGAATTATTACAGGCAGAGTGTCATATAACAAGTTTCTTGCCCTCACTCGTGCGTTTTCAAACTTCAGAACCACCTCATCTGGGAATGACATTGTCATCATGTTATCAGATAAGGCATTTATGAAAATTAGCAGCACTGTATCCCATTTCTACTCAGCAATTGATGAAAGATGAGCATAGACCTGGATTCTGTGAAGCTGGACAAAGAATGGAGCTCGCTGGCTGATGATCACACCTTCTACTGGGAAGCCACGCTTTAACAGTCTTTCAAAACAGGCACTGACAAACTCCAAAGTTAGGAACAACTACTGAGGACCAGGGAGGATTCAGAGCCTTCTCACCTCTGCGCACTCTGCACCTGCTGCCTCTCTTTTTCACCCCAGACAGAATTCTGCCCTCCTGGCAGTTATCACTCAATGCATCTCCTCAGTGCAATCACACAAAATTCTTTGGAAAACAGGCTAAGCACAGATCCAAGCTCTAGTCTTGCTGCTATCATGAGCACAGAAGCAAAAAATATAACACTGTCATTTTCATTTTTCACCTGACTGAAACAAAGATGGACTGGTGCAAAAATAATAAACTCAAAACATTTGGCAGTAATCTCAGTATAATAACTTAATCACTTTGACACCAACTGGCAAAATCAATCAGCTGATCAGAAACCTGTTATGGGTCAAGTGCATGCTCACAGGCTGTATCTCGCTTCATCTCACCTTTCATGGCATTCCAGACATTGTTCTGAAGCAGAAAGACAAGGCAAGCCCTAGGCAGTGCTGTGTGCTGTTACTTGCAGCAAAGTGCCTCCCATTTTCAATCTCTAAGGCTAATGCAATCCGACATGCTTGGAGATCAAAGTGGCAAGGAGGGATAAGATGGACAATTTGACCTGCATTCCCCAAGTGAAAAGGGAAATGCAGTGAGAATCTAGTTGGTTACATTGGAATTGCAAATTAATTCCAGAATTCTGCAGAGGCTTTTTGCTGGGGCTTGTTCTGCAGGGACAGGAATTTCTGAAACTTAATCCCTTCAGCCACAAGACAAATTTATTTCTGGTGTCAGCACGCAGTTGCATTCCAAGGAGAAATGAGCTTCCTCCCATCTCACCTAATGCTCCATTTAGGTTTTGGAAGATCCGACTTCTATGGTCTAGACTGATGTTGATGTTTTCCTTTAAAAGAATGAGATGTATAAGCTTAATTAGAACATTAGCAGTCATCTGTTCTCCACATGTGAGAAACTTTATGCAGAACAAAGATATATCATATTTCTATAATTATTTCCATACTTCCCAAGCTTGAAGCCTGAAACATTCCCAGATCATCCTTATTTTCTGTTGAAACTGAGAAAATTCACCATTTTTGAGAACTTCAACACATTATATTCAGCAAAACCATACAAATAAACATTTTAAATACTAATCTGTGTGTGCCACTAACAATATGCAGTAAGTACACTTGCAGCACGGTCACATAAAATCCACGTGTAATATGCAGGAATGCCAAGACAACAAAAACATCTGCTGTCTAGACAGTTTCTTGCCATCTATCCTCAGGTAAGGACTCAGACACCACTGTCAAACCAGAACATAAGAGTGCAAGCCCAGGCTGAGCAATCTTTGTTTTACCCCCTGCTACAAACCGCACTTGGATTAGATTTTTGTTGGACTAAAAAACCCAGCTCTGACTTAGCAGAGCTCAGTGTCCCTTCAGGCATTTATAAAGACTGATTACTGGAAAGGACAGCATGGTGCTAACATCCGCTGTCTTGAATGCCAAGCTAGTGGAATTAGTCAGCCTTTGTATGGCATAGGGCCAGAAATGCAGATGAGAATATTAAAGGGGCTGCCCAAATGTTCACGTTAAAACGGCATGAGTCACATTCAGATTTGGGGAGGTAAAAAAAAAAAAAAAAAGTACAGCTACTCCAGCTGATCTGAAAGCACTTTCTTATTTCTAAAGGTTCCTCTTCACTGTTACAGTTGCACTTAATTCCCATTTGTGACTTCCCTCAGCGACAGCTGACACTGCATTACGCACAGCAAGGACAACAGAAGCTAAAGCCAGGACACAGGGCTTTTCCTTTCAAAGCTTTCCCAAGGGTGTAGCTGCTATAATGCTAATTTTTGTAAGGAAAACAGATAACTGACATCCTACTGGCCTTTTCCATGCAGTAATGTCAGAGCAATAATTCTGGGGCAACGTGCACCTGACTGACTTCTTTTAAAATCAACAGGGATACCAGAGGAAAAGCTTAACTACACGTACTCTTTTTTCTGGATCCAAAAAGATCTTGGTGTAGAAGAGCTGGTCACTGTCATCGTCCTTTCCTTTCCATTCCTCTACAAGTTTTTTCAGGTTTGGAGCATAACCTATGAAGCCTGCAGGAACAAAAATGGAGAGGTATTTCAACGCAAGTCCTTAGAAAAACTGAGGACTTCTGCATGCCATACTCTCACTTTGTTTCACACACAAGTCTCATTCCACCCTGTGATGCAGCAGTTACACCAGCTTTCAGCAGAAGTATGTCCAGACCACCCTTCCCAACATTCCCCTGAAATTAAACCAGGACCAAACAGAAAAGCTCCTCTATCTCCTGAATAACACCTCACAGCCAAAGCAAAGACTGAGCAGCTTCCTATCCTTCAGATATAATTCACAGCTGTGTCTCCTCCTGTAAGTAAAAGACATGAGCACCGTTAGGCATTCCATTACGAGTATTTATGCCCTGATTTCAGTTCCCAACATCTTCCACAGAGATGCTTTCCACATTTGATTACTTGATACTTCTCCTGAAAGCTTTCTAAAAAAGGACAAAGTGATTTTTGGCTAAAAGAAGGTTCTGATTCTTACCTCCAGAACCCAGGAAGCGCTTTCCATCTCGCACCGGAGGGTACTTGGCTTCCAACTTTCTGTCAGGATAGATGTAGTTCTCTGCTGAGAAGACCACCTTGCTCTTGGCTTGTTTGAACTTCTTCAGCAGTTCCGTGGGGCCCGATGCAAAGAGTACATCATAGCTAGAGTAAAAGACAAACCAAGAAAGGGACAGAAAGGAATGGAGTTAGAAAAACATGCCAGTACAAAAAGCTTCTAAGAACAGCTAATTTATCTGGAATCCCCTTCTTTTAGTTCTGCTTCACAGTATTATATTTTTGTCATAATTACAGATAATTGAATTGAAGTCTTATTCATGTTACTTTCCACTGCAGAAGATTCAACGACATCTTGGGGTAACTTACACCCAAAGTTTTCACTGATAATAAAACCAAAACTTCCAAGTCACAAAACATGCAGATGTCTTCTTCTCTTCCCCATTTTGCAACTGTGAAGCCCTGGTGCCCTCACTCATTAAGGTTTATTCTGCCATTCCTTTATAAGCACACTCCTTTCTAAACTAAATAAATCCATAGGTTATGCCTTTTAAATCTTTTGGCATCCTACCATCCTCCACAGAGCTCTGCAGATCTTCAAGAGGGATCTACAGTACACAACAGTCACTGCATGCTGGGCTCTAGCTGCTCTCTCTTCAGTACTGAATAGAGCTCACTAATTCCCAAGCAACACTCACAGAGTGAGAGTTGAGTTTTCAGCAAGAGGATCTGCAAACTACAAACCCACTCTTGGTGAGGAACAACATTCTGAATTCCAGAGATGAATCATTCTCAACCTCTAAATACACGTAGACACTCAGCACTGCAAAGATGATCTCCCTGCCATGGGAGCTGGAGACAGATGCCAGTATCCCAGCCCAGCCTGTTGCTGGGCACAGAAAAAGACACAGAGACTACAAACAATTCTTTTTCTTTTTCACTATCTCTGGCAGACTAATCTCTGGCTGTCAGGATTCAAAAAAATAATAATTCCACTAAAGGAATCCAGAGAAATTGCCCATTCTCTGGAAATACGAGCAGCCAAATTCCACCCTGGCATAAAAGCAGGTATAATACTATCTTATTTTGTATTATACAAGAGTTGAGATCAGCCCATTTTGGTCAGACCTTCCCAACTGCCACGAATGCAGCTCTGAGCAACTCTCAGGTGACTGCAAAGAATTCAGGTGGATAAAATACAGATCTACACACACTTTCCAGAAGCAATCTACTTCACAGTTAATTTCTTCTGTCCAAACAACCATCTGATTCATTTAATGACAAATAATTTCTGGTCCATTACCTTTCTGTGAAAAGGATGATCAAGTCTTCCTTATCTGCATGCTGCTTCAAAGCCGATTTCAAGAGACGGACCTTCTGTCCACCTCCTGCTGGCTTCTTGTCATCTCCACCCTTCCACTCCTCATCCAGCCCAAGCACCTGAGGATGACAGACATAGGGTATACTCAACAGGCCAGCAATACTCAGCAATTTCCCAGCAAGGATCACAAGAAAGAACCCAAATTCATAGCTTCACTTGTCCTGTTAAAACCCAGCACAAAACCAGGAGCACCAGGACAGACAGAATAGGCATACATGTCAGCCTTGGAACTACTCTATGAGATGGACAGTCAGAGTAACATGCAGCACAGTAACAGAGCACTTTCAGTATCAGGGATGGGAGCACCCTAATCTGTACTGTGCTTCAGAAATGTAACAGAAAAGTGTCACAGAGCTCCAATGAGCAGCAATTACAGACCTCATCTCAAGCCACCACTGGGGATGGAATAAGAATGCTGCACAAATGTCCACAGTGACAGCATTTTTCAGCTGAGCAGTTATGTCCACTCCTAACATTTGTTCGTTTTATGGCCAAGTCTTAACCACTCCACACTCTTAGGAGTGCCCATTTGAAAACTTGCTTTACCAACCACCAGAGAGGCTGCTGGCCATCACCTGGATTTTGTAGTTGAAGAACTGAGCTGATCTTCTAAAGCGTCGAAATCCCTCGGTCTGCTTGGTGGCAACAGTCAGAACCAGCAGGTTTTCTGCATGCGGGAGAAAACACAGGAGACACTTCATCAACTTGCACTGTTCTCAAAACCTGCTGTTCTATAGTTAACAAAAATGCTTTACTCTCACAACACCAAGCTAAGGTAGGGATCATTAGTCTTAAAGGCAATTCACAGCTTCGACAACAGGAAGTCAACAGGAGCACAATCCAACCACTGGACTTTCCCAGCACCATCCTTTAAGCTGGTCATGAATCCAGCAGTAGAATCCACGAGTCCCAATCTACGCTCTGTCACTGCTATTGGTGGACAAAGGTTATGTCTGCTCTGTAAAACACGGATAGCTGCCCAGTTCCATTGTAAAACAGGCAAGGGAGGTAGCCTAGCTGTGGAGCTACCACATCCTGCTGAGAAGCAAGCAGCTTGCCTACACCTCACCAATTATCTCTACCCTGCACAACGCTAAGCGCTAGAGGTGTTCTCACTGCCCACAAAGCTTCGGCCCCAGAAAGAAAACAGCTGCAAATTCTACTTATTTGCTGCCTGGATTTTCTTGGCAGCAACTCATATCAGAGGCTCAGAGAGAGGAGGAAAAAAAAAAAAGCAAGCATGGATGTAGCTATTGTTTCACTGGAGGAACAAATTATCGTAGGGGACAGAACATGGCAAAGGTGCCCAGAAACGTCAGCATTTGATGGAACAACCCCAAACTAGCTGCAGTGCAAGCAAGACTGTTCTTCTGCTTTTGTATTTGTGCAGCTCAGATCAGAACTTGATCCTGAGTATAAAAGGGGAGATGGTATAAAGATACAATTTCATTGCCCAAATAATGAGATGGAAAAAGAAAATGTAACGTACGGAGTGGGGTTTTTGCGCTGCTTTGGAAAGCTAGAATTCTATTCCTTCACAGAGAATTTGGAGGAGAAACAGTAGAACCACTGTAAGATGCCCACTTGGAAGTCACCCATTCAGTGCAACGGGCTTCCTGCTCCCCACAGAGCTGATGTGTTGTCAGTCAGCATTGACTGGGTACAGAAAAACCAAAGTTCTGCTGAGTGTCATTATTCCCCCTCCTGTGGCTGTTCCAGTTTCTTACTGCACTCCAGAGGCATTTTCCAGATTTTTTTCATAAAATGAATTTAATTCTGCCATCGCTTTCATCTACATTCTCCTCCCAAATTTGTCTCATTTCCAGTCCCTTAGAAATGACAAAGCTAAATCCTAAAGTTCTCTTCCAAAAGTTTCTCCAGCGTACCACTGAAATTTGATTTTTTGCAGAGGCCCTCGCTTCTTAATTGTAATGACTAAATGCTGTATTTCATCTCAATACTTTTACTTAAGCAGGAATTTGTATAGGCGCTGGCAACAGTGTTTGAATATGAATCCTGACCATCTGATTTTAACATCAGAGAATACTAAGAAATTCTGAAATTCTGTTTTCTTGGCTTGAGAGGGCTTCTCTTGGAATGATGATCTTTTCAATGGATCTACCAGATGAACCAGTGCACCCAAACTGATACTGACTGACCTTAGAGAGGAAGGATCCAACAAGGATCCTGGACAGACCTGACAAAGTCAGCAAAAGTTAAAAACAAGGTAGAAACTGATGATTAGGATGAAAGAGAACAGTCCCAAAGAAATTCCTAAAACCTTTTACCTGCATCAGAACACAGAGAGACGGAGAACAGTCAAAGTGAGGTCAGATCTGACTGCATCTCTTTAGTTGTCTATGCACAAAGGGAGTGATAAAAGAAAACGAATCTTGCATAAGCACAACTTTAAAGGCAGATTTTTAGCTGTATGAAGTGCATTCCTAATTCAGCTCCTGCAGCACACTGCAGTTCTACACGCCCTGCTCAGTCACAGGGTGCAAATAAATGAGTAAAATATGTATTTCCTTGGGGAATGTGTTAAAGCCATTGGCGTTTCTAGCTACATGATGGCATGAAGAAAACCACAGCAGCTTTACTAGCTCTGAGCTTGCAGTTTCTGAGAAAGTCTCTCACAGTGCCAACGAGGAGAGGAGCAAATGCAGGCTTGTCAAAAAGGAATGTCAAGACAAACATCAGACCTGAAAGGAGAGGAGAAAGCGTATCACGGGATAGCAGAAAACAGCCTGACTGCCACGTAATTAGTTTGGCCTAAACGCTCAGGTACTTCCAATTAAATAAACCAATAATGTATTTTTTGTGCCACCACACCAGAAAGCAACCAAGTGCTTATATGTTGCTCAACAGCAGTGCCAAAAGTTTGCTGGAGCAGAAGCCGGAGCAGAAAGCTCCCCTGGATGCACAGGAAGCGGTGTCGTATTTCTAAGACAGAAAAGGTTTTGCTGTGCAGCATGTGAAGCCACTGGTGCATGGAGAGCCAGCACAGTCTCTGCTACCCTCTGCTCCTAGTTACAGATCCCCTTCTCCTTGCTGTTCTGGGGGTAGGACTCGAAGAGACATTCAGCTCAGTTTCTCTTCTGAGAAATCTCTGCAGTAGCAAAAGTTTTCCATCCCAAGAGACATTCCTTCAGCCCAGTGTTTGAGGCGCTGTGCTGAGCTATGCTGCCTCCACTCCTACTCATTTAACCCTTTTTTCTCTTTCCTAATGATTTTGGTGCAGCTGACCTCAGACAGAGCGAGCCCTTTTCGTTCTACCATCACATAGAGGGACTTTGAAACCTCCAAAAAGCAGCCCCGTGCTTCCCCGTTTTCCACATAACAGTTAATTTTCACACCCAGAAGTGGCACCTATTCTGTTAAGCTGCACCCAAAGACTTTTCAGGACATACTGACAATTAGAAATACATTTAATAATGGTACAACTGCAAAATACAAACACGGTGTGGTTCAAGGAAGGATGTGCTGGACTAGGAAGCGGGGCAGCTGGACTGTACGACACTACAACAAGGAACCAGTCTTGCTGTCCCTCTACTTTGCCATCCGTAAAAGGATAACAAAGGACATTCGCCACTTCGGTTGTTTGAGCACTACAGATGCTAATCATTCCAAAGGAACAAAGTCTTAGTAAGGAAAGTCTGATATCGAGATCACTGTGAAATGATTGGGGTGGGCTTCTGAGTTTTACAAGCTTAGCAAAAATGAGCGACGAGTTCAGCGACAAGAAACTGTACAGTTGTTTATTTCTGCCCTGACTCTACAGGGAGAGCACAGCTGCAGTTCAGGACATGGAATGAGTTTGTCCCCAGGCTACGCTTCATGAAAACTCATTGTGCAGCTTTCTGTAAAGATGGTGTCCAAGAAAATACTTTTAGCACTGGGATCAAATAGAAAAACCAAGTGCACAATTTCATGAAATATCCATTTCCCAAAGTTTTTAGGTAACAGTCCAACTGAAAACTACAAATAGAAGCTTCTGAAGAGATTTAAAAAAACTTATCAGGGAGAAGACAGGTATCACTATTCTCGCATTGCTCTGGGGAAGCTGAGGCACAGACATGGCAAGGCATTTTTTCTGAACCCATCAGAAAACAAGAAATTCCAATGCTTTCTTCCTAAACAACACACCTCACTATCTATTCCCAGCACCCCATTTAATAGCGGTGTGTTCCAAGAACTTGCTAAAAGCCCAGATGCCTGAGGTGTGGAGGGAAAGCAGGATGACACCAGGACGCATTTCTCACTTGCGTTTGGCTAACATTTATCCTAACTGCTGCAGTGACACTGCTTGCATTGTGCTGGTACAGCTACAGTACTCCCAGCCCTCCAGGGGTTCATGTTAAACACATTAAGGGAAATATTCTAGGTAACAAGATGAAATCTCCTCTTCACTGCCACTTCTCTAATGAAGACAGAGATAATTATCCAAACATCTTGGCAGAGTGACAATGTGTGAATCTCTTTGTCAGTCTGGCTGACTCTCAATGGCTTCCCTAATTCCCCACTGTTGTACCAATTACTCCTCAGAGCGTGCACACGGATGGATACAAGGATGTTTTAGGAGCACCGCAGATCTCATGGTGAGATCTCAGGGTTCTCACGGCCAGTCTAAGGATCAAAATGCTCCGCTGCCTAATTTTTGACCTGTTAAGTTCAAAAGCAGCAAGGGCTGACCCAGCTGGCATGCAACCACGGGACTTTATCAACCCGAAATGTTATTCTAGGCTCTCCTCACACAATTCCGAGCAGCCAGTGCCTGTCTGGTAACTGAGGCACCCAGGAAGCACGTGCAGACAGCACCCACCGCAGCTGGTGCTCAGGGCTCAGCACCAAGCTCTGGGTGCCACCCAGGAACTCAGATAACGCAGTAAACATTGGCAATGCCTCTGAGCTGCCCTGGGAAGCTGCGGGAGGTACCGGCACCACCAGCAGGGCTGCCCCGCCACCAGCCCGGCCTCCAGCTCCCCGTGCAGCCCGCTCCGACCCGCAGTCCCCCTTTCCCCTTACCTTCCTGCTTAGAGCCGCCGCCACCCTGCACCCCGAGCAGCGGCAGCACCACCCAGGGCAGCAGCACCGCCGGGGGCACCATGGAGGCGACTTCCCCGCCTGGATCCCACTACGGAAACCGACACCGACCGCGGGCGCTGCCTACGGGACGGCTTTCAGGCTCTGCCCCGCTGCGCACAGACCCAGCCGGAGCCTTTGCCACGCACCAGACCCGCCCGGCGGGGACGGGGGGGGGAAGTGAAGCGGCTCCTCCTCCCCGCTCCAGCCCCCGCAAGAGGCGCGGAGGCAGCTGGGCCGGAGCCGGGAGAGGCAGCAGGAAGCGCTGGGGCCGAGGGCTGTGCGAAGCGAGAGCAATGCGGGTCGTGCAGCCGCGCTGATTTCTCGTGGGGTTCGCGGAGCGCTGCTCAGCCGTGCGGCAACCGAGTGCAGTAAGCGTTAATGAAACACGTTCAGCCAGCGCGGGGAAGCGGGAGCTGATGTTGGGCAGGCTTCAGTCTGTGCTGGGCTGAGCTTCACGCAGTCATTAAGCGTTAAAAAAATGCACTGCAGAAATTAGGCACAGCTCGGGGCACTGGAAGCCGTTACTAAATGCCCTCCTTTCATCTGGCATCTCATCCGTTTCCTTCTGGAGTACAAAATCTGCTGCTGTGATTTGCCATGCTGCTTTTCTCCAACTGCATCTACTTCCTTCTCTTACATTTCACTCTCCTCGTGCTGGGATTTCTTGTTGCATCCCCGATGATTTACCCACGCTTCATTTCCTAGTTTATTTTGCCTAACTTTGAGAACAGGCAAAATGAATCCACCTTATAAAACGATAATCATCTTTAAAAGAAGGGTTCATGGTCATTTTTATATTGCAGTGAACGTATGGCTCGGTGCAGGGAAACCCTGCTGTGGTGCAAGCCCTCATATCAGCTGGACTCGGGGAAGGAAACACACACATAGAAGCTGGAAACACACACACAGAAGCATAAGAGCATTTGGTAGGCATTGTCTCAGTTACAAGGAACACACTGCAGCTGTTATTCTCCATGCTTCCTCACAAAGAATACCCGCTTTTATTTATTTGCTCACTGAGAATAGTCTTGATTGTCTTCCAAGCACTCGTTTCCACTCCCTCTCCCCAAAGTAGGAATTCCCTCCTAATTGCCCGAAAACGCAGCAGTTCTGAAGCTCAATTGATGAACTGCAGGCAACAACCCAAGGAAATACTAGTTCTCCCTAAGATGGCGATTTCAAGAAACTTCCTTTTTCAATGCTGCCAGTTTTGCTAACTGAAAAAAATAAAATAAATCACTTCCACTTTAGATTTCTGCTGTACTTTGGAAGCCCTGAAAAAAAGTTCTTGATCAATCTTCAGCATTCTCTACAATCTAAGGTGGGAGCCACAGCAGAGGTGTTCAGCTCTTAAATTCCAAGCTCAGACAAAGTGCTGTGACTCAGGCTATAGAGTTGTAGGAATATTATATTTCTCATTGAAGGCTGTTCAATCTCTCTGTTCTAAAATTAAAGCCATTTTGCAGGCTAGGAGTCATGAGTGCATCATTAACACCACTGTCCTCTGTCTGGCCCTATTTGATAGCTTTGTTTGCATTCTGCAGCCACACCAACCCAGCAAGCACACTTCTTCCCTCCTTCTATGCTTGCACTGCTCTGTGTGCTCAGGCTGAAGTCGGTGCCTGTCTTTTTAAACAGAAGCAGCTGCCAGTGCAGATGTTCCTGTGAGTACGTGCAACACGTGCTCTGCGCAGAGCTGCAACTTCCTAACAGCCCAAGGGAGCTCAGCTTTTAAGGCAGACTCACAACACACCCAACCTCTGTATATGTGACAGATCTCACCCATTACAGTGTGCCACTCCCCATCTCCCCCCCCCCCCCCCCCAAAAAAAAACATCCTTAACCTAAAAAAACCAAACATCTTATTGGCAGAGAGTTGGGAAACGCTCTGTTCTCCTTTGCTGTGCTGAGCCAGGCAGGAATTTCACACTTCGTTTCAGCTCGCAGGGTTTCTGCAGGGTTTGCTACTGTCTCTGAGGGCTGTGCTGGAGTCCAAAGTTTCCCCTGGCCCGTTGTGCACACATCTGTAGGAGCAGACAGGAAACTCCTTGCTGCTGGAGGAAGCAGGGATGGCACAAGGCATCATGCAGACCCCGTTTGCTGCCGTAAAGCTCCACGACAGCCCAAATCGCACCCTTGGACTCGATGATCCCTGCGGGTCGCAGCACTGCGCCAACCGTCCCGCATCCCGCACAGGGCAGAAAACGTGGCTGGGACACAACGCGCTGTCCCGCATCGGGCTCCGTTGTGCTAACGGGAATCACTAATATGACGGAAAATTGCCTCAGGCCCGCTCCGGGCTGCTTCCATCACTGGATTAACTACAGACACGGCGCCTGTGCTGAACGGAGCCGAGTCACCGCGCCAACCCGCCCGCGGGCCGCTCCGTGAGGCGGGGCCGGGCCGCCCGCCAAAGGCTGAGCAGAAGGCGCGACGCCACAACTGTCGCAAAGCGCCGCCGAGCGCGGCGGGGCTGTCGTACGGCGCGGCACTTCCGGCCGGCTGCAATGGCGGCGTGAAGGGCCGGGGAGCGGCCGCTGGGGCGCCGAGGCCGGGCCGGGACGGGTCTCCCGCCCCGCCGCTGCCGCTCATGTGGCTGCAGCAGCGGCTGAAGGGGCTGCCGGGGCTGCTGTCCAGCAGCTGGGCACGGCGGCTGCTGCTGCTGCTGCTCCTCCTGCTCGTCGCCTACTGGTACCTGGGGGCCGGGAGGGCGCGGCACGGAGCCGGGCGGGGAGCGGAGCCCCGCGGCGCCGCCGCCCTCTGCTTGCAGGCGGCCGCTGGCCCCTGGCGGGCTCAGGCAGAGCGCGGCGATGCGCTGCCGCTGCCGGAGGACGAGGCCGGCGACGGGCCGGGCCTGGCGCTGGCGGGTAACGGCTTCCTGCTGCTGGACGTAGCCGCCGGCCGCCTTTGGGTGTCGGCGGCGGGGTCTGGTGGAGGCCCGGCGCTTCCCACCGAGTACCCGGCGCTGGTGCGGCTGAGGGCACTGGGAGGGCGTGGAGAGGCGCGAGCGGCGCAGGCGGCGCTGCGGGACGGGGCCGTGCGGAGAGTGCGCTGCGTGCAGACGGGCGCCGGGCCCGGAGGTGCCGGGGAGTGCGTGACGGTGCGGGAGGAGGTGGTGGCCCATCGGAGCCGGCCGCATCTCTACCTGCAGCGCATCCGCATCGCCAACCCTACCGAGCGGGTGGCCACCTTCGAGGCCTCGGCCCCGGCTTCGGCACCTTCGCTGAGCGCCCGCTTTGCTACCAGCTTGGAGAAGGTGGAGGAGCGGCAGTTCCTGCTTTCCTCCGGCCGTCTGCTACTGCCTGGCAGTCCCAAGGTGGTGCTCATGGTGGTGGCTGCTAAGAAGCTTGTGAGCCGGGTGCAGGTGGCACCCAAGTCTACCTTTGATGAAACCGTGTGGTCTGTGGTGTACACTTCGGAGCCCATCGAGGTCTCCAGGCTGGAGGAGACTTTCAGCAAGCTGAGGGAGTCGGCCAAGAAGGAGATGCTGGAGGTGATGCAGATGGGGGTGGAAGATCTTTTCCAGGAGCACCAGCAGACCTGGTCAGACCTGTTCATTTCAGGTAAGGAAAGTGATCCTCAACCTCCAAACAGTTGCTTTAGAGAGGAGCTGAATGCATGGTGAGCTGGTTCCTGTAAGGCCTCCAGAGACACTGGGAAAATAAAACAGCATTCTAAGTTTGGAATCTAAAGTTTGATTTTTGGATGGTCCCAGGTGGAGCCAGGAGTTGGACTCCACGATCCTTTTGAGTCTCTTCCAACTCAGGCTATTTTGTGATTCCACTTAGAAAAGTGGAGTCATCCTCACTGCATAAAAAAAAATGATGTTTCCCACTATAATTCTGGATGCACTGGCTTTCATGTCTGTAGGGACTTCACTGATTTGCCTAGCATGCCAGCTGCAAGATGGGAATGGAGCTGACCTCCAGTTGCAGCATAAAGGACTATCTTTATACTTCTGTAAAATTCTCCATGAAAGTTGAGGACTGTTGTGTTGTTACTTCAGGGATGCTCTTAAAAGATTTTCATGGCCTTGAATAAAAGAATGGCTGCCCAGATAATGCAGGGCTTTGTATTTTACAGCCAGTAATAGATGTTAATAGTGATAGATGTCCCTTTGAAATTTTTCTTGTGGTAAATGTCGTATTCACGTATGATCCTTTGACTCTTGGTTATTGCCATTTATTGCAGGGATTGAAATGAGGAAGATCACAGATTCACATACACCATCCAGTGAGACTGTTAACATGACTCTCTACTACATGCTTTCAAGCATGCCAGCTCCTCTGCTAGATCCACTCATTAGCAGTGAAGACAGAGAAAAAATGGAAGCCAGCTTGAACTATGCTGACCATTGCTTCAGCGGCCACGCAACCATGCATGCAGAGAACCTGTGGCCAGCAAAGCTGACCAGCGTGCCCCAGGTCTTGCAGCTCTCAGACCTGTGGAAGCTGACCCTCCAGAAGCGGGGTTGTAAGGCTCTCGTGGCAGCCGGAGTCCACGGGCTTATGCAAGGCATGGTGCTCAGTTTTGGAGGTCTGCAGTTCACAGAAAACCATCTTCAGTTTCAGGCTGACCCTGATGTACTTCACAACAGCTATTCCTTACGTGGGATCCATTACAACAAGGATTTGATTAACTTAGCCGTTCTGCTGGATGCGGAAGGAAAGCCCTTCTTGCACGTGTCTGTGAAATTCCAAGACAAGCCAGTCAGACTGTATGCGTGTGAAGCAGGCTGTATGAATGAGCCCGTAGAGCTGACCTCAGAGGCACGAGGCCATACGTTCCCAGTCATGGTGACTCAGCCCATCACGCCACTACTTTATATATCGACAGATTTGGTCCACTTGCAGGACCTGAGACACACACTCCATCTGAAAGCTATTCTGGCTCACGAGGAACACATGGCTAAGCAGTACCCAGGTTTACCCTTCCTGTTCTGGTTCAGCGTGGCATCCTTAATCACACTGTTTCATCTGTTTCTGTTCAAGCTCATCTACAATGAATATTGTGGGCCAGGAGCCAAGCCTCTCTTCAGGAGTAAGGTGTAAGGCTGCTGCTTTTGGCTGCCTTCCTCTGAGTGCTGTCAGCCTGTTTTTGTCAACTGTGCCTAGGGAGTCTCTCAGATTATGAGGATTTTCAGTCTCTCTTGCAACAAGTGATCTATGGCATCTTGCATGCAGTAGTGTTAGAACAGGGATTGGAGTGGTAGGGCTCACAAATATTGCAGAGAGAAATCCATTGTCAGTCATTAAACATTCCTAAGGCTGCAGATTAAGGCAGATGCAGCTTTTTTGTCCTTTTCCCACAGCAGCTGTGTCACCAGATATGTTCCTTATTAAACAATAAGGGAATACTTAAGCAAGAGCTGCCAATTACTGCTGTGTGTGAGATGTGCATGCTTGTCTGCCTGCTTTCAATGTGTGACTTGTCAAATGAGAACACACAGATGGAAGCTAGTGCTCTTAGGTCAAGGTGCTGACCTGTTGGGACTACTGGTTAACATTTACAAATACATAGACACTGTGCAGTACTCCATCATGCCACATTAGCACCATCATTTTGAGGGTTTCTCCCATTCAGATGACATACTAGCTGCTTTAAGAAGGGTGCTGAGTGCTTTTACCGTGAGTTGGAGGTTCTGACTTCAAGCATCTCCCACTTTGGTGTAAAAGATTTGAAATTCCTGTTTTGAGTAGCCTAGAAAGCCTGGTCACTAGCAAAACCTTAGTCCAGAATAGACACTGAAGTGATTTCTGCTCTTAGGACTGGTATTTTCTGGATGTGTGTTGGTATAAAGCAGGAACGAAACATCAGGACTGCATAATAGAGCTGTCAGAGGAGAAGGCCTGGCTTTGGAATGCCCTGTTTTTCCAAATCGTAACATAGAATTTTGGATAGTTGCAGTTGGATGGGAGGGGACAGTCAACAATCTGATGGGTGTCAGCTCAGCTGGTCGTTTTCCTGTAAGCTCACGGGCTTTGCAGTGTTCAGATCAGGCCTGATCCCAGGCAGGTCTGAATACCAGCCATCTATTGATGAATGAGAGGGATGGTGTTTCTGGCTAAACAAGCTAACATGGAAGAGGTAGAATAGATATTTATATCAAAGCCAGCTGCAATTAGAAGCATATGACCATGGTGAAACTTTAGTGCAAAAGGAAGAAGTGGTGGGGAAGTAATTTGAATTACACAGCTTCATCCTGCCACACATCCTGAAATGTACCCTTGACATTATAAAATGGTGTTTTTTTGTTTTTTTTTTTAACTGCTATCTTGTTGCCTTTGTCATCTACAACATTTGCTGTCTGCCTTTTACAAAATTACTTGTTAGTCATTACAACAGGTAACTGTCCCTGACACTTTCTGAGATGCTGAGAAACTTCACAGCTACTCACCAGGGCTGACTTCACACCTCTTCCTTCTTGATATTGCAAAAAGCTTTGCAGTGTATAGCAAACAAGTCTGTCTTAATTAGACCTACTTAAAATGAAGATGGTGCAGAACTCAATTCCAAAACGAAGGATGCAGTGGAAGCTAGCTGGAGCTCAAAACCTCTGTAGCAGTAACCAAGATTGATGGTGTTGAAATAGCACCATTTCATGAATTGAATGGGAATTTCCCAGTGTCCAAGTGAACTTAGTCCTGCTTTCAGCCTCCATTTGCACAAGACATCTGATGATTTTTCAGCTGAGAACAAGGACCTTTTGAAAGCAACAATCCTTTTGTGCCTTGTTAAGAAAGGAATCTGAGACTTGGAACATGTGGTTATTGAAGAGTTTGTCCCAGAATCTTGTGTAACAGACATTTTCTTTTTCCTTATAAGCTGTTGAGTTCCCTAAAAGTAATCCATTTGGTAAAAATACTTGAAGATATACCAAGTCCTTTGATATTTTGATTTGTTTTTTAATTTTACAGGAAAATAAAGAATGATGATTCCCTTTGTAGAGTTAAATTAACTAGAAAATTTCAGCATAACTTCGTTTCTGGTGTTTTTTAATTTATTGCTTGAGGGTGGGGGAGGATGTTAATAATTTTGCCTCCAGTTCAGTAACGAGACAGTCAGTTGAACTGTAGATATCTAATTGCAGGCAATGTCTTTTCAGCCTTTATGATTGTAGAGTGCAAAATCAGTTTAAAGAAACTGTTTTCTGGACTTAAAAATGCTGATCTGCAGGTTTCCTCTTCTGAACATACTGAGGCTTTGTGCATTCATTTGTTTTGGCTGTGGGGGGAGACATCTCACTTTCTAGTGGTTTAAAGGTTGTTTGGTTTTAAAATACCAAAGCTGTTGTTTCTAAATAAATATTTCTGAATCTAACCTGATCACTGAAGTGTGGGTTTATTTGGTCTCTGTGCTCCCCTTCCTTTGCTCTCTGCTCAGTTAGGACAAGCCTTACATTACATCCAAGCCTTACATTACATCAGCTACACAAGTGCTTGGATTTAAAAAAAAATACAGCTTAGGAAACAAAATATAAATGTGTCCAAGCTGGAAACAGGCAATTTTAAAGGCAGAAGATGGAAAGCACAATAACAGAAACATTAATCTTCATTCCCTGGGCTCCAGGTAACATTGTTCTTTCTGGAAGTGTGCAGACCAAGCTTAGGTTTGAAGAACGCTCATAAATGGATCATGGATCCATCCAATGGACTACCTAATAAATTGTACATTATCACACAGAGTTATTAGCTATTATGCTTTAACAACACACTGGAAGTACCTGTGCTCTTTCTTACTGAAGCCCCGTGAGCTGTGTAGGTTCTGTGAAGCATCCAGCATGAAGACAGGAGCTGTTTCCAAAGCCATCATGGTATTGGGATGAGGTTTTTGACGTACGACAGCAGAGCTGCTAACATACGATGTCCACTGAGCCCAAGAAAGATACTTCAGCCTATTCAGACTAGATCTGGAAAAGATGATGAGCAATTGTTACACAAAGCAGAAATGGAGCAACGCACAAAAGTTTTGAGGGGGTTCTCCATTAAAAATGTGATTCTTATTAAACTCCTCCCCAGGCAATGAAATAACAGAATTCCTTTACAAAGAGGAAAAGAAAAAATGAGAGAGAAAAGGGTTTCCCCTAATGTAGCAGAAGGTTGCTTGTGAAAAGATTGTAAAAATGCTCGGGGAAAAAAAAAATAGCCCAAGCAAGTCCATATTTATGCCATACCCACAAAGAAGGAAAACTGAAATAGTAATTGACATCCAGGCTTTATACTTAATTTTCATTGTTATTTGATGAAGAGAGAGTGGCAGAACAGTATACAGAAAGCTGCATGGAAGCTGAAAGCACAGTACGTTGTTTCATTGTATAAATTTAGATGTTGAGAGAATTAATTGCTGATTTTTCAGTTTTTTTATAATCTCAATTCTATGGTTGGTTAATCCAGATTTTTGTTTTTGTCACGTAATAAACCCAAAATGCTAGAACAGTTTGGTTGATTCAAATCGAAGTTCAGAATGCAACTTGCTCAAGCACTGTTGTTCATATAATAGAATCACCAAGTTGGGAAAGACCTCCAAGATCATCCAGTCCAACCACGTACAGCATTGTTTTGGTGGGACAACGCATTCTTGAGAGGGAAAAAGAAACAGCAAAGGATTGTATATTTCTGCCTTCCACCATGAAAATGCCCATTTGCTGTACTACAGAAACCTCATTTGCTTCCAGGGAAGTGCCACTGATCTAAGAACTGAAGGGACAGAAAAGAAATAAAGCCTGGCTCACCATGCTGCATCATCCTCCATCATCACAGGCAGCTTGTTCTCTGTACTCCTTGCAACATCTGCTCCCAAGCAATTGCAGTTGGTTTTACTGAGGAAGGATGGCATGCTGAAACACAATGCAACTTGGTCTAGGAAAGAAGATACATTGCCATTCTGTCAAAAAATAAAGCAGACAAACAAAATTTCAAGCAATCATATCATCAAACAACAACTGAAGTCTGAAGAGGTGCCTGGAAATGATTCCAATCCCACTGATGGGATTCAAATCTCTTTAACATCTTTATCAATGACGTCGACAACGGAATCGAGTGCGCCCTCAGCAATTTGCTGATGACACCAAGCTGAGTGGTGTGGTTGACACGGTGAAAGGAAAAGGAAAAGGAAAGGAAAAGGAAAAGGAAAAGGAAAAGGAAAAGGAAAAGGGTGAAAGGAAAGGATGCCATTCAGAGGGACCTCAATAGACTTGAAAGGTGGGTCCAGGTGAACATAATGAGATTCAATAGAGCAAAGTGCAAGGTTTGGCACTTGGGCCGGAGGAATCCCAGGCATCCATACAGACTGGAAGGAGCTCCTTGAGAGCAGCCCTGCAGAGAAGGACCTGGGGGTCCTGATGGATGAAAAACTGAACATGAGCCAGCAGCGTGCATTGCAGCTTGGAAAGCAAATGGGATCCTGAGCTCCGTCAGAAGAGGGGTGGCCAGCAGGGACAGGGAGGTGATTGTCCCCCTCTACTGCATCCAGGTCTGGAGCCCCCAGTACAAGAAAGACAGGGAGCTGTTGGAGAGGGTCCAGAGGAGCCACAGAGATGATCAGGGGGCTGCAGCACCTCCCCTATGAAGACAGGCTGAGGGAGCTGGGCTTGTTCAGCCTAGAGAAAAGAAGGCTGTGGGGTGAGCTCATTGCAGCCTTCAGTACCTAAAGAGAGCCTGCAAACAGGAGGGGAATCAACTCTTGGAAAGGGTAAATAACTGCAGGACAAGGGGAAATGGATTTAAGTTGAGGGAGGGAAGATTGAGGTTGGATATCAGGGGGAAGTTCTTTACAGAGAGAGTGGTGAGGGGCTGGAACAGCTGCCCAGAGAGGCTGTGGATGCCCCGTCCATCCCTGGAGGTGTTCAAGGCCAGGCTGGATGGGGCCCTGGGCAGCCTGGGCTGGTATGAAGTGTGGAGGTTGGTGGCCCTGCATGTGACAGGGGGTTGGAGGCTCATGATCCTTGGGGTCCCTTCCAACCTGGGCCATTCTGTGATTCTGTGAAGTCTATCACTGTCTGATTACACATCAGATAGCATTACTGCTCACATACTATTCAGTGTTAGAATAACTCATTAATGTTTTCATACAGGAAACACATTCTGATGAATTTTCAAGGCAATGGGAAAACAAACAACTGCTATAGATTACATGCAACTCAGTTGAAATTGCTTTTAGCCGAAGTTTTATATTTAGCCCAGATTCAAGGTCAATCTCTATGGGTTTTTTTTTTTCCCTTCCCTTAAGCATTTGTGCATATAAAAAATTATCCCACAGTTTTCCATTGGTGTCAGGACATTCACATATTCACGTCTCCAGGAGGTGAGATATAAAACAAGCTGTGAAGCAGAGCCCACAGCATGCAGTTACCCGGCATCATGCTTGGAATCCTCTTTGCTGTGCTGACTCTGGCAGCTGCAGGTATGTTCTCAATTTCAATACCAGTTCTAAAGAAAAAATGAATTAAAATCTAATAGCAGCTTTCCTATTTTTTTTTTTAAAGCAGAATAAGACAATTAATTGCTTTTGTTAAATAAAAGGTTCAGAATGGCAGCTAGGTACTAAGTTATTCTGTTCATATCACAGAAGTTCAAGGAGCACCACTGCTCTCAGCCTGTAACAAGAAGTTATTTTACTTAGCTTGAATGCTCTGTAACACAGTCAATCCATGCCAGATTGCTTTGCATCTGCTACAAGCTGCATCTCAGTTGATTCATGAGAATTTGGTTGAGCCAGCATGATTTGATTACCTGCCAGAAAACAAATAGGCTTTATATAACATTGCTCAGCCTTGACTGATGGCTGTATCTTCACCTGTATTACATCCAATTGTAGGCTGTATCTCTGCCTTTCAACGTTCCATACAAACACAGTCCATATTAAATCAACAAACAAACCATAAGAACAAAAACCAACCAACCCAACCTCTCTTACAGAATTCTTTTTCAGTTCCTACTTTTAAAACACCAATCTTTGTATGTTTTCCAGCCCTTGGCTGCGGGGTTCCTGCCTACCCACCTGCCGTGTCTCGAGTTGTTGGAGGAGAAGATGCAAGACCATACAGCTGGCCCTGGCAGGTCAATCCTTCTGTTCTTCCCTGAGATGATTAGAGCTGTAATACCTTGCGTGCCACAGCTTGCTGCTTAGAGAGGTCTTCATGTTCTCGCAGTAGACCAGGTCGTATTTAGCAGGAATACTGTAAAATTCAGTGGAGAGGTACAATGCCTACTGGAACACAGTTGTATGTTGAGTTAACAAATTGATTTTTGAAGAAAACAAAATGTTCTGTTTGGACCAGGCTTGAACTTTGGGGAAAAAAAAACCCCAAACATTAAAAAATCAAACTTTTGAATGGTAGGAAAGGAGGAAATCCTTCTCCTGAGGACAGGAAGTCCTGAAAGGAGGTTGTGGTGAGGTGGGGATTGGCCTCTTCTAGGCGACAGCAATCGGATGAGAGGTAATAGCCTCAAGTTGCACCAGTGGAAGTTCAGGTTGGGTATTAGGGAAAACAGCTTCTCTGAAAGAGCAGTGATGCAGTAGCACAGGCTGCCCAGGGAAGTGATGGGGTCACCGTCCCTGGAGGTGTTCAAGGAACGTGGAGATGTGGCACTGGTGGGCAGTACTGGCGGTAGGTGAAGAGTTACACTAGATACTCTTAGAGGTCTTGATGGTTCTAAGATTCTTCAAAACTCTTCTAGCTTAAAGACCTCCCATTACCTTCAAGTAGCAAGTTGTGATACATGTGCTGGAAGAAAATGCAACATTGGAAAAATCAGCAAGCAAAAATCTGAGCCTTGCTTGATATCTGTTGATCCTAGGCCTCTCTTCAATACCAATCAAGTAGTGGTTGGCATCACACCTGTGGAGGAATCCTCATTGCAACCAACTGGGTATTGACAGCTGCACACTGCATCAGGTAAACCATTGAGTTAAAGTCTGTGCTCATAAAGCAATGCTTGACTGGAGACAGATGAAGAAAAAAACCCAAACATATTAATGCCAGTTCTCTCCTTCCCATGGAGTCAAGAGCTCTGTGTTTTGTCCACTCTTCATACTACAGGAAAGTATAAGAAAGAAATGATCAGGTACAAATGTGCTGCCCCATCATCAAAATTGTTTCCATGGAGACAACCCAACTGTGGTCTGTTATCATATGTCCTTGAATATGTGCATCCACTACACACTGGTTATGGCATCAGAAGGTGGTAGAGGAGGTCATCACATGGAGTAGGAAGAGTTGGCTGCATGTTATTATTGACAATTTGATAATCCAGTAACTAACACAGCTGAACTTTAGTTCTTTTCTTGTCCAGTTCTAGCAGGAATTATCGAGTGCTTCTTGGAAAATACAACCTAGCAGCTGAGGAGCAAGGATCTGTCACAGCCTTCCCAGAAAAAATTGTTGTCCATGAGAAATGGAATTCATACAGCGTTGCAAGTGGGTAAGTTGGTGGAAAGTATTTATTCACCTACAGGAAGCAAAGCACAACTTCAAAAACTTCAAAATGTTTGCTCCAGTCTGTACCTTTCCTCCTCAAGAGAAGATAAAGAGCTTCCCATATTAATTGCTAATTGATTAATTGCATTTTCAGCTGCCATTCTGCATGTTCATGTTTTGATGAGAAACTGCTGTTCTAGGCAATAATTTTCTTCATAAAGCAGGAGGTAATAAATCGATCAAACAATTTAAAAACCATTTTGAACATCTTGCATGAAAGACAAACATGGAGTATGATCAATTAAATGGTATTAATACCCTCGTAGGGACTTTGAAGGACTCCTGTGCATGCTGGTGGGTTGAGCACATTAGCAAAGAAACCATTTCACTTTCCAAGTGCCAGTAGTTGGTTCTCACACATGCATCTGTTTTTGGTGAAGAGAACCCATAAAGGAAACATTCCAGAGGGCTGCCAGCAGGAAAGTGGGGCAGCTCTGCAGGGAACAGTCTTCCAGTGCATGGATTTCCCCACTGTTTTAAGGGTGGAGGAATCTTTAGTGCTTGTGCAGTGGCCTCTTTTGCTCCCTTGCATCTCTTTTTCTAAATAATTTCTTTTTGTCGTTCTGCTGTCCCTTAACTATTTGCAATCCTCTTTGTCCCCTCACCCCTCTCACAAGTGTTCCTATGACCACAGGAATGACATTGCTTTGATCAAACTCACCAAACACGTTACATTGAGCGACAAAATCCGGCTGGCCTGCCTCCCTCCTGCAGAAAGCATCCTGTCATCCAACACTGCCTGCTACGTGACGGGATGGGGAAGACTGCAGAGTGAGTAGTGGGAGATGGGCAAAACTGCAAAACAAAGGCCTTCAGCACTGCCATCTTCCTCAGGATTGACTGGAAGAAGGTTGTCGGTGATGATCAAGATCCCCTCAAACCCAAGTTCATTGGTGCCCACTTCGCTCACCTTACGAATTTTCTCTGCCTTTCAAGCTTATTTTCCTTGTAATGGGTCTAGTAATGCACTAGAGGGCCCTTTAGTAGGTTTTCAGCAGCTGTTCTAACGCGAATATTAACAGCAGATTGGAGAATTTTCTAATCCTGATACACACTGCTGAGTAACTGGAAAGACACATAAGGGAATAGATGTAAAGAGAAATCCCAGGGGCTTCAGCAGAAGTGTCAGCTCAAGCAGCAGTTCCCAGAGCAGTAAGCAAATTCTGAACAAAGAAGAGCCCTTTGTTTCTCTAACAAAGAGACATTAATGAGTGAAATAGAAATTATTGGTAAGTCACAGCCTTTTTTTTTTTTTTTTTTTTTTTTAAATGAAAGAATGCAGCTATGGAATGAATTATGCAGCCCAGATGAAGTTTCTTACCTGGAGGAATAGTACCCAGATCATGGGAGAAACATATCAATGCACTTTTGTTCTTCCTTCATTGCCAGCTGGTGTCATGACTCCTTTGTTTCTGTTACTTCCCAGCAAATGGAGCTCTCCCAGATGACCTGCAGCAAGGGCTGTTGCTGGTGGTAGATTATGCAACTTGTTCCAAGTCTAGCTGGTGGGGAAGCTCAGTGAAAACCAGCATGGTGTGCGCTGGTGGAGATGGAATCACCTCCAGTTGTAACGTGAGTCCAGAGAACACCAACCTTAGGGTTTGGTTTGACACAACCAGGCCTGATAGAAAGGAAAGCCTAAAACACAAGGAAGAACTACTCACACTATGACTGCCATTAACTGCATTTCCTCGTCTTCTCAGGGGGATTCTGGTGGCCCACTGAACTGCCAAAATGCAGATGGCGTGTGGGAAGTGCATGGTATTGTCAGCTTTGGCTCTTCTCTTGGCTGCAACTATTATCGGAAGCCTTCTGTCTTCACCCGGATCTCTGCTTTCGACAGCTGGATCAAGGAGGTAAAGCTCAAGGCCTTGCTACTAGAGAATAATGACACCTGACAATTTCTAAGGTCACTACTGGAGGACCAGGAAGGGAAAAATGTATCTTAAAGCTGTGTCTTCTCAAGGAAAACTACCTGAACAATTATTTGACAGTTATCTGATGGACAGCTCTGCCATCTGCTCAGGGAGCTGTATCACTTTTGATTCAAATGGTTCTTTTACACAGAAGCAGCTATCTCTGTAGGTAGGTCCTTACCAGCATGAAAATCAACCCCAAAGCAAAAATAAAGCATCCTCTTTGCACTTAGGTATTTAAGTTATTTCCACTTTTACGTAAGTCTTGATGTTTAGGAATGCATTTTTCATTCAGTCTAGAGATTGATTTACACTCATTAGGAGTTTGATTGGTGCCACTTCAGAAGTGATTGGTACCTATCAATAACACTGATTGTTACAGTCACATCCTAGAAGGCAATGCATGATGCTCAAATCTGGAGCATCAGCTGTTTTATAAGATAACAGAAACCCTAATTTCAAGAGTGGCCGAGGAGCAAAGACCTTGTTTCAGTTTTGTAAATCCCGCATCCCAAACACAACACACACTGCTCACAAATAGCTGGCTCTCATGGTCTGATCTGTGCCTCGTTTCACCTTTTTATAGGTTATAGAAAACAACTAACCCAGGGAGACCTGCATGACAGATGAGAGCAATGCCAAGAACAACAGTTTGAATAAAGTCATAATCATGACACCTTTGATCACAGATAGCTGGGAAATTACGCTTTTCACTGCAATAAACACTGTTTTTTGCAACATGAAAGAAAAACACGTGTCTCTGTCATTTCTTCTTGTGCGTTGTCAAGAGCCGAGCACGCATTTCGCGATAACACTGAGGACCTTTTAAAGCCTTTCCCCTACCTTGGGCTGGAGCTTGATATTCCCTGGGGGGTGCGAGCCCGCTGTGAGAGGAGTGAGGATCAGAAGAGTGGAGAGCCACAGGAACAACTCTGAGGGTAGAGGGGTGAGGAAGCAAAGCGCTGGCATAGCAGGAGGTGGGCAGGCAGCAGATGGGATCCGAGTGGGACCAGCAGTGGGACCAGCAGTGGAGATGCCCGGTGAGAAGGCAGCACGGGTGCCAGCAGATCAGCACAGGTGAGTGTGGCAGCACTGCAAAGTGCTTTTACAGACAGCACCCCGTGACACCTGGGGGTGTCGGGGTTCAGCAGCAGGAATGGTCAGATGCAGCAGTGGGTGCTGGCAGCATTGCTGCAGATCTCTCTCCTTCCGATCAGCAGCCTGGTTGCTTGTTGGTGCTTTAGCAGTTGGAGAGGAAGGTTGTTTGGGTGCTTCATTGTAACATCCTGAGTTGCTTGTGTGAGCATCATTAAGGCAGGGTTGTAAACAGTTAATTGAAAATTGTTAAGAGGTTATTTTGCTGTGCAGACTGGGTGTCAATTACGAGTGTTGCGGAAGAGAAGAGGTAACCGTGAGGCACAGACAACAAATATTGCAGACAAAAAAGTAACAGATGGGGATGTGTACTCCTGTAAAAACTGAAACAGAACTGAAATTTGAATAATTTCCCTCTTGAAATATTTGGACAACAAAGTGGAAATATTTAAGCATATTTAAACGTATCAACGCAAATCATCCATTTTCTGGAAATTCCCCATTAAGAACAAATTCCAAAAGTTTTGGTCACAACTTTGATTAAAATTTTTAACAGTTGCAGATCACAACCACTGAAATCACAGAGCCGTTTTTTCATGGGCTGCTTTGAGGTTTAAACAGGAGCTCCACAGGGAATAAAACCCACTGCAAACACTCATATCTCTCTTCATACTCACAGGAGAATGGCACGATCCCATCCCAGCATCACAAGAACTGTCTCTTTTCCACCATTTTCTTTTAAAAGAAAGCATCAGAAGGAAAAAAATACGACCAAATATTTCTTTCAATAATGTACAGCTAATGCTCGATCCCTTTGCTTCATTTCAGGATGTATCACTGTTAGCTCCAGCCATATTTTCGGGAGCTGTAAGAAATACCACCATGATCAGACTCCCCTGCCACATCCCTTCCCTCTTTTCCTTCTTTGATTTCTTTCTTTTAGATATTCTTCCTTTTCCAGTGCTGGTGGTAGAAAAACAGCTCAAAGGATCCTGCTGGCATGCGTGGTCTCCCTCTGCAGCCTCCTTGGAGCTGTTTCCTTTGATCTGAGCAGCAGCTTGGAAGCATGGAGAAGCACAGGGAAGGCCCTTCAGGAACTTGCCTCCTGTGAAACCCTTTGGGCCATTCGCCTCATCTCTCTGCTGCAGGAAGAAAGGCACAGCTGGCTGTTCCCAGCAGCAGACAAGAGGAATACATCATTTCATGCTCAGCTATTAGAGAATCTGAACTCCCTCTGCAAAGCAAGAGAAGCAGAACTGTCTTGTGAGGATTGTCGATGCAAGAAGGAGAAAATCTCTACCTGTAGGCTTTACATCGTTGACATGAGACAGAGAATGAATAGCACAGGGGATAGTGAAGCCAGCGAGACGCTATCTGGAGTGATTTCTGAACTGCTGGGGCTTTTTAGCAGTCCCCATGAAGACCTCAAAGCTATGCGACGTAATCCTGACTGGGCAGACATAGTGGCTTTTAAACTCATCCTTCTAATAGGAGAAGCTGTGCTGAAAGCTCAGTTAATGCCAGTATCCATCAGCCTTCAAACAACACTGCATCAGCTTGCAGCCACTCTCAACTATGCTGTCTTCTCATCAGAGAGTGCACAGAAGTGCTGGAGGGATAACGTCAACCAATCGCTTCATTTCACCTCCTCTGAAGGGATCCATTTTTTCATCCCGTTCCTGGGCTCGGATGAGTTTGCCTCCATTGAAGCCTTGCTAAAGGGACTCCTAAACATGCAGAGCTGCCTCCTGCAGAGGGGACAGGAAAAGCTCATCAAGAAATCTAAAGAAATCCTGTTCACAACGAGCCTGAAGATCAGCCTGCTAGTGATAGCCTGCCTCATTTACCCCATAACCCTGATATTCTTCAAGCAAATGACAGATTGGATTCACAACTATGCCAGGAGCCTCAAGGAAAAGACACAGGACTTGAAACGGGAGAGGCAGCTGGCTGAGGACCTCCTGCACCAGATGTTACCGAAATCTGTGGCCAAGCAGCTAAGGAAATGCCAAAAAGTTGAGGCAGAAAATTATGATCAGGTAAATCTAGTCTGTGCTAGCAAATGGAAAAAGCTGCTGACACCAGGGGTGGGAAAACATTCAGAAAGAGAGCACCCACCTTCCTCTGCTTTGAGGAATCTATTTTAGCACTCCTAGATGAGTGTGAATATAAGTCTTAATATTCATTATGGGGTTTGGAAAAAGCTGTACAATGATGTCCCATGAAGCATTCAGGTTGATGGGGCTGGAAGAAGAGCTGAAGTATAGCTTTAGATGGTAAAGATATCAAAGGCAAGGCACATTGTCTTTCTTGGGTTTAAGAGCCTACTCCTGAGAGCCTGCCCACATCACTCCTTCACAGGTATGCAGTGGGAAGAACTGAGTTTCCTCCTTGTAAAATGGAGCAAATCACAAAAGAAACCCCAATCACAACCACCAAAAAGCAACAGGGGACAAATCCTGCCTGTACGTGTCAGTATGGTTTCATAGGCATAATTGGAAGGACAGCATGGGATTTAGAGAGGGATGAGAAGGACCAGAGATGTCACAGCCTCAGACAGGCATAAAAACAAGGGCAGAGTTTGGCCAAAGCATCCGTGTGTTTGAAGCTCTGCCTCACAGCGTGCTGCTGCCAGTGCTCAACTTAGCAGCTGAGCTGCACAGCCCACAGCCAAAACCCCAATTATAAAGTAGTTGTTCATTCCCTTCAGCCTTTTTCACCTGGACACTCCGTTACTTTCAGCTGTGAAATACAGTAATGAAAGTTTGCGTTTAATTTGGAGTTATCACTGACAAAACTACCTGTGATTGCACCGTTTGTGATAACCCACAATAGTCACAACATCAAAAGTAGGAAAGCCAGTGCAGAGAGTGAAAAGGTGGCTCTTCTGGATGAGTGGGTAATAATAAGCACAAATAAAAGGACTCCCATCTAGAAGAAGTTTGTTGATCCCTGCTTACAAAGCGCTTGACCTTCAGACTTTCAGTCTCCCATCTAATGCAAGGAACTCACAGAACCACATATAGGAAATAAATTGCAGCAAAATAATAGAGAGCATTTCAGAGTCAGAGCAGCAGCCACTGCTGCCTGCAGGCCTCAGCTTCACACCTGCCTTCTCCCTGTGACAGGTGACCATCTTTTTCTCAGACATCGTGGGCTTCACGAGCATTGCTGCCTCCTGTACCCCTCTGCAGGTTGTCGAGATGCTCAACAATCTCTACATCTGCTTTGACAGCAGGATTGAGTCTTATGACGTTTACAAGGTGAGGACAAACCCGCAGGCAAGGAATCTGGATGTAGCTGGAATCCTATGTACCGTGTGCTGGTGAATATTAAAGACACCCATCCAGCTGGTCAGAAGCCATGAAGTGCAATCCCCCATCACACAGGGACTGTGTTATCGTAGAATAGATTACATGGGAAGGGATCTTAAAGGTCATCCAGTTCCAACTCCCCTGCTGTGGGCTGGGTACCCCCACCAGCTCAAACTGCACAGGGCCCATCCACAGCCTTGGCATCTCCAGGAATGGGGCACCCACAGCTCTCTGGGCATTGCCAGGGCTTCACCACCCTCAGAATAAAGAATGCCTTCCTAACATCTAACCTTTATCTCCCCTCTTGTAGTTTAAAGCCATTTCCCCTTGCCCTGTCACTATCAGACCATGTAAAAAGTCAGTTCCCCTCCTGCTTGTAAGCTGCAATTTCCTTTTGAAAGAAAACTCAGTGCTCAGTGACAGACATCCCTTTCCATCAGGTGGAAACCATCGGTGATGCCTACATGGTAGTGAGCGGCCTGCCAGAGAGGAACGGCACAAAACATGCAGATGAGATTGCCAAAATGTCTCTGGATCTCCTGGCAGCCGTTCGTCAGGTCGTGATCCCTCACATGCCAGCAAGCAAGCTGCAGCTGAGGGCTGGGATACACACGGGAGCCTGCGTAGCTGGAGTTGTGGGCTACAAAATGCCTCGCTACTGCCTTTTTGGGGACACTGTAAACACTGCCTCACGCATGGAGTCCACCAGCTTGCGTAAGTGGCTCTGGCACAAGGGGAGGGAGATGTAGGATGCCATGAGAGTGCTGCAGGCCATGAAGGAACTGTAGGATGCCATGAGAGACCTGCAGGATGCCACAAGGGAGCTTTAGGCTGTCCTTTGTGTACTGTGGTGCCCAGAATTTCACCCAGTACTCAAGGTGAGGTGGTGGGCAAGGTAGATTGGCACAGTCTCTCAACCAGCCAGCAGCACGGTCTCCAGGAATGGAGCAATCACTCCTTTCTAACGTTCTGTTCTGAATCCTAGCACAGAAGATCCACATCAGCTCTGCTACATACAATGCTCTTCTCACAGATGATGCCTATGAAATTGAACTGAGAGGAGAAATTGAAGTCAAGGTAACCTGCTTTCTGTAGCTGTGTTACAGTAAGGGAGTTTAATGAGTTAGGGTGGATTTGGCCATTGCTCTTCTGCATATTACAAGCTCCACAGCCCCAGAGTTCTCTTGCTAATTTAATTAGAAGTGGCTATACATGACTCCTCCTCATCAAAATAAAAGCACTACTGCATGCTTTGAAATACAGCTGTTGTGCCTGCATTGCATGAAACGACACAAATATGGGTGAAAATGTTAGGATTCAGTCACAAAAACTCACAGATGTAAGACTGATATTAAACCCTCAGAAGTACTGCCAGCAAGCAGCATTTTTCTGCACTGGGAGAATGAGCATGAGCACCCAAATCACAACTCTTTTCCCAGGTAGCAACATTTCTTATCTCTGCAGCTGAGATAATTAGCAGAATGCAGCACAAGTAGTAGCCCTAGCCATAGTGATTCTCAGCTTCCCATGAAAACTGCCATTTTCTGCTCTCTCCTTATTCTTGTCCCAGGGCAAAGGGAAAATGAAAACCTACTGGCTTCTTGGTAACAAGAACTACAGTGTCCAAAATGACAGCCTGGTGTGTCACTGGAATCCAGCTGTCTCCACGAAAAGGAAGATGGGAAGTGGCCATGGACCTGCCCAGCAAGTAAGGAGGTGAACACGGAATCCACGGATGGCTGAGATGTTGAACTTGTGTCTTTGTCCTGTAAGTAAAGGGCTCTGCTGCACATAAATGCGAGCTCTAATATGTGTTCCTCTCTGTCAATAGCTTAGTGCAGGCACTGTGGGAGCAGCACTGACTGAGCAGAGCCCTGTAACAGCCTGGGATGATCTGAACCCTGACAGTCGCACTCAAGAGAGTTCTAGACCTGCCTGGACCTCTGAGAACGCCATCCATGGAATGAGCCAGAAGCAGAAGAATGGCTGTCATCAAACTTCCAGCCAGGACATACAAGGGGATCTTGCTTCATCGAGCCCTCCTGCTCTGGATGTAGAATGCAGGGCACAGCTTGGAGACCATGGTATGAAAGTAACAGGACAAAAGGAGTTTCTCCCAGGCGCTGTAGATGAGATGTGACAGGGTAAGAAATCACTTATGCTGGAGAACTGGACTGCCTCGAGCACACACATTGGTTTTACATAGCTTTCTCTTTTTCCTCCTAGCCATAATTCACATCTTAAAGCATTCTGATTACTTGAGAACTGAAGACACCAATAGAAATACAGAAAGATGTCTCTAGAAGACATTAGAAGGAAAAGCTATTTCTCTCATCAAATTATAGTTTGCTTTCCTTTGCTCGTTGCAGGAAATGACACCTCTGTAATGACAAAATTGTAAGTTTCTCTATTTACATCTAAGAAAAACGTGGACAAATTGAATTGCTTCCTGATGGTGACCATCGCTAAACTCCACGCAGAGTTTAATTCATTTCTTAGTGGGCTGCACTCACCTGTTATCATTAACTCTATCTTATCCTGCTTATATCTGCTTTAGGGAATCATTCTGAAGCAAAAATGTGAGGGAGAGAGCTTGGCCTGTCTCCTCTTCCAGTAGATATGTTTGTATCTGACTATTTAAGAGATTTTGGGGGAGGAAAGGCAGGGGTTAATGGCTGCAAAAGGTAACAAGAATAAAGGCATACGCTTAGAAGGAAGCCAAGCATAGAAAGCTGTATTTGGATTTTGTTTTTCCTAAGATAAAAGTAGTTTTATGGGCTTCTGAGGAAGCTGGTCTGCATATCTCTTTTCATTCATGGGGTTAAAAAAAGACTGAAAAAAACACATCTAGGTTGATGGCCAGTAGGGAAAAAGAGTGGAATCCTGTCATCTGGTTCCCACTCAGCAAGTGGGATCAAACGTGGATAAAACAGGAAAGCGGGGACAGAGCTAAATGTTGAAGAGCATCAGCTTTCAAGTCAGTGAGGGAAAATGCCTCAGGTGCTCATATGCCCTCACAAGCAGGCATTAAAGGAACCCCACAAGGAGAGCAGGGGAGGGACAGCTGGGTACTGCAGGGCAGCTCAGAGCCAGGGGAGCCCCACGCTGGCTCTAATTGTTATGAAAATCCTGGGTCAGGATCAGAAGCAAATCATTTGCATGGAAAATTGAGCCTGTTCTGATCTTCATCTCATCAGAGGCTTCTGCGTGGGTTTTTAATTAAGAAAATAGCAGTAAATGACCCTATGTTCTTGATGATAGACAGCAATTAGTGCTATTAACAAAACATGCTTTGGTTCAACCCCAAGCAATCCATCTCCAGAGATGAAGTGGGATGTGATGAGCTGCTTTACATGCATCTTGCTGATGCTTTGATATGGTGCATTGATTTCCAAAGATTTTTGGGTTGCCTGCGCCTGACACACAACAAGGCTTGGGCTGGATTTAGGTTGAGGCTTTACCAGGTTGGCTGACCTATCTCTGAGATTGTAAGCTGGATATTTATCAACTGAAAAGCCTGGGTCTGGATATGGCTAACACGAGATCTCTGGTTTCTTGTCCCTTTTCCTCTCCTCTCCCTTCCCATCCATTCCTTTCTCCTCTCCCTTCCCATCCATTCCTTTCTCCTCTCCTCTCCTCTCCTCTCCTCTCCTCTCCTCTCCTCTCCTCTCCTCTCCTCTCCTCTCCTCTCCTCTCCTCTCCTCTCCTCTCCTCTCCTCTCCTCTCCTCTCCTCTCCTCTCCTCTCCTCTCCTCTCCTCTCCTCTCCTCTCCTCTCCTCTCCTCTCCCATACAAAGGAACAGTGAATTTCAAACTATTCAAGGACACAGAGATGTACCTTCAATTAGACAGTAGGGATAAAAACAAGTGCCATTTTTCTGTCTGACATACGAAGCCGTAACTTCTCACCACTATCACTCAAAGGTTTCACTTTGTTTCATCAAAGATCAGACAAATCAGTTCAGCCAACCTGCACCATCCATGCTGCAGGATTGCATGGGATGCACGGTCTGGATAAAAAGCTCTCCAGCAAATCTAGAAACAATTACCTGCTTTCCCCCCTCAAGCAGCCCGTTCACACCCGACTCCTCACGATGGCTGAGCAGGAGAGAGAGGAGAAGTGGCGTTTTCCTGCACTGAACGCCAGGTGTCATTGCAGGCCTGCCTGATGTAGGCTGCATTCACAGCCCTTAAAGCATCCTTTGGGGATATCGGGAGGGCAGACGTGGCAGCTCCCACAGGCTTATGGTGACAAAGGAAGTTGCTGAAAGCAGTGAAAGGAGAAGTGAATGCCCGCTGACTTGCCGCAACATTTTTTCTCTTGAAATGGAAAAGGTCAGGGAAGCTAGAAGGCCTTAAAGACAAGGCATTCAAAGGGAACATCCACTTGAAACTGGAGAGCGGGTTAAAAGGAGGCAAATGAATACAGTGGAATAGAAACAAACAAACAAACAATTCACACATCCCTGAGTATTTGTCAGCTTCTAGCAAAGCAGGATGTCCTTGCTCCCAAACCCATTCTGATAGTGACTGTTCCTTATCTTCATGACTTCCAAAACACTCAGGGTGGTGTTTACAGCCCATGTGGAAATAGAAGCTAGAAGAATCAAGGCTGAGCACCTCATTCAGTGCCCTCCACTGAGTTACTCAACTCAGCACTGCTTCTCATAGTGTTAAGAAGTTTTGTTATTAAAAAAATGTGTCAAAGTGAGAGAGGGATGTGGAAACGGAAACAAAAATAAATTCATCTAAGTCAGCCTGACAGAGTTCTTGCCAGTGACCTCTCAAAAATGCTGGATGGCACTGCTGGAAAAATAGAGCAAAAGCTACACCAGACTGTGCAGTGGTTGGGGTAACTCAGGTGGTCTGAATGCTGGAGTCCTGACCTCAAGTTCCTTCTTTCCTGCCATTAAGGTGCTGCCAAACTCCCAGCTCCTGGTGGGATGCTCAGCACATGGAGTCCTATGGTCAGCTTTGTTCTCACCCATTAATGCCCAGCAGCAGCCAGGTGCTACAGCTTGGACCTTTGGAGCACTCAGTAGCTCCAGGCACTTTGCACACACCTTATATGAGCTATTTATGTGTTTAGGCTTCAACTGAATGACTGCAAGCTGGGAAGCTCCGCTGGCTAATAGCCTCACATCATGCAGAGGCTATGCCATATACCCAGCCAACACCACATAAAAACCTCCAGAGCTATTGTCCTTTCTGTCCCATGTCCCAGCTTTCAGTACTGCTCAGAAAGGGCCCCGTGGGCAAACCAGTCCAGCTGGATCTCCAAGGGGCTTTTCCTATTTACCCTCCAGGATGCACTGCAGGCTGTAGGGAGTCCATTAGCTGACTGGCTGACCTGCAGATACAAGCAGCTGCTTAATTAGCAGGTTTAAAGGAAAATAAGGGGTGGGAATTCACTCCAAACTCAGTGATGTAAAGGCAACAGCTGCTTGAAAACATTTTTTTCCCCTTTCCTATTTAGAGAGCTCTTCAGAGACACGGCTTTTTACACCACTAATTAAAAAGAGCAGTTCAGGCTTCATTGAGCCTTAAAGCACAGGAGTTTGCTATTCAAGCTCATGGGAACAGCAAAAGGTGGGGGCATAAAACCGCAGTGATTTAGTGGAGTTTGTGCTCTGCCTCTCCCCTTTCGTTTGCTGTTCTCAGAGCTGCTCAGCACTGCATACATCATTCAGCACAGATATGGTCTGACACTGCTATGGGCTCAGAACCAGCTCTGTGGACTCCCGGGTCTGTATTTATGTGGTTGAGCCCCAAAAAGAAGGAATGGTGTTCAGAGCAATTGACCAAGGCAGAATAGAGAGAAGTCTAAATGTTGTATCTGGCTGCAGCTAGCCAACATAGTGACAGGACAAGGGGGAATGGTTTTAAACTGACACAGGAGAGGTTTAGGTTGGATATGAGGAGGAAGTTTTTTACTCAGAAGGTGGTGAGGCACTGGCACAGGCTGCCCAAGGAGGCTGTGGATGCCCCATCCCTGCAGGCATTCGAGGCCAGGCTGGATGTGGCTCTGGGCAGCCTGGTCTGCTGGTTGGTGACCCTGCACACAGCAGGGGGTTGGAACTGGGTGAGCATTGTGCTCCTTTTCAACCCAGGCCATTTTATGATTCTAAACACAGAGCAACTCACTCATTGGATCAGATCCACTTTACCTTCTGATATGCCATCTCCTGAGCTCCTGCCTCCTATCCTCCTGCAGCTCAATACAAGGCTGATAATGAAAGCAGCACCTCCAGCACCCTGCTCAGTAATTCTTACTGCCCAAATTTAGGCTGAATAAGGCCAGGCCAAGGACTGGGGACTTTGTTTTCAAACCCTGAAGAACACGCACAAGACCGGAGAGAGTCAGAATCTATTTCAGGAAGGTGTCTGTGGCCATCAGGCTAAAATTAGACCATCTGTTCCTAAAAAGACCATGCAGCATGACAAGGATTTGGCAAGAGGCTCTTCAGTTGGGAATGTGACATAGGAAATGCCTACATGGCTGTTGGCAGTGATGTCACCTGCTGGTGCTGCACCAAGGGGGGCTCAGGAAGCTCCGGTAGAGAGCACTGGAACTTGTTCAAGCCACTCTGTATCTGCAGGGGGCTGAGTGTGGGGCAGAAGTGTCGACAGGCTCCACTGCTTCCCACTCCCCGATAAGGGAATCTGTGGCTGTGACAGAACTGGTATTCTCACACTATTCCTGATGGGCCCTTCAGCGAAATATCGGTCCCTTCTTCCTGTCATGCCCCCACCTCTGGCTGCTCCAGGAATTCCTGTTTCTGAGCTTGCTGCCTCCACACATGGCTCGCCAACACTCGAGCTGGCAGAACCATTGGGAACAAGGCCTAGAATCTCAGCCTGGAGGACAGGACGTTTTGTTGTCTCAATGAAGGTACTTGCTCGGAAGCTAAGCTAAGGGGCAGCTCTCAAACCTGTACAAGTAGGGATCCATTCTGAGGTTTAAAGTACAGTACTACGATGATTAGAGATGTGCAAAAAATAGCTCTGGAAAGCCATGCAGTGTTTCAGTGCAGAGATACAAAGTTTTAAATGCAGCATCTCTCCTCCAGCAGAAGCTTTCTGGGCATTAGTGGAATATCTTCATTTTGGACAATTAGTGAGTATCTGCAAAAGCTCTCTTGGCTCCATGGTTTCAAAGCTGCACAGACAACAACCCACTTTCAAAACACCCATATAAGTCAGGGGAACATTGTACACATCATGCAGGGGGCAATGCAGGGAAAAAAAGAGTTGTTTGTATTACAGACAAGATCACAGAAGTGATGAACATTTCCAGTCCTCAAAGCAGTCCTTCACATACAGCATCATAGAATCATCAAGGTTGGAAAGACCACTAAGATCAACTAGTTCAACCATCAACCCATCAGCACCACACCACTAAACCTCGTCACTCAGTGACATCTCTCTTCTTGTTGAAAACTTCCAGGGATGGTGACCCCACCACCTCGCTGGGCAGCTGAAGTTGCAAGACTTCAGCACTCCTTCTAGAAGAAATATTTCTCAATACCCAACCTGAAGCTCCCCTGGTGTCTTTTATTCTGAATAATTACAGAATTAATTAGGTCCTGGGAGATCACATTGTCCTGACGCTAAGAAACAAGGAGAAAGAACAACACAGGAACATGCTCTAGCAGTTTGTCAGAGCAGATTATTTACAACACCAGCTGCAAGATGTGAGATCTGCCTGCAGATTGGGTCTGTTAGGACTTCAGTGAAGGCCTCCTATGCTGTGGGCAATATGAGACTGATAGGACTGATAGTTGTGTCTTTGCTATGAATTCATTAAGCTCTACAGCTGTTAGAACCCTGGACCAAAATAAGCCTTGTAACTAGCAGAGCAACACCTCAGAAATGGTTTACCTTATAATCTCTTTTAAGAGGCTAATACTCTTCTCATTTACGTTAGTTCCAAACTGTTGAAACCTCTCAGCTTGTGAACCAATGCTTATAATGATTACTTTATGCAAGAAACATTGATCTTTCTAGAAAATGCAGCTCACTTTCCATTACTGCCTTCCTTTCCCCTCAGCTCCCAAAACAGACATACCCTATATCACACATATGTATTCTCACTGATGTTTCTGATGTGTCTGGAGGGAAATATTGTTCTAGTTATGGGAATATTAGGAGATTAGGACTCAGAACTCATTTTAAGCCTCATTTTCTAGGAGCATTCTGGAGCTATTTAGCTGTTCATGCCTATATCCCTTTCATTCCTTATTGACTAAGAGCAGCTATGACTTATTAGCATATCAGCTTTTGAATTTGCACCCTAGTTCACCTCTACCTCTCATAAGCATCTCTCTGCACTAAAATATCATGTGCTAAAGTGTCAAAGAACTCCTGGTCCCATTACACTTGTCAGGAACATCTGACCTATCTAGGCTAAAGAATGTGGTTGTATCATACCCCTTCTCTCCTCCATTCATTCTTCCCATGGCCAAAATTTCAGGCCTTCTTGGTCATTTCCTGATCTGCTCTGTCCAGAGATATGATGTCATTGCTTACAATGGTCTTCACACGTCAACACTAGGCAGAAAATGTGCTGTTATCCTCAGGGAGGTGGCATGGTAAAGCAAGCCCTCTTGGTCAACAAAGCAGAGGTTATGTGAAGAATCTCCAGTGGGCAAAGGAAGCTAAAAGTGTTCTTTGCCTCTGAAGTTTTCTGGATCTGTGGCACTTTATCAGCCGTGCAAAGAGGAGCCATAACAGTATGCTGGTTTTAATTAGGCACAACTGATACCTCTTCACAAATTTCCATGATATGGATGTAATTAAACATTTATGTCACGTGTATTAACGTATACCAGTCTAATGATTTCTCAGTCTGGTTGTCAGTTCTACAGTAACCTGAATTCTCCAATCACACTGTGAGCAGAGGGCCTGAGATCCAACCTCCTCAGTTTGGCAATAAAATCCCATCCATTCCCATGTGAGACCCTGAGAAGTGGGAGCGTTCCACTACAAGGAGCACTCTGCTGTGAGCTCAAGCTGACTCCACACAAGTGGGAGGAAACTCTTGAACACCACATTGTCCTGAAACAAGGTTTAAGCTGTATTTGCTGTGGTTAAGCTATCCCGGTTAGAGGAATGGTGCTTTTACTCAAAGCCCCAAGAATTCTGAGCTTTCTACCAGCATTCAGATGCATTACACAAGTGCCATTTGTCCCTACGAATTAACTACATGAAATCCTTAATTCCAGAATAATTCTGTCTGACCCACAGAATAAACTCTTACAGGGAGAGAGGGACTGTAAATAGCTTAGGGTGAGATCATTCCTGTCCTCATTACACACAGGCAGATTGAACATTGATATTAAACACACTGCTGCCTTCCCCCATCTCTGTGATTTCAGACAGCACACTCAGTGCTTCCGTGCACATGAAGAAGCAGCCCTGCTTTTGTACATCCCCAGATCACACTACAGCAGCTTCAAGCCCTGGCATATAACCACACATCTCTTTTTTGTCAAGACAGTGATGCCTAGAAGGTGCATCCCAAAGGAACGTGGATGGGTGCAATGAAAGTTCAAGGAAGAAGAAGAAAGGTGAGGAGGTAACGACTGTGTTCCAACACGTTATTCCCTCTAGCCACCTCAATGTCACAGCAAAGGCACAGGGAGCAATGCAGCCCCTGGGGACTCTGTGGATGAAGTCACAGGGCCTGACAGCCTTGTGCTGAGGCTTTGTAACAAGTGCCTGGTGGGAAAGGCAGGGCCACGGGTGCCTGATGTGACAGGGGAGGTGCGAACGCGGCGCCGACAGTGGAGTTTATCTCAAGCACGAACACAGGCTCCAGCCCTGTAGCCTGAGCACCTTATCACAGCTTTAGAAGTGTTAGTTTTTGAAACGCTCCTCGCCCATCTCGCTGTGCTGACAAGCGATGGCTAAAATATCCTGCCCCTCCACCACATAAGGATGGAGCTATTTCCAGAAACCTGGCGAACACTGAGTATTTTCTGGGAAAACAAAGAAAGGTTGTCAAATCAAGAATAGTGGGTGATAAGAATCACCATAGCTACAGTGAGTTACTAATAAAGAGTAGCTTAGCTAGGAGCTGGATGAGGCTGTGTTCCTCTTGCCGATGCTCAGCCACCCAAGGCAGCATGGAGCTCTCTTCCTGCTCACAAGTACTCCAATTTACATCCACTGCAGACCTCTAGGGTGGTCCTCCTGGCACAATTAATTGCTACCACACTGTGACATGAAGCACTTGCTTTCTAATCCTAGTGAGTGAGCATTGGCACCTGCACTTATCCAGTTGTGCCTGATCTGATGAGAAACATTGGTACAGAGGACTGTAAGCGTAAGCAGAAGAAAGAATAATACATATATGTATTCACAGTAATCTGAGCAATTTTCCTATGTAGCCCTCTGCCTTCACAGAGCAGGGTCACATCTACCAACCTCTTCCCCGTACCTCCAGTCAAGGCAAGTCCACTGGTCTGAGATGCATCAAAACTAATGGGCAACTGAGATCCCGGTCTGGGGATGCAAAATTAAGGAGGGAAGATTTAGGTTGAATATCAGGGGAAGTTATTTACTATGAGAGCAGTGAGGTGCTGGAACAGGCTGCTCAAAGGGGTTGTGGATGCCCCATCCCTGGAGGTGTTCAAGGCCAGGTTGGATGGGGCCTTGGGCAGTCTGGTCTACTATTTAATGGGGAAGTTGGTGGTCCTGCATGTGGTGGCAGGGTTGCCACCTTTGATGATCCTTGAGTTCCCTTCCAACCCAAGCTATTCTACGATTCTATGATGCAAATTAAGATCGTGCCCTGTGCTGCTCTCTCAGAGGCAGAACAAAACCTGCAGTAGAGGATCAAGCTTTATGCAACAGCTCCATTTTAATTAGCCAAATTATTCTTGGGTTCATCACCAGTCATTGAGGGGAGGGAGAAGGGAAGTAAACAACCACAGCAATTATTAGAATGGTTGTCATTTCATTTCTAGAAATGGCTGCTTCTGCAGTAGCTCAATGCTGACAAATGGCACGCAGCAATAAATAGCACAATGGGAGAGTGTGAACTCTTGCCCCTTTATTTGGCTTCTTGGCTGGCAAAGCTTCCAGATCAATGAGCGCTGTTGACAACACTCAGAGATATTCCAGGATGCACTGTGTTGCGAGGAAAGATCTGGCATATGCCATCAGGCAAAAAGCTGGCCAAAACACTTTTGAAATGTCCTTCCAAAGCCCGTCTATTCATACAGAAACTTACATTCTGCAAAATTTGTTATGGATCCAGATCAACACATCTAATGAGGGTCTAAAACTCACCACCCACCATAAAACCTGAGGTCCCCTGTGCATCACGTACAGCCATTCATACATCCCACGTGGACCACGTGCCTCCCCAGGACAGAACCACTCACACATGGCCTAAAGCCACTGCTGGTACTGTCTGTACTGTGATCATGAACAAGACTGAAGCTGTAATTTTATCAAAACCTGCCACAATATCTGATCTTTTTTTGGCTCTTTTCGTTTTTAAACCTGAATGCGTTCCCGGACTTTGAGGCATATTTTTCACTCGCCAGAAGAGGTCACCAAACACCTCGTTAACGAGCTGTGGATTAATGCAGCTCCCTTTCTCCTTCCAGCTGCTGTTCAGCTGTATATTCTGTCGCACAAAGAATTTCACCAACAGAGATCTGATTTATTTCCCATAGAAAGAGCTACCTTTCCATAGCAACGCAGTAATATGTCCACCAATGAGACCTCAGCTTAAGCACCAGAGGTCTGTAACATAAGAAAGAGGACGAAATCACTCTGATTCTGATCAGTTCAGTGCAAGACCATCCTACAAACTTCCAGACTTAAGGGTCAGCAAGGAGCAAGACTGGCTACCACAGGGCTAGGAAGAGTGGTTTGAAACAAATGCACACAGCTAATCCATGCCTTCAGTTGCTGTGTGAATACTTTGTGTAGACACCCCTACCTTTCTGCACTAAGGTGCTGTTCATCATTAGGTGCACTAAGACCCTGTTCATCTTCTAGGAAATGAAGCTTAGACAAAAGTTTAGTTTCAGGAGGCTTTATCATCACATCACACAGTGTGAGCACTGAAGCTATGAGCGTCCTCATACAACCCCTCGGAGAGATGAATCACTGAAAAGGGGCCAGGAACACCCAGCAGTGAATCACTCCATGTTGCACCTCTCTCTCTAATGTTATCCAAGTGCCAATACAGGCAGATAATGAGAGAAATCAGGCTCTGATCTTGGCAGCAACAGGCCAGATACAGAAGTCCCTTGTGGCTTCTTTGTTTCCAAGTGCAGATCTTCTGCAGCAGAGATGGGAATTGGCCCCATCTCCTCTCACAGTAAGCAGCAGTGAGGCACAGCACACAGACAGCCATTTGATTAGCACTGAGTACCATCATCAGCTATTTCATCCCCCCCCTCTCTGCTGGTAGGCTCCATTAGTGTCACCAGAAAGTGATGAACGTGTCTGACAAACCAAATACTAAAAATTTTCTCTCAGAGTCCAATACTCCAAAACCACCCACGACCTGTTACTAAATGTCAGCCTGCTGCCCTCCTTATCCTCAGGTGACCCAAACCCCTTCTTAACCTTGCAGAGGAAAACATCCCCTCTCCATTCCATTACTGACCCATCAGGGAGCATTAACGAAAGCAGGCCAGCTGAAGCAAAGGCAAAATGCATTGTTGGAATCCCAGAGAAGAGCAGTGACAGCGCTGAATCCCTCTTGCTGGCCTTTTCAGTCCCACAGAAGGTGCTGTTGGACAGGAAGGTAGTGTGTTAGCACAGAGACCTTCTTCAACATCAGTACCTGGATATCATTGTTTGCATTCTCCATAACAAATTGATATTCTCCCTCTTCTACTGTGGCTACAAAATGGGTTGCATTCACTCTTGAAGAAGGTTGCTCTACCTGAGGCAGCACTCTGTGTAGGTGAATATTCCTAAGGAGAGCTGCTATCAAGGCTGTGATATCAGCAGTGACCAGATCAGCAGAATGAAGTGATAGGAGCGGGTAGGATGGGCTGAGCCCAGAGTTCAGCTAGTCCAGACTTTACCGAGATGCCCCATGTATGCAGTAGGCCACTGTGTGAATACCTGACTACACACAAAGTTCTTTCTGAGACACCCAAGGCTGAGCTTTGTTTTGTTCCCTACAGCCATCCTAGAGGGTAAGGGAACAAATTCTACTTCAGTGCTAATGCAGATCCTATGGATGGAATCATAGAATGCCTTGGGGTGGATGAGATTCAAAGATCATCCAGTTCCAAGCCCCTGCTGCAAACAGGGTTGCCAACCAGCAAATGAGGCACCAGATCAGGATGTTCAGGGCCCATCCAACCTGGCCTTGAGCACATCCAGGGACGGGGCATTCACAACTTCCCTGGGCATCAGTGCCAGGGCCTCACTACCCTCTCAGTAAAAAAATTCCCCCTGAAATCTAATCTAAATCTCCCTTCTTTTAGTTTAAAACGATTCCCCCTTGTGCTATCACTATCAGGCCATGTAAAAAGTTCATTTCCCTCCTGTTTATAAGCTCCCTGGAAGGCTGCTGTCAGGTCTCCCCCCATTCACAGATACACCTGGTAAGTGAGCGCAGTAGTTTCTGTGCCGATTCCCTTTTCTGAAGGGAACTGATGATGCATATCCCTCTGCACCCCTTCCCACAACAGGGCCTTGCTGTCAACACGTACCCTAAGGTGAAGGCAATAAAGCGCCAGATGAGCAAGCAGAGCACCTGCGGCTGGGTAATAACCAGCAAGCCTGAGCTGGTGATGATGCTGTGTGCTGAACCCTGCTACAGCTCAGCCACCAGATGAATCAGAAGAGGGCAAGGGAGGGAGACAGCCAGGCAAATGCTCAGATAGCACAGTGAAATGTTAATGTCCTATAATGAGGAGCCCTGGTGCCAGCTTCCATCACGAATTTGACAACCCCACTTTAACGAAAGCACTACAAACATGTCTCTGCCCTTTCAGCCAGCTGCAGTGAGCCAGGAAATGCTGGCCTGAGCAAATGGGAAGGAAGAGGAGGCTGAAAGGGGTCTCTGGGTTAGGAAAGAGAAGGATAATGAGTTACTGTGGCAGTGATCTAATGGTACCTATCTAAGCAGGCCACATGCCATCAACTTTACAGCGTGCATTTCTCAGAACACCCTGCAGAGGTGGAGCAGAAACATTCCCAGAAGTTCAATATGCCCTACCCCCTTTTCTTTTAATAAAAAAAATTGCAGGTACAAGAGAAATATCTCAGTAAACTAGAAAAAAAATCCTGTCGGAGATGAGAAACACACATCAACCTGCTTACTTTATTCCTTCCATCCTACCTGGAGGGTATGCTGTACAAATGAACTCTCAATCACTTCAGAAATGGCCAGAAAGCCATTTCCTGTCACCCAAATATTTTCTGGTGCTTTCAGAAGTTCTTCCCTTCTTAAAGACTGAATTTGAACGTTAAAGGTTTGCTTTTAACCACACCATTCAAACTGTAATTTTAAAATTGCTGTAAACATTCAGGCATTGACTTCTGATCCTAACCAGAGCCCCGAAGAGATCCAGAATGTGAGAAGAGATTGCTCTCTGTTTCTAGCCATCCCTGTCCAGTGCAATAAATATGATTTGAATGCAGCTACAGCCAACGTGGAACAAAGCTGTCCTCCTTCTCATCATTTTCAAACTCGTGTCATTTTTGGAGGTGGAACATCCTTGTGTCCTGTTCATGGGGCAGAAACAGATGAAAGCCAATGACATGAGTTACAAACAAGAGAATTCCAAGTAGGAATTTGGAAATCATTACATCACATAGCCAGTCAAATACTGAAACAGGGCTCAGAGAGGTTGGAGATGCTCTTTAAGATTTTCAGAACTCAACAAGGTGAGAAAGATGATCCAAGTTGGCTCTGCTTTTAGCACGAGGTTGGACAGAAGACCTCTGGAAGTCCTTTTCAACCTTAATTGTTCTATGATTTTTTCCATCACAGTCATGGTTAATTACTGTGATAGTGGGGCTGGCAAGTGCTCAATATTCAATAGTTACCAGAAAGACCATTCAGAAGTCCCATAACAATTGTTCAAGTCTTGAGCTGAAACAGGAGAAAATAAAAGTTCAAAGATCAAAGCCAAGAAGATTATTTATCCCCATGGATAGCAATAGGACAAGGGGGAATGGTTTTAACTAAGGTGGGAGGCTTAGGAGGAAGTTTTTCCCCTAGAGGGTGGTGAGGCACTGGCACAGGCTGCCCAAGGAGGCTGTGGATGCCCCATCCCTGCAGGCATTCAAGGCCAGGCTGGATGTGGCTCTGGGCAGCCTGGGCTGCTGGTTGGTGACCTGCACACAGCAGGGGGTTGGAACTGGGTGAGCACTGTGCTCCTCTGCAACCCAGGCCATTCTGTGATTCTATGATTCACACAGACTGATAAAAACATCTCAAATGAATAAAACAACCTTATGCTCCTCCCCTGACCTTCTCTTGCTGCCTTGGTACACTGCAAAGCATACACCTCCATCTTCTCTTTTACTTTCTCCAGAAGGGGGAATGCTCATGTGTAGCTGATCAAGTTGTTCTATGATTTCATCCTCTAATAAGATTTGGATCAAATGTGGTTTTAATCAACAACAGAAAAATCCCAACAACATCATAGCATCCTTTTCTGTGATAGAAGGATCTTTATAAGCTGCTTCCTTAAAGAATCTCTTTCCATGCAACTTTTATGTCTTAAACTGACCTGTGGATGAAGAAAAGGCTGAAAACATTTAACCTTTGGCCTTTTCCATGCTTTCAGTACCAAAAGAATCTTAACCTCAAAGATATGATGAAAGGTGCCAAATGGGCCTTCATTTCCATTCCCTCCCTACAGATCCAGACGAATGGCCTTTAACTTTCTGCATCACATGTGTGGGGAAAAAAAATATCAGACAAAGATCAAGATGTGTTACTGCATACTCAGAAACATCCCCATTTTATCAGTAGGGCCAAATTCCAAGCCCCAGCAGAACACACAACTGATTTTATGGCTGCTCTTTCCCAATGCCCCCAGCATTGAAAAATTTCTTCGCGAGGAATTAAGTACAAAGCTCATCAGAAGCAGTGAGGACTTGGGGGGATCAATTACCTACATACAATTTCATCAGGGGACACACACACATCCCTCAGGTCCTTTCACACTAGAGGAAAGCCTGGCCAACAGCAAGGATTTAATTACCTCGAGGCCTTCGCTTAGGACTGATTTACTTCTGTTCACAGGATCCATTTTGTTCAAACCTGGTGCATCGATTGACTCAGTGAATAAGTAGAAACGTAACGCAGTAAACACATTTGGTTCCTGCAGCTCTGCAGTGTCTCTGTAACTGCACTCGTGGTAAGAAAGAAACGGGGGCTGTGCTTCCTGCCAGACTAATTTCAGATTTAATAACAATTACGTAGAGGAAGAACACAGAAGAGAAATTTTTAATTTGGATCCAAGGCAGAAAATGACCTTCTTCATCAGCTTAAACTACGGCAAAGTATTCTGTGCATCAAAATTTACGTTCTCGTGCAACTTACTTGACATATTTTTAGGACTTGGATGTACCCACTTCTCCAAATAACATTCTTATGGCTTACTAATGCCATATTAACAAATTAGGTGATAATATTTGGTTCTCAAATTGCATATTTTGAGACACTCCTCACCTCACCCCCCCCCCCCCCCCCCCCTTTCCCTCTGTTTTTGTATTTCACAGAGCCAGGTGAATTCCTTTTTCATTCAGTACTTCTCTCACAATTACATTTCCCCAGAGGCAAAGGAAAGGCTCAGTGATCAACTTCAGGAACACTGAGCTAAGCAAGCTGACATATATAAATGGCACCAAGAACACAGGCTGCAGAGACCTTCACATTCACAGCAACAGAATGATGCTGCATTGCCTAAGCGTAAAATGCTCCTTTTATTCCCAGCCAGAAAGGAGAACTATTTCTTCCCTCCTCCTCTTGGGAGAATGAAAACAGATCAGAACCTCAGACCAATCCTTGCACTGGCTGGAACTCAAAAGGTAGACTTGGGAGGGGTTGGAGGAAGATATAAAGGCTGGTGGCTGGAGACACAGAGTGGCACAGAACTGAGTGACTCAAGGAGAGAAAGAATCAGAGACATCAAGACACGAAGATGAAACTTCTTTTTTGCCCTGGATTCTTCCTGCTGCTTATTGTCAGCCAGAAGCAGGCAATGGCCAAACCTATTTCCAGCTTGCAGGTAAGTGCTGCTCAATAGAATGGAAAGAAATTGATGCTCCTTTAGGATGTAGGCACCTCAGATTACCAATGTTTCTCCCAACCCCAGCTAAAGAAGTAGGAGGCATTCAAAGGGAACACGACAGCAGAAATCCTGAAGTCAGGCAGGCAGAGTTATTTAATGGAGGGAAACTGAAGCAGCCAATTACTGGATTTACATTTCTGATCAGTTGAGGAAGCTGAAATGGAAACATTTTTCCCATGGGGTCAGTTTGGAGATTTCAGATTCAGGGTCATTCTATGATTGAGTGAAGCAATAAACTTCTGGAGAAGGAATTTGCCTAGAAGGGCTCCTTCCTGTAGACTTAGAGCAGCCACCTGCATGGTCCTCCCTCAAGCCTCTAGTAAAAGCTGAACATTGAATTAATAGGTTGTGCCTGCACAACTGTGAAGAGGATTTTCTCCTCTGTGCAGTGCAATAATACAGTCCCTGCTCCTGAGCTCCAGAGGCAGAACTGGTAAATAAACCTAGAAGCCTCTAGGTTAACTGAAAAAAATACCCATTACCCCTTCATTTTTCTCCTGTCCTCCTCCAACCTTTCCTTTTCTACTTTTTTCCCCCTACTCAGAGTCTGTCCATGCCGTTAGATGAGGAGCTGGAGCATCCCCTGGTCTCAGAAGAGAGGGACCGTGAGCAAGATGGCTCAATCCCAATAGGTGCCTTTGAGCAGGAAGACGCTGAGTTCCAGTGGACCCGAAACACCAGAGATCAGCCTGCAAGGACGTCCACTGCTGACAGTGCTGCCCAGAGGCTCCTCAGTGGCCTCTTAGGCTTACCTCAGAGATATCCAAACAGAATCAAAAAGGGTCTGTCCAGGAGCTGTTTCGGGGTCAAGTTGGACAGAATTGGGTCGATGAGCGGACTGGGGTGCTAACTGCTTACTGTGGTAAGAGAGTCAAGGACACATGGGTTTTGTGTATGACTTGTATAAATATGTAGAAGAGCTCATTTAATTAACCTTTAAGAAAGGGTGCCTAGAGTAACTTTCATCCTCCTATTGAAAACACAGTTAATTAACTTCACTGGCAGAATATATAATCAGCAGTATGCTTAAAACCCATGAAAACCACAGCTCTGCTTTACCTGCTTTTCACTCCTTTCTCCCAGTCAGATGTATGCACTTCACGTTGTCACAGATGCCAGATCAGGGAGGCTTTCACCAATTCCTTAGGGATTCTTCTGTCAGTACAAACTCTGGGGATGCAGCTGGCCCTAAAACAGAAAGCAGTCATCAATTTCCATGTGTGAAATCCTGTCCACATCTTTTTTTTTTTGTTTTTGTTTTTAAACTTATTCTTTTGCTTTCTTGACAGGACTGACCTGGAGGGTTCAAAGGACCTGCTGGCTATCAGTGAGATATTAAGCCCTTATTTGCATTGGTTCCACCAACCCATCTACAGATGATGTACTGAACCTCTCCCCTAAATTACTTAGGGGAGACAGAATAGGACACACCATAACTGTATGCTTATTTGTATCAGAGTAATTATTTGTGAGCATCTACCAGAAATGTAAGTACAAAAAACATTTGTACTGTTTATGTAATAAACGTATAAATGAACAGTTTCCATTATGTCATGGATAGTAAACTTTTTTTTTCCGTAACTGGGTGAATTTGTTTCAATCCTTTGCTGCAATTCTCTTTTATGTACCATTCCTGAAGGGGATGCAGTGCTGCTGTTTGCAATTAGACATAACCCACTAGAATTCAAAAGCATATTAGAATCTGCTCTCTGGTATAGGTAAATTGGAGTAACCTTCCTGAAGTTAAAGATCTCATACACAAGACACCCAGCCTTTGGCCACTATTGTTTGAATTTAAAGGACAACTGTGTTAGCTAAGTTTCGGTTTTGCTCCTTCTAAATGCAATTCTTGTGGAAAGAAAAGAAGCCAGGATCTGCAGGAGAGCTATAAAGAGCCTGACTAAGAAAACTTGATTCTTCTCTCACACTGTTCTCGATATACAGCTTTCCCCCTCAAGCCACAGACTTGCTCTAGGAAGGACATGAATGCTACAAGCTCACAAGAGCATATCATACAAGCACTTAAAAGCTGTCTATCAGATACAAGAAAGCACAGAATTATTTGCTAATGGAGATGGTCTCCCCTTGCCCAAGCCACCAGCAGCTCCTCTCTGTATTTTCTTCTGATCTCTCACCCTTTTAATACACCTTGCATATTTAGAAATTAGAAATTTAATTAGATTAAATTAGATTAAATTCTAATTAAATTAGAAATTTAATTCTACCTGTCTGTGGCTCTTTCAGCCTTCAGGACCTTTATCTCCTCAGACCACTAGTTGGGAGGTTATCAGCAATGGTGCCTCAAACCCTGAACAGGAACTGTGAAACACATCCTGAAGGCTGCCCTACTTACCAGTCTCTATGAGGTCTTATGCTGTTTCCTACTTATTCTGCTTAAGTTAATTTGATAACAAATCAGCAGCAGCAGCAAAAGCACCCTAAACAGTCACTTACTGGCAAGGAATGGTCTCACCACTTCCACAGGCACCTCCAAGCCTCTCAAACAATGGAATAACCCACATAATTAATTATTTGTGCTGCCTTTCTTAAGCAAAGCAACATGTAAATGAAGTACTTCATCAATAATGAAAAATTAGAGCAAGGAAGGAAGGATAAGAGTACCTCCACTTGTCAGCAGCATTCACTTTGCACTAGACATGTAAAGCATGGTCTTAGTGCTATTGCTACAGCATGATGAGTGTAAGCAGCATTTCTAGATGGAGTCCCATTCATGGGCAAATCCTCCTAGAGTTCTACAGCCTGGTTGGACCACACATAAAACTCTCCTGTCTGTAGCTTCCATCATACAAACACCTCTCTCCTGTACATTCATTGCTCTAACTCAATATCCTTCAGAAAGAGAGCTTCTTTTCTCCCAGTAGAGAGAGTTACAATAAAAAGAAGCAGACCTTCACTCGTAGAAACCCCACAAGGAGCATCCAGCTCTCTTAAATAGATTCCCTCTTGGGCATGCTAGCCCTAGCATGGCCCAGGTGCAGCCTAAATGGTAGCAAGGTGAATCCACACAGCCTGCTGACAAGCAATGAAGGGCAAGTATGTTGTGACAGCTGGTGCCAATGGGAAGGTGTAGCATCCTTCCTAACGATGCTGGGTCTGACAGCCTCCCTGCAGTAACCCTAGGAGCAGATGTGTTCTCATAGGCCTGAAAGCTTCCTGATGGTGGAATTTGAATGCTGAAAACACACTAAAAACTTTAAAAAAAAAAAAAAAAAAAAAAAGTGCTACTGGAATCTGTTTCCTAAACATCCTCGGCCTGTTTACAAACTCAGCTGTACTACCTTGAAATTATTTGTGGATAAAATAAAATAGGTCTGAAGAGGTTGAAGATTGAGCTGTTGTCAACAGAATCCTACAGCAGGTGAATAAGAAATTGCTAAGATCTTCAACTCCCCCGACACTGAGCTGTAACATGGCATCCTATCAGCTGGCATTTGGGGTGAACATTTAAAAAAGCCACTATTCATAAGGAAAGAACAATTTATTTCACATAAAAGGCCCCGTAATTAGGTCCCTAGGACTAAAGCCAGATGTGTCTGTACTTTAGGCAATTTGCTGAGTTCTATTAGCATTTAAACAATCAAAGCTAACCTTTGAAGTTAGCATGCCAGTCAGACGGGGAAGCTCAGCTCTAGCTGTGTCATTTCCATCCCCACTAAGAAGCAGTGCATGAATTTACCAGCCAGGGTTACAGGAGGAGCTGAGAAGAAAAGCTTGCAGTAAAATAACACCTACACACCATGAAACATACACATACCTTTCCCAAATGAGTCTTCTTTCAGGAAAGGAGGCACTGCTTGTTGTGATGCTTTAAACAAAACAGCTTGCTGACTGGTGGATGCAGAGATCATCATCCTACACCATCTGATATTGTTTGATTCCAGTCAAAGACAAATGATGTCAGCTGTAGGCAGGTTTGTGGGACAGAAAGACCAAAAAAGAAGCAGGGAAGGGAATGTAAAAGCATAATGTATGTTGCAATACAGTATGTGGCAGTAAAAGTCCACAAAAACTTACTGTAAAACTCCCTGAACTCAGAGGAAAGGCATTATAGGATCATAGAATCATTAAGTTTGGAGAAGACCTTTAAGATCATCCAGTCCAACCATCCACCCATCATTAATACTGCCACTGAACCGTGGCCCTAAGTACCACATCTCCATGTTTTTTGAACGTTCTTTGGCTTTGCTGAGCTAAAGGGCAGACCCTGAGACAACGGCCCAAGCAGAAATCACTGCATATCTACTGAAATCAAAGAGATTCATGGATGTCCAAGCAGACAAAGAGTGCAGAAAGCAGAGACCCTGGCAGTGATTGAAAGGACCGTCTGCTCCTCTGCCCACTGGAATTTACTAATTTAAGAATGTAAGAATTTACCAGAGTCATCTTGATTTGATCCTTGGTACAGGAGGGTGCAGTGAATGCCTGAGGAATAACGGAATGGCTCAGGTTGGGAGGGACCTTAAAGACCAGCCCATTCCAGCCCCCAGGAAGGCAAGATGCATCATCTCAGGAATTTGTAAAATCTCCTCAAACCAAACCTCATTCTATTCCCAAAGAACAAAAATATGTATGCAGAGAAGAAAAGGCTGTGTGGAGCTGCTGCAGGCAGGGAAAAATTCCAGCTCCTTCTTCTCCCTCCCAGCAATGAGAAATGATACATCCCTCATCCCTTGGAGAGGAAATCAACCCTCTTCTCAGGTAGCTGCTGTGCGCCTGTGGATGTGAAGCAGAGCAAACAGGCAGAAAGCACAAGGTCCTTTCCTGCATCACCTCCTCCCTAACAGTGATGGAGAGTGGAGGGAGGGAGGAAATCACCAGGAAAATGAGTGCTGCCAGGAGGGGAGGAGGTGACCTGGGGCAGTTCTCTCCCTCTGAAGGAGGTGTTGCACTCAGGGAACCCCCCTCTCCCAGAGGGTCACCTATGGGGCCAGTTGTAACCAGTTCCCTTATCGAGGCTGGGGGACAGAGCTCTGGCTCCTGTGGGGATCTGGAAGGAGGCAGCTGAGCTCCCTCTGGGCAGAGAGAGCAGGGATATAAGGAGAGGCTTCTGTGGGTAAAGCGAAAACACAGGGAGAGCTGGGGATAGGATAGGAAGAGAAATAGAGAGAGAAGGAGAGGATGCATCTGCTGGATCTTTGCTGCAAAGCCTCACTACTGCTGCTGTTTATGCCATGGGCTGGTGGTGAAAATGATGCGGAGCTGCAGTCCTTGCAGGTACTGGGGCTGGGACTCCTGGGGACATGAGGACAAGAGCAGAGCTGCCCATCTGAAGCTGCAGCTGCCACTTCTCACCTCTGCTTCCCTCTCCAGGAGCTCCTGGAGGCTTTGGAGCAGCTCCAGGAGGAGGAAGGGGCACCAGCCTTGGAAGATGAGCTGGGTGCTGGGGCTGAAGCTGGTGGCTCGGAGTGGGATCTCCAGGGGCTAGAAAGCAGCCCGGTGGGTGCCCTTCTGCCAGCTCTCAGCCCTCCCCAACCAGCGGAGGGACAGAGCCAGTGGAGGAGCCTCCTCTCCTCCTTCGGACGGAGGCATTTCTCCGGCTGCTTTGGGACGAGGATGGAGAGGATCGGCGCGCAGTCAGGACTGGGATGCAATCACTACAAAGCCCGTAGGTCTTGGGTCAGATCCAGAACTCCCTGTGAAGTGGTGGGGACAGGGGCAGCTGGCTGCCAGCCTCAGAGTAGCTCCCCTACCCCTCCAGCTCTTTGCCCTTTATTTTTTTCAGGTTTCTGGAGAAGAAGGAGAAGCTGAAGCCGGGACTGGCTCTCAAGCACTGGTCTTGTCCCTCTGCTGGACAGCCAGCCTCCCCCTGGAGCTTCTGGAATTTGGGGTATACAACAATAAACCTTTTGTATGAAGCTTCTACTGCCTTTTGTAAGTGTTTTCTTTGGTCACAGAATAGCATAGATATAGAACTCCTCCCCACCCCCCAAAGTCCTCCACTCCCTCTACCCTAAGGGCTTGGTCCTTGGCACTGGCCAGATCACCCTGCCAGGTCTGGAAGGCCGTGTAGCACCATTCCATGCCAGGGAGTCACCCCAGTAACTCTCCTTGCTGCGCTGGAGAGGCACCACAGCCAATTCCAGACCCATGGCAATGCGCTCAGATGCCTCCCACGAGCATTTCACCGCTCTGGCTGTGAATCCTCCCAGGAGGTGGGCAGAGGGTTAATTCCAAGTAGTGTGCTACACATGCCCCGTCCCATGGGCTATGCCAAATTTGGCACGGCGGGCCGCCACGGGGTGGCACTGAAGACAGAAGAGCTGCATGGCTTTAAAAATACATTTGGCAGCAGCCGAAGGGCAGCCAGGCCTTCAGGACCGGGGACAGACGCCAGAAGCCCGCAGCGAGGAAATCAGCCCCTGCAGGGACGCGTTGCACGTCGTTACCTTTTCCTTTTGGTTCCCAAACTGATGGTCTTGAGCCTATTCTGTGCTGGTGAAATCTCACCTGGATCACCGTGTGGGGTCCTCAGTACAGGAGAGATGCGGACCTGTTGGAGTGCGTCCAGAGGAAGGCCACAAAAATGATCCCAGGGATGGAAGGCCTCCCTGCAAATGGTGATGGGACAGGGGAAATGGTTTCCAACTAAAGGAGGGGATTTAGATTGGATATAAGGAAGAAAGGTGATGAGGCACTGGTACAGATTGCCCAGAGTGCTGGAGGTGCCCCATCCCTGCAGACACCCAAGGTCAGGGAATGGGGTTCTGAGCACCTGATGGAGCTGTGGGTGTTCCTGCTCACCGCAGGGGTTTCATCTGATGGCCTTTAGTGTCCCTTCCAACTCAAACTGTTCCATGATTCTATAACTCTTGATCTAATGGAACTGCAAGAAAAGAGAGCTTGGGTTGGCGTACGGCAGAGTTCTTCTGAAGGTTTTAGTCACCTCACCATACTGCAGGGGTAGTGGCAGTGCTAACCATGGCTGGGCTCTGTCCATGTGCTATCTCTGCTCCTTTCAGGGATCCTCTTGAGACCCTCCTCCTCCTCAGCTCCTGTCCCATATTCCCTCTCCTAAAACTAGTTTTCCCACTCCTAAAACTGGTCACAGTATGCATTTATAAGAACCTAGTGCTCTGTTTAGAATCCTAGTAATTAGTGTACAAATAGTTAGCAAAGCATGGGTAATACCTTGGTCTTGTCCCTCCACTGCTGGACTGTAAAGCCAAAAGTTCCTATTAGCCTTGCAAGGGTGATGATGCTGAGATATCCCAAGCAGAAAAACAAGTGAGCTTAATAGCTGAGTTCTATCATTTTACACCCCATTTGTTTTGTCAGAGCTGTCAGATGGATAACAGAGGACAGAATTTGTAAACATGATAGCTACCGTGACAGCCAGTCAGTTCATCCCATCTGTATGCTTTCATATAGGCTATGTGAAATAGTGCACAGGCATATCCACGTTGGAAAAATTCTATTGAGGCTACAGTTGGGCCCCTAGATCTCATCTATCTGCTGTGGAATGTGGAAGAATGAAAGTGAACTAATTAGTAAAAGAAAGGAGTAGCTCTTGGTCCAGGTTACTGAAGGCAGCCTTGGAATATTAGGTTGTTCTACACAGATAGGCCACTCATAGCTAAATATTGCCTCATGACTGATACCACGTTCCTTCTTTCTCAGAGCTGGGTCTGTGACCTGGGGTTTGCTTTACAGATGTGCTGAGCTCTCAGGCAAAACTGACAAGGAGCAACAGGGGTTTTTTTTAGCACAGGGACAGCACTAGAGAATAGTTGGCAGGTGGGAGCAAAAGGAAAGAAAAAGAACAGTAACAGACTCTGATTACTTGAAACTGGACTCTCAGTATTAATGAATACCATTTATAATACTGGTACTCATCCATTCTCAGCTTACAAAATGAAGATAAGTAAGAAAATACCTGCAATTATTTAGCGAACCATGTAGACATTGCAGCACGGAGTGTCAGTAACAAAGCTGTCAGGTTGGTAACTCTTTCTTTACCACAATTTGAACAGGACTAAATAACAATGGGCTGGAACACATTAATACAGAACTGAGTACTGCTTTATGATACCATACAGATGAGCTGACTTCAAGCCATGCTGGGAAAAAAGCAGTATTTGGGCTCGACTTCACAACCTTGAGAATGCCCTTTCCTGTATAATTTTGGTAGGCAGGTCATGTGAACAGCATGTCTGCATGTTTGTACACAAATACTGTGCTAAGACACAAAAAGATATTTTATTCTATTATTATTTAGAAGCTGTACCCTGGAGATTGTTTCAAGAGCCACATTCCTATGAAAAGCCAACAAATTATTACTAGCCTGACATAGGCAACTTCGTCATATATCTCTTCCCGTTTCAATTTTGAGTATAAGGAATATTAGGAAAATGCAGCACAAACAATATGCTTCAGAGTTTGAAATATATAAAAAAGTAACTAAACAAAAAGTCTTGTTAATTGCATGAAAGACAGTGCTGGAAGAAGACCTAGCAGCAAGTCTGCATCATTGTAAATTCTCATTTCAACGCAGACAGTTTTCAGCTAAGCTTGAAAACTTCAGTTCTCAAAGAAACCAGTACACAAAAATTAATCCAGAATCTGGCCACCTCCTCTTTAAATATTATTAATGCAGGGTCAAACCTTACCACGGATGTTTAAAGAAATCCCACTGGTTTAAATGTCCAGCTGTTAATAGTATAATAAAAATTTTTCCGCGGTGCCAAAGTCAGTTCCATGGGGCTGGAGGAACTCAGTGTCCCCACAGCGGCTGCCAGGAGGTGCAGATTGGGTGCTTCTGTTGCTGGCAACATGCAAATACAAAGTCTTAATGTGATCTCACCTCTACAGCGATGGGGAAAGGGAAGTGGCCCAAACCTGAGATTTTCAGCACGCTCCATGGCATGCGGTGGCTACATGTATTCCTTATATAGAAGGAGAATGTGCATAGTACTTTAGGTATCCTAAAAGTAGATTCATCTTCAGCCTTTGCTCTCCACCAAATACTCATCTGCAAAGCTTCCTTGCTTTCCTTATAAACAGCAATTTCCCTACGGAAATCTTCTAACTGAGCAGAGTTTAGAGCGGCTGTTTCCCACCTCCCTAAATCTGAGCATAGGGGTCTCTTGAAGGAAAATTGCTAAGAATTTCCAACTGGACTATGTAATCACAGCGCCTGGTATCAAGAGGAGGGGGAGTGACATGAAATCACTGACTTGTGACATACATTCCTCAGCAACAGCAGCTGCTGCCTAATGACAGCTAATAAAGGGAATCTTCCCTTGACAGAACCGCATGCCTGCAGTGGGACTGGAATGTGCCCCAGATAAATCCCCTGATAACCCAGGAAGCAGAGATCACACCAAACCATATAAAAGACAAGCTTCGAAAGAGAGAGGATAGGAGAAAGAAGAGAGAGACCTGAAGAGCCATCTCAGAAGAAACAACTTGAACCTCCCATATTCCCAACGAACCCAGCGCCATGGACACTAGAGGCTCATTTTCCTGTGGTTTCCTCTTGCTGCTTCTTGTCCAGCTGCAGCCCAGCAGGGCCAACCCCATCTACAACCTCAGCCCTGCCAAAGAACTGGCCAGCATGGAGGTGAGATGACTCTTTGCTTTTAAAAGGTTAAACTTTCTGGGGGTTTAGAAGTGTGTGCAACTGTGCTTTTGCCTTTCTTTTGTATGGTCAGATAGCTACGTTAGCAATTGTATGTAGTGGTCAAAGCCCCAGTTCTTCACAGGGTTCAAAGAAGCTTTGTAGGGCAATACCCTCCAGTGCTGGGATCACCCAAGCTGCTGGGTGGCAATGGGAAACAGAATTCCTATGCCGTGAGATGGCTGCTTTGGGTTTTCACCCTTCTCTTAAGCAATAGTCTCATTTTGAGTTTCTTAATGAACTACTGCAATATCCTGGAGAAAAAACATAGCGATGCATCATGGCGTCCCAATAAAAGCAATAGAAAACTTTCAAGTGGGCTTATCCCATTAAGAGGCAAGTGTAGTGAGCCAGGACAGCCCTACTGCTTTGGGTTTGTGGATTTAAGAGAGAAGAGCTGCATGCGGATGGGAGGTGAAGAGGTAAAGCAGAGCACTCAAAGTCAGTCTTCTAGAAGGTGTATTACTTGTGCAAACCGAGAGGAACAGAATGATCACGAAACGGTGACACAGCCAGAAAAGACTCTGGAGCTGTAAAATTACCACAGGCTTACTTTAATGAGCGAGACTTAGAGACTTATTACAATAGCTTGGGGAATGATAGAAACTCAGGATTCTGTCTTTAAAGACCAAACCTGACAACTGAAGCATTTCTTTGGACTGGCCCAGAAGCCAGCATCATAACCTGAGAACCAGCTCCCTAAAATGATTAGGACAGTGTCAGCCAAAGCTAAAACTGCCTCATGCCCCCCGGCTCCTCTGTCTCCAGCTGAAAAGAGTGGCTTCCAAATGCATTCACCCTCAAGCAAACCATGAGGTTCACTCCTCTCTAGCCCACTTTCAGAGATGGGCAATTTGATTCTTCGATGATGATGAAGGATGAGCTGTCCTTGAGCAGGTTCCCTATTATTCAAAGCTTTAAAAATTACGGAGAATGGCACCCAGAAGGTGAGATAGCAGACAACTTTTTCGTATAGATATTTTTAAGGAGATGCACATTGCTTTAAGGAGCAGAAATCTTAGAATACCTAGGGTAGAGATTAGTGGAAAACACTGGGAGCTTCTCATAGTGATGTCCACTGCAATAACTGGGGGTTAAAGATGAGCAGACTTTAGTCAAAATAAGAAGAGAGAGGCAACAAATGACCAGCAGCATTGCAGGCAACTTCTGAGAGCATGGGAGTCACTATGGGTTCGGAAGTACTTTGAAATCGTGGACTATTGCGGGGTTGAGAGGCATCTCTTGTTCTGTTTCTGTGCCAAAAGCTCTTCTATCCTTGCCAGTGGGACTGTGGCACTTCTTTGGCAGACAGCTTGTTACCTCTCAGCTACAGCTACAGATAGGTGGAATTAATGTAAACAGGGATTTAACACAGAGGACAGAGCTCACGAACCACCAGCATCTCTGGAATCCAACCAGGGAGTACTTAAAGCTGGCTGCAGAACCACAGACAAATTCAGAGTCAGATGAGTGGAAGAGCTAATAAACACATGACACCAGGAGTCTTATGAAATGAATCCTTCTCTTATAGGCTCTTCTGGAGAGACTGGAGGATAAATTTGCACTGATTGAAGCTCTGGAGTCCAATCCTGACCTGCAAGAGCCCCAAACCCAAGAGGAGATTCCACCAGAACTCATAGATGACAACGATGAGCAGAAGGCTGAATCCAATCTAAGATCCAACACTCCTCTGTCCTACAGGAACCCCTTCCTCAAGAGACTGAGGGGGGTGCAGATGCCCCGGATGATGAGAGATTCTGGCTGCTTCGGCAGAAGAATTGATAGGATTGGCTCCCTGAGTGGAATGGGTTGCAATGGTGAGTCCAACTTAAGCCATTCTGGTGAAAAGGCGGACTGCATTTATGTTTTTGCAGCAAGGGAGGAGCAAAGTTTCATTAAAATCTTTAACAATAAGAAATCGTTAAACACATTGAGTAAAAAGGAGCTCATTTTAGCCTAATCTTTAATTTTTTTCCAAACTTTTTCCAAAATAAGCTTCACGTTTATTGATCAGACGGATGAAAGCGCTGCCGACAGCGGTGGCATAGGTAGAAAGATTTCCAGCACCACTTACTGTGTGTTCGGTTTGCAGGTTCCAGGAAGAATTAGGACCACTTCACCCTGAAGAATGCTTCGCAGAACCCGTTCCTCCCAAGATGAAAGCTCGTCATCAGAAAGTTATTCCTATTTTTATTTATTTATTTATTTATTTATTTGATCTCTCTCTCTCTCTCTCTCTTTTTCTTAATGACATTTCTTACTCTGGCACCGTGAGACCATCTTTAAATAAAACTAACACGTTAGATATCTATGCTGGAACCTCTCTCCTGTCTGTTGCATTAAAATTTCTTGTATTTTCCTAAAGTCAAAAGCCTACGTTTTATTGGTACTCTGGTACCCGCAAGGCTGGATCTCACTTACACAAGACCAAGAAAGTATGAAGCTGGGAAAATGAGAATGAGTTTTTCCCTAGATTTTTGCTCTCTACACTAAGAAATTATAACAGATGAGCAGGAGAAAAAAAAAAAAAGCTTGCTCAACACTGGAAGACCCACAACAGTAGATGTAGTTTCAGTAACAAGAAAGTCCTTTTGCTGATACAGATTACTCAGTCAACGCAGCTGCCACTCCACTGCCACAAATCCCTCATGTGAGCAAAATTTACAAGAAAAGAAGTAAAAATTGAAGCAAAACTCCACAAGTTAGAAGCAAACTAGAGGGAGGAAAGGGAATTCATTGTATATGCTTTCTAGCACTGACCAAATAAAGGCTATAAGCATCAACAGAAAGATACGTCATTGACTGTGTCTTGTCTCACTCTGCATGTGGTTGAGCTGCTGATGCTCAGTGCTTCTTGATGCTTCTCAGAGGGTATGAATGCTATCACAGTACTGAGGGCAGGTGGGATCACTTCAGTTACGAGCAGCTTGTGCATAACACTTATTCCTTTCTGGGAGTCACACAGTTCTGAACACGACTGACAGGAATACTACTCATTTAAACTTTTGTAGCTGGATCTCACACCTACAATCTGAATCCACATCCTCCCCATAGGTTTAGATTGCCAGAACCATTCACTTAGCATCCTAAAGATCCCCTTGGGATCAAAAGCATTGAACTCAGACTCTACACAACTATCCTGCGAGTCCACGCACCACCAGAAACTGGGTTATGGTGAGGATCAAGTTAGGGTTTTGTTTCCAGCACTCATTACTGGAGCATCCAGGAAAGCTCATTCAGAGCGTAAGATCATAGCAGGGTGGACTCAACTGGTGAAAGGGCACAAACACCCATCAGTGAAGTCTATCCGAAGAGGAATGATACTTGGGACAGGCAAGGTGCCAGCGCCATGCCAGTTGTTGACAACAGCTCTCAAAAACCACAGCTGTAGTGAACTTGGAGTGCTAACAACACGCCTGCATGCCTGACTTCCCACACGCTGCTATAAAAGGAGGTAAAACCAATCCTCATGCTGTAAGACTAACGGCCCTTACTGGAGCTGAATTTTACCCAGTCAAGCAAAACTTGCACGGATGCATCAAGGCCCCGCAAATTATCCCTCCCTTTCAGCTCCCCAGGGCACAAAACACTCAAGAGCTCAGTGCTAAAAATGGCAAGAGTTGGCACTGCCTGACCCAAAGCCAGGTGGGTCCAGTATTAAGAGCAAGCCAGTTCCCGGTGGAACAGGTCTGTATTGGCTTGCAGACAGCATGTTAATAGACCCTGCAGCCTGGGAGAGCTTAATTGAGAGCTGGCAATTTAGGAAAAACGCATCTCTGTGGCTAGATTTTTAGTGCTACTCCCATAAACTGAGCTATAAACCTCCCCTGGGGAAATCGTGCAGACAGGTCAGAATAGGATTGAGTGCATGAAAGAGCACTTGGAAAAGCTGAAACTCAGCACTGATCAGCTCTATGTGCAAAGAGCATCTCACCCAAGGAGAAGCAGAGCTACCACAGCACAGAAGAGGGAACAGACAGTCCCAAACAAGCATAGGACAAAAGCAACCCACTCCACATGGAGAAAGTAAGGGCACCTGAAAGCTGAACTCCTCTTCCTAGCAACCTGTGGTTGGGCTCATGGCTCAAACATCCAAAGGAGGGTCCTGTTTTCCTGTATGCAACAGAAGGTGCTAAATCCACACTGCAGTCTTTCCCCTTCGTGCAGACAGAAGCTGACACCTGATGACTCTTTATTCCTTTCTGCTGTTTTCATTGCAGTAATTTGCACAGCTGCACGTGCCAGCCATGAAAGGATGCAGCGATTCCTTCTAACTGGGATGTGCTCTCTTACAGCAGCAGTCAATCTTGCATGAATCCACATCTAAACATGAGGAGGCTTTCTTCAGGTTTGTAGAGGATCTGCCTTTCAGTGCCTGTGCATTTTGGAAACTAATCCTGGCAGAACTTTTTGGAAACAAAGAAGGAACTGCACAAGAGAAGAAATAAGCAACACCAGTCTGCTGTGAGAGCATGAACCAAAGATTAATGTATTCTTACTGTCTTCACACCTACAGACACATGCCTTCCAGAGAAACTGCCCCTAAGGCAAGGCAAGGTTTGCAGAAGGAACTGCTAACAGTGTAGGAAATAGGCCAGCGGCCACACACCCAGGCACTTCAGTTTTGCTCTAGCAGCTGTGCTATGAGTCAGAGCTGAGACAAGGAGCCAGCGTACCTTGTAATGGTAAACAATTCAGAAATAGGATGCCCCTGGGACAAGCTATTGCAGCAAAGCAAGAGCTGATGGCAAATGCAGATAACAGCAACTACGTTACAAGCAACTGTTCAGCACCGAGCTCAGGACAGCTCTGAAATCCAGCCCTCCTCCATGCTGTTGGGCGTCGGAGCTCTTCACAAACCTTCACCAACAGCACAGTAGATGATGCACAGCACAGAAAATGTACCCGAGTGCTACCGTGCAAAGGAAGGAACATCCCAGTGAGATCAGAGGAGGACCAGCCCAGCACTCTCCACCAGGCTCCAGTGACATTTGCCACCTCCTGCAACGCCACACTCCATCCTTTCTTTGTAACAGCTTCTGGCAGTAACCCTGACCGGTGGTACATTATTGAGCAGCTTTCTTTCCTTTGAACTTGGACATGCAGTAATGATACAGGTGTGCTTCTTACACACCATACAGCCTCATTTGGGAAAGCAGTTCAGTTGGTCTGGGGTTCTTACACTCACACTTTTCGATCATGAAGCCTCAAAATGAACTGAGTGTGCCCTGCAGCAGTTGTCCCAGGACCGTCATTCCCTGCTAGGGTTGTACCACTGCCATTCCAGTGAGAGCTAGTGGACAATCAACTTTAAACCTTCTGCTGTCTCTAATGCCCAATCCTTCAACAGAGCGAGAGAAAGAACACAACGGGCTTCGTTCTTTAAGTGCTATTCCAGCCATCAGCACAAGTAGAAAGAGGTGGGGGTCTCAAGATTACAGCCTCACAGTAAGGAGAAGGAAGAAAAAACCATGAACAAAACAAGGCAGGAAGAAGCTTTAAGGTCACAGAAGGGAGCTCTCACACATCATTGCTGGCCCTCAGAAACTGCTGCCGTCTTGGATTCTTTTTACTGATCACTTGTAATAACCATCCGAGCCCTCTCCTCCTGTCATCCTGTCTGAACAAAATGAAAGGAAGTGGTACAACTGGTGCGCTGAATCTGAAGTCACAGGCACACCTGTCCCCCTCCCAGCAGTACAACTCATGAACAAAAGGCTGTATCGCACATAAATTGTTTTCCTCGCAGCAGATTCTATCACCAAGTGATATTTCCAAAGAAAGCAGCAGCTTACAGCTGTAATCAGAGTTTGGGGTCTTTTATGTGCAAAGAAAGCATTTGTCAGACTTTCCCTTCCCATCTCCCACTTGATGTCTCAGAGAACCAGCAGAATCCTGCATAGAAAAAGAAGCAGAGTTGTGAGGAGAGGGAATTTCTTTTATTCTTTAAAGACAAAGCACTGAGAAAGGCTTTTTATGTTGGGAATCGAGAAGGAAAAAAAAGAAAGATCAGATCAATGTGTAAAGCTGGGCATCCCACAGAGACGCTCTCAGGTATAAGCAGCAAGGAGATGCTGGGTGAGTCAGCAAGGCTCTCTGTGCTGTCTTGCCTTCTCTGTTACAGCTGTGAGATCTTCAGCACAGTGCTGTTTCCAACATTCACCTACACAAGTGGGTACCAGGCTCCCAGACTCATCCTTTTCTTTCTGTAGCTCTGAAATAGCCTGGAGAAGGGGACACCTTGATCATACATACAGCAACCTCTAAATCTCATTGAAACTGATAAACCAATACCCCTCACTCCTGAGATGGTGAAGGGGGGCAACTTGCTGCCAGCTCATTGCAGCTGTGAAAGAACTCTTACACACTACAGTGGATGCTACAGAGGCTGAGTGCATCCCAGTGCACTGCTGAAACACACTTCAGAAACTTGGACAAGAAGGTTCATCCTCTCATCAAATGCAATGAAAGCCTGGGGTGGCCATCCTGTTTCTTTCTATGTATGCACTGCATGACACACAGCTGTACATGTATACAAACCTGCTGAAGATGGTGGTTCGTATGTTGCCAGCGAAGAAATTGAGCAACACTGACTTCTGTTACATAGACAGGGACTGTAACACATGGTTTAATTGATGAGCCTATAAATCTTGGTAAAAAGGGACTTAAAGCTAAATATGAAGCAGCTTGCTTTAAGCATGAACTTATTGCACAGCTTTTCTCATAACCACCTCTATCACCCCTGATAAAACAAATAACAGGTGCTGTTCTTCAAGCAAGATACATCACTGCTTGCATTTTCTTCAAGAAGGTTGATATCACACCAAACTGACAAGCTGCTCCTGAAAACATGACCAGAAGTCTCTTCTTTGTGTGTGTGCTCTGGGAGAGAAAGTAGACAGATGAGTGGCAGCCTGTTACCTCCTTTATTTACTGCTATACTAAGGCAGTATTGATGTGCATGGGTTTTAAGAAGACAATTAATGTCTCTCATTTCCTTCTGTGTTACTGCATTATGACCAAGGGTTGAGGCATTTTCCTCCCTTACTATTTTGTTGACTCTCTTCGTGATTCCTTCCTAGGAAGGCACCTTAAGAGGATCACATCACTTATTTAGAGCCCGCAGCAGGATCTGCTATCCCCTCCCAACAGAAGCTTTCACCCATTTCAGGCCATGCCTATCATGGCTGACCTCGTGTAAGAGCTGCTACGTGCATCCTGCACACCACAGCAGCACGAGGAAGAAAATCAAGCATGGAAAGGCAGTGAGCTTTTAGGTCAAGTACTTACACTGTGCTGAAGGACTGTACTTACGTTTTTAGACTATAAGCAAGTGATGAAAGATCAAAATTTGCCACAACTTCTTGGCTGTATGCTCAAAAACAGGAGCTAAACATGAAATTAAGATTCATTCGGAGATATCTGTAAAACAAGAGGTGCAATATTGCACTCTAAACACGGGTTATGTGGAGGAGAGTGGAAAGCATGAGTTCCCCAGTGAGAAAAGCAGCAGTCACTTCTAGCACAGCATGCATAATGCAGCTCCTTATCAAATATCTGTTCATTTCTGCCTCTTAAACACCTTTTCTGAGAGAATAAAGAGCTAGAGTGGTTGCAATGTAAAGGTTTGTAAGAATTTCCATTTCTGTCTAGCCTCAGGGCATCTTCTGCATAAACTTAGATCCAGATAGCTCATAGACAGCAACTACTCCACTACCTCCAATCATGATCGTGGGTATTTCCAAGTTCTATCAGTTTTATTACAACAAAGAGCAAAAATAAGACAACACTAGAAACATCAAAAGGCCTTGAAGTGCTGAAGGAGACACACGAACATTTTACTCTTAGACATGTTATGGAGTCATGGGTTCACGACATATGGTTACACAAACACTTCCCAAGTGCCATCGTTCAAATAAAAATGAGTTCATACAAATTTAAAAAATAATAATACAATTTATATACACCGTGGAATTAGCTTACATCATTTCATAACAAAAACAGTGCAAAAAGAAACAAATGGAAAGGTAAGTTGCTACCACTGGAATGGCTCACAGTTAATTAACACTGCACAGGAAACCATGAGGCAGGCGCCCCACATTACCCCAAACTTCTGCCATAAATACTAATCCAGTTCTTGGTTCCTAATCCTTTAGTGTTGTTTTGAGTAACAGGTTATAGGCACCTATGCTAAAAGTAAATGCCTTGGTAAACCACCAACTAACCAGAAGAAAAGCAGTGAGGGTCTTGTTAGAAAGGAATGCAGTGAGCAGCAAAGTGTGACAACACGAGTGGTTTATTTAGGCAGAGATGAAATTCTGCATCTCCAATCATCACATAACTTGCAATTCTCCTTCTGCAAGTCATGTAACCAGTGAGTGCACACTCAGATTTCCCCTCAAAAAAAAAAGCTGGGAGTCACCTGCTATCATTAGTTAAGATTTCTGTACTGACCGGGTGAAATGGGCGCGCTTTGCAGCAGGAAGGTTTGAATCAGAGAGATGTGCAGGCAGGGCAGACAGTGCTGACAGCTGACTGAACTTTCTCATGAGGATGCAGCTGGTCCTCAAACAAACTTTGGCAAGATTTTTCGCCTGGTGATTTAAGCAAGACAAACTCCAGGCGTTGAGGGGAGGAAATTCTGCAGCTACATCATCTGCTGCAACTTGTGTAGAGAAATAAAGCAGGGAATGAAAGAAAACCTTCCACACAATCACTCAACATGAGCAAGAAGAAAAGGATTTGCCATGGAGACACACAGAGCACTCCTTGAGAGCTTCTCTGACAGTATGGGACTGTAACAGCTTGAGCACAAATCCTTTGAATGAAAGGAAAGTTAGCAGAAGCATATTTTAAATAATTCAGCTTCAGGGAGTGCAAAGGTGTGCTGGAAGTTTCTCAGGGTAGCTTAGTGCAAGACCAGTTTTCAGGGAAAAAACAAGTTTTAAAAAGCAACTGCAGTTCATCCAGAGAAAACCACCTTATTCCACACACAGCGAAACAACTTGGAAGTCAACAGCAGAAGCCAATACCAGCTTGCATGGTCTAAGAACAATGCTACATCTGCCCCAGCTAAGGAGTTGATATTGAAGGCACAAGATGGGTACTGCCTGCAGGAAAACACCTTTCTTCAGTCTAGTAAGTTTAAGAGCTTGCTTGCCTTACCTGAAATGGACCCAACGCATTCAGAAGCCAGCAGAACTGCTTTCAGTGGAGGAGCAAGAGCTGTCGCTACAAGCTCCACAGTTAAGAAAGAGAAAAGAACAGATCAGTTTCTGCTCTTTAGTGTAGGTGCCTTTTTGATCAACCCTGGAAAGCAGCCATGGCTAATAAATGGTCCTGGGAATTAAAAAATAAAAGTTAAAAAAAATTTAAGTGCTTATGAACAGCTTTGATAAAAATCTTTCCAGCAGAGCTGTGCTGTGCTCCATAAGACAAGGGCCAATTCTGTCTCAACACTTTGTTTCACAACCCATCTCTCATCTGCAGGACAAAAATCAAGTGCATCCCACGACTTGACCATCTTTCTTGCAAGCACAGCCAGAGAATGTATCTGTGCCTCAGATACCCAGACTGCAAAGACAACACCATCACCTAAGGAGCTCCTGTGACTTGAAGAACCATCTGAAGACTACAGCTGGTGCCCTGAACTCAAAACCTCCTGGCCCTGGCTGCAGCAGCTTGCAGAGCACTGTGCTGCAACAGTTAGCCTCCACAAAGTCAAGAGGCTGCTCTAACAGATGTAGTGTTTACACATGTAAGGAAAGGTCACCATTTCTTCAGGCTCGGTCAGGTAAAGCTTCAACATACATGAATTCCTTATTTCAGAACATAAAATAACGGCCAATTTCTTTCTGCTGCATCTCTCACCTCACTAGGTCCTTATGGCAGACAACAGGTTAAAAGGAGTGCTCAGAGACTGTGCAGAAGCTTTCCTGGGACACATTACTTAGCCCAGTCTCTTGGCTGAGAGAATGCTCTGTGCTTTATCAAGATAATCAACACTGCAACCCCTGGAGGCACAATGTTGGCTTCCCACCCACAGTTATCTGCATGCAAAACTCAAAAAGGCAGGTGCCTGCTGGAACAATACAGGTGCTGGCCAGGATGGTACCTGCTAAAGCAGTGAACTGGCTGCAACTGGCTTTTAAATGCTGTTTTCACCCTTACAGACATTTGGCTGTTGCAGTTACAAATGTCATTCCAATCGTTTTCAGAGCCAGACAGCCTCACTTACCAACCTGCTGTGCAGCCCTAACTGCCAGTCACCAGCACCAAGTATCCCTCCTGCATGGCAGCCTCAAGTTACACCAGCTCCTCTCACTACAGAGTTATAGCTGGTCTGTAGCTGTATTGGAAAGGTGTCCCTGGCTCTCCCTGCTGGGTCACTACAAGAACACAGTACCTATAAATGCAGGAGTGTCAAGTGGTGACAAAGTTGAGTGCCACAACGTACCTTAGGAGCATCTCTTGCAGGGAGATAATGGTAGCAACAGCTAAGAGGGAAAAAGAAATCTCCCTTCTCTGAGATGCTCTGTAAGTGTATTAAATATTTATAGTCCAGGCAGTAACTAGAATTAAACTGTTTTGAACTCATGATTTTCCAAAATATTCTCAAAAGTCAGCTGTTGTCAAAAGACGTTACAGAAAGGACACTCTCCCATGGGAAGAGTAGAAAAATTAGGGGGGAAAAAAAAAAAAAAAAAGGAGGCAAGGGTGGAAAAAATATGAGAAATTGAGAGCACCCACAAAGTGATGTGCATTTCCAGAGAGTTGGCTGTTTATGCTGCTTTTCAGAAAAGCCATCTTCCAAAGCAGCAATTTGATAACTTCATTATCTCCTCTCAGCCTTAACAGCTATTCCCCTCTTACACAGGTAAGGCAAAAGTTGCAGGAACAAGAGAGGAAGAGGAGAAGGGAGATGCACAGGAGGACAGGGAAAAGATACTGCAGTTCTCTGCACAGGGTACGGTGGTGCTAGATGGTTCTTTCATCCAAGCCTCAAAAATAAACCAAACCTAAACAGCAGAACGTATACTGCTGGGACAACACCTGATGAAAGGCTAGGGCACAGGAACATAAAAAACCTGGATGAAGAGTGGTCAAACCAAGTGCCTGAGACTAGTCAGTAGCTCTGGGCTCAAGCAGTTCCTCTAATTCTCTGGCTAGCAAGATGTTTCCCAGCTCCCCAGGCTTGATATGCGTGTGAGAAGCCAAATGGCCAGTCCTGGGCCTTGTGGGATCCAAGCAGAATGCAAGCGCGTGTGCGGGCTTGGAAGAGGGAGGCAGCCACACCAGCAGTGGGGCAGGATGGGCAGGGGCATCAAATGGTCTGATAGTGTTGTCTCAGCCTCGCCTGCAGGAATTCGTGGGTCAGGTTGTGCCGAGTGATTATCCCAACAATCTTAAAGAGGAAGAAGAAAAGGAAAGAAAGACGTGTCAGTATCACAGACGTGCCACTAAGGGGTGTGCATAGTAGTTCCAAACCTACAGCCCCTTCTTGAAGCACACATCTACAGGCAAGGTACACTGCTTTAATGACACCCGAATGGATAGCTTAGCTCCTGCTGTGTCTGGACACAATAGGCACCCCTGCTTATGAAGGGAAAGCTATTGGAAATGTCAAAGCTGTCTCACATGGCTTCATTAGAGACATCTCTTGTTTGCCACGTGAAAGGATGGCAGATTGCTCACAAGAAATTCTAAGAAGCTCTGAAGATGAAGCAGTAAAATCAGCAAAGTGGTGAATGCACACTGACTGTCAGTGACTAGCAGGTCACCAAAGGGGCCTTCTCTGCCAGACTGCTGGGAAACAGTCAAACTACACATCTCAGCCAATGAAACAGCTCAGTAATTTTACACAGTGAGAGTTCAGAGCTGGGCTGCTCTCTGGTACCACAGAAGCATCTTGTATTAAATGTGGAATGAGTTTACAGCACGTGTTTTCCAACAAGTTATTTAGGGTAGCTATTAGGAACACCCAAAGGCAAAGACAGCACTGCTGTCTCATTTGGACAGACCAGTTCTGGCTATTAACATCAGGATTTTGCCTCCCTGTTGAGGCTTAAGGGAAACACCTTCTCATTATGCTTATAGGAAGTTACTGACACCTACTGACTACTCCTGCACACTGTAGATGGCAGAGAGACAACTATGGTGAAACAAGCACAATTTTTTCTGCTGTCCCTACAAGAACAGGATGCAAGCTCCTGTCCAACAGGAAAACCTCCTGTCCCACCATATGGGAAATTCTACTTTTGGTCTTGAATAAAGCTGTTAAATAAGTGAAACTGGTGACTTCTTATGAGCTCAAGGGCTCTTAAAAAGGTACAAGACATGCCTCCACGTGCTGTTATAACTTGAGAGAGGAGGCAGACTGCGTGTCCCACCCTTTGGGTGAAGACAAGGAGCAGAGTTGCAAACTAAAGATGGTAATGAAGTCACAGCAATTAACAGTGCTCCAGAGTCTTAAGACCACCACATTCTGACTCCATTAAAATGTGCCTGTTTGATATTAAAACAGATCTTAACTCTCTTAAAAGTGAAAGCATTGCAAAAAACAAAACAAAACAAATCTGCTTCCTTGTTTAACAGAGACAAAACTGAGATAAGAACTTACCTCTCCAACTGCGTTCACAACTGGTAAATGTCTGAGCCCCATTGTCCTAAACAAGTTAAAGACTTGAGATACATGAGTGTTTGGAGAAACAGCAAAGGGTGATGGGTTCATGTAGGGGGTGACATCCTAAGAAAGAAAAAACAGGGTATTATTTACAGAAGGCATTTACAGTAGTTCTGGAAATCACTAAGAAGCAATTTCTGCAGCCCCTCCAACTTTCTGATCTCTAGACAGCATATCCACCCATGGGAGTATTGTATTTCTCTACAAAGTTGTTTCATTTTCAGAAACCTCATTTGACACAATTGGTTTTAACCCGTAATCTTAAGAAAAGCTTAATGCTGCATAAATCCTCTAAGCAGGATAAATGTAGGTCCACAGTGATGCTCCCACTTGTAAACAAGGCTGGATGAATGCATGAAAAGCATGTGATGTTGGCCACTGCACAGAAGGTTGGACTCAACTGTACTCTTAGCTCTTCTTAAAGGTTTAAAACAGCTCTGAATGTTTATCAGGAAGCACTGTCACATTGCAGTGCATCTCTTACCACTATCATGCGAGGGTTCAGCAATGTGAGGTCCAGGTCATGGATATCTGGATAGCGGGGATAATCCTCTGACATTTCTGCATGAGACAGACGAGGCTGACTTGCACTCTGCAATTAAAACAAATGCCACTGAATCAAGCTGCCACCTTCCCACGTAGTTCACAGCCTGCAAGCAGCACAGTTAACAATGCTTCTCAATGCCCTACGCTTATTCAGACTGCCTTCCTCCTCTGCCCACATAAAAATACCTTCTCTAAAAGCATTCCTCCTAGTTGCTCATCTCATCTCATATGAACAGAGTAATGGATATGCTCTCCAAACTCTGATACATCCTGGTTGAAAAGGACTTGAGGGTACTGGCAAGCTGGATGTAAGGCAGCAGTGTGCCCACACAGCCCAGAAAGCCAACCATGTCATGGGCAGCATCAAAAGAAGCATAGCCAGCAGGTTGAGGGAGGTGATCCTTCTCCTCTGCTCTGCGCTGGTGAGACCTCACCTGGAGTATTGTGTCCAGATGTGGAATCCTCAAAACAGAGACATGTGGACCTGTTGGAGCGTGCCCAAAGGTGGACCACAAAAATGGAACACCTCCCTGCATGGACAGGTTAGGAGCTGGGGCTGTGCAGCAAGGAGAAAAGAAGGCTCCAGGGCCTGTCAGTATTTAAGAAGGGGACAGACTCTTTAGCAGGGTCTGTAGTAGTGGGACAAGGGAAAAATGGTTTCCAACTAGAGCAGAGGAGATATAGATTGGATACAAGGAAGAAGTGTGTGTTTTGTTTTTGTTTTAAACAATAACAGTGAAGCACTGGCATGGATTGAATATCTCCAAGGATTGGACTCCCAAGTCAGGATGAATGGGGTTCTGAGCACCTGATCGAGCTGTAGGTGTTCACTGCAGGAGAGTTGGACTAGTCGACCTTTAAGGACCTTTCCAACTCAAAGATTCTGTGATTCTATGAACACGTGGGAAGGAACAAAACAGGATTGTGGAAACTGGGCCCCAAACACAAATGCTCGTAACGATTTCAGCAATAGCTGAAAATCTCCTGGTAAAAGCTTGGCTTGTTGGCAGCAAGAACACACAGTATATGCTGCTGGTTGCCCTCCTTGTGTTTTAAGATCTACTCTCCATTCCCAGTTTCACTTGCACCTTCACGCAACAAAAACTCGCATGAGCCAATTTTCTTCATCCCAAATACAGTAGCTTATCTCCTTAGATGTAAGATGTAAAAATAGGTAAAATGCTCTTGTCTGCCCATAAGTATTGTCCCCAGCTCTGAGGGCAGAGATGTCTTTGCTACAGTTCTAGATTAGGAAGACTCACTGACTGGCTCTCGGAGTAACAAACACCCCTGACAAGGAGGGTGACCAGCTGCGAGCGCAAGATCAAGCCATGGAAGGTCAAAGGTCTGAAACGTTCCTCCATGGTCCACTCCTCGCTGGGAGACTGGTCAGGATACAGGTTGGGGTAAGGAGTGTATCTGTGAATAAATGCACGCAGTAAGTTGCCTGAACATAAGGAGAAACACACATCCCTTCCTCCAAAACAACAGCTATTTCTGGTCTTCGCAACCTTCTCCAGAATATTTCAGGGATTCTTGCTAGGGACAAACAAGTCATTTCTCCAGACAAGCAGAGAAGGGTCAGATGCTATTACCACGGAAAGAGCATTACACCAGCAGCAGAATGGAAATAGCCTCCTAACTATCAGTTTAAGTTCGCTTCCTACTAAAGCAATTTTCAGTGCCAAATTACTCAGATTCTAATAAAAGCTGAAGTACCTGGTGGGATGTCAGTGTGTAACTCCACCCATACATGTCACAATCACTAGGTTAGAAACTGATTAACCACACTGGGCTTCTGCTTGGAAACAACTGCAATACATGCCTAGTGACTCTGCCTAGTTACCAGAAAGGTGGTATCAAGAACTACAGAAGAAATTCATTAGCTCCTCTTTTGGGAGGAACGAGCTTCACTGAGCTCTCAGGTTTTTTTTGCAGAAAATAAGGCATCAATTTCTACAGCAAAGGCATTTCCCCAGGTAGTCCATCCTCTCCAGGTAGTATTTCTGTGTGGGTACTTGATGGAAATCTAAATTAAAAGGCCAGTCAGCATCAAACTATCATCCTAGGACTCAGTGCAGGTTCCAGCACTGCCTAATGAGTCCTGACAACAGTTGTAAAAAACACGGATGCTGATACTGCTTCCTCCAGCATACGAAGTAATGGGGAAAAACCCAGTTTCCAAACCTTCATGATCTCACCTTCTCTCCAGCATTTGCTGCAGCAAATCCTCCTTCTCTGGTGGCTCCTCTGTCGTTATGTGCTCATCGCACATGTTGCGCAGCTCACTCGAAGGATAGGATTTCATGGACTGACTCCGTTTGCGCTGCTCTCCAGCTCGGGTGAGAATGCTGGATTTCTGTGCACAGCAGTGTTGAGATATTCACTGAGCAGGTCAATAATTGTCAAAGAGTGACTACAAACTGTTTGCTTAGGAAGTCAGGCACCCTTTTTGCTAGAGCACGGGTACACCACATTAGTCACTGCAACCTTAAGTTTATGTTTCCCCCATCCTCCTTATGTGAAAGAGAGAAGCATTTAGCAATTATTATCAGTCTCAAATGTGGATTCAATACTTCAGTGCTGAATCCAGAATTTTTCCATGTCTATCCTGAACTGGTTACTTAAAAGGAACCCTTCCTCGCTTTTGCTTCTAGAAATGCAGCCCTCTGTTCTGCCTCTGTCGTGATCAGGGGAATGGGAATGAAACTGCATTTCTGAAGACTTTGTATTTCGGTAGGTGCTCGTGTCTGGTGTGAAGTCTGCACTGACAAAGGAAGGGGTCTTCCACCTGCACAACCAAACTCTTTATTCTTCCACGTACCGAAGCAGCAGCTTCTTACCTTGAATTTGATGTTGTTGCTGATCAGCTGATTTCCCTTCATGAACTCCCTCTCGTTGCCCCGGTTCTCAGTCACAACAGGGAAGGCATGATGAACAGTTGTGCGCAGGATGCTAACGAGGGACTGGATCCGGGTGTGGGGGTAGACATAGGTCAGGTTGGGTTCCATGATGTCACTGGCTCGTAGTCTGAGGAAACAGAAAAATCCAAGATTGCTGCATGCATCTCATCTGCTCCTCAGATCTCCACCTGTCCAACCCTCCTCACCAAGGGCGCCAGCACCTATTTCCTGCTCAGGCCTGATGCACAACTTCCAGCTCCTCTCACAGTAGTTGATGCAGCCACGTTTGTTGGACACACAGCAACATCCTCCCATTACAACATTCCTTTCTGAGGAATATTTCTAAGACAAACTCTAACCCACAGCCCTGCCAAGAGTAGCAGCCTTACTTATCCATTTCCACCTCTGTTTCCCACTCCAGAAGAGGCACTCCTCTCAAGTTCACATGGATGTCATAGATTCCTTTGTTGAAAAAGTCTCCTGTCCATTTGGCTACCTGTGGAGCAAACAGAAGGCCTACTGAGTTGTTGCTCCAAGTAAAAGACTTCTAGGCTCAAGGTGGCCATGGGAAGGAGAGAGATTCAGGGCTGGCACACGCTCGAGAAGCCAGAGCTAAGACTCACCATGAGGGTGATCATTATTGGGAGCCCATAGGTGATTTCATTGGTGGATTCAATTAAGATTACAGTCAGGCTAATTGTCATCCGGACCACCCCTCCCAGGAACGCTGCTGCCCCAATCAGTGCGAAGGTTCCTGAGTAGATGTGATCCAAGCCGATATAGCTAGGGGAAAACAAAGAGCCCTGAGATTAGAATAACCTGACTGAGAGCTCAGCATGCACCTGCAGCACAGCTCTCCCACACATTCAATGCACCTTTTGAGGAGGTTGGCGACCAGGCGTCCGAAGGCAGCCCCACAAAGCAGTGATGGCACAAAAAGACCACTGGGCACAGAGATCCCGTATGTCCAGCAGGAGAGTAAGAAATAGAGAAGGAAGAACAAGGAGAGTGTGACTGGGCTGAAAGTACCTGCAACACAAGAATAATCATGACTAAAGGGAAAAAGGCCTGTGGAACAGATAGCAGTCTTCCACCATCCACCCCTTGGCTCACAGCAGACCCATCTCACAACAGTCTCACAGTTCAAACACACGTGAAGACAGTAAGTAAGCAGAAAAGTAGGAAAAGCAGGCCTTTCTTGTCATGGAGAGGTCTTTACTCTGTTGTACCAGCAGCCCCCTGAGCTTGAAGATGCTTTTAGCTTTATTGTTCTTGCAACAAGACTGTTTTCAAGCAAGATGAAGCTCTGAACCCTAAGAATAGCACAAGGCACTGCCTGCTAGCTACTCACCATCTTGATGGAAGAGCTGGAGGATAGCTGACTCCTGAGGGTTGAAGAAGAGAGTGGCCATGTCATTATAGGTTTCGTTTGGGCAGAAGAATGTTTTGATGCTTGAATTCACATCTTCTGACATACCCTGATGAAGAACACAAAAGATATGAAGAGTTACAATCTATCCCCTACTATGTTAGCTGCTGTGTAGAACGAGAGTAACCCTTCTGTACAGGGCTCTCAGCACACAATTTGAGATGATCAGACCAAAACAACAGTGGCAGACATTAGGCCTGCACCATCAATAGGCTGATTCACAGTGTGAACATATTTGCCAAACTACAAAAGCACAAACTGCAGCTTTTATTATTACCTTCAGGTTCTGCAACTGCCCATAAGCTTTCATTCAAATTTTCTGTAGGTACTGCATGCCATCAGGAGCTCATCACCTGCCCAGGGTCCTCTGATGGGTGAATATGAAGACAACAAACATGGAATCAAGGAAGATTCCTCACCTGTGTACTCAAAGTGTCATTGCCAGGGCGACTGGTGGAAGACATCTGCCGACATTCCCCCAGGACCATGGAGGCCACAAAGACGACGACGGTTGTAGTCAGCGACACAAGCAGGCTCTCCAAGACTCTGCAATCACACAGCAGAAAACACACACTGAAACCACACAAAGACCCATAGCCCAGCGTGGCATCTGACTCTGAAATAGGAAGAAGCAGACACCACAGCTTAATACTTGAAAATAGGGGAGCCTGCAAGCCAGGCTGAATTATGACTTGGTGGCCAGGATTGCATTAGCTCCCTTTTTTAATTTCCTGCCCCTTAAAGGAGCTATTTCTGTTCTCAGAACACGCAGTCACATATAAAAAGCCACAGGGAAGAGTTCAATGATGATGCTGTTCACATGGAAACGAAGTTCTCTGTATCCTTACAACACAGATGACTATTCTGTCTAGACACACCGGACAGGTTGATGCACAGTCTCTCCTACCTCCCTCCCAGCTACTGAAATACCTTTTCCTTTTCCCCTCTAAACCTGGGCTTCTCATTTAAGAACACTGCCTACAGCAGTCAGCTTCTGGAACAGCATGGCAATTCTCTAAATGCCACAGGCAGATTAATTGTGGTTTCAACCACACAAGATAACAATCTACTCTTTCTACATCTGTTTGGACAAGATACAGAAGAATCCTGCATGGAGATGAAGCTCTATTTTGCTCAGCTATAAACATGAGTCCCCTTCACAGCCCCTATAAGGAGATCCTTTTGTTACCTCACCCTAGTAATTACAGAAACAGTGATAGAGCATAACAATTCATTTTTGGTGTTCATCTCTGAAGTTCTATAGATGCCTCATTTTGTGATTTCAATATGAATACATCCAGCTTTTCCTCCAGCCCTCTAAATTGATGCATTTGCTTTGGGATGATGAACACACATGAGAACAGCTGCACAAGCTCAAGAGAGAGCAAATACCTGACAAGCTTTGGTTTGGGATGCACGTTCCGCATGCGGTACTTTGCGAGCCTCTTGTTTAGACAGTTGAAAGTGGCTCCAAGAAGGCCTCCTACAATCCCCATCAGAATGAAGAAGCCCAAGTCCACAGCTGTCCAGAGGTGGCACTTTTTATCAGACTCAGAACACTGTGCAACAAAGCATAAGAAACCCATTAGTAGCTGTAGTTTCCTGCCACTGCTTCTGCCTTAACAGCAAGATAGCTACAGCCATAGTGGAGCAATCCTGTGTTAGGCTATCAGTGTGCTGCTGCTAAACATAACTGCCCTTAAATCAAACACACACCCACCCACAAAACCAGCAAGAAACACTGAACTGACCAGAGGGGAAAAACCACATTGCTAAATCTTACCTTAAACTCTCCAAAGTTCAGCAGACCAGGGAGCTGAAAAGACCCCCAACTCCCAAACTGAATCCCAGAGCGGAAGAAATTCAGGGTGAAGGTGGCAGCCATGGAACAGAAAAGCTAAGGAAGTTAATACATGGAAAGAAATTAATTAATCAGAATTAGAACTGGCACAGTCAGCCCCTCCTTGGCACTTATGGCTGGAGAAAGGTGCATCAGAACCTTTATGAAAACAGTCCTACTGAGGGTGCCCATTTCCTGCTCCAAAAGAGAGCAGGCTTAGAAGGCACTACTATAATCAACTGATCTGGCCTCCCACATAAGAAGAATTAGGAATGTCACCCAGTAATTCCTCCAGCATTTTTTTTTTAATCAGATACAGTAATTTACAGTTAAAAAACAATTACAGGGCACTAACAGCTTGTTTAGAGGGGGAATTGAGGTCTTCATTGGCTCTGATAGAACTGCCATGTTAGCAAATCCCTGGCTCCTCTTATCCCTGCTGAGAAACAGCAGACTAACTGAATCCCACCAACAGGGCATTTTGTGTAAGGAACACCAAAAACATAATGAGATACGACACACCGTTAGAAAAACTGTCAACTTCACAAAACCAAACACTGCAGGCAGAAAAACCCCCAAGTAGAATGCACAGGGCATTGCTGCAGTACAGCTCCCCAAGGCACAGGACAGCAGAAAGAAATTCATCACCTGCTTGCTCCGCTCTCACAGAAACGGGCTGCAAAGGCCCAGGCATAAAAGCCTTTTCTCTCACGTACCTGAGAAAACTATGCCACCTACAAAGCTGTCTCGTAGTTCTGGATAGTAGCAGATTACTATCTGCCCTTGATCTGTATTAATTCTGGGGCACTGATAGAGAAAGCAATCTCTCCACTACCAGGCGGGCTCAGGACGAGACACAGGATACTGAGAATGCCCTCACAGACAAGTTCTCTTCAAGGTCCAGCTCAAGGAAGAGACATACAGAGAGCGCCAGGCACTGCTTACCACTTTCCATGTAAGCCCTTGGTTCCAGAAGGAGGAACCTTCTTCCAGGCTGAAAAGAGTACCCCCAATTGGGGCTCCGAAGGCAGCTGCAACCCCTGCAGCTGCTCCAGCAGATACAAAGTCCCTTTTATCCCTGAAGAGGAAAAGAACACCAGTTTAGCAGCAGAGAGCTGTGAATGTGCTTATAGATTGTACATCATAAGGAACAGCCCCCATTTATCGATATATACTGGGGATACATGAGTAGCAGCTGGGAGAAGTACTGGCCATGGAGAACAACACCATTTGATCAGCAAGCTGTTGCAGCACCACGCTCTTTTTCTAGAGCACCAATACAGAGCAAAGCACCATGGTGCTACGTGACTGCTGAGTATACAAGGAAACATCTCACACCATGGTGCTCCAGCATCACCTGGAAGAACTCCAGAGAGGGAAGGGCAAGTTTTTATTCACATTCAGGTGGACCTGCCTTCTCTGGAGCCTATCTTGGTTTTAGAGGCTGCATAACTGAGCTTGTTACCAACAATGAAACCATTTAACTATTCAGATTAAAGGTTTTAAGTAGGTAGAGATTTGCTGAGCAGCATGAAAGAACATTGGTGAACATGGAGATCAGAGCTGGGATCCCTTAAGGACAGCAGTGAAGAGTCACTTTAGTTATCCTGCTGCTGTCTTGCTGCAGAATGAGGCTGCAGAAAAAACACAAGTGACTGATTTCATCTCAGGCAGCCGCCCTTCTCCCAAGGAAGCCTGCTCAATTCACCCCTCCCTCCCCTTTCCCTCTTCTCCTCATCCTGCAGACAGTACCTGTCACTGCGGAAATACGGGAAGTTAAACTGGATCTTCCTCAGTGAGATGCTCTGGAACTACAAAGAAAGTAAAGATTTAGAAATACAGGTGACAGAAACTTACTACTCACAGTACTCTTACAAGTACTGTGAGTAGTAAGTAAGTGGTGTGGACTGCTGGTCCCTGATCAATGTCTTGGAGAACAGAATGATTTTCTGCCCAGGCCAGCACTAACCTGGGGCAAACCAGCACCCACGACAGCACCACTGTGGATCATTGGACCTTCCTTCCCAACAAAAAGACCTGGAAAAATAAGATTGATAAGTCACACAGAATCACCAAGGTTGGAAAAGATCTTCAAGATCATCCAGTCCAATCATCCACCTATCACCAACAGTACTCACTAAAAGTAGCCAGCATATTTCCTGCCCTCTTCCTTGCTGACAGTACCAGGACAGATCATCTCACCACTCCCACCGTGTGTCCCATGACACAGCTCCTCTGTACCAGGCCATAAGGTACAGAAGAAGTTTCCAGTACCTAAGCTGACTCCAGGCTCCTCTCAAGGGAAAGGGAGCTGTTGAACCCTTTGTGCCCCACAAAGATTTGTGAACAGACTTGGAAATCAGGCAGAAATATTCTACAACTACTCCTTCAATGACTCTGAACTCCCCAGGTTACTGTGAGCCCTGCTGCGTACAACACAGCCTCCTTCAGACTGCTCCAGGTAATGTGTTCTGAACAATTCTCACGTCTCCCTCTCAGACGGAGACGCCTCTTGCTAACCCACCTAGAAGAGCACCTGTTCTCTTAACAGTTCCATCCCTTCTGTCTTACTGACTCTCACAACTAGCCCATCAAAATCATTTCACCAGAAAGACAGAGAAGCCTCCTGCACCCTCCCCTTCGTTTCTCTCCCTTCAGTGATTCCGTGCCCCAACAAGACGTCACAGCCCTTCTTACCTCCTGCTACACTGAAGAGCACTCCCACAGCTTTGCACACCACCGTCCAGAGCCGCACAACCCCTGGAACTTTTACCCCATTGAGGTAGCACTTAATTTCAGGGATTCCTGATCCAGCTGCCACAGGCTGCAGAAAGGAAACACTGATGCTGTGCTGCACTGATGTCAAAGCTGACTGACAACATCTCAGGTGTCACCCCACCTCAGTCAGAGGGCACAGCAGGGATCAAGAGACATTACTTAGCTAAATCAAACGGCACTGTGAAGTTAGTTGGTTGCCTTGGGCTGTGGGCAGGAAGGAAGCTTCCTACCTAGAACCCATGTGAGAGAAAAGGAAGAATGTACGAAGTGCAGCACAGTCTTAAGTCTTACCTGGATAAGGACTAGAAGACTTGCAAGAAAAACAAAGGTCAAGTTGAATCCCAGCAGCTCCAGTAAAGACAAGGCAAGACAGCCTTTCTCAGTGCATTCTTCCACCGCTGCATGGAGGGTCAAGGAAAGCAACAACATTCTTCCCATCACACAGTCATTCGGTGTTGGCTGGCACCAAGAGCCAAACTTGTGCTTCCAACTCCGGGCAGAGCAGATGAGCACTCATCAGAGAGCCAATCACCCAGCCAGAGCTCAAGGGTGAGCTATGAGGAAGGGAAACAACTCGATCTTTCAGAGATCAGCCTTTGCCCACATACTGATTCTGAAACTACTTTCTTGGTTTCAAGGGTTTCACAGGCAAATTAAAACCTGATTAATCAACAATGTGACCGACGGCAAAAGTCTAAAAGAATCAGCTGCTCTGAGCAAAACATGACAAGAAAAGGGTCACAGAGTCCAACGGGACTCCAACCATCAGGTAAAAGATACAGCTTTGTACAACCCGGAACTTGAGCTGGGTGAAGAGCCGTACAAAGAAATCCACAAAGAGGCCCACCTATGAAAAAGAAGACAGACCTGTCATCAGAAATCACTACATGCAAGCAACAAAGACCAGCCTCTAGCAAGCCCTACCAGGAATACACACACGTGAGAGGACAGAAGATGAAGAAGGCAGAGTAAGTATTCAGAGCAAAGTAACTTGGGAAGCTTAAATTCAGTGCCTCCCTTGTTCTCACTGAGACAGATCTATCCTAGGATTATTCCACTTCAGAGCATTAATCTGGTAGCATTCTTAACACCTACAACTTACATTGGGGTACAGAAGAAAGCTGATGTTTAACTGAGGCATACAGTCAGAAAAGCTGATTTTCAGGAACATACAGCAAAGTCTACACTGCCAAACAAACTCAGCTCGACTGTAAACTGGCATTCTGTTTGATTAAGTGCTCATTTTGGACAAGTTCTGCAAAGTTAAAGAATTTGTCTGAATACTTTGCAGAGAAAACACAGCAACATCTAGAAGAAAAAAGCTCTCCTGGAATATAATGCATCAATACTGTGCTTTAATTCCCAAAAGCCACCTCCAGCCAGGAAGTTCTTCACTTCATGAACGTAAATATTTACTCAGCTTCCCTCCTTTGCCATTGACTTTAACTTATTCCTGCTGATCTCTTCCCAAACAGCATGATCCTTACCAGTCCCGTGCAGACTCCAATGGCAAAAACCATCACCCATTTCACTGCTTCATAGTTTCGGGCTTTCTGTTTAGAAATAGGATTAAAAAAAATAAACAAATAAACGAGCCTGGTCAAAGGAACATACAGAGATCAGAAAAAGGTGGACTTTCTACAGCTTTAGCTCTCAAGATACTAAAAGCTGAAACAAACAAGTTCCTACCTTGTTGTCCATGCTCTCCAAAACTTCCAAGTATGGGTCATTGATACAGCGATCGTAATCCAAGCTCTGGAAGAAAGCCAAAAGGTCAACCTAAGAACATCAGCCGCTATGGACTGTGCAAGAATCTGCCCACAGTGACCTTGTTAAAGATTACAAAAGTCATTACTTCCCCAAAGCTTGTTTTGCAAACGAGCGTGGGAGGCAAAACTTCTGTAAGCAACTTTGTTTAAGAATTTCCAGTAGAGCCAAGCTGTGAGAATCAGGAAGAGCAGACCAGGATAGGAAACAAATAAACTGATTAACACAACTTTAATTTGAATTCATAACGTACAGATTTAGACCTTGCTTTGTTAGGTGCCTCCAATGTGACAGTGCAAGGGGCAACATCAGACTTAATCTTTAGTTACAGCAGAATTACTAGGTACGAATTCTCAACAGGCAGCACCTGCTCTTAACCTCATCACAGGAGGAAGCTAAAAGTAATAGTTGTCCCACTGTAGTCACAAGGTATCATTACTTTCTACCTGTATCAGCTTTACTTTTTTGAGCCAAAGGGTAACAGGTTGCTGTTCCATCAAGCAGTAACAGCTTGCTGACATCAATGCTGACAGCAGCTCCTCTAAATAACTCAGGGCCTCCATTCAGACACTTAACAACCAATAATCTCCTGTAAGAGTCAGGACCTTACCTTTCAGGTAGATGGAAAGATCTGCTTCTTTCTCAATAGGAATCTGACTTAAGCAGCAGATGGTCAAGATCTACTCAGAGCACAGGGCTCTAACCTACAAATGCCATATCAATGAATGCAGAGCAGGTCTTTGCAAGAGCAGCACCTTTTGGCATTCCTGTGGTGCCAATGAAACCTAGCTGTAGTGATGCAATTGGACTTCTTGCCCCATTTCAGACTCAAACTGATCAAAAGCTGTGTGCAGTTCTTTCACAGAATCACAGGACTGCAGGGGTTGGAAGGGAGATCAAGTCCAACTTTCTGCTAAAGCATTTTCTCTACAACAGGTCATACAGAAAGTGTGCAGACAGATCTCGAGTAATTCCAGAGAAGGAGTCTCCATCACCTCTGTGTGCAGCCTGCCCCACTGCTCCATCACTCTGGCAGTGAAGTTCTTCCTTACATTAACACAGAACTTTGATGTGTTCATTTTGGCTCATTGCTCCTTGTTCTACTGCTGCAAAAGGAGACCAGCCCCACTGATGTGACTTCAGCACTTGAGATATTTAGGAAGCTGATGTTTATTGCTCACCTCATAGTCTTTGCGTGGAAGGATCTCATCTTCCTCTTCATGAGTTTCTCCCAGGATTGTCTACAGAACAAAAGGGCAACGTGAAATGAAAAATAATCAGCAGGATGAATGCAGAACCCAAAATGAGGATCACTACATACAAAGCTAAGGTGCGGGCTATGAAAGCATCACTTACATCAGATAAACACACAACTACAGAGCAGAACCAGAGTACCATTTAGCCTGGACAAGCCCTCTAAGGTCATCCAGCCCACATCCCTCAGAGCCACACACCCACACTGCACTCCCCCAGGGATGCCGAGCCACTTATTTCCCCACACAGCTGTGCCAGCACGTCACCACTCCACACAGGGCTTTACGTTACAGCTCACAGGTCAGCGGCAGGAAGGGCAGCACAGCAGGCAACAGTAAGGCGGGCTGAGGCGCCCGGGGCCCAGCGCCATGGCAACACCCAACGCCCGCCCGCCCGCCCTCAGGCACTCCGCGACCTGAGGCTTAGCGACAAAGCAAGGCCGCGGGGTGAGCGGCCGGACACACGCAGGGCTCCGCAGCCGTACCAGCTCCTCAGGGGTGCGGCTTTCCCGCTCTCCGCAGCACTGCGGGCAGCAGCAGCACAGCGATCCGCCGCACCCCGCCATCTTATCCCGGCGCCGCCCGCCCGCAAAGCACGTGACCTCGCGGCGCTCACGTGACGCGGCGACGTACAGGGGTTGGGGGGGAGGGAAGGGGAGAGTGAGGGCGCGACGCCATGCTGGATAAGGGAATAGCGGGATACCACGTGATGGATTGGGGGGGGAACAGCGGGGCTTAAAGGGACGCGGGATGGGGCCGCCCGCGATGCGCAGCGTGCGACGCCGCGGGGAGGTGAGCGGGGCCCTGCGGGGGGGAAAAAGAGCAAGGCTTCCCATCCCACCCTTAGAACGGGTTCAGCCGAGGTGACAGCACACGGTCGTCTGCAGCCAGGCGTCCCCGCGGGGAGCCAAGATCCTTATAGGGCGGATCCTTATAGGGTCGATTCCTATAGGGCCTTCTGTGCAGGTGCACCGTGCCGTTTGTAGCCCTGGGGGCTGCGGGTCCGGCCCCAAAGCACTCGGGTGAGCCGTGTGATGATTGCTGCGGGAGGAGCTGCGCTCCCTGCCAGCTGATGGGAACGCCGAGCGCTTCTATTGATGCACTGCACGAGGCCTTCCTACCGCCTCTGTGCTTTGAGACGGCCGGCAAGAAAACGAGGCGAGAAAACCTCGCCCTATAGAGACACCGAAAGGCCAACCTGCGTGCTAGCTGCTCGAGCCGAAGGGGAAAAGAAATCCTGAGGTTTATTGTTTGTCGGCAATGAGCTGATGGGAGGCTGCCCCTATAGCTGCACTGCTTTGAGATAACCCCCATTCTGCCTGCTGTTGTGTCTGTGGGGAGGGCTGTTGGTACGCTGAAGGTTTGAGGCTGGCAGCAGCAGCAGCCTTGTGCTCCTTTCTCTTATCTCCTGCCAGCTGGAGTGGTCCCCAGGTGGTAAAAGCAGACTTTCTCCCAAAGGGTTTGGCTTGATGGCCAACTGAGTGTAAACAGGAGAAGAGTTCAAAGTCTGGATGACCGGAGCTCGGAGTTTCTGATGAGGACAACGAGTGTGCCAGCTTGTGCAACAGCTTCCTCCAGAATAGACTCCTTGTTATGTAATGACAAGGTGCTGCTCTCAGTGTCAGCGTTAAGCTTTGACAAAGCAAATAACCCAAATCCCAATTTTTACAGCAGCTTTTCTCTAGCTGTCTGTAACTGCTCCCTAACTTCTGAGGTGTTGGAGATGAAGCATCAAGCAGCTGTGGTCCAGGGAGCTCAGCAGAGCTGGGCATCCAATACCCAACCTGCAGAGCTGCTTGATGTTCTGGAAAGCCAACAAGCACATCTGAGCATTCTGCAGGGCAGGGAAAGATTGGATGGTCTCTAACCTCAGTTCCAGGCAGCCGCAGTTGGTGAGGAAGTGAACGTAGCACCCTAACTGGTGAAGGAAATAGCTGAATGTGTGCAGTGCAAATGTCTACAGAAGTGGTGTGTCTTGCAGAGAGAGAAATGCCACAGGGTGATGTCCATAAGGACAAAAGAAAGGATGGCATGCAGAGGGCCCTGTTTCAGAAAGGATTCTTCCATTTTTTTTCTTGTTTACCTTCCCTATTAGCAGTTGTCCTTATCTCTGTGTTGTAAAGAAATGCTGCCTTTTGGGAATAAACAGATGGGAATTCATGAAGTTGGATGCAGTCCAAGGGGCAGCTGCTGTAGAGGAAAATCTGCTGGTGTGTGTAGATCCTGAGACTGCAGGATCAAGAAGGTCTTCAGCTGGTGCATGGGGGCATCACAGCCTGCTAAACTGCAGACAGAGCAAAAGTCATGTTAACCTGACTGTCGTGAGAGCCAAGTTTGATCCTGCAGTCACAGAAGAGTTGCATCAAAGTGGCGCGAAGCCAGCTGCTGTGTTATTTTCAGCACTGTGTAAATGCACTCGTTTTACTGTGTTTTCACAAGATTGTCTGCCATAGCTTACAGTGAGGGCTGGTCAGAGGGACCTCTTGGTGATGATTGATGGTGGTTGTAGCACAGGACCCCTTTTCCTTTTACTTGCCATCAGATGCATGTCCTGTACACACTGTGCTGCTTCTGAGCAGCCTCAGTAAGTTTGCAGATGACACCAAGGTGGGAGGGAGTGTTGATCTTCCTGAGGGGAGAAAAGCACTGCAGAGGGACCTGGATGGACTGGATCTATGGGCCAAGGTTAGCCGTATGAGTTTCAATAGGGCCAAGTGTCAGGTCCTGCATTTTGGTCACAACAACCCCAGGAAACCCTACAGGCTTGGGGAAGAGTGGCTGGAAAGCTGTCTGACGGAAAAGGACCTTGGTGTGCTGATATTCAGTCGGCTGAATATGAGCCAGCAGTGTGCCCTGGTGGCCAAGAAGGCCAATGGCATCCTGGCTTGGATCAGCAATGGTAAGCAGGACCAGGGAAGTCATCCTGCCCTGTTCTCAGCACTGGTGAGGCCTCACCTCGAGTTCTGTGTTCAGTTTTGGGCACCTCAGTACAGAAAGGACATGAGGTGCTGGAGCAGGTCCAAAGAAGGGCAGCAAGGCTGGGGAAGGGCTTGGAGAATATGGCCTGTGAGGAGAGACTGAAGGAACTGGGGATATTCAGTCTGGGGAAAAGGAGGCTGAGGGGAGACCTTATTGCTCTCTTCAAATACCTGAAAGGTGCTTACAGAAGGAGCGGGGTTGGTCTGTTCTCACTGGTGACAGGACGAGGGGAAACGGCTTTAAAAGCTGCACCAGGGTAAGTTTAGGTGGGCTATTAGGAAATACTTTTTTTACAGAAGGGGCTGTTAAGCACTGGAATCGGCACCCCAGTGAGGTGGTTGAGTCACCATCCCTGGGTGTGTTTAAAACCCATTTGGACGTGGTGCTCGGGGTCATGATTTAGCAGAGGTTGTTAGTTGGGGTAGTACGGTTAGGTCATGGTTGGACTCATTGATCTTTAAGATTTCATCCAACCTGAGCGATTCTATGATTCTGTTCCCCTTCTCTAGAGCGCTCACCATGGTCAATGAGAACCAGCATACCTGCAGTGCCAGCTCCAGCTCCAAGTCCGATGGCGGCAGCAGCAGTGGGAGCGAGAGCTCCAAGGACAGCTCACGCTGCTCCACTCCTGTCCTCGATGCCGAGCGTCACGAGCGACTGCGGGAGAAGATGCGGCGGCGGCAGGACTCTGGGGACAGGTGGTTCTCCCTGGAGTTCTTCCCTCCACGCACAGCCAACGCTGCTGTCAATCTCATCTCCAGGTGAGGGCCGCAGGGTAAGAGAGGGGATAGATGAAACCTCGTTGGTGGAGGGTTGGGAGAAAGTTAATGAGGCAGGCTCTGCCCCGTGCTCTGTCTCCCCTTCCAGGTGACGAAGCAGGTAATGGGGCTGTGCTTTCCTGCTGAGGAGGGTAATGGACACCAGGTAACTTATCTTCCTTGGAGGCCCTCAAGTGTTAAGTGTCACGGTGGGGTTGTTGAGAGTGCAAGGCTGTTGCCATGCTCTAGGTCTGAAGTGCTGGGGACGATAGAGTAATAGCTATTTAAAACAGAAAATATTTCATGGACATTACGCTCAGATCTCTGGGACTGAACTCCCACGGGTTTTCAGAATCATTCAGCCACTATAGTTTTACCAAGGACTCCAGTTTTAGACTCTGAGACTGGTTTCCCCATGCACATGCTGTGTGGAAGGTGACAGATCTCAGCAGAACTAAAGGTTATCCTGGAGCCTGAGCCACCATGTACTCGTCTGGAAGAGAAGAGGGATTCTCATAATAACCCTTTCTGTAATTGCTGTATGCCAGTGCCATGTTTACTTTTAACAGAAGGGCCTGTTCCAGCCCAGAGCAGGAGAGAGGAAAAGTTAGAGGAGCCTTCGTCTCTTCTGTGAGGCACGCTTGGAAACACCACAGAGATCTGGCCTTCCTTTCCGTGTTTGCGGCCTATACAGTTAAAGCTGGGAAAGGAGGTTCTGGCATAGTCTTCCATCTGAAAGTGAATGGGATGTGCATTGTGGTCTACCAGATTGTGCATCAGACTAACAGAACACATTGAGAGGAGGTTTATTCTACAGAGAAGACTTAAATTGCTTCCTTCCTCCTCCAAGAGATTCTCAGTTCTTCTTCATTCAGCCTCAAGTGATTATTATCTTTGTTCATTTCATATTTGCCACATGTTTAACTCTTAGTTGCACGCTTTTTTTGGTGACTCCTGCTGCTGTCATCCAAGTTTTCCCTGCTTGTTGATGGCATTCCAGCAGGGAGCAAGATATCCTGGCATAGAGAGGAGGTGAGCTGGCTACCCAGTAGGCTAACATAGCTCTAAAATCCACAGGTTTGACCGCATGGCAGCAGGTGGTCCTCTCTTCATTGATGTGACGTGGCATCCTGCAGGGGACCCAGGATCTGACAAGGAAACCTCCTCCATGATTATTGCCAACACTGCAGTCAACTACTGTGGCCTGGAGACCATCCTTCACATGACGTGCTGCAATCAGACCAAGGATGACATCACAGGGCACCTGCAGAAGGCCAAACGGCTGGGGCTGAAGAACATCATGGCACTGCGTGGAGGTGAATCCTTTTGTCCTAGAGCACTTAGTAGGGCTGAGGTGGTGTTGCTGTTACATTCAGCTTCATGGCAAGATGAAGAAGTAACAGTTGGAAGAACTGGATTTATTCTCTTTCCAGATCCTGTTGGTGAGGAATGGGAGGAAGAAGTACACGGATTCAATCATGCTGTTGACCTGGTTAAGCACATTCGCAGTGAATTTGATGATTACTTTGACATCTGTGTGGCAGGTATGCATTTTCTGATGCAAAGTATGGGGTAGGATATGAGATGGGGAAATCAGTCCAGCAGTCCCTTTCTGGACCTGGGCTGTAATGACACAAATGACACAGAGATTGGCTACTTCCTAATTTCTGATGTGTTGTCTCTGCTTTTCTTTTCTTGATCCCCTCCAAAGGCTACCCCAAGGGTCATCCTGAAGCAGAGAGCTATGAGGCAGACCTGAAGCACCTGAAGGAGAAAGTTCTTGCTGGAGCAGACTTCATCATTACACAGCTTTTCTTCCGACCAGAAACCTTTCTCAAGTTCATGAAGGACTGTCAAGCCATTGGCATTACCTGCCCCATTATTCCTGGCATCTTCCCCATACAGGTGAAATCAAGTTATTCTGGCTTGGGGAGGCAACATGGAAACGTGTTACATGTTCTGGGGTCAGGGCCTGAGAGAGGTCTGTGAATACCTCCAACAATTTCTGGGAAGTAGGAGTGCTAAATATGTGATAAATCTGTAGGTGGTTTGTTAAATGAAACTTTGTAGAGGTTTTCTGTACCCATATGGCACAGAGGGATATAAAAGGCAGTTGCCTACCTGTTCTGAGTGGTGAGACATCACTGTCAGCATGCTGAGCTCAGACACTGAGTAGGTAAATGTGATGAAATCACCTGACCTGATACAAACAGTCTGCATTGCATGGGATCCTAGGGATGGAGGCCTGGCTGTACGAAATCCAAGAGCCCCCAATTCTGTCTCCTGCTGCAACGTTGAGATCAAATAGCTGTTACTGGACATGAGAAAAGGACCTGGAAAGACTGAAATCCTGTTTATCTTCACCCAGGGTTACCACTCTCTGCGCCAGCTGGTGAAGCTCTCCAAACTGGAAGTGCCCCAGGAAATCAAAGATGTGATTGAACCCATCAAGGATAACGATGCAGCTATCCGGAATTATGGGGTGGAGCTGGCAGTGTCCATGTGCCGGGAGCTGCTGGACAGTGGCCTGGTGCATGGGCTCCATTTTTACACCCTCAATCGGGAAGTGGCTACTACTGAAGTCCTTAAGCGCCTTGGCATTTGGAATGAGGACCCTAGGTGAGCTGAATATGCTGGTTTGTTTTAGTTCCTGAACATCCCATCTACTGAATGCATAAGGAATGGATGGGTTGGTTCTTCTCTTCTGCTTTTTAAGTACCTTTCTGCATTTAGACATTCATCCTTCCTGCAGGTCTCTGATAAAAGCTGGGAGGAAGGGTAGGTAGTGGAGGGAAGAACTGAAGTAGCCTGTTTGTGGAACTTTAAAACCTAAACTCTTAGAGATGCTGCTTGGAAGAAACACTTTTTTAAGACTCTCAATACATTCCTGATACAGAGAATGGGATCAGAGTGCACATCCTTCAAAATAGACAGGTAGAAGCACAGGCAGAGGGATAACTTTTCCTTCCCACAGTGCTCTTCCCTTACTTCATCCACTCTCAGATGTCAGTCCTGCACTTAACAGACACCTACCAAACAGCTGTGAAGGAAAACCTTTTGCATAAAGAAGGAAGAGGTTTATTTGATTTTTGTCCTACCTCTTGACAAATACATCTCTTCTTAGCTTTTGCTACTTGTTCACTCCAGAGGCCAACTCTTTAGGAGGAAGGCTTTCAGCCTCTTCTAGAAAGACAGCAGGAGAAGCGTGTTGACTTCTGCTTTCTCTGTGCAGGCGACCTCTGCCTTGGGCAGTCAGTGCTCACCCCAAGAGAAGAGTTGAAGATGTTCGGCCAATCTTTTGGGCCTCTAGGCCAAAAAGCTACATCTATCGAACTCAAGAGTGGGATGATTTCCCCAACGGTCGATGGTAAGCTGTTAGCCTGCAATGGCAAGGTGTGGTACAACAGCCTGCTGCACAGTTGATCTCTGTAGTTAGTGGGTGTCTGGTGCATGCCTTCAGCCTGGCAGAAATGATGGTTTGTTGTTGAAGAGGTCCCCAGAGGATTTGAATGAGGTGAAGAGAATGGCAGCAAGATATTGGGGTTCCAGGTCTTTAGAAGGGTTGTGGTGGATGCTTTTCCTGGCTGGCTGTTTTCTTGCATCATCAAACTGGTGCATCTTCATCAGTGCTTTGTCTGTTCTGCTTATAGGGGTAACTCCTCTTCTCCAGCCTTTGGGGAGCTGAAGGACTATTATCTCTTCTACCTGAAGAGCAAGTCTCCCCGTGAGGAGCTCCTGAAGATGTGGGGAGAAGAACTGACTGGTGAGGAAAGCGTCTTTGAGGTTTTCACATGTTACATCACCGGAGAGCCCAACAAGAATGGACACAGGGTGAGAGGTGGCCCTGGAAGGGCTGGTCAGTGTGGCACAGACAACAGTACTTCACGTCTCCTGTTCCTGTACAATGGCAGTTTCCTACCTAAAACTGCTGAAATAGTGGCTGAAAGGGGGGGGATACTCTCTCCAAAGAGAATCCAAGAGCCAGAGCTAGGGCTGAGCATAAAAAGCAAGCTGCTGTAGCATCATGCTGAGCTCATTCCTGGAGTTAGCATACCTGCTCCCCAAACAAAACCTGAGAATTCTGCCCTGTGTTAGATGTTCAAGATCACTAGGGCGTTTCTGAGTTCCTTCAGCATCAGTTAGTAACCAAAGGATTGTTGTGCACTCCCACAATGTAAGCCATCTTCTCTCCTCATGGTAGGTTACGTGTATGCCCTGGAACGATGACCCTCTTGCTACTGAGACCAGCCTTCTGAAGGAGCAGCTGGAGAAGGTCAACAGACGAGGAATCCTGACTATTAACTCCCAGCCAAACATCAATGGCAAACCCTCCACAGACCCCATTTTTGGCTGGGGACCTAGTGGAGGTTATGTCTTCCAAAAGGTATTGCACTCTTCTACTGGGGAGCAGTAAATTGTGACTTAGTACAGTCTCCATGAAGTAGGAAGGTCTTAGGCTTCCAAACAGATACTACTTCTGCCAGCTCCTTACTGTAATGCTTTCTTGCTGGGATAAGACAAAGCTCCTCTGGTGACTTAAGAGACAGATCATGTCAACTCTGTGGCTTACCTAGCTGTTTTCTCCCACTTCAAAACAATTTCTTGTTTTTATCATAGCAAGCAATTGATGCTAAACACTTGCCAGAGCAGAGCTATCAAGTTACAGATTTAAAAAAAACTAAAACCAACAATAAAACATGCCTGCCCACTGCAGCTGATCCCATTCCCGATGCAGGAAGCACCCAGGCTTCTCATAATAGTAATCAATGAAGCAGTATCTCTGCCATCCAGCTTTTCATGCTAATAACTGGGTATTTAAAAATTCTCTCATCCATCTTTCTCTAAGGCAGAGTTCTTCACCAGTTGCCTCCACTGCAGCACTTCTGCTGTGGTTACTTCTGGTCTGCAAGCAGTCTTATCTCTCATGCCTGCCTCCTACTGTCATGCATTTTCAGGCCTTACATCCTTGCTATTAATGGCTGTGATAGGAATCTCCTGTGTCAAGGTAAATGCCAGGCAAGTGCCTTGTACTAGGAAACAAAGCAGCTGTGTTCAAAAGGGATCCGAATTGCTAAAGCCATGAAATGAGCAGATGGCAAATGCAGTTATGTTTTCAAAGAAGAAAACAAATTCCCTGAGGTGAGGGGAAATCCATCATCACACAATAGCCAGGAAATGGGGGGAGGGGAAGCAGTTGTTGGAGCAGCCAAGCACAGAGCAGCAGTAGATGGAGGAAGTACAGAATTAGATTGTGTGAGCTCACTGGGAGGACTGAGGACAAAAGATGAGAGTGGACAAAAGGCAGGGTGTTTCAGAGCCCAGCTGAGACCTCTGACTTCATCTCCTGCTAGACTGGGCTGCCTTGGCAGGATACTCCTGTTCATGGGCTACGACACAAGTCAAGCTCAGGCTCCTTCCAGGAACTCTGGCCAGTATGGGCTGCTTTCCAGGCCCAGCAATTGTGGTTGCACTGCCTGGAGCATATTATAGCCTGTCTGCTTACATGGGTACAGGTCAGATAGCTCGCAGCTTTCCCAAACTGGCCGTTCTCGGGCTGTTACCTCTGCTCTCCATGAGTTCTTTTTCTCAGCTCTTACCAATTTGTTTTGCCCTTTGCTCCAGTCCCCTTTGTAATACATATTTCTGGGGATGGATATAGAAGTCTTAGGCTTGTGCTAAAAAACACAGGTTACTTTCGGTTGCCTCTGTGTCAGCCCTGCCATGAGCTAGGGCTCTTATTTTTTCTCTCTTCCCTCTCTGGCAGGCATACCTGGAGTTCTTCACCTCCAGTGAGATCGTCACAGCACTGCTCAAAGTGCTGAAGAAGTACGAGTTGCGGGTGAACTACCACATTGTCAACGTCAAGGTAGGCTGATATTTACAGGATACTTTCACCACCTTGGGAGAGAGGCAAAGGTCAAAGATGCACACATCCCCAGGAACAAACTGGGACATGAAGGAAAAGTGAAACAAGTCAGCTGTGACCTGCAGCTGCTGTCTGATCTCTTAACAAGGACAGGAAAATTGCTCTGACTCAGTATCTCCTCCAGCAGCTTCAGAAAGGTTTTCTTTTCCTTGTAGGGCCAGAATATCACCAATGCTCCTGACCTGCAACCCAATGCTGTTACCTGGGGCATCTTTCCAGGCAGGGAGATAATCCAGCCCACCGTGGTAGACCCTGTAAGCTTCCTTTCCTGGAAGGTAAGTCCTTCCTGCTGCTGGACACAGCTGTGATACCCTGGAAATTCAGTGTCTGGTTTGTTTCGAATCTGTAACACCACTTGCAGTTGAGTACTGTTGTGTCATTAGCTCGCTGCAATCTGCTCCCTCAGTGTATTTACAGCTTCTCTCCATGAGAGCTTTACAGAGACACTAAGTAAATATCCGGGAGGCTGGGGGGCCATCATCTCCAGACGAGTCCCCAGAGCTCTGAGCAATAGCTTTCCCTCCCACTACCCGCACAGGGGCAGTATTGAGCCATTTTACCGTAAGCACGTCTCATTTCAGCTCTGCACAGTTGTGGTACCTCCCACTGCCTGCAAAGCAGGAGCTTCCTTGCTCAGCTCTCGCAGCACTTACTGTGAGAAACAATCCACAGGCATGCCAGGAGTATGTGATGCTGGTTGTCCCAGTTGAGGTAGTATAAAGTGTGCATGAAACCCCTCAAACATCTCTCTCTCCTCGGCAGGATGAGGCCTTTGCTCTGTGGATTGAGCAGTGGGCCAAGCTCTACGAAGAGGAGTCGCCCTCTCGCATGATCATCCAATACATCCACGACAATTATTATTTGGTCAACCTGGTGGACAATGACTTCCCACTTGAGAACTGCCTCTGGCAGGTTGTGGATGATACTTTTGAGCTGTTGAACTCTCCACCTCAGCAGTGAAAAACTCATTGTCTACTCCCTTAGTTCTCCCTTCCATCTGCTGACTGCAAGGAGAGAAAAAGCATCTCCTTTCAGAATGCTGGACCAGAGGCTCCTAAACCCAGTCAGCGTTGCTGCTCAGAGTCAGGCAACTCTGATCAACCCCCATTACAAGCTCTTCTATCCCGACAAAAATGTTTCTTATCCCTTTCCACTGAACAGTAGCCAGAAGAACCACCTGTACTTCTGAGCTGAGGTTCTCTGTTGAGCTTGAACGCCAGCTCTGCAGAATGGAGGGGTGCTCACCATGGTTATGTTGATCACAGCTTGTAGGAGAAACCTTGCACACCAATGTGGTACAGCTCAGTGGAAGCCTGGCAACTTTCTTCTGCAAGGTATGCTGCTTTGGGGGCAGAAACACTCCTGTCAACAACATCTATGCAAGGAAGTTGATGCAGCAGCTATCAACCATAAAAAGAAGCTCGAACTGCTTTTACTTTGCACTCCAAAGATGTATTGCATCATGACTAATATCAGACTCTTTTTGTGCTCACTCCAGAAGAAGGTTTAATCTTTCCTAACTTTTCCTCTTAGCTGTACTTCCTAATTTGTAGTTTTTTTTTTTTAATGGGAATATGAATTCCACTTCTGGATGTGATCAAATAGGAATCACTCTACTTAAATGCACAATAAACTACATGTATACAAGTGTCTCTTGTACTAGACTAGATTATCTTAAGCAGCACAAAGAATAACGCTTGCAAACTAATCAACTTGGCCCAAGGGAAAGCTTTAAGAAAACAACTGATTGCAAGGCAGTGCTGCCTCCATTTCTAACACGTGCCCCAAAGGAAAGATGGACAAAGGAATAATAACCACCCATGGCCCCTGCCTCAGTTCTGCATGGCCACAAGAGTGGTAGTCCTTCTCCTTCTCCTTTCCTAGCTGTAGGAAAAAAATAACCTAATCTTTCTTGACCTAATGACTCCAGCAGACTTAGGCCTTGCACCAGTGAAAGAAGGGGCGGCCGAGGCTGCATTGTCCTTAATCCTGCAAAGCTACCCCAGGCTTGGAAAAACAAGACCTTGGGGCAGCTCCCAGTGGGATTTCGAGATCCCTGCTAAGCTGCGAGCATCTCTTTCAAACAAGCAAGGAAGAAAAGCCTTTTCGAGATTCTTCAAACCCTCTCATTACAGCTGTCTGAGACTGGGCTCATATATCCAGGGTAATTACAGGGCATCAATCACAGGAGCAAGTAATGGGAAGGTTGGGGGTCAGACACGCCTGTCTTCCCCCAGCAAAGCTTTTGGCGCTCAGCTGTTCCCAGCAGGTTTCTTCATCCCCAGCCCATTCAGTGCAGAAAGAAACCAGCAGGAAGCAGTCAAGAGGTTGGCCACCCACTGAAAGCCTTAATGAAGAGCTGATGGACTTGGACAGGGGGTGGGGGCCAAGTGGGAATCATCCCAACCACCCAAGGGAAGAGCCTAATCTTAAAAATAAGGTCTCTGTTCACAGTGACCAGCGTCAGTCCAAACTTTGGAATCGACAGCATGTAGCATTTCCACAGACACATTCCTGCTCACTTCTTCAAAACCACAGTTTGCTTAGTCCCTTACATGACACTAAGCTCTCAATTACCAAAAAAAAAAAAAAAAAAAAAAAAAAAAAAGTTAAGGGAGGTCCTATAAAGTATTTTTTGACTTTTAATCAGAACTCCAGCAAAATCAGGCTCTAGCAGAAAAGGGAATGCAACCTCACAACAAAAGCATTAAGCAAGTTCTCAAGTTTGTGCAGTAGGGAGGCAGAATATCAGTCCTTAAATAAGACCTTTCTCTGGATATCACCTCTTCCTGGTTGTCCTCTGGCTATCACCATGCTTTGGGCTTGCAGCACTGTTTTTAATCACACAGGTAGGTCATGAACTGCTTTCTAGATTGCAGGAGACCAGCTCTTTGTTGTGACTGCCAGCTGTATCCTCCACTCCTGAAATGAGCAGCTGCAGGCAGTGTCCTCTGTCCTTGAGTTGGAACACTGTGAGCTGACGCCATCTTCCAAATGCCTGAAGTAGAGGGGACAAATTAGAAACTCAGGTTGCCCTGGAGGGACTGCAGCCACCCTCACAGCACCAGTGAACCCAGCTCTTTCTCTAGCAGTGGCCAAGCCAGATGCCTCTCTGCTCACTTACTGTCTTCTCCATCCCCCCTGTGTTACTGTAGCCAACAAGGGAAGTGAAGAGTACAAATCAAAGTGACAACCTCCTCCCTCTGCCTTCCTTTCAATACTTGTGCTCATCGTGTAAAAGAGGACTTAATCCTGCATGGACCTTTAGGAGGCAGAGGAGGGAAGCGACTATTTGAGATACTGGGCTTTGCTTGCACATTCAAGTTTACAACAATTTGCCTGACCTGGGTGCAAGTCACCACAGTCCTCCAGTAACAGTGTGGAGCCTGACTGTTCCCTAAATGGGCTCTCAAGAGGCAGAGGATTCATGGATAAAGATCCTGTTATGTGTCCCTTCAAACCCTTATCAGAGTTCTGCTACCCCAAAGATAAAGCTAAATAAAGCTCAAAGCTATTTCCCCTTGTTTTGGGCAAGTCCCATTTCTTGATGTATTCAACTTCTCCTTCTTGATGTATTCAGCTTCTCCTTTCAGTAGTGCTTTGTCCAGGGAGGGAAATACAGGGAACATCAGTTGTCCCTTTGTGGTGTTTGCTGATCCACCACAGAGCCTGGCACCCCTTCCACCTTTCAATTCCTTAGTAAAGGCACACACCCACTCACCCTCACAGTAAGAAGAAGCTGTTTCCCACAAAACGACATAGGTGTCTGGAACTCATTTTACATCCCTCTAACCACAAACTGCCATTTGCTTATTATCTTTCTGATGGGACACTTCACAGGAACAAGGAAGCACGTGGGCCCAGACATAGCTCCATGTTCTGTTTCACCTTCCAGGTGGCAATAAGGGACAGCCCTCCCTGGAGTCTTGGCACCTTGAGCTTAGATCTGAACCTTTTAACCCTTATGGTTGTACCAGAGTTCTGGGGTTCAAAGAATAAAAGCAGCCTTGAGTGCTTACCTCAGACAGTAGGCTTCTGGCTTCAACCTCCAGAAACCTCTGCACTACACAGCTTTGTAAATACCGACGTCTCCATGCTCTCCAGGCCTTTTCTATCAGCCGCTGCTGGTCCTGCCAGGAAGAAAGGCAGTGCACAGATTAGATCATAGAATGGTTTGAGTTGAAAGGGACTCTTATAAGCCACCTGCTCCAACTCCTCTGCGATAAACAGGGACAACCGCAGCTCCATCAGTGCTCAGAGCCCCCTCCAGCCTGACCTTGGGTATCTGCAGGGATGGGGCACTGCCAGCTCTCCGGGCAACCTGTGTGCCACCGCCTCACCGCCTTATTGTAAAAAACTTCTTCTTATATCCATTCTAAATCTCCCCTCTTTTTGTTTGAAACCATTTCATCTTGTCCTGAGCAGAGGGGAGACAAATGACAGCTGATATTTCAAAGAGAAAGCTGGATAAAGTAGCCACAGCAGCAAACTGGGATTTTACGTGCACATTTGAGCATGTTAAATCCCCAGGTCTCATCTTCTAGAATGTAGTGGAGGCTGCAAGCATAGTGGGCTTATCCACTAACACCCATCATTGACACCCACGTGGCAGTACCACTCACCAACACCTGTGCCAGCATCACCACCCTGCTGGCTTCTTTCCACTGCTGCCAACCCCTTGCCAGACTGCGCAGCCTCCTGGCACGCTGGCACCGGCGCAGCGTCACCGTGTGATGCCACCACCTCAGGTACTTCCTCCTGTAGGCAAGAAAATGAAGAAAACAAGCTTTTGTCAGGGAGTCTTTTCCTGGTGGCAGAACAGTGATGAAGCTCAGAGCCCTCCAACTCTGCCTACCCAAGCCAATTGTCATTCCATTCATCGGAGTCCACCTCTGCTTTGTTCCCAGGGACAGGTCCTACCAAATCATGTCTCTCTAGCTGTTGAGGGAGCAGCAGCCTTTCAGTCCTCCTTTGGCTTCTGTAGATCACCAGCCAGCGGTGAACAGCACTGGGAAAAAACCCAAGGGAAGCAGCTGGAGCTGAGCCTTTCTCTCTGCATCCTCTGCTTTCTAGGAAAGAAAAGAGGAATCACACAGGAGCTAACAGGAGGAAGAGATTAGAGTTGCCACAGGTTCTCAGTCCTTTGGACGCTGAAAACAGAAGCAGTTCACAGTAAAAATTTGACTGCAGTTAGCATCTGCTTCAGAGAGAAACCCCAGTCATTAGGTTGGCAAGCACCTCTCCCCCCTCCCCGCTCACATACCCCACATGGCCCCACAAAAGGAAGAGAGAATGGGGTATCTTACTTATGGACAAAGACAAGGACATCTTCTTGCTCTTCCTAGCACCTATCAGGGTACTGCATTGCCGTGAGCACTGGGAAAAGGCAGCTGCTTTTGTCCAATAGTTGCAGGCCTGCAAACAGAATTAACACAGCTGCAACCAAGTCTAAACACATGCACACATACAGCACAGAAACTAGCCCTACAGATACACTTATGTTCATATCCCTGCAGGTAGTTTAATGTGCTAGACCCCAGGCTGGAAACTGCACAGATGAGATCCCAGCAGGACTGACTCAGTCTTTCAAAAAAAATCAATCCAGCTCTTTGTGGTTTATTAGCTGTGAGCCTTTTGAAATAGTATGCACCCCTGACAGCTCTGTCTGCTCTGTGGGGACAGTGATTATCCCATCCCACCTTTGAGCAGAGAGGAAGGAGTGCTCTTGTCTCCCTGGTCAAAAATATCCCCACTCCTTAATACTGTGCTCCAGATGGTTGCCAGATTATGGTGATGAAGTTGTTTGCACAGTCTGTAAAGAATTTCAAGGCAGAAACTAAGCAGTCACCACAGTTAGGACAAGCCAAACCAGGTTTTCCTACAAGCCCTGTCAATGCAGCTCAGTGCTCGGGGACCCACAAGCCAACTGGGTGTCCTAAATCATCTCAGAAGGACTTTCTTCTTACCTGTTTCACAGTGGCCACAGACCCCAAGTGCAGGGCTTGCTGTCCCCTTGAGGCCAATCGCCAGCGCTGACAGGCTTTAGCTTGAGAACATCCATGCCACGTGTGGCTTTTCTCCTCTCCCAGCAACTGCTGTTTAGCTGTCATGAACTTCACTCTCCATTCTGCAAAACTCACTTCTAGAAGATGCTGCTCTCTGACCCTTCTAAAATAACAGAGGGCTTCTTGCTGCCTCAGTCTGCAGGCAGTGACCTGGGCCCAGATGACTATGCACCTGAAAAACAGTACAAATGCAGAAAAGTGCTCTTTATCAGCACCAAACAGACAATGGGCCAAATTCCACCTTCTCAACCCACTCTGCAGTGTTATGTGTAAGTGGTCAAAGGAGTATGACTGCTCCCTTCTGGCCATTCCAGTGTTGCAGCTCTTTAAATACCCCTACAAACAGAATACAATATTACATTTTCCCTCTGCTGACAAGAAAAAGAAAGAATTAAATTAGTCAGTCTGATCTTTCCCTGTGCCAGCAGCTGATCTTTAGGATGATGCTTTATAGAGAAAGGCTGTTTACTTGTGGGATAAGAGTAATGACACTGCTGAAATTTCCTTCAGCACAATCCCAGCAGACCCAGTTAAGTCTTCCTGCTGCAGAACCAAGCTGGATTCAAAATAGCATCTCACTGTGAAGATGCAGAATTTCCTCTTTTTCTTGGCTGAAACGCTGAGGGCCTGCTGTACACAGGATATATGGCTGGAAAAGAATTATTCAAATTTTATTCAAGATTTTGTTTAACAAATAAACAAATCCTACAGTGTGTACAGGAGGAGACACAATTAACAGCACCGCAAATCTGCACCTACAATAACTCCTCCTCTATCTACTGTGATGCATGGAGGGCAGCCTCCCTGCACAAACCCAGAAGCAAATCTGCTTTTAACTCTTGGCTCGTCCTGTTGGTTCCTCATTCCACTTGGGTTTTCATTATGCAAACTGCCCCACTGCACCATGGGACGGAGGTGTAAATATCCTCTGCCTGGCAGGCTTCTCTGAAGATCAAGAGAATCTATTGCAGGTTATCCTAGCATGAAAAATGCCCCCCTCAGAAGAAACAGGGCTCAGCCTGCACCACAGCCATGCTGACTGGCAAGCTGATTTATTTATTGACATTAAGGTGAGAAATTAGAGGCGATCTCCCATCAAAAGAGGGCTCAGAAGGAAGATTAATGGTGGAGGCACTCTACGGGAAGGAGCAACATGAAGGACTTCTCCGAAACACAATTCCCACTAGGGTGCCACCACACAGATTGATTTGCAGAAGAAAATGCAACTGGGTGGGGTGAGCATAGATTCTAAGCATCACAGCTGCTAAGGTTTTACTGGGTTTCTTTTTTGTTGCTGCTTTTTCCTGACCTTCTCTCCTTCTGAGGCTGAGCCTGCAATTCATAAGTAAATCTGCTAGGAACAAACCTTCACTTCCCATGCCTTAAATGAATCCTTGGCATAAATCATCTCACTGATCAAACGGGTCTGAATACACTGGATCCGCTGCTACATAAATTGCTCTTCACTCAAAGCTTCCCTTGGAAACACTTCAAAGAAAGGAAACAAACCTGTGCAGGAGGAGACGCTCCCAGAATAAAGCAGCATTTTTCAGCTGCCTTGTTTGGCAGCGCCACGTCTGCAGGATCAATCTCTTCTTCTCCTGGCAGCTATGCTGAGCCCATCTCTGCTGCAGCTCCTTCATGTTACACTTCCCTATGAGAAAAGACAGGAGCTTGCTGAGATAAGTTCCACTTCTCCCTCCCCCATTACAGCGTCCACACAAGAGCAGACAATACACCTGCTGCAAATTGCAGTCTAGGAAATCTTAGTCTGGCCCATCATCTCCCAAGCAGCTGAAAAGACTACTCAGTTCACCCCTTCCCCAATCAGCCTCCCTGATTGCATCTCTCTGGCATCAGTTATACACAGAACAGGGCAATAAGGCTCTCACTCGCCCTTAGACTAATGTTCACACGCCTACAACCAGAAGCAGGAGTTTCTCCAGCCCAACCATTCCCTCAGTGTTCTTATACAGAGGTAAATGCTGCTGTAGGATGGAGTAACTTACTTTGACAGTAGGAATGCCAACGCCAAAGAGCATCAGCAGTCATCTGGTGGAGGTGACTCCTGAATCTCTGGTCAGCTTCCACTTTCTGGACCAGTCTCTTCTTCCACAAGCTGAAAACCACCCGGCAGCAATTAAGCTGGTATTTAAGGGCTGCTGCTACTTTTTGGTTCTTGTTCTCTGCAGCCCAGTGGTGCCATCTGAGAAAGGCTCTGAGAAAGAAAAAGATCATTGGAGCATCTGTAGGAACAACTCAGACAGATTCATACATTTGGAATCAAAACCTTAACAATAAATATATGTGAGATATTTTAGGAAATGCATCATATCTGTTCAGATCCTTTCCTAAGTAAATGTCAGGGTAAACCAAAGGCAGGGCAGGGTGTAAGGCAGTAAGGTATTCTGTCCTGGCTGTGCCAAGTCTTCTGTTCTCTGCAATTTCTGAATAAGTAGAGAGCAAGGCCAGTTCAGGAGACAGGAAGTTACCAAAGCTTGACACCAGCAGCACTGGGCTCACTCTAACTTCTGAGGCAGCTCATCAACGCAGAGAGAACAGCGTTTAGATATAATAATTTTGAAGCAGGAAAATAAAATAATGGGCTGCAAAACTTCCACTGAAAAAGAGGAAAGTTCTTGAAAAGCAAGTGTGGAGCTCCTGAAACAGACAGCTTCAGGAAACTTCTGAGAAACACAATACCTACCGAGACAGCTGCAGAAGCCTGCAGTACTGCTGGGCCTTTGTGAGTTGCTGAGTTCGAGTGGACCAGATGATGAAGTACTTCTCCAGGCAGCATTTCTCCACATGGTGCCAGGAACTCTCCACCTCCTTCTCAGAGCTGCAGTCCTGTAATTCAGAAAAACAAAGTCCTGAACTGCTGTTTAGACACAGTCACTCCCTACAGCTCAGCCTGTTCTTGCTGCTGTGACTTCTGTGGAAGTGACATCTAAGTCTCTGTTGCTAATCATCCCCCCCACACTCACACACATCTATATACAAGGGTCTGACATGATTTTTAAATCCCAGGCAGATGGACAACTTCCAATTCAACTAGAAAATGAACAGGAAGAGCTGCTCTAAGACGTAGCTCAACCGCCCCACTCTCCCCCCAGGCCTTCTGTTCGATCACAAGAAGAGAAGAAGTGAGATCTTCCATATCCTGACACCTGAAACCCAAAGGCTCTTTCCTCATTTGGGCCACACAAAAAGCAGTTATACATTTACATGCATTGCATTCATTTTTGGGTCTCACCTCTTCCCATGTAGAGTAACTGACAAGAGGCTGGACATCACTGTCTGCACTCTGCAGTGCCAAAGACTGGAACTGACCTCCCACAAACCAATTTTCTCTGCAAGAAAAATATGTCAGTCAGGAAAGCAAGAGAAAGAAGAAAGTATCTGTAAGGCTGTTGTGAGATGGTGTGAGTGACTGTGCTGAAAGAATGAATTTGGCCAGACCAAACAACCAGCATCCCAAGGAACAAGTCTCCAACTTACCCAGATCTAGTCCTCCATGGAGGAAAGGAAGCCTGCAAGCACAGCTCCCCACCCAGCTCAGCTGGCAGCTCTGCACATTGGTGTAGTTGCAGGAAAGAATTGTAATAGGGCAGGTATGGCACATCCTCAGCAGTCAGAATGGAGGAGCAGCTCTGCTGGCTGCTGTCACTAAAACTGTATTCCTGCACATAAGGAGAAAAAAAGACACCATGAGACAAGTGTTCTAACAGTAGAATTACTCTGCTAACAGTTCTGACCATTCTGACCATGTCATTTACACCTCCTTTCAGCCAAGAATCAGGAAAATCCAGAATGCATCCAAAGGAAATGCAGGCTAGCAAGGGCAGCTCCAGAGCACAAACACATCCTTGATGGGAAAGCAAGCCATCACAGAGGCAGCAAATATGCCTGTTTGACCTTTTCTCAGTGAAGAGCTTGTTTGTATTTCATCCCTTCCACCTTGCAGCCACAAACAGGAACAAAGTACACACGAGAACCACACTAACTCAGCAGTTCCCAGTATCACTACATGAGGAGAGCTGAGAGAGAAGTGAGTTTACAACTTCTGATGCCAGGACCCTACAGCTTGAGAGCTCTTCAGGTCTAAATACTGAGCACAGTTTCTTAATGACAATTCCACATTGAAGCAGATTTTATTTCCTGAAAAATCCTAATTTCAGAGCAGTTCGTACATAGAGGACAGAGAAAGGACCTGTAACAAAACTTCCTCACCTTTTCCAGTGAGCTTTGAGAGGCAAGAGTAGTTGCAGCACTGCTGTGGAAGCCAGAAGATGTTGAGCGTTCCTCACAAAACAGCACAGCAAGAGGTTCTTCATAGACAGCCCTGTGAGAGTGCTGAGGACTTTGTTTGTTTGTCTTCAGCATGAGATACTTCTGGTGCCACAATTTCAGAGCTTTTCTGAGTCTACGCTCCTCCAAAGCCTGAGAGAAAGAACTGAGACAGAAGATATTGAGATGGCAAAGTGACTGAAGAGAGATACCAGAGGGGGACACTGGTAAAGATTAGATGGATAACAGATAGAACAAGAGGTTTTTCCAGGGGGACTGGGAGTCAAGTGGATACAACCAAAGAAGGCTCCAGGAACTGGTTTTGTCACTCACTCAGCTCTGCAGTGCTCGTACAGCCTCTCCTTCCACAACAGATACACTCTCTGGAGTTTCATCTTTAGGCAGAAGTCATCAAGAGAGGAACCTGTTTTCTCAGGAAACTTTGGCACTACAGCCCACCAAGGCCAGCTGTCATCACCTTCTGTTGTAGTTCTGTGAGATACTGAGCTTACAGCTGGTCCTTAGCCAATTATAGAGATTGACAAGAGAAAACAATTGTCAGAAAGCATTCATATGAAACTCAGTCCAGCCCAGCTCTCTAACAGCTTTCTTTCAAGGCTTAAGGCTTTCTTCTGGGTCTATGAAATAGGGACCAAATTGCTTATAGCATTAGAGACACATCCAGAACAACTAGCCCTCCACCTACTGCTCATGGTATTTCTTAGTTACATGTACTGAGAACTGGAATGGGTTGCCCAGGGTCCTGGAGACCTTCAAACTCAGGCTGGATGGCTTAGAGCTCTAAGTAACCTGATCTAGCTGTAGATGTCCTTGTTCATTGTTGGACTAGATCACCCTTAATGGTTCTTTCCAACTCAAAAGATTCTGTGGTTCTATTTATTATCTCTGCCTCTCTATTATCAGGCTGTTTTCAGTTGTTTTTCAGGCTTCAGTTCACTGTACAAGTGGAGAAGGAATAAGTCTCAGCAACTCCAAATCTTAGGTGCTCCACAAGCCCCATGACACTCACCATAATGCTGCCTCCATCTCAGGAGGAGGAGGTTCACCACTGCCTGCTTATTGCTTTCTCTGACCCGCAGCATCTGAAACCACTGCTGGAAGTATTTCTTCATTGATTCTACTCTGAGATGTGTCAGGCTGCTCTTGTAATAAGCCTTTAGCTCAACAGCCTCTTTCCATGCACTGAAGCACCTGAGAAAGACCAAAGGAAAACAGAATACTGAACTACTAAATCTTTTTCTGGACTTTGACTTCTGAGTCCTTTAAATCAAGTTTGTACTGCCACTAAAATCAGATCTGTTTTGACCAAAATATATTTCTACCTTTATTAACTCCTAAAATAAAATTAAAAGATGACTTTAAGATGGAGCAACGCATCATTATCTGGATTGGCACCATCATTCCTTGGACTTCCAGAATGAACTTTTTTCCACATTAAAAATACATCTCATCAACTTACCAGGAGACCAATTTCCTTTGGATCCGAATTGTCAGCCCTAAAATCTTTTTCTTTTCCAAGTATCGGGACTGCCACACCTGGAAAATGTTTTGTAGCCGCTTCTTTTCCATCAGGGCACGTGCTTCCAGCAGCCTGCCTTCCTCATTGCTCAGCAGCTCCTTCTGAAGGCGCCACAGTCTGAAAGCTGCTGTGTTACAGGGCAGGAACAGATTGACAGGAAGAAAAGCAACTTAGAAGAACTTGAAACAGCTTAGTGTCACACAGCAATCATTCCCAGGCTGAACTCTAGCTGTCCGGAAAAGGCACTTAATGGAGATAGATCACACTGCTGGAGCAACAGTATCTGCTACAGCTGAATTTGTATAAGCAGCAAAGCAGAAGCGTACGGCAGGGCAGGTAATCCACCCTCTACCACTACAGATATTAGCCCAGCTGTTTGCAGGATCAGTTTCTAGAAGAGCCAGGTCAATGCAACAACTACACCCTGACCAAGAAACGTGGTGAAACAGTGGCTCCATTCAGGCTGCTCCACAGAGCGCGTGCTTACCAGCTAGGCGCCTCACATCTCTTATTGCTTGAGCTCTCCAGCAGAACTCATCTCCTCTCTGCCTGCGATGAAGCTGTGTCCACAGTTCTCTCTCCACCCTGAAAGTTGCGAGTATGCCTTAAAACCCTTCTGTCCAGACAGATGCAAAGTGAATCCAGAGCCTCCCTTCTCCCTGGGTAGCCCTATCTTTTTGTCCAGATTTGCTCTCCTGCCTTCAGAATCAACAGGATGAATGATGGTCTTTTCTTTTGACCATTTCGTGTCCTGCTAGACTGTGGTACTGGAGTGGAACAATACTATTTACACTCATATTCCATATGCAGGAGATAGCTGAACTCAAGAAAGAGTACAGCACAGCTGTGTCAGACACAAATCAGACTTGAACAGTAGTGCATTATAAACTCTAAGATACCAATTACTGCAGCAGTTATCTGCAGCAAGCAATCCATTCACAGACCCGGACACAAGTTTCACACCCTCTGAAAAAATGTCTGTAAACCTCCACTTGTCTGAGATACAGTAGGAGAATCCTCTCAGCTTACCTACAAGCCTGCTCAGCTTCCTTCATGTATCCTTCTGTAAGCTGGTGCTGAGCTGAGGTTGTCATAGTTGCTAATCTTCCTATTCCAGAAAAACCCACCGATGAACTTTGGGTACATGAATATGACTCAGACTGTGCAGCTTGTTTTTGGCTCTGTTTTGTCACAGCTTCCTTCCACTGAAGAAGGAACCACATGGTTAAAACAAACTGTAGGCAGAGTATCAGCACCAGGGGCCACATCACTGAATTTCAAACAGGTGCCACTTGTACTGCCCCCGGCCCATCCTCACCTTGTGGAAGCTGGCAGCTAAAAGAGCTGAGGCACATCTTTGCTGGGCTACCAAGCCAAAAGCACTGAGGGCCTTTTGAGGCTGCTGCTGCCTTGCTGCAGCCTTCTTCCAGCTGACGTGGTCCCTCCAGGCATGGAAACACCTAGTTACCATTTGTCTGTCAAGTAAGTGCTGGAAACTTTGAGAGAAAACGCACAAGTGAGCTCCAATAACATACAAAAATTAAACGCAGACAGAAGTTGGCAATCAGACTTCAGGCATCAAACTGAAAAGAAATTCCCTCTAAAGAGTGAAAAACCTGCAGCCTCACACCACACTAAGATGTCCATCTCATGTTCTTCTGATCCACAGATGACAAATTTCAATCCCATCTCATGAATAAGCCCTGTTCTTGATCTTCACTAACTCTGGAATGAGCATGCTACAATTTGCTGCAGTGAAAGGTTATGTGTAGTACCAATGCTTTTTCCATCACTATGGTAACTGAAGTTGAATTTAGAAGGAAGAATTTTAAAGATAAAAATATTGGTTTTTAAAATACACTCCATTCTAGACAGCCAGCTTTTGAAAACAACCAGATGTAGCTCCTGAGCCAACCATGGCAGACCCACTGCTAAATCCTAAAGCCAGGAATGGTTCCTCAGCCATTTTGCAGCAGTTTTCCTCCCATTAGCTACCAGCACACTCACACGAAAATTCTGAGTCCTTTTTACCTTTGCTCATTCACCTTTGGAGACCAGCAGCTGTTCTCCGACACCTGAAAACAGACAGAAGACAACAGTCATTCCAACACCCTACTGTCAAAGAGTTTGCCTGTGCCCAGCATGGTAAGCCATTTTGGATGGAGTCCAGAACAGTCCTGCTAAGCATTGCGTGTTACATTGGGTGCTTTTGCTCTGAAAGCTCTCACACACTTCAGCCACTAAAAGGCACAACAAAACTGGAATCTCAGAACCCTGCAATTAAGCAGGGAAGAAAAATTGCTTAATGCTTTTGGTCCGCATGTAGATCCTGGGAATATAAACAGGTCTTCACATTCCCAAGACCAACCAAGTGAACAAGCTGGTGTTTAGGAAGATGCACGCAAATGTTGAGATGGAGAAGGACCAGAAAGAGGAGATTCTGACCACTCAGAGGCAGAAAAATAAATGACAAGCATTTCCATCACTGCTAGGCTTCAACTTTGCACTTCTATCAGAAAGTAGAGATAAGCACAGTATCTGCTATTAGGGATGCTACACAGCAAGCCCGCCCTCACCTCACTGGGCACAGCTTCCTGTGTCTGGCTCCCTTCTTCACAGCACCGTGGTTCTTTGGCACTCTTCTCTACACAAGGTTCTTCACGGTGGTCAGGAGCTTCCCAGTTCCTCCATCTGCTTTGCTGGAAGTGTCTGTTTCTCCTTTCTTCTCTGTTTGCATTCACACGTTCTATGTTGGAACAGTCACCAATGTCTTTTCCAACCTGAGTGCTGAAGAGGCTGGACTGGCTGCCCCCCACTGCCATCCTGCTGGCTGCTGGAGATCTACAGTCACATACCTCTTCTAAGCCTTTGCTGGACTCAACAGGAGGTTTGGGGTTCTTGACTTCTACAGATTTAATGCTAAGCTGCTGTACTGGCCTAAACTCTTGATCTCCAGAAGTGACTCTTACACACACTTCTCTTGGAGTCCCATACATGGATATGCCAACGTTCATCTGAGTCCCAGCCAACCACGTTTCCAGTGACAAGTGCTGACCCTCAGGGTGGTTTTTTGTCCAAGGCATAGCACATAGGGTTGCCTCACCAGATGTCCCTTCTGCTTTAAGAACCCTTTCACATGAATGATTTCTTGTATGAACATAAAACCCACCAGTTTCCAGAGTCGGCTTTGGCTGGGACTGGCATCTGAAATAAGGCGAGCAATCGTTGGAAGAATCTTCTGTATCCACAAGCCTGCCAGAGCCCATCCCAGCAGACAGCCTATCTGGATGGATGCCACCTGAAAGTTTGGTTCTCCACATGCTCGAGTCAATGTATCTGCATCTGTGAGAGACAGAGAGGGGTTCAGCGTGCCCAAAGTCCCTCGTCACTGCACCAAGGCTCGTGCCTTTAGCAAATGGAATGCTCCATCTCAATCTTGCCTGAGCAGCACTAGTTTTTGCTCCAGCTAGCTGTTCTCCTGTGCTCAGGATAGTAGGAGCTGGATCATCAGGAGCAAAGCACAAACTGCCACTGACTGGAAAAGACTTGGGCTCCAGAGGAAGGGAGGCCCGGCTCCCCATGAAAGCAATTTCTTGCTTCAGCCTCCAGATTGAACAGTACAAAGCAGCAGAAATTTGTGAGGACTGCAAAATAGGCTGAAGAGACTCCAAATTAGATGGACTGAGATCACCTGAAGTCAGGGCTGAACTACAAGTGTTGATGCTTTCCCTTGAGCTCCTTGAGGAAATACGCAACACTAATTTGTGCCTAAGAGGGCAATCTACAGCATGAAATGGCAAAGGTGTATTGACCAGCGAAGGGTTCCCAGTATCCATACAAGACACAGCAGGTGGCTGCTGCTTTTCCACTGGATAGTCACTGTTCTTATTCCTTCCTTCTAAACAGTGATGATGAGCAGTAGGCACAGAGCAGCTACCAGCTGCCTTTGCTTTCTGACTGTGCTGCTGAGGAAGGCCAAAATTCTCATTCCTTCTCCCTTCTAAGCTACAAGCCTCAAGGTGACAGTGTCCCTGAGGGAGTTCTGCAGCAGGAAGTGTGGACACAGCAAGATGAGGAGTCCTGTGAGCCACGTGCTTCGAGCTGTGCTGCTGCAGCTTAGAGTAGAGATTATTTTGCAGCTGGGAGCAGGATCTGGAGAACTGACTGGTGGTATCCTGGAACAGCTGAGAAGGCCAGGAGAGGTCAGTCTGTAGCAGTCTGGGCTCTCTCTGCCCAGCTGACTGCGATGAGGTGCACAGCCAGCCCTGTTCTGTCTGCCTGGGAGTTACGCTGAGTGCAGCAGCTTCAAGCCAGTGATGAGAAATATCTGCTCAACTTCTCGCACCCGAATACAGATCAACATTCACATCCTTCTGAAAGATTCTTTGCTCTGAAGAAAAACAAGAAGAAACATAAACAAAGGAGCATGCCTATTTCTTGACCCATCTTCCCTCGTTTGCCACAGGCTTTGGGTACTTTCCTACTAAGTCTCTTTGTCCCTGGTCCACCAGCCTTAATCCTGGAAGTAATATGGCACTATATCCATCCTGCTGTCAGCAGACAATCACGACCGAGAGCAGGAATGACTGAAGGGAAAGACTTAATCTGCAACAAAACTGCTGGAAGACTTTAAAACAAACACAAGTCAGAGCAACCTGGTTCCATCTGGATTACAATGATTACCCTCTCTTCATTGATCAGAAATCAAATTCACATCTCCTCCATGCCCATTTTCTCCATGGCTGCTAGCAATGGTGCTGCCTGGACTTAAGGTACTGTTTAACTGTGTGTCAATTTCAGGTTCATCCACAAATTGTGTTGCAGCCCTGCAAAGGCTGAAGGCTACATAGGGCAGTTTCTCCTTATCCACACTACAGGACAGAACCGTGTTTAAACATGCAGAGAAGTGACACTGTCCCCCAATTTGGAAGAATTACAACATACATGGGAGACCTAATTTGCAGTCTAGCCACTAAGTCAGATGGTTACACACATAGATCTCATGCAGAACAGATCCTTAAGTTGTGGATAACAGCAGTAAGTGCCATTCAAGGGAACTGTGCTTTCATTCCCTCAAATTTTAAATGCAAATGCCAACTGCTGTCATTCCAAGCATTCTTTGCCAATCCTCTTCTAAAAAATGAAATTGATGGGGTGAAAAAGACACGCAGCTAGATCATCTTTAAAAAAAAAAAAGAGAAGAAAAAAAAGCCCAAACAGCCAACATATAAAAGACTGCAGGAAATAAATGCCCACCATCTTTTTCAAACACACTCAAGTAGCAGAAGGTCTCCATTCAAGTGGCATTGTTTCCAAAGTATGTGAGCCTTGGACATCCCTGGCTGCAAGCAGCCATATAAACTCCTTCAGTAACTACCACAAGGTGGGGACTGCCAAATGGACAGCAGGTCATGGTGCAGTGTTGCAATTATCCTTGGGAACTGGTGTTTCTGCCTTTCAAATCTCACCAAATGCACTGTTTTTGTTTTTTTTCAAGCCAAGTAGAAGTTGGCAACTTACAGAGCGAGCAGACAAAGCACTGCTACCTTCTTTAGGGCATCTCTCACTGCAACCAACTGTAACATCAAAATGTAGAATGGCGTTCTGCAGGAGCTCTCCTTGCATCCCAGGAACACCCAACCAAAGATATCGCACAGAAGTTTTACAAAGGGTTTGGAATTGTCAAACTTATCAGCTCTGGTTTGTTCCATGAACATCTGGAACTTTGGCTCTGGGTTGCTCTGTTGTTTTTTCACTTCAGCAGTTCTTTCTCAATATTCTCAATATTGAGAATACTCAATACATTGCCATGCTGATTTGAGTTGTTTTTCACCTGACATATCCCTAATTTTGGTCTCACTGAGACCTGAAAGAGAAAGCCTCCATTAAAACTCATGTGTGTTGTCCTTTCTGTGATTACCATTCAGACCTTACTGTAGCCACTTATAAGCAGTATTTAATCCTACTCGAAAGGCAATAAGATTTTATGAAGTGCCTTTTAAAATTCCCTCTAAGGCCACAAGGCAAACAGCATATTGCAAACTGCAGAAATCCACAACCAATGGATTCCATAAGAGCTTTTATGCCTGTAAGCATTTAACGCGTGTAGCATGATGCTAATGCATTAAAACCCAAAATCAATCCAATTCTGCAAACAAAAATTAAGCTGATCAGTTTACTTCTGTACTACAAGCAAAGTAAATAGCACAGCCGATGGGAAGCAAATAAAGCTCTTTCAAGTGAGCACCACTCGAGCATTATGATATCGAGGAAGATAAATGACAAACACAAGTACTGCACAGACAACTCCATTCTTCCCACCCCTGCTGACCGAGGCTCATGTTCCAAGTTGGAACCAGCGATTGGTTCAATACCACACCAACACGCTTCCAATCACAGAACCAACAGCACAGAATGCCTCAGAAACAAGACTTCTGCCCCCCAAACCAAACCGTCACCATTACGGCAAGCTTGGCCTCGAGCCTCGTGGCGTAGCACTCCTCCCCAAAATATAGAGAAGACGGTCACTGCTCCAGCAGCTGACACACTTACTCACTGCCAGGGCTGCTGGCCATACTGCTCGGCCTCGCCAGAACCTGGGGGGCAGATCAGCACCTCTTTGTCTGCTCCTCTGAAGGCAGGGGCAAACCGGCTGCTTTGTCCCCCTTCAACTCCCAACTCCAGCAGTGAGCTCCCTCCAGCTGGGCTGCCCTAAGCAGCTTATCCCCTCCGATTAGCAACGCCGCCTGTCACCAGGGCTGCAGATGGCCACGGGAAAGCGGCTCTCGCCCACGGCTAATTAGAACAGCGTTCTCAAGGCAGCCCAGACGATGTGGGGTCTGGCACTGCAGGGCAGCTCAGCCACGACCTCTCTCGGGTGTTGCTGCTCAAAGCGCCCTCTCAGCTCCACGGAGAAGGACGCCGTTTCCTCCTCTTCACCCGCGGGCTGCCAGTGATGCTCTGGGTGGGAGCACGGTGCTCCCTGCGCCGGGCCATGCCCTGCCCTCAGCCCCACGCCACTGAGGGAGAGGCGCCAACGGCTGGTTTTTCTTCCTCAGAAGCCAGGAAGGGGCACAGTTTTTATTGTCATCTGTCTCTGCTTTACTGCCCAGAGTTGGCATCCTTGATTCACAGCAAGTGCACTGACACCCCTGCCTTGCTTTGCTCCTCTGTGCTGCCCTCACATCTGCTGACCTCTCCGCAGGAAAGCACACAGCACATCAGCTAGATGGGCACTGATACAGATTTGGCTGTGTTTTGTTTTGTTTTCCAACTTAGAACAGCTTGGAAGAGTTTCCTTAGATGTAACCATATGTTCATGCTCAGGAACTCAGGAAGTGCTGCATTCAAAGCAGCCATTTTGTCTGTGGTCCACAGGTCTAGGGAAGAAAAAGCTGCCTCTCTCCTGAGTGTTTAAACACATTATTCAGGGATCCATACTGACACTGCACAGTTCTGAAGAACAGTAAAACACTGAATGTGTCCACTCTGCCACTTTATAGAAAACAAGCTCTGCCTACCTAGTCTTCATCATGGGAGAGTAAATCAGATTAATGCAGCTCTACAGCATCTACCAGGTGTTCATCCAAGCATAAGCAACATTGGCCCAGGCACAGCAGCAGGCCACCATAATGCTCATGCTGTAAAGGGAATGAAGCATCTGCTAATGTTTAGAGTGACAAAACCTGAGAGAAAAATGCTTGCTTTTAAAGATACATCTGGTACGTTTCTAAGGGCTAGAGCAGGGTTAACAGGGTTTTGGTCGTTGAAGAGTCAACACAGCAGCAGGTCTTGTCAGAGAAATGCAATTGTCAAATAACAGATGTATACTTTGAAAGTGAACCTGCTGCAGAAAAGCACAGATCTTCCCAGCACTTGTATTTTCCTTCAGCCAAGGCTGACAATCTTTTCTTCTTCTAACAAAACCTGCTGAACATTTGTTTTTAAGAATTTCCCCCTGATAGCCACAGCAGGGCAGGTTTGCTGTGCATAAGATCCAAATTTATAGTTTGCCACGTTCCAGAGCTCACCACTGCAGTGCAGAACTACACAAAGCCACCCCTGCCATTCACCAGTCCTTCCTTTCCTCACTCACCTCCACTGCCCACACATCTCCATGCAGAACTGTCCACATGTTTACATTAAGCTTACAGCAGAGCCACTGAAGCCTTGTAGCCCTTGTCCCATAACAACTCTCCAGACTACAGTCCCAGAGCCTCAGGAATAGCAATATTTTCAAATGAAACATGGGTGACCAGTGTAATTTTTTTTCTAACACAGAAGAACTGTATTCATTTCATAGTTTTCTTAGAAAAGTATAACACTTCAAGTCCTATTAAGGCAGGCAGCTGAAGGCAAAAGAACATTTCAAGGCACAGAGCACACGTAATCAACATTTACCAGCCATTTTAAGTATCCTGAAGGACATTTAACTTTCATAAAAGCATCAATGAATGCTCCCTGGCACTTTATACAAACCCCAGCTGCACGTAAACCACCACAGCTAGCACATGGAGTTATGGTCATAAATCTTAATTTAAAAACATCATCAAAAACAGCCTTCAAGAACTCCCAGATGTTTCCTGGAAACGTACCAGCAAGAAGACAGGCTAAACTGTGCTGTCTTAGGGGCAGTCCATCAGCTTGTTAAAGATAGCTTGCCCAGGAATATTTTGTGCATCTCCCTTACTTACAAACGAGAGGAGGCACAACACAAGACTTGGAAGAATGCAGAAGGTGCATCCACTTGCACATACAGAGGAGGGATTTAGGGGGAGGGAGGAAAGCAGTGTGTTGGAATCACAAAGAGTCACAGAGCTTAAGGTTATCTGAGATGTTCTGGGCTCATTCCAGGAACCCCTCTGCCTAATCTTCAGGAAGGAAAAAGAAAAGTCAAATCAGATCCTCTCCTGTTTGCTCAGTAGAAGGTCTTGTTTCATCAGAACAGACGTGGGAGGAGCGTGAGGCTGGACTGAGGGAGGGAAGTGTCCGTTCTGCTGCAGACAAGGGCCTCAATATGGATGCTGAGCTGTCTTGCTTGAGTCAGGCCACAGCGGAGAGCTTTCCTGCTGATCGATTGTCTCATAGGCACTGCGGTCCCGGCCTGCACGGTTGAGACCTGAACAAGAAGAGAACAAGCTTGATGAAAAAATGAATACAAAAAACTGAATCTCCTAGAAGAAACCAGAAGTTGAGGTGCATGCCACATTACCACGGCAGGCTTGTTTTTATGCAGCAAGGATGCTGCCTAGTAATGAAGAGGGCTTTTGTTTCAAAAGAAAGACAGAGGACCTGGAAAATCACAATTCAGTTCTAAAGAAAAATGCCAGTTAGTAGGAAAAGAGAAAATTTGTCAATCACATTCAACAGAAAATAACAGCACATGGTTTGTACTGAAAATGTTGTCAGGAAGACATTTCAGAAGAAGATAAAAAAAGTACTACGTGACTGAATTCCAACTTGTGCCTGGGAAGAGATTCTGACAGCATGCTGTGCTGAACAGCATGGTAAGGAGGAAGAATACTCAGCTATGCTTTCTGTAGGATACAGATGTTAAATCCTAGTCACAAGTACACTCAGCAGGTAATAAAAACTGGCACAAACGTGGCACACTGGCCTTCTGAGCCAGCTAAGAGAGATCTGCATGGCATTTGCACAAGCAGCTGATGGAGAAAACATCCACATTCTTCTACCAGAAAGTGCAAACAATACCCTGAAGCTGCTGTTTTCCTCTGACAGCCTCTCCTTTTTTATAAGTACCCACCACTTTTCACAAGAAGCTTCATCATTTTTGCTAGCACCAATGCAGTCTAAGTAGCAGCTTTCAAACACTACAGTGCCTGTTGTACCACCTTTTGTCCTACAAAGCCTTAGGAAAGAAAAAGATAACTGTACTAGGCTGCTGGTTGTGCCAGGATGAACTCCCACACAGCAAACAATCTCTGGCAGCAGCCCCAGGAATGCTTGGCAAAGAAGCTGACAGAATACCCAACCCTAACACCTCTCTCTGGCAAGGCTGCCACATTATTCCTAGCAACTGCAGCCAGGAGGAAAAATGAGTGCCTCCAAGCAAAGGAGCACAAGGTAAACATCAGTCCCATTTCCCAGGTAAGGAAACAGCAGTCCACAATAATCAAGTTAGCAAGGGCACAAAGCATGGAGATAGAAATCCACCCTTCCCTCACATGCATAATCCAGGTGGAAGGAATGATGCCTTAACTCTCCCATAGAAGGAAAAGGTCAGCAAAGTGAGAGGGACACCCAAAGGCTTCCAAGAAGTGCATAAAATGAAGGAAGTGGAAGAGAGGAAAAACCTGAGTTAACTGAGTAAGAGTGACAGCAGTGACATCAGTACCATTGTAGGCAAACTGGCTGTCAGACGAGGACTCCAGGTCTGCAAGGGAAGAGAGGAAGAATGTAAATTTAAGGCCTAAGACTCAGCAGGAGCACAAAAGGGAGAAAAGACACGAGGAAGAGAGAGGCCATCCTCCTCCTTGGAAAGAAAGGCAGGATCCAGCTGCACAAGGCTGAGGCTGAAGGGTAAAGAGTCTTCTCCAGCAGCCTTCCCTAACAGGAGAGGACGTGGCCCACACTGATGTAGAGGAAGCACCCTACCTATGTTGAAGATGTAGTCCCCTCCACGCTCCCGGTACATTCGATACACAAAGTAGCAGGATCCAGGTTTCAGGAGGAGGCTGAAGATGGCCATGCCCATACTGAAACGCTTCACATCGCTAGGATAACCACGCAGAGGGTAGTAGACAGAGATGTGAATGATGTCTGTGAGGACTGTGAGCAGCAGGCCGGTCAGGAACTGGGAAGAGAGAACAGGACATGAACTGGATGAGGGATTAACTACCAGGAGTAACAGCCAGTTATAGGTTCTATCTACTAGAAGATCAATGTTCACACAATCATGCTTTTACCTCTGTATAACACAGTGCTAACCCTTCACATGCCCCCAGGTACACAGATAATCCTAAGTGATCTCATACATCACGCATTTTCTTCACATCTGCTGGACGCCTTCTACTGGTATCTTCCACGGTTGTTTATTTTTGCTTGCCAATTTCTTCAGTGATCAGAGAAGAGATTTAAAAGGCATCTCTAACTCAAGCATATTGAATACTCAGAGTCTGGCGTTAAAAGTGACAACAGCAGGCAGAAAAAAAGAATCAAGTATGCCTTACCCCCGAGAAGCAAAATAATGGATAGTGAATGCTTCTCACCACATTTTATAGTGCTTAAGTAGAAGCCAGGCTCCCTCGGGGAGACTAGAATAAATAAATAAAGAGTTTGACTTGTTCACTGCTGCACTGGGAGCAGCTGAAGATCATCACCGATTCAAAGGAGCTTTTCTGCCCTCCACCCTCTCCCTGGTGGAGGCAAATGCCCTCACACTCACCATCACGATGGCATCAAGGGAATCTCGCTGCACAATGGCCCAGATCCCCACTGCAAGGACACTGAAATTCCCCCAAGCATAGGAGGCTGGAAACGAGTTATTCATGCATCCCCTGCCAAACAAGACAAAAAACCCAAGCCAAGTTCACAAGGAGCCCGCAGCACTGTTGGCATTTATCCCTGCTCCCATACAACCACTGGGACTTAGGAGCTCCTTGCACACAGGCATGAACAGGGAGTGCTGATTCCCCAAGAACATCCCATTCCTAGTTTGAAGGAACATCCTCTTCTCAAGCCAGGCCAGTTACCAATCACTCACCACACTGTGAGCAGCCAGTGCACCAGAATGATGGCCTATGGAAAAACAGAGAGGAAGACAGATCAGCAATTGGGAAAACTGTGGGAAAAACAACAGAAAGTTACACCACCTCACCTCCATGAGACAGAGAGGGAGAGTGCCCTGGAACCAGTGCAAAAACTGCCCTAGCAACTGGGCCAGCAAAGACAAAACCATTTTTCTCTGCTGCTGCTGCTGAGCATTTCCTGTGGTGCTCCACTATAGTCGTTCACTACTGTCATCATCACTGCTGACAGTTGATTCAGAGCACACTTCAGCCTTTTCTAAATGTGTTATTGATTTTGGAACTCTAGCAGAGTTTGTACTGCAAGCCAGACAATCTGATTCACAGCTTATACAGGACCAATCTGGTGTCCCACCACCAAGAAGTCCATGAATAGACAAGACTGCAGCTCCCAGCATTTCTGCTGTGGTCCTCAGTGAATTCCCCTTCATCCCCTCTCAACCCACTCACAGCAGCAGCCTGCCTCAGCTCAATACTAAGAGACCTGAAGCCATCTTCTAGGAACCTAAAACCCCAATCCTGCCATGCTACACCACTCTTTTCACTTCCAGTGACACACCAGTGCCCAAATACTGCTACATTTATTGACTCAAAATGTCTAACTTCACAAGAACTCTTTGCTTCAAGAAAGTTAATGACCCATGAAGCTGTGACATGAGTGAAACCAGAAGGAGTGATGCCTTGGACTGTCCAGCCACGATGTCACAACATAGATACTGTAAGACAAGGCTCTTGTTCCTCTCTAGCACCCTATCACATCTGCTGAGCATTCAGCATGGACCGTCTGAACTTCAAACGCTGCTCAAACAGGTTTTTAATAATGATTTTTTTTTTAATTGCTCATGAAAGCCTACAAAATGCTTCAGCGCCACCCGCCGCCTCCCCTCCTCCCTGATTGCACCGCAGAGACCAGGCAGAAACTGCTAATCAGGAGAATACAAGATGTTCTTGGATAAGAATGGAGACATGCAAATAGCATTCACCCAAGAGACGATCACAACATCAGGGAAATTCTTAATTAGGTAGTATTTAATTGCACGTTACGCACAAGACCCCTCAAGGCTCAGCAGTTAATATAATTACACAGGGTGGGTTTTTTTTTGTTTTTTTTTAAGCTGTCTAGATCAATATTGCAGTTACTAAATTATGAAGCAGGCTCCATCACCAGCATGAAGTCAGGTAGGCAAGGGCTGATAATCCAAGGGGCTGCTGAAAGAAAAACAAAGCTCTTCCTTCCGAGCTATTAGTCTGAGTTATCTGACAGCTCTTCGGGGCACTGTGGAATTGGCTGATGGTCTCAGTATGCTTTAACACAGAAAACGCAGTGTTAATGAAAAACATTATTTAAAGCTGCAGTCATTACGTGAGATAATTTGCAGGCAGCCTCCTGGTGAGACAGAAGAATTCATTCCCATCTGTTCAGGGGGATATATCCATACCTAAGAAGAGCATACGTTGCTTTTTTAAGAGTTCTTTGGAACATGAACTCATTCTCCCTGACTGAAGGTATTCAAAGCCTACCTGGACACTTTCCTCTGCAGCCTCCTCTGGGGTTCATACTTCAGCAGGGGAGCTGGACTGGATAATCTCCAAAGTGGTTGCAACCCTTTGAGTTGACCTATTTGATCTACTTTTCAAGTTTGCTTTGCTTTGAGCAGGAGGCTGGGCTAGGTGATGTACAGAGGTCTCTTCCAATGAAAATGATTCTATGATTCCAGAGCTAGCATCTAAAGACACCCAAGAACAAGACATCTGTTTTCAGGCATATTCATTGTTTTCCAAGCTTGAACAAACTTGATACTTCAAGATTTAGCACAGCTATTGCAGTAACCCTAGCTATCAAACGTTCACTGCAAAAATAAGGTGATGCTGCTTTCCACACTTTGCTGAGCATTACTACGAGAGCTGAGCCAGCAGATGCTGCTCCAGGAGAGGATTCCTCATCTACAGTAGGTCAAGGCCTGCTATGTTAATTATACAGTTCTACACGCAGGTTTAAGAGGGACCTCAAGGCTGAGACTCTGCTGCATTCTGGTACAAACACTGCATTCACGCAGGTTTTTGGAATTTTTCTTCTTCTATTGGTAGGTTTATCCTTCTGATCTCAGAGAAACTGTAAGCAGTTAATGCCAACACATAGCAGTAGTGTGTTTTTCCTGGTCTCTCTCTGAACTTTGTCAAGCTTTATGTTGTGCTTCAGACCAGCAGGCCATGATTCAGGGACAGCACAAAGATGCAGGATAATTATTAACTCACTGTGCTGCAGCCCTTGAATCCCAGAACACAGCATGGCTTAGGTTGGACAGGACCTTGAAGATCATCCGGTTCCAACCCCCTGCCATGGGCAGGGCTGCCAATCACCATCCCAGGGTCATCCAACATGACTCTGAATGCCTCCAGGGATGGGGCACCCACAACTTCTCTGGGTACCCCATTCCAGTGCTTCCCCACCCAAACTTTACAAAAGGTACTTCCCAGTGCTGAGAAAAGTTTGGCCAGGTCAAGATCACTCTCACCCAGGAAAAGATTTAAGAATGGTTGCCGAAAACCAGGGAGGAAATGCAACATTTTACATTTTATGGGGATTCATTCGTTCAAGATGCCTTTTCTTCCAGCTCCTGCATCACCACTTCCCATGGTGGAGCATGGGATTTCACTGGCAGATTTTTTAATTTGATGTCGTTATTTTTCCCTTTTGTTTTGTGAAAAAGAAAGACAGACACACACAAGCAATAAAAAGAAAACAATAAAAAAAGGAGAATGTAGCACTTTTTCTAGCGGACTGGGAACCACATAATAGCTAAAATTTGACAGAGCAAAATATCAGCTCAAAATATCAGGGATGTAATAGAACTTCTTCACAGTCAGAGTGATGGAGCACTGGTGCAGGCTGCCCATGGAGGTGGTGGAATCTCCTTCTCTGGAGATATTCAACATCCATCTGCACACTTTCCGGTGCAGCCTGCTGTAGGGACCTCACTTAGCAGGGGGTTGGCTTCATGAGCTCCAGGAGTCCCTTCCAACCCCTACAGTTCTGTGACTGCAAATACAACCCATAACCCAGGCCCTGAAAAAGCCATTTGTGCACCTGCCTCTAAACAGGGCAATCCCTTCCCTCAGCAAGCTAAAAGAAGGGGAAAGGCGCCTATATGAACTCCCAGATTTCACTTAGCACAGCCACAAGCAAGCCTTCCCATAGCAAGCTGCAAGCACAGGGCAGCTGGCACAGAGCAGCCCCCAACCTGCTGGCAACACGCAGCTCCGAACCAAGGGCTGCAAACCCAACCTGCGATGCTTTCAGCAACGCGCCCAAAGTCCCCACAGGGAAGCTGGGCGGTGAGCGGCACGTAGCCCTAAAAGGCTCCGAAAATAGGATAAATGGAGGAAAAATAGAGGAAAGCGGGCGGTATCAGGGTATGTTCAGCCTCAGGGGCAACGTGGAAAGGGGCGATTTCAGCCTCCGCTTCCTCCTGAAGTTAACGGCAGTCCCTTATTTCCCGTTTCTCCACCAAATACCGGATGAAAGTTTACAGTCACCCTCATTCAACACCCCCTCCCCTCCCACACAAATGAAGAAAAACAAAAAAAAAAAAAAGCGGTTTCTGTCGGTCAGATTCAGCCCGCAGCGCGGTCGCCTTTCTGAGGCGGTTTCCCTACGCGCCAACTTCGCCCCGTCAGTAACGCGCGGCGCGCACCGCTCCGTGCCGGAGGGGGGGGGGGGGAGAAGGGGGGGCGGCCGTCCCGTGCGGCAACCTGAGCGACAACCACTCCACAAAAAAACCCAACCCACAAAAGGCAAAAATAACCACTTCTCAAACACCCCCCGGCCTCCTCACCGGGCACCAAGCTCAAAACCAAGCGCAACGCCCACCCCCGTACGAAGGGACCCGCTCCCCTTTCTCCCAGCCGACCCGCCTCGCCCCACAGCGGCTCAGCCCCCCCCCCCCGTACCTTGAGGCTGACGGCAGGCAGCTCCATGGCAGCGGCCCGCCCGCCCCGTGACTCCCACCGCGAGGCCGCCCAGGGGAGGGGAGGAAGGCGGGAGCGGTCGGGACACCGCCTCCCTCAGCGCCGTGCCCCGCGGGTGGATCGCGGAGGGGAACCTCGGCGGGGTGTTTGTGTCCGTTGTCAGGCTGGGCAAGAAAGAGGTGAAGGCCGTGGAGTGCGAACAGAGATGGGAGCAGAGCGGTGCTGTGGGGAGAGGCTGAGGGAAGGAGTTGGGAAGAAACTCATCGCAGCTCCTGAAAGGAGGCTGTGGCGAGGTGGGCTCAGCCCTGGATCCGTGTAACACGGAGCACGGCCTTAGGGCACAGCAAGGGAGGTGCAGGCTGGATGTCAGGGATTAATTTGGGACAGTTTCTCCTCAGAAGGAGCAGCGATGTGCTGGCACAGCTGCACAGGGAGTGGCGGGTTCACCGTCCGTGGAGGCATTTGGTGTGGAGATGTGGCACTGTGGGCACATTGGGGCTGGATTTGGTGATCACACAGCTCTTCCCCATCCTTAATGAGCCTGTGATTCTGAACTGGGACTTCACCTCTTGATCTGAAAGTGCTTCCAGCTTTAGAGCTGGGGAAGTTGTCATGTAAACGACCGACCCAAACCCACAGCATACAGCTATGAATTCTTTCCCTCCCCTGTTCATAACAGCAGTCTTCTCCCCACACTAGCGATGGGATAGCAGAACCAAGAAATAAGGGTGACCCTCTCCAACCTTCCTTGCCCATTGTATGCATGACCTGCCTGCAGAGCACAGAATCACAGAATTGTAGGGGTTGGAAGGGACCTTCAGAGATCATCGAGTCCAACCCCCTGCCAAAGCAGGTTCCCTACAGCAGGTCGCACAGGTCAGCATCCAGGCAGGTCTTGAACATCTCCAGAGAAGGAGACTCTACCACCTCCCTGGGCAGCCTGTTCCAGTGCCCAGAGCTTGACACTTTACAGGCAGACTGTGATGTTTTACTGGGTCAGTTGCTTTCTTGTAATTTGTTTTTAAGACGAGGCCTCTGAGAGTGAGAGAGGAGTCACAAGTTCATTGCAGAAGCTGGATGTGGAAATATGTGAGTCACCCTTCAGCCCCATTTCCAGTTTGAGCAGCACAGTGCAAGGTTATGTGCAAGAGTTGTGTGCAGTGTGGGATCTGAACTCACACATTCTCAAACCAGCCACAAACAGGCCTTGAAAAAGCCATCTGTGCACCTGCCTCTGAAAAGGGAAATCTCTATCTGCCCTGTCCTTCACTGCATCTTGAGTCCTGCTGGCTGCTAATATGCGCTGTTTTTGAAGATCTCCCAAGGCAAAGTTTTAAATCGTTAAATCGCTGAGCAGAAGCAGCAGCAGCAAACTGACCTGCTGTGTAGTTGAAAACGTTTTAAAATGTCCTCCCAAAAATCCTCAATTGTGACACCTTACCAGAAATGTAACTCGTGCATTGTCACATCAGCTGGGACTTCATTTCTGTGTCCTGCAGGGAAGCCCTGCTTCCATTCACAGAAGTACTGGTATCAATTGGGATCAACGCTAATTGCCTGAGCGATGTCACGGACTGGATTTTACCCTAAATGGCAAAAAGAAGAGTTGACATCTGAAAATATGTAAAGAGATACTGAATATCTGTATTGCTGGCTCAGTGTTTGGATACAAACTGTGACAGGGGTGCCATTCTGCTGGAATAGGCATCTAGCAAAGCAGTACGGTTTGTTTTAATGACAGTTTCCACTGCAGCCCAGTTTAAGTGTAAGCACTGTTTAGATGCAGCAGTTTGTGGGTGTCTGTGCTCCTTCCAGCATTCTCGCTTGGTCTGAATGAGACAGGCGGACTCATTATCATTTATGCAGTGTGAGCTGCAATTTGGATTGATGTGACTGCCGCTCAATGCAAAGCATTCATTTCCCCTTGTACAATGGAACTGCTTTACTTCATTTTGTTCATCAATGTATTGTGCAATTAATTCAGCCCTGTTTATTATATTCTGGGCTTGTATGTCACGGACTCAGGGGACTTAGAAATGCCTTAATGATCTCATGGATATGAAAACAATGAGAGCTGTGATAGGCATGATGCATTTGCACATCTCTCACACCTATTGGATCTAGACATCGGTTGTTTTTTATGTCTGCTTCGCTTTGCTCGTACCTTGTAAATTGCCTCTCTGTGCAAGCTGCTGCCTCTGTTCCCTTCCTTAGGCCTGATAGCTCAAAGCATCACAAACGTGGTGAGAAAGATAACAGCAAGTTAAAGACTGCGGGGAGAAGCAGATAACCCCGGAGGCTGGAAATAGGGTACAGAGATTTTCTTAACCAGACTGGTCCAGGTGAGTTCAGCTCACTGCAATTAATATCCAGCAATTAGCTGCTTTACATGAAAGATTTTGGTAGTATGCCTAGTGCAAATCAAGTTAAAACCTAATGCACAGCTATTTCCCTTCCTGGCAGCATGAAAGTGGGGCAAATAAGGCAGAATGCTTTCCTTTGCATCTTCAGGGTGCTGTACCTTTGGTGGGCAGGGTGATAGCAGCAGGGAAGTGCAGGCATTAGTACGGTTGCTCCTGCTCTCCTTATTTGGCCCACAGAGATGAAGGCAACCTCAGTGCTCACGGTTCTACTCTTCTTGCCACTCACTTGGGGTCTAGCCCAAAGATAACTGATGGCTGCAGCTGCCGTGGTATCTTTGAGCTGTGTCCTGCCTGCAGAGCCAAGAGCAATGAAAGCATCAGCTCTGCACAAATGCGTATGTCACCAATGGAGACCTTCTGAGTAAGCAGTGAGGAAGGGCATATAGAAGTTGTCCCGGCTCTGCAAACTCCCGTTTAGATCCCAGGGGGAAATCAGCATGCAGGAGCATCGTTTGGATTGAAGGGGACACTGAAGACATTTTGCAGTGCTGGAGAGAAAGCTCACTGCAAAACACATGGCAAGATGATGTGGGGAGTGGGGAGGGTTAACGTGGTACATTGTCAGATAAAGCTAAAAATTCCTTTCTAATCCCAGCAAAAAAGAGCTGCTCTTTTTACTGTTTTGCTAAAATGTAACGAGAGATTCTCTTGTGTAATTGAAGGATTACTTCAAGATTGGCTGATGCTCTAGAAAACACATGGACATGTCATAAATGAGTTTATGGGGAACATGTGATACTCAGAACAGTCACAGAAAAACAACAGCTCTCATTCCTCCAGACTGAAAGAATATATGTGAAAGCACTGTTTTCTTTATGTAGCAGAGCCTGTCTGGCACAGACACGAACAATTTAGTACAGCATGATTTGAAATTGAAGCACTTTCACACCCCATGGATTGACAACAGGGTAATTAGCAGGGGAGGGGGGGAAGAGAGGGTTTCAGAAAAACACCCCCCAGCTAAAATGAATGCGGACTATTACAGACCTGAGAGATAATGATTCCCAAGTGTTTTAATTTGTGCTTCCCCTCCTTGTCTCCCTTGCAGTCATCATTTTGGCAACTGCCAGCAACATCCCTCACACACTCAGCAGCATTCACAGAGCAGGCAGCTGCTGAGATGATTATGTCAAATCAGCACTCTGTCCTCTCTTTTCCACGTCTAATGATTCTCACCCTTGGAGAAGTGCTTTAAATGAGGTAGACACCTCTGGCTCATTGTGAGGCTGCTAAAAGCAGTAGCTGCAGAGCAGGACTTTGGGTGGGACCCTGTCATTCACCTGACTGCAATTATCTTTCCAAACGATTCCACAGAGCCCTGCTGGTCCTTTTTTGGGCCTGGCCCAAAGTCCTTTCTAGGCAGCAGAAAAATCTTCCAAGAGCTGTGGATTGAGCTCTCTGAGGGCAGGAGAGAAGCTGAGTTTGTATGCATTCTTAATTTGAGTTTCTCAAACAATCCACTGAGAAGAACACATAAAACAAGGCTTGCTTGACGTCGATCTCCCTCTGCCTTATTCAGAGCTAACGTCCCCAAAGGCAGAACTGTCACTGATTGCGTTGCAACTGGGAGATGCAGGGAAGGAAGAAGGGGAAATGTGCTGAATGTAACCTGGTGGTGCTGTTGCTGCCACTGCTGTCGTGCTGCTGAGCCAGCAGAGCAGCACTTAAAAGCTTTCCTGTGCTCAGAAGTGGGTTGGACTTGCACAAACATTGCCCCTGGGTTTTATGTCACGGGCTGATCCTGCGTTCTGTATCTTGGCACATTATTTACTCAACAGCTTTCATTTGCACTGCAGCCGTGAAGTCAGTAATACGTCTGGCGGAGACATAAATCAGGTTGCCTGATTCTGCTCACACTGCTGTGGCAGTGCTGCATGCTCTGCCCTGGCTGCTGCTCCTTTCTGCTTCCCCTCTGCAGCATCACAGTATGATTCAGAAAGAACAAGTCTCAGTCATGAGCTCTTCTACTGAAACCCCAATCTGAGCAATCAGTCCAATAATCTTGTAGCTCAATTTGTTATAATTAACTCAGTTTTCACTGTCCTTAGACATCTAACTAATCCGAGCAATTAAGAATCAGCTGTTCTCTATATTCAGAGTTAACAGTGGGCCTAAAGCAGAAAAAGCAAAGGGCCCCCTGTTGAAGTCTAAAACCTCTGGCTTAAAATTCAGACTTGCTTTTATTGCAGCAAAGTCTTGTTCAAAACACTGCCCAGAACCCTAGAAGGATACGGGGCACTGAATGCCTGCATCACCAAAGATAAAGATCCCTGCCAGATTTCCAGCTTTCTCTTACTTGCACTGTTCCAAACAGACTCAGCTCCGATATCAGGAAGCACTGCAATATCAAAACTTGGCTTTGATAAAAGACAGCGCGTGTGGTTCTTATTGCTGTCACACAGACCAGGATTTGAGAGCTCTGCAATTGACTGTGATCAATTAAAGCCTTTTTCCATTTGTGCTTTCACTGACAATAGCACTGGCAGAACCACCTACTGTTCTGCATCTGTGCTGAGGGAGGGGCTGCATTTCTCTCTCTGGGTTAACAAACTGCATCCCTGCTGCCACAGCATAGAGCTGTAGCCAAGCCACCATTCCTTACTCCAAATTTTTGGGCTGAGATTGTCGTGCTGTAATTAGAAATCAAAATAGCTCTGGCCAGATGAGCGTCAGGCTTTGCCTAAACCCTCCTTTCCAAATCCTCTGTGCATCTCCCAGCAATACAGGTGCATGAGGGTCAGAACTACTACTGAATGCACAGCGTAGTTCTGTAGTCATGACTGGGCAGCCATCACATCAGAGGCACAAACCTTAATGCCAAGAAGCACCTGGGTGAGTACACAGTGTGACACTATGAAACAGTGCAGAATGGGGACCTGCCTCTCCTAATGGCACACAGTGGGGTTTCGGGAAGCAGTGTAAAGAGGATTCTGCCCAAAGCACCAGGTTTACTATTTCTACTCCTCTGAGCCCCCCTGGCTCCTGCGCCATCCTCAGGTGCAGCTGAAGAAGCAGAAGGGTTCCACAAAGGGTATCTATCATAGCTTTATTTACACATCGTGGAAACACACATGCAACATGTCACAGGATTCACTACAGTGGAACAGCCTGTCCCTATCTCCTGTTACCAAAAACCTCGTTTTTGGCTCACTAGGAAAACTATCACTTCCCCAGAAAGCTCCTAAAAATAATCATTAAAAATAACAGACTTGGCAGGATAACTAATGAGTGAGGGCTGCAGGCAGGGATGTCTTGCCACATCCTTGCAGAAACCAGGTCATTCTATGGGAGCAGGAGAGAAGGAAGGAGTGGGAGTCAATGCTCTCAAAGAAGACAGGTAGGAAGTGGCAGCATGTAACTGCTGGGAGTACCAGTCTGTAGCAGTAAACAAAGGGGAGAAGGAGAGCTCTGTCAGGGGTCCCTTCTCACCCAGGCAGCTTCTGCTATCCTCTTTGTCTCCCTATAAGCTTCCAATTCTCTAAGAACCTCTGACCCTAAGGAGTGTCTGCCTTTCTTCTCAAGCAACTGTCGAGAGGGAAAGCTTAAGCTCCTGTGCCTCCTGACCTGAAGGATCTTTCCTATCTTGCCATCAGACTGGCAATCACGATCATCTCCAACTAACTGGGAGAGGGGGACCCAGAGGACGGGAATGTGCTGAGGGAAGGGAGGAGGAATGCAGTCCTGGTGTGGAGAAGGCTGAGACCACTCTAGAGTTAACGCCAGCCTCAGTTCTATTGGAGCCTGGCCTGCAGCTTCAATCATTCGCTTGACTTTTTCTCTAATCCTCACTGCTAGGTGTAGGCAGTTTGACTCCAGCTACCGAGCATCCAGGCAGGAGATAAAGTCCCACCCTCCTAAACGTTAATGAATGATCCCTGCTCTCCGTTGGCAGACTCAGGCTCCACACAGCGCCCTTTCCTTCGGGTCACTCTTCGGTTCCGGTGGAACTTGGCGTAGCAGCGTAGCCCTGTAAAAAAACAACAGCAAACAGCAGGCATGGTGAGAGGGTAAGGCTTCATTAAAGCAGTAACACTGAACACAGCTCCCAGCCTCAGCTCATAACAGAACCTGCAGCAGTGGGGCCGGTCCCAGCACTGGGAAGCCTAGGCTGTGTCAAAGGAGGTGGCAGATAGCCGCCCCGCGCAGGCAGGGCGCGTTGCTTGCTGCTGTTCTGCTTGGCTCACTGTTCTGGTCTGGGATTCATTGGCTCTGGCAGAAAGCTTCACTGGCTTTTTGAAATACCAATGAATTATCCCAATTGTTTCCAGTGATTTTATGGAAGCCCTGCTTGGTTTCCCCCTATTACTTCCCATTACTGTCTAAGTGAACTCTCCATCGGGAAATTACTACAGACATAATGTGCAGCACCGACGGCTGGGAGCTCCCCTTGCTATTTGTTTCTCTGAAGCTTCAAGAGAGGAGGGAAGAGACTGAAGTGCTATTACTGGGAGGCCTGATCCAAAGCTCACTGCTCATCTCCTTCACTTCATTTTGGATGCTAGAAATGCAGGCTCTGAAGGAAGCTACCAGAGATAGCATTGATGAATGCTTGGAGAAAAAAAATAGTATTTCATTTGTTAAAAAAACCTTCAGTACACGGTCTCCCGTAGCAGAGGAAGGCAATGGGGGCCTCTGGTCAGGTTAACTCCTCAGTTTCTGGTACTGATTTATCTTGTCATACCCCAGAGGCACTTGTCCCATCCTGGAGGTGCCCAAGGCCAGGTCAGATGGGCGGCCTGAGCTGGTGGGGGGCAATCAGCCCAGAGCAGGGGGTTGGAGCTCTGTGGTCTTTAAGGTTCCTTCAACTTAAGCCATTCTATGATTCTGCTGTCTGACTTTGTTCCAACTGAGGCAGGTGGGCCAGATGGAGGAAAGCCTACGTGCAAGCAATGCACATGAAAGTCTTGATTTTCAGTAGTCCAGGATCTGGTTATAGCAGTTCTTGGCAAGACCTGATTTGATCGTTCTCAAAACTGAAAATCTTTTTACTTCCAGAGCAGACAACAGATGCAACAGTGCCAGCACCCCCAGAGTGGGGGAGGTTGAGGATTTATGGCTGCAATAATGAGACAGCCCATAAACTGTCCTTGAGTACTTGTACACAGGAGACCCATCTGATGTCACAGGTCACTGAGCAGCATTTTGGAGTGCGTGTCCCTGGGCTGTGTTGAGACCAGGCTACCTTGAAGCTGAGTTTCTGCCCCTCATTACCAGCCCCCCCCAGGGCAGTTAGGCCTCCCAGGAAGAGAGCACTCAAGATCAGAGCTCTGTTCTTATCTAAACATCTTATCTGGACCCTACACCTCTGGGGATCTCTTTAGAGGATGCATATTTGGCATCAACACACAACTAGCTTAAACATAAAGCAGGGCCGCAGGCAGCGTTCATTAGGCTTGCAGAAAGACTTTTTCCTGGGTTAATCTATCACAACATCCTCACTGATGAAGGCCTTCCAGTATTCCATGACACAGCCAAGGTGAGAGCTATCACTTAACATTACAAATCCAGGAAAGCACTCAGTCAGCTGGGTGCACAAGGTGTCTGACCTGGTCAGAGTCACCAGTCCTTACACACAGGTCACTCAGCCCGGCAGGCAGCTTTGTTCTGACAGACAAGACCCAGTGCCTGGAGCTGGTCCTGAACGTGTTCAGACTGGAAGAGCGCTTTGCAACACCTTCCTAATGTCCCAGCTTACTGAGGGCTGCTGTAGATTCTCCAGAAATAATTTTAAGAAACCCAAGTCTGGGTCCTGCCCACACCTACTGAATTGCTACATATTCATTTGAAATTAACTCAGAAAAGCCACACGAGGCATAAAGTAACGTGAAGCAAGGGTAGCAGTACAGCGTCACATACAGTGTGTGGGACTTCAAAGCACCACTGAGTTGTTTATTTTCAGTGGCTTCTTCTGTTAGATATCAAGAGGGAACACAAGACATCCCAGGTGACTCACTGGTCACATTGCGAGGCGGCGTCAAGGAAAGGCCAGGAACAGCAGGGCTGCCTACAAACACTGCGCCCAGCCAACTCCTGAGACAGCAGGAAGCGGGGGAGCGAGGAGCTGCTCACCTTCTGTGCACATACAGTCATCGTAACATTTGTTGTTGAGGCCTCGGTTGTGTGGTTTGCAGAGGTGCTCACGCAAGTCACAGCAAGAGCCTGCAACGTAAGAGCATGGGTGAGCACGGCTGATTTCCTCCCTGCTAGGACTGCGGCAGTGCTACAGATGTTACCTTCCAACTGCCCTCTGCACACCGTTACTGAACAGCATCAAAATTAGGATACTTAGAGCGGAACTTGGGCTGGTCTGCAGCCATTTCTACAAACGTGACATTGGTCATCAGGCTCATCCTGACCTGGCAGGCAGTCAAGATGGTGGTCACACGGCTCCCCTTCTGCTGATGAGGTTTCATTTCCACCACTGGAGCTCTTACTGCGGCGTTTCTCTGTGGAAAAGAATTGGCGCTGGTAGAAAATATCACACTGCCGTTTATATTCTGGAGACTAAGGTGAAACAAAGCCCCAGACTTCAGGAGTTTGAGTTCTGAACCCTTATAGTTCAGTCTCCTCTCTACTTCTCAGCCTTCCACCCAATCATTTTTCCTTTCCTCTCAAACTATCCGCCCAAAATGAGAAGTGTGTTGAAGCAGAGCATAAATACAGTCAGTTTTTTCTCTTTCCCCACTACAATGGCCTCTTATCCCTCAGCACATCTGCCAACGCTAATCATAGGCCAAGACTTACAGGATGACTTTTAGGAAAGAGGATGGTGAGCTGAACAGGGTGAGTTTAGCACCTTTCTTTTTAGCTGACGGCCACATTTCTGGTTTGAGGTCCTCATAATCTGTCCAGTCAAAGAGTGCCATATCTAGGGTGGGCATCACATCCCCGTCTTGCCTGAGGCGGGCCTGCAAACCACAAGATACCAAAGAGACAATGGATTATACTTCTGTAGTGACACTGAAGCATTTGTCAGTTTTCCTCATGCTTTCAGACCTTAAGGCTTTGTAATTCCCCCCCACACACATCCCCACCTTGTCCACCGGGGGTTCTTAGTATCATGTTTAGAAAGGAAAAGCTTTCTCTTGTCCCAGCTAAAATCAAGAGGGAAGCTTTCACTGCTTCTTTGTGGGGCAGGAAGGCCAGCAAGGAGCATCAGAACATGCTGCCCCTCCAGCCAAGGGCTACTACTGCATCTCTGCTCCTTGAAGCCAAATGGAGATGGCTAGCTAAGGGAGAAGGAGGGCAGGGAAGAGAAGGGACTGAAGGAGCAGCTTTTGGGGTGTCTCCAAGATAGAGAGCTGCTTCTGAGTTTGGTGGTAGGCAAGCACTTTCCTCTAACTGAAAAAGAAGAAACTGGAGCTTAGCTGCAGGAGATTGCTGTCTGCATCAGAGCTGCAGTGCAGGTACCAGTGGTCTCTTTACCTGTGACCGCGGCGACGTGGCTGGAAGCACAGGGGGCTCTTCAGTGGAAACGACCAGATCCAGTGCAGTGAAGGGAAGCACGGCGGGGGTCGGGCTGCTCGCTTCCTCTGCCTGCAGGTTTTGAAACTGTTGCTCGAAGCTTTCAGGTTTCTTGTACAGGGAGCTCGGCCCAACAGCAGCCTTCCCTGCAGAGGACAACAGGTAAAAGCATGAGCTTTGTCGTCCCTTTCCTCTCTGCACGCCATGGAAAAATGCAACTTAAAGGAATCTTTGATTCCATCCAGCCACTGCCTTGTTTTCTACCACCCTGAGACCAGTGTCAGTCAGTCCCAACCTATCTGCACCTTGATTCTTACACACTGAGGTCACAGTATCTTCAAGAAGGTGCACTTCTGTATTTCTCATGCTTAAGAATCAATGGATTTCTTCCTAAAGAAAATGCAAATCTCCAAGACTTCTTGAAGCTGTGGGTGTAGCAAGCCAATTCTTTTGGGAATCATCCTTGTTGGCTGGTCTTGGGAATACAAAAAAAAACATTTTTAGAGCTGCTGCAAATTCCTGAAACACATCCTTACCTCATTTTAAGGGTGGGTAATTCCTATCTAACTCGTCAGAACCTCCCAAACTTGAAATGAAAGAACTTCATAACCTGACCCATGCTTTTGCAAAGACTTAATTTCATTGTAGACCTTAGGTTAAGCCAAAGGTACTGGGCCTGTTTTGCAGTCTGCAATTAAGGCTTCAAGCCAGCTTTGTTGCACGCTCTTTCTATATTGCTTAATGTGAGCTGTTCAGTCAGTCCCCTGAGAAAACAACAGAGCTCTTCTTACTGATGCAGGGAGGAGTGATAGCTGGAAGGCAGGGAGACTGACACCCAACTTGTCAAATGGTGCAGATGGGCACGGAGTGCCTGGCTTTAAGAGCACTACAGATTTACTGCTGTGAGGGCACCGTAGTGCAGGCACCACAAGCTGACCTGCGGAGGGAAGCAGCCCCAGTCAAAAACTTTTAGCAACATTTCTAACAGTGCTGTCACGTAATTAGAGCAATCTCACATGTGAAAAAGTTAGATTTTTCACAGTTTGCCATAAACTCAGAAGAATGCAAGTTGTGATGGGAAGAAACTGATCTTCAAGCTAAGTAGGCTTTTTTAATTATTATTTCCAGTTCTTGTCATGTTTTGAAGTCAGTGGAGAGATTGAGCACGGCTTGGTCTTTTTTCATCCTGAATTGAACTGTTTGCTTAAAAAAAAAAAAAAGCAACAACAAAGGAGGCCACCCCAAACCAACCCCCCCCGTCCAGGGCTTCCAGCGCTCTCCCCTATAAGGCAAACAAGGTCATTTTCAGAAAATTGCAGCCAGCAGTACAAACCTCCAGTTCTGGAGTTGCCTTTTTTCTTGTGCCTCTTTTGTTTGGCAGATTTCTCCCCAGAGCAGGCACACACCCCACGCTCTCCGCACACTCATGTGGCTCAACCACAGCTACATCTTCTTGCCCTCATTACAAGTGAGCCAACAGCCTCCTCTTGAACCTCAAATCATAGAACGGTTGGAGTTGGAAGGGACCCTAAAGGCCATCAGGTCCAACCCTGCACTGAGCAGGGACACCCACAGCTCCATCAGTGCTCACAGCCCCATCCCCTGACCTTGGGTGCCTGCACCACCTCTGTGGGCAGCCTGTGCAGTGCCTCACTGCCCTCACTGCAGAACACTTCTTCCTTCTATCCAATCTAATTGCCCCCTTGTACTCTGACACCAGTTCCCCTTGCTCCCCTCATACCTCTGTGGTGTTTCAGCCTGTCCCTGCGGCTGTGCCGTCGCTGCTCTCGGTTCTGCTTCTTTCCTCTCTCAGACCCAGGGGACTGATTCTCTGGGAGCTCAAAGCCCAGGAACACATCCTTATCCTTATCCTTATCCTGTTTCAGTGCTGCTGGCTGGCCAGGTGGCACCAGCTCCTCCACGGCTGGAGCTCCGCTGCCCACTCGGAAGGCCTCTTCCCCGGCTGGTTGCCCTCTGGCAGGCAGGGCAAGGACCCTTCCTTTCTTGGCCAAGCCATGCTTGTGCTGGTGCCCACTCCTGGGATGCTGAAGCCACATCTCTTGGTTCTGAAGGTGGTTGTTGTTCTCATTTTTGAGCTTCATGTCAGTGTCCAGGGAGATGGCAAAGGTGATGTCAGAAAGAAGCAGCACACACAGGAAAAGAGACGGAGGGAAGAAGGTGGGAGAAGCTGCCATAATCCTGGGGCCTCTGTGTCACCTGCAATTAAAATCAACAGCGACAACACGAATGAAGCAACCAACTTCTAGGAACCGTAAGGGCAACCAAAATTCAACTCAGACACTTGAGATGTCCAGATGTCATCCAAAAAGAGTTGGATGAGAGTTTCTCCCTCCTTGGTTATCTCCTGTGCCAGCCAGGCTTACAGCAGCTGAGACCCACGTGCAGGGCCTGCAGGGATAAGAGGTCCCAGTTTCATGTGCAAATGAGGGCCATCAATCAGCGGGACGCTTCCCTTTGATGGCTGAGCAGCCCCCTGCCCTCCCACTCGCTGCCTGCCATCTGAGGGCTGCACAGCACCAGCTGTCGGCGGGGCACTCGGCTGCCACGTTGGCATCCTCAGCCTGCCTGGCAGCGGCCCCCAGCACAGCTGGTTTCCTTGCAATGAAGATGTCAAGACGAACAGAACCGGAGGCAGATGGTGGCTTCGCAGGACCAGCAACAGCGAGAGCCCTGAGCAGCTCAAGGCGTGGACGCACACACTGCCTGAACGCGGGCAAGGAAAGAGACAACGCAGAATGGTTTGGGCTGCGTCTCTGCAGTGTGGCGGAAAAAGAAATCTGCTGCTGTCAGCAGAGCAGGGGATGCTGGTCAGGGGGCAGGAAGGCGAGCTGAACGCCCTATGGCTCGTCCCACTGCTCTCCCTGAGCCTGCAAACTCGTCCCACCTGCACTCGTCCCACCAAGTTGACACCTGCACAGGGAGGGCAATCCAAGCTCAGAGGACACTGAGACCAAAACTCAGAGCATTTTCATCCATTCTGCTTCAGTGGGGGATTTTCACAGGTCTTTTTTCATCCCTGTGTTTGTGTTATGAATGTGGCCTTGGGACATTGCACTGGTTACAGACTTCTCTAGCTTAATTCTTCTTTCCCTGCCCTTTTGGTAGCTTTCCTGGACTGTTCCTCTCGATCTGGGCAGCTCAACCCCCTCCACCAACCTCTCCTGTACCCCAGGCCTCAGTTGCCACTCATAGCCATCGTTCTGTTCACCACGTGATCCTCTCTGTTGCCTAATTGCAATGGCTTGCGCTCCTTCCTCCAGCTGCTCTGCTGCTCCATGTCACCTGTGAAGGGGGGCACGCAATTCTGCTCAACTACGCATCAGCAGATTCTTCCTCTGCAAGATGCATCTCTGCTATTGCTTAGAGACCGGGAGCAAACTTTCAGTCTGCATCTCTGGAGAGAAGCAGGCAGCACAGAGGGCTTTCCTTCCATGTAGGGTGTGAAAATCAAGTCCTTCCACTGGCCACAAAGCCAACGAAGTGTGAGGTGAGGGCTGATCCGGGAGCTGCTCATTTCCTGCAGGCGTAGTGCTATGGAATAGCATTTTATTGACAGCTACCTGGGACAAAGGAAAACCAGACTGACAGCTAAATATATTATCAAAGCACCTCCAGTTCCTGCTTCTCACCAATGTAACAAATAGCAGCCAAGCAAAACCCAAACCCTGCATCTGCAGCCTTTGTCTTTTTGAGGGATTTTCTCTGTAAGAACCGGCACAGACCAGCTGGATCAAGGCATCACAGAACAACCCAGAGAGCTGCAGACAGCATCTTACCTTTTCATCTATAGGCAAAACGGCAGGAGGAGAGAAAAAGTGCAAAGAGAATGGAAGGCAGCGCCTTCAGTCTCACTCACAGACAGCGGCGCTTTGATAACGAACCTGACAGACACATTAGCCACAATTCTGCTTTCCAGCAGGAGCCAAAGAACAGCTCGATGCTGTGGTGCTGCTCCTCAGCTTCCAAATGCCTCTCAGGACCCCAGCCCACAGCAGCAGCCAGCCCAGGGCGTGGGGACGCAGAGCAGAGCAGCATTCTCACTGCTGATGCACCTGTTCTGCAACAGATGTTTTTACCCAGGGCAGAATTTCCTACGCAGAAATAAACGCGTATCAAGTCCAAAATTCATCCTCTTCTGAGGGGTGGTACTTCAATAAAGGAAACAGCCCAAGCACTCACCAAGCTGGCTGCTCCTGCAGCTCTCCCCAGCACCACATCTGTGTCCTCCTTACTTCAGCCAACACTTTGCGTGCTTCCTTTGTGCACCCCCAGGATTATCAGCCACCTACTTCTCAAGGAAGCAAATCTGCCTATTGACGTGAAAATGTGTAAAGCAAAGATAAGGCCGTGGAGCTACCTGGGGTGCGAGCTCAGGGCTGAGAACGAGTTGCAGAGCTGTCTCTCAGTTAACACTTCTGATCTATTTTGGGTTAGCAGCGGATGGTCAGAACCCTGTAAGAGAAATTATGTTGTTTGGCATCTTGGGGAACTTCCCCGTGGGCAGCCCTTTCTCTGGACTCACAGATATTATTACTATTGCTCTGCTCTCAGCTTGTAATCCTGCAAGGCAGACGTGGACTGAATGGATACACAGAAACTCATGGTTTTTTTCTCCCTGTAAATGCAGCTCTGTCAGCCTGGTGTGGAAAAAAAGGCTGTGATGCTGCCACTGCTGCATTGGTTCATTCACTGCATGCGTTCATTCATGCATCTCACTGAAGCTACGATACATGAGAGCCTTGGCTTTAAGTCGTCACCCATGTTCTTCATGACACAGCAGAGAGGAACAGAACACTTCAATCCAGAAATGCATGTCAAGTTCCTTTATCACTCCTTTATCACTCCAGATCACAGATGATGCAGTTTTTATGCTCAAGAGCTGAACCAACCCAGACCCAAGCATGTCATCTGGGACGCACTTCTCCTTGGCTCTGATAAGATCAGACTTTGGCAGCAGTGCATAAAGATTTCCTGGACTCCAGACAACCCCAGGCAGCAGACAAAGCGTGTGCTCATCTACACGAGCGCTGTGTGTATGTGCATGTGTGGCACAGATGATGGACAATAAACCCAGCTTCGTGTGCCAGGCTCCCTGCAAATAAGGAGCCACTGGGTGATGGATTGGCTTGGGAAGGCCTGCAGCAGAATGGCCAGGGTAGGTTCCATGGTAGCCGACGTGCAGAGAGCTGGCTGGAGCCAGGAGGATGGCATTGTACAGATAAATGAGATTTCCCTTCCCTGCTGGGTCTCATTCCATCTGGTTTTCTGTTTCTGGAGGCAAATGCTGGGAAGCTTCACACACAGTCTGCCAAGAGAAGACCCTCCCATTTCAAAGGGGTCCCCCCAGCTTTCCAGGGTCTCCAAAAGCAGATGGGAAATTCTGAATGCACCCTCGTCTTTTCCTCCCCTAGGCACACGTAATTTCACTTTGCTTGCACACTTGCACACTCGCTTTAATGAAGGATAACTTTATAAAGGGACGACAGAGCAGTCAAGTCTGCAGCTCACTGCTCTTCTGGGTCAAAGCTGTCCTCCTTTTGCAGGTTGCCTGCATCCATTGTCACCTCTCCTCCCAACCTACCTCTCAGATTCATCTGACTTCATATCTTCTTCACCCATCCTGACTGGGAGACGTGTTCCTTCTGCAGATATTCAGGCTGGGTGAATCCCACAACACCACCCTTTGAAACATCTGTTTTTTCCTTTTGCTTGTTGCTTTCTCTTTCTGCCATCACCAAGCACTCTCTGCTGCCGGGAGGACCACAGTCACGTTTGCTCTGTGCACCGATTGCAAATGGCAGCACGAAAATCATGGTTCGGGTTGGAAGGGAGCCTTAAAGGTCCAACCTCTGCAGTGAACAGAGACACCCACAGCCCCATCAGCGCCCAGAGCCCCGTCCAGCTTAAACACAAGACAGGACACAGACTGAAGCTTGCAGAGGGTTCAGCAGAGCTGTAGGCACCTCCACAAAACACCTCCCCGAGGCAACCTGCATTCAGCAAGTTCACCCCAAATGCCCCTCATTCCCCATTAGTGAAGGGCTGGGTTTTGCTGCCCAGGTGATCCCAGCTGTGCCCCGTTTCCCTGGTGCCTACCCGCAGAGTGCATCCCTTGGAGCAGGGAGCGCAGCCCAGGGGACAGAGCCGCTGTTTTGAAGTGGAATGAATGAATATGCAGTACCCTCTGCTCCGCTCCCCTCCGGGACCTCTCGGAGCGGCTGACACAGCCATCACAGGCGACCCGCTATCAAACAGAGCCTCCCCTGCCCGATAATGAGATTAAAATAGCAATGAGTCTGAGATTAGCATCTGAGATACAGTCGCTTGCTGTCAGCGCAGCGGAGAGGACTCTCCGGCTTCCCTCACAATGCCCGGTGACAAATGAAACGCGATCAATAGCAGAGCTCATCGCTCAGCCAGAGGAAAGCACCGCCGGTGGGACGGGAAAAGAGGGGCACAGTGACACGGGGAGGTGTGGGGTCACCGCCCTGGGAGGTGTTCAAGGAAAGGGCACAGCATGGATGGGTTGGGGTTGGAGTTGATCTTAGAGCCCGAACGAGTCCGTGATTCTGAGATTTGGCCCCGTCCCCACCGCGATGTGTCCCCGAGCAGCGCAGCGCCGGGCTGCACTGCCTTCCTCCTCTCTGTGTCATCCTCACTCTGAACCCGAACGCGTGGGACGAACGTTTCCTGCAAAAGACAGGAGATGGAAACACAGAACCGTTTCCACTGAGGCTGACGGCCGGCTCCAGGTGTGAATCGGATAAACGTCACTTACAAACCCCACATGATGAATTGCCGGCCGCAACGAGCCGTTAAGCCATGCCAAATTGATTTAATTCACAACCAAGATCTCACTTTTGGCAAAGCAAGAAACGCAGAGAACGACCCGCGGGCACTCGGGGGAACGCGAACACACAATGCCACGGAGGGAGCAGCTCCCTTCGCCCTTCGGCCACTTCACGGAGCGGTGCGGGCGCTCAGCGGCTCCCGGCGAGGGGAACCGCGCCTCTGTCCGGAGCCGAGAGGGGAAGAGCCGCCCGGCAGGGCAGCGCTCAGCACCGGCCGACGCAGCCCGGACTCGGGGGAGCCGCAGAGCGGGGCTGCTCCGCCAGCACGGTGACAGCGGGGGCGGCTCGGGAGCAGGCTGCCCCCATCCCCACCGCTTCCCAAAGCCGGCGGTGCCGGGATCCCCGCAGCCTTTGTCTTCTCCCGGTGAAAGTGCCCCCGTACCTAAGAAGCAAAGGGAAAGCGGCTCAGCGGAGCGGCCCCCCGGTGCTTACCTGTGCTCGGCTGCCGGTGGGCAGAGCAGGGCAGGGCTGTGCCGGGGTACGGGTGTGCGGACCGAGGAGGACGAGGAAAAGGAGAAGGAGGAGGAGGAGACGCGCGGAGGCAGTGGGGGAATGCGCGGCCGGAGCGGGGACGCCGGGACCCCGCGGGCTGCGGGGCGGTGGGAGGGGCGCGGGGTGCCCGGGGCGGGGACGCGCGGAGCGCTGCGGGGGTGCGCGGCTGTGCCCGGGGCATCGTGCGGAGAGGGGGGAGATTGAGAGGGAGAGCCGACAAAGGCGGGGACAAAGGCGGGGGGACCCCGCAACCCGCGCGGCGGAGACACCGCGGCTGCAGCCGGGACCCCGCGGGGAAAGCGGGCGGCGAACCGCGCGGCAGCGGCAGGGCGCGGTCCTCCCGCCGCAAGGGGGCGCTACGGCCGAGGTGACGTCACACGCCTGCGCCGCCAACAGCGCCGGGCCGGGAGAGCTGCGGTACGGGAGCGGTAACGGCGGTGCGCGGCTGAGAGCGGCGTGATGGGGGCGCGGAGGGGCGCGGCGAGCGGGCTGTGCTGAACGTGAGGCGGCCCGGGGGGAAGGAGGTTGGAGGCAGCCCTCGCTGTGTCGGCATGGCGGGGCCGTTCCTCCGTCCTCAGCTCTGGCGGGAGGCTGCGGAGAGCTGGGCTCGGCTCTGCTCCGGGTCGCAGCGACGACGGGCCAGAGAGTGCGGCCTTAAATTGCAGCACGGGAGGTGCAGGGTGGATGTTAGGGAAGGTCTGCGCTCAGAAGGAGCAGGGATGTGCTGGCACAGCCGCACAGGGAGCGGTGGGGTCACCGTGCATGGTGGTGTTCAGTGAGATGAGGCACTGAGGGATGTGGGCACGGTGGGTTGGGTTGGACTGGATGATCACAGAGCTCTTTTCCAGCCTTAATGCTTCTAAGATTTTGCTTAGAGAAAGATAGAAGCTGTTACCTCCCTATTTTGTGAAATAATTCATTAGAGATCTGAAAACCACGTCTCCTTGCAGCTGGAGCAGCTTGGCAGTCGGTAACTAAGCAGCTGATAGGAGCAAGCAGGGCTTGAGAGCTCCGTGTAAGGCATCTGTGTTCCTGGTGGAGCTGGAGGCATTTAAGAACACGTCAGTGGTGGTCTGCATGCACACAAAGAGGATGACAAAAATAATGAAACACTGAAACTTACAATCAGCAGTTCTGTATGTTGCAGCCTAAAATACACACGAGATACCGACCTGTTGGGATGCTGAGCTCCAGCTGCTTGATTCTTTGATACACAGTGCTCCATTTGGCCACTGAATGTGCTGCCCTTGTCACAGATTCCTGCAGGACAGATTCCACATTAGGTGAATGATCTGGTGGCTTGGGGTTTGTGAGGAGCAGGGGAGTATGTGGGATGTGGAGTCAGTGGGAAGTGTAAATCCTGCCCTGAACGAGAAGAGAAGCGCGCAGTGTGAGCAGTGAGACAGAACACGAAAAGATGCTGTCTTCATTTTTTGCACTACTGGTGATTTTTGATCACGAGCTTGAATCTGTCACAGTGAGCGCCTTGGGTTTGTGTACATGTGCTTGTCACTGAGCTCAGAGAGCAGCTTGTTGGCATCAGGGAGGTGAAGCGATCCCTCAGCTGTGTTAAGACCATAAAAGCCAGAGGATAAACATTCTTCTTGTGCTGCTTTTCAGGTTCTGGGCAAGATGACCACGCTCACACGACAGGACCTTAATTTTGGGCAAGGTAATGTGTTTGTGCTGCACTGAGAACTGGACGCCTGCAGGATGCTCCAGCCCTAAACTTCCCTCAGCTAGGAAGGAGACGAGATGTGTGCTGGTGTCTTTAAAAACGTCCTATGAATATGGTATTGCTCTGCAACCTTCAGCATCTTTTACTTCTGTTTTTCAGTTGTTGCAGATGTTCTTTCAGAATTTCTAGAAGTGGCCGTTCATCTCATCTTGTACGTTAGAGAAGTTTACCCTATTGGGATCTTTCAGAAGAGGAAAAAATACAACGTGCCCGTCCAGGTAGGAGACCTTCATGGAGGTCTCACAGCACGAGCAGATTGTGGCCGACAGTAGCAGAGTGCTTCCCCTGCTGCGTGCAGGATGTAACACAAAGGCAGGCTCCCTAGGAAATAGAGATCTTGTCTTTAGATCTCTCAGCGTTGTCCTGGTTGGCATCAGAACACAGCTCTGTTTGCTCTCTTTGCTACAGATGTCCTGCCACCCAGAGCTCAATCAGTACATCCAGGACACGTTGCACTGTGTAAAGCCACTGCTTGAGAAGGTATGATCTTACCATGGACCTGTGCTGGGCAAATGTACTGCAAGTGATTTAGATAGAAAATAAAAGAATGTAAATACTGCTCTCATCTCAAAATGTTTATTTATGTACTTGCCATACACAATATACTTGCTTTTAAAGTTACTAATGGAGAATAAAAACATTCTTAATTCTTCCTTGCAGTCAAGGCATGCTGCTGAACGCTGGCATTCAGTTTGCTTCTAATGCATAAACATGAGGATCAGTCTCTGTATTTTCAATAAGCCCATCCTACACGTGAACTTAAATGTGTTCAAAAGCAGAACGTTGAGTTGAAGCATCCATCTGGCAGGAGAACAGTTAAGAGTGCTGTGCTGTAAGCCAGAAAGCAAAGGTGGTTTGAACACAAGCTTTTATGAGAGAAAAGTGTGACCACACGTCACGTTGCAAACCTTGCTGCCACCCCACATCCTGCATTCTCTTCTCTCTGCAGACATCACACTGCATGTAGAACCTGGCAGTAGGACAGGGCTCAAGGTTTGGATAACTGCTGGCACTGCTCCACAGCAGATAAACGTACTCTACCAGAAGTGAAGCTAACTGGGGGCAGAAGACAGCTTGTTTTAAGGAAGGGCCTTCTCTAACTGCAGTTATTCTTCCAGAATGACGTGGAGAAAGTTGTAGTTGTAATCCTGGATAAAGAGCACCACCCAGTGGAGAGATTTGTCTTCGAAATCACCCAGCCGCCCCTGCTTTCCATTAGGTAAAGATTCCATTCCCATGCTTTCTCACAGCATCCAACCCCCGTGTCCTTAGAGATGTTCTGGAAGATGCTCCAGGCCCCCGTACTTTGCTTTGTGCCACTAACAACTGCTGTCTCAACAGTTCAGAGTCCTTGCTGTCCCACGTGGAGCAGTTACTGCGTGCCTTCATCCTGAAGATAAGCGTGTGTGATGCTGTGCTGGACAACAATCCCCCAGGTAAGCAGGTGCACACAGCCCAGTGACATGGATCTGTTCTGTGGGAGGTGATTACAGGCAGTGTCTGAGCCTCTGTTGGTCGTCCCCTGATCTGCAGCCTGCCCTTTCTCTTACAGGCTGCACCTTCACAGTTCTGGTTCACACACGAGAGGCGGCTACACGCAACATGGAGAAGATCCAGGTGATAAAGGTAAGTGGTATCTTTGGCTGCCTTGTCACAGGCAAGCTGCAAAGACTGGAATTGAAGAATTCTGGATTCAGTGAGGTTAAGGGCTGCTAGATGGCTAGCTTTTACATGATGCATTTCATGGCTTTGCTTTGAATGTGTTACAGTTTGCACTGGTGAGGTGACTGAGCACTTCTACCACACACCAGCTGCAGGCAGTAGCTGCTTTGATGCCTGAATTAGACTGTGCCAATACTTCCTGCACAGTGCCATCCCCATCACTTCACGTACTGACCTAGCACTGAGAAAGTGAGCTCACCTTCTGGGGCTGCTCACCCCTCTGTACATAAAGCTCCTTGTGTTCCTGCCCTAGGATTTCCCATGGATTCTTGCTGATGAACAGGATGTGCACATGCACGACCCCCGGCTTATCCCACTGAAAACTATGACTTCTGACATCTTAAAGGTGAGCAGAGCATTCTGGCCTGAGAGGTGGCTGAAACTACATGTAGTGTGAAGACTTCTCATATTAAAACAGGAAACCTTGTTAATGAGGGGAGGTGCAAACTCTTCAGACTGTTCTCCATCTGGCTATCAAGCAGAAACTGATACTTGTTTTGTCCTCCAGATGCAGCTTTATGTAGAAGAACGAGCCCACAAAGGCACCTGATTTCAACTCTTCCTTTTCTTCAAGCCTCATCAGATCTTCCAGCGGAGTAAGATCTCTCACCAACCATACCTTGATAGCCCAGCCTCCTCAGCTGGCCTTCTGGATGAATGTAGAGCAGCTGCTGCCTCTTTATTTCAAGTGCTCTTACCAGTGTATATAGAACTGACTTGGAATGTGGAGCCAGAGCCTGTTCCCATGTACACTCATGTGTGAGAGTGAGTAGAGGTTTCATTACAGTAATCCCTGGGGTAGGATACAGCTGACTGCGGTCGGCTCCTTGTACAAATCCAGTTCTTGCCTTAAACAGGACATCTCCATTGCACACTGGTAGTGCTAACCAGGGATCTGCTGTGTGCTCCACTAGAGCAATGGTCTGATACCATGCGCGAGTGAGGCCTTATGTAGCATCTGTCCACTGTGACTGTCCCAAGTAGTCTTCAATAAATATCAAGTTTTACTCCAGTTGAAACAGGCTCAGTTCTGTCCAAATCAACCGCGCTTTCAGTGAAGAAGCATTTTTATTGTATTTATTTGTATTTATTTGTAGAGTTTCCATCACCTTTTCATGTCTTCTCTAGGACAAGGCTGGGATGTGTCAGTTCCTATGAAGGGCTGTACCACCTTGGTCTCCCCTTGCCACAGGGAAACCTTCACACAAAAGCTGTTAGAAGCACAGTGGAATGTGTCTGTGCTGCAAGGACACTTGTCAGCTGTCTCACTCTTAGCAGATAGCAGACAAGGGAAAACACTGTTACCTGCCTCTGTCAAAGGAGATGGAAGAAGGCCTTAATATCAGCCCTGTGCATACAGGGGTAGAAGAAATGGTACACAGAATGTGAGCTGAGCTTGTTGGACAGAAAATTTGGTAACACAGCCAGCACAGCACCTGCCTGCTTTCTCCATGCAAAAAGTGCAAGAACACCACATCTCCAAGTTGTCTGTGGCTTTAACATTTTATATAAGGTTACTGTTCAGTACAAACCAAGTTCTTTGGTAGTACAATGGTAATATGGAAAAAGGCAGTGCAGTCCAAAGGCACTTAGGTTGTCAGGTATCCACCTTAAGGGATTCCTTCCTCCTCTTTGTTCATTCCAACAGTAACGGGCTGTATTTGGACAAGGAAGGCATCTACCACGTTGATCATGTATACTTACTAAGGAATTAAATATCAGTGACACAGCATATGAGGATAAAGAAGACTGAAGGTGGCATAATGCTGTGAAAGATACATCTTTATGCACGTAATTAAACTGAAACAGGAAAATACCATAGTATTACAGTCTGTCTGTAGCACAGTCCTCGAGACAAGGGTTGATAATCCGAACTGAAAGATTTTAGCCTTGTTTTCATTAAGTTGTATAAACAAGAAAGAGTTTCCAGTTAAGACTGCTATGTACTTGTGCTACAGCCAAATGCTGTTCACTTTAGGTGTCATATTTAATTGCCCTCATCTTCCTCCTATGGAAGGGCACCAGGAATTGTCACTGCCACAGTGAGGGAGGACAGATGAAGACAGAAGTCTTTCCAGAGGGCTGGGCCTGCAGAAGTTCTGCTTGCAAACAAGGAGAGCTAGCTGCTCGTATTCCACATCAGCTGTGCAAGACAAAGCCAGGATATTCACCCAGAGAGTACAGGCAAATAAGTGCACCTAAGACCACCAGGTAACAGTCCTGAGGTAAAAGAAAACACTTATATTGTGTCTTCATTTGCCTTCAATGTCTGTGGCCCAATGGTGATGCTGCTGTTTGTCACCCTGATCCCGTACCATCCGGCCCAGAATTGGGTATCTTGGCCTCCATGCTGAAACCAGATGTAACGAACTCCAGCTGGGTAATTGCTGAAAGTGTGGGAAATCTGTAGAGAAAGGAAATTCTGCTTATTTTGTCTCAATAATCCAGCAGTGACATTGAAGGTGAAACAATTCCAGGTATAGAGCCCTGGGCTTAGGAGAAGCTCATTCTAAAATACCTTCCAATAAAAGTATGCATCACATCACTTTCTTTGAGGAAGGATAAAATAAAATAGCCTCCCATATTTGACTCATAGGATTACAGGGCAGAAGGGTAAACATAATTTAAGCTTGGTACGTGACAGAGGTAACAACATAAAAGGGAGTGTACAGCCACTCAAACCAAGCCATTCAAACCAGTCAAAACAAACAAATTAGGAAAAGTAATGTCTGCAATACTTTCACTTACACCCATGCAGGTGTTTTAAAACAAAGCTTTTTGATCCAACATAAACAAGAACTGTGCTCCTGCAACTCGGTTACTTGGACAAAAACTCAAATAAAGAACAGAAACACTTGAAGAAGCCCAGTCAAAATAGCACAGGGGCCCGGGGGGGGGAATCCCACACACCTACAAACTGAACCTAGATCTTTCAATGTAACCTAGATCTTTCTTCTTCAATGTTGTCAACAGTGAGGACTGGCTTACGTTTTGTCTTATGTTAGAGCAACTTGGAGCTTTAGACAAGATTCTTATCACAATGTGGATGTAAATCTGCCTCCTGGAGTGCTGCTCCTTACCTCTCTCCACATTGCGTCACTCCACTGCTCTATGACCACTGGCTCAGGACAGAACTCCTCAAGCACAATGTAGTTTTCAGAAAGCAGCCTCACTCTGAGCTCATAGCGACAACCACAGTCAAATCTGGCAGCATACCTAGAGAGCAAGGGAGAAATCAAGGAGGAGGGCTGTACACACAGCATTGTTTTCCTTACTGTCCAGAAACAGTCTCCAACTGGAACTGAGGAAAGGGATGTCACCCCCATAGCTATGGAGAGCACAGCTATATTTTCTTCACAGGATTGCCACCTTATAGTCCACTGAATAAACCAAGATTTAGCCTAAGCTTTACTGAAGAGCTACAGATCCCAAAGAATTAATGTTATAGCACAAAAAGCTTCAAAGGCCCAGCTTACACCGAGGTCCTAATGCTAGAAATTCTAGTATTCAGTTCTTACCAGTCCTTGACTACAATTTCAGGCCGTTTCTCATCCATCAGCTCATTCCAGTACCCTTCTTCCTGCAGGGTAATCAGTTGAGACTTGAAGCATGGCCTGCAACAGAAACAGAAGCATTCAAAAGCATCTCTCAACATCAGTGCTTTCCCTACCAGACTGACGCTCACTGAATGCTCACCCAGACCCTGAGTACCCACGAGGCTGACAGGGCTGAGGTGTGCCTTTATCCAAAGTTCGAGCAGAAATAAACTGCTCAGCTTCACCCCAGATAAAAGGAATCCAACAGAGTGGATCAAGAAGGGTTCCTATGCACACATGACAGATATTGATTATGGAAAAGCAGTTGATCTTCCACTGTTGATGGCTTTTAGTGCGAGCTGTTTGCATGACAAACACCTCATGCTTCCAGAGGTTAAAGCTTTGACTTCGTCAGGTGAAGATATCTGATCAGTCTGCCAGACCTCAACTTCTGTCCACCACATTTAGTAGAAGAATGGAGAAATTCAGCACACGATGTGATTCACTTCTGCAACACATTGCTCTCTTTAGATTGAGGAGTATTAAGAATTAAAATCTTTTTTTCCCCTCTCTCTGGGATAAGGCTCCTTGTCCTGCCTCGCCCCTAACCACAGTGCTCCTGCAGCCAGTAAAAAGGAAGCAGTTTTCCTCCAGTTGCACTTTGCAGCTCTTACCCAAACGAAGTGACGAAGTATTTGTGGACTTCTGAGTCTGGCAGCTCTTTCCCCAGAGGTCCAGGCAGATCCTCAATCTTCCACTTATCTCCTCCATTCTGATCAAGTTTCCAGTGCGTAAAGTTCTCTAAAAAGATATCAAAGATCGGCATTAGGACTTCAATTTTCTGCAGCATCTCTGCTTTCCTTAAAGAGAGCTACTTATGCTGGTGAATTTTCAGCTGTGTTTCTCTTGTACTTAAGGGTGACCTTTAGCACCGTACTGTCATTACTTTCAGCGTGGCTGTCAGCAGCTGTGACAGAGCTGGGCACAGCACTGCAGGTGGGGACAGAGAAGGAGAGTTGCCCTCCCTGCCCATTGCCACCCCTCTGCTGATGCAGCCCAGGATGCAGTCGGCCTGAAACCAACTGCTGATGGTTTCACTGCTGTATTACATCTTGTGACTTACAGGGATTTAACCCAAACAGCATTACGCAGCGTTTCCTCGTGGATCTGACTCAGTGCCACAGCCCCAGTAATAGTGAGGCACTGCAGGGCACATCCCAACTGCTGGGAAACTCCATAGGCCCTCTACCAACAAACCAACCTTCGGCTCGGGGGTTTTTGATCAAGTTCCTCTTCAGCTTGCACAGCAGGTAGAACACCTTCCAGTCAGTGATGCTCCTGTCCAAGCTCTGCACGTAGAACCCCTCGCGTTGGCACTTGCGCTTCCAGAGGGTGGCGAGGTCCACCACGTCTCGCCATTGGGAGCACACCAGCCTGCACGCACGGAGCAGATCCCGGGCGGGCAGCAGGGACAGCAGCTCCACCAGCACATCCTCGGGGAGGTCACTGATGGTGGCCATGGCTGTGCAGAACCGACGGCAGACGGAGGGTTTCCAGGCAGCTGCGATACAGGGAGATCAGCAGGGGTTGCAGGGCTCAGAACGAAACCAAAAGCGGAGCTGTGCGCTGGGCAGGGGGGGAGGAGGGGCGAGCGGTCCTCGCTATCGCAGCCACAGCCCCACCTGCGCTCCGGACGCGGATGTGAGGCCGCGCTTCGCTCTTCCGCAGCGGGCGGGGCGCGGGGCGGGGAGCGGCGGGGGGGGACTGAGGGGAACCGGGAGCGACGCGGGGAGCGGCAGCAGCGGCGAGCACGAGGTAGGAGCGGCGGGATGGGGTGATGGGAGAGGGGATGGAGGAGAAGAGAGGAACGACAGCCCTGGGTGGGGTTACCCGAGGAGTTCTGCTGAGGGTCGATCGCATTTTGCCCTTTAAAATCGCAGCATGGAGGGGAAAAGGGGAGAGTGAGAAATCCTCGTTGTTTCTCCGTAAAAATAATAACAGGGATTTTTAAATGATGTTTTCCCTCTGATGGCTGCGGTACAGAGACAAGAGAGCTCGTGATGCCGTGTCCCTATTGCTTCCCTGCTTGCCCCACTCGCCGTGCCGTGTTTATGGCAGCAGCACGCCGGGATGCTCTGCCTGCCCTGCTCAGTGATTTTTCTCTCCCGCAGTTTCGCTCTGTGCGATTCAGTGCAGCTTCCCCGCTTCAGCGCACGGCTGAGACAAAAGCGGTGTCAGTGCGTCCCGCTCTCTGTGCACGGCGCTCCTCTCTCCCCCGCTCTGCAGCACTCTGCCCCGAAGCCCGCAGCGCTCAGCGCGCCCATTGATCGCGCTGCCGCCTGACTGCGGTTATCGGGCCGTAGGAAAAGGAAGATTTGAAGCGCTCAGACCCGTGCTTTACGCGGCATCGTGACTAAGGAGATTCAGTGCTAACCCCGAGGGAAGAAAGGCCTTCCAACAGCCAGGCCCGAGTGCAGCCTAAGCAGAGGGGACCGATTCTGTGCTGACAGAGCACATCTATTCTTAGGTTAATTGTTATTTGTTTTAAGTTTATTCCAGTAGCTGATGCGTGGACAAGTACCAGCGTTCCCCAGCTGCCTGACAGCAGAAATTTGTCTGGTCCTGGATAGTCCTCCTCTATGGCCTTGGAACCAAAAAAGCATCAGTGCAAAATGGGAATAACAATGTCCTTAGATGATGTGTGACCAAAAACAAGGGGAGTGCTCCCCACATGACCACCAAGGGTCAGAGAAGACCCCATACAACCCTATGCAAGCACAGATGGGCAGGAAAGCAGCCAGAAGATGTTGGAGCATCATGCTTGTTTAACCCAAAGCATCTGCAGGCACTTAGGACCTTAATCTACTCATGTGGTTCAGGGTAGTGAGCTAGCTAGGGGTCCTGAGGCCCTCAGGTCAGAAATACCCCCCGTTATCCTGCACCTGCCTTTTAGATAAACATATTTGTTTTCCCTTTTCTTTTTTTCTAATGAGTTTGACATCATTAGTAACAGGAGAGCCCCTTCTGGGGGAACAGTGCATTACCACTTCTTCCCCCCTTTCTCAGAAAGCTCCATCCAGGGGACCAAGGATGGAGTCCCTCCCTGAAGCAGTGCTGATCAGAATCCTGGCTTCCATACCTGCGGTGGATCTGGTGCTGGCGTGCCGCCTGGTCTGCTGCCAGTGGAAGAACCTGATTGACGGAGCAGCTCTTTGGATCCTGAAGTGTCAGCAGGAAGGCTTCGCTGGAGCTGAGTCAGAGGAGAATGCGGAGAACTGGCAAAACTTCTACTTCTTGAGTAAGAGAAGAAGAAATCTCATCAAGAACCCCTGTGGTGAAGGTGAGAGATGAGCATAACAAGGCCCAAGCCTTCAGAAAACTGGGCACCTCCAGTCTTTAAAAAAGACCTTGGTTGCCATCAGGATGCATTTTCTTTTTGCCCCAGAGACAAATCACTTCATGCATGCAGCCAAACCATTTACTGGGCAAGAAGGCCTTCCATCAAAGCAGCCTTTGTGAAGGGCTCTCCATGACATCAGCTTTATGTGACCCCTGCAGGAATGTGAACCATGCTTTGCAGAACTGTACTGGTAGGTGGCACCTGGGCTTCCAGATGGCTTTTTGCCAAAGCTCAACCTAAAAGATAAGCCTTCCCCTGCTCAGGAACTCATTTGCTCTTAGCTCAGCAGGCATTTCATGCTTCCTTCCTTGCAGTTTGTTTGTGTCTTGCTTATTCCAACCCATATCACTGAGCTGTGCACACTGCAACACTTGCTGTTATTTTATGATCTCTGAACTCTACTTGCCATCTGCAGGATGTTTAGATAGCAGCAGCCTCATAACCCAAGCCTCATAACCCAAGCAGCAACACAATACATTTCACACCTCATAGACCAAAGCACAACACAGACCAACAACACGTTTTCGTTTTTCTTATTTAAAAGGAAGTGATTTTTCTGCAAGCTCTTCTCTCAGGCTAAGAGGAGAACAACAGTGTAAGGCCCTGCAGCTTCTTGCTGTACAAGCATTTAACTATGTGCTAAAAGCTTTGAGAACACCACCAGGGAGAATAGAAAATGAGGGATTTAATATGAGTTATTTTTCAACAAAAAGAATGAAACAAAGGAAAAAAAATAATCAGGGAATCAGCAGTTCTCCCCAGGTATTTCTATAATAAGACACAGAAGCACTGAGGTGGAACACCGAAACCATTTCACTACTCTTTCTTAAAGTAGACCCACAAAGACACAACCATTTCAATGGGGAATGCTGACATTTGTTACCATTCAACCTAAATAAAGTGTTGCTTTTTGCCATGCCTCCACTTAAAACATCTCATTGTGTGATCCACATGCAGACTTGGACGGCAGTGTGTCTGTTCCAAGCTGCAGAGGGGTCCCTATGGGAGATGACTGGGCTCTCCAGGCCCACAAGCTATGACCAAACATTCTTTCTTCCATTTGCAGAAGACCTGCAGCACTGGGGAGAGGTAGAGAATGGAGGTGATGGCTGGAAAATTGAAGAGCTCCCTGGGGACTTTGGAAAGGAATTCCCTAGTGAAGATGTGCATAAATACTTTGTTACATCTTATGAGTAAGGCTGCTCATTTCTCTTAATCAGGAGAGAGGATAATTTTGTTTTCTCCAGCCTCAGAGAGCTGGTGGTATCCATTACCCTCTTATGTTTCAGGTGGTGTCGAAAGTCTCAGGTCATCGACCTTAGAGCCGAGGGCTACTGGGAAGAGCTGATGGATACAACCCAGCCAAAAGTTGTGGTGAAAGACTGGTAAGTAGCAAGGATGCCCTACAAGTCCAGCAGAAGGCCTAGAGAGAGCAGGAATGGTGTACACCAGGCTTGGAGCTGTAGCTCTCATCTCACTGCGTCGCCTTTGGTGTCATTATAGATGTGAGACAGGGCTTGATCTTGACTCAAAGAACTGCTGGTAGTCTCCCCAGTCATCACCCAAGCTGTTGGTGCATATGGCAGCCATCTAAAGCTCTTCTGGTGAATGAGGGCAGGCAGTGGGTTGGAGTAGAAGTGTTCATCCAGGCAAGGCTGCTGCTTGGGGCTCCCTGCAGGTACGCGGGACGCAGCGACGCCGGCTGCCTCTATGAGCTGTGTGTGAAACTGCTGTCAGAGAACGAGGACGTGTTGGCCGAGTACAAGACGGAGACCATTGCCATCCCAGAGGACAACGACGCCAGCTGGACTGAGGTGAGTGACAGCTGTGGTTTCATGCAGGTGACACTCAACCTGCACGAACCAGGAGTGTTTTCAAGCAGACAGAAGCAGGAGGGGTTATTCTGGAGGAAGAGAAGGTTCTATCATGGGTTGTGATTGAACACAGGGGTTATACAGCAAGCCTTACATAAAACTTGGAAGCTTGCTGAGACATCACTACAAGTCTGTGGGACTACAGGAGAGACCCCTCTGGAAGCATTTGATGGCTTCTGAACAGACTGGGGTCAAAGCTCCTTCCAGTAACTTCTTTCTCACTGTAACTGTCCTCATTGCTACCCAAGCTGGTAGGTTGGATGGGGCAGGTGGAGCTGAAGGCCCAGTGCAGGTAAGGAGTGGGTTCACGGTAGCTTGACACTATTTTGTCTCTCTCAACCTCTAGATCTCCTACACCTTTTCTGACTATGGTCCTGGGGTCCGCTTTGTCCGCTTTGAGCACGGAGGCCAGGACACACTGTTCTGGAAAGGATGGTATGGTGTACGTGTTACCAACAGCAGCGTGACAGTGGAACCATAGTCAAGCTGAACAGGGGCCTGCTTGCCAGAGCTGACTTCCCTCAGGCCATCCCATGTGCTCTGGATGGATTCTGCATGGTGCTGCTTCTGGGCTGTAGAGCATACAGCTCAGGTATGAATGTGCTTGGCAGAGACCACCATCCTTCTCTCCTTAAGGGTACTATGCAAAGAATAGCAACAGACTTATGAAACCACCTTACGCTCAGTCTCACCCTTTGCACTGGTGTTCTCTATCACATGAGATCACCTAGCACTGGAAAGGTATCACCCAGCTGCCAACCTCCTGCCCCCAGCCCCACGTGCCATTGCCTGCCTTACCTGAGCGTGGCTGCCAAGCAGTGCTCTGGATCTCCATTTCAGTTTTGGGTGATGATAATGCCAAGCAATGGGGATTGGATCCCTTTGTCCTACAATGCTCTCAACATCCACTTGTAGGGGGAAGTGGTGGGAGCTGAATTCACTACGGTATCATTGTGGTCATTGGTTGATGGTTGGACTTGACGATCTTAGAGGTCTTTTCCAACTTTAATGATTCTACAGTTCTCCATGGGCATTCATTTGGCTCCTAAAAAGCAGCTGAGGATAATTGCTGGGAGAGAGACAAGGGCTTAGGGAAACAGAAGCAAATTGAGGAAGGGGCTCAGGAGCACAAATAACGCGTCTACCTGTATGCCTCCTGGCCTCTGCGTGCTTCATGCCAAACTAGTACTGCTCTTTGCAGGCAGGAGATCCACGCAATATTCTTCACACAGAAACCTGTCATTACCTCCATTTGATCTCAGTCCTTCCTGCCCACTACGTCTGCAGAAAGTACACATCTGCCTTTGCTGCAGATGCTTACTAAGACAGCACTTTGTATGTACGCCCACCAGTGCCTCTTGCTGTCACTCAGGGCAGTGAGCCACCATCCTGAACAGAGATATCTAAGCTTACCTGAGCCAAGCCTGTCCCCTGCTGCCTTGGGCACAGCTTTCCAAACCCCAGCCAAGCCAGAGTACGGGCAAACATAATAAAAGGAGCTGTATGTGGATCTTTGCTTGTGTGCTGAGTATTATTTCTTGTGCTGAAGCAGGGGAGAGCAGCAGCAGGCAGAGATATACTAAAAAGGTCATGGGAGTTCATGAAAGGCATGGAGAAGGTCCAGGAAGGCTCCTACAACACCCAGCTCTGACCCACAGGTATCTGCAAGTATAGCTCTGCTGTGAGCTCCGCTGTTCTGCACCAGAAGAGACCAGAACCGGTCAGCTCCTTCCATTACCTTGTACAGTCACACAATGACAGCACAGCTTTATTCAGCACAGCGTTTAGTGCAGCTGACCCCATTTCTAAGTTAATATTCAGCTCACTGCCAGAGCCCTGCCCCAAGGTCCTGGCATGTCCCCAAGCATCAGAGCAGTGAGGGGATCAATATACCAGGTTTGGATGCAATTGTTAAATTGAATCTTTCCTAAGCCATTGTGTTATAGTCAGGAAAAAGCCCAGGATTAAGCTTTCAGCTCCTGTGTCCCTTGAAAATACAGAGTAGGGCCACAGTCCCCACTTTAGGCTTATCTAGGCTGAACCACTCAATGCACACAGCTCCCTTACAAGAAATGCAGCTGTCAGGGTCTTTCCTTCCCCTGATGTTCACACTGATTGCTAGAGGCAGCCTGGCTGTGCTGACCTTCCCACTCAGTTTCAAGAGATGCTTCCCAAGACACTCCATGTTTCATTAAAGAAAACGGCTCTGCTCCAGAATCTGCAGAGCTGCCACTGACTCCTTGCACTCAGTGCTAGAGCTACAAGGCAAGTAAGGAAAGTGGGTGCCTATGTACTTGGAAAATAATCTCACTTGCTTGATCCATTGCAAATATTTTACTCCTAATGCCTTTTGGTCAAACACATGAAGTGTGAATGCACTGAAATCTGCACTGCATTCATCCATCCCACTCAGCTTCTGTCCAAGGCTGAACAGAGCACAGGAGCTGAACAGCCTCTCACGCACCACAGACTTCATGGGAATGAAGACCGTGCAGCTTCATAGGACTAAAGAAAGTACAGCTGTGACAAAACAGCTCAGCTGCATTAATGCCTTCTGCCACTAAAGGGCTCTATCACATGTAGCTTCAGTGACCAAGGGAAGGTTTCTAATGCTGTCTGTTTTGCTGACCCTGGCTACTACACAGTAGATTTTGGGAATAGTGGTGAACAATGCAGACATGCAATATACCATACAAGAAAAAAATATATATTTCTACAGAAATAATTCACAGATACTTTATCAGCCAAGTATTCAGAAAGCTGAAGAAGAAAAAAAGAAAGGAAAACACACAGAAAGCTCTCCCTCCATTGATGAACACAGGAACCAAAGCTCAGAGCTTTTGGCAGCCAAGATGAATGAACACATCTCCAACCCTGGCTGCTTTACTGTTCAGAGGCACAAAGAGAAGCCCCAGTCACAGCACTGCACACAGGCCTTCCTGCTGTCAGCATCTCACGTCCTGGCTAGCCTGCTGCACCTTGTTGTCAGTAATTTTCTATCCCACAAAGCCCACCACAGCCAGTCCTGGCTGTAAATACCATTATACTTAAAAATGGTGGCTGTTTTGTTCCTCCAAAATAGCTTCTGCATTTGGTGTCTTGCAGAGGAACAGAAAAGAGCAAGACAGGGCCCTGGCAAGGAAGCACTAACATACATCTCTTGTCAAGTCTAATTGAATTTTTCTATAAGAAGCATCTATTATTACCCACCTGGGGAGGCTGTGGACAGATGGAGGAGTGTGCTCCCCCACCAGGCATTCAAAATTGTTTGAAGATGAGGGGAGGAGGAGAAAAACAACTCCCTGTTGCTTGCAGCCCAGCTGTTCTAGCCAGTTTAAAAGGGAGGATAATTTAGGAGATTGATTCCCCCTAAATCAAATACTTTGTAGAGGCTGGGAATGTTCCTTCCTGAAAGCCATGATAGTGGAGTACAGAGCTTTTGGCCTGAAGCTGCAGCAGAGCCGAACACAACCCCAAATAGGATGGGAGGCCAGCAGCCTTGTATTTGGCCCACAAGGCTGTCAGGAGTAGAGATGTTCCAAATAACCAGCTAACACTGAGCTTGTGAACAAACATCCCCACAGCTCACATCTCTTCCTGCAGCCCAGATACAGCCATAGGGTGAGAGGGAATGGCCTCAAGTTGCACCAGGGGAGGTTCAGGTTCAATTTTAGGAAAAACTTCTCTGAAAGAATGGCTGGGCACTGGAAGAGGCTGCCCAGAGACGTGCTGGGGTCACCATTACAGGAGGCATGTAGGTGTGGTACTTAGGAATGCAGTTTACTGGGCAGTACAGGCAGCAGCTGGACAGTTGGACTGGACAGTCTTAGAGGTCTTTTCCAACCTTAATGATTCCATGACTCCCACTCCTTCCTTGCTGCCTCCCAACAAGCAGGTACCCTGGGGAGGAAGAGGTGAACAACTCCTCCATCCATCCAGCTGCTTTGTCCCCATGTTCTTGGGGCACTGCCCAGCCTGCTCAATGTCCCTGTTAGGAAAAAAAAGGGCTTCATGATGCTTTTCCACTGGAAAGGTGCAAATAAGAGAGAGAACATCCATAACGAATTCAACTGGGAAAAGCCCTGTGGGAGCTGGAAAGCATCACTGCTACACTGAACAGCTGCACAAGAGCTGAGCTCTGTGCACAGCAGCCTGGAAGGAAAACATACTCAGATAAACTAAAACAGTTTAAGAGAACATATATAGTTAATGTTGCTGTGCAAAGGGGGGAGATGGCAAAGGATCATAAAATAAAGCAAGCACACAAGCAGAGCCATGGTGACAGCAGAGGGCACTCGGGCTGCAGGCAGAGAGCTGGGAGCCAGCCTGACCTCAGGTGCTGCTGGCTGCTGCTCTGCAAGCAGGAGATATTCAGAATAACTACAAGTGTTTGGCTCTGCCTTGTACTCACTGTACCCATTTCTAATCACTACGCTGCACCTCTTCTTGTCTCAGCAGCGCAATGAGCTGTGGGACTGTCTGCATCCCCATCTACACTGTGCCCAGGCACTCTGATACCTTCCTTGCATGCAAAGTTCAACAGCCCTCCCCAGGAAGATGGGAGTCCCAGCTGTATTACACGTGCCCTTGGCTAACCTCCCTTGCAGGCACTTAGAGCAACTCATCTGGAGCTGCCACCAGTGCAAACCCATTAACTGCAGTGCAATCAGCATTCCCAGAAGGACAGAGAAACCACGATAAAGATGTAAGTGTGCTCACTGAACTGATAAACGGTGAGGAACACATCTCTTGCCACTCTGATCCTGCCAGATGGACCACTTTTACAAGGGCAGTGAACCATCCCTGCAGACACCCAAGGTCAGACAGGATGGGCCTTTAAGCACTGATGGAGCTGTGGGTGTCTGCTCTCTGCAGGGGGGCTGGCCCTGATGACCCTTAAAGGCCCCTTCCAACCCAAATGATTCTGTAGTTCTGGCTAATGGGACGGGTTTACGAGCACTCAGGTATGTGCACCGAAACACATCCACAGGTGTAGGCAAACACACAGGCAGATGTACATCCACAGCCATGCAGAACTTCAGAACCCAGCAATCTGGCCTCCCTGTGCTGCCAGGAACAGGCTGCCCTCAGACCATCACAGAGAACTGGCACAGCCTCTCACCTGGTCTTTGACCTCAAGGACCACACAGCACTTCCCTTTGGCTTCCCATAGGTCTTCTCCAGGCGTACACCACAGGTTGCTGTTGCATAAGATTTAGGAGACAAGAGCTGAAAGCATCAGCTCTGAGCTCACCACCCTGCAGAAAGCAGCTCGTGCTCCTAAGCGTGAAGCTGCTTTTCTGAGGAAGAGGGATGGTGTCAGAGCTCTGCTACTTGCAATCCTTCCAAAGGGTCCTGGAGTCAAGTGGAGCCATTTCCACCTCACCACCCACCGTGCAGCTCCTTCCGTTAATATTGACATGTGAAGCATTGCAAAACGAAGCAGATAAAATCCTGATCCAGATATGAGAAACGACTTTGCATTTTTTTGTAAATTAAACCTAATCTTGTGTTGACTCTGCTATACAAGGAGAAATAATGAAGCAGATTAAGACGAGATCTTGTTCACTCTAGCTGAACAAAAGCCAATTAATTGCCAGTAGGATTATTGTGAATTCTCTCTCGTCTTACACAAACACAATCAGATACAGTCTAGGTGCTGCTGGAGCAGCCCTGCTTATTGGAGCGATAACTCTGCCTGGACAGAGGAATACACAAAGGCTCAGTTAAACCACACAGGATTCTGCCTTGCTGTTTTCCCCAGTGACTCTTGCCAACTTGCAAAGGATGGAGATGCATTAAAAACGAACAGCCACAAATGGCCCTCCCACACACAAACCCACAACATGCAGCCTTGCCTACTCCAAGTCCTCTTCTCCTGGCTTCAGGAGAGCCTTCCCCTTACCTGTACATCATGGGAGTGAATCATCTAGCCCTTTCCCAGAGCTTTTCAGCTACGACAGCTTTCCTCTTTCTGCAAATCCTTTCTTAGACTTCCAATGTGTCAAAATGTTTCATTTCCATTAGCCAAGCCAAATTCTCTCAGCAGAGCCTCCTTCCATGTGCCATGACAACCAGCAGGGACATCGTTCCTGCCTGCTCCCATCTGGCCTGTTCCCAATACGAAACCAATCTGGAGATGTGGCACTGAAGGACATGGGTTAGTGGGCATGGTGTTGATGGCTGGACTGAGTGAACTTGAAGGTCTATTCCAGCCCTAATGATTCCATGAGCAGAGACTGGCAGGGGTTGGAGCTGGATGGTCTTCGAGGTCCCTTCCAACTCAAGTCATTCTTAGACCACAAAAACAGTTGGAAGGGAGAAGCAAATCCTACTTCAAGTTGGGACAAGTTGGGTAGGAGCAGACCACACCAGCACTCCTGTAAAGGGGGAATGGCAGTGCCCAACTTGGAGCTCAGCTCACCACCACCCATCCTCCCCAGTCCGTGGCAATAAGGAGGAGTTCCCCCCATCCTGCCAGGGGGGGAACCCGTAACAACAAGAAATAAAAGCCACGGGGTGAATCTGTGGATGATTTACTCGGAGAAGATACTTCTTATTTTCATACCAAGTTAAAAAAAATAATAAAAAAATAAAATTAAACTCTGTCAAAGCCTGCAGCAATGGCACTGACAGACAAAAATGACTTACAGAAAAAAATGCACAGGGAAAGCGATTTTCTTTGCCTGCATTGCCAGGGGAATTAAATCTTGTTTTTTTTTCCCCGTCACCACCAAGTGGAATAATCCAATATATTAAAGCTAATGTGCTTCTTGTATTTATTGCTGTGTATTTGACCTAACAGAGTTTTATTTCTACATTAAGAATAAAACCATTCTGGAAGGCAAGCTGCAAAGCTCTAGATCAATTACTACCTTCTCCAACAGCTGAAAAATGAGTTATTTCTTGTAAAAGGAAAAAAGTAGAAAATAATAATAAAAATAAAAAACCTCCTCTCCCTTGTGCAATGAGTTCTGCACTGCAGATCTGGTGGAATTCGGTAATATTGAGTTTGGTTTCTAAGTAACATTAAAAAAAATAAATAAACCCATGAAACAGCAGCAGGGCCATGGTGTGCGCTCCATCCTGCGCAGCGCAGAGCTGCACACAGCCCTCAGCGAGGAGCAAGGCTCTGCAGCACGCACAGCTCCAGCCCAGTGCTTGCCCTAGGGGACCGTGTCCAATTCAAGCATGTCCAGCAGTAACAGGATGTGTAATAACTGTACAAAGCAGCTCTTGTTGGTAAACAAACAAAACCGCAGGCACAAAGCCAAGAAACTGTGCTGAAGTGTGAGAACAGCAGGTGGAAGCTGACAGTGGGAGGAGGAATACCTCGCATCCACAACCACAGCAAGAAATAGGAGAGCACTCCTCCTAGCATGCAAGCTTTGCACAAAGCTCTCATTTACACCAGGCCCAGGGTGCTGTCCTGCCCTGGAGGACCTCAGAGCAGTAAAATCATAGAGCCATCAAGGTTGGAAAAGACCTCTAAGATCATCCAGTCCAACCCAACCCACTGTGCCCACTGCCCACCTCCCTCAGTGCCACATCTCCACACTGAACACCTCCCGGGACCCTGACCCCATCACTCCCTGTGCAGCTGCCAGCACATCACTGCTCTGAGAAGAAATCCTCCCTAATACCCAACCTGCACCTCCCCTGGCACAACTTGAGGCCATTCCCTCTCATCCTATCACTCAAACAGAAGTAACTTGGAATTCTTATATATGCATGAGTTAGAGTTACATTTAACTTCAACCTTCAGCTCAAGTGCAATCAGTAAATCCGAGCAAACAGTCTTTTAACAGCTCCTTGGAAGGTTTTTTTGTTTGTTTGTTTCGCTTGCTTCTGGCTTTTCGTTTTTTTTTGAAGCCTCAAATAACTGCTTCCAACATTCTGCCCTAACTCTCACTTGGGAATTTTTTTAATTATTGATCAGGACAAGAGCTCTCCCTTCATGCATACTCCATCTAATCCTTTCATTTACTGTGCTTTTTGCCTGCATGCAAAATGAATGACATTTCATTTCCAAGCTCCATCAGCATCAAGTCTACTTCCCTCGGTAACAGCACCCCACTGGCGTCAGATGGAAACCCACACAAGGGGTAGTTACATGCAGCAGCCTGAAAAACAGTCAGTAAGAAACCCAGGGGATCTGGAGGGTGTAGTGCTGAATATTTAGCACCCCTAGACCAAGAGTTGTTGCCTGGCTGCAACAATCTGCTCTCAGTCTTCTCCCTTACCTTACCTTACCCTCATCAGCAATGCTACCATCTTCTCCTGCACATACATGAGCAGCAGCTGCCTTCAGAGACCTTTTGAACTGCCTGAATAATTTAATCACACCTATTTTCCTCTCTCCCACACTGCAGACTGGCCAGACAGCTGACCTGCGTCTCCAGAGATCATTACAGCTAACTAAAATGCAGAAGTGCTGCTGTTTTCCTAATGACTTGCATACTATGACCCCAGCCAAGTTTTTCTAGGCTGCTTGCAAATCCTTTTCTTTACTTTCTTACTTCGTAAACCTAATGAGCTTGGATAGGACAAGATGGGAATAGCAGAACTGAGAGCAATTCCTGTCTGGATGAACTTTGGACTGCGACTTCAACTGTATGTAGAATCACTACAGTTGGAAAAGACCTCTAAGATCATCAAGTCCAACCACCAACCAACCACCACTGTGCCCACTCACAGAACCATAGAATCGTTAAGGTTAGAAAAGACCTCTAAGATCACCATGTCCAACTACGAAACTGCAGCCACCATGCCAACTCAGAGCCATTAAGGTTGGAAAAGACCTCTAAGATCAAGTCCAGCCATCAACCCATGACCAACATGCTCACCTGCAGAGTCATTAAGTTTGGAGAAGACCTCTAAGATCACTAAGCCCAACCACTGACCCATCCCCACCATTCTCACTTAACCACATCCTGCTTCATTTAATTTACTTAATTCCTCTGGCTTTTCAAAAGTGTTCAGCAGGTTTTCTTGGCATCTAGAGCCCTGCTGAGCCGCATGCCTTACAAAAAGGCAGGCAGGTCTTGGTCAGCCAGAGCAAATAAAAGCAGACATGGAAAAACAGCCAGAGCAAACCAGTAGAATCCCATATAAAGACCCATGGTCTCTGCCCACTGTGTCCTTGAGAGAGAGCAAGCCTCTCCCCTGGCTCTTACCTTCAGTTCTGCTCATCACTCCCACAGCCCAGCAGGTTCCCACAGAAACTTGTCTTCATCAACATGCACAGCAGCAGCTGCCTGGCTCATCTGCAGGGAGCAAGGAGTCTGATGCTGGCCTCAGATATCACACTGCCTAATTAACTACTTGACACTATCACAGTCCCTCCTAGAGACAGACCCAGAGACATTACCCTACATGTATCTGGAAATCACTAGATAAGGGTGAATAGTGCCTCTGGAAAGCAGTGAGTGCCCCATGAATGCAATACCTAGAGCTTGTAATGTATGCATTTGTCCAAGGGACAAGGGCTGAGGGAAACAAACAAAACAAAACAACAAAAAGCAATGAGAAGGGAACCCAGTGCCTCCTGCAGTACAAGCATGCATGTGAATCGAAAATCATTAAGGTTGGAAAAGACCACTAAGATCATCTAGTCCAACTGTCAACCCCAGAATGCCATCATCTGTGAGGCTGTACGTAGAGATACGTTTCTGACCTGCTCACCCCAGGACAAACAGGACGTGCTGGCACAGACCAACCTCCATCAGATACCATGATCCAAAGGCAAAAAATGCAAACCGCACTCTGGTGAGCAAGGAATGACATTCCTGCCCAGCACAGATCCACAGCCTTGACCAGGAAAATTCAGTGATATTAACACCACTACCCTTAGTTACCCTTAGTTGCTCAAGAGACCCAGTCCCAGGCCATCAATCAGCCTCCAGTTCTTCTATTGGACTCCATCCCAGTTTCTTTACCTTTCTTAGGAATTAATTCCAGCAGCTTCATTATAAAGAATAAATAGCAGAAGCACATGGCAAAGGACTCCTCAAAGATCCAAGACGAGAAACTTCTGCTCGTTAAGAGATCCCAGGAGAAAAAGGTGTAATTCTTCAGAAGAAATCACTGAATAATGAACTGGAAGTGCCTTCCCCAGTGCTAGAGCAGAGGAGTTCAGTGAATAATCCACAGCTGCTAAGGCAAAAAAAATCAACAGTAATGCTCTCCTGTCTCCTGGGCTCTCTTTCCAAGACCAGCACAGCTGAGCTCAGAGGTTCTCTCCCAGCAAAGAAAACTCCAGAGCATCCCAAACACCTCTGTGCTCCTGGGTTCGGTGTTGCTTTGCACAGCCTCCCTGCATGACTCTTTAACACACTGCTTCATTTTCAAGGTCTCATGTGCCCACTTAGAGACCTTGAGACAGCTCTACTGCCTGATCCTGTCTAGATGAAGCACCGGTGGAATAAATCTGAAGAATGCTCATGGAGAGCAGCAAGGGAACGAGAGCAGATGGCTGGCTGCTGACATTCCCCACCATGTGCCATCTCCTCTCTCCAGCCAGGTCATTTCAGTGAGCTCCCACCCCATCAGATGCGCCCTGGAAAGACATCAGGGATGCAGTGTTCTATTTGGCTGAGCCACATCACTCTGGGGTTCATTTCTAATGAATAGCAAAGCACTGTCCTCTATAGCCCCTTTCATTCCCACAGCTCAGAATACTTTAAGCTTCCAAATGAGCATAAATGAGGTAATTAAACAGCAATGTTCCTCTGAAGTAAGAGAAGGGTATTAAGAGATCCCCTCAGACCCCACTGAAATGCATTTTCTAGATGGGATTAGAAAATGAGATAAAGCAGAAATACAAATGCTGTTTTCTTCTGAGGCCCTCTGTAAGATTTGACCCAGTCAGATCGATGCTCTGGACACAGAACAGTTCATCGTTCTCCGCTTTTTCCTAGAATGACTGCAGGCAAACACAGCTCATCCTTAAGCACAAATCAGAGCACCGAAATCCAGAACAGCCAGCAGGCAACTGGGATCTCCTGTAGAACCCCAGTAGGGTCAGACCAGCCCTTATGCCAAGGAGGGCATCAGGCTCTCAATGCAAATGATTGACTACGCAAAGCAGCTTCCATAGGGAAGGGGGGAAATAAATTCTTCCCTGATCCCCCCTCCAGAGCTCAGCTTATCCCTCAAGCATGAGATTCAATTACCCTTATCATTATTGTAGCTTGCCTCGCTAGAAATGTTATTAGCGGTGATGAAATTATCCAGCCCTGTTTTACACTGGAGAGAAACAGAAGAGACTCCTCCTGCCAGCTGCTGGGAAGCAGACACCCTCCTTGGCAGAAGAATAAATGGCTCCAAGTCTCACAGCAGCTCCCAGAAAGGAGTGCCCGGGGCAGCGGCCTTCATTTACACAGTGTTTTGCAGCATCACTCACTGGTTGAGGACCAGTTACCATAAGCACTCACGTGGGCTGAGCTGTCCTAAGCTACACCCTCAAGCGAGCTACAACTCTGCGACAACACAGCAGCCAATGCCAGCTATTGGCACAGCAATTCCCAGCCCTGCCTTCTTTCTGTGCCATCACCCAAGCGGGATTTTCCCAAATGGTAATACTTGAGATAAGCTTCCTTGGACAGCATCACAAATGATCCTTGGTGGAAGGGACAGCTGTGAAGGTGAATGCAGCTGTGCATGGGCAGATCTGTCGGCCACCTGAGGGGCATCCCAGGCACAAATCTATGCTGAGGGATTTAACTTCCTATCTCTTCAGTCGCTGGCTTCCCTTTGCACACACAGCATCCTCTGGGGCTTCCCCTTCTCCAGCCAGCTCCAATCCCGTCTCATCTCCTCCTCCCTTTGGAGCAAGATTTGAATTCATCACCATTTTTAAGAAAGCACTTAAAGAACAGAGCAGAACTGATAGCTAAATTAAACCTGCTGAGAGCGCCTGTTTAATTGAAAATGCCATCTGTAATTTAAATGTCAGAGCTGGGATGGTTATTAAAACCCTCCTTGATTACTGCGCCTCATTTCACAGTTTCAAAACAGACAAGAAAAAGCTGCAAATGGGCCATGTAACCCAGCACCACCAAGCAATTAATAAACCTCCTCCTTGCCTCTGCACCAGCCTCCCAGCCACACAGCACTGGGACAGGCCAGCAGGTCCTGCTTCTCCTGGAGACGACCAGCAAAGCCAGAGCAAGCAGCCAGAGCATCTCCTCCAGGCCCAGCTGCAGCTGTGTGCCCCCCTCCTTCACCAGGGCGAATGGGAGAGGAGGTGGCTGGTGGAGCAGAAGGAAAAGGAGCATAAATACATCCATGTAAGTGTCAGAGGGGGAGGATGAGAGGGAAAAAAAAAAAAAAGACAAAAAAAAAAAAGACCCTTATCCTACGGATCCCAGGCAGGTTCCTACCAACTTCAATACAGGAGGGAAGAGAACAAATCAGCATCTACTGAAGAAGCAGCACCAGAGGCAGGTTTGTATTAAACAAGCACCATCCATCATTCTAAGACCACAGTTAATAAACCACGGGCTTCAGCAAATTACAGCAAGAGCACGCAGGGCACCACGAGCGTGGGCTGCAAATCATCTCCCCTTCTCTGGGGGCAGGGCAGCAGGCAGCATCCCTTGCTGCTGACCCCTCGCAGCAGAGCTGGCTTTGGAGAAGCTCAGATTCACACACAAACACGTTTGTGCCATCCTTGGGTACAAGAGCATCCCTCACCTCACTGCCTGCTATCCATGCAGGGGCTGCCCCAGAGCCAGCAGGGCATCAGTCTGCCAAACAAACCCCACTTTTCGGTACTATGGGCACTGTGTGCAGTGGAGAAGACTATTAAATTAATCAGGGCTGCAGTGGAGACACTGGGAGCGCAACCAATTAGCCATTAATGGCTGCTGCGAGATTTGGATGCTTTAATGAGTACCTGGCAACAGCACATTGCCAGCTGCCTCTGTCCATTGCCTCTACTTGCTCACTTTCCATTAGATTTAGCCTTCATGGCAGAGTGGAGCTGGTGGCTGGGGGGAAATCCATCACTCCTCCAATACAAGGAGCAGAAAGAGCACAGGGAGGAGGCAACAGCAGAGCTGTGCCCACCTGGAATTCCTGACACAGCCATCCCAGCATGGCAGCAGAGGTCAGCAGTGCATGAAAGCAGGTGATGATGTTTTGCATGCAATCTTCCCCAACCCAAATCTTGACCTTCCTCGTTGTTTTTTACTTCCTTAGCACTGTGATGCAAAGAACATAAGAAATAATTGGAAATTATGCATCAAGAGATGAACTGGGGCAAGGGGTAACTAATACTGCCCCACAGCTAACTCTATCAAGTTCACTGTAATTAGATGCTAAAGCACTTTGCTTTACATTAAAAAAAATGAAAAGAAAAAGAAAAGGGGAGCTAATGGCTTCATACTACTGAAAGCAAGCCCACATAAAAAAAAAAAAAAAAGCAGCAACAAAAACCATAACAAACAACAACAATTAATGAAACATTTCAACAACATCTTCAGGCTGTAATGTTAGAAATGACAAATTCTAAAGATAAACTTAACAGAGTGCTATAAAGGGAGAGAAAGATCTGTGGAGAAGGATCTTCTGGCACTCATTGCCAGGATCTGCTCTTGTCCACCACGATGTGCCCAGCACTGGTGACAAAGTCCAACCTCTTTGCAGCCTCTCCAGCAACACAAGCAATCCTCCAGGATGGTCAGCACACCAGACACAGCTTCCCAAAAAGCAGACAGACACAGCTTCCTAAAAAAGCCATGGCTGAACTGTTCCACATTGGCAGAGCCCACATTTAGCATCCCAAACACACGGTCCTGCAATTGCTTACAACACAAGTGCTCAGGGTTTGGAAAGACGCTCAGAAGTCATTTATCTGCGTCACAGCTCAGCGCGGGAGTCCTTGAGAGCCCCAGTAAGAACTGCAGACACGACCAACCTTGCTCAGAACAGAGCACCCACAGACACGTGCTTTATTATTCAGGACATGAAGGGTTGTCATGAAGAGGAGGTACGTTCCCCACTGCTTATTCTGCCTAGCTCACTCAGTTGTACACGGATTTGGTGAGAGCAGGGTTCACACGAGCACAGTCTGATCTACAGAAGGGCAAAGTTAGGCTGAGAGTTCCTTGCATTTCGTGCTCCAGCATCACCAGGTTTGTTGCAAATGGCACCAAAGCAGAGAGGCAGCTCAGAGGACAAAGGCACAGCGTTCACCTGCACTCACTGGGCTGAGGAAGCAACAATATGGAGGTAGAGGAGGCACCATTGCTGGGGCGGCACTGAAGCACACGGTGTAGTGGGCATGGTGGGGATGGGTGACTTGGTGATCTGAGTGGTCTTATCCAACCTTAATGATTCTGCTCCTGCTGCCTTCTGGAGAACACTGGTGTTGAAATGAGGGGAGCAATATCAGTAATTAATGCATCTGCAGGAGCATAGACATAGGAGAAAATTAGTTTTTCCCTTTTTCTATGGATTCCTTGACACGTTGTTTACAAAATATATTCTGCTCTGGGTAGAAAAGCCCATTCCTTTGGGACAGGCAGATTCTGGAGCGTTGTAGCCATTGAATCCTGGGTTTGCTTCCACACCAGCCATTCCAGGCAACATTAAATTAGGATACTAAAACGCCAGCCTGTCTCCTTTCTAAGAAGTAATGGCACACAATGAAAACAGAATGGATTCTATTAATTAGGGAAACATCTGAATTTCTATTCCGACCCTAACTTGGCTCAGAGCTCTCACAGCTGTAACACTGAATACTTCCCCCCTGCCCCACACACAGTAATCTGGAGAAACTGTATTCTTCTCTCCAGCAGAAGGAGGGTTTTAGAGGCAAGTTGGATTTTGAGCATGATTTTGAGTGGCCTGGCATCAATCCAATTAAGCACTTACAGCCCTGATTAACTGTAATCAAAAGGTATGTCCCAGAGACATACTCTAGAGCTATTTTAAGATACATCATTCATGTCTGCCAGTAGGATAAAGGTGAACTGGGTACTCAAAACACTAGGAAATGCTACCTTCCAGGTTCTGCAGTCTGAAAGCACAAAGACAAACCAGAACGGATTGACTGCAACCAGCTCAGCCCCTTCAAAACGCCTTTATTCCCTATTCTATAGCGAAATTAGAAGTGCAAAAGTGGTTAAATCTTACCAGAGCAGAAAACAGACCAGATTACAGAAATTTCAGATTCAGCCAAGCAATTTTTTCCGTCAGTAACTGAGCTTTTTGGTTTTGTGTTTAGAAGATGCACTCCCCAGAGTTTGATCTGTATGCCAGAAGGGTATCGGTACACTTTTGATGAAGAAACATCCAGTAACTGATCTGTGCATTGCATATAGTTAAATCACATTTATTACTACTTTTGAGAAAAACCAACCTACTTGAGGAACAGCCCTCTAATCATCCCAAAGCGCACCCTGAGGATGTTTTCATTCTGCACCTGAGCATGTATTTACATGATGAATCCGTGGCACCTCACCGAGTGAAGGATGGTGCATTTTTAAGAACACTTATAAATATGTATTCACCTGATAGACTGGAAGAACTAATCTAGGTTTGAAAAGATCCACAATTATGAACTTACAGCCTCTTCCCTAATTGCCTCTAAGGGGTGGGGTAGGGATAAAAAAAAAAAAAAAAGCAAGCATCTGGAGCTACAGAAAGTCTGTACGTGTATCAGAGGTGCTTCTGCTTCTGACAGAGCAGCTCAGGTTTTAAAAGAACGAAGAAAGAGTAATGCTGGAAACAGGTTGGCAGGGAGGCACTCTTGCACGGACACAAACAAAACAAGGTTCCAAGTCTCTTCCCTTCCTTTCTCTCCCCAGCATCTCTGAGCAATGGCATCTTTGCTTAGAAAAGAGCCCAACAAAACCGCAGCCCAGCTCTTCGGAGGAGCAAACCACATAATTAGCACAGCATTTCTGTAACACCAGGTCTTCTCTCTCTAATTTGCTTTAATTAGAGATTTTGCTGCCGGCAGGGGATAGCAGATTGACAGTCCTAGAGCAAGAAAAAAATGAAAGTCAATCACACAAAGCACTGCAGGCTTCTCCCCATATCCAAAGGTGGAGGGGAGATTTGGGCTTACCATTAGCTCTGCATCTCCAAGGGGATTTCCAGTTCTAGCTTTAAGACTTTCCTGTACTCACAGGACTCCAAAAACTTGGTCTCTTAAAGAAAAGATGAAGTATTCAAGAATTTGGAGAGTTCAACACTGAGAAGATAAGAGACCTCCCTGGTGGTAGAAGGCCCTAGGATGCCCACAGCCAAACACGTAATAGTCAGCAACTTCCAGGATCACTTAATGCTCTTCAAAGGGTTGACAAACTCCTCTGCTACTTGAGCATCCCTCATAGTTCCCCCTGCCCTGTTTCTCACTCTGGTGGCATGTTGCAGCAGAAGGCCTCATTATAAGAAGCTCTACGTTTGTTTCGAATCATAGAACCCTTAAGGTTGGAAAAGGCCATTCAGATCATCCACTCCAACTCCAATCCATCCCCACCATGCCCACTAACCATCTCCACATTCTTTAAAACCCTTGGGGATGATGATCCCACCACCTTCATGGGCAACCTGTTCACAGTGCCTCACTGCTCTTTCTGAGGAGTTCTCCTTAATATCAAAGCTGAACCTTTCCTGGCTTAGCTGAAAGCCAGTGCCTCTCATCCCATCATTCAGATCACCTTCAAGAGTTGTCTACCCAAGGCTAAAGTCAACCTAACCCTACTAACAACTATTAGACTCATTACAACAGGCGTTTGGTTCAACAGTTCCACCAGCTAGTGGACATCATTGTCACTCTGCTCACAGAGGCACAGACTCCTGCTTCATTCCAAGCCTCTCTGGAACCTCTCCAAACACAGACAAAGCAGGTGAGTGCAGGTGGAAAGCTGCAGTTTTATGGCGTGACCACGAAAAAGGGACTCACACTTTCACATCAGGAGCTGCACCATTTCCTCTCCCATTCTCCTTTTTGAAGTGCATCTATCTTTTCCTTCTGAAATGCAGCATGTCAGGATGTGGGGAACACCCAGGTTCTGCTGTATCTGGTACCTCCTGGCACGCTCCACAATAGCTGCTGCAGTGAGACCACTGCCCTGCACCAGAGAGCTGGGCTCTTAGGACCAAGAACTTTGAAATATCTCCAGAAATTACATTACCTTTCCTTTTGATTTGTGCTTTATGTTTGTTTACTTCCATCTAGCCCAGATTTTCATCCCTTCCAGATTTCCCTGAGATGCTCAAGTTTCTAATTAACCGGAAAGGCTTTTTATTCCTTACAACTCTCCAGTTATGAATAATGATACCAGCTCATAAATGAAAATTGTCTTCCTATTTAAATTTTGTAATTTTGGGAGGGTAAATTGAGAGGGGGGGGGAAGGGGGGAAAGCAAGCATGAAGCAGTGGCCCTTGGGTCATTTGCAACTTATTAATTTCAAGCAGAGCTCTTAGCTCACTTATTAACATTGAGTACACTACAGTAAAATTTAATGGCTAGGATATTAATTACCTTGCAGGCTTTCATATCTAGACAATGGTTTATTTTTGTGTTATAAAGCAGTAGTAACAAGGGTATCATTCACCAATCTCACGAGATCCTACGTCACTCAGCCCTGGTTCCTGGCTGCCAGACAGGAGATGCTCTGAGCCCTCATTCTGGCACTGCACCATGGCACAGGTCTGTGCCCATCCCAGGACACGAGCTGTGCACTGGCAGGGAGCTCCAGGACACACAGCCACTGCTGTGCCTTCTACTCCCATCAGCTCAGCCCCAGAGGAGCACGAGGTGCTTGGATGAGTGCACGCTCACAGCCACAGGAGCAGCTGCAGAGCAATTTCCAATGCCAGCGTACTTTGGGTGTTATACACTCCCATCAATTTTAACATAATTCATAAGACACATAAACAGGCCTTTCGCCCACACTTAGAGGAGCCACCTGTCTCTGTCCCACATGCCATTGACTCATTAAGCTCAAATCACACGGCTGTCTATGCAAAATGCAGGTCAGTCAATTGACTAAATGGCAAGGAATAAAACACGATGGCACTTAACAGGCGCTGCTCAGTGCTCTGCAGTAATTGCAAGGCTATGATGTTCTTGTCCTGGTGTTTTTCTCTTGAGAAAGGACTTCATCTGCTTTGGGATTCAACACAAGAACAACAGCAATTTGCATGTGTGTTACAGCAACCTGACCCCTTGCAAAGCACTCTGCTATAAAATCCAGCTCCTTCCTACACAGTCATTAGAAGTCCCAATAAAAAAACAAAAGTAGAATTACCCTACAGATCTCAGCGGATCAAACCAGGCTATTAGATCATTTATACATTGAGAAAAAAAAAAAAAGACCACAACACTCTGTACCAACAATTATCATCATCAGTGCAGAGGTCCAAAGGTGCCCACAAATTCAAATGCAGCTGCCCCTCAACCCACTGAAAGCCACAGCCATTTGCTTGCCAATCTACTGACTATTTCCACCTGCCGTGTTTATTTGCTAAAGGAGGCTATTCCAGAACCTTGGTTGTGCCACAAGCGAGTGCCACCAGCACAGGAAGGAAGCACCACATGGAGACTGCAAAACAAGTTGTTCCAAACAGCAGCTACAGGTTTGTGCTGGCACAAGCCAGAAATTACATTTCTCTCCCCCACCCCCAACCCTCTCCTTTACTTTCTTGAATTTTTAAACCCTGCAAATTTCCCTCCCTTTTCAAAGAAAAATTTCTTTTATGTGCTCAGCCCTTCAAAGAAGGTAAAGGATCCGGTACTTTCTCTCGCCTTTGTACCTTCTGAAGATGCATCTACTGAATATGGAGGAGCATTCCTTTTATATTCCCAGCTCAAAAGGATCAAAACAATGATCTGGGCACTGGAGCCTGGGTTGTAAGTAGGGCAGAAAGCCAGAAGCATTCATACCGATCCTACAATGGATCTACTCTCTCCCTGGCCTGGTGGTTGGCGACCCTGCACACAGCTGGGGGGTGAATCGTTGTGGTCCTTTTCAACCCAGGCCATTCTAGGATTCTGTGACTCAGATACCCCTTCAGCCCCTGCGTGTGTGTGCTCATCCCCCACTAATTCATTCAGGGTGTGTTTGTCGGGGTGGGAAACCACAGCTCAGGTAGCTGGGTAGATATTTCTTCCTCTCCACCACTGTGGCATTTCAGCTAAGTTAAAGTCTCAGAGGTGAGGGAGAAATTTATTACTAGGGAACAGAGGGGATTTGGGTAAAAACTGAAGTGGTTTTTCAATAAAAAACAAAACAAAACACATTTTGTTTGTTATCATTTCCAAACAAATCAAAGTTTCTCAATCCACCTTAGTCTGGCATTTCTGCCTGTAGCCAGGTCTCCATAAACTAATTGCCACATTTTGCCCTGGGTGGCACAGGGGTGCAGGTCCATGGCTTTTCAGCTCAGGAAGGTGGGACAGTTTTGTGGCCGAGGGAAAGCCACAGGAATGCAGAATATCGCAGCGCCCTTCGCTCTCCTCCCACAGTCTGCTGGGAATCGAGGTGACAATTATCTCAGCTTAATGAGAGGTCATTAATTCCTCGAGGCAGAGATTCCCCAAAGAAGGACAAGGCCAGGGTCAGAGTACTTCTTGCAGTGAAAACAATCAAAGCAAGACCACGTGGCTGAGCCATCCCCAGCTCTAATGGCTGTTCAGAGGCCATTTCAGGAGCTCTTCGTTTTGCGACAGCTGGAATTATGGGCAGTTCTGCTAAAAGAGCCTTTTCATGCTGCACGTAGATGCTCTAATCTGTTTTAATGGGTTTTCCAGCAAAGCCTTTGACACATTCTCATTACAGTAACGCTTTAATGCAGAAACATTCATATGATTAGAATAAAGTCTTCAAAAATCTCCTCTTTATGGAGATTTTTATTTTATTACAACACTGGTTTTCAACATGCACAGCAGTACCTGCATTAAAAAGCTGCTTTGTACAGACCAAATTGGGCCAATTTCAGCCTTTAACAACAAAAAAAACCCCAACAAATTCCAAGTTACAGGGTCAGCACGACAGCTGGTGTAAAGCCCCCACCTCCACAATCCAGGCCGAGTTAGGGAAGGAGGTTCTGTACCCAAATGGTGCCAGCTCAGGATATTATCCAGTTTCCAGGGTGAAAAGAACTATACAGCCTATATAATCAGCGAGCAGTTAATTCACAGTCTCAGGAAACTGGATTAAAGGGAGAATGGAGTGCAAGGAGGGCAGCTCCCTCTGCCTGCATGCTGCCCATCAGTCAGCCCAAGACGGTCTGTGTTTCACGGGGTGAGACAAGAGTTAGAGCTGCATGGGCCAGCCCACAACACCTCTGTGCCTTGACCTGGGGAGGCCCCACAGCATCGCCCCATCTTCATTCAGGCCCTCTGAGCCAGGAGTCAGTGATCACATCGTTAACTGTGTGGAAACCCCGCAGCTGAGTCCCACTCCTCACCACTAGGCTAAAAACAAAGGTCTTGCTGTGAAACTGAGCAACACACAGAGAGATATAATTACTTTTCTGGTTCTATTACTCTTCCTTCACCTACGAAATAGACCCAGCGAGCAGCAACAAGCAGCTCCTCATTTAGAGACCAGGAAGATGCTTTCATCTCATTGCCATGGCAAGCTAAAAATAACCCAAAGGAATAAAGTACCTTAACTAAATGCTGAAGTTCCGCAGTTCCTTTTAAAACGCACAAACAAAAAGCCAACACAAGGGCAGCTGCACAACAGGACAATCCTCGTGATAAATTAACCCATCGCTTCATCTGCCCCTGTTTCCAACACACCACAAACCATAGAATCACAGAATGGCCTGGGTAGAAAAGGAGCACAGTGCTCATCCAGTTCCAACCCCCTGCTGTGTGCAGGTCACCAACCAGCAGCCCAGGCTGCCCAGAGCCACATCCAGCCTGGCCTGGAATGCCTGCAGGGATGGGGCATCCATAGCCTCCTTGGGCAGCCTGTTCCAGTGCCTCATCACCCTCAAACCATGCTCCTCCAAATCTTGCCTTTGCAGCACTACCTTTTATTTAGCCCCTCTCTAGATTCAAGCCCTCAGCAGCAACCTTCCCCCTCCCCCCCCCCCCCCCCAGCAGGCTCTTAGGACACTTTGCCAGGTGATCTGTCACAGCACTGAATGCTAAACAAGCAGTTTGTCCCAGTGATAGCAGCACAGTCCCCAGGGTGTCCCAGGAGCCCAGCAGAGGTGACCTGGGAGCATTTCCCACTCCTTGTAGGAGGAATAGAAAGACGAGAGGTTGCTCAGCAAGCGTGGCTCATCCTGCAGAGCTGGATGCCGCTTCAGACAGCAGAGACTCATTAGGGGATGTAAACAGGCTGTCTCGGAGGGGAGATTTGTTCTTAATGGGAAAAGCAAGGCAAGCCCTTGCCTCCTCATCTCACACAGATGCCGATGCGAATATACTTATATTGGCCTGAAATAACATTTCAGCTGGAGATGGCTGCCAGCAGAGGGGGTCATGCGTTCTCTCTTTGCCCTGCTGAGAAGCCAGGGCTCTGAGGCAAGGCAGAGAGGCAGCACCCCACATTGCCTGCTCTGGGGGCAGGAACAGCAGGCAGCATCTCTGCTCCACTGGAGCAAGACGTTGTTACTCTGGAAACAAGGACCAGCTCTCTGCCCAGATGATGTACAGAGGACTGCACGCACATCTGAGGTGCTGCATCTTTGCAGGAGTGGTTCAACACTTCATGCCCAGCTCTGATGTGCAGTGAGGGGGGAACTGTTGTTTCCTGAGCACCCCTGGAGCTCTAGGGCCAAAGACTCAAGGCTTCCAACTACTTTGGTAGCTTTGTAGGAGACCCACCAGCACAGCATTCAAGCTATTGATCCAGGTTCTGCACGCGCACCTGAAAGGCATCTCCACCACCAGCACCAACAAAGGACAAGTTGGAGACCCCGGGTTCCCCCAGTAGGGCAGAGCAGCCAGATCTGCAGGGTCCGCACAGCTCCTTGGCACCAAGCAGTTGTCAGTGAGTTAATTAGCTACTGCCAACCGTTATTAAGCTTCAGCATGACAGTGTGATGTCATCAGAGCCAGCAGGAAGATGCTGCTCTGGAGTCTCGCTCTTCCCTTCCCCATTATGGCACAGCTCCCCAGTCCTGCAGCCACAAACAGCAGTGCTGGTGGGGGGATTCCCATCCCAAACAGTAGCTGAGCTGAGGAACCTCAGGAGCAAGCCAAACAGGGTTCCCCAGGTTAATGGAAAATCTGTCACTTGAAATGTCACTAGTGATGCTGCAATGATTAAATCCCAGTCTGGAGTCCCCAGCTCATTTCTTATTGACTGAATCAAGTGCCTTATATTGACAAGGCTTCTGTAAAATACACGAAGGCACAGGAAAAATCAATTCATTATTAGACTAGCCAGGCCACAGAGGTAAGTTTGAAAGGTGCACTGATAAAAGCCAAAGAATCTGGTGATCTTCCAGCCGTAACCCCACCCTCCCCTTCTTCCACTCAGAACTCTCCCCCTCAGGGCTCTGATGAAGGACATTGTCTAACAGGTACTGGAAGGAGAGGAGATGCATTCACAGTTCAGCTCCATCCCTGCTGTCGCCATCACGTGCTGCTCTTGGTAGCCAGTGCCCACTGGGGCAGAAGGGACCAGCTAAGCCATGGCCCAGTTGTCCAATGCTCCAAGTCCCTGCATCCTCTTAGCAGACCTCATGGGAGTCCTCGGCCTTGCCTCTGTAATTTCCATGCTACCTCCATTCCTAGCAGTGGGATCATCCAGAATTAAATGCACATTTTTGCAGGTCTAACTGGCCAGGCATTACTTACATTAAACAGGAAGCAAACCTAAACCTATCAAGGATAAAAAGGCCCAGCAAGGTCTCCTTGAGACAGGCCGCAGAAAATACAGAGGCAAACAGCTATACAACAATGCACAATACCAGACTGCAGCACTCCCACTCTTCCTCCCACCTCCTTTTTCTATTTTTTGTAATTTTAAAGAAACTGGTTTTATCCAACATTACTGCGATAGAAAAAAAGAAAATCAATTCCTTTGCACCAAATTACCTCTGTTTAAATGGATTTATTTTACTCCAGTTGCTAGAGAAATGTATCTTCTATTGGCAGTAAAGCAAAGCTCTTTGTTTCTTTTAAAAGGAAGCAAAGCTTTTCACAATGTGTTACCAGCAGGGAGGTTGTTGGGGGGCTCTATTTTCTACTTAGCGCTCTCGGTAATGTGACTGCTTACGTAGCTTCAGAAGAAGCATGTATTTTTACAGCTAAGAGACACATGGAGCTTTGCCACATCAAACAGCCGCTCCCACCAGCACACGGCCTGCTGTATCAAGCAAGGATTGCTCCTGGCTTTCCCAATCTGGAAACAGTGAGGTTTGGGGAAAATCAGCCTAAAGCAAGTGTTCGCCTGCAGCACTGTGAGTGATTTTGAGCCCTGTATTCCTTGGCTGTCACAGGGACACCAGCTTTGTTTGTGACCACATTCACACCTTACAGGGGCGCAGCAGGGAGCTTAAACCTCCGATTCATTCAGCTCTCCATCCCAACTACTCTCAGCCTCAGGAGGTTGCAGGAGATGCTGCTTGGCAGGGACACTGCCACACAACCCCCAGCCAGTCTGAAGGATTATTATTGGATCTCTGCACCATTAACGGCTTGTTAATGGGTGAAAGGAGCGTTTGCAGAAATAACCTCTATTTGTCATCTCTTGCTCAGCTGAAAGCAGAGCCAGGAGCTCTCAGAAGGGCTCCACAGCAGTTCTTCCAGCAGGATCCAAGCAGGCAGTACATTAACTCCTGCTGGCGGTCTGAAAACCCTTACCATGGCACTGCAGAGAAGTAGGGTGCAGAGAGGTGCATGGGAGAGCCTGATCAAGTCCAGCAGGCGTCCCATTGTGGCCACCTTGCTCAAGGAGAGGTGCTGCTTAAGTGGCACAGCACCCCTCCATAGTATAAGGAGAGCAGCAGAAAAGGAAGCAGAAGAGGCAGTGATCTTTGAGAATGGAGGACAAAGCTGGAACGTACCTGGGCTCATCCCTGGAGCCCACAAGAGGCACACAGATGGATCCACATCCTCCAAGCAGGATGCATAGCAGTGTTTTCTCCCAATTACTCTTCAGCTGAACACTGACAGAGGAATCAGAGAGAACAATTAAGAAAAATGCTAGGACACAAATTCAGTTACAACCAAGTTAAGGGTATTTAAATACTCAGAAATAAAACATGCCTGACAGCCAGTTGGAAAGTTGTGCTTTCCAAACTGTTATTCACCAGAATGAATACTTAGCATTCAGCCACTCATTCCTCCTTGCACTGAAGAACAGCAGAAACCAGTGTATCCCATCCACCAACAAGGGAAGGTTCCTTTACCAGGAGAGAGCAGGAGCTCATCCCAGACCCAAAGGCACTGCAGGGCTCCCAGGCTGTTTGCTCATTTTTAAGCTGCTCGTACCGCAGCAATTTCTAAAGACTTTGCTTCAATCCATGCTCCTCTCTGCATGCAGTGCCTTGATGTCAGTAAATCTGATGGCAGACTGACCAGTGCAGTCAGTCCCCAGGTCTATGCTCACTCTCTGAGCTGCTGGCAGCCCCCAGGATTACAGAGCAGGGCTACATCTGGCCAGACAAACTTTGGCAGAGACGGTGAGGCAGAACCAAGAGAGCTTTATGCAGTCCTGCAAAGCTGTGGCTTCCAAACATGCCCTGGATCACCCAGGTTGAGAAGAGGGGGAAGATACAATGCTCAGAAATGGCATTTCATGTGGAAAACAAAACAAAACAAGCAAACAAACTAGATCTACCCCTCTGCATCTGCCAGAGAGCTTCACTGGAAGCAGCAGGCTATAACTCAGCCTAGCAAACAGCAGCAATCTCATCCTGCTGATCTCAGACTGGGCAAAACAGAAAATCAATGAGGTGCTTTGGATTTGTGCCAGCATCAGGGAAAGCATCACAAAGACAAACCCAGTGGATTTTTACTCTTGGCTGAGAACTGAGAGGATGCTGGGCTTATTTTCCACCAAGAAATGAGCTTGAAGATTGAAATCCCTCTTTGTATCCTCCAGATTCTTCCTCTTGCTCTTTCTAGTGCCTGCTGATGTCTTTTGCCTTTTGTGAATTTCCTTAACAAGCCTTCTCTCCAGCACAGAAGAGCTGATCTTCAACTGGATAACAACAGGGCAACGAGCAGAGCCCGTGGGTCCCAGCAGCTCACAGGGTAACACAGATAGCACAGAGAGCTCAATTGGCAGATAAAGAACTAATCCAGACAGAAAATTGGTTTTCCGTAATACGTTGTTCTGCAAAAGGAAGGAGAAAGATTGGATGAGGCGGGGGCAGCATGGGGCTCAGATGGCACGGCAGCTATCCAGCAGCCAGACAAGCGTGCAAGCATGACAACCTGTTTGCAAGGAGCTCATCTGCGAGCACATGGACCCACAGGAGACAGCAAGGCCTAATCCAGGCACGGCAGCACCACAGGAGCCTGGGAGCTTGCAAGCTGCAGCAGGTTTGTCTTCTCCAGCATCAGGAGAAGAAAGAAACAAAAAATAAAATAAAAGCCAAGAGTGAAGAAAAGTGAAGTAGAGCTGGAAATAATAGGCAATCTAAGGACAGTTTCTCACCAGGGACCATTTCATCCTAACCTGAAAAACAGAAGGCTGATTTATACGCTGAAACGGTTTATTCTCCAACATTTGTGTTTTACAGCCTTTGCTCCCAGGACTCTCTGCACATCCACACCCATGCCCACACACCACAAGGGATGTTGCAGACCTCTGAACTGCAGTGATGTATTTCAGCAGCGAGTTGCACAGGGTAATTTGTCCTTTGACATTAACCTGAAAGGTGAGGGAGTGAGGAAAGAAAAAGTATATCTTTGTTACAGTTGAATCGGCAAGAGCAGCTGTGGGATTACACAGTCTGGTTTCCTTCCCTCCCTGAATGCTGGGTCAGGTCCCTTGGTCCTGCAAGCAAACAGTTGAACCACAGCCCTGACGATTAACATGCGAGACAGAGGAGAACCAGGGCTCATTTTCAACTTGTCAGGGCCCGCAAAATAAATTACAGAATAAAATCCCAGAATGACAGAATAATGAGCAATTCATTTGAAATGTAAAATAAATAGGTAAATCTCCAGTGAGCTGGCAGAATAAATGGGATCGAGCTGACATTTGGTGATTAAATTAAACAGTAATGACCTCATGAATAATGGGCTACAGGATTGAATCTGGAGGGCAATATTTTCTTAAGTGGGGGGCAGAGTGCTGAGGATAACATATCCAGCACTGGATAACATGTCCAGTAGGAGGCAAGCTTGACTTCCTACATTACACTCAATTCTCTGCAGAAGCTCCCCACACCTTGAGGCTCCCGTCCCTCCAAATCTCTTAGACAGCAGGAGGGGCCCCAGGCAGCCAAGAGGCAACCAAAGGGGATTCCTCCTCCTAGGAGGCAGGCACAGCATCAGTGGGGGGCATGAGCAGGAGCACACATCCTTTGGGACTGGGGAAATCATTAGGGTGTGCAGCAGAGCATTATTCCTAGCAAAGCCACATCTGATGCTCAGATGCACTCCCACGTTGCCCACGTCCTGCTCCACACCTCCATGTCCCACCCATACAGGCACTCAGCCTTCTCTCCTCTCCTATGCCACTCCACACCAAATTCAGGGCCAGGTTTTCTAGTTTTCCCTGCCCACAGCTGCTGGTATTATGTTGGTATTATTAAAGGATTATGTTATCGTTGCTTCTAGGGTAATGACAACCGCTGTTTCTTGACCTGCAGTTCTGAGCTGGCTCTTTTACTTATCAGCCACAGACAGAGCTGTCACTGACCCCTGCTGTTAATACCAGCTAAATCTACTGGTGTCCCAAGATGCCTTCCCCTTCTCTAACAAGCACAATCCCCAAAGATATGGGGCCCATCTCTCATTTCTCAGCCAGAACTGCGCTCATTGGCAGCCTGTTGATGCGGTTGACGCAGGCAGAGAGTTTGTTTTAACTCAGTCATTGAGCAAATGAAAAGTGACATTTTCATCTTGGCTCAAGTCCAGAAAATTCTGTTTTGTATTAAACAGAACAAAGGAAAACAAGCAAAGACTGTTTCAAAACACACTTCAGCATTTCAGATCAGCACAAACACCATAACTTTATATGTTTCATCTCCCCGTCCTGCTGAGCCGCTCCCATCCATCCACCCACTCTCAGTCAAAACTTCATTTTGCAGTTCCACTGGAAAAGATCATCTCCAAACCCCAATGCCTTAAGTAACAACAACCCGTAGCCCATATGCAGCACTCGACCACCACAAAGCCATAGTGCCCTTCCCAAGCACACCTCCACACTGCTCACAACAGCAGAGAGGTGAATACACAGAAGGCAGCAGGAAACTCCAGAGCCAGGGACGTTTTTGCCATCCCGGGTTGATAAAGGGGAACAATTAACTCATCAAAACAACATCCACTGCAGTAAATATTGCCAAAGCAATATTTCATTTGAAGTCTGCAGCACAAAACATAGATGAGCTGATTAGGAACTGTTCCATTTGCTAAATGCAGAACTAGCTCACTGGCCTAATAACTTTTCCCCCCTGCAAATCAAAGCTAAGCAGAAGTGTTGCCACAGGCCAATAGATTGAGAGCTGGGAAATAAATCTCAAGATCTACAGAGATATAAAACCTAATAATTCTATTAAGATCAAGTTAAGACAATTAAATACTGGTGAGACATCAAAAAGCTAAGTAGCCTGGAGAAGTTGATTTTATAAATGAACCAATTCATTTAAGTCTGTGCCTCAATAAATCGCAGTTCCTTCCTGCTACGCATCTCCTCTTGCCGAGTTGGACAGTCCCATGCCATGCTAAGGGTGACACCTGGGAGCGGGGCTCCTCTTGCTTCCTCTTCACTTCGTATCGGGAAGGAGGGAGCTGCACTTGTGGCCAGGAGTTTTGTAAAGGCACAGGTAATTCAGCATTTTGGGTTCTCCTTGAGAATCATGAGGAATTTAAGCATCAAAATGCTCTGCTGGTCCGTATTACCATTCTCCACACATCTCTCCTCTTGACCTCAGCCTCTCTGTGCCTCGAAGTGCCTATCTCTAAATTGAGGAAGTGTATTACCCCCACAAGGATGTGATGAAAAAAGGCAGATAATGAAGGCTCATAAGGGCTCTGGTACTTCAACACAGAAGATGTTATGCAAACGCAAAGAACATCAGCAGAAATACTGAGTTTGATTGGAGCAAGGCACTACCCTGAGGGTGCAGATGCCCCAGTTGCCCTTAACACCAGCAGGAGTCCAATCAGCTGCTGGGTAACAACGTGCCCTGAGAACTGACACCTTGTCTTGCTTGGTTGATGCTACTGGAGCAGCTGCACCAGCCCAGATCTGAAGCCCATCACTGCTGGTGCAAGAGGCTCCAAGCTCACTTCCTACCACTTCCCAAAAGCCTTTAAAGTAAGCAAGGAAGCTGCATCAGCTATAGCAAAGGGCATTCTTTTCTCCTAACACACTAGGACCAGAGCTATCCCTAGCAGAATAAAGTAACATGAACAGCACCAGTCAAATAAGCTGAAGGGATTTAACTACACAGCTCCCTACAAAGTGAAATCCCTGCAACAATTCATTGTAAAGCTGGAACAGCCATGCACTGATCCCCACGCATCTCCTGCTCACTCACAGTAATGCTACAGCCTTAGCCTTGCTGTCTCCAAGTAAAAGCCCCACCCCAGTGCAATGGAAAAGAGTCACAGTGCTAAATCCTTGCACGTCATCTCCCGATCCTTCTGCTAGGAGCCCTAACTTCTCACTGTCCTTCAGTGTTCTGCTCTCTGCCTGACCAGCTGCATCCTCCTGTCCTTCCAGGTCTGTAGGCTTATCAGGACAGCCTCAGAGATTAAGAGCCCCGACAGGGAACATCCTTCATCACAAAGACAGAAAACCTTCATCCAGCCAGCAGAATGAAACAGATGAAAAGTAAAGCTCAGGAAATACCTGGGCTCAGCTCTGTACCTCTCTGAAAGGCAATTCCAGGAGTGAGTCTGGGTTTCCCTGGACATCCTTCCCTGAGGCCTCACTATCTTCCACCAGGAAAAAGACCCTACAAGTCATGGCCTATGGGTGAGCAGTTAAAGAGCCCCAGAGACTTCCAGAGCTTGCTGGGGTTGCAGCTCCCACCAGAAGCACACCTTTGAAGACAGCCATGGCAAAATCCTTGCAATCCCAAAGGTTAAGAGCAGGCGGTGCTTTCAAAGACCCTTCTGACAAAACGTCAGCAAATCTGCATTGCTAGCAGCCTCAACAACAGATAATAATAGCCTTAATAAAATAAAGCAGCTAATACACCTGAAACAACATCTAGTAGAGGGGAAAAAAGAAAGGAAATTTAATTGGAAACATTGTCTGCAATTTAAATGTCAAAGGAGAAATTGTTTCTGAGCTTCCTGCCGCTCACTGTCATAAGCCAGCAGTTTCTGTGGGAGATGAGGAAAATGTCACTGAGGTGCTTTGTGTTTCAGCTCCCTGCGCCCGCTGGTCCCTGTTCTGCAGACAGTCCCTGCTCTGCTGGTTCCATTCAAGTTTGCTTTCCCACGTACTCAGCCAAAAGCTTTCTCTGCAGGGTGACCAGAGTGCTGTCAAGGATGAAAGCAGGCTGGGGGCTCCCAGCTCGTGGTTTGCAGCGCTCCTACTTTGTCCCTGAGCAGAGGCCTTGCTCCTGTCACACTGCCGCGCTCCTGCATTCCAAACACGGTTTCACCCACAGCTCTCCCTCTGCTAATGTGTCCTGAGTACAGGAGCAGAGCTGTGCACTTCAACTTGCATCCAATGCCACAACATAGAATCACAGACTCACTTTTGGAAGGGACCCTAAAGGCCATCTGGCCCAAAAGTGAACACCCACAGCTCCGTAAGTGCTCAGAGCCCCCTCCAGCCTGACTTTGAGCGTCTGCACCACCTCTCTGGGCAATCTGTGCCCCCTATTAGCTACTGAAAGGTTGCTAGACTTTCCAAAATCTGCAAAAACCAAAGTACACAGGAAGATGTGTGAGCATGCAGACAGAGCCAGCCCTGCAGCGACGCACACAACAGATCCTCACCACCCACCTCCAGCCATCCCTTTCCGCAGGGAGCAGCGTTCTGCTCACAGGAGCACACAGTGCCAGCAAAGCTCAGGATGACAGCCCCACTTGTCTGCTTTCTGCTCTTTGGTAAAAACCCCTCAAAGAAATGTCACACCTGGAGAGGTTTTTGTGTGCTACCAGTTGTTCAGACATACATCCAACTTCGTTTGTTTACAGAGGACCAAACAGAGGCATCTTTTTTTCTTTTTTTTTTTTTTCTTTTTTTGCATTGATAACTTAAGCTAAACTTATTTCTTGGGCTCCTTTGTGTAAAGAAAATAAGACGCTCTACATTAATACAGAGAATGTATTCAGATTTGTGATCACAAAGCAGCCCATTCCCCCATCCTCCCCCCTCACGCTGTAACACTCCCACGCACCAACCACAAAACCGGTGTCTTAATAAGGGCCTTTTGTTCCCACAGATAAACTTCACAAAGGGTTTATAGGCTGGGATTCAGACAGCGGCTGAATTGTGTGCCTGAAGGTATTAATTAGAAAGTAACACAAGATGGAGATGAAAGCAGGTAGGAAGGTTGGCTAAAAGATGACCAAGGTCACAGCAGTGCATTTGTTCTTAAAGTTTTGACTCGCGTTCACGCCTGCCGATGAAGGAAACAGGAGTGAATTATGCATCAACCATAACTTCTCAACTCCTCTGCTGAATAATCACATATTTTTTCAAGTTAAAAGATGTGCTCAGATCGCATCAGTTTGGAACACTTCCAACCGAATCCAGTGAAGATAAATGTTTTGATTAAACTGGAGGCTTGGGTGATGATTTCAAGAGTAGCAGGGATGCATTTTATAGATTCAGTTCTAGAAAACCTGAATTTCAAGGAAAAAAAGTTTTTTTTCTCCTCCATTTGACATAAAAATCTCTCAAGTACACGTATCAGCGTTTCCTGTGAAATTCAGGTTCTCACTTTTGACCTGCTTCAGCTTGAACACCTTGCTGGCTTTTCTCACACTCACCCACATGCTGCCCGCAAAGCCCTGTGCTCTGCTTGAAACCTTCTGCCAGGAAGGCTGAATAGGTTACAGCCCAGAGGTTTCAGCTGCAGGATACAGCAGTGGAAGTCTGAGGCGCTCACTACAGCAGCAAGGGGGACCACACACAAATGTTACCGAGTGTCCTCAGAATAACACTCACCACTCAGCATGTGCTCCCGTTCAGAACTAGAATAAAAATGATAGTCATAGAACTGAGCTCCAGCTTCCTGCCATGGGCTGGTGGCCACCCACCAACTCAGGCTGCACAGGGCCCCATCCAGCATGGCTTTGGGCACATCCAAGGATGGGGCATCCACAGCTCTTGGGCAGCTCCTTGAAAATAGATATGGGATGGGAGAAGCTGGACGATGATTTTTCCCCCTTCAGGCTGTTTTGACCAATTGCCAAGAGCCAGCATGAGGATCCCAGCTCCCCCCCGCCTCTCCATACACTGAATTTCCCAAGTAATATGCTTTAGCCCGGAGTCTCTAGCAAATTGAAGCCCTTGCCCCATAATAGAGCAACATTCGGCTTAGTGGCAGAGATGAGGTTCTCTGGCTCAGCTCAGCAGGCAGGAGGTCAGGCCCCAGGTCCTCCAGCAGTGGGGTTGCCTGCCATGTCCACATCAGAGTCAGCCCCTTCTGCGTCCTGAGATTGTTCTCGCTCCGTTTTTGTGCAGGAACAGACTCCAATAACATCACTATACCTCCCGGGAAGACCTTTCCTCTCCCTCTCCCATAAAGGTCACTGGTAGCTGCCAGCTGAGAGCATACGCTGTACAAAGCTGCACACCAGCGAAGGGAGAGGTTGCATTATTTACATGAAAGCCTGGCTTGACTTTACATTTGAAGTATTCCCTTTAGAAAGGCTACGGAGCTTTTCCCCTTTAAAGAGCAGCTGTGAAAACAGGAGTCACTACAGCCAGGCACAAAACCCAGCTGACACCCAGCCAAATAAAGCAGGCTGCATGCTTCAAGGTCCGATTCCCATCAGCCCCCATTTTGCATGGTGTCAATCCTCAGAACAACTGCCCAGCACCAATCTCTGCAGCAATACACATTTGCCAATCTTGGCATTTGCACCAAAGCTCCTTGCAGCATCGAAGTCCTTCGCAGAAGCTGGACTTGGGCAGCAGGCAGTGCTTTCAGTAGAGCTCCCACAGTGCACTGAAAGTAAAAGCCACACGAACTGCACTGTCATTAACTGCTTCCCTTCAGCATTACTAGGAAGAGCTGAGAGTGTTTTCATTATGCAGAGAGCTTGCAAAGCTCAAAGCAATATGACTACCTATAATTCAAGCGTCCCATTCAGCCAGCAAGGGCACTGCTTTATGTGCTAACCAAAGGAAGCATGTTTTCACAGGTGTCTCTTACCTCACTAGACAAGGAGCTTTTGAAACTGTTATTTGCTGAATGCTCAATTAGCTCACCATTCCCTTCCAGAGCCTCACCAGATCATCCTGAAGCAAAGCAAAGCCCAATCCAAACAGTATATCAAGATCTACCACAAACAACCTTCCTAGCTATTATCATGCAGGTTTACATTCTGCACATTCAGCAGAAACTGCGCTAGCTGTGAAGGTTACAATTATTAAAATGCACATACATTGCCTGTTTAGTGTCCTGAAAGCTACAGCCTCAACAATTTGCAGGCAGTCAGATTCTCATCTCTCCTACTCCAGCCCTGCACTGGAGTAATGAAGAGCAGACCCTGGGCAGAAAGAGAGAGAAGCTATTTTATTTGTAAAACCTCCCGCACTGCCTCCCCCTGCAAATCTCATATCCTGCCAAGTGAAACATGAACACTGAAACCAGAATTAGAATACAATAAATCATTGTAAGAAAAGAAAAGAAAAAAACAAACAAACCAAAAACTTGATCCTGACAACATTTCCACAAATCAAGACAATTGAGTATGGAGGATCCAATTGGGAATGAAGCGAGAAAGGCTCAGAAGAATGATGGCACCACAGGAGCAAAGTGCTGTTTTAAAGGGCTGTCTTTGCAAGCAGAGCTCAGCACTGGGAGGAATGGAGCAGCAGTATCTGAAGGTGCAGCTGCCATCACGAGAAGCGATGGGCTTTGGGAGATCACAGGGCTAAAAGAGGGACTAGCTGAGGCCCAGCAGTGAGAGCCTGACACCCCCTAAGCAAACTGGTGCTTCTCCACTGATTGCCCTGAGTGCAGGATGAGGCAGCTCTGGGCTTAGACTCATTCCTGGGTCTTCCCTTAATCCTGAGGACGGCTTCGAGGCAGGTGAAGGGCAGAAACATTAAGGAGCAACAGCATCCTTGCAAATTAATAAAGCAGCCTGCCCAGCATCTCACTTTCCCTGCACAATGAGGTTTACATCTTTCCCCTGCCTCAGCTGGTCACATCCACTTTGACTGTAATCCTTCAAAATCTATTGCATCCCTCCTCTTTACAAGGGCACAGAGCAGCACAGGGGAGCGCTCATCTCAGCCAGGCCAGAGGGGTTCCCAGAACAAGCAATAACACCATAATCACGAGGCACGCTGCTTTAGTGGCAACTGAAATCCTACAATAAAACAGCAACCACAAAACTCAGTCACAGATCCTGGTGTCCCAGGCTCCATCAGAAGAAGGGACAGGGAGGTGATTCTCCCCCTCTACTCTGCTCTTGTGAGGCCCCATCTGCAGCACTGCATCCAAGTCTGGAGCCCCCAGTACAAGAAAGACAGGGAGCTGTTGGAGAGGGAGAGGGTCCAGAGGAGCCACAAAGATGATCAGGGGGCTGCAGCACCTCCCCTATGAAGACAGGCTGAGGGAGCTGGGCTTGTTCAGCCTGGAGAAAAGAAGGCTGTGGGGTGAGCTCATTGCAGCCTTCAGTACCTAAAGGGAGCCTGCAAACAGGAGGGGAGTCAATTCTTTGGAACAGTTGATAACTGCAGGACAAAGGGAAATGTTTTTAAGCTGAGGGAGGGAAGATTTAGGTTGGATATCAGGGGGAAGTTCTTTACAGAGAGAGTGGTGAGGTGCTGGAACAGCTGCCCAGAGAGGCTGTGGATGCCCCGTCCATCCCTGGAGGTGTTCAAGGCCAGGTTGGATGGGGCCCAGGGCAGCCTGGGCTGGTATGAAATGTGGAGGTTGGTGGCCCTGCATGTGACAGGTGGCTTGGAGATTCATGACCCTTGAGGTCCCTTCCAACCTGGGTCATTCTGGGATTCCACTCACTCAGAACCACACCAGGGGGAATGTGAGTACCCTTGAGAAGCTTGTGACCCAGCCTGCATTCACACTGCCCTGGAAGGCTGTTCCTTACCCAAGATGAATATTTCTTTGCTCAGCAGGGCATTGGAGTGTTTACAGATTTATTTTTTTTTTTTCTCCTTAAAGTACATCTACTCCTTAAAACAGCAATTAGCCTCACTGTGAATTTATCAGTGTAATTTGCAGTGCTGTTAAAGCATGGGCAGTGGTGGCTTTCATGCATCAGTAATTGTTTGCTGTGCCCTGAAGGACCCCGAACAAACCACACTGCTGGCCTTCAGGGGGCTGATGAAAAAGGAGTGCTGTTCTTCACTGAAGAAAGCTTCCTCCACCTTCACAGGGGTGGTACTGGCACTATTATCACCTGCAATGATGCAGGGATCCCAAAACATGATTTCATCTCCATCATAGCAGTGAGAAGGACCGTGCTGCAGGTTTCCCATTAGTCTGCCTGGGTTACATTGATGAGAACCACGTGAGGGAAGGAGGAGAGGTAGGCACTAAACATTTCAGAGGAGCAATAATAATTAACAGACTTCATATGATTCAGAAATGGAGGAAAAAATATTAGGAGTGACATCTTAAGCAACTTCCTTAAGTAAAAGTCACCAGAGTCTGCTAAGAAATCATTAGCCTAGAAACTTAGATGTGTCCAAGGGGAGCACAGGTATTAAAAGAGATGAGCCTTGATGGAGTTAATGGTGTTTTCTTACAGCTGAGATCTCTAATGAAAGTGAACTTATTTACATATCCAGCCACTCAGTCCTGTGCCAGCCAGCAGCCTCCTGCAAGAGGTAAAAGGGGCAGAAGCACCTTTCCATTTTAACCCCTCTTGGCCACCACAGCAGTGAGTATCTGCCCACAACCCAGCATGGTGCAGGCAGCTGCCATCAGCTCAGGGTGAGCTCTGCTGCACCAGCAGTGCTGGAAGATGAAAAGATGTGGTTTTAACATCATCCAGAGGTTGTGAAACCAAGAAGGCAAGGAAAGGAAGAAAGGCTTTCTAGTTCATAGCTGCTAGGTATTTACCTTAATGTTAAATGACAATTGCTTGCAAAACAATATTGCAGAAACTCCCAGGAGGCATTAATCAGAGGTTGTATCTCCCACTCTCTGCTCTTGCTAAATATGGAGAGTGACAGACACTTGCAGATAGCGGGGCTGAGCCTTTCATTCACAGGCTGCTATCAGTGAAAGCATGAAGCTGCCACGTAGGCTCCTAAAGTGAGAGCCTTCAACAGCTTTGTGGGTTTAGACCTGAAGCCTTTCTGTGGGTTTCTGAAGATGGTAACCAATGCTCTGACCACCAGCAATTTCAGAAAACTGTTACTAAATCAAACCCTTCTGAAGGTCAGCGTTCCCAGGTTTGTCCCCAAAGTTCCCAATCTCTCCATCTGCAGGGAGAAAACAGTCAGCCTGACTCCATTTCAGCTGCCAGAGAAATAACAGAACAGTAATAATCCTATTTTTCTTTAAGTGCTCAGACAGTGAGGAGGCATGAGGAACAGCAGCACCGCAGGACCTGAAGCCTTCTTTCACGACCCCCTCCCACCTCCTGCCTGCCAGCAGGTTGCATCCAGAGAAACAGATGGTCCCTTCAGGTCACGGCTCCTCCAGACTCAGAGCGTGCAGCCCCAGCCAAGAAAGCAGAAATAAATAGCCTGCAATTTAACGGGAAAAAGGAATTTCATACAGAGATGCTGAGCTGCCACCTGGCCACGGAAAACACACGCACCAGGAAAAGCCAAGTCGTGCAGCACCTCCACTGACAGCCAGCACCAACGTTCCTCTCTGCAGGGAGAGCTGGGGGTCCCTCTGTGCTGTGCAGGCGCTGCCATTACTCCTTGCTCACAGCTATCTTCTCCAGCAGCAGCACTAAGCCTGGCCCTCAGGGCCTGCATCCCACCTGCCCTCCCACACAACGCTCACAGTGGACGCAGCAGGAACATCATGTTCCCTGATGCTGAAGACCTCACCCCACAGGTCTTCCCATCCTTCTCCTCTCCTGCCACCCTCACCCTACTTTGGGTCCGTACCTCAAGCTGCTGCTCACCTCCACTCTTACCATTGCTGCCTTCCCTTTCACTCCCCACCTCCTTATTCCACTTCTCCCCTCGGACTTCTCATAATTGACTCACTATAAGACAAGCTGCTCTATTTGCTTTTCTGCAACACTATATACAAAATAAACTGTATTCTACCAACACTGCACTATAAATCCCTATCTCCCTCATTGTACGCATCTTATGGCGTCATTTTTAAATGGGAGAAGCATGTCTACAGATATATGTGCATCTTTAAGGTCTAATTTACATAAAAAACAAGTGCAGAGTGTTCCTTACGCCCCAGGGCACAGCAGATACAAGAACACCTAATGAATTAAAAATGTTTGGATAAAACTTATATAAACTCTTACATATGCTAATAAGATGAAAGGCTATAATTACCAGCTGAATTGTGTACTGACACAAGTAGCTCTGTGCAGTAAGTGATAGAATTTCAGTGTCCTTGAAGCCAAAATAACCTATTGTGAGAAAGCACCTTCCCATAAATCTCTTTCTCTTCAACACCTCTGAAGCACAGGAGATGCAAGGGATGCAGTAACAACTTCTCAGTTAGTATGAATTTCATCTTTAGAGGGATTGCCCCCTATTTAAGGGCACCTTTCTGCTTCTTATAGAAGGTAATTATAAGCCTTATCTCACACGATATGGATCATCAGCTGGTATTCATAGCAGAGGTACATCTAAATGAGGTATGTATGTGCACAGAGGGGGACGTTCTCACCAAGTTTCAATACACTGATCTTTTCATCCAACATAAATTTTTAATGCAGGAGGAATTTAATTTTGTAATACAAAGCTTGGAAGCAATAGAGTTTGTGTAAACAGCCAGCCACAGAGACACTGCACTCCACAAATATGTACTGCCAACAAAATCCATTTCCACAGCCATTTAATTCATGAGTTACTGTCCGTCGTGCTCAAAATGTAATCCTCCACAGCATTCAGCCTCCCCATGCGTGGCAGGGAGTAACAGTGCCCATAGCACTGCTCAGAGCGTTCCAATTTAGACCACAGTCACTGTGCAGAGCTGTCCCACATCACACTGTGCAACACACCCACGTGAAGCAGGGCTCACAGAAGGCAGCACTACATCAACAGGAGAGAAGCGCCCCTCCTTGCTGTGCTAACATTTCATCCCATGAGCTTGGGCAGGCACCTTTCCGTGCTTCAGTCACAGGGTTGGGACAATAAGTCTTCATCTCCCAGAGGAGGAATTCATTAGTATTTTTTATGCCTCCAGTATTAAGGTGATGAGATACAAGCAGCTCAGATCATCAATTTATTAATGCCAGCATATGCCTATAGAAATCATAGAATGGTTGGAGTTCTGGAAGGAACCCTAAGGGCCATCAGGTCCAACCCTGCACTGAGCAGGGACACCCACAGCTCCATCAGTGCTCAGAGCCCCATTCCCTGACCTTGGGTGCTTGCACCACCTCTCTGGGCACTCTGTGCAGTGCCTCACCGCTCATAAAAAACTTCTTCCTTCTATCCAGTCTAAATCTCCCCTCATCTGGTTTTTAAAACCATTTCTCCTTGTCCTATCACAACAGCTCCTGCTAAAGAGTCTGTTCCTTTCTGTCTTACAGTCCCCCTTCATACACTGCTAAACATGCCACTAGAATTGCTCCTATAGTGACAAGGAGCCTGGAGCTCCTGGCAACTAATGGTCAACCAAGATGAGATATCAAAGGCTTACCTCACACTAGGACACCAACTGTAGCTCCCTGTGTCAACAGAACAAGAAGAAATGGCTTTAAACTAACAGAGGGAAGATCTAGATTAGATGTTAGGAAGAAATGTGAGGCACTGGCACTGCTGCCAAGAGCAATCTGTGGGTGCCCAATCCCTGCAGGCATTCATGGCCAGGTTGAATGGGCCCTGGGATCTGGTGGGAAATAACCAGCCCAGGGGAGCAGGTTGGAAATAGATGGTCTTTAAGGTCCCCTCCATTCAAAAGCCATTCTGTGATATACTTGAGCCAGTCAGCTTATCCCTCAAAGCATGTACAACATTTGTAGACAGACTAAAATGGAAGAAAAAAAACAACAACCGAGGGAAAACCACACAAGGATGGAAGCTAACAGTGGAGAAGTGGCAACACTTGGGTTGGCCTCAGACTCAACAGCACAGAAGCCATGTAATCATCACCCTATTTTTAATCAATTTGGGCACATGTTGTTCCCTCACAGCTATAGTTAGAACTCAGCTGCATAATTATTCCTGTCCTATAAACTACAAGGTTATTTGACAATACCATATCACTTGGCTACCTCAGTGCACCAGCTGGAGTTAATATGTACCAAAAAAAGTTATTATACAAGAAATGTGCAAAGTCTGCAGTCTTTCCTAGAGTCCTTTCCCACCCCCTCTTTGCCACAGTGATGGAGAAAGTCAGCACTTTTTTGCAGATCAATACTGCATTTGAATGTGACCACCGCTCCAATTATTGCCTCAATTATCGAGGCAGTGGTCTGCTCCCACACCCACCCCTCTACTGAAAAGCCACCATGAATGCTGCCCATGGTAACACTACCTGCAGGAAATCATTAACCCACTAATTTGAAATCAATTTAAAGCCCATTTGCCTAATGACACGAGCACCGTAAATTATCTATAAATTGTTAATTCATGAGGAAGTGACATCAGAATTTTTGTTTTATTAATTGGCTTTTCCAGATTTGCAAGTTATTTCTAAAGCTTTATAATCCACATCCCTTGGCGAGAAAACATTAAAACCTGATTAATGCAATGCTTTTTATGCCAAGAAAGAGTAAAATGAGTAAACTCACTCCTGTGAACACTTCAGCGTGAGGGTTTACACATACATCGCAGTAATTAGAGAAGTCATGGTAAGAGGGGAAAAAAGGGCCCTCTGAGTACCTGTTCATGTTCTTGAACAAAATTGGTTCCATTTGCATTGTTCTGAGTGAAACTCCTCAGAGTGCAGCAACAAACACCAGTCCAGGTCACCTCCCCATCTTCCTTGTTCCTCCTTGGCGAGGACTCCAACAGACACACACTCACGCCCTCAGCAGGTATTTGAGTGACAGACTCGCTGGCCAAAGCATCAGCAGGAAACGACTGTCAGTGTCAGTGTCTGCGGAGCACGCTATGATTTCTTTGCTGATACAGAGTTATTAGAGGCCAGCTTTTCCTCTCAACTTCAGTACTGCTGGTGTGGGTACACACAGATCTTCAGATTGCCACGACCCACATCTAGGCCCACAGAAGCTGTAGCTAGTCAGCTAACTCCTAATTTGGTTCCCAGTTTACTTGGATCTGTAGCCCTGATCTCTCATGCAGTGCTCCAGGTCTTGAATTTCCCTCCCACACCATGGAAGATGCTTGCACACCCATCTGCAGCCACCCCCAGAAACCAAGGTCATGCTACTTCACCTCACAGTAACCAGGCAATATAACGTGTAATTTTCCAATATTGATATCAATCAACAAAAATACAAGTATGAAGAGCTCATGGCTTGATTGCCTACAGAGCAAATACACCAGGGGTAACCAGAGCCTGCTCCTGCAGCCACTGGGCACTGATCTATTGGGGGTGGGATTCCCAGCACCAGTGTGCACTGCAGTGAGCAGTCAGGAAAGTGTCCAAGTGCACCACGACCTTGACAGGAAGAAAACAGACAGCACAGTGATTTTGGCTGCTGTTTGATATTTAGCAAATCTTTCAACACTCAACTCTCCAACTGCTGGTACAATTTGAAGTGAAAAAGATGCTACACATCTGAAGGACCGAGACCTCAGCCTATCCAGCCCAGGAGACAAGCAGGCAGCAGGGACAGGCATTGCTTGGCAATGCTTCAGAGCCCAAATTCCTACTCAGGGAGAAAGGAAAAAGCCACAAGGTACTTCCTGATCGCAGACACAGGGTCTGACTGCTCTGTGCCCCCAAACCAACCACAATGCTGCTTGTTTCATCCTGACACATACATGAGGCATGCAGTAAGCCAGCTCTGCTCCCTCTTTTTCCACGTTTTTAATAGAACTTGACCCCAGAGTACCCCAAATAACAGGAAGATTCTCAGGAATGCTTGTGCACTGCAGGCAAATACACAAGAGACAGCTCCTCCATGCAGTGACCAACAACCCCTGCATGCAAGCAGCAGCTGGCACACACAGAAAGCTCCATTTTCACCAAAATAGAAGATTGCAATCTTCAACCCCTCAGTCCATTAATGCTCTATTTAAGGCTGCCTTTGAATCTGTCTGGATTACAAACCCACTTTCTCCCAGCAAACCACTTTGCCAGACAGCCCTCCCTTCTTCACTGCTAAATAGACACTAAATATAAATATATAGCAGGGAGAACTTGACAGGGAAAAGCAGGGATTATTTTTCTAAAGCTTCCTCCCTCCTTCATCCACTCCACAAACACACTGGCACAAAACCAGAGCTGCTTTGTTGTTTGCTTTCCTGGCTCCCAAGCGGGAGCTCATCCCTGCACTGCCATTCACTGGTGCAGCTCCTGCAGCAGGGGTGCAGTGCCAGCAATACCCTTCCCAGGGACACAGCCTCCTCCAGCAGTGCCCTGGCAGGTCAGGTGATGAATGCAATCGTGTTGAAAAGAATGATTGCCAGCTGAACACTGGCCATATTCCCTGATCCCCTAGTGAAACCAATCCGGTCGGAAGAATTCCTGCCTGCTGATATGCTAATATTTTAAATAAGCTTTAATTGGCTTCCAGACGCAACCAGTGTCACTCACATACTCCATGCCAGTCTCCATTGCTGTCAGGCCCATTGTGCTTCATCTCATACCCTGCACCTCCGCTTATAGAGCCCCAGAAGAAGAAGGAAGCAGCTCCAACTGATTTGTTTTGCTTGCCCCACTTGTGGCCTGAATCTATTTATTTACACTGCTGGGAAATCACAGCACCACCTGTTCCAATCATTTCACAGCTCTTTTTTTAAAAAAAGAAAACACAGTTGGGATGGAGGAGAGCAGAAAAATTCAGCAGTCCTCATGCTTGGAAACAGCATGAAGGGAAGGGCACGTGGGTGAAGGTGTGCGTAGGAGTCCTGTGAGTCATACACACAGTTTTCAGGCAGCTAATACTCCTCCGCAGCTCCTGTAGAGCTCAGTCCAAGAGCCCCTCAATATCTCCGCAATGAGTCCAAGTTGTAGATAACCCACCTGCACAGTCTTGAGCTCTGCTGCTGCAGGTACTTAGAAGCAGAGGAGGGTAGGAAATCAGAATAGCTCTGCATTAAACAGCATTTGTTCAATTTTGCACTGGTATTAAGTGAGCATATAATCTGTTCCAGCTCTCTGCCCAGAGAAGCTATGGCTTACAGCCTTCCACACAAGACACTTGAAGCAGCAGAACCATGCGCATGGCCTTCAGGAGGACCCTGTCACTCTATGTAACAATAATTACCTGCTGTAGCAATTGGACAGACCAATATGGGAAAAGATAGAAGGATTGACACGATAGAAAGGTGCCATAAGGGAAGGGAAGAAGATTGCTTAGACATATCAGAAGATTCCAGGTTCACAGGGGAAATTCTTCACCAAGGAGGAATCTCCAGAAAGAGATCCTCCCTCAGTGGCAGTCAGCCCTTAAATGAGGGCATCTAAAAGAGGTGCAGCCAGACTCCACTCCTCCTGGTCACACAGCTCAACTGCCTTCACCTGTGCTGCCAGAGCTGACCCAGTCCTTTCCCCAGGTGCTCAATCAGTGGTTCAGACCGTGACTCTACAGTTCCCACACACCCCATAGCTCTCTGGAGGACCATGTCCCCTCAGTCCAGCAGCCATGCAGCCCTACTTCAGGCTGAATCAAAATGACACAGTTTGACCCATATGCCCGGTAATCAGACAGCATCACCATGAACAAGACTTGTGCATTATTCCCAGCAAAGTGACCAACTTTTCTCAGCTCTTGCTACACCCCATGTTTTTGACAAGCACATCCTTCTCTCTCCTGGAATTTCACTCCTTGACCCCCAAATCCCTTCCACCTAATCCACTGCAGAGAGAAGGCAGCAAAACCAGCAGCCTGCTGCAAAGGCTCTTGCAGCTGAGGTGTCAGGGAACCTCAAAGCTGTCTCTAACAAAGCACAATACAAGGCCTTGCCTAGATCCCTGGGAACGTCTTAGGTTTTATGCTTATTTTTCAGTGCGATCATCAAGCAAGACAGCAAAGAGCCTCGTCACCATCCATCACGAACTTCATTGTTTAGTAATAAGATGTATTACCCCCTTGCAGCAAAATAACACTCCAGCCAAAACTCCCATTTGTTATGATCTGGCTGACTGGGACAGCTGTTTGTGTCAATGCTGCAAACACTCCATTTGGAGCAGAGACAGCAAGTTTTAAGTGCTAATAAATGGGACTGCAGGCCACTGAGCACGGCCTGCATCATGAGGCTAGTGGCTAGTCACCAGCAGTCCTCTCTGGCTGGGTGCCTTGAGCAGCCCTGGCCCACTCCTGCATGCCCAACTCCAGGCACAGATCCCATTGCAATGGCCCTACCAGCTCAGCTGCAGCTCCATCGTGCATTTCCCCACAGCCCAACAGCCCCATTACCAGGGAACAGCAAACGACCACAGAATGCCAGAAAGCCAGCAGCTGCACGGGCAGGAAGCATTTGGTACTGAGCCAGCTGCTCTCAGCCCAACAGGAATGAGGTCAGTGCAGAAGGAGGAACTTAAGTGTCTCCGTGCATCTGGAAGGAGCTGTATCTGCTTTTCTGCAGTCACCTTTATCAGAAACAGCCCCAGATGATCAGATGGCAGAGAGAAAGCTTTCCAGACAGCACTGGCAGACTTTTCCAGGAACTTACGATGCTAACCTCGGGTAGAACAGAATGAAATGCTTAGCTAGATCTTTGATCTTGTGCCTGCCATGCTTTCCAGAGTTGGAGGCAAGCTCCTATCTTTAGTTTATTACCCACCGTGCAATCAGCTTTAAAGCTCCAAAAAAGCAAAGGCCGTTGAAGCAGGTAGTTGGTAACAGCACACCAGGGGGCCAGAGATGACCTCTCACCACCAGATTCCCAAGCACATATTGAGGCAGCTCAGAGCGGGCTTTCTTTTGCCCTACAAACTCAACTGCAGTCAGCCTAACCTATGCCCCAAGGAGCCAGCAGCCTTCCTATATCCCCAGACAGAAGCAGGGGCCCTGGGGCAGTGCAAGGCTGCCTGCTCACATGGTGCCCTCACTCTGGCTGCATGACATCTGGTACAGCGAAAACAGTGTCTTTGCAGAGCAGCTCTAGGTGATGCAGAGTACATTGTGGCAGCAGCCATCAGGGGATTTCACTGAGGTCACAGCCTCGACACGTTAGACACAGATGTCACTTCCATTTCTGAGGCAGAAAAAAAAAAAGCTTAAAGATGTACAGACAAAGCACTGGCAAGATACCATGATTTATCATCACTGTCATTGGAAGCACTCACAATAGCCTGAGTATACCCTTCAACTCCTCTATAACAACTCCTTTGAGAGGTACATGAATGCTAGAAGCAGGGACAGGCCTCCTGTACATTTACACCTCTGACTCTGAGGAACTAAATCCTTCAGGAAGGCTGCAAGGATTAAAAAAAAAAAAAAAAAAGATATAAAAAAAAATCACCAGCCCTCCAATCTCTGCAGCCAGCCTGACAAACTGTCCTCAGGAGCACTCCATAGAGTATATAGAGAGAGCACTGTGGTCCATCAGTAATATCAGAGCTAGCTCAATGGCACCTACAGAAGAAAAAAAGCCACTACTATTTTCACACTGCTTGATCAGACCTCTATTTCAACTGCAGCAGCACAGTGTCACCCCATCCTAGGACCTAAAGGCAGAAGCAGATAAAGGCACAAAAATGATAAAAGCACCACCATGTCATTACCTTCTCTTGCACAGCCCTGCAGTTAGTAAGGACTTTATCTGGCCAGGAACTTTTCACTCTCCAAATCAAGAGCTGGAAATAAAAACCCACAGGCAGCAGATCCTTCAGCAGACTCAGGCTGCATTACATTCAGGAGATTACCACAAACCCAGGTGACACTCAGGGAGATGAACCACAGCTGCCTCTCATGACAAGGTTGTACTGACCATCAAACAAACTCCTTGAAGCGAAGCAGAGCAGCAGTGAACTCACCATGCTCCTGTACACCAACAAGGCGCAGCTCAAGAATTGCATCACTCCGGTAGCATGGAACATTTTGGACAAGATGTGCTTAATGCAGACAACAAACTTGGGTCCAAGCTCAGGTGTTATCTTGTACATTGCTTTATCACTTACCTGTTTTTTTCTTCATTTTCCTTTATCCATCTGCAAATAGCTCAAGGGAAGCCCAGGCCATGACACTTTGGGAAAGGCTCCCAGGAGTCAGCCAATAGGTTGGGAGTGGGTACACAAGGAAGGACCCACATCCACACTGCCTCTTCACATCCACCATGGCAGTCCCAGGAAGCTCAGTGGGATATAAGCCTCCAGCTAGAAATGCTTAAAAGTCTTAAAGCAAGACATGGAACTTTCCCTTGCAGTCATCCTGTACTTCACTCAGCACTAAGAGATTCAGTTGAAAGGGTCATCCCAAGTTTAAGAAAGAACACTTTCACAGAGCTGCTTTGAAAGCTCACCCCCTCTGCACTTCCCAGGGTCAGGCAAATCACCCCTTGCCACCTCATTGGGGTGTGGGGGAACTTATTAATCACCTACCAGCCACCACCTGCAGCACTCTGACAAAGCTGCAGAGCTCTTTGGTGGTGGCTAATGAGATATCAGCACCCACACCGGTAGCTAACAGGAATCTAACACTGAACTTGAGCTAACAAGTGTTAAAACGGAGCAGAGAGAGCTGCCTTTCTGCAAAAAAGAATTGAGCCACAATACTCAGCACCAAGTTTCAGCTCACCCCTGCTGTGATGGGATGCCCTCGCACCTACTTCTGCTCTGGGTGCTTTGAGGCTGCCAGACAGATATGGAAGAAGACGTGACTCAGCTCCCTGCCTACGTGCTGTAGGGCCACTACAGGCACCACAACCTTCACAACCACCACACCCCCTCTTGGCTACTCAAAATCACAGGTGTAGTGGTACCCATACCTCCTCCAGGCCTTCTTTACCACTTAGCAACCCTTATTATTACTTCATAATCGCATCTCCCAGAATCAGCCTTTCACTTAGAAGGCAGAGGCCATTTCCACTGTCGGCCCAAACCATCTGTAGTTTAACCCATCCCATTGTCAGCAGTTGTTCGTGGTGCAGTTCCCCAGCTGCTGCCTTTCAGCCTGAAGTGCACACACCTCCACCTCACAGAGGGGCTTCTGTGCTTCAGATTTGGGTTTGAAACCCAGATCTTTGGCAGCCTTCTCCAACCCCAACCCTAAGATTTTGCTTTTCTCCTCCCAAAAAACCTACAGAGGGGCTGCCGAGCCCTCTGGCCTTTCATCTCGCTGCATGCTATGAGGCATGCTTTTGTGCTGAGCTCTTGGGGCAATGTTTGACTTGAGGGGAAAAAATATACATAAGAAATAGGGTGGGCCAGCTCTTGGAAACACAACGCACCGCACACCTACTGCTCTGGGTTCGCTTCACCTCTTGCAACAAACGGGAGCCTGGCACTGCCTCACCTCACGCTCAGACCTTGAGGGGAAGCAGATCAAAGCTGAATGCACAGAGGAGCACCGCGGGCCGCAGCTCTGCTGACGCCACTGAGGCGCTCTTGTGACAAAACGTTGGCAAGAGCCGAGCGCCGCCGGCCGCGTCAGGCGGGAGCGGAGCCCTCAGTGCCGTTCCGCCTCCCCTCAGCGCTGCGCCTCCGCTTGTTCCCGCCCCCGCTTTTCCCGCCCCCTGGCGGCAGTAACGGCCACCCCTCAGCGCCACATCTTCAAGCACTACAGCGCGGCCGGGGGCGCTGAGCTCATCGGCTCCCTGGGCAGCCCGCTCCGCTACATCACCGCTCCTGAGAACGAATTGTTCCTACTATCCAACCTGAAGCTCCCCTAGTGCAACTTGAAGCCATTAGCTCTGGACCTATCACTGGGAGTGGAGACCAACTGCGCGTCACCGCAACCTCCTTTCTGGAGTTGTAGTGCTGAGGTCTCTGCTGAGCCTCCTCCACACTGACCATCCCCATAGGACACCCTCACAGTCCATGCCGGGCATTGGGGAACTGCAGTGCTACAGGAGCTGCTGAATCCCATTCTCGCGGGGGAACAATCTCCATGTGCTGGCAGCAGCACTGTGTGGAACAAAGGAGTAAAAGAGCCCCAGAAAACATGGATGAAGCCCTCACCTGAGCCAGTCCTCCTCCAGCCCTGTGTGAAGCTGGAGCATCGCCTTGCCCTACCTGTGGTGTGAGGGAGCCAAACGAGCCAGTGTCAAAATCTTTTATTTACAACAGTCTCCAAAAATCAAGGAACATTGAAAATAGGGAGAGTAGGAGACGACTTACAAAAAGTAACACGCGGACGTTACACTGCGAATTGTGCTACATCGCTCTGAGAACCGATGCGAAGGTCTGCAGGCACGTGGCGAAGCAGCAGCACTTCGAGGTGCTCGTGCCCCCTCTCCCCCCATCATCCCTCTTCTTTGCTCTCTTCCCTGCAAACCTTCCTGCCTGCTGCTCTGCCTCCAGTCCTCCTATCACCCCCCCTGCTGTCCCCAAGAGGAGGACGCATCCCACACCTCCATTCTGATGAATGGGTGCTGTGAGAGTTTCCAATTCCAGGACCTGGGTGTGAAGCTGAGGAAGAGGAGTTAGTAAAGGGCTTTGAAACAGGATAACCTGTGAACTGTGACTTGCATGCTATCCGGGGTGAGGAGTGATTTTGCTAATTACTAAGAGACTTGCCCTGCCTGGCTGCAAATCAATCAGTACAGTTTTCCTGCTGGACAGTGCGCACACATTTATGTGGCCTTTCATAATTTTCCAAGAGGGCAAGCCACTCTGGTAAGAAAATTCAGTGCAGCACAAGCCAAAATGAGGTGCTGTGACATAAAAGCAACATCCCAGTTTGTTCCAGTGGTGACAAAGTCAGGGGTCTCAGGGGGTCTCAGTAGACCCCTGCAGCTAGATTGCCAAAACAGTGTGCAAACAGCTCTGTAAGCATGCCATATATCCTTCTCCTTGGGGATAATTTCCAGGCTGGCTTTGCTTGGGACAGAGATTACAGCCCAGCACAGTCACTGATCCCTTTCCAGTATTTGCAGCCTTTGAAACCGCCAAGATTGGTGGCCAGCCCTGATGACTCCATTGCCTGTACAGGCCCTGCATGAACCCAGCGCCTCAAGAACTACTGCAACAAAAGCAAAGAAATGGAGTGAGGAGACCTGGGTCTATTTCTTCTCTGACACTGATCTTTGCAAAGCACATCTGCTCTGTTCCTCTTTGCTCCAAAGCTGTTGTGAGACCTATTCTCACCATTGTCTGTGGGGAACCTTGAACTCACGCAGCAGCAATTCTAAAGGCAGCAGCTCTGTACATATCTCTGCTTTGGCAAACAGGAATCAATGCCCTCCTGTAACTACTGAGAGCTTCTTGTCAGGACAGGATCAGCTCTAGATGATCAGATGATCAGCTCTAGGAGATTACAGTTTCCATCCTGAAAGGTTAACTTCTCAGAAGGTATCCTTCAAAACAGAACTTACCAAAAAAAAAAGAGGATGGGCAGATAACAAATATTTAATTGCAGTGTGCTGTAACTGAGAACCCGTGTATGCTTCTTTTTAACTGCAGCAGTAAGATTGTTTTGAAATGGAAAAACAGTGCGTTCTCTCGCAAGTAAAGCCAGGATGAAATATTTCCATGACAATGTATTCAACTATTTAAGAACACTGAAACTGGCAGCTTTATATGAAGAATTTTAGCACCTTAGCTTCCCCTGCCTGAGAAATTCTGAGAAAGTCTCCAGCATGCCTTAGTTCAGCATCTGTGAGCATCTTAGGCAAAGGAGGTACCACTGAGAAGGCGGAACCTTGCACAGCAAGGTGACAGGGCCCAAGAGATGCTCTGGGCATCAGAGAAAGAAGATGGGTAGAGATTTGGGAGGAATTAATTTAGGGCAAGCATCTGCTCCTGAACAGCGCTAGACAGGTGAGCCTTTGCTTTTTATTGCTACAAGCATCTGCCTCAGAGCACTGATTCCCAGCAGGGCTGTCAGCCCCACCTTCATGCTTGCTCAGATAAACCCATCCATTTTCTTACCCCTATAATTTTATGAATATTTTCTAATGCCAGGGAGATGGATGTATGCATCTGCCACTGATTTACTGTCTCCACCAAGACAGTGTTGCAAGTATGCTGCGGAAGGCTGGGCTCCACTTCTGTTTCTCCTTCACTCTGCAACACTCTGCAGGATATTCTGTGATTCCACATCTAAAACCCAAGTGTTGTGACCATCAAATTTTCAGCTTATCAATGTCCAGCGGGCACCTGCACTGGAAAGCATAATCTGGGATCATCTCTTGGCTCTTCTACTATAACTTGGAGTGAGCTCCAAATCCTAACTCTGCCTCAGCTTCCTGCTGGAGGGACACCATCTCCTCAGTATGCCTTTGCAAATCATCTGCTATACTTACCTTAGTCTTTTTTTTTCCTTCCTGAATCACTCCAGCCATTGCTTTTCTAGCGTGTTCCCAGAGCCACTTGGGCAAACATGGAGAAGGTGATGTTCCTGCTCATATCAGCCTGCCCTACTGCTCTGACTAGCCAGAGAGGATGAGAAAGATTGGCAGTCTGTCCTTCCCCCTTCCTGCTCCAGAAAATGGGACAGAACCTGTTGGGTGCTAAGAATGCTGTTATTTTTGTCTGAGATCAGACACTGCTAAATCAGAACCCAGAGGCACAAAAGCTTTTCCACTACTTTGAAACTAATCTTTGCTTTCTGAGAATAGCTGAGGGACTGGTCCCAGCATGGTGTGCCCAGCATCACTCTGGAAGTGAGGAGCTTATATTAGCCTCTTTATAGTGAGTAAAACTGTGGGATACCGGGGGCATGAATGCGCGTTAAGTTTTGCAGGATTAAAGCAGATCTATGCCTCGCCTTAAAGATCTTTCAGTGCTTCTCCGTGCTCACAGAAGGGACATGCTGCAAGGCTTAACTCAGCACCTTCCTCTCTTGTCTGGTGACCTGGAAATAACCATCAGCTTTAATCACTCCAAGAAGGTTGAAGCAATAGGTGAATATGGGTCAAGCCTTCCAGTCAGAGCTTCCTTGGCAGCAGCACCAGGGCTCCTGCACTCTGTCCCACAACAGCCATGTAGATCGCTGTATGTCATCAGCATGCTGCCCTCTGTGCTTGCTGCCATTTACAAGTGCGCAGGGCACCACTAGTAATTAAATCTGGAGATCAGACATCAGGGAAAGCAGGGCTTGCAGATCAGTGAGGCTGAGCCTTGCATAGCAGCTCTCAAAGAACCACGGGTTTAGGAAGGTTGAAAATCCTTCCCAGAACCATTTATTCATCAGGGTTCATCCTGTAGGAGCTGGGCAGAGCAGAGACAGGGGTCAAGGAACAGTAAATCCTGCAGAAAAGGGTAACTCAGCTGTGCCATGGTGATGGTGAGGAAGAAAACCAGGTCCTGTTTGCTCATGCTTTCACCACCGTCATGGATTGCTCTAGATTTCTCCTGGCATCAACAAAGCCCAAGGAGACTCCTGTCCTCAATCCCTTCTCTCCAGCTGATGCCTTGAGGAACCTAGTTTATGAACAAATGTTTGATCCTGTTTCAGAGGAACAACATGATGTGAAGATGTAAGAGACTGGCAGGGATGAAACCAGGGATATAGTGAGCCAAGCAGCAGCAGCTGCTGGTCTGTCTCAGCAGCACAGTCCCCAGAACGTGGCTGGCACCAGGGGCCAGCTTCCTGGCATTTCCATTTTAAAAAGGGGGTCAATCCAGACAGAGAATGCAAAGCCATCGGGGACATGGTATCTGCAAACAAATGAGGAGTTGGGCTGCTTTCCAGCCACCTCTTTCTGTTGGCATCCCTGTAAATAATGTTTAATGCATCTCCCAGTGGGCCTGACCCCTCCCCTTCTGCCAAGGACCAGATGTGCTGCATATCAATGCACACACTTAGTTATTTCAATTTTAAGAATATGATGGAATCAGTGATGCTTAAAATGTACTTGTTAATGGCACCAGTTTGCAATTTCATTTTACTTTAATATAAACCATCTGCTTTGAGCAGGCAGCAGCCTCAGGCTGAAGCTCTGCTGCCTTCATGTCTGCACAGCAGGGTCTCTGAGCTGCCACAGAGAATGCCCCACTGTTTATCCATGCATGCTGCCAGCTATGGGCTCTACCTTGCTACAGGGGTTAGTTTATCCTCAGGCTAAGTGCTGGATGCCAGGTCCTGGAGCAAAAATCTTTGTACAGAGCTGAAGGCCTTCAGTTCTTTCTCTGCCATGAAGAGCAGAGGTAGATTGGTGAAGTCACAAACAGAGCGGGAGCTGGGACAGGACACCACTGCTACCTTGGCAAGAAGGAGAGGAGGACAGGGCCCTGTAGGCACCAACAGTGTTCTGATGACTGTTCAGAGACACAAGGGATCCCAGTGAGAGGACCGGCGTCCTTTATGAAAGAAAGAGCCACATGTCCTGGCATTCCTCGCTAACAATGAAAGCAGGTCCCAGCAGGTGGTGCTGCCCCAAAATCTCTCACTTTAATTTCACAACCATCCCAGTAAGAGCTAGCTGGGAAATGCATCCTGTGCAGTGAGTTTGCAGCTGAGCACAGGGCATAGCAAAGCAATGCTATTCCCCAGGCCTCGCTGCCATTTGCAAGGCTCAGGTGTTGATGCACAGCCCTGTTATGGGACAGGACATCACCTCTAAAGCCATCGTCACAATGCTGACCCTGGCCATGGCAAGGACAGAAAGGAAGCAGTTTGAAAGGGGTCTACCTGACTTCTTTACCTTTGTGGTTCCAGAAAGCTCTGTTCATTTAAAAAAAGAAAAGCAGAAATAAAATTGAGAGAAGAGCACCTTCTCCCCTCCTACTCATGGGCTGAGGAATTCCCTGGGCAGCCCTCACTGTCCGTCATCCATCCATCACTTCTGAAATAAATACAAGTTTAGAGCAAAACCCATTAGAAAATAAAGTGCATCTGGAGTTGAAAAACTTCTGGAAAAAACAGGATTTTTTTTCCTCTTTTTTTTTCTTACAAAAAATATCCTTTAAAAAAAAAAAGAAAGAAAAAAAGAAAAGGGAGCAAGAGGACAGATCGTGTGGCTCTCGGTGTGAGGTCTACAGGGCTGTCCCATTAGGGAGAGGGATCTTAAATCCACCCTTTAGCAGGGCAAGGCAGATGCATAGACCCAGCAGGCCAGCGAGAAGCACCCCTGCCACAGCCTTGAGGCAGGAAGTCCTGCTCCGGGTGAAGGTGCCGGGCCCCATGATGCTCAGCAGGGCTGTGCTCACAGTCAGCGTGTACAGGATGGAGACTGCCGTGTTGAGGGCCACGATCTTCCCAAACTTGGCGAAAGGGGCAATGATGCAGAAGAAGAGCGGGACGGTGGCAATCACGGTGGTGACAGCACTCGAGACGATTGCTACGCCCACGTGACGGATAGCTTCAATCGTCCTCCACTGGCGGCAGGCTGTGGGGTCCTGGCGGAAGGGACAGCAGTGTCACAGGGAGCAGAGACAAAGCACACAGGGCTGCAGAAATGCTTTATGCTCTGAGAGGGTGGCTTAGCTCACGGAGTCCTGGTCTGGGACACAGACGCTGTGTGAGTGCACTTCTCACTGTTTCTGCAGTCTCTGAACACACCAGGCAAACAGCCATGAGGATTTTAATCCAGCAGAGACTAAGTGCTGGATTTTGTGCCTCCACCGTGCCTTCTTTCAGCCACATCAGGCGGGGCAAACAGATGCTGTACCAGGGAACAGAGATCCCCAAGCTTTTGTGATGCCCATCTTCCCAAAGAGGGAAAGACGTTAGCAGGGCGAGATGGGGCAAGTCACAAGCCAGTCTGATTTTCAGAAGTTACAGGATGAGTTTAGGGCTACTCTAAGGCTCTCGCTGTCCTTAGTGGGGCATGAAAGAGCATTGCTTTGGACACAGGTGTGTCCAGTGGCCGTTGAGAGAGGGACAAGAATGCAGGTTGGATGCTCAGCTGGGTTTTACTGACTCCAGGTACATCAGCTCACATCAGCTGGAAAAGTTACCCAAGCACATTGTGAGGATGGCAGGAGGCATTCCATTTTGCCCAGCACATCTTACATCCTGCATCACAGCTGGGTGATACAAAAGGCACTAAAAAAAGCTTTAGGAGGAAAAGAGCTCACCTCTGCGTGGTGCAGTGGCAGGTTTTCCCCTGCCAGCAGGTAGCCCTCCACCAAATGCACGCAGTAATCGACAGAAGAGCCAACGAGGATGGACAGAGAAATGGCTTCCACAGCCCCCATTTCCCAGCCAGACCAGTACATGATGGTCACCACCAGGCAGACCACACCTGCATGAAGAAGCTCATGTTAGGCAAGTTTAGGGGACTCAGGGAGTGCTGCTCAGCCTTCCTGTTACAGCTCAGTCTCAGGGGATCTTGAGATCATGCCTCTGAGCTCTGTACGCCAGCCAGGCTGAATGCTTTACGTCCTCCCACAAAGGTGAATGCTTCCCTCACCTTCCCGCCATCCAATAACGCACTCAGACCTGCTGGGGATAGCGAAGCACCTCACTGAAACATCAGGCAAAATGACAGACTGATACCAACCAGACTAATGAATTCAACACAAGCAAGCGTGCATATGTGCACTAGATGGAAGAGGGCCCTATGTTTTGCTTGCTGGAGTTTATTCACAGCCTGAGCACATGCACAAGGTTTTCTTAAAGGCACGAATGCTGTTTGTTTGTGAGTCATGTGTGGGAGAGTAAGTGGTTTTAAAATGATAGATTTGATTTTGAAACCGGGAAGTTAAGCAACACACTTAGTCCATAATATCGTCAAATCACCAGCCAAGGAGAGGGAGCTATTTAGAAATTTGCTTCAAATACTAACAAAAACACTCAAATATTCAGCTTTTAAAATCTCCCACTGCTTGGAAACAGCAGCCATGGTGCTGATCCTTGGGAAGCAGTGCAATTGCTATTCAGGGCATGTGGGACTTAATCACATTATTATACATAATAGGCAGGGATGGCATTTGTGTAGCTAAACCCCTTATTTAAACAAATAGAAGGGATTGTGTAGATAAAGCACACGGGGAATTAGATACACAAATCTGTTTTCCCAATGAGGTTCCTATGCAGTTGTTGAGAGTTTCTCCCGTTCACCTGAGCATAGCAGGACTGAGTCCAGGAAACCAAAAGGATTTACAGAGAGTAATAACAACTCAGTTCGAATCATCACTCAGCAGTGGCACAACCCACCAATCTCAGAGAAAGGGAAGGCCTGGCACACCAAGGTCAGCAATTTTACCTAAAATGCTGAGCAGCACTGGCAGCAGGAGGAGGATGTGAGTGGTGAACACTGCCACTGCAGCCACACAAATAACCAGCGAAAGGATGAGACCATACAGGGCACTCTGCACTCCTGGAAGAGAAACAGCCAGTTAACTGGAGCCTGGGATGGTGACAGCTGGGGTGAGGGGGAACTGCATCCCTGGACTCCCCAGCAGCAAAGCAAATTTCCCCACTTTCTCTACTTCCCTGAATTCTATCTAGGGATTTCGACAGTATGTGCTGCTTGGAGTGGAAGAAGATCTTAGGACTGTGCACAGTCCTAAGGGACTGAAGATACAACACGGCATAAAATGGAGTGAAGGGTTTTGTGAAGGTACATCAGAGCGCTTGGCTTCCTCAGGGAGAGAAACAGGACAGTCACTTGCCTATTATCTCCATGAAGATCTGCTTCCAGTGCTCACAGGTCTGGAAACCATGACGGAGAGCAGAACCCTCTGGGAAGAGCTGGAGTTGCTGCTGCAGGAATGTCTCCCATTTCAGATAATCAGCATACGTCTGGAAGGAAGATTTCCCTTTGTAGGTTGTCTGTAAGAAGATGAACAGGTTACACTTGTGTCCTGCTCCCTGATGCAGTGTATGCAAGGGTAAAGGTAGAACAAACAGCTGGAGTAGCAGGCAGAACTTAAAGGGGCAAAAAGGCACCAGCTCTTTGCTTGAACTCATGGTAAGAGCAAAGGGTGGCATAAGCAGCTACTTCTTAGCAACATGTGAGTGCAGGCATCTGTCTGCAACCAGGCACAAACACCAGCAAGCACTAATTTATGGCTGCAAATGAAAGTGGCTAGTGCAAGAAGAACAGAGCTAAGCCCCTAGAAGTCACAAGAAGAAGGTGTCCCAAGGATAGATGGTGATGCTCACTGATTCAAATGCCATGGAGATCCACTGCACCTTCCCATCCTTCACTCCCACTGCCCCGTGAGAGAGCTGTCCAGGCAGCAGGTTCGGCTCAGGGATGTTCTTGCACTCAGGGTGCAACATCTGCAGAAAGGAGGAGATGCTATAACCTGGAGAGAAAGAAAGAGCAAGGAGTGGAGGACAGGACAGGGAAAGGGAGCACATGGGAACAAAGGGGAAGAAAACAAGGAAGCTGCAGGCTGCATTTGTCAGCAGCTGCTTCCCCTTGCAACTCTGACTTGTAAAAGCACTAGAGATCTCAGGATCAGAATTCTCAGCTTGAGAGGGCAGTCAGTGCTGTCAGCACTGAACAGGACATGATCACAACTCAAGCAGCACTGTTGCTAACAGAGATGCAGAACAGGCATCTGCCGCTGCTGTCCTACTTGCTGGGTATTTCTCATCCCTGAAGAAACTGGCACAACAAATGGAAGCATAGGGTGAGTGACTCGTGGAGGTGGGAGCTGTGACCTGGGCCAAAGCTGTGCTGCAGCCAGCTCAAAGAGCTGCCTGCTGAGAAACACCTCTGCTCTCTGCACTGCCTGCATTTATCACCGACTGGTATGTTTGCTTCCTTGCCTCGCTTCATCAAGCTGGGACCTGAAGGTTTAGAAGCCCTCAGGAGCTATGATCCTCAGACTGAAAGGTGAGAAGCAGTGTCCACCCAGGGACCCAGGGTCTTCCTGAGGACCCCACGTACCCGAGGGCAGGCACTGAGCCCCTCCTGGCTTCACAAGCTCGGTGTTGCTGGCGATGGCTTTGCAGAGGCGACACAGGTTGCCAATCTCTTTGAAGAGGTCGAAGCTGTCATCGTAGATAACGCTGCCCTTTCACAAGGAGACACAACAACAGAAGCACCACACGTGAGACATGCACACTGCAACTGGCACAAGGCAGAACTTGGGCACAGAGCTTGCAATCTGCTTATTCAGACCATAGCTTCTACAGCAAACAAACCTCACATCTTTGCCTCACCAGACAACCCAGAAACTACATTAAAAAATTATAGATACGTATATCAGACAGTGTGACAGAAGAACTGATGAATACACGGCTACCAGGCCGTGCCCCAAACCACTGTGGTCTGAGTAAGGAGAGTGCACAATTCCAGCTTTCTGTCCACTCTATTGCTTGTGTGTGGTGCTGTTCCCTCCAGAGGAAACAAGGACAGAACCCAGATCAAAAGGCCAAAAGGCTGAAATGCATCCGCAACTGCCACAGCTAAGCATAATTCTGCTAGTGAAAGGCTGTGAATATTTCAAAGTACCTGACGTGGGGGATAAACTGCTTCTGAAAACATCACTTTTAGGAAACTTTCTCTACAGTGCTTTGTATTTTTTCCACGTTACGATTTCATAACAAAATAAACAATTATAGAAAAATATCAGTTGCCTGGATCTTGAGTTTATAGTGACATTTCCACACCGAGCTCAAGATGGGTTTGCTTCTAAAATTCTCAGGCAAGCCAGATTTAGACTTAAAATTAGAAGGTTAGGTACTGCACTCCGAAAGGGATTTTCTGAAAAGTCTGAAGCAGTTTTAGGAAAGGGCTTCTTCATCCCCATTGTTTGGGAATGTTCTATACAGAGCGTGCTTCTGGCTCATCACAGCCAGCCACCTCCATCTGTCCTGACTGCTGCAGGGAACAACTAAATACCATCCAGGGAGACCCTTCCTTCACTCATCAGTCCCAGCTGGCCGTTCAGCATTCGTGTACCATGTCTGCGATGACGTGGTTGTCCGAGTGCTTGGTACGATTCACCCCTCGGATGCCAAAGACGACGAACACCATGGCGCCCGTGTCCACCAGTGGTCGCACTGCTGGCTTCCCGCAGCCCGTGTTCATGCAAGGATTAAACCCAGAAGTCGCCGAGAGCCTTGCTTTGGGTGCTGCTATCAAATGTGGAAGAAAGGAAGGTTACACCTGAAGGCAAAGACCCAGCTGACTCTCAAGCATCGCAGCAACAAGGCATGGCTGAACGGGTCCTCACTAGCTCACCTTTGTCACTGGGAACATAAAGGATGCCTTTGGTGGGTCCATCTGGGCTGGAGCTGAGGAGACAACCAGGAGGTGCCACACACACTCGGCCATGGTAAGGAGGCTTGTGTGATTGGGCAAAATACAGCTTCCTGTGCAGGAAAAAGAGTTTGTTATGGTAGGGCACAGGTAGTATGGATGATCTCCACAGCACTACATGGAAACAGACGTTCTCAAGGACAGAGGGAAGGGAAAAACTGCACGGCTCGAGACTTGGATCCCTAGCCATTGTGCTCTGTGTGCTGCCTGCTCAGCCCAAGGCTTCAGCTGGGTAAGGACAACACAAAAATCAGCAACTTCTTTTTGACACACAATGAGGCCCACAGTGACAATCCTGCATCTGGCAAGCCTGTGACAAGTGTTAGTGGTGTTGCGAGGCTGCAAAATAACTTGACAAAGTGAGGCATATGTGCAGCAAAGAGGCCTAAGGCCAGGGACGTTCAGCTGAGAGCAGGACTGGCACTGGACACGAGGCATTGTGTTTCAACCACTCAGGTGCACTGTTTGCTGCCTGGCCATGTGGGCTTTGGAGGGTTACCGTGTTCGCTGCTGCTCCTTGGCGGCCACGTAGAAACTGAAGTCGAACTTCCAGCCTCTCTTGCTATCACAGGACAAGGTAGTCATCATCCACTTCCTGGGGCTCGTCTGCTTAAGCAGCCCTACTGTGGACACACAAGCTGTCAGCTTCCTGGTGAAGTTACCGAAAGGCACTCTATACACCTAAGCAATGGATTAATGAAAACAGACACTTAACTCCACAAGGTTGCAGCCTGTCATATGTTAGCATCACACACTCCCCTCCTCCCAGGGCACTGGCACAACCATACAGAATGAGCACTGTAGGAACAAACCCAGCCAGTCTCCAGCCTGCCTCCTTCCCATCGTGTGTGTGATGGAACCCCTTGCCACCCCCATTCTTTGTGCCTGAGCTGGATGGCGGCTGCTCTGTTCAGGATGAGGGAGAAATGCAAGAGAATTCTGCTGGGGGTGTCCATGCCCAACACGTGCACAAGCAGTGTTGCCTGCTCACCAGCTGTCTGTGCATGGACAGAAGGAGGCAGTGGGAATGCAGCTGTCTCATTACAGTTTCTATAAATTGAGCTCAGCTGATGATGCCAGAACTCATCTGATCCCCACAGACACCCACACTCCTGCTCTCATTGCTGACAATCACACTGCAACTGCAACAGACCAATACTGGGGCAGTGCAAGGCCCTCTAGCAAGGCCCTCTGTGCTAGCTCCCTTACTGCAACCCCCTTCACCCTGAGCTACCCAGGGCCCTGTGGAGTGACAGGAGGCTCTTGTGCTCACCTGAGTGCTGCACTCTTGATAGAGGGGTCCACCATCCCTGGACTGACTCACCTGGAATGAAGGCACCTCTCCATCTCCCGGTGACACCATCTGCCAGGGGGCAGGGATGCTGGCATTGAGAGAGAATCTGTAGATGGCTGGCCTTCCTTTGCTTCTGGACTTGGAGATATACACAGTCCCCTGCAGATCTGCAGAAAACAGAGAGAGGGCATGAGGGCTTGTGGTACTGCTCATTCAGCAAATCTTACAGACATGGGCAGCAGTGGAAGAGGTTTTCTTCTGGTCTGTTTTCTCCTCTGGGGCAGCAGGCACAGCCTCTGCCTTCTAGCAGCACAGCACATCTTTCAAAGGCTTTCACAAACATATCCTGAGCTGCAGTAATTCCTGATGGCTTATTGATTCATGTCAGCTCAGGACCTGGCCCAATAACTCTTTTATGCTCAAAGTCCCCTGCAAAGCAAACTGAATTTACTCCCTTCGTGGCCTGCCAACAAGGCTGTGACACAGGACAGGGACACAAAAGGTCTGAGCTCCCAGCCCTGTGCTCATACTAGGCAGACCACTGGGATTTGTCAGTAGACTGTTCTGCCACCTGGATTGTAAGATCTTGTACTGAAGAACAGTAGGTATTGAGGGGAAGGGGCATGGTAATGATGCCCTATACATCCAGCACCAAGCCAGGGCTCAGCAGGGATGTGTCAGAAGAAAATTATTCCATATCAGTTATTCAGAGTTGTATCATTTTTTTCTTCTTTTTTTAAAACAAATGTGGCCAAAAAATCTGTCCCCATGCCCTGCTTACCTTGCTGCCCTGTATCAGTTATGCTCCCTTTACTTCCCCAGGGTGAGCCAGAGCCTCTCTTCTTTTTCTCCAAGGATGTTCGGAAGTTGTTCTGCAAACTGTGGGGCTTTTCCTGAAACAAACCTGTCCCACAAGGTTACTCAGGGAGGAAACAGTGAATGACACAGCAAGATACCTACCATGGTAGGCATGGTGGCCATAGATTGATGGCTGGACTAGATTATCTTGGTAGTCTTTTCCGACCTTAATGATTCTATGATCACTGTGCATGCTACTCAGCTGAATAGGTAACACATCAGATACTTTGCTATTGAACATCAAATCCAAACCAGGGAACACAGAGCCACTGACCTCAGACTGGTCACTGGCAGAGACCCTTATGAGTAAAAGTAGTTGGTTTTGCTCAACTTGAATGCTATTTGCTCTAGCAGAAAAACTGCTTAAGCAGCTTTTCAATATGCTCAACTCCTACAGGCAACACCACCATCCTACTCAGAGTATGCACCTCCCTTCAACAGGATCCATTCAGTATCCAATGAGCCATGAAAAACACAGCTCTCTCTTTCATGTTCCAGCTCCCCCAGCCTAGGGTCTGCAGCCTGGAGATCAGCACTCTCACCTGAGCAGGTAATGCAGGAGATGCCTTCAGCACTCAGGTTGTATTTCAGGTCTAGCAGCACCTGGATGTTGGTGTCTGGCCGGAACAGGACTGGAGCACGGCTAGCTGGGCGGAGGCGACTGGCAAAGAATATGGACAGGAGCAAAACGAGGAGAAAGAGCCCTGCAAAGAAAAGCCCAGATGAGTGCACAGGAGACCCTGCATAAATCTTCCTCTTATGATATCGTTAGCAGGGACATGGAGGAAGGAGGAGAAGGGAACAGCACTGCTGACATCAGCAGCTGAGATTTCTTGTATTGAGCCCTGTGCTTGGATAACCCCATGGGGACCTGCCATTTCAGATCTGAGTGAAAGGAAAGGGATGGAGAAGTCTCCAAGTTCCTCATGCAGTTCCCTTAGGGACTATCTGTTCTGGTGACACTCATCAACTGTGTTAGAAACTATCCATTATGCCTTCTTTCTCAATCTCTTGTCACTAATAATCACAACTTAGATACTGCCTGTGATGCTGTCAAACCCTCTAAAACCCAGGAGGATGGAATAATTTCCTTTCCTCCTTACCCACAATCACCCATCTGCTCTTCACTGCAGACCACAGCACCCAGTGCTCCAGAAGCTCCTGGAGATGAGCTATCAGATGACCTCGGTTGCTCTTCTCCACAGGCAGCTGCAGATTTTCTGGCATCACAGATACCAAGGGAACATCCCCCATTTCCAGGGAGACTAGAAAGAGAGAGAAATTAAAGGCACGTGTCAGTGTCATGAATGTTTCTCATTGCTTCTTGCTCACTTTCACAACATCTCCTTCTGTGATGAGCTGTATGACCCAGTGCTAAGGGGATGGGATGAGACACAGGCAGAGACTCGCCCAGGATGTCATTGGAAACATCTCTGGCAAGTCACTGCCATGTGACAGCTACACTACTAATGCACAGCTCATTCCAAAGCCATGCTTCAGGCTGCTCTTCCTCTGCCAGATCCCACTAACACTGTGCATGTGGCTACAGGGACACTGTGAGCTTCTCTCTGTGAGCTCAAGCAGAGTTTGTCCCCCTGTTCTACTGACTATATCTTGGAGCTGATTACACACAGCTCACCTCTGCCTGACTGCAGAGCCAGGCTCCTGCACAATCCCTCCACTCCAGCTCAGGGATGCCTGAGGAACTGCCCCTTCCCTGCAGGTGACAAACACTCATTTGCTGTAAGGGGGTCAAGCACTGCCTGCTGTGCTGCACAGCTGACACACAAACCATGCCTGGTCACCAGCAAGCTGCTCTGTTACTTCATGAGTAACCTGATGCCCAGGGGCCCTGGAGGGAAGCATTCAGCTGTTTGCTCAGAAGGGAAGGAGTGATTTCCATACATTACCATTGCACGTGTCCCTGGCATACTAAGGAGACAGCTCTTGCCATGCAGAGCCAAAGCACAGTTCAGATCTACAGGGAGAGGGTCTGTGCACTGCCATGGGACTGATGGGCTCCAGTTCCAGCTTGCTGCTAGGTGTGAAAGCTGCTCACTGCCCGCACCACTTCCATCACGGGTTTTAAAAGGAAGAGATCCTAACGAGTTTTAAGAGAGCGTGATCCTGTAAGCACCTTTATCTTCAATCAGAGCTAGAAGGAACATCTCCTGCTAACAAGTGATATGGCATTTCTAGGCCTTTTTTTTTCAGATTGCCTGTGTTGTCCAGGCAAGTCATTGCCCTTTCCTTGCCATAGGGAGAAGGTGCTCTGAGGAGGTGATGCCTGAGAATAGCATTCTTTGCCTGCTTCTCAAATGCAATGCTCTGGGCAGTAGGGAAGAAAGGAAAATATCCTTTACTTGAAGGTGAGCTGTCCTGGTGCTCGGGATTAGATGTTTCATGGCTACATCCATTTGGCAATTAGTAATTCCAGACAGAAAATACAATTCGTGTTAGACCCAAGAGGTTTAGCAAAGCAGTGAGCAAGCCATGCATCCACAGCTGCTGCAGATCTCAAGGCAGCTTGCAGCCACAAGAGAATGCAGACCCTACAACCTTCTGTGACAGCACCACCTCCTGCTGAAAAGTAAGGAAACTGAGGAACAATCCAGAAAAGCTCCAGGACAAAAAGGTCAGCGTGGTCACCCTGATGGCACTACGCAACAGGCACGTACCAGGCTCCTCCTCCACGCTGAGCAGTGGGATGTCATCATCGAGGTAGGGCAGCGTCTCTCGGCCTGCTCTGGAGGCGCCCTCTGAGGCAACGAAGAGATCCTCAGCCAGGTGCAAAGCCCTCTTCTTGGTGCACTTCTGACTGCAGCTGGGTCGGGAAAGGGAAGGACGCAAAGGCGTGAGCTTTGAGTCAGGTACCCTGCAAACAGTTACCACTGGTCTCCTTCAGCAAGAAGGAAAACAGCAGCAGCCTGCTCCAATTACTTGGAAAGGCAACAAGAGGCAATGCTGTGTTCTATTTCCATTGCTAAGTGCTGAGAGGTCAGGGGCTGAGCTGCTATGGCAAAGCAGCAGCAGTCAGGGCTGAATAAACAGAGCTGAGCCACACACATTGGGTGCTGAGTGACGGAAATTTCAGCAGTTCATCTCCCTGCTAATGAATTAAATCAGGCCAGGTCATCTGCACTGCTAAAGAGCAAGGGAAGGGAAATGTGCTGACTTCCAAACAGGAATCTGCATGCACTGCTTGTGCTCGCAGGCAAGAGCAACTCTGGTCTGCCTGCTGTGCTGGGCTTGTGCGTCCACAGCTCAGGGATGAGGCTCTGCTCTGAGGACACAGATGGCTCCCATCCTCCATGAGATTCAAGAAAGAGAAATGACTGATGTTGCTGAGTCTGCCCCTGAAGTGGCATGTGTGCTTACCCCAAGGGAAATGAAAGTGGGACCTGATCCTTTAATTTTTGCTCTCATCTTTAAGGGTTGAATTTCTTTTATGTTAGAGACTATCAGCGAATGGGGAAGTCAAGGAGAATGAGAATGACAGGACTGGGTAAGGATTTGCATGCTGTCTTGATCATGTGCTCCCCAACAACTTCCCACTCACAAAACTCAGGGCTCACCTGGTTTGGCAGGAGCTCTCTAGTGGGGACACATAAAGAGTCCATATTCCAAGAGCAGCTGGCATGGTAAAGAGCACAGCCACCCAGCAGCAGGACACAATCAGCGACATGAAGAGTCCAAAGTCATGCACAGCTGGGATCTACATGAAGAGAACAGAGAATTGGGATCAGGGAGGGAGATGCAGAGAGACAAAAAGATATCTGGAGGAACCTGAAAATAGCTCATGCTGATCTTAGTCATAGTCAGCAAACTTGGTACGAAGCTGAGTCAGAGCCTGGCAGCTTCCTTCTCTCTTAGGGCCTGTGACAGGAATAGAAAGCCCCCAGTCCCACAACTGCAGCATACCTGAGAGAAGATGTTGGCAGCATAAGCTGCAGCTGTGGTCAGGGAAGTGAAGAAGGTGGCCTTCCCTGCTGTCTGGATTGTGTGGATCATGCGCAGCCGCAGGTCTTTGAGGTGGGTGGCTTGGCGGTAGGTGTTGATGAACACAAAGACATCATCAACCCCTAGGCAATGAAAGGAGGGAGAGTTTGGTACTTTGCTCATGCTACAGGGACACGTGCTGAGATCCTCATTTCCCCTGAGCTTCTGATCTGAAGATCCCCCACTTACAGATAATGGAGGCAACAGGCTTGAAAATTTGATCTACATTTGTCTCCAATACCTTCCTCTCTTCTGCATGCAGAAGTTATGGCAAGGCAGCGCAGGTAGATCTGAACAAGAACATGCTTACCAATCCCCACAATGACAAAGGCAGCCACACCATTGAGTATGCCCAAGTACTGGATCCCAAAAACGACGTGGTACAGGAACAGAGCCACCAGACAGCTCAGTCCAATACTGGCGATGCCAAAGAATGACAGGAACACTGCAGGAGGAAAGCAAGATGGAAAAAACACCAGTGATGGCCACTCCCAGGGAGAACAGTCACCTCCCACCTGTCCTGCTGGGGCACTGATGGGGCACACTGGGCTCTGAGCCTACCTGAGCAGGAGGTAAGGATGTAAACCAGGACAGCTATGCAGCTACTGCTGATGAAGGCCAGCAACATGTCATTGTTGAATGTCCTCCTCACTTCATAGTCAAACAAATCCGTCCCTCCATACAGCACCTGGACTTTGCTAGGGTGGGAAGGTGGAAAGGACGAAGATTAGGCAGAGTTGAGTGCAAAGGGAGCAGAGTGACGGATTTAACAAAGCACATCATCTCCCCCGGGGCCAAATGACGTCACTGCTCCCACGAACTCTATAAACTGCTGGGAGCAGTGAGAGCAGGTTGGACTAGCTTGCTGCTGGAGATGAAATTCACACACAAGAAGGGAGAAAAATAAAAGCAGGTCCAATATTTTTAGAATTCTTCCGGAGTATGGTGGGTCTGTGGCACTAACAGACTTCCTGCTGTCAGCAAACAGCTTCTGAAGCTTCCAAAGCTGATTCCATCTAGAATCCTAATCATTGCTTTTTATGTTAAGCACAAAGGTAATAACCAGCGGATGCAGGCAGAGTTAGAGCTCATCAGGAACCATATGATTTAGCAGCCTCTGCTTCTGGAAGCAGACTCTGAGCGGAAGTAATCCACGACAATTTAAGCAGGAGTACCACAGCACTGCATCATAGGAGACAACTGGGAATCTGAGCCTCAGCCCCAATTCCATTTTGGCTTCTACTGGCTGCAGCCTCAGTGCCAGCCCATTGCTGAGAACACTGCAGATGCTTTCAGGGCTAACAAGAGCTGGCAGCATTTCACTCTGCTTTTGAAGATCAGTGTCCCTTCACTCTGGGAACCATTGAGATTCAGAGCAGTAGAGAGCTGGAGACTGAAAAGCTGCAGTGCCTTCCCTCAGCTCTCCGGATACTGGTCTACCCTTTTTCTTTGACCTCTGGTTTACTCTTTCTCTTCCACAAGCACAGAGCAAAGCTCTCTTCAACATGATCCGTGCAGACCAGGTGGTGAAGTATGTCTGCATTTCCTGAAACAGATTTTGCCCACAGGTTGATGTCTTGACTAAGGGCTGTTTCACTCCTTGCATCACACCAGCTGAGGCCAAATTTAGAGCAGGAACACAGAGTAGAAGCTCTGCTGGAGTCAGTGGAATTGAATTTGTGAGATGGGAGCAAACAGACCCCACATCAGACAGACGCTGAGCACAAAGGCAGGCACTAGATTCAATCTTTGCCTTGCTGTCACCATCTCTGATGTCCCTGACATGCTGCTGCAGTAGGAAGTGGCACTGAAGGAAAGCGTGTGAATGGTTTTCTGCTCCTCACTTCCACTCACAGCACTGTGCCAGAGCCCAACTTTGAAGATGTTTTTACTCCTTCCTCCAACCCCCCCTTTAGTGCCACAGCAAGCATTCTCTTCTTCAGCCTCTATCCTTCACTGCCTCCTCCCTGCCTGCACGCACCCTCACCTCGTGGACTGCTTGGCCAGCATGGCCACGTAGGTGACAACAAAGTTCTGGAACTTGTGGCGCTGCTCCTCCCAGCGATCCTCCACTGAGTAGTAGTTGGGCAGTGGTGCCCCAAAGAGGATCTCGCTCCGCAGCAGGGAGCTCTTCTTGTTCTCAGCAGACAAACCCTCATCTACATACCAGTAGAACTCGGGGTGGGTCATGGCCAGCTCCAAGGACCCTGCAGGAGAAAAGCACCACTCATGTTAGGTCCTGCTGAGCTTTGCAAGGCACAGTGCTAACAAAGGAGAAGTGGGACTGTAGTCACTGACTATCGTAATACGATTAACTGCGCATGAAAGAAAAGATCAGGGAGTTAAGACATAAGGAACAGACTCCATTTCTTTGAGAACATCATGAAAACCAGAGCAAGCCAGTTCTGCCTCCAGAACCCAAGGTCCCTTGAGTTCATGCCAGAAAAACTCAGAACCAGGCTCTTTCCTGTTCTGGTAACAGAACTATTACTCACGCTGGAGCAGATGGAGCTCAGCCTTTCCCTGCTCCCAGCATGGCTCCTGGACAGTTACCAGCTACATCCTGTGCTGGGGAGACAGATGGATGCTCCATCCCACAGCCGCATCACACCCACGGCCTTCTTATGATTCACCTCCTCACCACCTCTGCTCTGCTGGAGGGGCATCCTGCAGGTACGGAGCTGGGAGGAGGAGGTAGGGCCTTCCTCCTCTTCTCCTTACAGACAGCTGGTGACTCACAAGCTGCCTTTCATGCTGCAAAGCAGCCCACAGACCTTTCTTCTGTTCTGCAGTGCAGGGAAGCTCATCCCTATTGTCTGTCCAAGGCCTGATATTCTTCCAATTTTTCACGTGAGAGAAGGACTGGAAGGCAACTGTACAATGTATGATTCCCCTTCACTTGGCCTTGTTGCTCGCCTACTGGGGTCTGTGTGACACGGTTTAGTGGGCATGGTGTGGATGGGCTGATGGTTGTACTGGATGATCTTAGTGGTCTTTTTCAACCTTTACGATTTCATGACTCTACGCATGCCCTGACCTCACCAGCCCTGGCCCACAGCACTCAGCTCACCTTGGATATCAGCAAGGTCTTGTCCCATACCATCGTAGTAAATCTTCCCTCCTCTCTCCGTGGGAAAGAAGTAAGTCATGAGGGAGCTGGGAGGGGAACAGTAGGAGTAGGAGCCCAAGGGCAGGTCCTTCAGGACCTCGTGGGGCTTCCAGCAGAACTCCCGGAAGCGAGGGTGATCCATGATCTTCCGTTCAACCTCATGGATGGTAACCAGACGCTCCGTGGTGAAGATGTTGTTCTCAGAGTCCCCCCGGGCCAGAAAGATGAGCTCAATGCGCCAATGCGCGTGCGCCTGCGTGTTGGCACTGATGTAAGTGTTGGAGTAGTCCCAGCGTGGGGCTCCCCTCGTGACACGGGACGTCTCGTTGCCTGGGTGTGGGTGGGCACGGGGCTCAAGGGAGCGAGTCCTGCCCTGCGGGGCGCTGCGCTTGGCCCGCGTGCTGACCTGCAGGTGGGAAGCGTTGAGGTGCAGCTGTTGGAGCTGCTCAAAGATGAGCCTCTGCAGGGTTTCGGAGGTGAAGTCAGCCAGGTCACGGCGGTTCCTCCCCCACGACCCAAACTGGGACTTGAGGGCCAAGGCGAGCGCGTCGAAGCGCTGCGAGGACTCGTGGTTACGGATCTCAAAGGCGTTGTAGGAGATATCAATGTCCAGCGCTGGGTAGTGGAGGAACATGACAACAGCGAGCACAGCAGGGATGGCACAGCCCAGGAAAAGGATGAAGCCAGCACAGTATGGGTTGGTAAATATCCAGCCTACGATATTCCAGAAGCCACTGACTGGCAGCGTGACACGCAGAGGCCTGACCCTGCAGGAGCTTTTGCCACACAACAGAGCACCCTCCCGCCTCTTCCTTGAGCTGAAGGCAACCTCTTCGTCCTCCTCATCCAGCCAGGCGTCCTGCAACAAGGGGTCATCCTCTGTGTCCATGTCCAGCACCTGCGAGAAGGGGAGAGAAGTGGTCAGCAGTGCTCCTGCAATTGGGTCACCAGGCCCAGCTGTGGGGTTATCAGGCCCAGATGTGGGTGCAGAGGATCACCAAAGGGTCTCAGCAACAGAGCTGGGGCTCTCCCAACCCTGCACCCTTGACAATAACACACGAGTCCTTTTGGATCACGCAGATTCATCATAACTGTTAAAAGAGCAGCTGCTCATGGAGCACCTCATGGTTCATTTAACAGAGGAACTGGAGCAGGAGGAGTTGAAACAACAGTCACAGGGCCCTGTGGGGCTCTGAGGGGCTCTGTGTGGCTCCAGGGACACCAGCATAGTGATGCCAGGGGCTTCACAGTGTGTTAATTAATTAGAGAACCTGGTTCTCATGCTCAGGAACAGCTCAAGCTACTAGATGAAAACACAGGAGACTTTATGTCTTCTCATTAAAACAGACAATAGATTTTCCCCCAGGTATTCATAGCTGCATTTCTCACAAAGCATGCACTGTACACACATAGGAAGCTCACAAACTTGCGCCTGCAGACGTGGACGTCAGCACAGACTGATCCCACAGAGCTGTCTGTGACCGGAGCCCCATTCAGCAGAGCAGGAAAGGGAAAGGCTGAACGACCCTGGGGTCAGGCAAGGATCTCCAAGGGAAATCTCAGCCCTCTATTGTTTCTGGCTGTTGTTAATGAAGTGGTACAGAACATCCAGATTGCAAAAGCAGACGCAGCCCCCAGGGAGCAAGCAAGAAACTCCTTCCTGGAATAGCTCGCACTTGGGCAGGATAGAAAAGGACTCAAACTGGGAAGTGCTCTCTTTGCTGAACTCTTAGCCTTCCCTCATGCCTTTCTTTGCTCTTTCCAGCCAGAAGGAAGCTGGCTGGTTCTGGGCTCCATTATAAAATCATACAATCATTAAGACTAGAAAAGAGCTCTAAGATCACCAAGTCTGACCCCAACCCACCCCACCACATCCCTCAGTGCCACATCTCCATGTTCCCAAAGACCTCCAGGGCACAGCGGTGGTCCCCAAAAACAGCAGCCAGCACAGTGCCATGCCTTCCTACAAAGCCCTCAGCCCTCGCCCTGGATGAACACATTCAATTCGTCGCTCCGCTCTGAAAGCTGTGAGCAATTTACACACAGGCCAGAAGCAATTTAAGAGCTTTACTCCTTGCCAGTGTTTCTATTAAACAGGATTTCTATCTGCAGATGAATTGCCAGCTCCCCTTAACTCCGAGTCCTCAGGAAAAGCAAGGCAACAGAAATCCTCCCAGGCAGAAGAGGGATGTGCAAAGAAGCAAGAGTCACAGCGATCCCTGACTCAGGGCAGCCTGGAGGAAGCCTATGGCTTTGCAGAACAGCTGCAGGATTTATTCTGCTCTGGATAGCACCTGCAGGACAGCACTGCCAGCCCATGGAGAACCTTTGAGCTCAGCATCCGTGCTCCTGCCCACACTGAGGGAAGCACCAATGCCTGCCAGAGGCTTTAATCTGCAGCTGGAATCGCCTCACAACACAGTGACTTCCACTGCACCCAGCTGCCCTTCCTCTCGCAACACTGGGCTCCCCTTCAAGAGAAGGGAGCCGCTGTAAGACCTGATTAAGCACATTTATTCTCTTTTTAGAAAGAAAGAGAGGTAAAGGGCCATAATAATTTCCCATTTATTGAGCTACTGAGGAGAAGGAGGGAGAAGATTGTAATCTTGGAACAAAAGAGCCTGCATGTGACAAGAAAGGGAAGCAAGGGAGACTGAGGCAGTAATGAGCCACCAGAAGCAGTATCATGCCATTGTCTTTTTTAACCAAAATCTAAATCTTCAATTAAAGGAAGAGGATCAGATCTCAGGTATCTCTTCTGGCTCTCCCCACTCACTCTCATGCCAGGTAGGCACCCCCAACACACGAAGGCCACAGCATGCTACACCCTATCTAAAATCTTTGTACAAATTCTGATGCAAACCCCAGTGCATCAGATGCTGGAAAAGCCCCAGGACTGTCTGCACTCACATCAGATCTGAGTCAGGGCTGTGGAGGGCTCACGCCGTGCTCCTGGCAGAAGGCTGTGCTACCCTGAAGGGGACAGCCTTGCTCTGTGTGCATCTGTGTGCATCCTGCCCTGGTTCCAGCACAGCTCTGAACTCCCTTCAAAAGAGTTTACCGCATGATTTGGCTGCAAAGCCAGACACAGCCCACTTAGCATTGCCCCTGGGACTCGTCTGGTTCTACCGCCTTCGTCAGATCCTGCCTGGGTCAGGATGAAAGCTTCTGCAACCCAACACACTGCAAATGGAATCGGCAGGGGAGATAAACCCTGAAATCGGCCAGAAGGAGTGAAATGCATTTTCTCTGCTCGAATTTTACTTGGGGCTGGCCTCGTTTCCCTCCCCCACCTCCCATACTACCCAGGGATGGCCAACGCTGAAGCACGGCCCAATTACTTTTTCACTTTCAGGATTTGTGCACCTAATCCTGCAGCTCCAACTAAAGCTCTGATTTACTTTTGGGTTGGAAGGAAAAGAGGGTAAGAATGCTCCCAGAAGCTCTTTCTTCAGAGCAGAGGCTCTGACAGCCTCCTGGGGTAGGCACTGAGATTTGCTGGACTTCCCCCTGCCCATTCCTAAGCAAAGGGTCACATAACTGCTCCAAAAGCAGGCAGGACCCCGCAGAACAAGCAGCCAAACCTCCTGTAAATGTTAACTGGAGACCCCCCACTGCCCCTGTGTGGCATGTTCAGCTTCCCAAGTTCATGCCATTGAAGGCAGATGGGGCAGAAACCCACAAAGCCATGTTAGGGATCCATTGTAGCCTGGAGTTCTCCACCAGTGACTGGCCAAGTCTGATGTAACCCCATTTACTACAGCCCTTTGGGCCCAACCCATCAGCCAATTGCTCACCCTTCACATTGCATTTTTGTTTGGCTGTATGCTGGACATTTTGTCCAGAAGGATATTATGAGAAACAGTATTGGAAAGCTTCACTGAAATCCAAAATGATAACATGAAAACACAACCACCCTTCACACTGAGCTCTCTGGGTTGGGACTGACAGGCAGTGTCAGCACGCAGCCCAGATGCCACAAAGCCTGAAGATGTGGGCTCAGAAAAGCCATTGCAGAAAAGAGAAACGTGGCCATGAAGAGACTCACACCTTCCACTGGCACACCCACAGCTTTATAGAAGGGGCCAACAACGCCAGGATCCAGCTGACAACTTGCTCTGCCTCTTCATGGCCATGGCAGCACTGTGGACCAGACAGAAGATAAGGAAGGTCTCTTTGTCAGAGCTATTTTTTTCAGCAGCAATGGGCTCTGCTGCCCAAAGGAGCACAGAGGCCACCTCACACCAGACCTGAGCTCCACTCTCAGCCTGAACACTGGGCATCAGCCCTGCACAGCCCAGGGGATGACTGTCATGGATGAACCAAGGATGAGAGGGACGTGGCTAGCAGGCAGCACTGGCTGCAGGTGGACGGTTGGACTGGATGATCTGAGAGGTCTTTTCCAACACTGATGACTCTATGATCCTAACACCTCCATCTCTGCACTCCCTGTTCAGCAATTTAACCAAGGCATCCCTCATGCCTTGCTGCAACCTCCCAGTCTGACTGGAGTAATGAATGAAGCTTTTAAAACACTGCAGGGCTATGGAGCACAGGGTTGAAATAATGACGTCTCCTGTGAGCCTGGCAGATAGCAAGACAGAAGGGACAAACCCAAACCTGGGAGGGCTGAGATTAGCAAGAATTTGGCCCCTGCCTGCAGATGGGGGAATCCAGCTCAAACTCCATCAGCCCTGAGGGTGCTGTCACTCGCTTGCACCCCAACCAGGCAAACCACCCATGATAATTCTTTCTTTCTGATAAATTCCAGGATAGAAGAAAGTCATTGACAAGCCAGGGAGAGGCAGTGACAGATGAGGAAGCTAATTACATCCGACCTGACTAATTAATGCCAACTTTCAGATTAAAAAATCCTCACCAGTGTTCCATTTCAATTACTCAGTTGTTCCTTCTTAGAGGAAAAAAGAAGCCCTGTGCATCAGCGAGCGAGAGAGAAAAAAGGAAAGAAAGCACAAGGCTAGAAGGGGAGGGAAGACAATTTCTGTAATATGGGAGATTCCTATCGACAAAATAATTAAACTTCACATTTGTTTCTCCCGTGGGCAAAGCTTTCACAGCGCAGCCAGCAGCTCTGTGATCCTATTTGTATTCCTGAAAACTCGCAGAGTTCCTACCAAAGGCAGCTTTTGGCCCCTTTATGAGCAACATAAAGTTCCTCTAAGAGGAAGAGAAACGGGCTTTGTGCTTGCAAAATCATCCTAAGAGCATCCAGCTGCTGGAAAAAAGCCGCATCTCTAATGATGTGCATTCGTAACGGGGATGGACAAAGAGCCTCCCAGGCCCCGTCATGCTGAAGGATGCAGCGCTGAGCTCTGGCCACGCAAAGTGGCTGCAGGGCATCATTAATGTATATCCACTCCAAAGCAGTGCTTTGCAGCAACGCTGGGACTCAGGACCCAGAGTTTTCCACTGTGCTTGTGTCCACAAGACTGCTGGGGAAGTACTGGTTACACAAACAACAAAGAAGGGCTGTCTCGGGTCCCTGCTCTCCCTTTATCAACACAGCTGTGACCGAGTGCTGCAGTGCCCTCTGCCAACACACACAAGTCTCGCTGCCTTTCATGAGTGCAAAAAATGAGGCAGCAGGAGGTACGAGGTGCAACTTCTGGCCCCCTAATTGGAGGTCTGACTTACTGAGGTGCTGCACTCCCACAAAAGCAAAGCAGGCTCAGGACATCTCACACTGGGCTCCTGACCCTGAATCTCCTGGAACTCTCCTGCAAACAGCAGCTTAATTCAGCCTGAGGACACAGCTCAGAGCCTGTCTCAGTGTGATACAAGCCTGGAGATGCACACGATACTAAAAGATATTGGTTCCACTGCTGCCTGGGCTGCCTCCTCCATTATTAACCAAACAGATCTTTTCCAGCTGCACAGCACAATGCAGTGACAAGGTTTTCATCTCTTTTCTTTCTGGGCCCTTTGCATTTTCCCTTCCCTCTTTTAGAAGATGCACAAAACCACTGCCTGACCTCAGCACTTTGCAGATCAGAACGACATCAGGACCCAACAGTGCTGCTGGGATTGCAGTGTAACGATGGGGAAGAAAAAATAAGTTCAACAACATGATTTCATATATCTACACACAGCTCTACTCTCTGCGGTTTTCCATAAGAGACAAGGTAAAAGATGGGGCTGTACGGAGGGCGGAGGACTGGCAGAGCCCCCCAGCTTTGTGCAGGAAATCAGCACTAACTCACACAGTGCCCCTTTCTGGCTGATAACTATCTGTGCCCTCACAGAGGCTCTCACTGTGGCCCAGAAAAGCACCTGGCAGAGGAAGGAAGCAGTGGGTTCCATTGACCTGTGCCACCGAGCTCTCCTGATAGCACCTGCCTGCTGCTCCAGGTGCCTGGCGAGCACTGATTAGGCCTACTCATAATTACAAGCCAAAAACAGTGAGGAAAGATCAGCTGCAAAGTCAAGCACTCACCAGTCAGGAAATGCCAAAATCAGGGCTGACACAGCATCCTTAATTTGCTCCCCTTCTGCAAACGCTTTGCAGTGCAGTTTTTCTTCCAAGCCCAGCACCCAAACACGGGGGCTCTGACCTCTGCCAGTGCATGCAATGGATGATGCTTCCCCAGCCCAGCAGCCATTCGCTGCCTTGTTCTCTCCTCATTGTGCAGCGTGAGGTCTCACGCCTCATTTCCTGCACGCTGCTCCAGCCTGGTTGCTCAGAGGCACAATTATTAATTTCCTCATGAGCTTTTTCAGCGCTGCCTCTCCCGACAGTAGCTGAAGGCTGAACACACAGAGCTGAACCCAGCCATCTCTGAGGAGGGGGTGGTGCAGCACCCATCTGGCAGGTGCAGGTGCTAGGGAGATCAGAAGGATAAAAGAGAAAAAGAAGAGACATTTGTATGTTTGAAACAACAAGATACCCAATTTCTTAGAGAGCGCAGAACGGCACAGATGTGCAACAAACTGCAAACTCCACACTTTGTTCTGCAAGCATAATTTGAGCGGAAGCATCGAGCGTAACCGTGCAACATAACCTCAGTGCTGGATAAAGACATCCAACCTCTGCCATGAGCCCATTTCATGAAGCTGTGTTAACCGCTGCCCTGCCAGCCCGTACTTGGGACACCCTGGGAATGCCTGTGAGTGACAGAGATGGCACAGACATCAGCTCCTCCAGCTCCTTTTACCTCCGAACAGCCACGAAAACAAAGGATGGGCTGGAAAAAGGGAATGCAATGTCAGCACAAGGAGAAAAAGGAGAGAGAGTGGTTGAAAAGGTGTGATCCACACAGCGGTGTGCAGCAAAAGCAACATCTTGGTTGCTTTCTGAGATTGTAGGAATCGTTACAGTCAGAAAACACCTCTCACACCCCAAATCCAACCCAGCCCACCCCCACCTTGCCCACCGACCACATCCCTCAGTGACATTTTCCAAAGGACTCCAAAAAAGGACACCCACAGCTCCCCAAAATGCTCGTTCCAAAGCACTGCCACACTGGCACTATTTGCAGAAAGAGGTCACTGGGGTTTGCTTGCATTTGTTGCCCCAGAGGTAAACCAACACAAGAACTTACTGACACACGTGAAGAAAATGCATGTCCTGAGAAAATAATTTGCTCGTGCTTATTGCAACTAACGACTGTGGGTGCTGGCAGACACCTCCTTGTTTACAACCTCAGGAAACATGCCTTGCAGCCCTGTGTTGTGTTTACCACCCGAGCTCCTCGCCTGTGTTAACAATAAGGCCCTGCTGTCACCAGGCACGTGGCACACACAGGCACCGAGCAAACTGAGACCAGTGCAATTCAGCAGTGACTTCCCTACCTGGAGCAGAAATGACTTGGATGCTGTCAGAGCCCCAGCCACCTGCTGCTGCTGAGCCAAGGGCTGCTTTCTGGCCAGCTGAGTGCCTTTGGGTGTCCTGACACAGACTTCAAAGCACCCTGGATTGCGTTGAGAAGCAGCCCGTGCTCAGCACCTCATTAAAGGTGTATGGATTCCCACGCTCCTGTGTCTACCACTGAACACCTGTGCTGGTAACAAAGCCTCTACAGATCATTAAATACAGATGGCTGCCACAAGCAGAGCCTTGTGCGCTTGTCAGGGAGCATCACTCAGTCTTTGGCAGTGCAGAACAGGGATAGTGAGCATGGTGGGGATGGGTTGGTTGGCTGGACTGGATAATCTCAGTGATCTTTTCCAACCGTAATGCTTCCACGATTCCTAGGCCCCAGAGAGCATCTACAAGGTTCCAATCCTCTGGAATAAACTGCAACACCCAAAGCCTGCATGCTGTTCTTCTCAAGCTTCCCACACCGCTGCCAGCCCCTGTCAGGCACTCATTATTCCAGCCCATGCTCAGGCTCTCCAGCTTACATCACCGTGGGCACTGGCACTGCTCTGTGCTCAGCTGCATGGCCCCCAGCTCCAACCCTACCCCCCACAGCTGCTCCCTGCAGCAGGAGGAAGCACGAAGACAAGGGCTGGCTGTGCGCTCTGCTCCATCTGCAGCCCCCAGCAATAGTGTGCTCACTGTGCTCCTGGACTAACCCCAATGTTCCCTCCCAAAGACCCCTCTCCAGAGCATCCTCATAAGCTGCTAGTCCATTCCTGAAGAGGAAGAGGGCAGTTTCCTTCTCACCGTGTGTGCTGAGTGGAACAGCAGAACAAAAGGTAACTTGGAAATGCAAACCTATGGCGTGTTTGGTCTCTTCTCTTGGGTAACACTGACTGGACAAGAGGTGATGGCCTTAAGTTGCACCAGGGGAAGTTCAAGTTGGATATTAGGAACTCTTTCTTCTCAGAAGAAGTGGGGATACATGGCACAGCTGCCCAGAGAGGTGGTGGGGTCACTGTCCCTGGAGGTGCTCAAGAACCATGAAGACGTGGCACTGAGGGATGTGGTCAGTGGGCATGGTGGGTTGGCTTGTGATCTCAGTGGTCTCTTCCAGTCCTTCTTGCCAACCACAGAACAGCCAATTCACTTCCACTTATTTCACTCCAACATAAATAGCACAACTGAGTTTAAAAGAAGACATTGCAAGGAATGTTCCCCTCCATGCTGTGGTCTTCTAGGAAGAGGAGATACAGGCTGAAGGTCTCACTGCACATGTGTGCCATCCAGATGGGCTGCAATGCCTCACAGTGACAGAACTCAAGGTCTTGTATTCTCAGTCCCATGCTTATTGACCTCAAGAACTTCCAGATTCACAGAATCACAGAATCACAGAATTGTAGGGGTTGGAAGGGACCTCCAGAGATCATCGAGTCCAACCCCCCTGCCAACCCCCCTTACAGCAGGTCGCACAGGTCGGCATCTAGGCAGGTCTTGAACATCTCCAGAGAAGGAGACTCCAGGAGAGGCTGTAAGGACTACCATCTGTGGTGGGCACACAGCACCCATGGCTTTTCAGTCACATTTGGTTCTTCAGCACAGCCTTCCACATACCAGCAAGAAAGACAGATGAGCAATCGTAGAATCACAGATTGGCTGGGGTTGGAAGGAACCTTAAAGATCACCTGGTTCCAACCCTGTGGGCTGGCTGCCCCCCACCAGCTCAGGCTGCCTGGGGCCCCACCCATGGCCATGGGCACCTCCAGGGATGGGGCACCCACAGCTCTCTGGGCAGCAGAGCCAGGGCCTCATTGCCCCCTGAGTGAAGGAACAAAGACATTCCCATTGCCATACACAGACCATCGCAGCTCTGTGCACTGAGTTGAGCTAAGAGACACAGCCCCTTACTTCTGCCAGTGTCTGGGGCTGGGTTTTTGGTGACACTTCATCCTGACAAGCTGGGTGAGAAGTAACTGCAGCAAACCCTGCTCTACTGTCACCCATGGAAATGTCAGTCCTGCATAGCAGGGGCTCACCAAGTTGCTGTAGGGGGCTCTCAGCAGCCCAGAAGGTTGGACTTCAGCAGCCATGCATCTTTCTTACTCCCCCTCTTCTCTCTCCCTGAAGCTTATGCAGCTTGCTGCTCTCCTCCCATGGAAACCCACTGCTTCTGGAATTACATTAATTAGCACCGCTTTTGCATCTTCTCAGGACCACTGGAATCTGGAAGTGGAAATGTAAAACCCACAGACTGGAAAGGCTTTGAGTGCTGCAGCTGCTGGCTCCCAGGCAGGACCTGGGTGAACACGAGGTTTTCAGAACAGTGGGAAAACTTCCTGAAGGGAGATGAGAGGGGATGCCTCTGTGCCTGAGCAGCAAGGCAGCAGATCCCCTGCCAGTACAAAGGGCTTAAAGCTTGCTGCCAGCTGCAGCATCCATGCAGAAACTCACATTAAATGCTACCACAGCTCAGTGAGCACAGTCCTGCAGACTGTTAGCAGAGGAAGGGGCCAGCTCTCGGAATAAGCAAACAGGCTTTAATGACACATTAATCTCAGGGAGAATCCAGGATGCTTCCTAACGCAGGCAGGAGCCATAACAAAGAGCTGTTAGTCCCTGAGCAATGGAGGGAAATACTGCCGCCAGCAAAGCCATGCCTACAGGATGCAGATGGAGGTCACTGCCACAGACCTGAGAGCAGCACTGCCCCTTCTCCCTCCCAGCACAGACTCACAGAAATGTCACTATTTCTAGCACAGTTCAGCAAAAGGCAGACCCAGCCCACACTCCTATTCCCTCTCTGCCATCAGGAGCTGAGGGAACACCAGCCATGTGAGCTGCAGGAGCTCAGGATTGTGCAAGGAAACCATGTAGCCCAAAGGCTACCAGGAAACTGCCACCCAGCAAATGATCTGAGTGTTTTAGGTGATGGCTCCCCATCCCTTAATACATCCCACACCTCTCATCCACAAGCTGAGATGTTCCTTGTGCTAACTGCAGGACAAACTCCTGAAGTTCCAGCACTGAAACAAAAACACAGGGGGGATTTATGGCTTGACAACAGATTTTTCTAGCTTTCCTGCTGCAAGTCACATCACCTGCTTCTGAAGGGCTTGTATATTGGGAGCTGAAACCCAACCTTCCATCCCTTCGTGATATGCCTTGTCCCAAAGCCTTCTGGCACCCACAATCAACCACAGTCTGTTCTTGTGATCTTCAGGGACTCAGCTCTGCTGCCCCATGCTGGAGTGGAACTGCAGGTGGCCCTTTGGGAAGCAGACCCAGTTGGCTGAGGAAGGGAGCAAACTCACTGCAGCCGTTTCCCAGATGAGTCAGAGGAATGGAAATGCAGAGCAGAGCTGGTGGGGATGTAGGCAGGTGGTGCACACACAGAATGGTTTGGCCTCATGTGTTCAAGATTTGGATCCAGAAAGAATCTACAGCGCATTGATATATGAGAGAAGAGAGAATGCAAGAAATAGCAAGAGGTCTGTAAAGGAAATGTCATCACAGTCTCAATCTGTCTCTGCCACTTGCAGAGCTCTTTGTTACTGGAATCTAAATAAGGTCACTCTCACATCCACAGAAATGTGTGCTACGAACCCTGCATCACTGCTGGGTAACCCCCCAACCAGTTGGTTCTGTGCAGCAGACTTACAGGAATGCAGCTTATTTTCAATTTAAGCACTGCCACAGGGGACAAAACATCACTTGCAGATGGATCTTGCTCCTCGTTGTCACAGGACGGTGTTTTACAGCTCCCTATGGTGTTGCTGTGTTTCCACCCATGCTTTGTGCACAATTATCAGACACTCAGTAGAGTTCAAGGCACTGAGAAATGCTCAGTGGGTCCCTGCAAAGCCACAGTTTGCAATGCTTGGGCCTTCAGTTTGGAACCTGGAAGTGCTGGCTGCGTGCACCGGAACGAGCAGCTCCCTGCACGCCCCAGGAAGCAGCCCAAGCTTTCCAGCAAAAGAGATTTAGCTTTCAAAACAAGCTGTTGTCTGTATTGTCCAGACTCACCACCCTCCGTTTAAATGGAGCCCACTGTTTTATTGAGTCACTTTCACGCTCTCGTGGGCCTGTCTGCCTCTCCATTTCAACTCAGCCATAAAAACTGGCCAGGCTTGGTGCCTGAGCTCCTGGTTAGAGTGCAGACGGGAGGGTGCAGGGCAAGGTGGAGGGGAAATGTGGGGACAGAGTTTGCCCAATTTGATTTACAAGCAGGAGGCAGGGCTGTGCTGAGCTTATGGTGCAATTTTGGGCCGTATTCCATCTGAGTTTGCAGCCCCATCTTCTGCAGGAATTCATTTGCCTTGTTAAAAAGGGGAACAAAAAGACAAACGATTCAATTCGAGGAATCAAGCATGCTGCATGTTCAGCAGTATCAAAGCAGCAGAGAGGATTAGGATTTTTTTAATTTTTCTTTATAAATGGTTTCCACAGACCTTAATACAGCACTCAGAAGCAATTCACTCCCAGCTCCTGGGTACAAAACAGAGCCAAGAAACAAGTCAACATACAGCACATCCCCTGAGGAGCAAAGAGCGCCTTGCATTTGTGCATCATACCAGCTTTCATCAGAGACTGCATAAACCCTTTGCAAACACCTATCAGATCCAATCTCCTCATTCCTCTGGGGAAACAGGGCGGATTAGATGCAAGTTTACCAACGAATTAAGCAAGGCTGCACCGTCGAGCTCCAGTTCTGCTGGAATTGAGCCATAAGTTTTGCTGACTTGAACAGAAGCTAAATACAGACCAGGCAAGTCACAACCAATGTTGCTGAATGGCTCCTTGTTTAACTGCCACTGGGGGAGCAGCAGTGATGCCCACAGCTCCAGCAAGCACTCACAGACCAGTGCCCAGAAATGAAGCGTCCAAAATTCAGAGCCAGTTTTACTGCTGCGACCTTCCAGATCTGCTCAAAATCATTTCTGGCTGGGCGAAAACAGGACCCAATTCCTCTCAGACCACTGCTATAACAGCCAGATTCCCCAGTGCCTCCCACGTTCTGTACCACCATGCATAAAGGACTTCACACCCAGCAGAGGTCAGTTATGCTGACACGCAAACTTCCTTCTCTGCTATTGGGTCCAGCCCCAACCCACCCCACCGTGCCTGCTGACTACATCCCTCAATACCACATCTCTACGGACCTCCATACAGTGACTCCCCCACCTTCCTGGCAGCTGTGCCGGTGCCCAACCACAGCGCAGGATGCCGCTGGCCCTCCTGGCTACCTGGGCACACTGCTGGCTCACGTTCAGCTGCCTGTCAGCAACCACCACCCCCAGATCCTTTTCTTCCATGCATCTTTCCAGCTCACCCACACGGTCATCCCAGCAGGCAGATCCCGGGATCACATGCACACAGAGGGAGTGAGATCACAGCCACTGAAGCGCTAACATCCCCAGCCTGAAGTCCGGGCACAAAGTAAATGGTGCTCACCTCTTATTCTCCCATATATAGAAGCCAACAGTCAAGATCAGCGGCACATAAAAAACCAGACGACTGCCAGTATGTCTTTCACCCCCCACAGACACATTGGCCTCTCCCCCTCCTCTGCTATTTATGTAACCAGAACTGCCTTCTATTCAGGAGGAGCCGTTCTCTATTAACAGAGCTTGGCAAAGACAGGGAATTAACTGTGCCAGCTTGCAGCCTGCTGCCTTGAGGCAGATGGCAGGGAAAGCATCCCAGCCTTGTTCCCCAAACCGCTTCTCCCAGCAAGCAGAGAGAACTCAAAACAGGAAAAAAGGGTCAGGTGCTGAAGGCTGCAGCCATCTGGGCAGGCAGTCCAACCCCCCCGCGGAGGCAGCTTGCAGCAGCCATGGCAGAGCAGGCACAAAGAGACCCAAAGAGAAGCGTGAAGATCCAGCTGTAGCAAAACCCAAGTTCTTGGAAAAGGACAGCATCACAGAACATAGTTGGAGTTGCAAGGGACCCTAAAGGCCATCAGGTCCAACCCCTGCACTGAGCAGGGACACCCACAGCTGCATCAGAGCCCCATTCCCTGACCTTGGGTGCTTGCCTCCTCTCTGGGCACTGAGTGAGGCAGTGCCTCACCACTCATTACAAAAAACTTCTTCCCTCTATCCAGTCCAAATCTCCCCTCTTTTAGTTTGAAACCATTTCTCCTTGTCCTGTTCCATTTCCCTTGTCCTATCACCCCAGCCCTACCTCACATCTATTACATCTTTGCAACATGCCTTGCCAAACTTTTTTTCAGTATCTGTGTTTTTAATGCTCCAGCGATGAATCTTTCCTGTTTTTCAACACTATAGAAGCAGGACTCAGAGGCAGCACTGAGATCTCAGAAAACATCTGTCCTGGGGCTGCAGAAGACAGCTATGGCACCGTGATGGGCAGCAGCACCCCAAGTGATGTTCAGCTGGGTGCTGAACCAGGCTGGGGGTGGACTGGTTAAAGCCAGCTAACCACAAACTGAGATGTATTATGGGCTGGGGTCAGCGGGGAGCTGACTTCACCTACAGCTGGATGAAGCTCTTAACTCTTACGCCGTCCCTGAATTATTCATTAGGGGCCAGACATGGCAATCCATACTCACACTGCGCTTCATCTGTCCTTTAAATTGACTTACATTAGTCTGAGTCACAGGCACCACAGCACTCCTTAACAGCCTCCCTGAATGCAGTGCAGCTATTCATGAGATCAGGTGCTCTGCAAGGAATGAAGCAGGATCCAGCCCTTAGAAAAGACATCAGTAAGGCCACAACTCAGAGAGAATTCACCCTGCTAGAGCTGCATCAAGATGAATGAACTTGAGTAAATCTGTGCGAAATCCATCACTTAAAGAGATGGCCTGTTCTGTGGCATCACAGGGGAGACGTGAGGGAGAGCTGAAAACTCATCTTTCATCGTTGGGCTTCATCACGAGGTCTGGAAGTGCAATCCCAGCCCCTGGCCATGCACTCACAGAGATGCACACCATCTCAGGGCTGTGCTGCCCTGCAGACAGAGCGGTGAGCGGAGGGAGGCAAAGGGCACATCCAGGTCTCTGTGACAGTGCAAGGAACGAGCAGGCTGCTTGTCACCAAGGGGCAGCAGCACTGCTGTGCTGTGCCAGCCCTGGCACTCCCACTGCCCCAAGCCACAGCCCACCCTGCTGCTGCCACCCCAACCAACAGCAGGGAAACCTGCACCACTGACCTTATGGAGAATCATGAAGGTTGGAAAAGCCCTCTAAGATCATCCAGCACAACCCCAGCGTGCCCAGTGCCCACATCCCTCAGTGCCACATCTCCACACTGAACACCTCCATGGATGGTGACCCCACACCTGCTGGAAATGCAGTGGCACAGAGAAATAAGCTGCCTCTCCACGCAGCGCCACGGAGAGATACAACGGGGCCTGATTTTTTCAAATGAACTAATCTGCTCAGTCCTCGTTTATGTCAGTGCTGGGTAAGATTAGAGGATTAAACCAACTGTATGCTAAATACTCTGTGCTAAAGAGAGCTGTGCTGGGATTTGGTATGCAGAGATGGCAGTGACATCGCCCAGAGCCCGTGCAGCAGGACCTGCTCAAACTTCAGAATTCACAATCACAGCTTATCCAGATTTTCCATACGCCGTCGAGGTACGAACTCCGATCCCTCTCCAGCTTCAGTCAGGCTTACTCACTAAGCACTTGGACCCAACAGGCAAACCCTGCACAAGCAGCACTTATCCCAGAGCGCCGGCATCACGAGAGCTTCTCAGACATGCTGTGCATTTTGGGGACACAGAGTGGCCATCAGACCCTCCTGCAGTGCCACGCCAGATCTCACTGCACTCCATACAGTTCCACACACACATCTCAGCTGCTCCTGAACAGCAAATACTTCTCGTTGACAGTGCAGAAATGACAGAGACGGAACTCTCAAAGTTGTCTTGGAGCAGAAGCACTTTTTCTTTTGCCCTGACAAAGGTGCCTGTGATGTTTAATTCATTAACATGTAACAGGCAGAAGATCTTGGGAGAAGCAGCCATGGAAACAGAGAGTATTTAGAGAAATGTTGGCACCTAGCAAAGGTTTGCTCCCAAACATTTGAAAACTACGAGATTTTCACCAGCGTGAAATCCCTCATTTCCATCTCCTGCTTATCATTAAGACCACTGGGATCCCCAGGGCCAACCCCACACCACCCCCACTCACCACATCCCTCAGTGCCACCTCTCCACGCTTTCTTAGCACCTCCAAGGATGAACTCCCACCTTTCTGCTCCGCCCAATGCATCGCTGCTCCTTCAGAGAAGAAACCTTTCCTACTTCCCAAGCTGATGGCAGGGCAGCCAGGTGCTGTCACTCCGGCTCCCTGTGATGGTGCCTCACTCCAATGCTGCAGGGAGGCAGCCAGCACGACAAGGGCATCCATCTGTCAGCATAGCTGACAACACCAGAATGGTGCTAAATGTAGAGGCAGGGACTTTCAGCTTTTTAACCCAAGGATGAATTTGGCCCTGTGCATTTCAAACACTGAGTCATAATCTTCCTCACAGCGGGTGGTTGGAACAAGGCTGCTTCCCAAAGGCCAGCCTGGTTCTCACACACTGCACTGTGCTGCACATTGCTCTGGGCTGACTGTCCTTTAGATTCCCCCACGTGTACCGAGGTGAAGTGGCTACAAACACAACGGCTGCTTTCTCCTTGAGAATCCCTCTGCTGTGACATGGGTACCCTCCCTTCCTAGCACAGTGCATCCCATGAGAACACAGCAGGTGCTCGCAGGGGCAGGGGAAGAAAAGGGGGATGGATGTTTTATTATATTACGCATTTCTATTCCACCTTTGTTGTCTCTTTCAGTAGCTCACGTCTGTTTTATTCCAGGCTCGGGGCCCCATAAAACTCTCAGGCTCCAAAAGGGGTAAAGAAACCGACAGGATGACGCCAACCTCTGAAGATGCACCCAACGTGATAAAAGTAGTGCAGCTATTGAAACGTCTCCCTTCAATACGGTTATTGTGTTGCTAGGTTTCCATCCAGACACACAGCTGAAAAGAGCAATCAAAGGAAGCTGATGCTGCGGATAATATCTTTATCAACACTTCACAAGGTGGCTGGGCAGGGAGAAGGGTCCCCTGAGCAAAGTTCTACCGGTGAGGATAGAGAACTCATTTCAAGAACTCACCCACGTTTTCCTTTGAAACTGTTTAAGAAAACAAAACAACGATAAAAAAACCAAAACCCTGAGCTTTTCTGGCAGCAGCTCCATGTGTGCACGTGTGGCTGTGTGGGCACCACGGCTCTGTTTATTCTGCCATTGGAATCACAGCAGCTCTCCCTCCCCAAGGCACAGCTCCTCATCCCACCTAACCACAGTCTCTCCTCAAACCGCCACGAGGGCACTCAGCCCATTTAAAGGAATCACATGAAACCCCAACAGGGGATGCGATCCCCGTAGCTGCACGAGCTGCTAAGCTGCACACTGCTGTGTCTGCACAGCAGCACAAGCAGCTCGGGATGCCAAGGATGCGTCTGAGGGGCCGCAGCCCCCACCTCATCCTCCTCCCATCTCTGAGCATTTCAGCAGCACCCACAGCCCAGCAGCTCCCACCCCTTCCAAGCACTCAATGCACTTTCCAATATCTCAGTGCTCTGCCCCTCAGCCCTGCTCATTTCAGGGATGTGGTGAGCGATGAGGGTCAGCAAGGGCTGCCCATCAGACCACCAGACACACAACACCACGGCTGGGTTTTCTCCAGGTTCTCTGTTTTCTTTCTCTTCTTCATGCTGGGTGACTTGGAGTGCGACCGGAACAAAAAGGGCCCCAGAGCTGGCTGTGCACAGGGACAGTCCCTGAGCAATGCGGGGCTCCTACAAAACGACCCGGGCTTTTTAGGTAGGAAAAGCTTAATCAGTACAAAATAGAAAGGCCACCATGCACCAGGGTGCACCACGCATCTTCTGGACGTTGGACAGCAGCTGTTGGGGGAGGTGGGGTAAAAGAGGACCCACAGACACCCCCGACACACAGGGACACAGGGATGGGGCAGCTCAGTGCTGGCACCCAACTTTTCCCCCCATAGAGAAACACGGCGCCGCGGGCGCAGCTCAATGGGCTCATTGTGGAAACAGCCTCCGGGGAAACGCTCTCCTTTGTGCGTATTCATCAACTCTCCCGTGCTCGAAGGGAAAAAGAGTTGGCTGAACACACACAGCCGAGGGATTTAATTGGAAATAAAGAAAGAAAAGGGGGGGGGGGAGGGGTAGAGGGGACTAGGGAAAAAAAAAAAGTGAACTGAGGAAGAGGAGGAAAAGGGAAGAAAAGAAAAAGGGACTGCGAGAAGCACCGCCCGCCCCGCGGCCTGGGGAGCGCAGCGGACCCCCGTGGACCCCCCCCGCAGAGCCGCGCCGCGCTCCCCCCGCCCCGCACTCACCTTCGCAGCCGCGGAGCCGCTCTCCCCTGCAGCGCTCCCTCCCGCAGCCCCGTGCACCCCGCCGCCGTCTCTCCTCCTTTCCTTTCCGCTCCGCTCCGCTCCGCCGGGCTCCGAGCGCGGCCCTCCGGGGGGAGGTGGGGAGGTTGGCCGTCAGCCCTCGGCGCTGCGCTGCGGTACCGCGCGGTGCTGCGCGGAGCTCACCGAGCGCTGCCGCCCCTCCGGGCTGCGGGCGGCGCTGCGGCCGCGCTATAAAGCCTGCCCCGTGCGCGGCCCCCCCACCCCGTCACCCCCCGCAACCGGCGCCGAGGAGGGCAAACCCCGACGGAGCGATGCCCGGAGAGTGAGGTGATGTCGGGAGGAGGGAACGCGGTGCGATGCGGCTGAAGGGGCAGCACCCCGAAGTGTCGAGAAGTTGCGCGGGCAGCGCTGCGGGTCCCGCTCCGCGTCCCGAGGTGTGCGATGTACCGCGGCTCCCCGGTACCCTACCGGAGAGATAAACGCGTTCCGAGGCCGAGCTGTGCGGCAACAAGCCCGGCGTTCGATTGGAATCGATGGGAATCTGCACAGCCGGAGGAGATTGACTGCAGACCTCTGCCTCGGCTTTCGGGAGTGCAGTCATAGAACCACAGAATGGTTGGAGCTGGAAGGGACCCTAAAGGCCATCAGGTCCAACCCCCTGCACTGAGCAGGGACACCCACAGCTCCATCAGTGCTCACAGCCCCATCCCCTGACCTTGGGTGCCTGCACCTCCTCTCTGGGCACTCTGTGCAGTGCCTCACCTCCCTTCTTCCTTATATCTAACCTGAATCTCCCCTCTTTTAGCAGGAATCCGTTTCCCCATCCCATCTCCACACACCCTGCTGAAGAGTCTGTCCCCTTTTGCTTACAGCCCCTTTAGACACACGGGCCGCTCTCAGCTCTCCTGCAGCCTTCTCTCCTCCGTGCTGCACAGCCCCAGCTCTCAGCCTGTCCTCACGTTCCATCAGGCAGCATTGCTGTGGCCCTCCTCTGGATGCTCTCCAACAGGTCCACATCTCTCCTGTACTGAGGAGTCCTTGATAAAGACATCCCCGACTACGGGGGCTTTGCTCTGTGCTGACAGGAGGTCTCTAATGGCTGCTGCAAGCCACACTCTTGCATTTATTTATTGGTTTTGGAGAGAGGGAGAGAAGAGCTGAGTCTCAGTTCCCCCATCCTTGCCCTGTTCCAGAGAGGCCATAGGACAACATGGGTACCATGTGGGCAAATTGCTCAACAGCTGCCTGATGCGAACCAGGCTGTATTAGAGAGCTGACCCGAGGCTTTTCTGCCCAATATTTGTGCTTATTTGACTGCGCTGAGGATATCTGCCACCCCACTTTTTAGACAGATTTGTCCATTAAATAACAAACAGGGCACAGCACAGCACAAAGTGTCCATCACTGAGCGTCTGCTGGTGTCATCGTGTTCCTTCTGATGCATCACCCAATGCGAACAGGAAGCCAGGCAGACAAAGCCAGACCATCATCTTCCTTGTAGGCTCCAAGGAATACAAATTTAATGAGGCTCCTGGAGTAAAATTGCATTCTACCAGCTTAGTGCATTTCTGCCAGTGATGGAGGTTTCTGCAGAGGAGGTGATGCTGATGGGTTAGCAGTTTTGTTGCAAAGTGCCAGCGTACAGTAAGGGGAAAAATCACTTTTCTAACTCTGGCAGCGATATGAGGGACAGGAATCAATCAATCACATAGCAGAGCCAGCAAAGAGCAGGGAGGGAGCAGCATGGGCACACAGTCACACAGCTCCTGCTCACCAAACAGAGCCATAGAATCACTAAGGTTGGAAAAGACCTCTAAGATCATCCAGCCCTACCCCAACCATCCCCACCATGTTCACTGGCCACACCTCCACAGATCCTGAACACCTCCAGGGATGGGGATGGGGACTCCACCACCTCCCTGTGCCAATGCATTACCCAAGAGTGCAGATCTGCATGCCTGCCTTCACACTTCCTTCCCCTCCCCTCAGTGCTCAGAGCATCGGTCCCCAATCACAACCATTTCCTTGTTGATGTGCTCAGCAAAACAACTCATGTTGCTAATATGAATAAACAGTTCATTACCAGCTTGCATCAGCCACGCTGAGTGTGTTTTATTCAGGCACACGTAAGAACTGCACACGAGCAGCAGTATCTGTGCACATAAACACAAACTGTACCAAACTGTAGGTACGTTTCTCGCTCATTTCTCATCCATTGGGGTTGGGAAATGGAAGGCAAACATCTTCCCCTGTATTTGCACTTTCTGACCTTCTCATTCCTTCAGTGCTGCTTTCCACACCAACATCAGCCACCGTCACCATCCCATGTGCTTATATTTATGACCCCTCTTTGAAATTCTGGCTGCTCATCTATGCAGAATAAAACTACCCAGGCAATCTTTCCAGCTCAGGTGCTCATTACTAAAGCATTAAATAATGCCAGGCAGGCTCTCTCAGGCCTTGTAAATTTTATCTGGGGGCTTTCAGCTTCCACAAGGTCTATCAGTGCCTGATTGCATGAAGGCTCTCCACTTTGGGCCTGAGTGCAGCCATACAGTGTGGAGGGCTGGGCAGTAACCCAGCTCCTACAACCGCATGCATCAGTACAGGCGAAGGGCTGAGCTGCTGGAAATGAGCTCTGCAGAAAAGGACCTGGGTGTCCTGGTGGCCATCAGGGTGACCACAAGCCAGCAGTGTGCCCTGGTGCCCAAGAGGCCGATGGAACCCCTGTGTGCATTGCACAGAGCACGGCCTGCAGAACAAGGGAGGTTTTCCATCCCTCTGCTCTGCCCTGGGGAGGCCGCATCCGGAGCACTGGGCCCAGTGCTGGGCTGCCCAGTTCAAGGCAGGCAGGGAACTGCTGGGGAGAGCCCAGCAGGGCTACGGAGAGATCGGGGCCTGGAGCATCTCCTGCATGAGGAAAGGCTGAGAGCCCTGGGGCTGCTCAGTGTGGGGAGGAGAAGGCTGAGAGGGGATCTGAGCAACCTTAGAAATGCCTGCAGGGTGGGAGGCAAGCGGATGGGGCCAGGCTCTTTCCTGTCCTATTTGAAGTTTTGCCACTTGTTTCCTGGTATCTTCCTGCCAGAGAGCAGGCATCCTTCTTCCCTACCTTTCCTAACCCACACATCCTGCTGGACCGACCATTAGGGGAAGTGCATTTCCTGTCCATTCACAGAACTAGCAGAGCCACATCACTGTTTCTGTGGGCCACGTGTTTACAAACCTCAGCTCCGAACCCAACAACAAACAGCTCCTGGCTGCTGCTAATCGGGCCTACTCTAACCAGGCAGGACCTGCATCGAGCTGCCAGCCGAATATTTCGTACACGAGCGCTCAAAAATTATGTTCAGTATCTCCCTGATGCAGAAACAATCCCTTCCCCTCCGAGCACAGCGGTGAGGGCACGCAGCCAGCCAGCCCCCCCTGTTATTGGAAAAGCTTCCTGTATATTTCACGAGAGCCAGATGGCACCATCTGAACAGCAGTGAGCCCGGAGCCTGCAGCCACAGCAGCCAGAGGGAAGCGTGCCCCAGTCATGCACAGCACTGCTGGGACTGGGGGCTCAGCTGCAGGCTGGAAGTTGCTCTGTTTAATGTAGTTTAAGGCTTGCACACTGCATTGGTGCCCCACAGCTTGCACCCGAACCAAGCGAGCATCCTCACCCCAACATCTCTGCGTCCCACGCACCCAGTGTGGGGCTCCAAGTGCTGTGCCTCCTGTGCTCGCCTTCTGCCAGAGCTTCAAAGCCCCAGGAAGCCAGGAATATTCACAACACAAACATTAGCAATAAGCACTGCACAATTTGGACAAAAATGTATTGTAGGCAGATGAGAATAAGAGAGAGAATCTTTACTCTTGAGCCCTGGGAACTACTGAATAGCATTTTCCTATGGTGGAAGTGGTGGTTTGAAAATGCAAATCAGCCTTGGGTTTTTGAGAAACATTGAGAAAAAGACCCATGCAGCAAAGCTTTATTGTCTTGTAATGAATGCAGGATTTGCAGAGCTGCTTCATGCCCATGAATGCACAGTGGGTGCAAGCCAGGAGATGGAGAAGACCCGAGGCTTGTCCCCAGCTAGCTCCACCACTGACTGTGACCTGCCCTGAAGGTGACATCCTTTGTTTCAGCCTAGTGCCCTCATCAGAGGATGTAGGGAGGGAAAGGGATGAGGCCAAATCTATGCTCCTGGTGCTGTTATGCATTACAGGTTATTCCAAGGTAGAAGCCAGCAGAATAAATGTAGCAGGTGTCTCCCTCCAGGGACCAATGAACTCAGGTTGTGCTGCCCTGCTCTAAATGGTCTTTCTCTGGTGAATGCAGTTCAAAATCAGGTATTGCTATTGCTGTTTCTATTGCTATTCTTATTGCTCTTTCTATTCCTATGACTACTTGTTTCCATTGCTATTCCTATCTCTATTCCCATCCACATTCCTATTCTTATCCCCATTCCTATCCCTATTCCCATTCCTAATCCCATTTCCATTTTCTATTCCTATTCTCATTCCTGATCCTATTGCTATTCCCATTCCTAATCCTATTCCCATTTCCTATTCCTATTCCAGCCCCTCCTTGGCATTTAGGTCACTCTTTCATTTTGCTATAGAGCTGGTTGCCTCCTTGAACCCCAGAATATGTAGAACCCCTCCTCAACTGCTCAACTTTTCTTCTTCACATCTACCTTTGGAGCATCAGAAGAAGATGACAAAATCAAAACAAACCATTCACACACTGAATTGAGGGTACAAACCCACGATCACTTTGGAAACACCACGAGATGCTACACATCTCTTCAGCTACTGGAGAACCAAGGGAGCTTAACAGAAGTGGGTGAAACAAAAATTTCCATAAAACAGAAAGGATTCCCAGGGAAGAAACAAATAAATGCAAAGTGCTCAAAAAATTCCTAGAGAACAAAAAACATTCCCAGGAGGGCTGCAGGTCAGAAATGATCCTTGGAAAGCAAAAGCTTTCTCTCCTGGTGTAAATCACCACGGGCAGAACGTGGGAAATGTTCCAGCGAATGAACCCAGCGCACATTCTGGTCTAATGATTAATGCAGGAGAAGATGTCACTCCAATTCTGCACACTGGAATCAGGTATTTTTTCTGTTAATGTTAATGTCACTCCTCAGGAATAAAAAAATTAAGTGCTGGGGGAAATACAAGCCAACTTCATAGGTGCTATCAATCAATGCCATTCGGCCCCAGGAGTTGGACTCGATGATCCTTACGGGTCCCTTCCAACTGGGATATTGTGTGACAAAGGAAGATAGGTGCCTTTGGGAGGTGTGGCTGGAGCAATACCTCTGGTGATTGCATTTGGTGGCATGCCCCTATTTACAAACACAAACAGCCGAAACGCAGCGATAGGGAAAAGCTGAGCTGTAGATAAACCCAGATCTACCCAGGGTAGATTGAACAAAAAAAAAACAGTGGAAAACAGGAAGATGGAGAGAGAGATTTAGGACTGAACTTAATACTTTTGTGATTTATCTGCATTTAGCTCAGGCAATGTGTGTGGCTTGGGTTTTACTTGTTTATTTTGCTTCCCAGACTGCCTTTGGTACTGGCAGAGAATTATTTTATTGACGTTTCAGTCCATGGGAGGTTTTGGAAATTTATTGTCCCTGGGGAAAAACGAGAAGAGTTTCATTCAATTCTGTCAAAGTTTTGCAAATTCTGAAACTCCAAAGACAAAGAAGATGTGAAGTCGCCTGGATCTCCTCCCTAGAGCAAAACCCAGCTTTGCCTGCTCAGAGCCAGAAGACCAAAAGCTACCAGCATCCTCTGACTGTGCTTTGCATGAGGACATTCTGCAAATTATGGCAATGCTGCCCATCCAGCCTTCCTGCAACAGATGGCAAAGCAGTGAGAATGGCCACAGCCGGTGGGTGGTGTGGATGTGTTTACTTTAATAAAGCCCAGAGATTAAAGGTCCACCAGTGCCCATCAGCAGTCTGTTACATTCATTCACTTATAATTATTTCCCATTTTTCCCTGCAGTTACATTTTAGAAATGTTGTTACTTGGATCCCTCAAACCATCCAATGTAACTGATGTGACTGCCTCAAAACAGGGTATCCAGGATCTCTCCCACTGTCCCCTTTGCAATCCAAGCCCTGGAATCAATCCATGGGACACTGAGCCCCTTTCAGTCCTCAGAGGCAAAACTCTCAGGAGCAAAGCAGCAGAGGGTATCAAAAATGATAGAACAGCACTGGTTACCCATCATCTCTGCTGAAGGTTTTGTGCAAGATGGATAGAAACGTTGCAGGGGGAGAACTTTCTTGTGTCTAGCACGAAACTCTAGTGAAAAAATTAGGGAAGGAAAAGGAGAAAATTAAAGTAGGAGCTAGCAGGAGGCTGAGGGATGGAGCTCTCCATCACCATGACTCCAAAACTGTGTGACAGACAGACAGAGTGTCATTGCCTGCTGCTGTGGCTGTGATTTACGACCACTCTGAGCCAAGAGTGCTGCCAGCCCACCTATGACCTCTGCCTCTGAGCCTGGCTCCCCACATACTCCCTATTTCCAAGCAGCTTCTGCAGAGATTCTCACTCTCTGCTTCTGTAATGAGTTTCACAGCACGATACGGAATTAGCAGAATCTAAGTTATTAATTGTCTACAACAATTAGCCAGGACACCTGGGCCTTGAGGCACCTTGGTTACGTGTGGGAACCAATTACAGTCTCATACATATTCATGCCACTTCATCCACAAACAGTGCGAGCTGCTTCACCAACTCTCTGCTTCTCGTTTCCTCCAATGCACATCCAGCCCGCCCTGAGCCATGAAGGAACAACAGCTTCCTTTCCTTTCACATTTCACTGAAATCAAATATTTGCTGTGGCTGCTATTGATGTAATGGAAATGAAGAACTAGCACATTTGACAAGCAAGATCAGAAGCGGCCCTGGCCAGGCTTTACAAGAGGAGATGGAGAGATGCTGCTGGATCTTGCTTGCTGCAGTCACCTGCTGTCAATGTACCACAACAGAATCATAAGGGTTGGAAAAAAACACTAAGATCACCCAGTCCAACCATCAACCCATCCCCACCGTGCCTAGCAACCATGTCATAGAATCATAAAATGATTAAGGTTGGAGAAGACCTCTAAGATCACCAGGTCCAACCATCATCCCAGCACCACCATGCCCACTACCTCGCCTTACATCATCCAACTGAGTCTGATGAGAGAGGTGTCTCACATTCAGCCATCTTAACTACACCCAAAACCTCAGCTTCCAAAGTATCAGCTCTCATGGTGTAGGTCAGCATACTGGCACTGAATATCACGGTGTTACACCAGTTTGAACCCACCGAGGGACTCAAAAGCAAATGCTTTGTGAGACATTGGGGTCCTTATCCAATGAAGTATAGAATGCTTTGAGTTGGAAGGAACCCTTAAAGGCTGTCAGGTCCAACCCCCTGCACTGAGCAGGGACACCCACAGCTCCATCAGTGCTCAGAGCCCCTCCAGCCTGACCTTGGGTGTCTGCAGGGATGGGGCACCACCACCTCTCTGGGCAACCTGTTCCAATGGTTTCTTTTTGAGTTTCTTCACAATTCATCTGTGATTTTACGTTTCATGAAGGGGAAGCTCTAGAAACATCACCTCCAACACCTTTGCAGCACCAGGTAAGTCACATAATGCCTGCATGTGTCCAGTTCTTCACTGCTGCCCAGAATTTGCTCTGAGGTTGCATCTATAAATATCCATCAGCTTTCCTGCTAAGAACATGGCAATTCTAGGACCATACCACTGATGTGGTATTTTTGGCATATAGTCTGATTTTTGGGTGTTCCTGTGTGGAGTCAGGAGTTGGACCTGATGATCCTTATGGGTCCCTTCCAACTTGGGATATTCAGTGATTCTATGCCTTCCCCAGCGTGGTGTCAGAGCCCAGCCAAGCAGGGCCACGTGGCCCCTGAGAGCCCACTGATCCACCAGAGTGCTCACTTAACATCTCTTTTGCAGTAGCTATACAGGAGCTAAAATATTAAATCTACAACCTACTCTCTAGATTTATCGTCCTGAAGGCTGTTGTGACTTTTGTGGGTTTCAGAGTGCGCAATAACGTTAGGAACACGTTATTTATCTGACACACTGGAGTGACTTCTCCTCAGCCACCACTGTCTGCCGTAGAAATAAATCCCTGCTCTGTGTTTAGGAAACAAAGCTATTTCTGTCACACAGAAGCCCAGCTGAAGCTTTTGAAAGAATCTGATTTTAATATTGCTAATGTTTGCTTTTTATTTTTGCGCACCCAAACAGCTTTCTGAAGGGGTCTGATTGATTCTGTTCTTCCAATCAGTTTTAATCATATTCTTCATGGGCTGGGATGAGGCTGGCCACAATTTTCAAGAGTGACTTATGATTTAGGCTGCTTTGCTTCCATTACGGACAGCACCTCGGTAAAAATCAATAGCAAATTAAACCACTGTCGGCAGTGGCCAGTGAAAGAGTGACTGTGGGCTGGGAGAGGGATAGAGTTTGTATATTTCAAAATTAAAGAGAAATTGAAGAAAAAAAAAGCAGTGGCCACGTTGTGAAGGTTCTGGTTTATACAGAATGCACTTCAGCATCCTGCATCACACTTAGCTTGTGACTGGGACACAGCATTGGCCACTTCTGGGAAGTGAGCATCAATGTAGTACACTCTACTGCCTGGCTCTCCCCCATTACTCCTGCTTTCTGCCAGCTGACACCAACCCAAAGAATATCAAGGTTGGAAAGACCACTGAGATCACCAGTACCAACCCCAACCCACCCCCCCATGCCCACTAACCATGTACCTCAGCACCCCATCTCCATGGTTCTTGAACGCCACCAGTGGAGGTGACTCCACCACCCCCCAGGCAGCCCGTCCTACAGATCTTAGGTTTCTCCATGTGCTCTTTAACATCTGCTCTGTTTCCCCACAAACCCCTACTGGACAACAGAGTGACTCAAACAGCCCACAACAATGCCTGTCAATCTCAGTATCTCAAATTATGGGCTAGCTTTATACAGAGCTCCCTGTATGTTGTGATCTGTGGCTGGTAAAGGCATGCATTTTAACTCCCAACAACTCAATTTAACCTCTCAGCTCTCTGCTGCTGTCTTTCTTCCCAGTTTGTAATTTTCCACTTTCTATTGTGGGGATTCAGCCTGCTAGGAAAACTTCACAGAAGAGAAAATAAACAGATCAGTATATTCAATGTTATGCTTTCTGTTTAGAAGTTTGCTTCTCTTTCTTCCTCCATTGCATCAATATTAACATTTTGATTCATAAGCAAAATAAAGACTATAAATGCACTTTTTCTTCTTTTTAAATCATAAAGCTCAAAGTTAGGGTTCCCACAGCAACTGTAACTCAACCTTTATGTGCACATACATTAAAAGCAAGGAAATTACCACCCAAGGCAGCAATTGAATATGCGTGAGGGGATTACATTACTGACAGCAGAAGGACTGCGAAAGGTTGAAATCCCAGTGATGTGAAACATTTCAGCTCTTCTGTGACAAGATGTCAAAAAAAAAAAAAGAAAAAGAAAAGATATCAGAGATCTTGATCTCTATCGACATAAATGGGATTCAACTTCGCAGCAAGCAGAACTGTTTGAGAGAGGTGATGTTACCTTTATTTGTGAATTCCACTGGACTCGAAGATGCTAAGGCACTCCAGAGCCAATGATGGTGCCAGTGAGCCTGCCATGTGTCTCTGTCACTGTATGGAGCTGATGGGTGACCCAGAACCACGTGTGGTCGGAGGGTCTGACAGAAAGGCACCAGAACAGAGCGTGTGCCCAGAGCTGGAAGAGTCGCTGGGGGACCTTACTGCACTCACACACAGCATCCGTCATCCTTCCGTCCATTCCAAGCCTATATAGAATCTGAATGGTTGGGTTGGAAAGGCTCTTAAAGATCATTCAGTTCCAAGCCCTGCTGTGGGTTGGTGCCCATCAGTTCAGGTTGTCCAGGGCCCATCCACAGCCTGGGGCACCTCCAGGGATGGGGCACCCGCAACTCTGGGCAGTGCCAGGCCTTCACTACTCTTTGAGTGAAGAATTTCCTCTTAGTACCTAACCAGAGTCCCAGGGACACAGATGAAAGATTGGCAGCCTCTATGGACAGGAGATCTCAACTTCTCCAGCTCTCCTGTGCCCTGCCTGCCACAGCAGCCAGTCACTAAAGGGAAGTGTTTTAGCACAAACTGCATCCTAGGGGACTCTGGCTAAGTTATTCTAATTATTTGTACAATAAGATGAAAGAGGGATGTGTTCCCATTTCAAAAAGGCTTTAGCCTGTGCTGATGCTCCTTTGTGAGGCCTGAGAGCTGAGAACTAATTAGTCCTAAATAATACTCCCAACAAAGGCACAGCAAGGAAGCAGAAAAGACACACATGCCAAAACAAACAACGTCCTTTCAAATGGAAGATCAAACAGGCACCACCACTTCAGAAGGCTAAAGATGCCCCAAGCAACTGGTTGGTATTTACCTTAAAGAGAAACAAACATAAAAAAGGCTGCAGGGCTGTATCTCCCAATCCTCCCTGAGCCTTTCCCATAGGGAAGGGGTTTCCCTTACATTCCGCACAGATGCTCTCATCACCATTTGCTGTCATTATCCATTGGATGTATTTTTAACAGGCTTCACAGCCAGCTCTTTTAAATAAACATGAAGGCAGGGGCTTAGGAGAATACAGCTGGAGCTCGCAGAGCATGCCATTTGATGCATCACATGATGCAGAAGATGGTGTGTGATCTCACAATTAAAGGACGTATCACAGCCTGGCCCAGACAGATTAATGTAACTTTTGCTTTCATGTTTTCTGACTGCGCAGAGCAGTGCTGGGTGCTTCGTTCACTCCTGTGCAGCTCTTCCTACCACCAGTGCTGCGAAGAAGACTCTTCCACTGCCCTCTCCCAACTCTTCAGAAGGGAAGGAGTTACCAAGAACCCACTGCATGGTTTTACCAGCCAGTCAGAAGTAGTGTCAATCAAAGAAATGCCTGAGAGGAGACAAAGCCACCCTGCTTTCACCAAAGTGATTTCACACTGAGAGGTTCCTGCAAACAGTCCTCAGTTCACTGCTTGCATGCCTTGTTTTGTATGAATGCTGTGCAGTTTGATGTTTCTCTCTGAAATCTGTATAATCGTCCTTTTCCAGGGGCACATGGATCCCTGGATTAGACATCCCACCACTCTGTTATGATCTGGTAATCCCACAGCTGGACTCAGCTAAATGAGTACACATCCAACGTAAGTCATTACTGACCTCATCTTCAGCTCACAAAAGTATCGACAGCCTGCAAAGACATCATAAAGCTTCAACTAAGGCACAGAGCACCAAGAAGCCTAAACTCAACCCCCAGTCCCACTGATTTCATTCTGCCATGAGGAGCTCACCAGGAAAGTCAGAAGCTGTGCCACATCTGGGTAGTTTTGGCTGGTGGAACCCCTTAGCAGTCCTGGGCCAGCACTCCCTCCTCTCCTCTCCCTTCCCATCCATTCCTTTCTCCTCTCCTCTCCTCTCCTCTCCTCTCCTCTCCTCTCCTCTCCTCTCCCTCATTTTTCCTTCCCTTTCTTTCCCCTTGTTCCCCCTCCCCCTCTCCTCTCTTCTCCTCTCTTCTCTCCTCACACCTGTGATTCATTAATCATGGCACAATCTGCTGCTTATACCTGGACAGTTTTGTAAGAGAGCAGATTCAGATGCTCAGAATAGCGTGTTAATAGCATCCAGGTCTTTGCTTACCCTTTTCAGAGCTGCCTGGGACATGTATGCATTCAGGGAAATGATTTGCTGTGCGTTTCTAACTCAGAAGCAGTGGTGAGGTGCTCTGTGCAGGCAGGCTTACATGGCAAGCATGTGGAGACAGCACACCTGGCTCCTGCATCCAGCAGCAAAAGCTAACACAGGAGGTCAGAAGGTCTCTGGGCTGTTGGCACCTGAAGATGCAAACAGGCAAAGAATCATAGAATCACAGAATATCCTGACTTGGAAGGGATCACTGAGTGAGTCCAACCCTTGGCTCTGCACAGCACCACCCAAAATTCAAACCGTACACCTGAGGGCAGTGTCCCAAAGCTCCCTAAGCTCTGGCAGCTCAGGGCCATGCCCACTGCTTTGGGGAACCTATTCCATGCCCACAGCACTTCCAGCCAGCACCTCATCTCTGGGAACAGCAAGGTAAACCCAAGTTGCTGAATCCCCCACAGTCCTGCTTCGTCCTTGCCATTCCCCTGATGTAAATCAAAGCCCCCAAGGCTGAATGCCACCATGGCATCAATCATGTTTATCGTAATAAGAAACAAAGGAGGAAGAGAACAAAAGGAAAAGGAAAGAGGAGAGAAGACAAGAAAGGAAAATACAAACAGAAGAGTGAAAAGGGAGGGATATAGATAGACCCATTAATTTCCCTCTGTTTGCTCTGGGATTTAAACAACAAGCTGCTATGTCTCTGGTTTATCTTAGTTCTTCAGCTGTGAAACGTGCTGTGCTCCAGCGTCTTCTGAGCTTCAGAGATTTGCTAGGGAGCTGGGAATGAAGCAAGAGGCTCAGCAAACAGAGATAGCAGAGGCGGCTTCATACATCACACTCAGAGGAAATTCATTCCTTTCAGCGCTGCCCATGGGTGAAATTACATTATATTCTGTTTGGATAATTGGATGTCATATACCACCCGACTTCTTATAGGTTGGCATTTCCATCCCTGCAGAGGCTGTTAGCAGCATCCAGGACAGAGGAGACAAGGGAAAGGTCCCATGAAGGGTGGAGAACAAAGCAGGGCACAGAGATGTTGGCACCAGTCTTCCAACCACAGCCATGGAGAACAGCCTCCAAGAGGAAAGGGAGGACTGACATACTGGAGGATTTTGCTAGCACAAAAACAAAGCTTTTCCTTCTTTTCTGTTCAATTTGGGTATGCAAAGCTCTTTTAATAGAAATTCAAGCCTGAATATGGGGACAGGTCGTGTTGTGGCTTCCTGTTAATCCCACAGAAATACAGCATTTTTTCTTTTCTTCCAGTCCCTGAACATCACAGGGGGATGTGGAGTCTCCCAGCCATGCCTCCCCACGTTTCACATCCACCGCTCACCCACATTTTATTTGAAATGCCCTCAATTTCCCCCTCATTGTCTTCTCTCTCGCTGCTCCTCACTCCAGTTTGTTGATGGCTTTTTAATAGCACAGTTAGAGTTGTCAACACAAGCCAGAGGACAATCTCATGTATCACACCGTCCTGGTGCATCTCGGGAACTCCATCTGGCTCAAGCAAACTTATATTATTGAAATAATCTCTCCTCCCTGCTAGTTATTGAATCGTCTTGGCTCAATGGCCTCGCTCAATATCAACTTTTCATGCTTAATAATTAGTGCTGGAGAAAAGAGTTTCATTGAATAAGTGTTTAACGTCACACATGATTAGGAGATGCAGAGATGACCTAACTAGGCAATTCAATTTGAGGCTGCAACTGCTCAGATGAGGGACAATTAGGAACATGTTCTAGGCTGTGCATATAAGCTAATGGGTGCCTGCAGGGATATTTATGGAACTACACCCCTCTGTCTCATCCCACGTATTCCTACCTCACTTCAAGGCTCAGAAACAGATGTTAGCCCTGATTTTTTCCATCTCAGTTGCACTATGCCCTCGTGTAATGTACTTCTTCAGAAACCTGTGCTGCTCTCAGCAACAACTTCCAACCAAGCATATTCAAATACCTCACAGCACTGAAGGCTCTAAATGTCAGCATCCCCACAGTCCCCAATAACCCCTATTACGTGCACGAAAAAATGAGATGCAGATAAAAAAAGATACAGACCAACAAATACTTTCAGGAATGAGGATGAGGAAGGTGTCTAATTATTCTGGAAGTGATGGCACGGTGCTCCTATAGGGTTTTTCTCCCATTCTGGGATTGCTGCCCTTCCTCTGCAGAATTACTCTTTACAGGTGCTCTGCAAAAAGGGTGTTTTGCAGTGCTTGCAATCCTGCCTTAACGTATTTCCTACAAAAGTGAATTTTCTCACTTGAACTCACTGACACACCAATATACCACATCTTCACACGTTATCACACTGCTCTTAGGAGTGAAAATAAAACAACTTTCTCAACTAAATCTACATTCCTTCCTATCTCTGACTACCTCAGCCCTTTCCTTACAGATCCTTCTTCCTTCCAGACTCTTCAGTACAGCACACTTAATGGGATTTGGAAAGCATTTGATAGCAGCTGTCACTCCTTTGCACCAAGTCTTCACTCTGCTCTTCCCCATAAATGAGCCCATCGATCTGTTCTCCGCAAGACGTATTGCGTTCCTCTGGAACTTGTGATCTGCCTCTTTGTCCCAGAAGAGAGAATGACGAGATGAGATATGTGATCCCTGTTTACAGTGATATTTTATGTGCAGGAGATTGATTTGCTGTGACAGCCAACAACTTCCCTAGCTGGAAACCCAGCAGAGCCCTGAACAAAAAAAAGATACCTGTTGGACTTCTCTAGAAAGAAATACTTTGATTTCTCAGCTACTCCAGGGTCCCCAGCCAGAACTTCAGCTAAGAAGAGCCTGCAGCTTGAATAGGATCATTTCAGGAAGGCCTGTTTATTCCCCACTTCTTTCATTCTGTATATTATTCATGCTAAGATGTGTACAGTAAAGCAAGATGGCTTCTTCTGATTGCATCTTTCCAATCTGATATTACTGATATTACAGGTACTGCAAATAATTATCGCATGCAGGCACTAAAAAGAAAAATCATTTGGATGAATTAGGGACTTTATCTCACTGTTTACTTGCAGGGGTGAGAAACCCTGAATCAGACCACATTGCACATGGTGATGGAATGCAATTACCCATTCTTCTACAATTCCAAGGAGAACAAAGTAACTTGAAAGTCCTTGGAAGGTGAAGGAGAGGGAATTAAAATCAGATTCAGAGCAAAGGGTGAAAAAGACCTTTTGAAAGAAGCAGCACTTGGTGCTTATTTTACTTGTGAAATTTCTTTAAATTCAGACATTATTTCAGAGCTTTCCAGACCCAGCAGATAATTAATGAAATTAAGGTGAGGAGTTGTCGCTAAATATTTGCTCGCACCACAGGGAGAAGAAATAGCACTAAAAGCATCTGGACTTTTACAGGCAAATAAATCAAGAAAGAGAGGTGTCTCAATTACACAGACTCCAGAGGGGAAGAGTGACTCTCTTTACGACACAGCTTTCAGGAACTGCAATACTCACAGTTTTTCAAAACATCCCCCTGACAGGACCCGGCTTTGCAATGTTAAAAATGCTGGAATCGTCTCTAGAGCATGCTGATATCCACGACCATGTGCTGCACTTTGCTGCTGAGGCCATAGGATGGAGTAACGCCACCCTTAGGAGCTCTGACTCTTAGTGGGAAATGCCCTTCAGCACTGAACTGTTTGTGTTGTGAGCAGCTGCTAAACGACTTGCCTGGCAGAGATCACAGAACCACAAAATGGTTGGGTTGGATGAGACCTTAAAGCCCGTCCAGCTCCAACCTCGGCCATGAACTGGTTGCTTCCTACCAGCTCAGGTTGCCCAGGATCCCATCCAGCCAGGCTTTGGGCACCTGCAGGGTTAGAGCACTCACAGCTCTCTGGGCAGCTCCTTCTGTTCCTTCAGTCTGACCATCAGGTCCATGCCCAGCCATGATGGTTTCCTGTCTCCTCTTCTTGATTTCTTTTACTGGGGGATGGAGAGCTCTTTTCCTCTCAGAAAGATGTCCTTAAAAACCTTCTCCTGAAGCTCAGGGTTCTGACCGTGCTCTTTTCCAGGTCTATACATACCTCCTAAGATCACGACCTCAACCAGAGCGCGGTCACTACAGCCCAGACTGCCTCCAGTCTTAAGCTCTTTAATGAGCTCCTCTGCAATGGCCCCAGGGCCCAACACAGCTGCCGGCTGGAAATGCCATCTGCTGGAATGGCACATGCAATTAGGCTAACTAAGCTGCAGACAGAACAGGAGGGTGATCAGCTCCATCCTGCAGGTCGTAGACTATCATCAACTGGGACCCGGGAGGAACATCCCTCGGGCCACTCTCCCTCATGCCACCAGGTTTCCAATGCAGTTAGTTAGATGCAGTACATCTTTTCTTCTGATGTGCTTATCAGCAGGCTCAGCGAAGACAAATTAGACTTCCAATCCAACCTTCCATGGCAGTTCTCAGGTACATCAGGACAATGACACACGGTCATCCCATCTGCACTGACAGTGCTAAAAAATGGGGTCAGCTGAGAACCCAGAGGTTTTCCAGGGGTCTCGCACTCAGCCAGCAACTGCAGGTTAGTGAGTGATAGACTGAGAGGCCACATCGAGGAGACAGTTAATAAAAGCAGGACTAGAAGAATCAATGTGTTCTGACACACCAGTGACAGATTGGTGAGAGGGACAGATTTAATATCCCAGCGTTATCCTTTTCCAGCCTAAGGGCCCTGAAATTGATTGAATAAATTAAAGCACTGCTGTGGATGACACTAGAGTTAAGGTCGTATCAGCACTTCCATCTTAACTCCCAATATTCTTTCCTCTGGGGTTTTCTATTTCATGCTTTGGCACAGAAAGCTTTACTCCCGTGTTACAACTTGGCCACAAACATCTCAGCTACAGCACAACTTTACTGTTATAACTGTCAAGAAGAGGTGAAAGGAAGCAAGGAAAGGAGGGAATTATAGAAGGAGAAATAAAACTAGTCCTATCTGGCGGGCCTTTGAAATCAAAGGATAAAGAGCCACGTCAGGCTCCTTCTGAAAGTACTGTGTGCTCATTCTGCGTTATGGCCAATCTCTCTTTGCAAACAGTGAGAAGAAAAATAGATTTTGAAGAGAAAAATGTACAGAGACTTCACAAAAAATTAAAGCAATTAAAGCTGTAGGCCAAATTCATCTCTGTGTAACTCGACTTGCATGCAAAATTACTCATTGTTCTGTTACTGAAAACAGTGAAGTAATTGCTGATGAACATTCTTCAAGTTCTATTCTTTATTATCTCCTGGTAAGTCCCTCTCACAGATTTTATATCAAAACAAACAGATAGAGCCTGGTGCCGTGACAGAACTGGGCCCCTCATTGAGTTGGTCTGATCATCAGCATTCTCAGGGCACCTCTCAGCTGGGGATGGAAGATGGGCTCTTAGAAAACACGCTCAATATTTTCTTTAAAGCACTAACCACCTTCATCCGAGGGAAAAAGCCTAACCTCTGCCCTTCAGAAATGGTGCCAAGTCTCTTCCAAAATGAGATTTAAACTGGGCTTTATCATCTTCATCTTTATAGGCTCTGTCACTTTCCACAACTCCTATGTACCAACCAGCCCCGGGTCACTATCATCTCAAACATCACCCAACTGCTATGCAGACATCTGCCCAGGCACAGCTGGTAAACACACGAGGGGCCAGTAGACCACGCTCTGAAAGCTGTGCATTGCACACCCTTCCCCAGCTGGCAACTGCCAAAAAAAGGCAGAATGGCTCCCAATAGCTGCATCCCAGCAAGCCTCGGGATAAATCTGTGCTGAAAAACATATTCCATGACTGCTGTTTTCCTTCGTGGCTTAAACTCCAAAGGGACACATGGAAAATGTCAAGGCTTGGTGTTTAACAGCAAGGAAACAAATACCCATTATACAGTTCAGATTGGCATTCAGCTGAGATAGAAGGCAAAACAAGCAGTGACATTCAGAGCAGGACATCATTCTGTACCCCTCCCCTGCGCCAGCCAAACAATGTGGGTTAAAGTCAAAGAATCTGAGTCACCCCTGCATTAATCTGGATGTTAGCCATCAGTTTGTGGGGGTAAGCACACAGTGATTCAGGATCTCAAGTGTCAGCCTGCACGGGGACTTCAATGACTCTCAGCTTGTATCTCAATCCACAGGCAGTTTGCCCATGAATTTAAACACAGAATGAACGTCAGTGCCTTCTTCTACAAATCAAAGCTTCTCATCTAAAACATTGCACTTGCATGTTAAATAGAGAATAATTACACACTCAAAGGGAGGACAAATCTAATTTGACTAGGAGGATACAGAGAAAATTAATGCAGGGCTCCAGCCACGGGGAAAAAAAGGTTTTCAAAGTGGTTGAAGTAGAAGCAGGACAAGACCAGTGACTTCTGCTCTGCTCTTGAGACTCACTTCTTTGTGTGAGTCCTTGATGCTCTCCTGATTCCGCTGCTCTTTGGGTCATCACTGACATCAACACACAGCCATGCTGGTACTCCAGCATCCTACGCACTGTGCACTCATGCAGGGGCACACAGACCTCACAGTCACTGTCTCTGTGTTTATTATTTTTCAATTCCTCTGCCAGAGTGGTAGGAGTGAGCTTGCTAGCCTTGCTTACTGAGCAATGCAAATGATGGATTTAATCTACTGTAACACAGCTATCACCCCCAGAAATTCGCATGCATTTTTGTGAGTAATGGGAGCTTTCTGATGGGTTTCACTCCATAAAATGGGGCACAGTTGGCTAAGCAATCTTTGGAGGCTACTCTTTAAACATCAACAGCTCATAGTGTCCTCAGGCAGTGGAAGTTTATGAATCTCTCTTTGGAAGTTAATGCACTCATTAGTTTTAGGCTGAGGGAGCAGATGGCAGCAAACTTTCCTTGGACCCAGGTGGTAGCGTCTGCACTGCCCTTCATTAAAGGCTTTGAGACTGTTAAAAAAAAATAGCAATTAATTGCAAGATGCATGTCAAAGGATTTCTCTCCTTCCACTAGGTTTGGGGTCCCACCACACACAGTACCACCACTACATAACCAGCACATAGAGAGAAGCGGAAGGAGGGAGGAAGGAAAAAAACAACATTCAAATTCCTGGTTGACTTTTACAAGAATTGTGCAAAACGTAAATAATGACATCTCAAAATAGGGAAGCTCCTTTGCTTTGGGGTGCAGCCTCAGGGCTGAAACTCATGTAAGGCTGAGCTATGGGACTGCCAAGAACTGCAAAGGTTTTGAGCAAACTTGGGTCCAGTGCAACATCATCCATTTCCAAACAGAGAGTAGCAAATGTTAACCTGGCTTCGGCTCTGATCAGACCTCTGGGAATTCATGCTATCCCTCCACAAGTACCTTACATGAGACAGCCAGAGAGGAACTGAGAAGACCCATTTTTGCCTGAGGATCAGTTCTGTGGTGTTGAGCCAAATTCCCCTCCCAGCCTGCTCCCTTGATTCCTGTGGAGTTACACCGTTGGAAAATCTAACTTTTTTACTGGTGTTTCTACAACAAATTGCCCTATTGTATTGCAAACAATAAAGTGTGATTCAGAATGCCAAAAAGCATCTAAAACGGCAGGCTGGCTCTTCGTATTTTGGGAACCAAGCTGCAGCTGCAAAAACTGATTTGAAAATGTATGATCCCAGGGTTCCTTAGTATAAAAGGTCCATAAAGAGGTTACACTGGAGAGATACCTTGAAGAATAGTTAAGTGGCAAGCATCAAACATCAAACACTTGCTGCTATCACCAGCTCAGACACTTTTTCCAGAGGGGAAGGCAAAGACTGCAGGGTCCTGATGCTGTCTTGGGTCAGCCCCTTAAAAAACGTCTGTTTCCCCATCTGTACAACAGTTGTAATGACATGTAAGTTCTGCCAAGCCACTGCATCTGAATGCTGAGATCTCAGTAAAAGTGTGAGGACAAAGAAATCTCAAGAGCTGTTAAAAACCAGGCGTTAGGATTTAAAAACTTACCCAATTTCAGTAGCAATGTAAGTGTTACCACCACAGCCAACGTTCCTTCCACACTCAGTGCCCAAATCCTGTAGCTCTAATAATCAAGGGAATGCTTAGTCTTCCAGTCGTAATATTTCTTACCTTTTAGGATTCATCCCTGACAATAATTAAGTCCCATAAGGATGAAACTTAAATGAGCAGTAGTCTATGGGGATGGTATTAGTGTGTTAACTGTGTTTGTGGTTTAAATATTAATGTCAAAGTGTAATTACTATCTGCTAAGTTCCAGGCTAGCGTTTGAAAATACATTTAGCTAAGCAGGAAGAATGAGCTGTACCAGTTGGAAGCTTCTGTATGGAAAGGATTAAAACTTAAGGATGGAACAGTTTCTCAACCAGCAAAGAGCACGAGGAGACATGCTTGGTGGCTGTTCTCCACGCAGAACCAGCATGCAGTGGCTTCCTGCTGCTGGCTGGCTCCAGGCAGAATCCTCACCTTCTACACAGCACAGAGAGGCAGAAGTCTCAGTATCTCATCCCAGGGGGGGCAGTGGATGTTGTATGCCTACCTTACAATAGCAATGCAAGCTACACCTCTGTCCTGGGGAAAGAAAAAAAAGGCCTCATCAAATTGAATGCCAGTGTTATTTTCTCCTTTAATGTTCGATTCTCTGGAATTTAGGCAAGATTTCCTTTGAGTTTGCATTGACACTTTCCTGTGCAGCCTACTGTAGGGAACCTGCTCTAGCAGGGCTGGTTGGACTTGGTGCTCCCCAGAGGTTCTTTCCAACCCTGGTTCTGTGTTTCTTTGATCAAGTTCCTTCTGAGTGACAATGCATATAAGTGTTAGTTCACTTATCACATCTGGACTCCTGGTGTGGGCCTGTGCCCTGCTGGAATGCATAGGATTCTGCACTAGCACTTGCTAGAGAAAGGCTGTCTTGCAGCAGTCACAAACTGTGAGCCAGCAACAGTGACACTGAACACGAGGTCTCCAGCACGAAACAGGAGAGGCTGTAATTTACTTCTCTTCATCTCTGTTCGTTTCAGACATACAAAGCAGAAAAGTCAAGCCAGAGAAAGTGGAAAGAAGGCATGGAGAATGGAGCTGGCTTTGTGATGGCTCAGTCAGACTGTCACATATCAGCTATTTCCATTGCTCCCAAACCTTTAAAAGTGAAGGTGGGAGAAGAAAGCAAGAAGGCTGAAAGCTAATGCAAACAAACCTTGCAAAGGCCACACTGCTACCCTGCCTCTCAGGGCTGGGTTTCACACACAAAGATCTCTCCTCTCCAGGTGAGGTCAAAGCATCCCTGCCCAGAACCTCCTTTCTTGTGCCCTGGGTGGGATCAAGTAGTGACCCCTCCAGCTTCTCAGGCCTTCACACAATGGATGAAGGATTAGTGATGATCCCTCGATGCTGCCCTGTGCCTCTGAGGAGAACAGAGGTTTGGGTGGCCTGCAAGGGAAATCTTGACACAGGGAAATCATGCATTCAACATCTGTTGTAAATCCCAAGGAATCTAATGGGATTTGGCAATTTAATCCGGCCAGGGTTTAGATGATCAAAAGAATTTCTTCAAGACAGCAACACGATGAAAGCCAGCCAAACCCTCAAAATACAGTCCCTCAGCAGGATGAAGCCATTATTCTTTCTTGTTGGGTTTATATATCTTTATTTTTATCATCTCTCTGAAAGGAGGGTGAGAAAAGAAAGGAAAACATAGTTTAAGAGCACAGATAACTCCTGCCTTGCTCAGATTCTGCCCTGAGACACAGATATCTCCAACCTCCCAGTGACACCTCAGCCTTCAGAGAGACTGAGCGATAGCTGGGTTTGGGGAAGACTCATTGCCAGTGCCCTAATGACCAGAGAAACCTGCCAGAGGAACTGCAAAATTAATTCTGCCTCTAAATAATTAAAGGTTAGGGGAATATTTTTTTCCACTAACTATTTTTGCCTGTACCCCAGCTGCACATCCCTTCCTGCCTTTGATGTAGGGATTATACCTCCAGCTGCTTTGGGATCTCACCCTGCACTCCCAGGTCAGGCAGCCTGCTCTCCTGGGTTCTCCTTCTGTTTTTTTTCTGACAACATCCAGGATCTCAGTCAGACAAACTGGGCCATGTTTTAGGAAGAAACAGAGACATCCAAAACTGAGCCCTGCTTGAAATGGACTGCTGCTATCTCCTGCCTCGGTTTCCCATCTATAAAACGACTTCCTGCTCTTGGAAGATGCAAGAGATCTTCACTGATGTTTGCCAAAGGGCCATGGAGCAGGAATGTTAAATACCAGTAGATTTCCTTCCTGTCTCCAGTCCCTGCTTCTTTCATAACCCATGAGTTGTGCCCTTTTACCAGGGGTCAGCTCCTGCAAAGTATTTCCTGTCCCCGTCCTGATCCTATGCAGTGAGAATAACAACAAAGTTACATAAATACTCATCAGAAAACACCTTCACTGCAGTAAAGAGATAAATACACTTTTTGAATTAGCAGCTAGCATGGTTCAATTTTTTCTCCATGGAGCAGAATGAAGAAGGAGAAAACACAACACATGATTCAAACTGGTCAGAAACACTAATTAGAGGCTATGCAACAGTGTCTTATCTAAGTTATCTGCTCATCCCCTGGCCCTGAATGCATTTCTGCCCATAGAATCCTTCTACATCTACTCAGAGAGAACCAGCTCCAGCAATATCAATGGAGCTATCATGCATCTGATGAGACGTACAAGGCTTTTCAATTTCAATGGAAATCACTAACAGCATCTAGCAGAGATCAGAAATTAAACCAACTCTCTGGAAAACAGAAAAAAAAACCAACCTGCAGTGCATATTAAAACAAAATATTCCACAATAAGCAGAGTTTGTTTCTCTGTCAGTGCAGATGACAATTCATCAGGATGACACCTGCCTTGACAGCCATCATCTCTTTGTCAGACTGACACGTCTGGAGTGTACAGTGTTTCCTATGCTGCTCCTTTGTGCTGCTCTTCCATGCTCATGTCCTGGTCACCACACAGAGCTTTTCCCCAGCTCTCACTTGCACTTGATATTTGCAGCTACCCATCCAGGTCTTCTGACAGCATGCTGCCAATATTCATCTGAAGTTGATTTGCTTGGTGGAGAATTTGTACATGCAACAGTCACTGGCAGAGAGAAGGGAGGGTGGGTGTTTGGGGGCAGGACTCCTCAAGATGTGGTTTGGAAGAACTCCATCTGCCCATCTGCATCACTTAATGTCCCACCACTCTCACTTCAGTTTACTGCTTCTCCTCTCCCTGCCTCTTCCACCCAAGCTGAAACTCCCTGCACACTTTCACTTGTTTATTCATTTTACCATTTCTCCCTTTCAAATGCAAATGCTTCATTACTACTGTGTTGCCATCAGATAATGGAGATACCAGGCACAAAGACGTTGCCTCCATGACGCCATGCGATGGAGTAACTCCTACATACACAAAATCAAGAATTCCAGTCTCTGTAGGAAGAGTCAGAGCATTTACCACTGGGCCAAGAAACGAGACCTTCAAGCCCTATGCTAAAGAAAAGGATGGAATCCTTAAGCCTGTAAGAAGGAAGCTGCAGTACAGGGCTGTTTTAATCATTATAGCAAAGAAGGCTCTTGGCATAAATCAGACAGATTTTACTTACTTTGATATTGGTATAAAACCAGGATAAACGCCATGATTTCACTAGGATTACTTCACATTCATGCAGATGCAAATATTATTAAAATTTGGCTTCTTACCATTACATTGAGTACTCTGTAGCAGAACATACACTGTGCACTCGCTGCTGCTGTGGTTCCCAATTGGAAGCAAGTGTACTGACCAAAGATCAGGGTGGCATTTTATCAATCTGTGTTCCTTGTTCTCTATGTTCCTCTCTCCAGATCTCATTTGCAGCCAAGAGAAAGGGAGAAAACAGCACCAGCAACTTCTCTCTGCAGTGAAACACCTCTTCTTCCCAAGCTTCCTTGTGAAGCAAACCTTGGCTAACTGGCTGCTTTCGCCCCATTTCATGAGGATGATAAAGATCTTCCTGACCAGTACATCAGACAGAGATACAAGCTCTTCACTGCAGCAGATGAGCTGCTGCATCATCTTGGTGCTCTGTGATTGTGACAGACACTCACTGGCTGTCAGTGTGAGCTTTGGACTGAATCCAGTGCTAGCTTTGCACTGGAGCACTTTCCAGCTTCCAGTAAAAACAAATCTAAGTCCTGCATAGTACAGATAATTACTGCAAAAATCATGGAGAACAAAACCCAGCACCCCACGCCTTTTTTTCCCCAAGAATATAAACCTCTGCAGCTTAAGCTACAGCACAATTTCTTCATCTAACTGCCGTATATTTCCTTTGGCTCGCCTGGTTTGTTAGGGACAGATGGATGGACACAGGCACAGATACACACTTACCATTTTTCAGGTTTTTGCATATGACTCCTGAGCATCACTACTGCTTCAGTGGATGTATCAGAGGGAGGACACACAATTTCCTTAATCATCAGTTTCATATTATCACTATCATTATTATTTTCTCCTGTGTTAGATCATTTGACACTCCTTCCCTCTCTGTGGGATTCCCTGATATAATCTACTAAGTACAAACAGCTACAGTTACAACATTAATTGGTATTTATGCTGCCAACGCTGTGTAACTACATGGTCATTTGCAAGTTCCCTTAGATCAGTCATTAATGATATTTAACATTGTTGAGCTATTATATTCATAATTGCTACACAATTCAGAGTATTCAGGTCCCCTGACAAAGAAGCAACCCAGAATATTCAAACAGTCCTCCCTATGCCTTGAAGTTATTCCAATTGGATGTGATCATTGTGGAATTCGGCATTCACTGTAAAAATGAGCACTAGCAACTGGTTTATCCAGCTTCCTTCACCTGCAGTACGACTGCAGACTGCCTGCAGCGTGAGTCCCTGAGTTAGCTTCAGATAAACACACAGCAGGATTAGCAGCAAGTTCAGCATGTGCTGCACACACCTTCCAGGTGTTATTTGTGTATGGCTTATGTCCAACCCACTGCCTGTTTCTGCAATTACATTTGCATTGCTATTGTTACCTAGAACAGCTAAATGAAAGGTGCAAATACTAGTTCACTGTGAGTTAATATCAGTCCAAGATCTCAGCTTAGGCAGATCTGTTATCTTACATAAAATCCTTTGGACATGCTTAGGTTAGTTTTATCTGGATTCTAATGCAATAAACTACCGAAACAAGGCTAGGATTAGAACTTGTCAATAGGGCAAGAGGTAATAGCATTAAGTTGCACCAGGGAGGTTCAGGTTGGATATTATGAAAAACTCAGAAAGAGTGGCAATGCTGTCCAAGGAGGTGCTGGAGTCACTATTTCTGGAGGTTTTCAAGAAAATAGTAGCTGTGGCCCTGAATGCCATGGTTTAGAGAGATCACAGGCATGGACTGATGGTCTGTTTAGAGTACCTTAGTGATCTTTCCAACCTTAAAAATGCTATGATTCTATGGCTAGACTTTACAGACTGCCGTAATAGCAAAAACGGGAAGAGAGAATTTGCATGCCTACCTCCTGCCATGGACAGCAGTATAACACTACGGTTCCTAGCCTACAACATACTTAGCTGCTGGGATGTTTTTCACAGGATTATTTAATTACCTCCCTAATTGCATCTTGGAAGCATCTTCTAAAGACGTGTCTTGAAGCTGCAGCAATTGGGGATGGCAGCATTGCATCTTCCCTGCCAACTCTCCCCTGCCTCCTCTCTCTGCACTTGTCTCATCTGTAAGAATAAATGAGTATCTGCCTATGCACCCAGTTACTTTGTGCCTGTGAGTGCTCCCATCAGTTTAGTGATAATGAGAATACCAGATCCCCAGAGATCAGGGAATGGCAAAACTTCGTTAGAACAAGGCAGAACCTGTTTTCTTTTGTTGCTTCTGACTCTGCTGTATTTCTGGGTTAGGAAAACATCTTGAGGGAGTTGTTTCTCCATTTTTTTCAGGCCTGCAGGGAATTTATACAGTCACACCAGAGACCTGAATGCCACCGTCAGTAACCAAGAGACGCGAATTAATCCCTCAGAGAGCCCAGCACTGAGCATGGAACCTCTCTGGCTGCTGGCCATGCTGCTGAAAGAATAATAATAATAAAAAAAGTGCTTGCTACAGGATTGCAGACCTAAGGAAATCAAAATGCTATTGATTCCAGCTCATCTTGCTCTCATAGCAATCTGCTCTCCTAGTGGCATCTGGAGCTCAGATGAAATCCATCATTACCAGCAGCGTAAATATTTCGTTAGGTGCTGTAAGCCAGCAGCACTTGCTATGCCAATTTCTGCTAAGTTGAATACAGACCACTCTAGTATTTGTTACGTCAGATAAACAGTATGCAGGGTCAATATACAGAGCTCCAGTGTGGCTTAGTCTTGTGGAACATTTGTTTAACTAATCAGCTACACCATGCAATCAGTGTCTATTTTTCCTCACATAAATAGGCATTGCATGAGGAGAAAAATGATTGTTAAATACTCACATACAGTACGCCTTTACTAACTACAGGTTTGAGAAGAAAAACACATTTACAAATGAAGAATCCCAGCTGCCTATGATTATTTTTTCTTCCAGTTAAATAATAATCACCTTTGGTAAATTCTGTACATACAAAAGTTTGTAGACATGACAACAAATAAGCCCAGCACTTTCATAAGGAACAATTCCCTGACAGACATCTTAGAGATGAGAGAACAGCACATGGGCACAAGACAACGAATTAAACATCCCTCTCAGTTTGTCTGAATGGGAGAAACAAGAAAAAAACTGAAATTATGAAATAAAAAAATATTTAATTAATAGGAAGAATGGAAAGATAAGAGCATGGCAGAGGGAATGATTCCTAGATGCTTCCCCCTGGCATCCTAAATAAAAGATAAACAACTGCAAGACATTACCCAATCATCTCCACAGTAGTTCAAGTTTCAAAGCAGGTCTGCATGCTACGGATCTACTGAACTAAACTGAATAAAATACCAGAAATACCTTGGAGGGTGGATTAACACCAAGAGTGTTAAAAGAAAGGCAGAATGGCATCTTTTTTTTTTTTTTTTTTCCACACACAGTGAAACAAGCACATATAAAAACACGGCATGGTTTGAAGCCACAGAGTTGAGCTGTTGGCAATGCTGGCAGCTGCTGCACCCACCATTAAAGCACAGTGCCTTCTATTTCCACCTCTATTACTCGTGCTTCTTAGGAACATCAAGCTTAAAACCACTGCCAGACTGGGAGCTGAGGTTATGAATCAAAGAAAGGATGTAGTGGTATACACTTTTTCAACCTGTCTTCTTGTATGGTAGTTTCTATTGGTTTAACATCTCTCCATGGTCTTTATTAGCAAACAAAATGTGAAGTACTTCACATGCTCCATGTGAATTCTTATGAAGGAGGAGAACAGCAGTGTAAGATAGATGTGTCAGCTGGGAGGTCTAGGAGATTGGCTGTAAGAATTTTAAGGAGCTAATTTCAAGAAAACAGTAATCAAGGGAAGATGAAGGGGTAGGAGAAGCTCGTAAAAAGAAGCAAGCTGCTTCTCTCAGCTGAAGGAACTGAGATGAGATGATTCTCCGAGGGTCCCACGTTCGCTGCACCAATTCTATAAACTTCAGATGTTATAGCAAGCCAGCTACAGGAAGCTGCTTTTTAGAGATTGTGATTAGCTCCAGATTAAGTATCTACATAAATCCTGTCAGCTGCAAAATGGTTTGTTTGTTTTAAAAGAAAATTATGTAATCAAGAAAATTCAATCTTTCAGTTCCTCTCTCTCTCTCCTTTTTTTTTCCTCAGCTACAATATGTTAACAGTGAAGCTGAGTGTTACAGTGAATGTAACAGGCCAAAACGAACAAGATCTTCTAACATCAAAGCTGTAAAGGGATTGAACTATCCCCAAAGATCTGTTTTTCCATTACAGCAAAATCCAATGAGTTTTCTGTACCTCCATCATTCCAGGATAGCAGAGCTCCAGGATAACACCTGGCACTCACATGAGCTCTCTGAAGACTTGTCTCCACAGCAAAGTTCCTTTGTGTTACAGCTTTAGAGTACTCATTAATCTGGCTTCTGTATGGGCTGAAAGCCCCACTGTTTCTGTATTATGGTGTCAACAGTTCAAACTGATTAACGAGGAATACGAGCACAGCTTGTCTTACATCAAGGTAAGGAAGCTGAACAATACCATTCAGTTCTTTGAGCCTACCTGAAAGAGGAAGGAAAACGTGAGGCTGTGGGCAGGAAAAGGTGAGGTCCTCAGCACGTTCTGGATTTTGGCCATAGAAAGAGTGAAAATAGACAGGTGTGGTGAGCTAGGAAAGGAAATGAATTGCAGGGCTGATCTGAGGGTGCAAAGCATCTCACATCTCACGCTCAAGTCCACTGGCACAGACACTTGTAAATTATGAGGCTGCCTTTTGATAAAAGGAAGAAGCTATGGTCCTCTGGACTACTTTGAGATGCTATCAGCAATAGAAGTCCTGCAGTCATCTAGTTAGCACAGGACAGCATACGGCACTTCAGCCAGATACTGCTGCACAGAATACAAGAGCCTGTGGTTGTCCTGCAGTGTGCTTTGCAGAAAGATTAAGGTAAAAACTCTGATTCTGTTGAATATGGCGCTAGCCTGGTCTAGTGGTTGGCAACCCTGCACGTAGCAGGGGGTTGAAACTAGATGATCATTTTCAACCCAGGCCATTCTGTGATTCTGCTGCAATCTTAACTTACTTCAAAGCAAGAGTTCTCCCCAGGTCTCAGCTCTGCCATCCCTGGGACTATATTCTGCACATTGAGATCAGTAAGGACAGCTCACCAGGGTGAGCACTGGGCAGATCAGTGCTTTAGTTTTCCTCATGTCCCTGGCAAAAAGAATGCTTAGAAAAAGACACGTCTCACTGTACTGTGTTGTGCAAAGGTGGAACAAAGCTCATCCTAGTCATTTTCCTGTCTGCCTGCAAAAATTGGTAGTTCTCTCATCAAACATTTGTGGGAGCCCCACAAGCTCTCCTTAGGTGCCAGCAAAATGCTGAAGGGCCATAGTGTTCACACCTGCATTGCTCTGAATTGTGAAGGTGCCCTTAGAAGAAGCAACACAATGTCTGATGGTACAGAATTGAAACCACAGGAAGCAATTCCTTTCACCACTGTATTTTCCGTGCGTCCTCCCCTCTCTCCTCCTGTTCATTCATCAATCTCTGCATTTCTCTCTGCTCTTCTGTCCTTTTTGGTGCACAAAAGCTCTGTGCAGATTACAAAAGCCTATGTTCCTCTTCCAGTCTCTGGAATGAAAGTCAGTATTAAACAGCTTCTTACCTCCTCCAGCTTTGGAATTTTGTGGATTCAGGGGTATTTATTTTATTCCAGAAGCAAATTTTAACTGACAATTACAGCCACTGACATGAATGCAAGGTGCTTAAAACCTGAGCTACCCACTACATTAATCCAGAGAGAGACTGGAAGCTGACAAATAAGGCACCTGCCAATGCATTTGTTCAAAGGAGGGGACTGGGGAGACCATGCACATTACTTAGTAGCCATCCTGTGCAAAACTCTTGGCCTTTTCTTCCTGTTTTCCCTTTATCAGAGCTGCAGAATTTCACAGACACAGGTTAAAAAAAAATACATACAGGATTTGGAGCACAGAAGGGCGGCTGCAGAGGTTAAATCTGTCACAACAGTGATGTGAAGTGGTGCTGGCTTTACAAAGAAAGACTTTACAAATAGCAAACCTTCTCAGTCAGACTAAAACCCAAACTGATTTCCTACCCATCCACTTGAAAGCAGATGCTTATGATGGCAAAAGGAGGATTTACTCTATAAAGTAGGGAAAATGTTGCCCTTTGGAAATGTAGATGAAGGCCTTTATTTTGTTTTGTGACATGGATGTTAGTAACAGGAGATGAGGACTGCTGAATGCAAATTCCTCAAGGGGGAAGAACCACTTATCTCCAGTAACATGTTCTGCTCAGCATCCTCTGGCAATAGGGATCTTTGGAGCAACACCAAGTGAATCAGGGCAAGAGCAAAGAAGGCAAAGCCTTTCTCTTTCAGGTAACAGGTGTAGTCAGCCAGCAGTGACCAATGGCTCAAGGTTTACTGACAGTTTCAGGTCACGGGAATTGGTGGTCTCAGTCCTGTTACACTGCACAAAGCTATGGAAAACCACGGAAACAGATGCATGTCAGTAAATCCAAAACTGTCCCTTTATAGAATCGTAGAATCATTAAGGTTGGAAAGAACTCTAAGATCATTGAGTCCTATCATCAACCATCCCCATCATGCCCAATGAGCACTTCCCTCAGTGCCACATCTCCACAGCTTTGGCATATCACCAGGGATGGTGACCCCACCACTGCCCAGGGCCATTACCTCTCATCCTATCTTCTAAAAGCACTTTTAGAGTTTTCATTCAAAAGGAACTTGTGACAGAGACCTACACTGCTCCAACCCCAAGTGAACCATCACTGCACTACTACAGCCCAGCACTGAAGTGCATGGGTGCAAATACTGACACAGAGGCTCCTCTGTTCTCAGAAGATGAAAATGTTGATTGATGGTAAAAGACAGCCTGTATCCAGCCCAAGCACATCTGGTGTGCCATCCATGCACACCTTCTTGTTATAGTCCAACACAAGTGTTCAGGAGCCATGGGACATTGATATCCAAAAAATCGAGGCAAATTTTTAGCACCCTACAGGACGCCAAGGAGGGCTGACCAGTCTGTGTGACCCCAGATGGCTGCAGTGGCACCTAAGGGCTGTCCACGCACACATGCTCTCCAGCCATCAGACTGAGTCACCACTTGCTAACTCTGCTGAATTAGACACATGCTGGCACTGTAACTCAAATGGTTTTCAAACACGTGTAGTAAAAGTCTAATTAACACACATCTCTAAATGGGAGCTGATGGCATGTAGGCTGGTTTTGCATTGGTGACACAAGCAATGAAGGATTATATACATTCACCTGCTGCCCCTGGGACACCTTTATTCATATCATGTTTTGTTAGTTTTGTGGTAGAAGTTTTAAACAAACACAGCAAAAGAAGAAGAGAAAAGCAAGATGACAAACTGCATGATCTGTAACACATTGATCAGACTCCTGGGAATGTAATCCAGCATTTAAATAACACATGGCTACAAAACTCTGAATCAAATCTGATCCCTGTGTGCTAACAAGGGTGCAATCATGTATCTGTCCACCAGTGTGCCTGAAAACCTCCAGGAACACAAAGCCATTTGCAGACAAGCACATGGGGTTTGTTTGCACAGCACAGCAATGAACACACTCATCTGAGGACCTGCACCTCTAAGCTGCATGCAGCAATCTAATGACATGCAGACACCCCAAACCTCACCACCCATCATCACTGAAATACACATACATGTGCTTGAACACTGCATCAGATGTCATGTCTGCATTGCAGACTCTTCTCAAGCCAGCTGTATGGGTCAGTGGTGTGACTGGCACCACATCCAGTACCCAGCCTTCTCCCAGCACAAAGAATACTGCCCAGGGAAGGTAGAGCATCAGCATGCTGAAGGATGCTTGGAATTGAGGATATGCTACTCCTCCTTCCAGTCCTACTGCATGCAAGATAGAGCAAGCCCCTGAACTACTGAGCTTCTGAGGTGACCTCTACAATTTGCAGCAGCCGCTGTGTACATTATTAATGCCACTGGCTGTGCCAAGAACTGACCCCGCTCCCAGCCAGGGTCAAGGTGCATTAATTAAGCACTGTGAATTAGCCCAAACTGGGTGAACAGAGAAATTAGAATAATTTGCAGTTGATCTGGCCAATGATCAGATGCCCTGAAGTGGAGTAACTGGAGGAAATATAAGCATCTAATATTCTCATTACATACAGCCCATGAACAAATGGTGAAGCACTCCTCAGCACAACCATCTCCATTTCACCCTGGAATCTGATTCATTGCCATGAAAGCAAACACAGTGAAAGCACAGTGTATGAAGCATAGCCCCTTCCCAAACCTACCTGCCATTCCACTGCCACATTTGCCTGAGCCAAACAAATCTATGTAAACAGAAGGGAGCCAATTAGCAGCCAATGCAAGTGGTTTAGTGGAAAGTTATTACTTAAAAGCTAGTTAAGGTAATTAGGGGGCAGTTTAATTAAAACATCAACTTAAACACAAAATGAATGCAGTAGCTTTCAAGCCCAGCAGGATGCACAGCTAGCAGATTCCCCTGGGAACTTGCTAATTAGTGTTTGTAGTGACTGCAAATAATAAATAAAAATAATAGTATTCCCATAAGCCTTGGAAATATTAGGAGCTTTGTTCCTTTCTGTTCAGTCTAAGCCCACTGCTCAGTCCCTAGGGCATGCCTAGGGAGCTCGAATCAGAGCCTCTGCAAGACACTGCAGAATGTTGGAAAGCTACAGCAACTCAGTCCAAGCTTTGGAAGATCTTTGTTTCTCTTTGGTCTCACTGTCTCTGGCAGCATAGGGAATATCACCAAGACCCATACTATCCTGCTGGCCACACTGCAGACTCAATGGTTTTTGCAGCTTAGCAGTCCTCAAACGAGGATCTCTGCCATTTCTTTACAATTACGAATTGAAGGAAAGCCTTGCCTACACTTGCTCTGAAGTAGAGGTGAAATAGCTTAGGAAAAGTTGTTCCCAGGTACACAGATGCAAAGTTGGTGCTTTGCAAAGAGATAAAGAAACCTGTAAAGAACTCAACCCCCAACCCTAATGCTGTGCCCCAGAGCCTCTGCAGGTGGATGTTCCAAGCTTTGCAGCTACAGAAGGCGATGCTGCAGTTCATGCAGGAGATAACTGCCAGCTTATCAACAGGAGAGGGGAAAGTCTCTGCAGCAGCAGAGATGGTGCTCACAGTGAGGGCCTTGAGGAATACAAGTGCCAATGTTTTCTCAGCCAAACAGAGTTGAACTCCGTTATCTAATTCCTGAGCTATAGATCCAGTGTTGCCCAGAGGGAGGGGAATGCATTAATTACTTATGAATCAATTGATCTGCTGCTATTTCAGGAACATCTACTTAATGTCTCCGTAATAGAGACAATTCCCAAACAGCAGCTCCCTTACTTGCACAAGTCACCCTCTGATAAAGAGCAAGGGCCTGCAGTACTGGGAACTTCCAGCCCAAACTCCCACCAGGCACTGGCCTTGTCTATTTTCCACCTTGTTCTTGCATCCCAATTTACATGGTCACCATTGGGAGGGAACCCACCACTCGTGGGATACATTCCAGAGCAGCATCAACAAAACGTCAGGGAAGAAATTTAGTTTCCCCCCCTCTCTCTTTCTGTTCACGTACATCGAAAACGCACCCAGCTCAGTATGGCCAAAAGAAGGGACACAGACTTTCATGCGCCCATGTTTGATGTGAGTAGCCTTACTGTGTTGAACTGCAGCTTTGTGTACAGCATGTTGCATTGGAAACACACTGCTGGCTTCTTGGTTTGAAGGAACTCATTTTGGCATGGAAATCCATCAGTTAAAGTGAAGAAAAATAAAGAAGGGAGCAAGTGGGCTGAGACTGATTCTGCCTTGCCAGAAGCCTTTGGCACTGTAGACGTGAGCTGCAGGAGTGCCTTGGCGAACTTTAACTGCATGGCAATGATTGCTGGGGCTGTAACCACCAAGTAAACAGCTCTGCACAGCCTGAGCCTGCTGCTCTTCCCACCTGTAACAACAGCAGGACATAATTCCCTGAGTGCTTTAAATTGAAGAGGATACTTGTGATGGTAGCTGAGGGTCAGCCCCACTGACACGAGCAGGATGGCTTTCATAGAATCCTTAGAGTTGGAAGGAACCTCTGAAGGCCATCTGGTGTTCTTTTCATAACTGGCAGCTGAAGCTGACCAATCCTAGATGGACTAGATGACCTTCAGGGGTTCCTTTCAACTCAAATGGTTCTATGATTCTATAAGGCAACCAGCATACATTTGGAAAGGAGACCTCAGGGGTTCCCCACACAGCAGTTGGCCAACAGCTGCAGGGCTGGGGAAGGAAATATGGGCATTATAACCTCTTCTTGGCTCTGGACTGTTCTTATGCTTTTGGGCAGACCCTGCACTTGGCCCTTCCAATTTACATTGGCAACAGTCTTCTACTTTGAAATGCATGAGCCAGTTGGTTTCACATCAGAGTTCCCTGTGGCATCCTCCCAGTTTCATCTCCGATGTGACTTGCAAGTGCATTAAAGTGTTGAGATTAAAATTTCTAAAAAAAGGATGTAGGTACACAAACAAGATACTTGGCATGCAGTAGGTGACACTCTGCTCATTAATGAGCCCGGACCGCTATTACAGGGTATGAAATCACTCCTACAGTTTTGTATTGAGTCTCCCAAAAGTCACAGTTCAATCTGGGCAGTTGCCACGTTTCCTATAAATACAGAGTGTCTCATAAAAGATAAAAGCACGTATTTTTGCTAGTTTATCACCAGATCCACAGCAGCTGTAAGTCTGTTCATGGTGAAGATGGATGGCGTATTGCCAGCAGAGCCTGTGCACAACACATCTGGTGGATCCTCAGTGCTGGACTCATTCTGTCCACTCTGTGTAGGAAGCAGACACAGATTTCTTGCAGAACCATTACAGCTGTAACATTCTGGCTCTGTATGTGACTTTTTCCGTCCTTGCACTGTAATCAAAACTTCCTTCCATAAAGAGCTAGCTCCTGCTCCACTGAAGCCACTGATAAACTCATATTCAGCTCCTCTGGGCTGAGATTCATGCCTAAAGCAGCACGAGGAACTGAGAAATGCTTGACATGTACTTTGGGACCACCTTACCGTTTCTGCAAGATGCCAGGAGTTAATTAAAAGCTGTGTGAATGCGGCCTGGAGACCCTGGTCTGAATATTTAAGGCAAAATTTTACATTTTACTTCGTACTTCTCTAAAAAATGTTGAAATCTTTCTGTCCTTTTGTGAACGCACATCTCTGCTGTGCAGTAAGGGCAGAGACAGTCTAATTTCACAGGAGAAGCCTTCTTTTATAGATGCATATAAGACAACCAGGATCTCATCAGCAGGACAACTCATCAAAGCCTTTCAATTACTCTGTGTAACTGAAACAGCTCCCTATCAGCATACCATCTCTATCTTCAGCTTCTCTGCTAATTGATTAAATTATTTGTCAGTCATCAATTCTATCATTGCAAGCAGGGCCCAAAGGTGATCCGCACTCAAGGAAGATTTCAGGGATACATTTATAGGAAAAAAATTTGCCCGTGATGATCTAAATCAGTCAGGAATGGTTTCCAGTTGCTTTCTTGTTAATAATAATCTGTCAACACTTATCAAATTTGTATCTAATCTTCTCATCTGTGGTGTCTTTTATTTTAGCAAAACACCAAACTAGAGGATATTAAAGAAAACATCTAGTCTTGCACAGCTCTATTCAGTAAAAGATATTTAGGCTTTTCATGCAGCAAGTATCTATGATTATGGCCATTTTATAAACAGGAAAATGAAAGCACAGAGAAATTGAATGACATGCTCAAGGTAGTGGAGCAGCTCACTGGCTAAGCCAGAAACACACTCAAGTGCCTCAAGTGTTGTTCCAGTGCTCTGGATGACACGAGGTAAGGATCAGCTCATTCAGCACAGAGCACAACCATTCCTCAGCTGAACTTCATATTGTGAGAACTGCATACCAATGTAACACAGCAATTTAGGACAACTGCCACCTAGACACTCTCTCTAATTTGTGTAATCCAATTCCAGTCTCCATCCCATGGTAATCAACTGATAAGCACGTGAGTTCAGATTTCATCAGGACAAAAGCACTGTCTGCTCGCTAGCAAAGCCTGCTCACCAGGGCTCCCAGCAACACAACAGCTCCCAGGCAGAAATTGCATTAATCCAGCCTGGAGCAGCTGCAGCAAGGGCCAGCAGTGTCAGGGCAGGCAGCAAGCACACATACAGCAGCTGCAGCTTCAGCCTGGGGAAGTGCTACAGCTGCACACCAGGTCAGTGCTGAGAAGTGGCAAAGCACTGATTAGAAGGTCTGGGACAGAGCCTGACAGTAGCCACAGCTTACGGCAAAGACAGAAGCTACAAAGCTGATGGCATGGAGGGAAAAGAAAGGGCTGGCCTTGATCTTTGTGCTGTCTGAAGTGCCCCTTTAGGGAAGCATCAGGATTAGAGGGTTAATAAAGCACTGTGCCTTGTGGCCTACAGCTGCTGACTGCATTGATCCAGGCTTTGCCCACAGTGACTTGCTGTGCAAGCACAAGGTGGGCATGAAACATTGGTCCAATGCTGACCCAGAAGGCAGCGTGCCAATTACAGCAACAGCCACAGCAGCAGCTCTCGTTCAAGGGGAGCAACGGCTGAAGGGGACTCACAGGAACTCATCGCTGAGGATCTAAACGAATCCGAATCGCATTTGCATTTCATTTAGATTTAATAGGGTAGTTATTGTTTGTTAATTATGTGCCAATTGATTAACGCAGCAACATACTTACGGAAGAGGAATAATTCAGCTGAAAATGCATATCCGACTCAATTGAATTAAGCAGATTCAAAGCGATGCAGTGCCATGGAGCGTACGCCTCCTGTCTGCTGCACGATGGCTACATTCCGCACAGCGTACACTGCATTGATTTCCATCCCTCTTCGCTCTAGGAAGCGGTGGGATCACCGTCCCTGGAGGTCTTCAAGAAAAGAGCAGATGTGGCATTGAGGGAGGTGGTTTAGTGGGCACGGTGGAGATGGGTTGAAGTTGGACTGGATGATCTTAATGGTCTTTTCCAACCTAAATGATTCTGTGATTCTATTCTGTGATTCTATGAAAAGTTGCTCTGATCCACAATGACCTGTGCCCAGGAAGAAGTGCAAGGCATGGAGAATGTGTGTGTAAGATGCTGGAAGCCAACGTGTGAGCCCCCACATCTTGGAAGCCACAAAGCTGAGCTCTGTTAGGATTCCACGGGCTCAGGAGTTGGACTTGATGATCCTTTCTAACTTAGGATATTCTGTGATTCTATGATTCCTTGCAGCATCAGTTCAGCTACTTTTGTCAAGAAAAGATGTGCATGCCAACACTAGCCTGCAAATGTACAAATAAATGGAAAGTACACAGAAACTCCCTCCCAAACTGAACTCATGAACTCATGAAGCTGAACTCATGAGAGCCGTTGTTCCCATCTCATCCACCTTTTCAGTAAAAGCAAGTTCTCACTCCCGCAAGGTTCCAAGGAGAGCTGAGAAAGAAGTCTGGCAGAGGTCACCCCTACCAAAGGTGAAGCAGAGGCAGCCAATTTGCAACTCTGAAAAGGAGATCTGGAGTATGTGGGGATGGGGGGAAATTAAATCCCATTTGATGGATATGAGAAACTAAATGATCCTCTTCATGATGGTCTTCGCACACAGGCAGATGCAAATCAGAGGATCGCTCCAGCCAGGAAATGTCAATTGTATGGAAATGTCATCTTCATTGCAGAGCTCTCCTGGGGCTGCTGGAAACTGCAATTCAACTGCATTAATTTCCATTCTTCTTTCTCTATCTCACTTACTCTTTCACTTTTCAATCTTCTAACCTTTATTAAAATAAAAAAATTAAAAACACTCATCTTTTCTGCATTCAATATCGTTTTCTAGCTATAATTGAACAGAAAGGTTTGAGTTTCAATTAGAAAGGTCACTCCAGGATCATCTTGCATTGGATCCACACGTTGCCTTCAGTTTAGAAAGCTGAAGATAGCACTGAAGAGCTTCCTGTGCTAGGGCTGACACCTCCAGCTTCTTCAGTGCCACCAAAAATAAACGCTTAGCTGTTATTTTGCAAATAGCCCAAAGGCTCCCAGATCTCAAGAGATTTTCAGCAGGAAAATTTGTAATTTGAATTCGAACTGAAGATCAGATCAAGAGGAAGAACATATGCATACAGCCAAAGGCATTCCCCACATGGAGGCAACTACACTTTTGGAGGCAAGTGTCTCCAAACCAAGGGAACTGTCAAGTGGGAGCTCACGATAGCTCCAAAGCACTGAATTTCACACTTCCTACTATGTGTATCTCCACTTTCTTTGCCCCAACCCTAGCCAACTGAACTTGTTTCATAGAAAAACAGGCTAGTGCATTCCCCAGTGTTGAACCGAAGAGGAACAAACAACCAGGTGCACGGAGGGGGACAAGCGTATGGCTGGGCAGGAGAGAGGGATTACGTGCGTTACAATTGATTTTCCACCATTAATGAACCATGAAGTGCTTGTGATTGCATCTTGAAGAGATTTATAATTATTCATCGAATCTCAGAAGATAATTAAACTTCATTAAGCACAGACATGACAAGCTTGCATAGTAAGAAGAAACCCTGGGGCAGGTTTCTGATAGAGAGAGACAAGGTGTTGGGAGATGTTAAAGAGAAGCAAGGAAAATAAACTAAAAACAATTTTTCTCTGAATGAGAAACTTCTCAATGTGTTCTTTTCCCACCTCGTTTTCCTTCTTTTTTAAGGGAACTTTGCTCTTTCACACCTCACAATCACACCGCTGCTTCTGCCTGACATGCAGAGGGCTCGCATAACGCACTTACCTATTCTGCAGCAGTTGCTGTGTGAACATGTTCTAGGGTTTTAGAGACAGCGAGGGCTGTCTTATTGCATGTTTGCTGAAGTGGCTGTGAGGTACAAAGCCCAGATTGTGGAAGGAGCTAGAGAGAAGCAGGGTGAGGCAGTAACAGGGACACGCAGCTCTTCACCACATGGATCAGAATTTCCCACTATTTTAACATTTGTACATAAAGGGAGTGTATGGCTCTTCCAATTAGGCCTGCCTTAGCCTGAGGCAACGTGAAAATTCAGTCCACATTCTAGAGATTTACTGGGATATAATGGATCACATACTTTATGGGTTATGGGTCATGTTCAATACTAGATTAAATTATGCCCTACAAAACGCTTGATGAAAGGTAAGCAGCATCTAAGAATATCTAAGAAACCCACTGGAGAAAGAAAAATCTAACAATAATGTGCACTGCCTACAAACAAAGAAGTGCTGTCCAGTTGGTAGTAGCAACCAAAGTCATTAATCAAGGATAGAATTTGTTCAACAAATTACTGTGTTACCAGGAGCTGGCAGTGGTTACAGCACTCCAACTGAGGTAAACATCTGCATCCCCAAGTGCAGACAAGGCAGTCACCTACTGGTGTACTTCATCTTCCGCTCATACAAAGTATGCTCTTGGTAAGCCAAACAACCCATCTTGCTTTCTTGGCTTAAGGTGATTTCACTGCCTTTTGAACCTGTACTGAATTTCCTGAGATGCAGAGAAGGAGCTTTGGTCCCCTTTGTTTTCTCCAGCCCCCTTTATCTTAATCTGCCTGATCTGACAAGGGTCAGCATGAGGCTCAGCCAACTTCCAGCCCACTGGGTTACCACAACCACTGCAGAGGGCATATTTCTGTAAGTCAGCCTAGAGAAAAGGACAGAAACCTCTGACTTTCCCAGGCTTGCCTTTCCTCTCAAAGGATTTTCATTCCAGCCCTCCTAAAACTGAATATCAGGAATTTTCAGTCTTGAGTTTATTAAGAACTGGAAATGTTGACATGAAATTAGCAAGACCCAGTGAAGATGCTTCTTCCGCCAGGCTGACATAACTTTGCTGAGCACAGAGCTTTGCAGAGCACAGTGCATAGAGGATGAGAAAATGCAGTCTGCGCTGTATTTCTGGCATGAACATCTCTTTCCTGTGCACACCCAGGGGAACAATGGAGCCCAACAGCTACATCTCTCTCATTTCCCCTTCATTTTCTATTCCTGCCTGACACAACACCTCGTCCTTCCCTCGCTTCAGACTTTAGAAATATAGCCTTCCCTGGCACAATATAAGTGGTATTCAGGTCTATCAGGCCTGACTTCATAGAATCACAGCCTCAGTTGAGTTGGAAGGGAACTTTAAAGGTCTTCCAGCCCAACTCCCAGTTTCAAACTGGACGGTTTAACCAGTTAAAATGCCTTTCATTTGTTTAATCATTCTGTGAGCCAATTAAACCGAGCTGATATAATCAAGGTGCAATCCAGTCATGCTGTGCATACCCAGAACACTTGCTCCAATTTAACTGATTGAATTTAAAATCAGTTTCAGGAAATCCGTGCAAAGCCTGTAGAGGGATTTCCAATCTTTGCAGAGAAGAGACAGGCTGAAGGGAGACAGCCTACACCCCAGAATCTTCCTATCTTGCTTTGCAATGAATTCACACATCCCAGCTCTGTTGTGAATGAGGTTCCTGAAGGCAGCGTTTACTCTGGCTCTCGCCCTCATGCTGTAGCACCATGTGTTTTACAGCATTGTCAAACATAATGATTCCTGCCCTGGAGAAAAATTGGGTCCCGTTTTATATTTTATTGCCTCAGAAAGGACATTTTTTACTTTCCACAGTCCACAGTTGGCAGCAACAACCCCATAAATCTTGCCAAATGCTTTTTGTTGATATATTGTCCAGCAAGAAGTCTGTGAGGCTGTGGCTAGCACGGAGTAAACAAGTTAATGGACCCCAATCCATGTCCAAAGAGGGTGAGCAGCAGGGATAAGGAGTGCTGCAAAGTCACTGCAAATGAAGTCCACAGGTGGTAGGTAAGCTAAGAGACCCCTGGGAGCTTTTATCCTATGCTTCGTTCAGAATAATATGCAGATTGTTGGATGGAGCTGCATTGGGTGTGGTTGCAAGCAGTTCATCTGTAAAGCAGATGAGCACATCTGTAGTTTCAAAAGCACACTGTGGTACCTGATTTTCCTAACAAATGCACACTGATGGAAGATGTTTGTTCTTGCATTACGGGGAGCATCCAAGGTATGCAGTGTATGTGTGCTAGCTGCTGCAGGAGGAGGAGTGCATGTAGGTGACCTGGTCTAATTGTGTATTAGCACATGTATTACAGTTGTAACTGTCCTTGAGCCAAGCCCTAATTTCTAACAGACTTGTACTTTGCAGGTGGTGACAGAGCCTCGGCCTAAGAAAAAGAGATGTTGAGCTTGATTCCTGTGGGCAGCTAACGAACCGCTTCCCTCCTCTCCATCTTTGTCCCTGCGCTCCTCCCTGAGCTCCAACAGCACTTTGTGTGTAATGAAGAGATAATGCCATAATGACTTGATATGTTACACTCAGCCTAGTCGTAATGCCTTGGAACAACTGCCACTCTGCAAGTGCTCCAGCAAATCAGCTGGTCGTGTCCAGTTCATGCAAAGCCCTGTGTGCCTTTCCAGGCAGAGGACCTGTTCAGTGAAGATGCCTGGACAAACCAGACCCAGACCTCACAGTGCCAGATGTCCCAAGATTTACTGTCCCCCAGTAAACATCCTCCAGATATGGGAAAGGAATCAGCATCACCTCTCCATAGTCCTTGACCGCCTCCCTGGGCAGCCTGCTCCAATTATCTCACCATACTTCCTAAGAAGAAATTTTTCTTAATACCCAACCTGAACCTCCCCTGGTGCAACTTAAAGCCATTACCTCTTGTCCTGTCACTGTCACCTGGGAGAGGCCCAAAACTGAACCCAGTACTCAAGGTGCAGCCTGATCAGTGTGAGCGTCAATGCAGTCCTATGAACACAGCCTGTGCCACTCACTGTGTGGTTGGCTCTGGTTCCTTATGAACTGAAAATTCTCCTGAGGCCTCAAGAACAAAAATACTGCTAACCCTGGCTGGAAGCATAATGAACAGGGAGAAAGATTGATTGCTGTGGCTCTAATTAAGTGAGAAGCCTTGATAGCCTCATAAGCTACAAGAGCAGAACCAGAGACCTGATGGGGAATTACAGTGGCACAGCCTCCCCTGCTGCACCCTGCCACCTTCTCCTTTTAGGACCAGCACTTTAGGATTCTGAGCACGCAGTCACCCTGCGTTCCAGACTTTATAGACTACAAGTCATTTTAAGGGGAAATAGAAGAAATGTGCTTTCCATAGCTGAGCATGATAGGAAGCTCAGGGACTGACTACAGGTGGGAAGGAGCAGCAGTTGGCGAGCTGCCTTCCATCCTCTGCCTCACTTGATTTTAAGGTGTCTCTCCACATTAAGCACATAGCATTGCATCCATTTATAGTCTGTAAACAGTGTCTCATATCCTGGCCGGGAGGGCATGGGGAGTGCAGGAGGAAGTAGGAGCGAATAATTATCCACCAAGGACTCGAATTCTAACAGATTTACATCCTTCCTCAGCCATAAACATCCCTGAGAGCTCTGGAGATAAATACTTGCTCTCTCTGCACAGGAAAATGCTGCCTGCCAGCCTACAGCTGCTCAGCCTCCCCTACATGCCATTTCCCTAAGGATAACCCAGCTCTCAAAGGGAATGCAGCTCTCTCCATCCCTACAGAAGTGATGTCTTCATTGGATATCTCTCTTGCTGTACAGCTCTAGGAAAATACATGGGTCATGGGAAACAACACTTGTCCCAGCTCTTGATTTTGTACTGAACTCGTGATGAACTCGAGGCAGACAGAGCCTTTCCCATCTCTCTGACTTCGCACTCAGCCTCACAGAATCATATAATCATTTACGTTGGAAAAGAGCACTGAGTTCATCTAGTCAAACCATCTTCCCATCATACTACCATTAAACACCTCACTCTCCTCCCACACTTCAGTCTTACCCAAAACCAGAAAACTCCTCAGCCCATCCCACCCTTAGTTCTAAGCACACCATTCCCTTTCCACATATTTGTCCATGGCTACTGTCCTCTAGCACACTATAGCATTTTTACCTTTTCCTTTGTATGTGCATATTAAATGTTTTTTCTTGATAGAATTGACTCAAATTCCTTGAACCAGGAATATCCCTCACACTTCATTATTTCCATGAGAGGTGACAGATTCCTGCAATAAGCAAAGGAAACACAACTTCTTGATCCTGGCCATGACGCTAGCTTTTTCTGTTATTTGCTTGGGCTGCCTCAGTTTCACCACTGTGACTGCCTTCCAGAGACACTGTGAGACTGAGTCATCATATAACCATGGACTCATAATGGTTGGAAAAGACCATTAAGGTCACCATGCCCACTAATCGTGACCTTCAGTACCACATCTCCACAGTTCCTGAACACCCCCAGGGACGGTGACTCCACCACATCCCTGGGCAGCCTGTGCCAATGCATTTACCACCCTTTCAGAGAAGGAATTTTTCCTAATATTGAACCTAAACCTCCCCTGGTGCAACTTAAAGCCATCACCTCTCATCTTATCACCACTAGCTAGGAGAAGAGGCTGACCCCACCTTGATACAACCTCCTTTCAGGGAACTGTAGAGAATGATAAGATGTATGTGTAAGATTTTAGATAAGAGAAGCTAGAAAAGGGCACGACCATTTCATATCATGGTGTATTTGATCTTCCTAGTAACCAAGCTCAACTAGCAAAATCCCATTGTAACTGATAGCAGAGCAAGACTGGAGAATTCAGCAGTTACCATCTTCACTTTGCACTATCTTTCCCCAAACATGTTCGCAGTGCATTCCCTTGACCTCAGCACAACTCCACTTCAATCTCTGTCCATCACACATTGTTGGCCTTGGAACTCAGAGCACCAGGGGGTGACAGACACATCCAGAGAGTGACAGACCGCCAGAGTCAGCAGAATGCAGCCCGTTGCCATGGAAATCCAAGCCCCTTTTCAAGCATCTGTGCTGCTCAGGGGAATGTGGCCAGCTCCCACTGTGAAAAATCTTTGTAAAGAGTTCCATGGAGAGTTGGTTTTGTATCCCACAATTGCTCTTTGCTCCCCAGCCCAATTATGTGTTCTAGCAGGAAGCGATGGACCACAGCTTGGCTCAGGATGTGTGACGTCAGGGAGCATTGTCTAACAGATGAGCCTGCAACCAACAACACGTTTTTGTAATACAAAAGCTCTGCAGGAAAATTTCAGATTTTTTTTTAATAGTGGAAAATCACAGAATCACTAAGGTTGGAAAAGACCACTAACAACATCTAGTCCAATCACCAAGAAACATCAAAAGATTCATTTTAACTGCTATGCCATAGGACATCACCAGGTGATACCATTCAAAAGCATGCTTTGGGGAGATCTGCTTATTTGAATGCATAGAAGTTATATCTTGAAGGCTTGTTTATTAGTCCACTACTCTGACAGGCTTCTTTTGGATGACAAAGGCATTGTAATAGGTGTGATACAAATAAAGCAGTAAGATAAAACCAAGCACTGGGATAGAGGGGTGTTGGAAAATTCCAGCAGCAAACCAACATTTTCAGCTGTAGTATACCTTGTAATTGCAGAAAATGCAGGCAGAAAATAGGAGTTATTAACTACTTCTCTAACACTTCCAAGCTTCCATCACATCACCACTCACATGCTTATAAGCAGTATTATGAGGGTGGTGAGGCAGCGGAGCAGGTTGCCCAGGGAAGCTGTGGGTGCCCCATTCCTGGTGGTGCCCAAGGAGGTTGGATGAGATCCTGGGCAGCTTGATCTGATGGGAGGCACCCAGCCCATGGCGGAGGGTTGGAACTGGATGACCTGTAAGGTCTCCGCCAACCAAAGCCTTTCTATGATTCTATGATCATGCAGTATTACGACCATTTTTCTACCTGTGTAAGTTAATGATATTCCATGCCAGCTGTGTACACTGCATACACATTGGCACATGCTCAATGACAAACATACTCATGTGCTTGCCTCTGTATCTATAAATACAGAAATGTGGTCACCAGGGTATAGGCACAATGTCAAAGATGTGCAAGTTCCTTTCACTTATCAAAAAATTTTGTCAAGGCTAATGACCTCCCCTGTTTTCCCAATAAAATGATTTTGCATTTCCAAGCTTACTTTCTTAGTCACATCAACCCTCTTGGCTCTTAGGAAATATCAGGTATTGAAGCGTGGCTGCTGATGGTACAGGCTCCTGCTGTAAGTGCCAAGTTAGGAGTGCTAGGAGCAGCTTGGGCTTTCAAAGCTTCAGACAGCTTCATTAGCCAAACAAAGGCCACACGTCTAGAGCAGTACAAAGAGTCAAGGGTGTGATGTAGAAGAGCTCTAGCCTGAGAATGAAGGCAACAGTTCTTCATTACGTTATTCTACATGTGACCCTGTGGGAATGGGCTGTTGTTCAAGGAGATGTGATAATAAGCTCTCCAAGGATGCTGGCTCTGTGATGTCCAAAACATAGACATTTGTGATTCTCCCCCAAAGCCCTCAAGGCTTTCTCTTCCAGGCTTTATTCCAGAAGCTCTGATAGACACTTAGAAGACCACAACACACCAGTTTCTTACACCACTGTAATTCAATCATTAGATGCTGCTACAAGGCACAGCTGATGCCTTTTTATCCTCAGTGGCCCAAAGCTGTGCCCCAGAGGGCTCTTCACCCAAGAGATTTGCGATTATTTGTTGAGGATACTCCCGGAAATCCATGGTTTATGCCATACAATTCCACTGCTGAGTGGTTAGAAAAGTTTCTTCTGAACTTAGCCACTGAAATCTCTCCCCACGCAAACAGCCTCCCCAGAGAAGAAAGAAATTTATCTCCTGCCTGTCCCACTTTTTCCAATGAACTTCAATGATAATAACTCTAAAACCCAGCAAGTGAGCTATTTCTGTTCCTCTTCCCACCACTACCAGTATAAATATCACCCTGAGTCCTGGGGGCTAAATGCCTACTTAAAAGAATGCTCCCTTTGAACTAGAGAATTGGATTATCCAGAAATCACAAGAAATCTGGCAGTGGGTGAGGATTTCACATGCAAATCTCAGGCTGACGTACACAATGTTTTTCCATGTCTCAGGCCTGCTGTTGGGTGGGTGAACTGAGTTCCCAAGCTTCAGCTAAACAGGTGGAGGCTTTTCTGTGCCAACAAAGACTTCTGAGCTGAGCTGAACTGCACTGCAGCAGAGGGAGTGGGTTCATGCTGGACACCGAAGCTTTGGGCAGCCCAGACACAGTGCCAGCCTGTTGTCAGGACTAAGCAGTCCTAAAGGAACGTGTGGTCTTTTCTATCACAACAAAGAAGTTAGCAGTTGCTCTCTTGTGACCTTCCTGTTAGCATCCTTGACTCCAATCCAAACCCCTGCATCTCCATGAAATTGCTTCCAGATTACCATTAACTCATCTCTAGCCTCATTTTCCTTTTCCTCTTTTTCTCCTCGATTGTGAGGCCTTACCCACTTGGCTGCTTCATTACAGGTGACCTTCAGCACGGGCTTTGTTTGGAAAGTGATTTAGAACCAAATTACCCATCTATTTCTTTCACCTCCTCCCTCTTACTGAATGCAGCAAGAGCAGCACCGGAGAGGATGTCTGAAATAGCACATTTTGAACACATTATAGAAAAGGAGATAGAACAGAATGCCATCCTCCACCACAGTTCAAAATGAAAGGGCTAAACTGCTCTTGGAGAAATGACAAAACAATTGCACAATTCATTCTAAGGATACAGGTGAGTCTGATTTAGATCAGATGGAAATCTCTCTTAAGAAACTGGGGATTGTGCTAAGAACAGAGACTGCAGGACAACACAGGCACTGCAGGGGGCAAAGCAGAAGAGGGATGGCAAAATAAACCTTGTTGCTCTGGTTAAATCTCACTGGAGCCAGCAAGCAGAATAGGTTTCTCTGATTCACACTAAATCAAAGAACAGTTATATATCTGCTTGGTACAAACTAAGCAACACAGGTTACCATTCAAATCACAAACACAAGGGTTGAGTATGAGCTACAACACAAAGCCGTGAGCTGTACTATAGGCTCATGGCAAGAGGGGCAGTTCTGTACATGCGTGAAAGAGAAAGGAGAAGATGAAGAAATAACTAGAGCTGGAACAGATCGCCAGAAACAGATCACCAGGAAAAGTCAGAACAAACAAAGGAAATCTAAAAAAAGTCAAAAAGAGAGAAACGATACTGATAAAAAGCGTGATTATAGAGTCCTCCATCTCCTAAGTGGCACTAAGAGCTACAGAGAGTTAAAAGCAGAGTAAGTGGGGAAGCAGCAGTGGAGTCCCTGATTTTGTGGAGGAAGGATTGTTCAACCATTACAGCATAACATGTAGAGGGTATATAAGCAGCAGACACTTACACAAAAGAATGTTCAAATCAAACACCTGGAAAACTGGACCCACTCATGAGAATCTGATTCTCTTTCTTTTTTTTGGTGGTGGCATATCCATCAGACAACATTTTCTGAGCAGAATCACAGGGGTTGGAAGGGACCTCCAGAGCTCATCGAGTCCAACCCCCTGCCAAAGCAGGTTCCCTACAGCAGGTCGCACAGGTCAGCATCCAGGCAGGTCTTGAACATCTCCAGAGAAGGAGACTCCACCACCTCCCTGGGCAGCCTGTTCCAGTGCTCCTCACCTCACTGTAAAGAAGTTCTTGCACACATTGGTGCAGAACTTCCTATGCTGCAGTCTCTGGCCATTTCCCCTTGTCCTGTCTCCACTCACCACTGGAAAGAGTCCGGCCTCGCCATTCTGCCCCCCACACCTTAGATATTTATAGACCTGGATCAGGTCCCCTCTCAGTCTTCTTTTCTCAAGACTTGAACAGACCCAGTTCACTCAGCCTTTCCTCATAGCAGAGATGCTCCAGGCCCTTCACCATCTTTGTGGCCCTCCGCTGGACTCTTTCCAAGAGATCCTTGTCTTTTTTGTACTGGGGAGCCCAGAACTGGACGCAGTGCTCCAGATGAGGTCTTACCAGGGCAGAGTAGAGGGGGAGGATCACCTTGACCTGTTGGCCATGCTCTTTTTAATGCACCCCAGGGCACTTCCAGAGGAGCATAGCCGAGATGCTAGTGCCCAAGCTGCAGACTTCCTAAATTCTCTTGGACTCCAGTGACATGGACCAGTGAACTTAGGAACAGCTTAGAGCTCTGCAGAACTGAATTCTCAGCCTGAGGACTTACAGTGATCTCTAAGTCAGACACATGACCTGCTGTATGACAAAGGGAATCTATGTGATTCTTAATCCATGTAGGAAGGGAAGGAATAGTCACACTGAACTACTTTGGAGAATTAAATCAGTAGCAAACTGTTGTGCACGACCATTTCAGCACAGTGACTTACCAGCTGATAAGAATTTAATTTACTAACAGAAAACATAAGAGGAAAGTCAAAACTAAGCAAAGCAGTAACAGAGAAGCCCAGTAATGAGATGCTCACGTAGGAGGCGATTGGTTGATCCACGTGTTAAAAAGCAGCACAAAGCGGCCACAGGAAAACAGCGGGAAGAGATTAAGTGCTGACACTGAAATGCTATTTCCAGCTGACATTTATCTCTGCCTTGGAATTCCCAGTCGGAGGGGAGGTGACAACAAACAGGAGAAATTTACACTGGCCACTTTATGCAAATCTAACCTTTCCGCACCTGCCAGGTGGGAAGCATTTATTTACTCTCTGGCTGTCTGGCTAAATTGGCAGAAGCTCCAAATCTGAACAGAATACAGAGAAGGTCAAAGGAATGTGGCTCATGACTGTAATTTCAGGACCTGCTACAGGCAGTAGAGTTTTAATGTGGCAGCTGAGAGATATACACTCTAAGCAAATGAACTGGCAGAAGACAAATGCATGTGCCAGTGTATTCTCCTTGGTCACAAGGATTTTCCAGGATGCAGAGATCTGAAAATGAGCAGTAACTGTGAGATGTCCCAGTCTAGGGGTGAATTAGTCACAGTTTTAAATAGAAAGATAACATTTAAATGTACACTATCAAAATAACATGTTTATATTGCAGACAAGCAAATGAAAACATAAATTCCTGCCATTTCTGAATAAGACTGTCTCTTTTTTTGGCATGTTAAATATTATCTCTTTGCAATATATAGCCACGTTCAGCTTTTTACATTAGAAAGTCTATTTTTGCCCATGTAAATAAAATGCAGCCATCTCTTGGGTAGGAAGCAGCACAAGAGCCCTGGTTCCTGGTATAGAAGATCAGGGAAATACTAAAGACCGATTTGTCTGGCTAAAAGTATAGAGGAAGACTTCAGATAGGCTGCAGGTGCCTTTGCATGACACTGAAACACAGTCATGACACGGGAAATTAAAGCTGATGCCCTAAAAGTAAAACTAATGGAAGACAGGAATTGACTTCTGAACAAAACAAAGCATCTTGTGTCATCTTGCTCCTCTAGGATCTCCAGGGTTTATAGAAGAAGATGAAATAATGCTAAGTTCACAGTAAATACCACTGAAATCTTTGATTCCTCAGCTGATACACCTGTCACTGTGCAACGTTAGGACCAAAGCAAATGGCATCACATTTGAGAGTCTCATGCAGACAAAATAGACACATTTCCAATGCTGTATCCTGCAGACTTCAAGTTGCTTTCGGCATATCATTGAGCCCAGTTTTGCTTAGCATGCAAGAACTGAAAACAGCCTGGGGTTGTCTGGTTGCAGGGCACGCCAGGGGCATATTTCTGAACTGGGCATGCCCTCACATTGCCCCTGCCCTACATCTCCATCTGGCTGCTTTTGTGCAAGAAAAGGTGAAAAAAAAAAAAAAAAAAAAAAAAAAAAAGATTTATGAAGCATCAGGAAAGAAAAAGAAAAAAAAAAAAAAAAAAGAAAGGTAAAGAAAGAAAAATCCCATAGGATAAAAAAGATGAGAAATTCAAGGCAGTTTTAAAGCAGTTAGTGAAGGCAGGAGCCCAAGCTGACCTGAAGTCAGAGCAGTGAGAAAGTAAATGGACTTTTAAGGACTTCAGCTGAGATTTTCAAAGTCTTTCCGACACCTTGGATGTTCATTTCCACTCATTTCGTTGGACACCCGCCAACAGAATCCTGTGGGCTGCTCTCATTCCGGAGGTCTGAATTCTGACAAAGAGCACCTAGACGACGTTTTATTTTTTACCCCTTTTATATGGATCTGTATAAAGAATCAGGGAAAACAGCAACCATTTCCTTCAACAACAAAGATTCTGAAGGGCCCAGAGATACAGGTTACAGAAGAATTACTGCAGGTTAAAGAAGAGTTGCAAACAGACTCCAGAACAGCAGAACGGCTCCTGACATTCACAGCCATCCTGCTCTTTTGCTTTCCCCTGCTTTTTACTATAATGAATGCTTGAATAACAGCCACATGGGTTCTTCCCTTTCCTGAAAGAAACAGCAATAGTAGAAACCAGCTTTTTCTTTACAATCCTCATGAGCTCCACATTAAGATGACTTGGGGCTTCAGTTCTGTGAGACTATTGACTGCCCAGCAGGTAAAGAAAGCAATAAGTGGAAGCCAGTTGATAGCAGCAGGTAGCTCCAATAAGTTTTGTAATCAATACAAAGTATAGCTGAGACAACTCCAAACACTAAGGCAAGGAAGCCCAACTTAATGTGTTTATAACCTTTCTCATTTCTTTTTGCTCATTTTTAAATTCCCCACTCCTTTCAGTAGCATTCAAGAACTAATTTCTCCATGGACATAACAAGCTTGTGCTTCATTCACCATTATCGTATGAATGCCTTGTAAATTGATTTACCTGCACGGCAAAGGGGAACTGCCCTGGATCTCCAGGACAGAGCTCAGCAGAAAGTAATTTAATTTGGTTGCTGTTTTTATTGGGTCTAAAGTGAGCATAAATGAGTGAAAAGGAAATGAAGAAGATCAGGCACTTCCGGGTTTCTGACAATGGCCAAAGACTGAATCAAGGAAGATGCAAGACCTTTCCAAGTGCTCCTATTGGATCCAGGTCCCGTTTTCTGCCCTCCTGAGGGTGCCAAAGACCCTTCACACATTCTACCAGTGCTGCTGTTACATGGACACAAACTCAGAGTTCTGAGCTCTGTCACAATGTTTGTGTTTGAGCTCCAAGGAACGTGGGAAGAGGAGCCTCAAGGAGACATGTGTGAAGGACAGGTAAGCAAAGGTATATCTAGATGTTATAAAGGCTTTGTAGCATTCTTGCCCAGACAAAACAGAATGCTGTAAGGATCAACAGGCATTTTTCCCACAGCACAGCACAAAAATTATCATGCAATTACAGAAAGATGTGTTTTGTGCTCCATCTCCTACCTGAAATCCACTGGGATATCTGCAGGTTCTTTTGCACATTGTTCTCCTCCTTTTCCAGTCAGTTGCAGAACCTTTCACCTCTACAGCAACTTCTCCTTCCCAGTGCAATTCCTCTGGAAGAAAAATCAGCATCAAATTAATTCTTTGGAGAAAGTGCAAACAGAATTTTTCTGCATCAGGAGTATTTTCCTTTTTCTTTATTAACTGGGATGGGAAATGGAGGAGATACTTTTTAGTTCTTTCAAAACTTTCCATAGGATTTTGTTCAATCTTTTCCAATGCTCTGATAAACAACAACAACAAAAAAACATTTCAACCTGAAAAATGTCAAATATAAAAAGCTAATAATTATCTTGGATGGCCAGAGAAAGAACAGTCATACTAGAGAATCAGGAAAAGTCCACATTTGTCAGTTACCAACAATTTCCAGGAAATTTTTCATTAAAGGCCATTTTGCAACAAGAAATAAATACATGCTTTTCAAAAAAAATACTAGAAATACTGAAAAAAGGATCTCAGGTGAATGCGAAAACCTTGACAGGAGGCCAATTTCATGGGAGATATGTAATGGTGCTTCACCGATTCAGCAGCCCCAGATATTCTTCCGAAGTAAAAAATGTCCTCCAGAACTATTTCATAAATGTTACCATCTTCAATATATATTTTTTAATATATCAGATGGATTAGAGAAAAATAACAGCCAGCTTCAAGCAGTTCCAACTGAGGAATCCAAATCAAGGATGCTAGAAGTCAAGCATTCCATTAGAAACTATCACCTGTCCACACTGGGAATCAGCAAGAAGGCAACGTAAATAAAAGAGTCCCTGCTGCTGCAGGACAGGCGTACAGCTGTGCTGAGATGACCACATCTGAAGCTCTTTCAGGATTCACCTCAGCCATTCTACTCTGAGAGCCATGGACTCCTCAGGCTTCATGATCAGAATCCATGCTTCACGATCAGCATCAGAACAGGACTCCTCCAGCAATCCCCAACCACAGCAGTGCCAGGAAGAGATGCTGCATCAGGAAGGCAATTTCCCTTTCTTTTTAACACATTTTAAATGAATGAATAATTCATCCCAAATGGCTTGAAGCCGAGTCGACTCTCCATGTTACCACCTGATTATATGTTCCATAAAAAGAGATGACAGCAATTTACCTCTCTGCTCTTGTAGGGTGGGCTCACAGGGGGATAAATATGCTGCCACCAAACCAGAGTGATGAATCGTTCCTCAGAACAACCAGCGATGCTTTTAGTGATTTGGCATTTAGTGCTTCCCAGTGGGAGTAGTAAAGAGAGGGACACTAGCATCAACCGTCAGGAAAGGAGGGAAAACTACTGGCAATGTTTTGTTCTCTTTGTTTGTCTCCATTGGATTAATTCACTGCAGAATACCCAGCAAAAGCATCTCAGCAGAGGAGCATTTCTCCTAAAAGCAGAGCAGCCTGCAAAGCTCAGGTGCTCACATTGCTGCTTGGTGCTCAGGAAAGCAGCCATTAAATCTGATCCTGTTTCATTATTGATTAAACAGCAGAGTTAGGCTGGAGGACAGGAGCTGCATTACACATTCCCTAAAATGATGCTTCTTCTCCCTGGGCCACTCGTGTAACAAGCCGTGTATCACCCGCCAGCCTTTCAGTTAAAAAAATGAGAGCAAGAGAGATTTGCACTGGGCACTAAAGCACACTTAGAGGCAAGAGGGGAATTGAAGTGGTGCTATTCTTGCTAGAATCAGCCTGCTCCATTCCTTTACCCACACCAACGTAGGACAAACTGAGCTTCTCACAGGAGGGGACCATTAGCTTGGCTGGCACAGGGCTTTTTGGATAATTTAAAGCCACCAAGCACAGATTTTGTTAAGGCAGCCTAAGAAAGGAGGGCTTCATTTCCTAACCAACTTAAGCTTGATACCACTGTAGTCTGTTATGGGACACTGTAACACCATGGAAAGTACAGCAATGACAACAGAGTAACAAAATCCTAGGCTACAGCAAGTGAGGACTTGCACAGCAGCTATGGACACAGAAATAAAGGAAAGAATCTGCTAACCTTCCAAAAGCCTCAAGGTACACAGGGATCTCCAGCAAAATACCTCTCCTACCACTGCCAACCCTTAAATGAGGTCTGGGAAGGGGTGGATCCTGGCTCCAGCCCTTCTGGTCATCCATTGCACACAGCTGAGCTCCCCTGGGCTGGCCCTGCCTTCCCATCCGGTGCTCAATCACTGCTTCAAGCCATGATTTAGCATTTCTGCTACAGACATCTCTTATGTTTATGGGCACACAAAGAGCTACACCAAGCCATGGCAGCCAAGTTTGGAGACATCAAAGGTGGGGCTGGATGGGGCTCTGAGCACCTGATGGAGCTCCGGGAGTCTCTGTTCAGTGAATGGCAGTTGGACTACATGACCTTCAAGGGTCCTTTCCAAACCTAAAATCAATCTAAGCTCAATCTCCTTTCCCACAAATGCATCCTGGCTATGACTTTTTTCTCAGTGCTGTGATCCCTCCCACTCAAAACCACACATGGTTCACACTATGCAAGAAGCCCTTTGCAGCCAGATGCACCCACTGGCACAGAAGCCCATGAGACATTTCCTCGTGCACACACTGTGCCTGCACATCCACACCTCCACTGCCTTCACCTGCACACTTTGTTCTGCTGCCTCTGTCCTCCCCTCTGCTCCCAGACTGCAAGGGGCTGATCCAGCATGTAAATGTGCTACAAAGACACATCCTCTCTGCCTCCCTGCTGGCTATGGGGAACATAAAACACAGTGGAGATTGCTGCTATTTTATTATTTATGAAGCTTTGGTTATTTCGTGTATAAATAATCCATGACTGCAAAGTGTTGCTGGCGCTGTAATTGAATATTCATGAGGTATTTTTGTTGAGAATTTTTACCATCATTTCAAACCCGGGTGCAAAAATAAAAATCATCATGATAAAAATTTCATCTGTCACTTTGCAGTTTTAATCTCCGAGAAACAAAACCTCTTTCTCTTCCACCCCGAGGATTTTCTGAGGTGGAGGGAACAAAACAGTGGGGTTAATCTGGAAGGCAGGTTCACGCTGCATTGTAAAGAAGCAGATGCATCCTGCATACAGCTCTGCCTGCTGTCTCTTAGCATTGTCAGGATGCTTCATCTGTGGATGCTTTGCTGTCTGCAAGGAGCAAATGCAGATCTCCCCCTCTCCTTCCTAGAAACACCTCTCTTTTCAGGTTTAATCCCAGTCAGAACCTTGACTGAGGAGCACTCATGTGGGATCACCCAGCAAACAGCATAATGGAAGCATGCTGCTGCCACCCTGTGGAAAATGGAGGCCCCCAACTGCTGGGGGTCACTCCAGAGATTCACAAAGCTACAGCTGGTATGGTGGTTACAGAGGGTGGTGAGGCAGTCATGGTCCTGATGAGACAAATGGTGAACAAACTGGGGAATTTCCTTGAAGCAATTGTGGGATTTGCAAGGAAGGTATCTGCATGCTTTGCAGGTATGATTGATGTGTTTATGGTGTGCCCATGGTGGACAGGGGTCATGTGCACTGAGAGGATGGAAGAGAAACATAGAATCATTAAGGCTAGAAGAGACCTCCAAAATCACCAACTCATCCTCACCATGCCCACTGACCACATCCCTCAGGGCTGCATCTTCATGGTTGTTGAACACCTCCAGGGATGGTGACCCACCACCTCCCTGGGCTGCCTGTTCTAATGCATCACCACTCTCTCAGAGAAGAAATCTCTCCAAATATCCAACCTGATCCTCCCCTGATGCAGCCTGAGGCCATCACCTCTTGTCCTATCGCTGTTACAGGGGAGAACACCGCCACCTCGCCACAACCTCCTTTCTGGAAGTTGTCAGGACTGACGAAGTCTCCCTTGAACCTCCCCTTCTTCACACTGACCCATCCCAGCTCCAGCTCCCTCAGCTGCTCTCCATAGGACTGTGTTCCAGACTCCTCACAGCTTTCTTGCCCTTCTCTGAACTCACCGCAGGGCTTCAATGTCTTTCTTGTAGTGAGGGGCTGAGTACCAGCACAGGTTCTCAAGGACAATTTTGGCAAATTGTTGGACACTTGCAAAGAACAAGCATCTCTTGCATTCCAGAATAGTATAACGTGAAGCTTTACCTGCTTGCCTTGCTGAGATTTCCCTTTTCTTCTCCCAAGGCTCTGTATTCACTGTGCCCTTCAGCTCCTCAATTTCTGCCCCAAAAATGGCTAGAGGGGACTAACAAAAAATACAGCCCTATCAAAACTCTTCCCCCCCCTTCATATGTGCATCTTCTGGCCTTCCTGGTGAGGAAGCTCTGCAGTCACCTCCATGGTACAAGACCAATGCCCAATTCTCATTTCTCCCCTACAAGTTCTTCAGGTCATAGCTCCTTCCTTTTCCAATTCTGTGAAGCACTGTGTATGCAGGGAAAGGAAACAGCAATGGGAGAAACAGAATGTTCCCAGCCTCCTCAACCCCAAAGTGGAGCATATGAGGACCTGGCAGTCAGATCTGAAATCTGAGATTCTGCCACCATCCACACACATGTGGCATTGCAAGGCTGAGTCCCATCAGCACATCACAGATGGGAACAGAACTCTCAGAGCACTTTACCTTCCAGAGTGATTTATGGGCTCTGTCACTCCAGCAGACTGAACCATGGAGACAGCTGGAGCGTGCAGCAGCACAGAGCAGCAATCCATCACCACCATGTGGGACTCATCCAGGAATCCATCAAGGGCTTCATCATGGTGACATCTCTGCAGAGGCAGAAAGAGAAACAAAGGAAAAAGGAGACAGAGAGAGTGAACCAAGAATGGAAAATCCACACTGGATTTCTCAAAACATGAGAGTCAATGAAGTAAAACAAGATTACAGACACCAAAACATGTGTTTGGTGCTCTTAGTGACTCAGGTGGACCTGCTTTAAAGCCACAGATTACAATGCCTCACACAGCTGTGTTGAATGCTCTGGTACTCTGAGACCAGCAAGGATATATGCATGTATAAAATCACAATAATGTAACACATACCTATATAAGGCCCTGTACACAGCTTGGCACATGAAAGGACAGGGGAGCATATAGAATGCAGAGTCCATAAGCACGGTAAGAATGCAGAAAGTAAACTCAATGATGCACAGAGATGCACACTCCCCAGTGCAGTGACATGATCGGTACAAGACTGTGCATTGTCTTACTTTGATGTACAATAACAATCAGAGATATGTCAAGTTATCCAGAAAGGAGCTTCTCTCCATCTCCAAAATCCATAAGAAAACAAGGAAACATGATTTCTCCTAAATCTGCTAGACACTAGAGAGAGAGGTAAAGAAAATATCTGCTCTTGGAGAAAACCAAAGCAATTTACCTTTGAATAGGAAGCAGCAGAACAAAGCACATTATTCCTTTTCACTCCAGAGACAAACACTGATGTTGTTTTGAGTCATGCTGATATAGGTTAAGTAAGTGCTCCCAAAGCTGACAAAAGATAGAAGATGTGTTAGGACCTCTCAGAACACTAAATCAGCTGAAAAACTGGCAAAAAATAAAAATAAAATAAAATGAACAAAAGGATTCAGGAGTTGGGATTAAAGGTAACAAATGTGTTTAGGCATCAGGAGGTGGATAAGGCTCAGGGAGGAGCAGGTGCAAGAGAGATGGGGGTGTGAGTCAGGGAGAGCCTTGGGAGAAAACAGAGGAAGGCATCAAGTAAGGGAGTGGGAAAGACTTCACAGGAGGCTGAGGTTAGGAAGGCTTGGACTGGGGAACAGCAAGTACCTGGGATGATGAAGGAGGCATTTCAGATGTTCTGACACAGTTTTTTCCCAATGCTTGTCTCCTCGAGAGTCCTTTACATGCTTCTAGAAGACCCTCTCTCCCATTTAGACATCCATGGGACAGCATGTATCCAAATGCCCTGAGGAGATAGGAAACTGTGGAGATAATATGATTTGCAGTGCCACAAGAGCTGCTTTTGCAGCACAAGGTAGGCTGGCTTGTATCTAGCTTACCTCCAGCAGATTCTCTGCTGCTGTCTGACTCACATGGACTGTGTGGAGCCATTTGAGTTTATGATCCTTTTATCTTTCTGACCAAGGGATCATAAGCTGCTTCCCCCAAGAAGAATAATGAAGCTTCATACATTACACATCCCCCAAAGGACTTAATTCTCCTTAATCTAAGGGGAGGATTTGTCTTCAGTCTCCAGCCCTTTTATTATCCATTTGTTGCTCCATCTGTAGCACAGATCATAAAGGAATCTTTTATTTTTTGAGTCAACTTTTTCTTGGGCCTTATTTGGGCCTCACATAACATCCCAGGCTGCTCACAGCTCATAGAAATAGAATAAGACAGAGACACTGGAGCCTGGATGGCCTTGTCCTTGCTCGTAGCAGTGCATGGTAAGGACAGGGAGATGTCTGACTCCTAACCAGAAAAAAGAAATTGTGAGTCATGAGAACACAGCACTGACACTTATGCTTCACTCAGACCCACGCTTGCCCTGAATAGTGACATTCTGACAAATTAAAATGGTTCTGATTTTGTGAGTTATGGCTTTCAAAGCCAGGCTGGATGTGGCTCTGGGCAGCCCTGGCCTGGTGGTTGGTGAACCTGGGGGTTGAAATCAAATGATCATTGTGGTCCTGTTCAACTCAGGCCATTCTATGATTCTATGATTCTATTAACACTCTGGTGAACCAAGACTCCTCTCTACTATGCAGGGTGCAAAGACATTTGAAAGAGTTTGGTTTTGTACCAGAGAGCACATCTAACATTCTCAGCTTGTTTTTGAAGATATGAAACACGTGCAGCCTACTGATGGTGGGTTGTGGATATTGAGTTCTGTTCCCACATCTTTCGCTGATCCACAGCCTGGCTTTTAACATATTTCATGGACTCACAGAATGCTTTGAGTTGGAAGGGACCCTAAATGCTGTCAGGTCCAACAATGCACTGAGCAGGGACACCCACAGCTCTATCAGTGCTCAGAGCCCCTCCAGCCTGACCTTGGGTGTCTGCAGAGATGGGGCTAAGTGCCATAACAGTACAACTTCACACATACTGATGGTTCCAAAGGTTAAACAAGACAGTGCTTTCTCTGCCTCCATAACATCTGTGCACTAACCAGAGAGGATACCTGTCCAGGCAGCACGCACTCCTTCATACAGTCACCCTGACTCCTGTACCAGCTGTGTGCATATACTTGTATATGAGAATACTGGCGTCCTCTGACGTGCTGGTGCTTTATTTTCTCCCCTTGCTGTTCTCACTGGGCTTGAAACTGGCACTGAACTGAAAGTAATTTCCTTTCATTTTAAATAAATAATAATTTAACAATGCATGTTGCTGAATTTCATTCTTGCATCAAAGGGGAGATGATTGCACTTCCCAGTCCGGAAAGACAGAGAAGGGAGGAAGATATGGCTTTATAATTAAATTTGCTTTTCCTCCTTCCTTTGTGCATCTCATTAAAAGAAAGAGTAAAAAAAAAAATAGAGAAAGAAAAGCACACAGAGAACACTGTTTCTCAGCCCCAGGAGAAAGGAAAAACTCTCTTGTTTGTCTTTTGCTGCTACTTCCATGCAACCTCATGGATAACACAGGCGAGGGGATCCTTTCAGGTCTGCAAACAAAACAAAGGACACTGCAATGTGCTTGAACACTGGCTGGCTGTGCTGATATGCAGCTGCTCTCCCAGCCTGCCCAGGTCTAGGGATTACTAACCTTCAGACAGACTCACTGCATCAGAGAACAGCACAAAACACTCTTTCAATCAATGCAAACAAGTACACTGCAACTTTCTCCATAATGACCCTACACTCAGAGTCATCTTCCTCAGTGGAAAAATAAATGATTCTGTATTAAGAAGGCCTTGCCAAGTGAAGTTTATGAGAACAGCAAAAATGCATTCCTTAATAAAAGGGAAGCTATTGAAGCTTATGTACTTAAATATCGCCCAGGTCTCCTTCAGAACAACCTCTGATCTCTGCTTGGGTGATCTCTTTGTCACTGCCTGAGCGCTGCACTGGGGCTTACATTCTCAGCACAGCATCCACACTTGCTTTAATCCCATGGATGGATAGCCCTTGAACTTGGAAGCAGCTCACATTCAGCAGGGACTCTGGTCCAGTAACTTGCTGTAAATCTCTCTGCCTCTGCCCCTTCCCCCTTTGTGTATAGCAGGTTCTTCTCTGCACATTTACCATTTAGTAAGGCAGAACAGGAGGAAATTACCTTCAGCTTTCCTTGCCATCTGCATCCCAATTGCTCCAGTGGGATTTAGGCTGCATTCCACACGGTTCCATTTGCAGCAGATCTGGGCCAGAGGGAGAACAAGCTGACTGTGGCACGTCTCAGTGGATAAGACCATAGAGCAGTTGGCTTCTGGAGCTGTTCTGTTTTGACTCCTCTAGCTGTGGCTGGGTAGGGCTGCTGAGCATCCCCTTTCATATCACCCCACCTGCCAATCTGCAGCACCAAATATTAGCAACAGACAGCCCCCCTGCAGACAAAATTTAAACCCAGGGAAATAATAAAAAACATAGAAGTGACATTACTGTGCATTATAAAATACTGAAACTGCTTTTTTCAATTTGTTTCTGCCCCAGATAGTGGCAGTGATCAGCACTTTACTAAAGATGCCTCTTCCACATCCTGGCACATGTTATTACTGTTATTAATAGCAAGCCATAGCCGGGGGCAGCACTCTGTGCAGGTACATTTATTTCCTTCACAGCCCTGTCACCCCTTGCTAGTGCTCCAGCTCCCTGCAGCACACCCTGCTACGAGGTAAGGGAGGCACATGGAACATCAGGCACTGCTCTGCCATGCTCCAGCCTCATTCTGTCACTCAGGATGTGCCTGTTGTTGGCTTTATATCACCATAATTGCATTACTCGTGCCTTATACCACTGCAATTTCCTGTTCCTTACTCCTAAATCAAAACTGCCCTTAGAAAGGATAAATACTTGGACACTACCTCCTCTCCTCTGAGTCAGTTCAGAACCTGCTGCTCAGCAATCAGGCAAACTTTCTCCCAGTTTCCTTTCCTGTTTCCAAGTGCTAACTTCTGCCCTCTGAGCAGGACTTGACACCTCTTCTATGAAGAAAGGTTGCTGCAGCTGGGCTTGTTCAGCTTGGAGATGAGCAAGCTGCAGGAACACCTCATTGTGACCTTTCAGTACTTGGAAGCTTATAAACAAGAGGGGGATTGACTTTTACGTGGTCTGATAATGATAGGACAAGGGTGAATGGCTTTAAACTAAAAGAGGAGAAACTTAGGTTAGATCTTAGGAAGGTCTTTTTTACTCAGAGGGCAGTGAGGTCCTGGATCTGCTGCCCAGAGAGGTGTGGGTGCCCTATCACCGGCAGTGCCCAAGGCCATCAATGGGGCTCTGGGCAGTCTGAACTGGTGGATTTGCTCCCTTAGGCCTGAAGAGGCTCTGGACAGTCACTAATACACTAACTCCATCAGCAATGCAATCCAGAATTTCTGAGCACTGAAGAAATCAATACAATTGGGCAGCTTAGCTCCTCTGCCCGTGGGCCGCGTTCATCACAGCATGTGTAGGGAACAGTGTAGAGCCATTTAATAACACAGCTCATTAGGCTTCTGACAACAGGGGATGATGGAACTAAGGCCTCAAACACTGAGCCTCTTGAGTTTATTTGTACGCGTAGTTTCAGGCTGGGGATGTTACACTACCCAGCATGTGAGGAACACATGTTTGGCACAAGATTCAGAGAAAAATTCCCCAGGGAGATCATGTAGAAATCCCCCAGAGAGCAGAATGGAACGCTCAGAAAAATGCTTGGAAAACAGATTAAATGAAGCGAGTCGAGATCACCTGGAGGTGACAGTTTCCTTGGCTTCCTAACAGCAAGGAAGCAGAGCTCTGTTCCATTAGGATAACTCCAGAACCACCACTTCTGGCTGGTATACACTAGGTGAAACCTTCTCTCTTCTTGCCCCAAAATCTAAGCTACTCTGTTCCCTCAAATAATAACATTCATTGAGAAGCAGCTGTAATTCCTACCACAAGCCCGGCTACCTAAGCTATTGTATGCTTTTTGGAAAGACACAGCCCTGATTCAAAGACTTCTAGTAACAGAACCTCCACTAATAATCCTTGGTAAGCTTCTCCAGTACTTACTTACTGTATTGTTTAAATTGTATTTCCAGTCAAAGTCTAGATATCTTTTCAGCTATTTAGCTTCCAGGCACCGGATCTCACTGGCCGCTGACTACTAGATTAATGAGCATTCCATTATCAGAAATCTTTACCTTGTACTTGAAGGCAGTGATCAAGCCACCTCTTTAGCTTCCTTGGTATAAACCAGATGCAACTTCTTGGCACTGTCACATTTCACAGAGTTGTATAAGGACAAAAATGTACAAGCTGTGATTCTGCAATGACAGAAAACAGCATTGTCAGAAGTGGAGTCATTATTCAGAGCTGTTCACTGAGTTTATCTGCACTGGACATAAAATTCTGATAAAAAGTCACTGGCTGGAGCTATTCCATTGCAGTCGGTCAACTAAGTCAGATAGGTCAGTTCCAACTGAAGGGCACAGAGGTGTGTACATGTTGGTACTGACTCCTCTAAATGTTGAGCATGCAAGTTCAGATTACTTTCAGAAACTCTGTATCAGCAAAATGCACCTGCTTCAGTATTTGGAGAAAGAAATATCAGGAGCTTTTCCCCTGTTTTTCCTTGACTTTCTCGTGCTTCTGATGAAAGGGGAATTACAATTTTGGCAGAAGATGCACACAGACTCAGTGCCCGTATCAGGCTCTGTATTTTCAAAAGAGCTTAGCACCTGGATCATGGAATCATACAGGCTGGAAGGGACCTCAGGAGACCACTGAGTCCAACCTCCTTGCTAAGGCAGGTTCCCCAGAGCAGGTTGCACAGGAAAGAATCCAGGTGTACTTCAATATCTCCACATGAGACCCCACCACCTCTCTGGGCTGCCTGTCTCAGGGCTCTGTAACTCTGACAGTAAAGAAGTTCTTTTGTATATTTGTACAGAACTTTTCTACTGCAGTTTGTGCCCACTGACCTTTATCCTGTTGCTGCACACTATTGAAAAGAGCCTGGCCCCATCCATCTGACTCCTGCATTTTAGATATTCATACACATTGCTCAGATCCCCTCTTAGCCTTCTCCTCCCCACACTGAACAGCCCCAGGGCTCTCAGTTTTTCCTCATACAGGAGATGCTCCAGGCCCCAGTCTCTGTGTAGCCCTGCTGGGCTCTCACCAGCAGTTCCTTGGCCAGCCTAGCACTGGGCCCATTGCTCTGGATGTGGCCTCCTCAGTGCAGAGCAGAGGGATGGAGAACCTCCCTTGCTCTGCAGGCATTGTGCAATGCACATGGGGGTCCCATTGGCCTCTTGGCCACCAGGGCAAACTGCTGGCTTGTGGTCACCCTGTTGGCCACCAGGACATCCAGGTCCTTCTCCACTTGGGCTCCAATGTTTTACATTCATGCTCTGAAAGCATCATGAGCTCTTCTTTGATCCATATTCTTCCTTCCAGCATCATTTGCGCCCTGGTGAAAGACCATTGGGAGACAGACAACACCTCATGCTTCAGAAGAGCTGAGGCAGCCCCCAGCCATGTCCTTGATGTTGTTACCCACCACTGCAGTGAGGCAGGATAACAGCAGCAGCAGATCCTGGTGACAGGGGATTCCCCTGCCCTGCTGAGGCGATTCCTTACTTCGGTACAGAATGCAATCGATGAATCGCCCGGCTGCTCTTTTGAAAAACAGGCATTATTAGTGAGTTAGGTGAAATCACGCAGTTTAAACACAGTGATGACTTACAAAATGCAGCTTTCTATTCCATTCTCATTCCAGCTCTACAGCTGCTGCCAAAGCTTTTATTATTTATGCTTTCCCCTTGACTTTCTTCAGAAGTGTGGCTGCTTATTTCTCTTCTCCTTCCACCTCATGAGAGCTCCTAAAGCAGCATGACGGGCAAAAGATCTGAACTACATTAAAAAACATAGCAATGCAACTGAACCAGAAGAATGTCACCCCTCAGGCAGCCGCGTTGCTGCTGCAGCTGATCTAGATGTGTGAACCCATCTGCAGCAATCCCACAGGCCAGAGCTGCTGGGCCATGGCACCAGCCTGAAGGCAACTCTGTGCTTGCTGTCATGATTTGGCCTGGCCTTGCTGTGCACTGGGGAAGGGCTGGGGTTGCCCTATCCCACCCTGCATCAGTGCAACATGTCTTAATTGCTTTGCAGTGTAGAGGAAGCCTGCAGAGCTGATAGAGGCTGTCACAGAACAAGCAGAGATGAACAAGGTTTTGAGGGTGGGAGGGAGGGAGCAGAGAGAACTGTGTTTATGGGGGGAAGGCCACTCTGAGCAGGCACAGGGTGGGCTGTTGACTGGACTTGCTTCTCCAGGCAGTAGGAGAGGAGATCTAGGACCTCCAAAAAGCACACTGCCACAAAGGTGAGGGCTCAGCCCTGGATCAGACCTGAGGCAGAGGGCAGGCATGGTCCATGCAGCCTACAGGCACGTGTATCCTTAGTTAGAGCTCAGGAAGATCGCAGCACATCCAGGCCAACACAGCCCCTGACGGTGTCCTCCTCTGCAGGCACCTGAACTGCTAAATGCCATGCCAGTGTTTCCCACGAGGTTTCTGCTGTTCTCAGGACTACTGCAGCTTGTCTCCTTCATCCTGGTTCTGCTGCAGAGGGACATTCTGCACTGCGTTCTGCCTCCAGAGCTGGCATCTGCCTATGGCATTTTTCCACCCAAACCTCTTTTTTTCTGATCCCAGTACGGACTGTGGCCCTTCGTCACAGCACCTCTGGGCCTGCACAGGAAGTATGCGTGCCCACCCTGTTAGTGAAAATGTGAATAAAATGCATCCCAGCTCTGAGGTTGTGCATGTCAAGAGTGGGACCCCATCAACAAATGTCTGCTGAATCACCTGAGGGAGGCGGTGGAATTTTGGAGCTTCTAAAAGGGAAGGAGACTGATTTTTAACATGGGAAGATAACAATAGGACAAGGGGGAATGGTTTTAAAGTAAAAGAGGGAGAAATTTAGGTCAGATGAAGCACATCCAACCCACAGCCTGGCACAGCCTGCACTGCAGCTGCTCCCTGCCCCGTGCCATCATGGCAGGAGCTCCTCCCCACCAAGTATCAGAGCTAGATATTGGTGGCATGGCAGGAAAGCCAAAAGCTTGGACACTCATGGCTAGATACTGGGTGGAAGTTCTTTACTCAGAGTGCAGTGAGGTTCTGGCACTGCTGCCCAGAGAGCTATGCCCCATCCCAGGTTGGATGATATATGATAAATATTAAGGTATACTTAATATATATTATACTTTTTCTTACTTCTCAAGATAAAACCTAGAGGCACTAATTGACTCTTCATTTGGAACTAGTGAGATTAGCGTGTCGAAGACCATGGAAAAAGAAGCACACGTTTTAGTTGTAGAAGCACACTTGTCCAGGACAAATCTGTAGAAGTTTTGTAAGATCTGTATGTCCACACTCTGCACACTAGAAGAAGAATCATTAGATCTGGAGCAGAATAAAAAATGCCTTTCAGCTGCAGATCTGCCAAGGACACAGGACAATGGTAGGCAGGAGTTTGAAAGCACTCAGCTGCAAAATGGGAAGGGGGGCTGGTTTTAGGTATTAATTTAATCTGTATCTGTGACAGAACTGGGTCAGACTCCTGGGAAGATGTACACACAGCACTGGCCAGGGAGGAGGGATAGCCCTTGTCTTACCTGCTTACCAGTATTCACACTTCCAGCAGTAAGAGGGCTTTGCTCATGATCTACAATGTACCAATTCCCTCCAGGTGACACCCATCAGGTTTAAGGGTGTTTTTTGCATTGTCTCTGGATTGTATTTGTTCCACAAGGAGCAAAGAGATTTTGGCATTTTAGTTTGGGGAAAGGTTTTGACAGATAAAAGAAAGGTAGTTGTGCATGGAACACTTTTGGGAAGCTAGGGACCGGGATGGAGGCATGTTTCAGGCTGAATATGCACATATTAGGGCCTGTGGACTGCTGGCAGAGTACTGTGGTGCCAATGAGATAGTTTGCAGAGCAGAAAAGCCCAGCTGGCACCTCCATCACCAAGGGGATAGCAGGATGGCTCCTGTGGGACATACAGTGCTTGAATCATGTGCATCCTTCTCAGATCACTGATGTTTCCAAAAGGAGAGAAGAGGTGGGGGAACATTTGATCCACACCTCTGCACTGCACGAAGTATGCAGAGTTCCAGCACACTGCAGAAAGGGAAAGGACCAACGTGCCTGGCCTCAACCTGGTTCCACCTCCTTCTCCAAAACCACAGCTCATATAACTGGCTGGCAAGTCTCTCCCTTCTTCCTCTCCTCCTTCTAGCTACCTGCTTGCCAGGAATGGCATAATGGGGTCAGAGAATAAATCAGGTGCTATATCAGAGTATTCTATCCCTGACTGTGTAAAGAGCAGCTTTTGTGACTTCCTGATGTGATTTACCATACAATGACAACCTTTAATGTCCGCCAGTGTTATAATCTACTTTATCTTAATACAATCTTCCCCTGCTGAACTCTCCAGAGTCTTAACAGCTATTTTCAATGGAATTTTTTTTATTATTATGACTTGATACTGTGATTACTGTCGCACTCCCGCTCTTTGTGGAAGGGGAAATTAATAAGTTTTTTCTTAAGCACTTTGCACCAGAGCTGAATACCAATCAGCTCCCAAGCTGGGTCCCTGCACCTGCTGGATTCAATTATGAACCTTTGCTCTGACTTTCCAAGACACAGCCATTTCCAGATCAATGGCATGTCAGCACATCAGGCCCTGTTACACTTTGCATAGGTCCTCATTGTGGGGAGGACAGGTGACAGGCACTGAGTGGGGGACACGTGCCTTTTCCTCCACTGTCCTATGGCTGTCCCATTCATAAAGATTTCCAGTACATGCTCCCTTATCAGGGCATTTGGACTCATCATGCTTTAGAGAGGAAGGTTAAAGCAGTGCCACTTACAAAGTTTGTCCTGCTCCTCTGCCATCCTTGCTCTGTCCCCTCGCCTCCCTTTAGAGCTCACTACACCTCCCTTTCTCTCCAGGAACTCATTGCACTGTGCTATACCACACCTCACTTCTCCAAAAGTGACTACACTGCATGCTACCCCCACTGCCTACCCGCACTTGATAAGGGTCAGGCTGCACAATCCTTCCACATTACAGAGCCCTGCCAGTTAAATTCTAACACAGAAGAGCTTCTGTCTCTGTGAACACATAAGCTTCTTCTGTTCAGGATAGAAACCATCTAGCTTAATGTCTGGTCCTGTCTTTTTCTTTCTGCTCCCATCAGAAGAGGAATCAGAACATCCTGCCATTGTTCAGCTTCTATTTTTTTCTGCTTTACATGGTCTCCACAGGCTAGCAGTCACCAACCTAGAAAGCAGCATTTATATAAACAAGCAGTGAAATAAGGCTTACCCACAAAATGCTGCTTCTTCCATGACGATGTTTGGAGAGAACATTTGGATTGACTCCGAAGTACTTCATGGCTGATGACGGCTGGCTGTCACAATTTGGCAACTCAGTGCAATAACTGAAAGGCAGAGACAGTGACACTGTGAGAACGACATGCTTTGCCATTGTTTCCATACCTTGGGTTAGGCTGTTCCCATTTTGCACTTTACCATGTTGCAAGCTACAGTGCAAAATGATCTCCTTCTCTGAGGTAGGATTTCATGCCTTACTCGGATAAGTATAATTGAGCACACAAGAGTGAGGATATGAAGGAGAATACACCTGAGCTGTCATATTTTTCTTTTTTTCTTCTAAACAGTCCTGAAAGGCAGGAGCTGGGTCAATAAACACAACCCCCTGTCCTAGGCTCTTGGGGACAGTGCTGCAGCATTCATCTGTCTCTTTCCAGTTCTTTCAAGACTATCAAGTGCCACCATCCCCCAAGCAGCTAAGGCAGCAGGCAGGTACAGGCTGAGCAAGCAGCCTGAGCCCAGGCTGCAGATCTAGTGCTGGTATTGACCAGGAAAACTGAAAAAAAGAGAAAGAAAAAAAAAAAAAGGAAACAAACTGTCTGTAATTAGTCAACCTGATGGATGTCAGCAGGTTTGTTTGCTTCCTGCAAAGATGCCAATAGTCTAATGGAGCAAACATTGCCATTATGTAATAAAACCATACAGGTAATTAAAAAACTCCTGGCAGGACTACAAACAAGAACATTATCTATTAACTGTTTCAGTGGAGCCAGAGGGAATGGATACTGAAAATTCCTCTTCATTTGGAGGGAATCAGATTCAATGGAGACTTGACTGGGACACTTGACTAAGAGCTGGGTCAGTAAGGAATCCCATGCACTTCAACATCAGCATCTCTTCTGCTATAAAATACCCCCTTGGCTATTGCAGCATTCCTAAAGATGCCAAATAAAATAAAGAGGAACGACGGCATGTCCTGTTTTGAAAATGAGAAAGGGAAACACAGGAGCTGTGCTCTGTCTCATGGGTGACTCCCTGAGTGCACAGATATCTGCTCTCCCACTGTCTACTCCAAACTCTGCCCCATTCCTTTACAAGGAGTGAAGGCTACAGCTGGGCTCTGGGATTCATAAACTCTAAGAAAGAAAGCAGAGGACATAATCTGTGGCAGACTTTGCTGGCTATGTCTGATTTCTCTGACTTGGATTTTTGAGAGAAAGAAGGAGGCAGGATAGGATAAACTGTCTAAAACTGTGGATTTAGCACAAGGGTCGGTGAGGATCTCGCACCTTGCCTCCTCCACTGCATGCACTAGTAGCAAACAGCTCACTGAAAAGCAATGATAGAAAATAGAGGAAAAAATGGGAAAGTGAATAAGCACTAAACAAGCTCGCTGGCAAACTGACAGCTCATTAGGTATGTAAGCTCAGCAGCACGCAGTGCAGGCTGGTGCAGAAGAGGGCACACAGCAGAGATGGTGTTTGTGCAGGATACCCCAGCAGCAAAACAGTGCAGGCTGCCCAGGTCACAGTTCTTAGGAATTCATGGCTGGAGCAACATCCTTGCCTTCTATAAGGGCTTTTCTCCTAAAGAACTGACTTTCCAGGTGCCTTGCAGAAAGCATACATCAGGCATCTTTGAGCTCGTTACTGACAAGCAGCCTCTACCTCACTAAGCCTATGATTCTGGTCTACTGGCAAGGGCAAGAAGCAGAGAGCAATGCATCTTATTTAAATGCACTCAGCAGCTCAGCACACCAGCGGCTGGCAATGCAATAGCTTCATAGAACCCCTGCTGAAACCTGGGAAATCTAAGTATGGGCTTCAATGAGAGTGGGGTTTAGCTGGAGAAAAAAAACAAAACAAAACAGATTTATAAGAACTCTTTGCCAAATATTGTAAATCACTCCTATTTCCTTCCTTTAGTTTACCTGAGAAATATCACCTTCCTATCAAGGATCACAAGGAAGGAACCATGACCTTACTGTGCATCGATATTGAAGGGCAGCTGCCCTGGACAGCAGCTTAACAGATTTATGGAAGAAAGGCTGAACACCTATGATAAGGGGACACAGCTACATCCTGCTATTCCCATCTACCAGCAGTCAGTTGGGGGGCCTTGGGTGACAGATCCCTGCCTCAATTTCCCCCCATTTGCAGAACACTGAATCTGTGAAAGCTTCTGCAGCACTAAGGATAAACAGACAGTGCTATGGGCATGTGAGTTTATGTCTTTGCCAGACACAGACTCCCAGGCAAAGCACTGACATGAGCAGAGATCACAACAAAATGTGACACTGGATACGTAACAGGAAGAGGCAGAGATACACAAATTAAAGCTGTGTCAACTGGGTGACTCACTAGAATCACAATAGTCTCTAGGGCTTAAGTATGGTTTATTTATAGCTGCTGTGAGCATCGGGTCGCCAGATCTCAGAATGCCAGCTGCGAGAGGAAATGTTTTTTTCTCTTATTATTTTACCACTGTGCAATGTTTCCAGCTCACAGGAAGAGCTAATTAAATCAACAATTAAAGCTGTAAAGACTCCTGAATCACTGACAACACTGCACTGTATCTGACCTCTTCTGCCTTGCTTACGAAGCTCAGCAGTGATCTTGCTGATCTAAGAAACATTAACTGTCTGGTACAGGAAAGTCACAGCCAGGCAGACTTGGGAAGCAGAAAGAGACTGGAGAAGCAGCCAGGCTGCCCTGGAGAGATACGGGATGCACGAGGATGCTATGCTACTTTTGCACCAGCTTGGAGCCCATCTTTTTGGAGGCTTTGACACTACAGATAATTGTAATGGTTTTTTCAAACTTCACACTGATAAGAACAGCATGGAACTATCCCGAGATAAGCAATGTCTTCCAACACTGCTCCTTCAGGTGTAGGAGACAGGCAGTACCAGTCAGCCTAGGAGCTGGAAAACAGCACTACTGAGCCTGTCCAGCCTGCAGCCCCAAATGAAATAATGCCATTTGTATTCTTTACCACCATGAGCTCTCTCTCTCCAACCACTACAAAAACAGCACAGCCCTTTACCTCCACACAGGGGGTAATAAATATTTATTGTTTACAAAAGCATCATTAAAGAAAAATTTAAGCCCATGAAAGAAAAAGTAAGGCAGAATTTGTGTGGTTTTTTTTTTTTTTGGTGGCAAAGCTGCCTTATTAGTGGATAGAAAAATTCCCAAAGCAGCTTGTGTTCAGAAACATGTGGGAAGAAACATCTCACAGTGACTTTCCTCCAACACAAAAGGATTTGTAACAACAATGCTGACAGGATCCAAAGCTGCAACTCCAGATTTTCAGTTTTGACAATAGAATTATTGCACATTATTCTTTCTAAGTAAATTAAACCCATTAATCATCATAATTAGTAATGCTCTGTGTCAGTGATATGCTAACAGAGCTAGTCATTATACTGCGCTGTTAAAAAACTGAAGGATGATACCACAGCCTCTACATGCTGCTGCTGTCACTGGCTGGCTGCGGAGGAGGATGTGAATACCCAAGCCTTAAGGACTCTAACATCAAAGAGATGTGAGGACAGTAAGAGATACCATCTTTCCCTTGCTAGATTTAAAGCCCCCTGGAGCGCTGAGAAATAGCAAAAAAGAACAAGAGGAGAAGTGAACAAATCTATCCTTGGCGTGGTTCTGCTTGAGCTGGTTCAACCACGACAGAAATGATTTTGGCCCAGCAGTTCTCACTCTTGATTTGTACCCTGAAAAGCAAAGGACTGAAGTGTGAAGGCAATTCCAGCCCTTGGCCCCAGGGAGGCATGCAAAGCCCATAAGGATGCCATGCTTTGGCACAATTGCCCTAGTGCTGCTCTCATCAACATTTCATCACTATGGATGCTGCACTAATGATGTGGCTATCCAACCTTACATATCTACACACCAGTTAATGACTGACAGATTTATTTATCATGATGCAATTGCTTTATACCAACCTGTAACAAGTAATACTCAGGTGCAAGACTCCCACTGAGCCTTCACAACCCATACTTGAAATATATTTCAATCTGATTGTTGTCCGCTTTTAGGTGTTTGAATTTAGTTCTATGCACAGACTGCTGGTGTCAGAGGGCAGCCTGTGCAGCACAACCATAAAAAAACCTTGATGATTCTTACCCCAAAGAGCTTACTAACCAAGTAAATCACATCAAACACAACAAATAAACTTCTTCAACAAGTCTTGAGTTCCTTCTTTTGCAAAATATATCTGGAGAGAGGAGATTTTTGTACCTAACAGATCTGTTATCTGAAATCACTTACCAAAACGTTTCATTAATTTCATTTTCTATACCCCTCACTAGTCAGACTAAGTTGCTTAGTTACAACTGTCACTTTGCATTATTCCTGCTCCATTTGCCTGATTTGACACTGAGTTCCTTGATTGATTCTAATGCTGATGCTGACTTAAACTGAATTTAAAATTTCCTTCCTGTCTGCCTTGTAAGATTGGGTATTATGAACATTATGGGAGTGGACACAGAGGAATCTCATACAGAGACAACACACCCACACACATTGCTTGCTAAGATGCCATAGTCCAGCAGTGATTGCCTTTATCAGTCACACCTTCCCAACATGCTCCTGGGACAGGTGCCCAAATCTGGAATATGGCAGGTGCTCACAGGTGCATCACTAAATCACAGCTCAAATCTTCAGCCCAAAGAAGCTTTGAGCTTCATGCCCAGGCAGGTGCTGGGGTTCAAGAACTGTGGAGATGTGGCACTGAGGGATGTGGTCAGTGAGCATGGTGGGGGACAGGCTGGGGTTGGACTTGATATTAGTGGTCTTTTCCAACCTTAATGACTCTATGATTGTACCGTCCCATTCATTACCATCCCCCTTTCTTTAACATATGCTCTGCTCCATTCTCTTCACATTACCTCTTTCCCCCACATATTACTTTGCCACTTCTTCCACACCATCTTCTAAAACCGCATTTACTGCTCAAGTTTTTCTTATATACTGAGCTCCATCTAGTGACATAACCAAAGCCTTATTTATCTCCAGCCAACCTTCACACTGTGTGCTGGACAGAAAGGAGGTGAGACTGAACAACACTGGGATGAAAAGCCTTTCTGTCTGTCCAACGTCTTCCCTGAAAAGGCCAATAAAAAGCTGTAAGGAAGATGTGCCTGTTTGCCTTCACGTCAACATGTAACACTGATGGGTGACATAGGAGAGAAGACGATCCCAGTGATAACGGGATTTCAGGGAAGCTCTCAGGCTGTTGTGGGTTCCACATCCTATTTCTCTGCAGGGTCAGTGCAGCATCTAACTACATGCCTGCATGGAAGTAGAGAAAGCCATAATCCTCTCATTCAAACACAAGCTTCTTCAGCACTGAGCTTCTGAGAGGTTCCATCAAGAGTACTGCGAAGTATCTTCATTCTTCCAGTACATCTGCTGAAAAAGATAGAAGGATATTGAGTGTTTTCTTAGCCTCCAATGCTCTCAGTGCAGTCTGCTCACAGTACTCTGTACAGTAACTGGAGAACCTGAGACTCCAAGCACAGAGGATAAGGGAGCCGACAGCAGAAATGGGAGTAGAATCCTGCTGAGCTTCACTGTATTTTAGAGACAGGGATGAATGGGTCTGGAGGTACTATTGATGGAGGGAACAGACACTAAAGTGGTATGCTGAACTGGAGGCTAGGAAAGGGAACGAGGATCAGCTGAATGGATCCTCAGATCTTTCCAATTCCAGGCACAGCATCTTCAGACACAAAGGCAAAGGAAATCTCTGGCATATTTTTCCCTCATTCCCTGCTCAGAAAGCATTTGCTGCCATATCAGATTTCATTCTGGTTTTCGACCTCTTGCCCCATGCACTGCTAACGAGCTGGCATTGAGGTTGACACACTTTTGGAATCACGGGCAAAGCTCTGAAAATGAAAGAGGATTAGATTCCCAGCAGGGGAAGAAATACAGCTACTTGGAATAAGACATGACAACTTTCTTGTAAGCCTGCAAAATCTCAAAATTACCTCCTTTCCTCAACGTACCTTGTCCACTAAATCTGCAGCCTGCTGTTGCCATTAAGTTATCCTCAGTTGCCTCTCTTTTCTTTCTGAAGCTCCCAGGTGAACTTTTTGAGGAGAGTGGGCTTTATTCATTGTCCAACCCTCTGCTGGCATGGCAGAGTGTAGGTCACGCGACATAGCATGACTTGTGTCACTAGAAGGTGACACTGGAGGGATAAATCCTGGGCACAGTGTGGCTGCACAAGGCTATGGGTCCCGAATCATCAGCACTATTGAGCTCTGAGGAAAGACTGCAGTGAGATCTGACTCAGACACTGCAATGAGAACAGTGGAAGAAGGATGGAGATACAAAGAAATGCATGTTACATATCCTCCAGCTGCTCTCTCCCTCATTGGGAGACTGGCAAATTTGGTTTCCTGGAGACATTTTGCTGAGAAGTCGGCAGGGAATAAGAAGCACAAATCAAATTATTTATTGCAGGCTGAAATCACAGAGGTTCCAGAATAAATTGGAGTGCAATCTCGTTTACCTGCTTTATTCTATTCCTGCTTTGGAGTTACAATTTCACAGTCAAATGTTTTGTTTAATATTTAAAAATTTCTTCCTTCTCATTCCTTCTATTGAGGAGGATCACAATACTGCGAGACAAAATGTTCAATAGATTCTCAGACTGCAGAAAAATAATATAAACCATATCCAGATAGCTCCTTAATTTCAAGTGATAATAATTTACCGAGACATTCTCAGGCAAAAGAAATACATCTCTATCCATCTCTATAAATACATCTATAGCATCAAGGATTTCATCCCTCATTTTTGTAAAATTCATGAAAGATTTATGAGTTACTCAGCTACTTCGAGTTCCTGGGATATTGCTGATAAACTTTTCCCTTCGTCCTTGCATCTCGTCAGTCCCACAGCCATTTCAGCCTTCGGAAGCACACAGAGATTCTGTTTTGTTGAAGTATGCAAATATATGCTTCACTGAGATGAACGTCAAGTTCTGTTACTTGCTGAAATCCATCATTTTCCACTCACCCGTCATAATTTAAAAGCCAGGCCGACAACACATTAATCCCTTGTTAAGACAGGAGTTCAGTTAGATGAGAAGAACCTCTGAAACCAGATAATGAAACTCTACAAAAGCTCCAGCTAGAATTAAGCAAAGGTAACTTTCTGAAAGTTCAGGACTATTACCATCCCAAAGGATGGGCTGATAGACATCACCACCACCAGAGAAAAGTCTTTAAATGCCTTTGATGGAGGTCCCATCAACGTTTGAGTCTTGTTCAGCAAAAGCCATGCCGAGGTTTCAATGTTGTTGACTATTCTCCAAGAGATGGCTCTTTTGCCAGACCCATTCCCATGCCTTCCTTTCCCCTTGCTCATTCTCAGTTCTCAGTTCTAGAGCAGTTCATATCATTAATTTCAAGGAAATCTCAGAATGCTTGTGGATAAGCCACAAAATGCATCGTTAGGTTCTCTTTCACAGCCTCAGAGCTGAGAGGTAGTCCTCACTTCTGAAAGATGAGCTGGCATAAGAATGATGCAGCTGTCTACATTCAGCCACAAGACATGCTTGTGATCAGACCACAATGCCTAGGATATTTTCAAAAGAAACCAAACAAATCAAAGAAACTCTTGTCATCGTTTCTCCAGGAAACAAAATGAAGTTAACTGCATCAGTCAACTGCTATTATGTAGGACTTGTTTTTCAGTTCAAGCTGCTGTCTCTTCATGCCATATCTTCAAAGGTATATTCCCTCCAGGCAACAGCTTGAAGAAGCTGATGCCTGAGTGCTCTTCAAGGCCCAGGAACATGGCTGTTCAGCCTTGTCACACAGACATTCTCCCTGTCAGCACACAACAGAGCTGGAATCAAAGAATCATAGGTTCATTAAGGTTGGAAAAGACCTCTTAGATCATTTAATCCAACCATCCACTGACACACAAAACCCACTACTGAGCACAGAATTTACTGTGAGCCCTGCAAGTTGCAGACAAATGCAGAGCATCAACCAAGCAAACAAGGCATCATTATGGACTGCCTCCCTTGGACCCAAGTGATTCAGTTTGGAACCAGCCAAACGTGCATTTATTCTCTCTGAGACCAGTGAGGGCATGCAGGCAGTGCATGATCTGCTCATTGATCTTCCTGTCTGATCTACATGTGACAAAGGCATAGCAGGAGTTCAACAGTGCAGAGGGATCTAAGCAGAACTGCCTGGGGATTAAGGAGCCAGCTTTCCACAAACTTGTCAGAAATCAAGAGAATTAAGAACTCCTGGGGTTTCACTTTCGCTTTACTCAGAGAGCTTTCTGTTCTTAATTACATTTGGCAGCCACAGCAACCACTTCATTTGGCTTTGTCAGTGCTGAATTCGATTGCATTCAGAAGGGAAAGCAATATGCTGTCCTTAAGAACAAGGCACCTTGGACACGTGTCCAAAGCAGCTATGAACAGGTAGCTTCCTTTGAGAGGAGTTTCAAGGAATAGTTACAGTTCAGGGATGGTGCAGCACTGTGAAACTCCTCTGGGCACTGAGACTTCTCAGCAAAGAATGATCCTTTATTGCCCCCTCTGTCTCTAAACACATCTTCCCTCTGCAATGAAATGAACAGCAAAACAGGGGAACTAAAGGACAATCAAACAGTTTACCTCCTGGTCTCACATCTGCTACAACATCAGTTCATTGCTTGGCCTTGAACTTGCTGCTTCAATGCACTGCTCCTGAACGCCCCACTGGCTGAGCAGAGATGCACTGCAGGAAACCTGCGAGGCTGCAGGCAAACCATTACCCTCTGCTGGAGAGAATGGAGCGAGACAACCCATGTCTTACAAGTACTTTTATACTGGCATTTCGCAGAGATTCTCACAAAGTGTCATAGAATTATAGAACGGCCTGGATTGAAAAGGACCTTAAAGATCATCTCGTTTCAACCCCCCTGCTGTGTGCAGGTCACCAACCAGCAGCCCAGGCTGCCCCAACCCACATCCAATTGAATGCCTGCACATCCACATCCACATCCATTGAATGCCTGCAGGGATGGGGCATCCACAGCCTCCTTGGGCAACCTGTTCCAGTGCCTCACCACCCTGTGACCCACATTGGAACCCACACTGTTCCATTCTAGAAGTTGCTTTTTTAATCTTATAGCAGATCATGCACAGGAGAGCTTTGGAATGCCTGTCCCTGCCTACTGCCCACCAGCAGTGGAGGACTCCTACCATGCAAGCTCCAAAACAACCACAGTCAGACCAGTCTCCTACTGCACCCAGCCCAGCTTAAGTCTACAAATAGAGAGAATAACTTGGGAAACATTGCTAAAGCAGAGTGGAAACTGAAAAATCTGTATCCCCTCTTTGCAAAGCAGACTGTAGCAGAAAGAGGCTCCTTACAACTCTTGCTCACGGTAGCATCTGGCTAGTACAAAGAAAGGCAATGAAACTCTGAGAAGGGCCCTTGTAGAAAGCTTCAGGATAACACAACATAAAGGAGAATAACCAATGCCTTGTAGAAATTCTCCAAAGTTTCAAGCACATAGAGAAAAAAAAAAAGCATATTTGCAAACTGGGACCTCAAGGCTATAAAACATAGCTCAAGATACAGCAGAGCTCAGCTCCAGGAGCAGCTGAGGTCTGGCACATTTCTGTGACTCTTGTTTCTGTAGCTCTCTGCCTGTCAGAAGTGAGAACTTTTTATCATTCTCTTCCGAAATTTTCCACTGCAACCAAGACCTTGACACATTAAGACAGAAGAAAAAAGCCTGAACAAAATCTCCAGAGAGAAAACACAGAAGAGATTTACAGCTGCTTTCTATCTAGCATCTCCCTTTACTCCCCTTTCAGCAGCTGGGATTTTAAACACTCAGCATACTTACATGAAGACTGGAGGACAGGAGGGTACACGAAGCACAACAGCAAGGAGATGAGGGCTGACAAGAAAAGCATGAGGGATGCAGGTGTTCTGAGCACAGAGGGTTTATGGATGACTTTTACAGCAGTACACCATCAATTATACTGATGCTGTCTCTGCTGGATTAACTCCTGGCGGACAGGAGGCAGCTGGGGAGACGGATTTGCTTTTCTGTCACTCCTGATCAAGACCAGTGTTCCCCTCTTGTTCAAACAGGTTTGCATGGCCTCTGTGCTGCAGAGTTACTGAAGAGCTTCAGAGATCTCTGCTGGACTCTGACAGCCTTCCCTGCTATCCGGGCTTTTTCTTCAGCCCTCCTCATTGGTCAGTGTCACCACTTGTTTGTTGTTTGCGAAGGAGTTTTTGTGCTTGCAGATTTCTGTTCCTGCCTCTACAATAATCCTATAATTGTGATGCCAAGTAGCACCTGAGGACAATTTTATCACATTCTGTATTATATGTAAATACCATTACGTTAGATGGATTTTCTCATTAATTCTCCGTCCTGGTGACAAGCCAGGAATTAACACAATTGATTTTCCAGTCTCTGCTCATTATCAATCATCCAAGAACTTAGTCACATCTCATCTGTTCCACCTGGGTCGCAGCATTTATTTGTAGACTTCAACATACATTTAACTAATAAAAACCAACAGGTGTAGCAACCTCTGTGCCCCAGATCTGGACAAGAACAAACCACACGTCTTCCTCATTCCTTTGGTGGTAAAATTCTCACCACAGACCGGTATCCTACAGAGAACAAGCAGTGGGCAGGTTAAGAACAGCCTGTTGTACACTGGCTGCCATCAAAATCAATGTATACATCCATGCTGCTCTTCAAAAACTTACGGAAAAAAACAATTCATAGGTGCATGTTTCCTGAAGGTGCTCCATTCAGAAGTAATAGAAGTATCCAAGGGACATCCATGATTCAACCCGAACTCTCACCATTACTGTTTCTTTGGAAAATACCAAAGGCCAAAATGAAGAAGCAGTAAATACACTACAGAGTTCACTTCAGCTCTGGAAGAGGTTCTGTGAGGATGAAAATGGAGAATGAGAACAAGCAGAGGTACAGAAGGCAATAACCTCAGTGTGTCACACTGCTTCTCCTGTTCCTGTGGTTCCCACCTGTCCTGCTGTCACACCAAACAAGCAGAAGGAAACATTCCCACGACATGCATGACTTGTGCACCGTACCTTTCCTGACTTCCTTCATTTCTATCTCCTGGCTCAGGAGTGGAATTCTGGCACAAACAGATTTTTCTGCAGAAAGCTACAGGTATGGCAGACTCTGAAATAGCAGTCTGGCAAATGTAAGTGCTCTGTTATGAAGCAGATGAGTCTTCAGCCTAGCCAGCCCCTCACTAGGCCTTTGTATAAAGCAGGCATTCTTTTGGAGCATATCTTCCACCTCTCAGATGTTCTCCTGCTTGTTCCCTACCATACTGCTCCTGGGGATTACATACAGTGTAAACTTAGCTATTCATCTGTAGCTCCAAGAAACAGGGAACCCTGAGAGCCACACGCTCTTTCTCTAAGCAGAAACAAATAGATTGCTGTACACAATAAATAGTTCAGAATGCCCCTTACTGAGAGCATCTGTTCTTCAGGCACATAAAAGCAAAAGGGGATTCATAAACCAAAACCATCGTGCTCTCTTGTCCATTGTGGAAAGTGACGCTTGCTCAGGTCATTACAGGTTAGTAGTGATGAATGACTGAATGATTATTCAACCCTTGCTAGGCATGTGTTGATTTGGATCGTTGCTATTATCATTATAACAAAGCAGCCGTCTTTTATCTGCATCTGCAATCCAGCTTTTGGTTTTGTTCCTGTGGATAGTTCCCAGCTCTAAGTCCCATAAATTGATCAAACATGAAATTGTGGAGCAGGAAGAGTAAAGTCTGCTCCCAGGTGTTGGGAGAGCACAGCTTGATGCACCACCCCTGGCACTGAGAAGGGGTTCTGTAAATAACAATACCCTTAAAACCATCAGCTGTATTTGGCTCACTGGAATCCAGAAAGCATTCAAAAGCAGCTCAGGAACTGAATTATCACCAGATAATAATAATCTGTATGGAAGCTACTGAAGGCAAATTCTAATCTTAATTATTAGGTGACTTTTGAAACTTTCAGTGCAGGGAGATGGCACAAGTCTGGAATACTAAGCAGTAAGGGGCTAGAAGGACTCTCACCCTGGTGGATGTTCCTGCAGATAACCTAATCCCATAGGGTTATGATTTCAAATTCACTCTGTGGGGACAGAGGAACCCAATCCTCCTGATCCTACACAGCCCAGTGCTGCTCCAGCACTGCACGCAAGAGACAGAAAACCTTCTGGAAGTCATCACAGGAGGAAAACGTGAGGATGCTGCAGCAGTAGGGGGGTCAGGCTCTGACAAATGTGTCTCTGAGCTGTGTTCCTCACAGGCGCTGACGCTGGGTGTGCCCTACTCCCACCTGCTGTAGGGCAGCACTGCAAGCACAGAGGACGGTAAGGCTGATTCTCCGCAAGGAGCTGCCCTGGGGCACACTGAGGAGCTCTGGGAGCACTCTGGGGAGTCTCAGAGGGCACTGGGAGGCCTTTAGGACAGCACAGAAAGCAGCTCTAGACCACACACACAGGCCAAGCACCACTGCAACTCTCTGCTGCCGCCCCCTGAGTAAAAGGCGGCACTGCAGGCAAAGCTCTGCGCATGCGTGTCAGCGCCCCCTACGCGGGCATGCGCAGTGCTCCTTCCTCAGAGCAACATGGCTGCGCCCTGTGCGCATTCCCGCCTAGCGGCGGCAGCGAAATGAAATAGACGAGACCTCACCTCCCTTCCTTCAGCTCTCGTTGTTTCTCTCCCACCTATCCGTCACTCCCATTTGGCACTCCCTACCGAGCCGCGGGAACGCACCGGTTGGAATCTCCCAGCAGCCCCGCCATCGGCGCAGCGCTGTGTGAGATCTGCGCGCCCCACCGCATCTCCCGCAAGACGAGTTGCTCCTTTTTAAGCCGCTCTGCGCTGCCAGGCTCTATAGTATTAGGTCCTCCATGCGATACCACGCATGCGCGCGGAAACGCGGAAGTAGCGCTGCGTACTTTGTGCAATCCAGCTCGGCGCTATCGCGCATGCGCACACCTGAACTGCGGGGTTGTATTAGGGATTGACTTTGAGGCTTGCAGGCTGTATGTGTCTGCAGGGGCTGAATTGCATGAAGAGGCAAATAGGCAGTCAGGGGCCCAAGTGAAATGCCCCTGCACGAAGGCACACATAACGAGTTACAAACGGGAGGAGCTGGCAGCCATTGGAACTTGGTGGGATGAACATTGTTGGGATGCTGAAGTTGATGGCTGTAAGCCATCATGCTAGGTAGAAAGGGTGGGAGTTGGATATCAGGACCTGCTCTTGGTGGGCATAACTTAGCAGTTCACTCTTTGTGTTCATTCAACGCTATCCTCATGTGAGAGCGAGATGTGTTGATTCTTTGCCATCCTCATGCTACTGCTATGTTTCTGGGTAAGACTGAAAGCCCCAGAAAGGTGGGTAGAAAGCTGAGTACATTCCCTACATAGAGGCTTGGTTTCAGGTGTTGTGTTTGAGCTATTTATTGGTTGTAGGCAAATGTTTTGCATACATACATGGTCAATTTCTGAAAGTGGGAGAGTGTCATAAAGAGGGGTGTGACTGGCATCCTCAGCCAAGGAGCTGATAACTGGTTGTCCACTGTGAGTTTATTGTATGTCAATAAGGAGTTTAGATTAATGAATTACCAAGGAAATGCTGTGTAAAGGCTTTATAAAGCTTCTCGTGCGGAGATAGACAACTGGACAGTCTGGGTACTAAGAGAAAACCTGAGAGACACGAAAGAAAGGCAGTGTAATACCAAAACAGGAGAAAAGATATTCAGGTTAGAAGAGGCTGCTCTTTGCAGGTACTATGAGAGGCTTGCTGTCCTTCACAGTCCTTGCACTTCTTTTGCTGGTGCACAGCTCCCAGGCAGTCTATGTCCAGGTGAGTTTTCTGCTGGTTATCTTGTTGGTATTGCAAGCTCAGTGATGTACTGATGTGAAGAGGTGTAAGTAAGATAGGAGTCTTGCTCTGAATTGATAAAGCTGGATTTTTGCTTTGCTCTGATATCATCTCCCTGTGGTTTAGTCTTTCTCTCTGTAAAATGGTTCAGGCGTTTGTAACATAAAACTTTTCTTGAGAACTCCATAGGTTATGAAGTTACATGAACTGGGGAGAAAGTGTTCTGCTTGTTTCTAAGCATGAAGTTCTTTATGAAAATGACCTGCAAACTTATGTGATAGAGCCTACAAATATCTCACATATAAAAATAAGGTGAAAGAAATGACTGGTTTGATCTGAAGGAATATTGATGGGTTGTGGTGATATTAAAGGAATGTTAGTGTACTGATGGTGGGGATGAGTTGATGGTTGGACGGGATGATCTTAGTGGTCTTTTCCAACGCTAATGACTCTATGATTGTGTGATAGAGGAAACTAATACCAAATACTCCAAAGTACACAGAACCTATGATTGGCATTACATGCACTGTGGAAGCAGGTAGGAAGGTGTCAGCACTTCTGTCTGTACACAAGAGTATGTTAGATTTGTCTGCGCTGATCCCTAGGAGTAGTTTGGGAGATTTCATTTTGATTACAGTGTAAATAATTTCCCTGGTGTTCCAAGAGGGCAAATATTTCTTAAACAATAATTGACTCTTTTCATGTGTGCTTAGTAGGTTTCCAAGGAGTGAAAAGATCCCATCCTTGTGCAGGTTTCACCTCCTCTTTTCTTCCCAACCATTCATTAATACCAAGAGTCCCCAGACAGAACAGATAGTTTACTATTTCACGGGGGGAAGGAGAGGGGTAAAGCAACAATTTTCCAACTGAGACTACAGAAAATAGCTGAGAACATCTTCTGGGTGGGTAGCAAAGAATTCAGTTCTGAAGTTTTAGTTCCTATTTGTAGTTGGAATCCTTATCTCATTAATCACTAAATTCATATTTTCTCTGCCTTTGATAAGACTTGAAAAACGTGTAGTGTGCTGTGTGTGATGCGCTCCTTTGACTTGGATTGCTTGATTTCCCTTAGGATCTGACTAATTACTCACTGAACAAAGTTGCTTTATAAACTTGCTTTCTGAAATTCTTCCCAAGACTTTTCTTCCCTCTTCTGTAATAAGTAAGTCACAGGGGTTATTAATTTAACAAAATGTTCTGAGAGCTGCAAGGGAGGTTTGTTTGACTTCGTAGAGTGTTCCTAAGGGCTGAACATCACTATCTGGACACTCTCTTGGTTTGCAAAGTGTGCAAAACTAGAAAAAAGTAGAGAGGGATTGTGGTAAAATCTGTCAGTTCAGTAGAACAGCATGCATTTTCACCTTGGAGGGAAGATGCTGCTCATGTTGTGTTCTCTCTAGTACACCTTTCTTGTTGGAGATGGTGGTGGTATTTTTGTTTTTTTGGGTGGTTTGTTTGTTGGTCTGATTTGTCACCAGGACATAAACACGTCTCAGGGTTCATTCCTACTGTGAAGTGATAATAAGTAGGAGAAATCCAACGTGCAAAAGACCAAATGAAGCTCGCTTCAGTTGTTTCTGGTTTCTCTGGAACTGTGCTGGTGGAAATCCTGTCTTTTTTGTTTCCGTTTCATGCTTTTAGAGTCTCCAACCAATAGATGAATATAGAATTGTGTCTTTGGTGGAATAGTACATTTTTCACAGGCATCCAATCTGATAAATTATTTTGATGAGAAAAGTCACAAATTGATCAGTTTTACTTTGTTAAATAAATGCATGTACACAGTAGCTCATTTATTCTTCTTCTTTAAGTACCCCCACTGCCCAAAGACACCCACACAATTCAACATCAAGCTAATGAGACTTTGAGATTAATGGCAATAATAGCAGATTCAATCCACTTTATTTCTATGACTGTTTAGGTGTTACTTGATCATCCTTCTGACTATTTAATTCTCTTCAGACTTCTGTGGACGTTTATGTACTTACCTTAAACAATTACTAGACTTGCAGTTTAAGTTTATTATCTCAGCAGTGTGATTCACTTGAAACTGGGAGGAAATTGACATTAATGTGTGGGGTCTAACAATTTCAAGCATGGAGCAAACCTTTCCAGAATAATCTTCTGGTCTCCCAAAGCCTTGGTGTGATCTTTCAGTTAGAAGTGCCACATTTAGCAGTTCTCAGTCATTTGTGCTCCATTGTGTGGGCAAATTGTAGATTCTTGTCTTGTGGTGATGGGATTCATCCTCTTCTGTGTTTTGAGCATTGCACTTGAGAGCCAAGATTCAAAGTTCTGTGCTGGTATATTACAAGAAAGAGGGAACAAAATAAATCCCCGTTCACATCCATTCAACTCATGGTGTTGTAAATCTCTACCACATATTGTCCAATCGTTTGTTTCCTAGACTGAAGAGTCCCAGCCCTTATCTTCCTACACTAGATGTTAGGAGTCTCCCTCACAGGAGTGAAAGATGTACTAATTCTGCCTCCATTCACTATGGTGCTTAAACAAAACCCTGGCTGTGGAGGCTCACTGTTATAGCATAGTTTTTCCCTATAGTACAGTTTTTTGGGGAAGGGTCACAGTTTAGCAGAGTTCAGTCATAAGGGAATGCATTTGCCTGAAGTCTGACTCTCTAATATCTGTTTTTTCCTTTTCTGTCTATGTAGGATGGCGACTTGACATTCTCCCTTGAATCTGTGAAGAAGCTAAAGGAGCTTATGGATGAGAACAGAGTCATTAACCCTCGCATGGTGGTTTATAAGGCTGGGTATTCTCTATGTGAAGATAAAGATCTCCCTGAGGTTTTCCAACCTGTGTGTAAAAGGAAAGATGCACCTATGATTTTCGAGAGGCTGTGTATGTAGTTCATGTTGCACAGTTTCCTTTTTATCACACCTTTCAACCTCAAACATTGAAATAGTAGCAGCCAAAGAAGCGTAATTACTGTTGTGTCGCTTCTGAGGCAGCTCGAAGTCCATGCTGCCACCCCTTCTGCAAGGCTACAACAGCTGTGGGCCCACCAGAACACTCCTATAGTGCTTAGCTGTAACATGTACAGATCAGTCTGTTGTAGACATGAAAAGGCTTCCTCCTATTGGAGATGTATTTCCAGGTTCCTTAAAAGAGGTGTGAGATGTAGGTGAAGTGAATCAGCCTTTGGCATTACCTGTCTCCAAGGCACATATAGCAATTCTTGAATAGGCTCCTACAGTATCTACTTTTTATCTATTTATTATGTTGTGTTTACCAATGCCATGGAAAACTTAGGAAGAAGTAGCACCAATATAGCTGAGGTTGTGGTTCTGCAAGCCACTTCAGAGGATCTAAGGCCACATCCTTGTCACCCTCTCATAATATGTCCTGTTGTTCTCTTGCCTCCACATCTTCCCCTTCTTTCCCCAGTGAGTTCAGATTTGATTTAATTCCTTAAGCAACATTTTCTCAAAAACTAGTTTTTCTTGTATCAGTAATAACTTCAGTTACACAAAAAATTATGGAATAGTAACAGAAAGAAGTCTTTTACCACATGGTTTAAGGCTCTACTCTCCAATAAATTCCTTTGCCTTGTCACTAAAACAGTCTATTTTCTCCCTAACAGACTTGATTGCCGGTGAAGCTGATTTGTGTGAAATCTGTGCCAATGCTGCCTGCTCTGGTTGCTTTTGAATAAGGATGAAACACTCCAAAGACAGTGTGCCAAGCTAGGAAGTTTGTGCATTTGTATTGCAAGATCACATACCCTCACAAATCACTATTTAGGCTTCGTCTTCACCACAGTCAAACTGAAGCTGTTAGCTCATGTAGACATAGTAAGAGTAATTTTGAAGTAGTGAGATCAGGTAATACCAGCAATGCAGTTCTGGTAACAGGAAGACCAAGCTTCATGTGAGAAGCTGAAGAACCATGAAGAAAGAGGCTCACACTGAGCGTTGTCTTGCCTTGAGCCATGCCTGAGTTGTGCATCTGTCTATGTGAGCTGTGTCGTGGTTGACTGGAGTGAAAATATCCTGGACTCGATGTTTCAATTTCCATTAATCTGTCTGGATTGGAGCACAATGGGTCAAACTGAGTAGTCTCCTCTAGCCTTTTAATATCTAAATCTCCGTGTGATCTGGCTTCCACTACACATATACACCTAAGCAGCATAGGGTTGTAATCTTTTCCAGCTCAAGCTCTCCAGTTGGTTGGATGAATGTCTGTGCCTGTAGGTCTGGACATGGTATGTGTTTGATTGTAACAGAGCTGTAACATATAACTTGGGGACAAGTCATAAGTGTTTAGCAATGCTTTAATAGCTAGGAAATTCTCCATCTGTTACTTGTGCTAATATTTAATGCCAATTTACTGAACAGATGTAGAAGAGCACAGGAGCTAGTAATCTTTTGCTCATGGTTGTACAGAAGTTCCCTTCTTTTGGCAGATGTTCGTTAAGCTCTGTTTAGGAAAAAGGAAATCCAAGCTGCAATGCTGGAATCACTTTGAAAGGAAATCATTGCCTTGTCTTTATTTTTGAGTGGCAGTTTGTGAAGAAGAGGTCTACTGATGTTTGTATGCTACTGTACATGAAATAAAGGTTAGAGACAATTTTGTTGTTTGGTTTGGTTTTGGCTTTTTCTCTTTCTTTGATGGTCTACCTACTTCCTTATCTCCTATATAAGTTCTTCCATGTCTGAATGTCCACTAGAGTAAAAGATAACTTGTTAACCTTAAAATAATTTGCTATTCAGTTTGTGGTCCTTATAGTAATAGTAATATATAACTGCTTTGGAATTTTAAAATTATTCCTTTTCAACTGTTAAGCCTCCATTTTTTATATTTTGGGGCCTCAACTCAGCAACTATGTTCTCATAGGAGTGTCAATGTTGTGCGTCTGTTTCGAGACTGTTGAGTACTCCAGAACAAAAGCATCCAAGAGTGAATGCCAAAAAGAGTCCCACACTAAGCATCTTACTGCTGCCTTGAAATTGGCACCTCTGGGAAACTGCATTTCCTGACTCAAAACAGTTCTTGGTCTTATTTTGAAATTAAAGTTATGTCTTTGGATATAGAAAAGCCACTTTGCATTTTCTCTTAGAATCGACTTGAGGAATCATTAAGTCTTAGTACAGCAGCTTAGTATGGCTCAGGTGGAGAGGGCAGATTATGCATTTTGAAATGAAGACTAATTGGCAAAAAGAACAGGACTGAGATCACCCTACTGATACTCTCCTAGTGTTCACGCTGGGTCAGAGGGCCGGACTGGGGACCTTAAAAAAGTTCTCCCAGTGACTCACAAACCTCACATCCTTTATAACACCACGCTGACTTGCTAACCTGATAATCACAGAGTAGTTGAGGTTGGAAAGGACCTCTGGAAGTCATGTGGTTCAAGAGCTGTGCTCATGTTGGACAGTGTAGAATAAGTTGCCCAAGACCTTATCCAGAAATCTGAAGATCTCCAAGGAGGGAGACTCTGCCACTTAATTGAGCAACATGTTCTACTGCTCCATCGCCTGCACAGCGGAGAAGTGTTTCTTGATGCTCCTGTGTTTCAGTTTTTGCCCATTGCTCTTCAGCTTGTCACTGGGCACCAAGGAAAAGAATCTGGCTCCATCTTCTTTCTGTCCACTCATCAGGTATTTAGATGACATTCCTACTGAGCCTCCTCCAGGCTGAACAGTCCCAGCTCTCTTAAACTCTCCTCGCAGGAGAAATGCTCCAGTCTTTGATCCCTTTCCAGTGTGTCCGTGTCTCTCATGTACTGGGGAGCTCAGAATTGGACCCAGCACTTCAGATGTGGACTAACCAACAATGAGTAGAGTGGAAGGAGCACTTCTCTTGACCTGCTAGTGAAACTTAGCCTATTTCAGCCAATTCTTAGCAGTAAGGATTACACAAGTGAGTGTCTCAAGAAAATTAGATCAGACTCTTGACTTTTAGTTGTCAGACTACTGAAACCTCTTCGAGGCCAACGATGCACAATACTACATTGCAAACTGGAGAGGTGGTGCATCAGCAGTTTAAAGTTACTTAGGTGGCTCATGCAGATTCATAAAAGTCTTCATCTGTTTGGCTGGTTCCTGTGTATCCAGTGTCACCATGTCATGTATGTTCCTATCATTTCCTTCTCAGAAGGTCGTTCATGCAGCTATTTACTTTGGCTATATTAAAGAGTTCAGAAGACAACTGTGTGACACGTAGCAGGCTCTGATTGTTACAGTGAGTCAGAAACACCTCTAAGCTCTTGTAAATTCTTCCTTTTCTTCTAATAAATGGTCCTCTGTTTTCCTAAGAGGCAAGATAAACTGAGCTTTACAATGCATCATTTTCTTTGATGGTCAGGATTGCCACCTGCTATCATTTATGGACTACACTGCCCTTTCATTTCCTGCCTCCTATTTACAATGTGATAAAAATTACAAATAATCATCGTGTTCCATTGACTGAGTTTTCTTGAATGAATAATAAACAGATGTTCTTTATCTGAAGTTAAAAGTAACGATTTGCATTGTTATGACACAGTTAATTTTCTGTCAGATTACTTCTGCCTTTCATTTGGCTGTGAGAAGTGGAGTATTTTTGTTTCCAGTTAGTGCTTTTCAAATGGAACCTCACAGGTTAAGATGTGATCCACCATATGCTTCCTCTGGTATTGTAAATACTTACTGTGTGTTCAATATTTCAAGTACTCTTCCAGGCTTGGGGTTACAGAACCATGTTTAATGCTGAAAGGAGTTGCAATCCAAATACTTTTGGAGCCTGTTGCTGAAAATGGGAGCCTAATGAATCAGGAGGGCTGTAACATAGGTCATCTGCTGAGCCATATGCTTGCTGAACAGCCTCTGAGGGCAGTTTTTGTTGTTTAACCCAGCAGGCAGCTAAGCACTACACAGTCATTAGTTCACTCCCCTCTTCGACTGGGATGGGGAAGATAACTGAAGAAAGGAATGGTAAAATTTGTAGGCTGAGATAAAGCCAATTTACTATGATAGAAAATGAAGGGAAAATAATTATAATGATAAATATATATATGTGAACACACATATATATTTAAAAACAAGTGATGCACAATGCAATTACTCACCACCTGCTCACCTGTGTCCTTGTCCATCTCTTTCCAGCTTTGCAATTCTGCATGATCTCTTATGGTGTGGAAAATCATAGAATCATAGAATGCCCTGGGTTCGAAAGGACCGCAGTGATCATCAAATTTCAACCCACTGCTATTCTGTCCCCTCCCAGTGTCTTGTGTCCCCCCAGCCTTCTCACTGGCAGGACAATACAAGAAGCTGAAATGTCCTTGATTCTGTTGTTCTGAGACAACGAAGACATTGGTGTGTTGGCAACATTGCTTTTCTCCTAAATCCCAGACACAACATCATACCATCCACTGCAAAGAAAGCTAACTTTATCCCAGCTTAAGCTGGGAAGTTAAGTTAGAAGGGGAGAACAGGGGTATTATGCAGTTTGAATGTCCCTCCCAAGAAAACAGCTCCGTTATGTGAGATCCTGAAACTGGGAACTCAAATAAGGAGTCAAACCAAAGCTTCATAACCACAGTTAGCAATGTGCAAGGATATAATGCAGGAGTTTTGCATGATGGACAGTGTGTTGTGCATATGGCACCAAATCTGCAATGATGTACCTAAGGGGCAGTAAAAACATAGAATATGAAATTGCCCATTGCTGCTGACTTGGGCAGCTTTGGAGATGCCCTAGAACTGCAGCTGGGCTTGGTGATCCTAGAGATCGTTTTCAACCTTGATGACTCTGTGATTCCTTGAACTTCCCAAGGCATAATCTCCAGGCACTGGGGAGGAGGACAGATGTGATCTTGGAGGAATCCATTCTTAACAATTGTAGTTAAGTTTGTGATTGTAACGATTTAAATTATTTAATGATTTGCTTCTATCTAGCCTAGAGCAAAAGGTGAGTGAATTAAACACGTGTAGTCATGTAGAAACTATCTCAATCTAAAATCCCTTCACAGTGAGAACTGAGAACTATCTTCATGTCCTTTTTTTTTTTCCAGTTGAATGAGTGACTTATTGAAATGTTCCTCATTAGAATGCTCAAATTACAGCAATAAATATCATCTCCTCAGGGAAGGGAATATGACACACGAAAGAAACCCTTTTCTGGCATTAAATTGTGCCAAGGGAGGTTCAGGTTGGATATTAGAGACAATTTCTTCTCAGAAAGAGTGGTGATGCTTTGGGGCATGCTGCCCAGAGAGGTGGTGGAGTCACCATCCCTGGAGGTGTTCAAGAACTGTGGAGATGTGGCACTGAGGGATGTGGTCATGGTGGTGGTGGGTTGGGATTGGGCTTGCAAATCCCAGCCTAAATGATTCTGTGATTCTGAAATCTGGTAAAGTCAGCTGAATAGAAGCGTTTTGAAATTCAATAAGCAATTATGCTTTTATTACCTAAGCATAATAAGAGTGTGTTATTGTATGTTAACTTTTGTACAGGGTTTTTTTCAAGGCCAGAAGGTCACAGGAGACTAAGGAGTGGATTTCAAAGTCTGCAGCTGATAAATACAGCTTGGATTTGTTCCTGCAGATTTCTTCCCCACGCATGCATACTGCTAAGATAATAGGAGTGTGCGCCCTCCTCCATCTCCCTCTCTTTGTTCAGTAACAGCTATCATTCTGGACAAATTGTGGAGATCAGCCTGTTCCTTACAGGACCATTTAATCACTCCTTGCAGCTGAGGAATCAAGTTGTCGGAATGTATCTCCTCAGAGCAGTCCAGTGTGACTACATCTGACATCTCCAGGCTCTTCTGTTTGAAAGAATGGATCGTCTGCAGGCATTTTCTATTAATGTTTAATCACTAATGATAGTGTAGATGTCAGCCTGATGTTGATATCTTTCTCCCCTTATCTTCAATCAACTCTTGGCTGGGGGCTTTTGTTAAAGAAAGGCATCATATTTATACATGGCTGTAATAAGTATGCACAACATACTGCAGACTGGACTTATAGAAGAACATAACATGAATATTGATGCAATACTATGTTAATAATTGTCACTGAACGCAGACATTCTTTGTCCTTTATCCTTTTTGGGCACATTCTCTTATTTAATATGCATTCCAGTGTGTGGTTGATGACAAATAGATGTCATGCTGCTGAAATACACCACCAGCAGGCATTCTGGACAGGGTAGGACTGCAGCAATTTCCAGATTTTGCTAGCTGTCACCACTGGATTTCCATGCAAGCCAAATCAAAGTGAATGCCACAAAGTTGAGGGTTTTGTTTTTTGCATCAGAATTTTCCTGTGCCTCAGACAGGAAATTAGGCAACATGATAATAGATTTTTTGTGACATCTTTTTTTGTGCTATTTGGGATAATCTATAGGTATTGGTGGTAAGCATAACAGACAGTGTCCACATCAGGCAATGCAAATATACATCTTTTTCATTAGAACACGTTCCACCCAACTTTTTTGTGCTTTGTGCTTTGTTTGTGCTATTTGAGCAGCCCAGTGTGGTGATGCAGATTTCACAGTTTAAAAAAAAAAGTAAATAGGAACTTTCAGCTCTTCTGCTGGTTACTGAAAATTTCCTATTGCTTATTATATTAATGAGAGCTTGAGACAAATTCAGGGTATAGGCAATTGAAAGGAACTGGATAGTGATAGGATCCTGGATAGTGGATAGTATCCAGGATAATGTTCTCTAAATTCCACACTGGCACAGGCTGCCCAAGGAGGCTGTGGATGCCCCATCCCTGCAGGCATTCAAGGCCAGGCTGGATGTGGCTCTGGGCAGCCTGGGCTGCTGGTTGGTGACCTGCACACAGCAGGGGGTTGGAACTGGATGAGCACTGTGGTGCTTTTCAACCCAGGCCATTCTGTGATTCTGTAATTCTATGAAATTTATGCAGTGGTACAATTGCATTCTTTCTGAGTCCTCCACTCCTTCACTAGTAACTTTTTTCACACTGATGTTTTTTCCCAGCCTTTGAGTACTGATGACATATTTAGTAAACGACGTAATTCCAGTGTTGTCTTAAAGCACTGGTTGGTTCAGAGACTTGCTGCATGATTGCTCTTCCCTATGTTCATCACTTTATACTCACTGGCTCTGACGCCCTTTGTCATTTTATTACTCTGTAATTCAGCATTATTATGTCCACCTGTGACCCTGCAATAGTCACGAATCTTTATTACCCTGGGATTTTCCCTTTTCTCACTGTCACGGTGTGCAAAGACTTTAGTGTCAGTTTTCCCAAAACACGACTTCCTCTTTTTCCCCAGCTTTCTCATACCTTCCTCATGACTTTGCTCGACTCTTCCAATTTTCTGCACCGTTCTCCAGACACTCCATTCTGTATTCCTCCATTCCTAAAATTCATTGGTTGTTCATTTTGTTGTCCCCCATATCCTTCCCTTCTGATGCAGCAGTGTGCTCGTCTCAGCTTTCTTTACTCATTTCCTTTAATTTCTGCCCCTAGACTCTCTTAGTGCTAATGTGATTTGCTTTCTCACTTCTGCTCCTAATCTTGCACAAACTCAAAATTCTGAGAATAGGTTGTTCTTCTGATTTCCTCCCCTCCCCTCCCCTCCCCTCCCCTCCCCTCCCCTCCCCTCCCCTCCCCTTCCCTTCCCTTCCCTTCCCTTCCCTTCCCTTCCCTTCCCTTCCCTTCCCTTCCCTTCCCTTCCCTTCCCTTCCCTTCCCTTCCCTTCCCTTCCCTTCCCTTCCCTTCCCTTCCCTTCCCTTCCCTTCCCTTCCCTTCCCTTCCCTTCCCTTCCCTTCCCTTCCCTTCCCTTCCCTTCCCTTCCCTTCCCTTCCCTTCCCTTCCCTTCCCTTCCCTTCCCTTCCCTTCCCTTCCCTTCCCTTCCCTTCCCTTCCCTTCCCTTCCCTTCCCTTCCCTTCCCTTCCCTTCCCTTCCCATTATCTCCTCCTAGCTTAGACTTTCTACATATTTTCCATTGTTTTTGTCTTTCCTCTAGTTCTAACTGCCAGTGTTCTTATCTGAACATCTTAGATCCCATTCAAAATATAATCCCATCATTCGTTTCCCAGTTCCCAAACACTTTAGCCTCAAGTCTCATTCCTGTATCCATTCTCTCATGACATTTTGTGTCTGTCCTCCTTTTCATCACCTTCCCACCAAGGACACTGTCTTGTCCATGTTTGCACTTGTTCTTCCTACATTTCAGAAAGTCTTCGACTTTTTCCCCTGAAGTCTTTATTTTTGTCAAATCCAGGCAAAATTTGAGGGAAATGAAATGTTATCTTTCTGGTAAAAGCATTTCCTTAATTCCAGATAACTCAAAAATTTGAAGGCAGAAAAGAATTTCTTAAATCTTTTTGTTTAATATGGGTGGATTTGTGACTTGTCTCCTATTTTTTATCATTTTTATTTTATTTATTTATTTTTTTTCTGTTTCAAAATGAAATTTTTGCTGAGTAAAGGACATTTCAATGTGAAGTATTTATGTTTGGCAAGATGCGAAACAATTTCAAGCAATTTTGGTGATATTGGCCTAGGGAAAATCTAGGCTGTGTTCTCACTCCTAGCAATCATGTGATTGAAAGGACCCAAAATGAGTGTTCAGCAAAACCTGAACACACAAAGGTGTGGCTGTCCTTTGGGTAATATTTTAACGAAGGTGAAATAGAGCACCAGTGATGACGTGGTTTAGTTTATGGGCAATAAAAAGTCTATAAAACCAATTATATACATAGAAGAAGAGAATTTACACTAAATATTTTGTATGCCATGAATTGTGAGGAAAAAAAAATACCACTACAGTCTGAGACCTTGATAGAAATAGTCTTATCTCTTTTCTGTAGCTAGTTTTTTCTTCAGAAATCATTCAGCACACTTGTCTTCTTGCTGGGATATTTTATTTCCAGACACTGGAATCAGATTTGATGATCCAAACCATTTTTTGTTTGTTCATTTGTTTTCTATCTCTATAGAGATATGTCCATCTATATTGAGATATAATTTGATCAGCTCAGCATCTTTTCATCGTCTCTGTTCCTGTGGATGAGGAGATGGACCGATTCCAGGCACTTCTTTTGGCATTCATCTGCTTTAAATAATGTCCAGACTGCAGCTTGGTGTATCTTTGTGTGTAGGCACCCATGTTTGACTTTGATTGAGTTCCTTTAGCCCAGGCAACTGATTTCTGTAGATGTCTAGTGATGGATGTCCAACTCCAACCCAGGTAATGCATGGGTTGATCTCAAGGTCAACTCATTCATACTCCATCTAGACTTACCCGCTGACATCTGGGCCCAGCCATTCAAGCAGATTTCACCCTCTTCCAGTCCATACACCAACAGTTCCTATAAGAGGATCTTCAAGAGAACAGAATACACCTTGTTGAAATCCAAGAAGACAATGTACTCTGCTTCCTCTTCATCCAACAAGCTGGACATTTCATTACAGAAGCTCATCAAGTTGGTCAAACTTGTCCTCCTCTAGGTTAATCCAGGCTGTCTACTCTTGATTTTCTTGTTCTTCCTGTACCTGGAAAAGAGACCATGCTTTTTCATTTAGTTCTGATGGGATTTATGTAGGGAGTGCTTACCACCTGGGGAAGTTTGGAAGGAGCCAATGGAGTGCTGCAGCCTGACACTTTGGTCAACCATGTACGTAGGTGCTACCTCTCCCTTAACAAATACAAGTATTCAGGCACATACCTTCAGATCAAGTAAAACGTTTGGCACTGCAGAAGGGAATGAATATCAAGGAAAGAGACTCAGAAGAGCTTGGTAGTTTTAATAACATGCCATCTTTTTGGCCTTACCTCCTTGCACATTCTTACTGTCTCTCATTGTCCATTTATACACATTGGTCCTTTTTGAACTTAGGGTCTCATTTGTAATTCCAAAGAAAGTTGACCCAATTGAAGATTTAGAGCGATGAAAATTTCTGCACATTTAGGTAGACGAGGAGCTTTGAAGAGGAGATGATGTCAAAGTTAAACAATGGCAACTAACTGACTTCCTCATTCATTGCACCTGCACGAAAGTTGGTATGCAGTATCACTGTAAATGATTACCTCCAGCAGAATACATGGCTGATATTCACTGAGGTAGCTGCACACCTAGTTTCCTCTAGTTTTAATTAGCCCTCCAGTCTTGAATAGGGTTCATCCCATGTTTTATCTGTTATTTACTCATGATAGAGTTGGTTTTGCTCAAGAAACAATTTATGTATTGTCTTGCCTTGTCAAGGATTCAGCTTTGAGTTGAATCCTTCATGGACTTGTCTGTCAATCTGTTTGTAACCACAAAAACTGAGTGAGAATACTGAATGTGACTTTTCATATAGGACCTTATAATTATGACCTTGGCTTTCAAATAACATTTTGTTGAAACTCTGTGCATACCACACCTTCCAGGCTGCATTCCTTGCTTTTTTCAGTCTTTGCATATGACAGGATGTTGGTTTTACTTCATCCAAGAATGCTTATTTGAAAGAATGCAAATGTACCCCCAAGTCACTGTAAAGGTGAAATGATTGGCAGACCAACCCAAACTCTGCAGAAAGCCATTCATTTATTTTTTCACACATTTGACTCAAAATGGTGTCATTTTGCAGCAAACATAGGAAAAATGGAACAGCAGTGTAAGAAAGTTGGTTTTATAAAAATGTGAGATGAACACATCATGACTTTAACAGATGATGCTTCATTGTATGCATCTCCTCCACAACTGGTGACTTGGTAAAGAGAATGAGCTAATGACTACCTTGAGAGAGAGAAAGTAACTACTGGGTAAAATTTCCCCTTCTTTTTCTAGTTAAGGTAGGGGACATGTTATGGGATGCAAAGGAAAAGAATATCGGGATCTCATTAAACTTACTGTAGGATGTTTGGTGGTTTGGAGAGGAGTAAACGTGGGGAAAAAAAGATGGATAAGAGGATAAGAGGGGATGATCTTACATAAACAGCAGTTAAATCAGTTAGGGACCAGGGTTTCATTAAGGAAGCATCTGGCATGTGATATTTGTGAGTACAGGATGTCAGAAGATAGCTGGATTTGAAGGGAAACTGGACAGATTAGTGCTGAAACACAAGTGAAGCCAATCTCTGTTTGTTAAGCATCAGCATTATTGGGATTAAATAAAATCCAAAAGATACAAGCCCTACCTCAAAGAATTTATGGCACGAATAATGTTTTCTCAGTGTAAAGCAGAGGTAATTACAGATCCTGTTTCCTGAGGCTGGCTGATCACCTGAAGCTCAAAACTGGCAAGCATCCACACAGAGCCGCATAGCAACACATTCTCCTTTATGTGAAGCTTTATGGGGTGATGTGGGCAAAGGCTGCTTGCTGCACCCAGTCAGGCAATAGCATAGGATCACAGAATGGTTGGAGTGGGAAGAGACCTTTAAAGGTCATCTAAAGCTTCCTAAAGCTTAAGGGAGGGATGTTTATGGGGAGGTTAAACATCAGCGTGGAACCAGATAACCAGACACATAAATCCATCGGTATGACTTTGGAGATCTCTTTAGAAATACGCAGTTCTATCACTGTATCTTATAACTTGATCCACTGCATTAGGAATGAAAGGGGAGAAACAGAGAAATGCAAGGGTTACCAGGATGCACGCTGTCTTCGAGAAGGATTTGTCCTTATGAAACCAGAATAGTTCACCCACCTATTGATCTGCACAGATTTAAGTGAGCTACAGATCTGCATTTGTCTTCCAAAGCAGAAGCAACTCTTTCTGAATCATTTGTGACAAGTACGTGTCTAAAACTTATTCTTAAATCCCTACAAGAAAGGGAGGGCCACAACTTTTTCAGAAAACCCAAGGGTTCACTATGTCTGCCGTGTAAAAGCTTTTCTCATTGATTCATCATTAATGATGATGGTGGGTTGATGGCTGGACTGGATAATCTTGGAGATCTTTTCAACTGTAATGATTCCATGAGTGGGCATGGTTTGTGTGGGTTGACTGTTGGACTTGATGATCTTAGAGCTCTTTTCCAGCCTTAATGGTTCTATGATTCTATCCCTTTGCTGCAGTTCACACCCACTACTTCCAGTTCTGTTCAGCACAGAAACAGAGATCAAACCAGCTTCTTTTTATTAACATCCTACCAGCGCAAGAGCTGCTTTCATCCTCACCCTCACTGTGTCTGCATATCTCCAAGGGCACGTGATTCTTGCTGAAGTCATTCTAGCTGGATCACATCTCCTAATGAATGTAAAGGTTAATCCATGTGCTCTGCAGGCCATTATTCTTCACATCCCCAGCTGTGACTGCCATTTGTACCACGCAGTGACCTTTTTGACTCATGTCCATCTGGTGTCCCAGTTGAACATTGTGGTCCTTGTGGTCCACATGCTGTGAACGTGAGCAATTAGAGACGATTTGAAGGCTCGAATCCACAGTTCACAAAATATGATGGTAAAGTGTGTTAAAAGTTGTAGGGCTGCTAGGCAAATGCATGTGCAGGGCTAAGGAGTGAGAATATCCTTCAGACAGAGCTGCTTTTATGTTGTTTTTTAAATTATTTATTTCAGGAGGGATGAGAAGATGAAGGAAAAAGCAATGGATATAATAAGGTCAGCAGTAAACTTTACAGACTTGTGTATTTTTTTCCAGCCTACCTTTCTCTCGTTTAGCCACAAGAGGGAAATCTTATCCTCTCCTTTGTGGGAAATCTGCTCAAAATTCCATGTTAAGGAGACTCTAAGTAGCTATTTGCTACTGGAGAGCAGAAGGGGAATCATTCCTCCTTGATTGAAGTTATATCAAAAGACAGAGACTAAACTTGGAAAGTAAATAAAAGCTGCAAATGTGCTTGTTACACTTTTGCATGCATTAAAATTGTGCCATTATATAACAAGGACTGTCCTGTCTTTAGCAGTGAGCTCATGTCAGGTCTTTAACCAAAGGGAGTTTAGTTAATGTAATAAATATAACCAGAAAAAAAACACTTGAGGGAGCTGATGAGTGTGGGGAGGCTGACAATCCCAGGCCCAGAAGTCGGTCTAATTTTTCTATTTCTGTACCTCAGAAGTTGATATTTTGGCACAAAATCCCGAGACCAAAATCCTGTGACAGATTCAAACCTCTCAGTATTAGCACTTGCCTCTTCTCCACTAATGCAGTAACTTCACAGACACTGGTACATGAGATCACGAACCACAAATTTGTGTAGGCTAAAGAAGACCACAAATAGTCCCTTGTCTACTCCAATCTCTGGGCCAAAGCAGGTCCAGACCTTCTCCAGTTGAGTATGAGTTGAAAGGTGGAAATCTTTTTGGTTCCTTGTTCCAGTATTTGACTATTTTAATGGTTAAAAAAAATAATGTTTCTTTGAGTTGAAATTTCGACCTTCCAGTTTGTGCCTATTGCCTCTTAACCTACTGCTGGCTGAGTAGATCTGGCTCTGTCTTCTCCCCTTCAGGCCAGTTGGTATTTTCAGATAGCAGTGACAGTCTTCTCTTCGTCAGCCTGAACAAATCCAGTTCCCTTAACCTCTCCCATTCCATGCTCCAATTCCCATTGGTTGTGGTAGTCCTCAGCTGGACTTGCTGCAATGTATTAATACCTTCCCTATACTGAGAAGTCTTCAGCTGGACATAATATTCAGGTACCCTTTCCCCAGAGTCAATTGGAGAGGATCTTCACCCTCTCAGAAACACCACTGCTCTAACTCCAGTTTATGGACTGCTCTCCCTGACCAATTTGGTATAACCTGCAAATTTATTGTGAGTGCATTCTGTCCCATTATCCAGATTATTACAGCAGACATTGCATGGTGTTACCCTCAGTACTGGACCCAGAGTCTTTGGTGACTGGCCACCAGTTGGATTTTGTTCCACTTATCTTCTTAATTGGACAGCCAAGAGAATTTTCCACCTGCTTTATAGATCTTCTGTGCAGTCCACATATCATCATTTTAGTTCTAAAGACATTAAGGGTCACCACACCAGAGGCCTTGCTAAACTTAGAGCATGACATTTCCACAGCTTGTCCATAGAACCAGTCATCGTAGAAGGCAATTGCATTAAATTGCATTTAATAAATGGCTGCTGGTTGTTCCCTTCTTTTCCTCTGTGTGGTTAGAAACAGATTCCATGGGGATTTGCTCAGTAAACTTTCCTGAGAGTGAGGTAAAGCTGACTGGCTTGTAGCTTTCTGAACTTTTCAGTGTTCCAAAGAAGACACCTTGCCACTGCTATTGCATCCCCTTGATAAGAGTTAAAAGGAGAAGGACATCACCACCACCACCATTCACCTCAGCACAATGGGTGCAGGGTCAGCCCCCGCTGACTGCAGATGGACAGCTGTTGTCCTCAGGATGGATGGTGGAAAAAGGGTACTGAACAGAGTGAGGTTCGTAATGCTTTATGGATGAAGGCTGATGGGAGAGAGCAAGTCAGTGTTTGCATTAAGCAAAGAAGAATGGTTACAATGAAGGTAGAGGAGCCATGCCTGGAGATGTCTCTCCAGACAAGCGAGGCTGCTGGGAATCTGCCAAATAATAATAATAATAATAGATGGCTGCAGGTAAGAGCTGGGATTCAGCTGTTGGTCTCTAGGATGGTCCTTCTGCCCTCTCTTGGGGAGAACGGCTGAGCACAGCCTGGCAGTGTTCCCCTCTATGGTCGTCCTTATGGGTTTCACCTGTCCTTTCATTGTTTTTACCCTTACACTAACCACGTTAAGCAATAAAACTCTGTTTGTTGTTCAAGACAATCTCCTTATCTGTGTCCAGGTTAAAGATTTTCCTAGCACATGACAGAATAATAACAGGCAACCTCTGAAATGTTAAATTATCCCTTTCTAAATAATATTAGTACAAACAGCCATGCAAATAAACTTACATGACCTTGGTCAAAACATCCCCTCCAGCCACAAACAGTGCCTGAAGATTTGGATCATTTTGTTCTCCTTCTCCTCATATTTAGGATTGATTTTCTGGTTCTCTGCAATGCAACTACATCATAAATGGTTTCTTACATACAACTCTACCTGTGCCTTTTCATTCCCCTCCTCCTGCTGCCTCGGATTCATTCAGGGAGCCTCTGGCATTCAATAACACTTAGCAATAGAGTTTACAGAAGATGTTTTGTCATTAATGGTATTGGAAAAAACGTTTTACACCCTGTCTATTCACATACCATCAAAACAAGATTTTCATTGAGATAATGTCTGATTGATGAAGAGAATGACTGATGGATGAAGAGAGAAATTAAAAAAAAAAAGAGAGAGAAATACTTGGAGTATTCAACATCTTCTTCAAGTCTTAGCCAGAAACTGCAAATTTCTAGCTAAGTGCTGGCTGAGAATAGCTGTGATAAGTTTCATTTCACTTTTGAAACCTGTTCATAACAGAAGGATGGCTGGTGAAAATGTGAGGGGTGTCGTCTACTATGGGGTAACAGATAGTGCTAGAGAAAACACACAGACATCTATGAATAAAGGCCAAGAAAGTTGAAACTTAGCCTAGAGAAGAGAAGGCTCAGGGGAAAACTTAGAGAGACCTTCCAGTGTTTAAAGGGAGCCTACAGAAAAGATAGGAAAGTTTGTCAGAGTGTTGCTATAGGGTAATGATCTGTGATTTTATGATTGTGTGGTTCTGTGATTCTGTGGTTCCATCATTCTGTGGTGCTATGATGCTGTGATGCTATGATTCTATGAAATAGCAGCATGGTAACTGGATGGGCTGATTGCCCATTCATTGATCCAATGCATAGTTCACAATTCGAGTCCACGTGCCTCAAGCTCTGAGATAAAGATGTGCTGTGGGACCATGCCAAAGGCCTTACATAAGTCCAGGTAGATGACAACAGTTGCTCTTCCTTTGTCTACTGATGCTGCCATGTTTTATTGTACAAAATCTGAGGAAAGACAGAATTAGATAGGAGATATTTTAACGTTCTGTCACCATACATAACAGGCAGTGGGTTACATGTATTATATTCCATGTATCTTCAACATTTTCAGTAAGGATTGACTGGAGTGGTTAAAAGTAGCTGTGAAAAAAAGAAAAAAAAAGTGGTTCAAAGTAACCATTAAACTGCCCAGTCCCTGCTTGAAAGTTGGATTCACCTAAACTCATCAGGCTTGTGAAATCTAGGGATAATGAACCTAGCGTGGTAATTGTGCAGATCACTGAAACAGGCTGCATGCAGTAATAACTTGTGATAATGCGTGTGATATCTAGATGATACAAGTCATACCCACGCAGATCACAGTAACACCAGACTGGTGCACAAATACAGCTGGTTGGTGGATCAGCTGGTCAAATAAACAAAGCCAATACAATCTACAGCTGTTAATGATTAACAGTGATCTCCTGTGCTTGGGAACAAGCATTTCATTCCTCTCTGTATCCTTACTATCTCAGGAACAGTTGAGCTTCTGTTTGCTTCTGAGCCTGTTTAGGGTTTGTGATATGAGTTTTCTTTGCCATGGTTACCACTGAACTTAGAGACTCACTGCCTGAGTTATCTCTGATCGTAACTTAAGCAGCTTCAGCTTCTATCAGCCTTTACATTTCCCATATGCATTCCCTCTTACAGCACTTGTTAAGATTTCTATGAGACGTACCTGGGCTATACTGGGAAGAAATGTGTTTTGGATACCAGAGCATGGGTTACATCACAAGCACAGATGCCCAACTGGGCAACACGTTTACCAAAGCGCACGTCAGTGTTGACCAAGTAAGAAGTAAAGGAACTGGCCAACAACAGCACTCAAAGTCACTTGAAACATTTTCCAAACCTTACTAGTGTGTTAACACAAGCAAGGATATGCCAGCCTGAGAGATAGGAGGTGAAAATTCCCCTACACAGTCATATTTTGGTCCAGACTGATTAAATTGGCTTGTAAGCAGCTCAGGGTTTTTTCTTATTAATCATCAGTCCTGGTGCTGGGAATGCTGACATTGGGGTTAAAGAGGAAAATACACCACTTCCAATGTTTCCATCAGAATTCACTTATATTGATGAGTTGGTGCCATATTTGGGCCAGACTATATGCACATTACGTTTGGTCGAAAACTCTGTAAAACCAGCTGAGCCATTAATAGCATAACTTTCTTTTGTCCTTGAGCCCAAGAACTACTAATGGAAACATGATTTCAGGTCTTAGAACCCTTTGTATAAAGGCAATCATAAGAATCACAGAATCGTTAAGGTTGGAGACGACCCCTAAGGTCATCCAGCCCAACCCCACCCCATCCCACCATGCCCACGGTGTCCATCACTGCCACATCTCTTTACCACCTCCCTGGGCAGCTGTGCCAGTGCTTCACTTCTCCTTCACAGTTTTTCCTAATATCCAACCTGAACCTCCCCTGCCACAACCTGAGGCCATTTCCTTTCTTCTGATGTAGGAGATTGCTTACTTCTTTGCTGTTGGTTTTATCGTTGTTTATTTGTTTTCTTTACAACAGGGCAGAAATGAACATTCAAATCCCATCTGTAACTTTCTGAGTTAACTGAAACATTCTCCTGTGAAAGGGGCTTTGTGCCTCTTGCCCAGGAGATGGCAGAAGAGCCCTAATGTAAGGAGCAATCCTACTGTCATTTGGCTGGGTAACAGCTGTTCAAGCAGAGAGAAAAAAATAAGGATTTGGTGATGTATTATGATATAGATTTACAGATTTACAACTTCATTGCTCTCTATAGCTCCTGAAAGGAGGTTGATGCAAAGTGAGGGTTGGTCTCTGCTCCCAGGTTAACAGCAATAGGGCGAGAGGTGATGGTCTTAAGTTGTACCAGGGAAGGTGCAGGCTGGATATTAAGGAAAATTTCTCCTTAGAAAGAGCTGTGATGAACCCAGGGAGGAGGTGAGGTCACCATCCTGTGTGTTCAGTGTGGAGATGTGGCAGCCAGGGATGTGGGCAGTGGGCATGGAGGGATGGGTTGGGGTTGGGCTGGATGGTCTTGCAGCTCTTTACCAACCTTAAGGATTCTGTGATTGTAAAAGTAAGCTAAACTGATATTTCAGATCTTTGAATGGTGAGACAGGGAGCACACACTCATATCCACACACAGTAAAACCCGACAAAAATAAGGAAACTGACCACTAGTGGCAAGTTTTAAAAAGATACAGGCTTCTTAAAACCTGAACTCTGCCCTCTAATGACAGCAGAATGGAGGAAGAATAAAACCAACTGCCTGTATGTTTCATAAAAACAATTCATCAGAAATTATAACAGCAGTTATTCTGGCACGTCTTTGTGCAAAAGAGTTCAGATTTAACTGGGTTAGTTTATCGTGCTGCTGTGTCAGTGCTGTGTTTGCTTGGCCTCTGTGTGTGCGAGGTATCTGCATGTGCTGTTGCACACCTTACCATCTCTGTACTCTAAACTTGATCAATTCAAGACTTTTCCAGAACATCAGAGGCAAAAGGCACATACAGAATGATGCAAAAAATCTTTTCCTTCCAGGCATATAAATTGCTTTCCTTCCATTCTAACAAAGGCCTTCTATCTCCTCTGTCATAGATCAGTATTACCACTATTGTAAATAAAGAGCATGTGTGAAAAAAAAGTTTCACGTACTGGATTGAGAATCCAAACTATTTCAGTGTTTCCAAAATTGCTGTGAAAACTAAATTAGTACGAACTGAGGGCATTAATCTGTCTATGACCCTGAATTCCTGCCTGAAGGACTTTTATTGTCACATATTAGCTCTGCCCAGGAATTCCTTAAAGCGTTTAGGAATTCACCATTACTTGCCTCTGATCCTGTGTAAGCCGTTCAGTTGCCTCCACAACCCCTCCTGCATTTGGTATTTGCAAGCTGCAATTTGCATGATTCAGGTGCAGCTGAAGCTGGCTTTTGCCTGGGAGCATTTGTGATGGAAACTGGTGGGAACAAGCTCTGAAATGCATGTAGATTGCTCTGAAAGTAATGCCTCCTCTTTATCTCCATGGAAACTACAACCAATAGAAAGAGCACAATAACACTATTTGGTAGAGTAAATTCTCAGCTACCAAATGAAATTTTTCAACACAGTCACCACCATGAGCTATGAAATGTATCACCCATCTCTCACTGTGCTTACATTCACTGTTTGGTCTCCAAAAATGTTCAGCAAACATCAATGAATGTCAGCCATTTTTTCTGCATGGAGGAATTCAGTGACACACTTCTGATTCATGTACAATCCCACGTCAGACACCACTCTGTCAGAGTGTCCATCTGCTTCCACCTGTTACACAGCAACAAAATGTAATGGGATATTGGTGGAAATGTTCAACTTCTAATGTCATAGCCCCAACATCTGCTCCTGACATTGTGGGTCATCATCATAAAACAGGAGGCATTATTTTCAGAGCAGCCATTGGATTTTCTGATTAGAAAGATATTTTATTTTATATTTTATTTTATTCTATATTTTATTTGAACTGAAAATTTTTGTCTTTTAGTTGAAAAATTTTCCCATCTCCCCTTGGAGATGCCTGCAAAAGATGTTTTGAGCATTCATGTAATTCATCCTGCAGTAGAGGAGAGGTCTTCCTTCGTGGGGAGATAAAAGTTTGCATGCACATTAGCACTTGGAGGTGTCAGATAATGATGTTATGTATAGGAAATATGAGAAGAAGGGTCAGAAAAAAGGTTGAACAGCGTTAAACAATTAGCAGGCTGGATTGGCATTTGCCTTCCCTCTTTCTTCTCCAGAAATTGGTCTCTGCTGGAAATGAGGTTAATGGCCTTCTCCCCACAGCAGGGAGCTCAGACACAACCTGCCTTCCCCATGTTCTGGGATCACAGTAATACAGCAAACTGCAATTGTCAACAGTCTTGTTTATCTCTCTATGCTGGAAGTGGACTTTTACAGCTGTGATACAGAATTCTTAATTATAAAGTCTCTAGTTTTTAAAGGAATGATGAATGCATGTGAAATACTCCCTCAGATCTTCACCCTACTGCACCTGAGATCGTTATTCTGAAAAGCCCATAGAGTGACCATGTGTTGCACATCCTCCAGTCCAACAGCAGATAAAAGCTGTAAGTTATCAAATGCATGGAAAGGGAAAACTCCATAACTATGAGTGTTCCACAGTCCTGTGAGAAGCCAGGAGTTGGACCTGATGACCCTGAGGGGGTCCCCTCCAAATCAAGATATTGTGGTTCTATGATTCCATGCTTCCACGATTCTGTGATTCTTTGACTTCATGACTCTTTGATTCTACGGAAGTTGCTTTTGGAAATTTCATACTTGATTGTCTGAGCACTTTGGGACTCAAAATAGGAATATACTTTCAAGATGTACCACGAGACCCATGGAATGGCTTTGATTATCCATTGGTTATTGACTGTTCATTTATTATTGAAATAATTCATTATTCCATTATTTTCATTAGACAACTCTCAGGCAAAAGATAGAGACAAAGTAAAACGATAACTGATCGTGTTTGCTACCCAGCTCTTTCTGGAGTATGCAAAAAGGAGAAGCAAAATAAGGAATTCATTCACAGCTTCCCATCTGTAGACAGATGTTGAACAGTTTCCAGGAAAGCACAAATACAAAACACAAAACCATTTGAGCTATTATGAAGAAAATTATCCCAGCTAAACCCAGAGCAGATCCAATCCTCTTTCCTTCTGTGGTTTTGCACCATTGCTCCAGGCTCTCTTTGCTTATGGTACATTTTTGCATGGATAGGAAACTCATCCATCATGTGAAGCTATGCAAAAAGTTATTTATTCTGAGGCAGTCAATCAATGCTCACTTCCACATGTATGTATATGGTGGTAGACCTATCATCTCTTCCAGTCTGTGAGATTATACAGGCTGGGAGTTGGCAATCCAGGTACCTACACAGAGTCACACCTGCTACAAATCAGTGACGTTCTTTGCACTTTTCTTCTAAACATACTTAGAAATTAAACTGAAATTTCTCCTTTGCCTCCATCCAGTTAAATAAAAAGCATTTCATTCTCCCACAGATCCCTGAGGTGACCTCCTGAAGGAGGATGGACTTGCACAAAAAGCCCAGAAAAATTAGAAATTTAATTGTTTCCATTCTTTGTACTTCAGTTGACTTGGAAAATCAAAGATCAACCCAGGGAGCTGTGATAAGCCTTGAAAATTGTTCTGGGTGGCAGAATTATTACTTACATTCTTATTTCAATCTCTGCGGTAGCGCTGTTGAAATAGTGAGGCTATAAAACCAGCTACAAAGTAGAAGGAGGTGAAAGAATGTGCATTTTTTTGTGAGAAGGGGTGGCTTGAGGTGGAGATCAGAAAGGAAGCCATCACGAACCCGCGCTTCAAGATCACAGTGCTTCTTGCAGGGCCTCGAGCCCCTCTGAAAGAGGTCTCTTAAATAGCTGACATCTGGAATTTGCTCACTGGTAGACTTATAAGGAATGAGTTACCTTCCTCTTAGGTGTTCTTACTGGCTGACTTTTTATTTATATACCAGACTGCAGTGTTTGTCAGTTGATATCCTGGGTGTAGACTGAATTTTCCAGCAAAAGACTTCATTAAAGCCTTATTAAAGCAGAGCTTGGGCTGAAAGAGCAGGGAGCGATTGGAGAGGGTTCAAACCAACCATGAGATGTTGTTACATGTGCAATAAATAAAAAAAAAAATGTATTTTCAAAGTGAATACAATACATCCAAACAATCCACCCAACACCAGAGAACAGAAGATGTTAAAACACTTCAGATTGCCTCAAATCTTGCCAAAAGTGATGGGAAGCATTTTTGCATCTCTACTGCCAACTTATGCTACCTTTAAAAACAACTCACATGTTCTGCAGTGTTTTATGCCTGAGAAAACAGTTCAGCTCTGAAAACAAACAGAACACCCTTATCTAGCTGTGTAGTTTTCAGACTTCCCACTTTGAAATGGGAAGACAGTTTGAATGTCTATGTCTGTGACTATTCAAATGACTATGAGAGACATATTTGAATATATATATATGATATATTCTTTCAAATGTAACCTCAACTGAACAACTTGGTTTTATTGTACTTGTTCTGAGACAATTATCTCGTCATAGAATAATTACAGCATCCTTGTGAGACTGATTTGAGAAAAGTTCATTCAAGAAAGTGTTAGGAATGATTCGCTCTCAAACAAAGGTGTTGTATAGAGTGTGATTTGGAAGGAGTCTGTGTATTGAACAATATATATTGCATGATATTGAACTGAGCCAACACTATTCAATATTTCCATTTGCCACCTTGCACTGGAATGATTTTGCTTACGTTTGCAGATGAAACCATATTATGAGCCATGTTGGGTCTCCATGTCCTCCCCAGAAGTGTAAGGTAGTATTACATCCAGGCCTGGGGAGCTTTGCACAAGATGTGAACCTGTTAGAGCGGGTCCAGGGAGGCAATGAGGATGCTCAGAGGACTGGAACACCTCTCCTGTGGAGAATGGTTGAGGGAGCTGGCCTTGCTCAGTCTGGAGAAGAGAAGGCTCAAAGGAACCTCACTGCTTCCTTTCAATGCTTAACAGAACTTAAAGAAAGATGGAGAGAGACTTTAAAAAAATGTTTGTAGTGATAGAACAAGAGATTTCAAACTATAAGAATGTAGATTGAGAATAGATATTAGAAAGAAATTCTTTACTCAGAGGGTGGTGAAGCACTGGAAGCACTCAAAGAATTTGTTGGTTGGTCGGTCCTCATCCCAGCTTGGATGGTCCTTCCAATTCAAGCTGTTCTTTGATCTTGTCATTAGTCATATGGATGCCAGAGAATGGTGAGATGTACCTTTCCTTGGCATTTCCCATTCTCTACGCTGGCAGTTCTAGACCTCATCCTGGCTATCCTCTCTGATGGAGCAAGTAGGTGATGTGTTCTCTCACAGACTCACATGGCAGGATTGCCACCTGCTGTGTGGCTTTAGTCATTTACACAATGTAGTTCAAAAATCCCCTCCATCCTTCTTATAGACAAAACTGGAGGTCCTCCAGGACCTCATAGACACAGGCTGGTGGAGTGTGAGTAAGATGGTTGGGCCTGGGACACAGAGCCTATGAAGAAAAATGAGGTGAGATGGGCTTTGTCAGCCACGCAAAGAGGAGAGTGATAGGGATCAAACAGTCAGAGCAGACTGCAGACAGTTACATATGGGAATGGATGTCACTGGTTTTCAGTGGTGCCAGAAAACACAAAAGGCAAAAAAGCCACCAAGTGTGTTTTGAGGCAGTCAGGATGGTCACTGGGACAAACTGCTATCAGAAGAGGTTGGAGTAGCACTGGTACAGGTTACCAGAGAGCACGATCTCTTCCTTATAGAGATTCAAAATTTCACTGCATATAATCCTGACTAGTGTGTTCTTTGAGGTCATCAGATTTCCAGGGCTATGTCACAGAGTCACAAAAGCACAGGATCACTGAGGTTGGAAGTCGAGTTCAACATTTAGGACTGGGTCAGCTGGAAGCAAGTTGTCCAGGACCTTGTACAAGAATGGTTTTAATTTTGATCTCACTTTTTCAGTGCAGTCTGTAGGAGAAGAGTGAATTGTCTGATATAGAACACATATGTGAACCATAAAGAAATTGTACGTAAACGTGGAGTACAAAGGGCTGAGTAATACATAACCTCTTCTGTTTTGTATGGTGGTAGACAACAGTTTGGAAACAGGAGGATTCTTAGCAACTTTCAGGCTTGTTCAAAAGATCAAAGATGGGATGGGATTCTGTGGCTGAGTTCAAATTTACAGCTGCACAAAACCAAAACAACTCAATACACTTCATGGGACTTTACTGCTTTGAGTACTGAAGTAGCAAATAGCGCAGAGCCCCATTCATGGTAACGAAAAGCACCTTTTCATTGGGGACCACTTTTTGATTGCACCCACAGAATAATCGTGATCACACAGTGGATTTCTATCTTTTATCTTTGCTGTAGACCACGGAATTTCTTTAGTGCATATCACCCCTTATTGGAGTAGCACAGTGTTTGCAAGCCTGCAGCTTTTACTGGAATTGTCTGTGCACAATCCCAGTCATGCTGTGCTGCAGGGATTAGTGGGGACAGCACTCCAGATCCAGCTCTCTGCATAATGATTTGCGTCACCTATCACCCTGCTTGGGAGCTCTGGTAATTCCCAGAGAAATCTGGATTCACACATGGTCTGAAGCAAATATAATCCTCGAAAAGAGAGGTTCATGATATCATTCCCTTCCCCTTCCACAATTCCCAACCCTGTAAGTTGAAATTCACTGTCAGTGTGCATCACAATCCCTGTGATACTGAGCCTGTGGAGTGGAATAGCAGTCTCTCAGTAGGCTGGCATTTCACACATTTATTTTATGTTTTACCCAAAAAACGAAGCTGTGAGTCGCAGTAGTGATGATTCATTCCATAACCAGGCTTCATAAAACTCTTGCTCAGTGGAGGTTTGGCTACAATTTTAGTTTCATCTTTGTGGAGCTACACAAGGCACACGATCGCACAGCACTGGAACACTCCGTCTAGGACTATTAACCTTAATTTGGGGTTAGCAGTAATGCGAGAAACAAGTATCATGCAGGTGCCTGACTCTACTGTACAACAGAAGGTCAGAAAAATTATTTTTCCTTAGGAGAAAGCCTATAGACCACTGGGGAGCTCATCACTTTCAGCATCAGTTTTAGAGCTGAGCCAGGGTGGGTCACTGCACATGTTGAAGAATGCATTATAATCACAGAATCATTAAGGTTGGAAAAGACCTGAAGGAAAGTGGTGCTTAGGGATGTGGTTTAGTGGGCAATATTGGATAGCTGGACTGGATGACCTGAGAGGGCTTTTCCAACCTGACTGATTCCATGATTCTATAACCTCCAAGATCATCCAGTCCAACCTCAACCCACCTCTACCACCTCCCTCAGTACCACATCTCTGTGTTTCTTGAACATCTTCAGATAAGGTGACTCCACCACCTCCCTGGGCAACCTGTGCCAGTGCATCACCACTCCTTCTGAGAAGAAATTGTTCCTAACATCCAACCTGGACCTCTCCTGGAGCAATGTGAAGTCATTACCTCCTGATGCTGTTACCTGGGAGCAGAGGCTGACCCCACCTTGCCACAACCTCCTTTCTTGGAGTTGTAGAGAGTGATGAAGTCTCCTGAGACTCTTCTGCTCCAGCTGAACCACCGCTGTTCCCTCAACTTCTCCCCAAAAGACTGTGCTCCAGACCCTTCATAGCTTCACAGTGTCCTCTGGACGCTAGAATATTGGATACACCAGCATCTCTGATATCTCCAAATCTTCTCTGTCGGTTGTTCTCAAGATTAATTGAGTATTACGTCAGAAACCTCTGCATCCAACCTCAAAGACCTCTCTGCCAGACAGAAATCATACTTCATTGACTTCATTTTGCAAGCAGGAGGAAATGGGACAAGTTATGTTGAAAAGTTTGTGTGTAAAACACGATGATGATTTAGGGTAGAACCACAAAGCAGGTTACTGTAAGACAAGGCCAGTTGGAATCTACTCTTCAAATCTGGAAGATCCTGGTGTTGGACACCAACAGTTCCTCAGTAATCCTTTGGGACACACACCTTTGCTACATGGCAGAGGAGCTCTTCTTCGTGGCCTCTAGCCAGAAGATAGTTGATAACTCTTTGCATACTTTTCCTCCTTTGCTGACCTTGAGTTTTATGGCTGGAGTTTATGGAGTTGACGCACGCTAACGTTCTGACAAAGATTTCCTAGCATTATCTTTTCCTCTAAGCATATGTCAGATTTCCCTGACAGAGATAACATCTTCAAGACACACATTTACAAATATTTATGTGAATTTCCAGGTTTACATCCACAAGCAAAATACTTTTCTAAATTATGCTTACTACATTATCTCACACTGTAAGAAAAAAATTGGATTTGTTTTCAGCTTCCGAAATAAGGGCCATTGATTCAATAGGAAAAGCTCCTTAATAATTCAAAGAAGATACAGCCTAAAGGAGAAAAATAAAAAAGGAAAGAAAATGATATCTTCAAGCATTGTTGGGTTCATTCCCTCAGTTCATTGCCTATTTTCCAAAATAAGTAAAAAGCACAAAAGGAACATGAGTTTCTGTTGCGTTATACAAATAGGAAACAAATTACTATAAAACTTTCCCTTGCACATGAAAAATATGGAATTGAGTCTTACATGACATATAAGCAAAAGAGTCCTCGCAATAAAGCTAGATCCTGTGATTTTTTTTTGGGTTGCAAGGGGAAAACAAACATCTTCCTCTCTTCTCCTCTTCCTCACTTCTCTCCCATAGGATCTTGAACCCGACCATGAAATACTGTAGGAATCTGGGAGTAGGAAGGGAGTTCCACAAGCAAGATGTCCTAAAATTGGATGATTCATGCACAGAATTGCTGTGTTTACTGTCATCCATATTGCCAGAAATCCAAACTGTAGAAATTACTTTGTCAGCAATTCAGGATTAGTCATAAATCTGTTACATTATGCAGGAATCTTTTATTTTTACTGCTTTTTTTTTTTTTTTAATTAGAAAATTAATGTCTTCTTTTTATCAACATTTATCCTATATCCAAATGGATAGAAATAGTCATGAACCAGCAAAAGAGCCTTAGATACAATCAAAATAGTTTATTGTTGAACTTGGTATAAAATTCATCTAATAAAAATTACTATTGCAGTTCCCCTCCTGCAAATGCCTGAATGGCATTTCAAGAACACGACACGAATCATAAAGAGAAAAGGATGTGGAAAAAGGGACTGAGAAAGCATAAACCTGTCTATCAGGGAAGAAGCTGCAGTTTTTTGTCTGCGCTGATAACCTTGAATCCCAGGGTAAAGACATGAACATAGAATCTTACCACAGAATCACAGAATGGCTTAGGATGGAGGATGGCTCCAATCTCTACCATGGGCTGGTTGCTCCCCACCAGCTCAGGCTGCCCAGGGCCCCATCGGCCTGGCCTTAAGCACCTCCAGGCATGGGGCATGCACATGGCGGATATTTCTCAGTGTTTCCTTCAATTCTGAGGATTGGATGGATGTAAAGTCTCTACTTCTTAGTCCCCACCTTGAAAAGAACATCCAAGAGTGGGGAAACAGTCGTGAAGAGCTTCCAAGGGCAGGGTGCAAAGGGGCATTTGACTTCAGCTCGTTGTTAGATAGTTTGTGAGCTGTTGCGGTTCAACCCAGCAGGCAGCCAAGTATCACACAGGCGTTCCCTCAATCGCCCTGGGTGGAACAGGGGAGAGAACTGGAAAAAAAAAAAAGATAAAACTCACGGGTTTAGACAAAGGCTGTTTAATAGGACAGAAGAAGAAGGGAAAATAATTATGATAATGATGTTATAAGAATATACAAAACAAGTGATGCACAATACAATTATGTCTATGAGGCTGTTTCAGAAGCGAGTCTCATTGTTGGACTCCATTCCTTCTGGGGTGCCATGTCACCATAAGTCTTGCTTGCCAAAGCCCAGGGTGGTGCTTTGGGAAGTGTGGTGGGACGTGGGATATGCTTCCAGCAATCCAGTGGTTGCTTCCACCACTGTAAGCACATGGCACTTGCCTTGGTGGGTTTGTGGGAGCGTGATATAATCACTCAGAGGCATTTAATGATAGCTGATGTATAAGTTCCAAAGCAAGGAGAGCAGTCTCTGTTACATCAGGCATGTCAAGACATCGTTTAGGCGTCTCTACAGGAAATACAACAGCAGTGCATCATGTCTGCAACCTCATCTCTGGGCATAAGCACACGTAACTGGCCTACAGAGAGAATTTGCATTGAGTGTATTGTTTCTCTAGCCCAGATTAAATACTTAAACATATGAGGGCGTTAAACATATGAGGAAACCCATACAGCAGCAACCATGGCTGATTGTAAGGCAAGGCTCATGTTATTCCGTATATTTGCCAAGGAACTGAAATTGTCTGAAAAAAGGCAGGGAACCATATTTGCTGATTAGGTTTCTAGGCCTTTAGTGATGGTACCTACATGAAATTAGAGCGGAGGAACTACACACAGAATAAAATCAGGGAGAGAAACCAAGAGGGACAAGGTGCCAGGAGATTTACTTTCCAACCCTCTCAAAGAGACATCCAATATCAAGACTGTTTGAGCAAACAGGAGAAGGAGGTCACTCTGCAAGAGGACCCAGCTTCATACCAGTGATGGTGTGGAAGAATAAACACTTTGAAGTCTTTGACTGTGCTAGTATGCTTAACCTTTGCACTTCCTGCAGGATTTCCATGCTGTACAGCCATTACCACACTTTGCAGTTAGGCTACTTAAATTAAGCGGGCTGGTCACAAGAAGGGAGAAGGGAATGAATTTGTTGCTTTGCAGAATTCTTAGAGGTGCATCTACCCTCAGTGTGCATCTATCCTACTCCCCAGGGGAATGCATTTTCAGTTCCCATCCTCACTCAAGAGCATGCACCAAATAGGTATTTATCTGCACAGATACTGTGCCCCAAATACTCATACACATTTCCACATGTTCCTGCACTTAAATACCACACTCACACACCTAAATATCACACTCAAATATCACACTCACTCTATGCACTGAGACAGTGACAAGCTTGATTCCACCTGGAATGTACCAGTACGTGCTCATATGACCCTGCTCACAGTAGCATGCTTCATCTTTTACAATTAAGTGCTACAAAATCCATAGTGTGACCACAGCTTTTGCAGAAATCCATGGAGCCAAGAAAAAACCATACTGTTTTAAGCTTTTTACACAGTTTACTTGATGTGAACATGGAAAGAAATGGAATCCCACTTCTCAGGTATCACAAGCAGAGCCTGGTATCATGCTGGTGCTGTTTTTGAGCAAATCCATTGAAAAAATCTTGGTCATGGGAGGTGAGGTCACCAACAGCCCTGAAAGAGACACAAAGGAATTTCCCAGCCCTCTGATGGCTCCAGTCAGTCACCACAATGGCCACTATATAGGCATTTTAATTGTGAAGACATAAAACCTGTTTGGTTTGGTTTGGTTTTTATGGCATCCAAACACCATTCATCCACCTCATTTCTACCTGTTTTTTTTTTCTTCTTTTTTTTTCTGTAGGCATCCCCATTGCTGGCCAAACTGCCATGCAGGAACAGGGATGGCAAGCCATTGCAGTCATTTCAGAAGTGAGACATGATCTATTTGTTGGAAATAATAGTCATTTGTCAGTATATTTCCCAATTAATGGCATCCAAAAAGCCACACAGAAAGAGAGTCTGGAAAGATGCAGATTTGGAGCCACCCCTCAGGAATAGTCAGAAAAGAAGAGGGGACATTTAGCTATAGAATACAGGTTTACGAAGCACACGCACCACGTTGTATGTGTTCAGCCCTGGTGCATCAAAGCCAGGAGACAAACCCTTGCGATCAAATGGATAAAAATTAAAGAGCTGCCCATTCTGGGTCTCCAGTGAGATGGAGGCAGAGCCCAGATGCAGAACACACGGGAACTCCTTGTCAAACACAACTTGGAAGACGCGATCTTCCAGATGATGGAGCTTGATTGTCCGATATTTCTCAGGGATCAGCTCTTCAGCATGAGGCCCAAACTGCTGCATGACCAGCACCCCACCGCGTCCAACTTTGATCTCATAGAAAGTCAGGTTGGAATAGGTGTAATAGCCAACAAAAGGGACTGGGTTTGGGGGAGGAGTCAGCGTTTTCTCTGCCTCTCTGAACGCAGTCTCCATGGCAGTGATGAGATACTCGTATGTCTGGGTCACAAGATCTCCACCCTGAGGCCTGGGCCCAGCCATCAGTACAATGAAGCTCAGGCGGAGCTTGGGGATCAGTGAGAAAGTAGCTGAATAGCCATCAAGGTCTCCATCCTTCCTAATGACATCATATCCCAATTGCTCATTAATCTCCCAGGGCGTTCCAGTCTTGTTGGCAAAGTATTCAGTGGAGCATTTAAACAGAGGTGTCAGCATTGTCTTCACTGTGTCAGGCTCTAGGAGACGACGGTGATAGGTGCCTAAAAACACCATTGCCAGCTTGGCAAGGTCAGCAGCTGTAGAGTACATCTGTCCAGAAGGTCTGTACCAGCCGAGGTCGTAGAGAGGGGCTGGCAGCTGGCTGCTGTAGAAACCCACCGCCATCTGGGAGCGGATGGGCGGCGTGATGTCAAAGCCAGTGTCCTCCATGCCCAAGCGGTCCAGGATGTTCTCTGAGATCCATCGCTGGTACTGTCCGTCAGCTGCATGGTCAGCTAGCACGTGTGCCATCAGAGAGAAGGCCAAATTGCTGTAGTGGCATCTGGAAAGAAAGACAGAAGCGTAGAATTATTTGAGTTGGAAGGGACCCTAGAAGGTCATGCAGTCCTGCATCAGCCTTACTTTAGTTACACAGGGTGGATATGATTTTGCAAATAACAGTGGCTGGGTCTCTCTCCTCTGGGGAAAGATGCTACTTTCATCAGATCACGTGCTAAAGGGAGAGCAGTGATGGGGCTGTGATAAAGTGTTAATGTCTTGATTTTTCTTAATTCAGGAGACAGAAGTTTCTTTTGTGCACATCAGCTGAGCTGTTTAACTGCTACACACAGAAAGAAGGCCGAAGACAGAAAACTTTAGGTGAAAACTTATATTTGCATATTCTGACTTATTGTTCATCACTTTTCACCAAAAGAATGTGTTCATTCTTTTCAAGAGCAGAGTCAAGAGGTACAGGTGCTTACTTTAAAGGTCTCAAAATCCCAGACGAGTCTCTGGAGATTTAACATGGTGCAATAACTTCAGGACCTAAGCTATCTTAAGACAGTAAAAGCACTTAAAAAGCACTTATAAGTCTCAAAAGCAGAATCCAGTAATGTTGAGTGATTAAAGACATCAAAGTGTAAGTCTTTAATATCCATAACGGGCATTGAGTTTTTGCACTTGAATTAAGTTTAATGACATAAAGATATGAATGGGTAATTTTCTTTCAAACACTTTTTCGAAAATCATGTTTTTAACATATTTGATATGTTAAACATCTCCTCTTACTGAGGCCTACTAAGGTCATAAATTTGGTACCATTTTAGCCAATTCCAGCAAATTTCTCATGACATATAATTTGCCACAGGAATAAATCCATGTTGGACTAAAAATTTATGTCTTAAATTGACTGATGTTCACCTTTCCAAAAAAATATATTATAGTAGAATCATAGAATATGCTGAAATTAAAGGGACCCACAAGGATCACTGACTCAACTGCTGGCTTCACGCAGGGCCACCCAAAATCCAAACTCTGTCTGACAGCGGTGCCCAAACCCTCACATTTGAAGATCCCTCCTTCCTTGAAGCAGTCAGCGGTTCCTTCTAATTTAGAATCATCCACAAACTTTCTCAGTTTGCATTTGAGTTTTGCATCCAGATCATTCATAAAAACATTAAAGAGAACTGGCCCCAAAATGGAGCCCTAGGGAAACCTGCAGTGACTGACTGCCAGCCTGATGGAACCTCATTTACTGTAAGCCTTTGAACCCGACCCATAAGCCAATTTTCTAAGATTACATACTTCATGTCATCATGAGTCTTCAGAAGCTCTAAGCAAATTATTTGAGAATATAATTTTTAAAAAATTGAACACTTTTGAAGAACTTTTCCCAGTTAGTCTAAATCTTTTCCCTCACTCACTGTCCAGTGGATCTTGTTGGAGCTTGATGATCCTTGAGGTCCCTTCCAACCCAGGCTATTCTATGATCCTATGATTCTATGATTGTTCATATTTTTCAGTGTTTGACTGCAGTTCAAGTAACAGACTTAGCACTATACAAATTGCAGCAAGTATCTGATTCAGAGACATGCAGATTTCTACAGATACAGGGTAAATTTCAGTAGGACTTTTTGACGGGACAAAGGGGAATAACTTTAAACTAAAGGAAGAAATATTTAGGTTAGATGTCAAGGTGAAGAGTGGTGAGGTGTTGGTGTATGCTGCCCAAAGAAGTGGATGGCCTGTCCTTGGAGGTGTTCAAGGCCAGGCTAGATGGGGTCTTGGAAAGCCTGATCTGGTGCCTGATGTAGTGGGTGGCTGGCAACCCTGTCCATGGCAGGGGGTTGGAACTAGGTTATCTTTGAGGTCCCTTAAAATCCAAGGCATTCTACAATTCTGTGAAAATAAATGATGGTTTAAACTGACTAGGTTAATCTGCCTGATCACTGTTGTAAATCTGCAGATTGACAGTTGAAGGATCATTGGACAGAAGTACAACAATTTCTTTGCCCCATCTGGGGGCATTTCCAAAAGTAACTCTTTCCAACCTAAAACAGATGTATTTAGAAACACAGACTCATGGAATGGTTTGAGTTGGAAGGGATCCTTAAAGGCCATCAGGTCCAACCCCCTGCAATGAGCAAGGACACCCACAGCTCCATCAGTGCTCAGAGCCCTGTCCAGCCTGACCTTGGGTGTCTCAGGGATGGGGCACTCAGCACCTCTCTGTGCAACCTGTCCCAGTGCCTCACAAATACATCTATTTGTAGATGGATGATCTGAAGCTCCCTCTAGGAATAGCAGTCTTTTTCCATTGGTCATGGACTCAACCCAAAAGCTCTTAAGTGAAAATATCTGACCTGGTTCCAGGATCAGCCACCAAGACATCATCCTTCAGGAGAGCCAGAGCTTCTTGTGTGTTGCCCTTCCACAGCAGGCTGGTAGATCGCAGCCTCCTGGGGAGACCTGTACGTGGAGGAGAAACATTCAACAATTTGGCACAAGTTGAGGTCCAATGTCCTGGTCTGGCTGGGAGGAGTTAATTTTCTTCATTGTAGGTAGTGCAATGCTATGTTGTGGAATTTGCACGAAAATTTTCTAAAAATGAATTCTCCAAATATATTTTACCAGGACTTTCTAAAATGCCACAGTGCCTTTGCACGGAGCCTATTGGCTCATCGATCCCAGGTTGGGATATGAATTAATTGGGATAGAATTAGATAATTTTTGCAGTTTACTGCTGATTTTCACTCAGAAGCTAAGAGAAAATCAGGAAGGGTACATGGCATAAAAATGAGCATGAGCTTAATTATGGACAAGCTGAATGAGGCCCTTTTCTTTTGTGTCAGCAGGACTGGTTTTTCTGAATTGGCCTGACTTTGGGATTTGAACTGGAAGAAAAGCTCTTTTTCTGCTTCTATTCCAGGGCTATCTGTGCATCCTAATGACTAGATAAGAGATGCACTTAGCATATCTCAGCAGATAATGGGCTTTCTACTGGAGGAACTGATGTGAAAAAACACTTCACAATATCCTAGAGTCACAGAATCATTGAAGTTGGAAAAGACCACTGAGATCATCTAGTCCAACCATCACCACAATGCCCACTAAACCATGTCCCTCAGTGTCACGTGGTGGCTTTCATATTGCAGAACCTCCTCCTTCTTGTTTTGTTTTATTTTTACAGCCAGGAAATATAACAGGTGACCTCAATGTTCATTTAATTTTCAGTTGAGCTTTTGAAATTGGGCTTCTGCAGCATCAGACTGTCAGCATCCAAGTTGGTTGCTGTGCCCTGATGGTGTGCTGTACATAAATATGTTGGGGAACTTGGAGATAAAAACCAACACAGAGAGAAGCAATATCTGTATTTTATAAACACGTTACAACCAGGTATGCTTCCTCTAAGTATTTTTAGGACATATCCTACATTGGGCTGGCTTCAGGTGATGCTCTGCTCTATACTATTGCAATTTGCCTGCAGGTTATTTTAATCAAAGCTTCTAATTTGGGTTATTTTATTCTCAACTGGAATAATGCAGTGTGTAATCTCAGCGCTGCAGGAAATCTCAGCACAGTCTTTTTGGCAGTAAATTCTGGAATCCCCACGTTGAGTATTAACAGCTCTATTTCAAAGAGGTTAAAGATCTCCTGGGTCCTGTGAGCTCCTTCTACCACAACATAAGAGTTACACAAGTATGAAAGTAGCAGCAGATTAATAGTCTTCTGCCAGCAAGTACAAAGCTATTAATAGCTCAGGAATCCCAGATCAGGAAGCACGCTGACAGCTATATTTAGGTCCACAATCAAGGTCTATCTATTCAAAGCAAAGAGGTTTGGTGCCACTTTGACCCTCACCTCTACTTCTTAGAAAAATGAGAGCATTCTGGGCTGGAGTGCAAAAACAGTTATGCAATTTGAAAGTGGTTTCAGGTCAAGCTACTGTGTTGAAAGACACATATATTCACCTTGCATGGGAAAAGCAATTCCCCAGCCCACAGTGCTGCTTGGCCCCTTTCCGAGCAGGTGGCCTGGAGAAGACTCCATTTATCACTGGGAAGTGCAGAGGTGCAGAGCCCATGCTGGTAAATGGTGTCAAGAGCAGACTTTCTTATTCCTGGCATCTGATCTGTTCTCTCCGTGGCCTCTTTCAGATGGCAGGCAGGGAGTGAGCAGTGCTGTCTCACCTGAGAGCTGGCTGGCCATTCTGCGCAAGGTAACAGGCGATGGCTTAAGTGGCATCGAACCTTTTTCCACAAAGATCAGCCCATCTGCTGTGTATCTCTGTTCTGATTCCCTGAACCTTCCCAAAGGGTTTTTAATAGCAAAGTTCTGGGCGTAACGTTCCAAAGGGTCATCCAGAGACGTGACTTTCCCTTCCTCCCACATCTTGTACAGCATAAGGGTTGGAAAGATCTTGGAGACGCTGGCGATTCTGTGCAGGAATAAATGTTCATAAAAAGTAAGCATTAAGAAACCCACGAATCAAAAAGTTAGGTGCTCACTACATTAGATCACCAAAGTGATCTGCATACAATACCTCTGGTTAATTCAGAACAGAATGACTAACATGCAGGAAAGTAGATTGGGTTAATATCCTTAAATCTGGCCTTCATGGACTGCTACACTGTTCAGTATTCTGCACTGAGTAATAGGTCTTTCAAATGTGTTCTGGCTAAAGAATGTATTTTAAATGATGTTTAAATGATTAAAAGCAATACCAGTAGTGCAGCTGACTTTGTGAACTTTGTTCACTTAGTATTTATAAGACGACATATTTTGTAAATTATTCCTTACTAAACATCACAATAAATTGCAAGTCATTTCTTGGAATTTTAAGATTTAAATGCCACAAAATCTTGCATTTCGTATTCAGATTTGCTATTTAGGTGGCTTCCAAACAGTTAAATTTGAAGAAGGTCTTCTGGAAGAAAGAGTGCGAGGTCCTCTCTGCAGGTATGCTGTGGTGATAGAGGCAGGGGGGTAAGTTAATCACAGCTGCTGAAGCTTTTCAGAACTGTTTACTCTAAGGATAACATTTGATAGCATGCAGACCATGTGTTTCATGTACAGCACAGTTATTAATCACTGAAAATAGGTCTTTAAAGAAAGCAAATACTTCTTGTTTTCTTTTTGTTATGGTTTTTACCACACACTAAGAGCTTTATTCTGTTTTCATCTAAAATACAATAGCCCATATGGCCTTGGCTTCGTTAGTATGCAGCCTACTTCATACATTCAGAATATAGTCTTCCAAAATCCTATTTATTTATTTTTTAATATATGTATGTGGCACTGTGTTCTTACTGTTCTCAAAATGTGTGCTAGCTCTCCGTGTTCAGATTTATGCCCTAGAGCTTCTCAAAGAACAGAGACTTTCCCATGTGAGAAGAACCTTTTGTGGGTCTCCAGGAAGTTCGCAGTGACTCCATTCAAAGTCAGATCCAACCAAACCAGATCAACAGAAAATAACAACAAAAATTAAAAGAGAGGAAAAAAAGGAGAACAATTCAGTGAGTTACAAGCACATAATTTAGTGACTAGTGATAGCATTGTCTCTCAAAGGTTCAGTGTGACCCAGAAGTTTTTTCAGAATATACTGGGCCTGCGGCAAGAAAAGTCATGGTTTGTGACAGTGGTTCTGTTCCCAAAGTTGTGACTTTCCCTTCCTTTCCTTTATGTGTAAAGGAAATTTTCTCCTTTTATCCCTCATGCCTTCAGTACCTCTGTCTCACCTGTAAATAGTGTACTCATTGGGCACCACTGAGAAGGGATCTGAAGCATTCTTCTTCCCAAAGTTGCCTGTCCAGAGCACAGTGTCATTGTAGATAACGATGGCAGACATGGCAGGTAGACCAGAGGTATGAATCTTTTGGCGTAGCATCAAGTCTACCTGGAGAACAATGGGAAATGATGAATTACCAAATCAGGAGTCTTGTAATGTATATAATGTGCAAAAGGTGCAGTCCTGTTTAAACTGCACTCATAGAAACAGTACTGAATACATTGAGGGCTGTGATTTCTCTTCCCTTCCTGTTCTTCCAGGTCTGTATGGACCCAATTAGCCAAAGTGGTCTCCCCACAAGCAGAATGTATTGCTTTTTTTGACTTTTTCAAAGCAATACTTGTGTTGGATATTAGGAAAAAATTATTCTCAGAAAGGGTGGTGAGGTACTGGAAGGGGCTGCCCAGAGAAGTGGTGGAGTCCCCATCCCTGAAAGTGTTGATGAAACATGGAGATGTGGCACTGAGAGACACGGCTAGTGGGCATGGTGGGGGTGGATTGAAGTTGGATTTAGTGTTCTTAGTGGTCTTTTCCAACCTTAATGATTCTACGATTTCATCATTACACATAAGTTATCTTTTGCATAAAATTATCAAGACAAAAGAAATGGCCCTCCAAGAGTAGTGTTTGAGACAAGAATGGGCAAGCCAAATAATGTCCTCAGAATCTCCTCTCTGGATGAGTGGGTAAGGTGGCCAGGTAGCCAGCAATGGAAATAACCACCTTGCTCCAAGACCTCATATACCATCGTGGATATGATAGCCAAGTAAAGTATCACACCCACTCGAGCTGCAGATGGAGGTAGAAAAGCCAGAACATCCCAGGGAAGGTCAGACAGACTTCAGTGTTGAGACCAGTTCCAAACATTACTCTGGGTCTTATCTTCCAACATGACACTAAACATCAGCACTGAGAATGGGTCTTGTTGCCCTCCCTACCTTGGTTTTCAAAGTGATGTTTGCATTAATAAATGTACAACCCTAGTTCCAATGGGAGTGCTGGGCATTTCCCATATACTGGCTATCAGGAGGTGGATGCTGAGAGATGGAACCAAGGATCTCACGTTCCATTAAGAAGAGATCTCAGCTAAGGTGAGATCTTTAATGTGAGTTCAAGTGTCCATAGACATAGGCAGAACCTGAGAGCATCTGAAGATACAGTCTTCAGGTGATGGTGCCTAAGACCCCTTCCAATTCCTGTGTCTTTCTGTGTATACAGCGTTCAGGTTCTCCATGCCTTATATCATTTGTGAAATAGGAAGAGTTTTACCACATGCAATCTGAATGCTGTCTAGAGTTCTGATTCTCTGCATCTCCACAAGTATGGTAGAATAGGATAATGTTCAAATAAAAGCAAAAATAGTGATCACAGCAGTGAGAGAGCTTCTCTGTTATGATTATTTGAGCAAGGGCTCAGCAGCCTGGGAAAAGAGACAAACGAAACTTTGTATTATATGATGGAGGTGCATAAAATCCAAGGTGCCTTGTCAGAATGTGGCTCATTTGTACATTCAGATGACCTCCACCTCCTCTGTGCCCTATGTTCTTATTCTAAGACACTCAGGGTCAAAATGCATATTGGTTCCTTCAGAACAGCAGTCACAAACTGCATCAGCCCAGTTCCCTCCTCACAGACCTTCTCCAATGCTTCCTTCAAAATGGGGATTGGGTGGTCCAGTGGTACTGGTTCAGGGTAGCGTGGGCACATCTGCACAGATTCTGATCTTACTTCCATCACAGATGGGTCTGGAAAACATTTCACAGACAATATACATGATTTGAAAAGATATACTGACAAACTTTAACCTCTTCCAGCAGCCAGCACTAGCTTTATTCATTGTATCATCCAAAACTGAAGGACACTTCAGCACACACAGAGAGAATCATGAATTGTGTCCTCGGATAATACAGGACTTGAAGGGAGCACTGTGCTCTGCTATTGTTCATTCCAATGTGATACAACACATGGGACAAATAGAAGCTGCTACAGAATCATAGAATCATTAAGTTTGGAAAAGACCTCTAAGATCATCCAGTCCAACTGTCCACCAATCACCAGTGTTGCCCACTAATAGGTTCCAACTGACTCTGCAATCAGGAATGAGAAACTAAGAGGCTGGGACTACAGAAGACTATGGAGCATACTTGTCAGTGGATGTAGACCTGGTGAAAGTGCACTGCCAACGTACAGGGAAAGATCTGTGCTTGGTTTCAAGAGGAAAGCAGTCCCATGCATATTGCAACTTCAGAGAATGGATGTAGAAATGAATTGTGAGTGCCACCTGAAATCTAACATTTAACAATGGTTGGTGGAATACATGCATTGCTGTCATGGTTTTATGACTGTGCTACACGTGAACTGTTGACAATTCCACAAATGAGTTTATCAGCTGTCCTCTGAATTAGCAGCATCTTGCATATTCTAGATATGCCTTAAATTTGGAGGGCAAGCAAAGACTCGGTGTGAAATGATAACCCTTCTACTTGGAGCCACTGCTTTCCCAGTTGATCCCAAGGGTCTCAGAAACACGGCTCCTTTGCTCTTCAAGTTCTTCATGCTTCTCTGAGCATAAAGCATTAGAAATACAGATGAGAAGATGAATAGCAGTACAGGAGCTTTGAGCTGACTGGGAGCCTACAGCAGCCTAAGATATTCTGCAAAAAAAAAAACAACCAAACCCACACATTTGAAATCTTTCTAGACATTATTGGTCTATGAAGTACATCTGTCACCCTCACTGTGGATTTCATGCCACCTTTAGGCTACTTAAAACTCTGATCCAGCTACACTGTCTATATTACATCTTTGCACATACGGTGTCTTGAGTCTGTCTGCTGAGTTTACAATACATCAATAAAATTCCAGTGTGAAAACTGGGAGCTCATGCCAGTTCAAAGATCTTACAGGAATAGCAAAGGAAGCAAACCCACAGGGAATGTGAATTAAAGTGCCTTTTCCCTTGATATACCGAATAATCTATGTTAAAGATGGGCCAGAACGAGGACTTGGAGAACTACATGCCTGTCAGTTTGGCTTTGATACTGGGGAATGTTATGGAATAGATCATCTTGAGTGCCATCATGCAGCCCATACAGGGCAAACAGGTGATGAGGACACTTGCCACGGGTTTATGAAAGGCATGTCCCACTTGACCAACCTGATCTCCTTTTATGAGAAAACGACCTGCTTAGTGGATGAGTGAAAGGCTACCAAGATTTTCAGTAAATCTTTTGTCAGTTCCCCACAGCTTTCTCATGGAGAAACTGGCTGCTCATGGCTCAGATAAGCATACATTTCACTGGGTGAAGAACTGGCTGGATGGCTGGGCCCAAATAGTTGTGGTAAATAACGTTAGCCTAGAGAAAAGACAGCTCAGGGGAGACATTATTGCTCTTCTAACTACTTCAAAGAACGCTGTAGTGAGGTGGGGGTGGTCAGTCTCTTCTCCCCAGCAAACAAGTGACAGAACACAAGGACTTTGTTTTGCTGGGTATGTTTAGATTGGATATCAGGAAAAACTTATTCACTGAAAGGGTTGCAAAGCATTGGAACATTGCCCAGTGAAGTAGCTGAGTCACCATTCCTGGAAGCATTTAAGAGATGCGTGGATGTGTCACTGAGGGACGTGGTTTAGTGGCAGACTTGGCAGTGCTGGGTTAGCAACCGGACTTGATGATCTGAGAGGATTTTTCCAACACAAATAATTCTGAGATTCTATGAAGGTCAGAAGTATTGGCAAATCCATCAGGAACTGAAAATGTTCCTCCCCACCTCAATTTTCTTTTGTGTGTGAGCTCCTTTGGAAGAATTAGACGGTACCCCATCAACCCAATTTTCTGTGTTCTTGCACCAGCTAATGTGGTAAACTTGAGTGCAGTCAGCTCTATAGGGTAAAATGTCCACAATGGGAGAAAGATCAAGCTTAAGGCTGTCTACTCACTGGGTTCCACCTTGGGGAGGCTGTACTGCCACAGAAAGCAGCCTGTCATAGCAACAGACAGCAGGAAGAAGAAGATGACCAACACATGAATCCACTTCACTTCCATAACAGAGAGCTTGAGGAGGCCTCGACTGCTGGATGCTTGCTGAAAGCACAAAAGACATGATCTCAGAGGGAGTAAAAGAGAGGGAAAAACAGTCTTGCTTGGATATTGGATAGGTGAAAAAGGCACATGCAGACAATACAGCTGCTGTAGCGACACGGACTAAATCCAGTACTCTTGTGACTCAGCTGGCCATAGATAGACACTGCAATAATTAGAATCAGAGATGGTTTCTTGTTTTTCACTGCAAGACATACTCTCCTCACCTTGTTGGTTTTTTTGGTTCTTATGGAACTACATCACTCATACACTGAGAGCTTGCCTTTTAACCTTACTAGAGCTGAAAGGATTCTTCTATAACTCCTATTTCATCCCTTCTGAACCACCACAACTTATTCCTGGATATGTTTTCCAACCCCAGAGTCCAGCATCTGTTCATAGCAGCCACCAGTCTGAGAAGATCCAGCTTTTCTAAATGAATAATGGAATTTTTCACCATATACTGACCTTCTGATTTGCACCTGCAGGTCTCATTATATCATGTACCATCTGCAAGCTTGATATTTACAGAGGCAACGCTTCAGAAAACTAGCTAGTGTTTTGGGTTGATGAAGGTCTCTCAGCACTGGAGACCATCCAGGCTGGTAATACAACTATATATAAATGTTATACAAAAATAAGGAACAGATGACAAATGATTAGGTCTGTAAGCATGAGCTCTGCTCTTTCACTCACTATAAGAAGTAAACAGAGTGCTTCAGAAAGTTGGGCAATTAATGTTCTGTAACATACAGCCTGCAGTTTGCATCCAGTATGGCCTATGCTACAAAGCTGTTTCAGGTTGTCTGGACACAGCTGTAGAAAAGACAGACTAAAATAATTCTTACAGATTTCCACATAGCCCTTTTTCCTTTTTTTTTCTTTTTTTTCCCTCTTCCTCCTTTTTTTTGACTTACAAGATAGTCTATAAGATGACTTGGGCTAGAAGAGACCTTTAAATCTTATTCCAACCCCTTGCCATGGGCTGGTTGCCCCCCAGCAGATCAAGTTACCCAGGGCTTCATCTAACCTGGCCTTGAGAACCTCCAGGAATGCAAGAACTTCTGCAGTCAATTAAGTCTTGTCACAGCAAGATACCCTGCACAGTGCCTTCCATCCTTCCGCACGGCTTTGTGGCTCTGTAAGGATGCGTTTGGGGCATCTCACTCCTGCTGCTGAAAGTCCTGGCTGCAATTCTGGGTTGCAAATCTGACGCCACTTAGACACATACATTTCTGAAGGGGAAACATGCTGCAGATTGTTCCATAACATCCTTAAGACTTCCAGGATGGGCTCAGATACAGCTTCCTGCAGGCCCATGCTCAAGCCTGAACCTCACACAGCAAACGTGCAGCCCGTATTCCGTCTGCTAGATTAAGTGCCGTGTTCCTAGAGATGGGAATGGCCTTGGGACACCATTTACTTCCATACAAACACTCTCATCTCCTGCCCTCGTAGGCACTGAGGTCAAGCCCATGTATTGAGTTCTCTTTAATCATCCCCACAATGGCAGCCTTCGGTTTCTACCGACAGACATCTTAGAGCTATGATGAGATTATAGAATCATAGAATAGCTTAGGTTGGAGGGGGCCTAAGAGACAGACTAAAATAATTCCAAGCAGCTCCAACGCCCTGCTATGGGCTGGCTGCCCCCTGCTCCAGTCAGGATTGCCCAGGGTCACGTTCAACCTGGCCTTGCAGTAAGAGTGGTAGAAGGCCCTCTTTGCCCTTGATTTTTCTTGAATTTAACTCCATCATAATGAGGTGACTTAACCGGGAGGCCGCAGTTTCTCAGACCACTTTCCTTGATTCACTGAGAGGCTGATTCCTGCATCTCTGAGAACAGTGAAAGAAAAAGATTTTCTGATACATACATTGGACACGTCTCACAAACCCCATCTCCCCAGACCACTGAGGACACAAAGATGCTGATGGTGAATTTCAGTCCTCGAGTCCAAGGACGGTTTCTGCATCTCACTTACATGACTGAATAACCTACATTGCTAGTAGCACAGGCACAGCAAGGCAGGGTGAGGGAGGCTACTAAGCACTTAGGCACATAGGAATGAATGCAAACACACAGGGGAACAAGTGCACACAGCTTCTGCATGCTACATCTCACTGAGCTCATCATGGAGGGGAAGGAGTGGGAGTTTCACATAGACACCAAGGTACACCGTTCTGCCCTCTCCCCATGCTCATCCAATTCCAGAACATACCATCACCAGAAGCTGTCTCAGTCCCAGAGGACACTGTCAGACATCTGTGCGTGCCACAACAAATCCAGGCTGTCTGATCTCAGCCCCATTAAGGGCGGAGCAGAGTTCCTTGCCATGCTCCTAAATGTAGCTGCTTGTCACAGGAAGGTGCTTCTCAGTTACTCCAGCTGAATGGTCTTTCGTCCCTGATCTGTTCTGCTGCAAGTTTCCCTGTCCATTTTACCCATGCAGGCCCTCCTGAAAGTGCTGCTGATCTCCCCTGGGCAAGGAGATTAAGAGATAGGGACAGAATGGAATTTGCTCTCAGGAAAGTGCCTGAGAGACTGAATGTTAATTCTCCCTAATGCTTCTCTGCCACGTGTGTGAATCACAGCTGAAAGCATGAGGGCTTCACTATCTATTTATAGAAGCTTCATCTCCTCTGACATCTGAACAGGAGGCGATTAACTCATGAGATGGGCAGCCCCTGTGTGCCTCCAGCCAGCCATCCTTGCACAGGTTTGGGAGGGGGTGGAGAGGGCTGTTTGCAGGGAGGTGGAGAAGTTTAAAGCATGCTCTGTGCTTAATCCTGCACAGCCTTCTGGATTTCCCCTGCACTGATAGCCAAGAGTCATTCCCAGCTAACAGGATCACTATATATGGATGGGGCTGGTGTTTTCCTCCCTGCTTGCTGCTGGAGGCTGCGAAGGAAAGTGAGAGATTGTGATTTGCTTGAAGTGAAGCCTTACCCGCAGCTGTAACCCCTCCATGGCTGCTGAGAATTCTCTTCTCATCCCTTGTGCTGTCTGTCTCCATAAACAAAAGGCTCACAAAACCCTCTGATAAAGGGAAAATAATTTTAAAAAATGACATTAGCGCAGGAAATTAATATATATATATTTATATAAAAGGAGTAGGAACCAGGAGAGAAGTCAAGACAGGGAATGCTCTTCTGCTAACACAGAGTAACAAAGCTCAGACCAGCACAGCAGCAGGAATGGACTGGTTATAGGCAGAGAAAACAATATCCCAACATCTAGCCCACAGTGATGCCTTCCCTCCCTCTAGTTCCTGTTTGGCAGGACCGTGTATTCAAAGCAAGAGCTGGACTCAAGCTCTGGGATCTCTCAGCTCCTACAAACACCTTCATCCCACCTCCTGAATGCACAGAATTCATAGAATCACAGAATCATTAAGATTGGAAAAGATCAATGAGATCATCCAGTCCTGCTCCAACCCACCCCCACCATTCCCACTGTGTCCCTCAGTGCCACATCTCGGTTCTTGAGCACCTCCAGGGACAGTGACTCTCCACCTCCCTGAGCAGCTGTGCCAGTGCCTGAACACTCTGAGAAGAAATTTTTCCTAATATCCAACCTGCACTTCCCCTGGCACAACTTGAGGCCTTCACCTCTCGACCTACATCTGATACCTGAGAGAAGCAGCCAACCCTCACCTCACCACAACCTCATTTTCACGTATATTTGGAAGTGCTGAGAATAGTAGCAGAAGTGGAAAAATCCCTTTTGCATTCCCAACTATCCACAGCAAAAAAGTGAGAGCTCTTACCAGCCTTGCTGCTCCCTTCCAGGTTCCAGTGCTGATGAATTTGGGACTGTCCTGGAGTTGCAGATGTTAAGAACATCTGAAGCACTAATCCCAGCACCAATCAGCCTCTCTGAGCACAGATTATTTATTGGCCGTGCCTCACCCCTCCTCAAGCAGTGCAGCATCTGTCCAGATATACAGCCAAAAGGGAGCATTACTGGTGATTTCAGGGTTCACACAGCACAGCAGAGTGCAAAACTGGGCTGGAAAGGTGAGGTGGAGGGGTGGGGAGAAGTAGTTACACGCTGTAAGCAATGCACTGCTATTGTCATGTAAAAGTGCGTATCAATGCTTTCTGAAGAGGAAGGAATAGTCACGCTCCATTTATGCACTAAATCCATGTTGGAAATAACCTCACGGGTTCTGGCATGCTGTTGTTTTCTTCCCATGTTCGTAGATGAGGATATTCTCTTCATTACCATCGCTTCAAGAGGAGTTGGACTCACTGATCCTTAATGGTGTCTTCCAACCTGGGATATTCTATGACTCGATGCAGTATCTCTGCTAGTTGCCCAGATTCTGGATGGTGCCCAGACTTTCCACCTCGAACCTATGTGGCCCAAGTTTGCTGATCAGGGCTGCAAACAACCCTCCTCACTAATTGCAGTGGGTGAAACTCATCACAGTTTTGTTCGTTGCCATTTGTGGGACCTCCTGTTTCTCTCTCTCCCTTCTATTGACCTCCTCACAATTTCCTTCCCAGTCTGTGCAGAGATCTCCCATCCCAGCCCAAGAAAAGTGGACGTGTAGGTAACTCATGGTCATTACATGACACACACTGGAACTAGTTGATCTTTGAGGTCCCTTCCCACCCCAGCCGTCTATGAGCAGCTTTCCTTCCTCTCAAATGTACACTGCACATAATTGACCTACTCTGTCCTTGCTGAAAGTCCTGTCTTTCAGATTTGCCCTCAGTCCAGCTAACCACTGGGCCTCTGGGCTGTGGAAGATGGCATGCGATAGCTGCATGTTCCTAGAGTACGGTTTTCCTTTCACACCTCGGCAGCCTTCTGGCCCATTTACCTCATGCTCTTCTCATCAGCCTCACCCTGTGCCGTACTTCTGGATCCTCCATTTTCTGGCTTTTTAGAGCAGTCTCTGCCACGGGCTGCTCCCTCAGCGCATCCTCCTGACCCAGTGAACAGCAGCTAGAATGGCAAGGAGCAATTCTCCTTCTGCAGCCTCTCAAATGTAAGCTGCACATCATTAACTGACTGCTCCCAGAAGATTTTGTCTGTTGGAATGCCTGTTCCAACACAGTGACACGGCCCCAGGCTTTGAAGGCCTGCCCATAAATAGCTTTGACCTGGAAGCAGCCTGGTGAGCAGTTAGATCTCAGGGAATGACTTATATCAATCTGCTGTCCCAAGGCTGTTCAGGCCTCTCCATCTCCTGAACTGCAGTACAGCTCCACGCAAAGAATCTGCACGGTCAGCACCATGATGGAGCACATCCCCCATAGCTCCTCCCCATCCGCAGCATCCTGCTGGACCCCCGCGCATTTCTTTCTTCCGGAATCTCAATCTTCTCCTTTTGGAGTCCCTCTCTCAAACTCATTTCCCTGCCTAAATGTGGGGAATGTCATTTGCCATGTTCTAATGGGAGCAAGTTTTTGGTTGTGAGGGGGGACTACAAAGCTGGTTTCTGTAGTGCAGAGGGCTGGTCTTGTGCTGGTTCCACACTGGACAGCCCAAACCAACAGCTGAACCTGTCTGTGAAGCTGGCAATACCTCTGTGAAAACATATTAGGGCAGAAAATGTCCTAACAGAGAGAGTAGGAGGCGACGAGGAAGTGACGCATGGCGACGCAGATATCCTCTATAGCCCATGGAAGATCTGTGCCAGACAGATGGACCTTCTTGAAGAAAGTGCAACACCTGAAACACCCACATTAGTGCAGATTTTCCTAAAGGACTGCTCAGCTCTGCCCCTGTGCTGTCCTGGGTGGGAGCTGCAGGACACCATGACGGAGCTGCAGGGCACCATGACGGAGCTGCAGGCTGCCATGGGGCCTTCTCTGCATCCCCTCTGATCTGGGCTCTACAACCCAAGGGACTTGCTGTCAGCCAGAGTCCCCACATCCCTTCCTGGGATGCTGCTCTCCAGCCTCGTGTCCCCCAGTCTGTGCACAGAGCCAGGGTTGTACCACCCGTGGGGAAGAATTCCTCACTTGCCTTTGTTAAAGTTCCTTTGGTTGGAGATGGCCAGGCTCTGCGATTTGGAAGGATTTCTCTCTGAGGCCTGGCTTCCCTCCAGGGAGTCAATCATTCCTCCAATTTAGTGCTGTGCTCGCAGGATCTGGCAGGCCAGAGGCCCTTTCCAAAGCCCTGCAGGTGAACGTGCCGCAAGACAAACGATGACGACTCCCCAAATTTAAAGAAGTTCCAATGATTTTATTTGGCACTTCTTGTGATGGAAATGTCTCTGCTTTGCTGTTGTAGCAGAGAATGCTGGTAACAAGGGAGGCAGCTGCTGTGTTACATGCCTCCTCTCAGCCCCGGTGCTGCCAATCCTGGGGCTTCGTTGTTCTTTGCCATGGTGTGAGTGGGCGCGGAATGAATTGGCTGCAATGCGCCCGCCTGATGTTCTCTCATGGCTTCTTGCGTTTTTGTCTGGTCTCTGGCGGCTCCAACTTCTTCACAAAGCTGTAAGAGAAGAAGCAAAGATGTGCACTCGGGGTCTGGAGAAGAAGGCAGAGATATCCTGCTCACCCTCTGCTGAGTCTGTGGGTCCGGCTGCACTGCCATGACACACACGTGCAGCTCATCAGCCCAGAGCTGGGAAGTGGGACCAGGCAGGGACGGGCCCTCCAGGCAAGATGCCTGGCTGTCCATAGTCTGCCAGGGGAGGGATGGTCTGTATGGAGTGGAAAGGCAGAGCCAAATGCCATCTGCACCCACCCTCTGCCCCCTCCGTTCTGCCTTCTCACATCTCCTGGGCTGGAAGGCAGCTGTGGCTCAAGGGCACGGCCTCAGGAGCACTCTGCTCTCCACGGCACCAGGCTCTCAGGGAAAGGCAGTCCCACCCAGCTCTGCTGTCAGGGTGAGGGAGGCACTGGCCCCTGCAGGAAAATCCTCCCACGGCTGCCGATATTTACCTGACGTACTCCATGGGTCTGGCAGGAAGGAGCCTGTTTTGCTCCACCTTCTTCCTCCAACCTTCCCGGCACACCTTGTATGACTCCAAGGTTCCCAGGACCTGTTTTGCCCGTAGTGTCTGGAAACTGCAACAGCAGAGAGAAACTCCTGCTCACACCCCATTTGAGATGCTGCCTGCCCCAGTGCCTGCCTTCCCCCACCCCTGCACCCCATGGGGCCTTTGAGTCCCAGCACCCCGTGATGGTGGGATGGGCTTCAGGCTCCCCTGACCACACGGTTGGTCACTCTGAGTGTCTTGCCTCTGCCAGGCCTTGCTGGGAGCTGCTGCACACTTACTTGGGCTCTGCCATCTCTGCTTGAGGGAACCCTGTCCTCCCCTTCTCTATTGGAGGAAGGTGGCAAGAAATCTCCTCGCTTTTCTTCTTGCTGGAGATCTTTTCTTTTTGCGCTCTCTCCCTCTCCTGAGTGGTGGTCTTCAGAGGGGGGAGGCGCTGCTGGACTTGAGATGCTTGAAGCTGCTTCCTTGCCTGTGTGGGAAGTAGAGGCAGATGTGAGGCCACGTCACCTTGGCGAGTGGCATCCACCCAGCAAAGGGGCACAGGCTCGAAGAGTCTAAGTCAAGCTGAGGTTGAGCAATGCAGACCAGGGCTGTGTGAGGCACACCAGGCAGTGCCGTCTGTGCCGTCCCCACAGCACAACCCGTCCTCTGCCCTTTGATATCTGTGGCCTACTTCATCTCCCCATGCCATGGGCGGAAGCATGAAGGGCAAGAGCTGTGGGTACACAGGGAGTCCCTCACGAGAAGGAAAGGAAGAGCCACAAAAGAAATGAGAGGATGAACTCATCTGGAGGGCTCTCCTAGGATTCCCTCTCCATAGTGCTGTTTTTCTTAACCCATCTCACCATTGCACGTACCAGTGATGTTCCCAGCTGGCTGCGCAGAGGAGGGAGCCTGACTTCTCCCTCCCTCTCCTTCATCCCCAGCCGCCTCTCTGCCCAGCTCTTTCCAATATGCGGAAGCGCACTGTGAGCAACACAGGGAGCTTGTTAGAGAGCAGCAGGAGCCTGGAGGGAGTTCAGCATGCCCAGGCCTAGGCCTGACAAATGGGAGTTCAGGGCGTCACACGGACAGTTCCAAGTGCTCTCACCTCACAGTCTCTAATGTAGATCCATCTTCCTCCAGCAGGTCGAGGTCACTTGTCCGGAGGGGTGGAAAGTGGCCACGAAGGAACTGGCGTTCTTGCTCCTCTGTAAGCACAAAACAAGGAAGCTGTTCACAGCTGCATCTCTGAGATGCTGACCACCAGACAGCCATGCCAGATGCACGTGCATCTGCTGCTGCCCTCTGGCCTGGCCCCATCATCTCTGGTGGTCAAGCTTCCTAGGAGGGTCAACGCGCTCTCCAACTACCACGTGTTCCCAGCCCTCCGTTTCACACAGCCCTGCTGATCCCTCAGCAGTTCTGGAACCCATTGCTTCCATGGGTCCCTTTGGGAATGGAGGTGATCCAGGACATGCTGTCATGTTGGAGAATCTGGCATAAGCACTGTGGAGTCAGAGGCGCGGTGACACGCTCCTGCTTCTCTATGTTACGTCTACGTGGTAGCACTGTACCTATTTGCTCAGCAAGATCTGCCAGTACACATTCCGGCACCTCATCCTTGGGCAAAAAGCTGCAAATAAAGAAGAGGCAGTGGTTACAAGAAGGGCCAAGTGTAGTCCTCTGCAGGCTCTGGGACTAAGCTGCTCACACAGCTGCTCCAGACCGGAGCTACTGTCTCTCATCTTCAGTTTTGTCAAGCACAATGTACAAGCAGGCAGTATTTAGAAACAAAATTCTGATGGAAAACGTTAACATGTTGGCTTTGGTTTGATACTTGTTCATGGTTTTCTGCCCACCCAAGTGAAAAAGGGAGGGAGCAGAAGCAGCTTTCTGGAAAATGGTCTTTCCTCACAGCCACTGTACGTCCCACACAGGTGGGAATGGAAAGGGAGCCCTGATCCCAGGGACTTCCCCTGCAGACCACTGCTCCCCAGAGAAGCTGCAGTGGGCACAGGCTTCATGGAGAAGCGCTGCTTGGACTGCATGTGTGTGCAGCAGGTCAGGAGACCGGGCCCGGCAACGGCAGCCTGGGCACCTCTGGGCAGCTTGAGCAAAGGGGCTGAGGTCAGTTTGGGGCTACAGAAGCAAAGATGCTCACCTTGGGGACAAGAAGATCCTCTTCCGAGGCATTTTACCAACAGTTGGCCCCTAGCGGGCTTAGGTGAAGAGCGTCGGGCTTGTGATCTGCAAGAAGGACGCAGAAGTGAGAGGGGATCCCCAGCCAGAAAGGCATCGCTGTTCACCATGGCAGCCAGCCTCCCCACCTCCCCCAGCCCGGGCTCCCTCCCCACATCCGCCCGTGCTTCCACGTCCTGCCCAGAGGCACAGCCCAGAGCCAAAAGTCCACCGGAGGGAGGCGTCCAGATCTGCTTACCACCGAGCTCCTGCACTCCTCCTGTGCACGTCTCCAAACAGACCCAGCACTATCGCACTGCCTGCCTTGGCCTTCACCTCCTCGCTGCAGAGCAGCTGGCGAGAGAAGAGCGCTGGCGAGAGCAGCAACTCGCGTCTGGGCTCACCTCCACCTGTCGGGGAAGTGTGAGCTGGGAGCTGTGGGACGGGGCAGGGATCAGGGTGAGGTGCGGCGCCCCATTGTGACTCCAGCCCATGTCACAGAGGGGCTGCGGGCCCCACCCGCCCATGTCGCCCCCTGCCAGGCTCCTCGCTCCCAGGCTGGGGGGCTGTGCTGGGCACGGTGGGTGCTGCCCCGTCCGCCCGCTGCCTGCTGAGCAAGGAAAGCCAAAGCACCATGCAGATCATGCACCAATATAAATTGATAAAATTTGATAAAAGGATTTTTTATTGTCTTTGACTGCAGCGGCCAACCTGAGTTCAGGTTAGGCTTTCACCTTCCTAACTTCCTCCCTGCATACCTTAGCTCCTTCTTTGTAATCTCCCCAAAGCTTGTAAGGTTTCTTTAAGGTGAGATCCTTCTCTCAGTCACTGGCAGCCCACCCAGTTGCTGGTAGGGACTGAAACAGCTTGAAAGACAAACTTAGGAAATATTTCTGCATCAGCAAACTCTGCTGCTTCTGTCATGGCTCAAGGCGCGCAGGTCCATTTATGTGTTGAGTGGAAGCACAGCACCAATGGTTCTCAGAGAGATGGTTCTCAAGAAACACAGCAATAATGTGTTTATGAGGGCAGTGCCAATGAGGGCAGGAGATGAGAGTGTATGGAAGTAAATGGTGTCCCAACGCCATTCCCATCTCTAGGAACACGGGACTTAATCTAACAGACGGAATATGGCTCCACGTTTGCTGTGTTAGGTTGAGGCTTGAGCATAGGCCTGCAGGAAGTGTATCTGAGCCCATCCTGGAAGTCTTCAGGATGTTATGGAATAATCTGCAGCATGTTTCCCCTTCAGGGTTGTTTGCAGCCCTGATCAGCAAACTTGGGCCATATTTGTTCGAGGTAGTAAGTCTGGGCACCATCCAGAGATGAAAGAAGAAGGAAGGTTTTCTGGCAACAGATTCCTCATGAAGAAGAAGAGGTTTCTGACATGAGCAGCCTCACAACATGCCCCTCTCCCTCCTGGACTGGCTCAGCGACTTCTTCCTGCTACCTGCTTGCTGCCTAAAGCCGCCCATGCTGCTGCTGCCCTCCCCGGAAAGGTGTCTGCCATCAGGTTCCTCACTACAGAATTCCTGCATGCTGACAGACTCTCCTGGGCCTGCTTCCTGAGTCCTGCTGCTTCCTCCCTCATTTTCCCTGCTGCACATTCCTGCTACCAATTGTGCCCAAGGCCAGCCACGCTGCTGCTGCTCTCCCCCTGCGCTTTTGCCTTCACCCATCGGGACAGGATGCAAAGGGATCGCTGCTGGATCCCGGTGGTGACAATCCCCACTTTAAGCAATTCTTGCTTATTTCCTATCTTTTCCATAGCCCTCCTTCCCTTCCCCAACATCCTAATTCATAACAGACGCCGTCCTTCCCTTCCCTGTTTCCTTGATTAGGATTTATAATAAACTGGTTGGACCAACAATTGAACGGTAGTTTCTTAATCTCACACCAAGGATACTGATATCAAAGAACCTCCTCTCCCTCCTATAAATTGGAGCAAGACAAAGGGTGAGGCATGGCCAATAAATAGCCTGTGCTCAGAGAGGCTGATTGGTGCTGGGATTAGTGCTTCAGATGTTCTTAACATCTGCAACTCCAGGACAGTCCCAAATTCATCAGCACTGGAACCTGGAAGGAAGCAGCAAGGCTGCTAAGAGCTCTCAGTACGGGATTTTTTTGCTGAAGATGGCAAGGAATGTCAAAGGGAGTTTTCCTCCCATGCTACGATCCTCCCTCACCCTGCCTTGCTGTGCCTGTGCTACTAGCAATGTAGGTTATTCAGTCATGTAAGTGAGATGCAGAAACCGTCCTTGGACTCGAGGACTGGAATTCACCATCAGCGTCTTTGTGTCCTCAGTGGTCTGGGGAGTTGGGGTTTGTGAGACATGTCCAATGTATGTATCAGAAAATCTTTTTCTTTCACTGTTCTCAGAGATGCAGGAATCAGCCACTCAGTGAATCAAGAAAAGTGGTCTGAGAAACTGCGGCCTCCCGGTTAAGTCACCTCATTATGATGGAGTTAAATTCAAGAAAAATCAAGGGCAAAGAGGGCCTTCTACCACTCTTACTGCAAGGCCAGGTTGAACGTGACCCTGGGCAATCCTGACTGGAGCAGGGGGCAGCCAGCGCATAGCAGGGCGTTGGAGCTGTTTGAAATTATTTTAGTCTGCCTTTTAGGCCCCCTCCAACCTAAGCTATTCTATGATTCTATAATCTCATCGTAGCTCTAGGATCTCTGTCAGTAGAAACCGAAGGCTGCCATTGTGGGGATGATTAAAGAGAACTCAATACATGGGCTTGACCTCAGTGCCTACGAGGGCAGGAGATGAGAGTGTTTGTATGGAAGTAAATGGTGTCCCAACGCCATTCCCATCTCTAGGAACACGGGACTTAATCTAGCAGACGGAATATGGGCTGCACGTTTGTTGTGTGAGGTTCAGGCTTGAGCATGGGCCTGCAGGAAGTGTATCTGAGCCCATCCTGGAAGTCTTCAGGACGTTATGGAACAATCTGCAGCATGTTTCCCCTTCAGAAATGTATGTGTCTAAGTGGCGTCAGATTTGCAACCCAGAATTGCAGCCAGGACTTTCAGCAGCAGGAGTGAGATGCCCCAAACGCATCCTTACAGAGCCACAAAGCCGTGCGGAAGGATGGAAGGTGCTGTGCAGGGTATCTTGCTGTGACAAGACTGCTGACCTATGTAAGGTACCCAGAGGGAGGGCAGGGGAGGCCTCTGCCGCCTCCGCCTCCAGCGGCCTGGGAAGGGAGCCCTGCCCAGGGCCTCCTCTTCCAGCTGGGGCCCAGGGTGCCACCGCGCCTCCTCAGAGCCGGGAAAAGGCCGTGTGTGCGTGCGCTGCCTGGCAGAGGCCTCACACAGCTCCCCTCCGGCCCAGGCCAATGCTGAGCCCCGCTGGGGAGATGCAGGCCGAGCCGACGGCTGGCAGCACGGCCCCGCAGTGCGGGCACGGCGCTCCACAGGGCCTGCCCAAATCCAGCCCCATCCTCGGCTTGGGAGGCGGCGAGGAGAAGCTGACTGCAGCCTTCCCTGCAAGCCACAGAGTCTTAACATCTTTCAGTGCCTTTGGTTGGAGGAGAGCGCACAGATCATCCCGTTCCAACCTCCCTGCCCTGGGCTGGCTGCCCCTCACCAGATCAGCTGACCAGGGCCCCGTGCTTGGCAATGGGCAGCACTGCCAGGGCCTCGCTGCCCTCAGAGTTGCATGTTCCTAGAGTACGGTTTTCCTTTCACACCTCGGCAGCCTTCTGGCCCATTTATCTCATGCTCTTCTCATCAGCCTCACCCTCTGCTGTACTTCTGGATCCTCCATTTTCTGGCTTTTTAGAGCAGTCTCTGCCACGGGCTGCTCCCTCAGAGCATCCTCCTGACCCAGAGAACAGCAGCTAGAATGGCAAGGAGCAATTCTCCTTCTGCAGCCTCTCAAATGTACGCTGCACATCATTAACTGACTGCTCCCAGAAGATTTTGTCTGTCGGAATGCCTGTTCCAACACAGTGACACGGCCCCAGGCTTTGAAGGCCTGCCCATAAATAGCTTTGACCTGGAAGCAGCCTGGTGAGCAGTTAGATCTCAGGGAATGACTTATATCAATCTGCTGTCCCAAGGCTGTTCAGGCCTCTCCATCTCCTGAACTGCAGTACAGCTCCACGCAAAGAATCTGCATGGTCAACACCATGATGGAGCACATCCCCCATAGCTCCTCCCCATCCGCAGCATCCTGCTGGACCCTCGTGCACTTCTTTCATCCGGAATCTCAATCTTCTCCTTTTGGAGTCCCTCTCTCAAACTCATTTCCCTGCCTAAATGTGGGGAATGTCATTTGCCATGTTCTAATGGGAGCAAGTTTTTGGTTGTGAGGGGGGACTACAAAGCTGGTTTCTGTAGTGCAGAGGGCTGGTCTTGTGCTGGTTCCACACTGGACAGCCCAAACCAACAGCTGAACCTGTCTGTGAAGCTGGCAATACCTCTGTGAAAACATATTAGGGCAGAAAATGTCCTAACAGAGAGAGTAGGAGGCGACAAGGAAGTGACGCATGGCGACGCAGATATCCTCTATAGCCCATGGAAGATCTGTGCCAGACAGATGGACCTTCTTGAAGAAAGTGCAACACCTGAAACACCCACATTAGTGCAGATTTTCCTAAAGGACTGCTCAGCTCTGCCCCTGTGCTGTCCTGGGTGGGAGCTGCAGGACACCATGACGGAGCTGCAGGGCACCATGACGGAGCTACAGGGCACCATGACGGAGCTGCAGGGCACCATGACAGAGCTGCAGGGCACTATGATGCAGCTGCACGACACCATGACGGAGCTGCAGGCTGCCATGGGGCCTTCTCTGCATCCCCTCTGATCTGGGCTCTACAACCCAAGGGACTTGCTGTCAGCCAGAGCCCCCACATCCCTTCCTGGGGTGCTGCTCTCCAGCCTCGTGTCCCCCAGTCTGTGCACAGAGCCAGGGTTGTACCACCCAAGGGGAAGAATTCCTCACTTGCCTTTGTTAATGTTCCTGTGGTTGGAGATGGCCAGGCTCTGCGATTTGGAAGGATTTCTCTCTGAGGCCTAGCTTCCCTCCAGGGAGTCAATCATTCCTCCAATTTAGTGCTGTGCTCGCAGGATCTGGCAGGCCAGAGGCCCTTTCCAAAGCCCTGCAGGTGAACGTGCCGCAAGACAAACGATGACGACTCCCCAAATTTAAAGAAGTTCCAATGATTTTATTTGGCACTTCTTGTGATGGAAATGTCTCTGCTTTGCTGTTGTAGCAGAGAATGCTGGTAACAAGGGAGGCAGCTGCTGTTACATGCCTCCTCTCAGCCCCGGTGCTGCCAATCCTGGGGCTTCGTTGTTCTTTGCCATGGTGTGAGTGGGCGCGGAATGAATTGGCTGCACTGCGCCCGCCTGATGTTCTCTCATGGCTTCTTGCGTTTTTGTCTGGTCTCTGGCGGCTCCAACTTCTTCACAAAGCTGTAAGAGAAGAAGCAAAGATGTGCACTCGGGGTCTGGAGAAGAAGGCAGAGATATCCTGCTCACCCTCTGCTGAGTCTGTGGGTCCGGCTGCACTGCCATGACACACACGTGCAGCTCATCAGCCCAGAGCTGGGATGTGGGACCAGGCAGGGATGGGTCCTCCAGTCAGATGCCTGGCTGTCCATAGTCTGCCAGGGGAGGGATGGTCTGTATGGAGTGGAAAGGTAGAGCCAAATGCCATCTGCACCCACCCTCTGCCCCCTCCGTTCTGCCTTCTCACATCTCCTGGGCTGGAAGGCAGCTGTGGCTCAAGGGCACGGCCTCAGGAGCACTCTGCTCTCCACAGCACCAGGCTGTCAGGGAAAGGCAGTCCCACCCAGCTCTGCTGTCAGGGTGAGAGAGGCACTGGCCCCTGCAGGAAAATTCTCCCGCTGCTGCCGATATTTATCTGAGGTACTTCTTGGGTCTGGCAGGAAGGAGCCTGTTTTGCTCCACCTTCTTCCTCCAACCTTCCCGGCAAACCTTGTATGGTTCCAAGGTTCCCAGGACCTGTTTTGCCCGTAGTGTCTGGAAACTGCAACAGCAGAGAGAAACTCCTGCTCACACCCCGTTTGAGATGCTGCCTGCCCCAGTGCCTGCCTTCCCCCACCCCTGCACCCCATGGGGCCTTTGAGCCCCAGCACCCCATCATGGTGGGATGGGCTTCAGGCTCCCCTGACCACACGTTTGGTCACTCTGAGTGTCTTGCCTCTGCCAGGCCTTGCTGGGAGCTGCTGCACACTTACTTGGGCTCTGCCATCTCTGCTGGAGGGACCACTGTCCTCTCCTTTGCTATTGGAGGAAGGCGGCAAGGAATCTCGCTTTTCTTCTTGCTGGAGATCTTTTCTTTTTGCGCTCTCTCCCTCTCCTGAGTGGTGGTCTTCAGATGGGGGAAGTGCTGCTGGGCTTGAGGTGCTCTGAACTGCTTCCTTGCCTGTGTGGGAAGTAGAGGCAGATGTGAGGCCACGTCACCTTGGCGAGTGGCATCCACCCAGCAAAGGGGCACAGGCTCGAAGAGTCTATGTCAAGCTGAGGTTGAGCAATGCAGACCAGGGCTGTGTGAGGCACACCAGGCAGTGCCGTCTGTGCCGTCCCCACAGCACAACCCATCCTCTGCCCTTTGATATCTGTGGCCTACTTCATCTCCCCATGCCATGGGCGGAAGCATGAAGGGCAAGAGCTGTGGGTACACAGGGAGTCCCTCACGAGAAGGAAAGGAAGAGCCACAAAAAAAAAAAAACAGAGGATGAACTCATCTGGGGGGGCTCTCCTAGGATTCTCTGTCCATAGTTTCTTGACCCATCTCACCATTGCACGTACCAGTGATGTTCCCAGCTGGCTGCGCAGAGGAGGGAGCCTGACTTCTGCCTCCCTCTCCTTCATCTCCAGGTTCCTCTCTGGCCAGTTCTTTCCAATATGTGGCAGCACACTGCAAGCAACACAGGGAGCTTGTTAGAGAGCAGCAGGAGCCTGGAGGGAGTTCAGCATGCCCGGGTCCAGGCAAGGACTCCTTACAGACAAATGGGAGTTCAGGGTGTCACACTGACTGTTCTCAGTGCACTCACCTCACTGTAGTCCCCTCTTCTGCCAGCAGGTCGAGGTCACTTGTCCGGAGGGGTGGAAAGCGGCCACGAAGGGACTCACGTTCTTGCTCCTCTGTAAGCACAAAACAAGGAAGCTGTTCACAGCTGCATCTCTGAGATGCTGACCACCAGACAGCCATGCCAGATGCCCGTGCATCTGCTGCTGCCATCGAGCAGGGGCCTCAGGGCAGTGGCCATGGCACCAATCACAGAATCACAGAATCACAGAATCACCCGGGTTGGAAGGGACCTCAAGGATCATGTAGTTCCAACCCCCCTGCCTAGCAGGGCCACCAAACATACACATTCAGATCAGATTGCCCAGGACCCTGTCCAACCTGGCCTTGAACACGTCCAAGGACGGGGCATCCACAACCTCCCTGGGCAGCCCGTTCCAGGGCCTAACCACTCTCCTTGTGAAGAACTTCCCCCTGACATCCAACCTAAATCTTCCCTCCTTCAACTTGGATCCATTTCCCCTAGTCCTGCTATTGTCAACCCTTTTGAAGAGTTTACTCCCCTCCTGGGTGTAGGTTCCCTTCAGATATTGATAGGCTGCAATGAGGTCACCCTGCAGCCTTCTCTTCTCCAAGCTGAACAAGCCCAACTCCCTCAGCCTGTCCTCATAGGGGAGGTGCTCCAGCCCCCTGATCATCTTAGTCGCCCTCCTCTGGACCCTTTCCAAAGTCTCAATGTCTTTCTTGTACTGAGGGCTCCACACCTGGACACAGGACTCCAGATGGGGCCTCACAAGAGCTGAGTAGAGAGGGACGATCACCTCCCTCTCCCTGCTGACCGACCACCCCTCTCCTGATGGAGCCCAGGATCCCATTTGCCTTTCGAGCTGCCAGAGCGCACTGCTGGCTCATGTTCAGTCTCTCGTCCATCAGGACCCCGAGGTCCTTCTCTGCCGAGCTGCTCTCAAGGCCCACTCCTCCCAGCCTGTACGGGTGCCTGGGGTTCTTCCGGCCCAAATGCAAAACCTTGCACTTTGCCGTGTTGAACCTCTTTAGGTTCACCCGAGCCCAGCCCTCCAGCCTGTCGAGGTCCCTCTGAATGGCATCCCTTCCTTCCGCTGTATCAACCGCACCACTCAGCTTGGTGTCGTCAGCAAACTTGCTGAGGGTGCACTCAATTCCCTCATCGATGTCATTAATAAAGATGTTAAAGAGCACCGGTCCCAAGACAGACCCTTGGGGGACACTACTTGTTACCGGCCTCCACCTGGACATAGAGCCATTGACCACCACCCTCTGTCTGCGGCCTTTCAACCAATCGCTTATCCATCGGGTCGTCCACCCATCAATACCACTTCCCTCCAATTTGGAGATGAGGATGTGGTGGGGGACCATGTCAAAGGCCTTGCTCAGGTCCAGGTAAATGACATCAGTCACCTTCCCTTCGTCCACCAATGCCGTCACTCCATCATAGAAGGCCACAAGATTAGTCAGGCATGACCTTCCTTTGGTGAAGCCGTGCTGGCTGTCTCGGATCACATGCTCATTCTTTATGTGATCAAGCATGTTGTCCAGGAGGATCTGTTCCATGATCTTCCCAGGCACGGAGGTGAGACTCACCGGCCTGTAGTTCCCCGGGTCCTCCCTGCTCCCCTTCTTGTATATGGGAGTGACGTGACCCTTCCTCCAGTCATCCGGGACCTCACCTGACAGCCACAACTTCTCAAATATGATGGAGAGCGGCTCGGCAACCCCCTCAGCCAGCTCCTTCAGGACCCTGGGATGCACGCCATCTGGCCCCATAGACTTGTATTCATTCAGTCTAAGGAGGCACTCTCGGACTTGCTCTGCCTTTACAGTGGGGAGGGATTTACCTCCTTGGTCCCCACATAGAGGTTTGGGGATGGAGGGTTCAGGGATGTGAAAAAGACTAGAATCCTGGCCACCAGTGAAGACCGAGGTGAAGAACTCATTCAGCAACACAGCTTTCTCTTCATCTGTTGAAGCCAGTTCTCCTTTTAAATTTACCAAAGTAGGTACGCCCGTTTTGGCCTGTCTCTTCTGGCCAATGTACCTGTAGAAGGTTTTCTTATTGTTTTTCACGTCCCACCAATCTGTTGGAGTTCAAGATGTGTTTGGGCATTGCTGTCAGACATACAGTCTGGTTGGTGCTGTGTGGGGCCCATATCTGGACTCAATGATTCTTAAGTGTCCCATTCAGCTGAGGCTATTCTATGAGTCTATGATTCTTAGCGGAGTCACCGCGCTCTCCAACTACCACTTGTTCCCAGCCCTCCGTTTCACACAGCCCTGCTGATCCCTCAGCAGTTCTGGAACCCATTGCTTCCATGGGTCCCTTTGGGAATGGAGGTGATCCAGGACATGCTGTCATGTTGGAGAATCTGGCATAAGCACTGTGGAGTCAGAGGTGCGGTGACACGCTCCTGCTTCTCTATGTTACGTCTACGTGGTAGCACTGTACCTATTTGCTCAGCAAGATCTGCCAGTACACATTCCGGCACCTCATCCTTGGGCAAAAAGCTGCAAATAAAGAAGAGGCAGTGGTTACAAGAAGGGCCAAGTGTAGTCCTCTGCAGGCTCTGGGACTAAGCTGCTCACACAGCTGCTCCAGACCGGAGCTACTGTCTCTCATCTTCAGTTTTGTCAAGCAGAATGTACAAGCAGGCAGTATTTGGAAACAAAATTCTGATGGAAAACGTTAACATGTTGGCTTTGGTTTGATACTTGTTCATGGTTTTCTGCCCACCCAAGGGAAAAAGGGAGGGAGCAGAAGCAGCTTTCTGGAAAATGGTCTTTCCTCACAGCCACTGTACGTCCCACACAGGTGGGAATGGAAAGGGAGCCCTCATCCCAGGGACTTCCCCTGCAGACCACTGCTCCCCAGAGAAGCTGCAGTGGGCACAGGCTTCATGGAGAAGCGCTGCTTGGACTGCATGTGTGTGCAGCAGGTCAGGAGACCGGGCCTGGCAACGGCAGCCTGGGCACCTCCGGGCAGCTTGAGCAAAGAGGCTGCGAAATGTCTCGTATGGTCAGTTTGGGGCTACAGAAGCAAAGATGCTCACCTTGGGGACAAGAGGATCCTCTTCCGAGGCATTTTACCAACAGTTGGCCCCTAGCGGGCTTAGGTGAAGAGCGTCGGGCTTGTGATCTGCAAGAAGGACGCAGAAGTGAGAGGGGATCCCCAGCCAGAAAGGCATCGCTGTTCACCATGGCAGCCAGCCTCCCCACCTCCCCCAGCCCGGGCTCCCTCCCCACATCCGCCCGTGCCTCCACGTCCTGCCCAGAGGCACAGCCCAGAGCCAAAAGTCCACCGGAGGGAGGCGTCCAGATCTGCTTACCACCGAGCTCCTGCACTCCTCCTGTGCACGTCTCCAAACAGACCCAGCACTATCGCACTGCCTGCCTTGGCCTTCACCTCCTCGCTGCAGAGCAGCTGTCGAGAGAAGAGCGCTGGCGAGAGCAGCAACTCGCGTCTGGGCTCACCTCCACCTGTCGGGGAAGTGTGAGCTGGGAGCTGTGGGACGGGGCAGGGATCAGGGTGAGGTGCGGCGCCCCATTGTGACTCCAGCCCATGTCACAGAGGGGCTGCGGGCCCCACCCGCCCATGTCACCCCCTGCCAGGCTCCTCGCTCCCAGGCTGGGGGGCTGTGCTGGGCATGGTGGGTGCTGCCCCGTCCGCCCGCTGCCTGCTGTGCAAGGAAAGCCAAAGCACCGTGCAGATCCACCGTGGGATCTGTCTCAGCCGTGCAGGCGCTGGACATGGGCTTGCCGGACCTGCAGGGCAGATTAACAGTGGTTGAAAATCTTCCTGCGGCCCCACCTGCAGTTCTACATCCAGGCTGGGGCGAAGCCCGGGAGGGATGTGGTTCTGTTGCAGTGGGCCTGTGGGGGGGCCCACAGAGAAGTCAGGAGGCCTGGAGCACCTCTGCTACAAAGAAAGGCTTTGAGCGAGCTGGGCTTGTTCAGCGTGGAGAAGAGAAGGCTCCAGGGAGAGCTGGTTGCAACGTATCTTTAGATAAAGGGAGCTGTAAACAAGAACAAGAGTGACTTTTTGTGTGGTCTGCCAGTGACAGGACAAGGGGGAATGGCTGTACACTAAGAGAGGGGTAATTTAGGTTAGCTGTTGGAGGAGATTCTTTACTCTGAGGGCAGCGAGGCCCTGGCAGTGCTGCCCATTGCCAAGCACGGGGCCCTGGTCAGCTGATCTGGTGAGGGGCAGCCAGCCCAGGGCAGGGAGGTTGGAACGGGATGATCTGTGCGCTCTCCTCCAACCAAAGGCACTGAAAGATGTTAAGACTCTGTGGCTTGCAGGGAAGGCTGCAGTCAGCTTCTCCTCGCCGCCTCCCAAGCCGAGGATGGGGCTGGATTTGGGCAGGCCCTGTGGAGCGCCATGCCCGCACTGCGGGGCCGTGCTGCCAGCCGTCGGCTCGGCCTGCATCTCCCCAGCGGGGCCCAGCATTGGCCTGGGCCGGAGGGGAGCTGTGTGAGGCCTCTGCCAGGCAGCGCACGCACACACGGCCTTTTCCCGGCTCTGAGGAGGCGCGGTGGCACCCTGGGCCCCAGCTGGAAGAGGAGGCCCTGGGCAGGGCTCCCTTCCCAGGCCGCTGGAGGCGGAGGCGGCAGAGGCCTCCCCTGCCCTCCCTCTGGGTACCTTACATAGGTCAGCAGTCTTGTCACAGCAAGATACCCTGCACAGCACCTTCCATCCTTCCGCACGGCTTTGTGGCTCTGTAAGGATGCGTTTGGGGCATCTCACTCCTGCTGCTGAAAGTCCTGGCTGCAATTCTGGGTTGCAAATCTGACGCCACTTAGACACATACATTTCTGAAGGGGAAACATGCTGCAGATTGTTCCATAACGTCCTGAAGACTTCCAGGATGGGCTCAGATACAGCTTCCTGCAGGCCTATGCTCAAGTCTGAACCTCACACAACAAACGTGCAGCCCGTATTCCGTCTGCTAGATTAAGTCCCGTGTTCCTAGAGATGGGAATGGCGTTGGGACACCATTTACTTCCATACACTCTCATCTCCTGCCCTCATTGGCACTGCCCTCATAAACACATTATTGCTGTGTTTCTTGAGAACCATCTCTCTGAGAACCACTGGTGCTGTGCTTCCACTCAACACATAAATGGACCTGCGCGCCTTGAGCCATGACAGAAGCAGCAGAGTTTGCTGATGCAGAAATATTTCCTAAGTTTGTCTTTCAAGCTGTTTCAGTCCCTACCAGCAACTGGGTGGGCTGCCAGTGACTGAGAGAAGGATCTCACCTTAAAGAAACCTTACAAGCTTTGGGGAGATTACAAAGAAGTAGCTAAGGTATGCAGGGAGGAAGTTAGGAAGGCGAAAGCCTAACCTGAACTCAGGTTGGCCGCTGCAGTAAAAGACAATAAAAAATCCTTCTATCAAATTTTATCAATTTATATCAATGGCAAAAGAAGAACCAAAGATAACTCTCATCCTATACTTGATGCAGCAGGGAATCTGGTCACTGAGGACAAGGGGAGGGCTGAGGTCCTCAATGCCTTCTTTACATCTGCCTTTAATAGCCAGGCCAGTTACCCTCTGGGCTTTTTATGCCCTGATCTGGAAGTCTGGGACGCTGCTCAGAATATGCCCCCAGCAATTCCAGCGAAGACAGTCCGAGAGCTTCTCCTCCGTCTGGACTGTCACAAGTCCATAGGACTGGATGTGCTGCACCCTCAGGTGCTGAGGGAGCTGGCGGGGGTGATTGCCAAGCTCCTCTTGGCCATCTATCAGCACTCCTGGTTAACTGGTGAGGTCCCAGAGGATTGGAGGCTTGCTGAAGTGAATCCCATCTTCAGGAAGGGCCGTAAGGAGCATCCGGGGAACTATAGGCCTGTCAGCCTGACCTCAGTACCAGGGAAGGTTATGGAGCAAATCGTCTTGGATGAGATTGCACGGCATGTGCGCAGTGTCCAGGGGATCAGGCCCAGCCAGCACGGGTTCGTGAAAGGCAGGTCGTGCTTGACCAACCTCATCTCCTTCTATGACTGGGTGACCAGTCTGGAAGATGAGGGAAGGTCTGTTGATGTAGTCTTCTTAGACTTCAGCAAAGCCTTTGACACGGTCCCTCACAGGCTTCTTCTGGGGAAACTGGCTGCTCGTGGCCTATACAGGTATACACTTCTTTGGTTAAGGAACTGGCTAGAGGGCCGTGCCCAGTGGGTAGTGGTGATTGGAGTCCAGCTGGCGACCCATTTCAAGTGGTGTCCCCCAGGGGTCGGTGCTGGGACCCTTCTTGTTTAATATCCTTATTGGTGACCTGAATGAGGGCACTGAGTGCACCCTCAGTAAGTTTGCAGATGACATCAAGCTGGGAGGTGGTGTTGATCTGCCTGAGGGCAGGGCGGCCCTTCAGAGGGATTTAGACAGGCTGGATCACTGGGCTGAGGTGAATGGGATGAGGTTCAACAAGGCCAAGTGCTGGGTCCTGCACTTTGGCCACAACAACCCCATGCAGCGTTATAGGCTTGGGGATGAGTGGCTGGATGAGTGTGAAGAAGAGAAGGACCTGGGGGTGTTGGTTGATGCTCGGCTGAACATGAGCTGACAGTGTGCTCAGGTGGCCAAGAGGGCCAATGGCATCCTGGCCCGCATCAGAAATGGTGTGGCCAGCAGGAACAGGGAGGTGATCATCCTCCTCTACTCGGCACTGGTGAGGCCGCACCTCGAGTACTGTGTTCAGTTTTGGGCCCCTCAGTGCAGGAAAGATGTTGAGGTCCTGGAGCGTGTCCAGAGAAGGGCAACGAAACTGGTGAGGAGTCTGGTGAACAATCCTTGTGAGGAGCTGGGATTGTTCAGTCTGGAGAAGAGGAGGCTCAGGGGAGACCTCATTGCACTTTACAACCTCCTGAAGGGAGGTTGTGGTGAAGAGGGATTTGGCCTCTGCTCCCAGGCAACGAGCAGAACACGGGGTAATGGCCGCAAGTTGTATCAGAGGAGGTCTGGATTGGACATGAGGAAGAGCTACTTCTCTCAGAGAGTGGACAGGCACTGGAATGGCTGCCCAGGGAGGTGGTGAAGTCACCGTCCCTGCCAGTGTTCAAGAGGTGTCTGGACAACATGCTCCGTGATATGGTTTAGTGCTTGTGGTGGCAAAGGTGATGAGGAGACGGTTGGACGAGATGATCTTAGAGGTCATTCCCAACCTTGTGGTTCTATGATTCTATGATTCTAGAAGGAGGGAGAAGGGAAGTAACAAAAGCTTGTACCTACTCTGTCCTTGCTGAAAGTCCTGTCTTTCAGATTTGCCCTCAGTCCAGCTAACCACTGGGCCTCTGGGCTGTGGAAGACGGCATGCGGTAGCTGCATGTTCCTAGAGTACGGTTTTCCTTTCACACCTCGGCAGCCTTCTGGCCCGTTTACCTCATGCTCTTCTCATCAGCCTCACCCTCTGCCGTACTTCTGGATCCTCCATTTTCTGGCTTTTTAGAGCAGTCTCTGCCACGGGCTGCTCCCTCAGCGCATCTTCCTGACCCAGTGAACAGCAGCTAGAATGGCAAGGAGCAATTCTCCTTCTGCAGCCTCTCAAATGTACGCTGCACATCATTAACTGACTGCTCCCAGAAGATTTTGTCTGTTGGAATGCCTGTTCCAACACAGTGACACGGCCCCAGGCTTTGAAGGCCTGCCCATAAATAGCTTTGACCTGGAAGCAGCCTGGTGAGCAGTTAGATCTCAGGGAATGACTTATATCAATCTGCTGTCCCAAGGCTGTTCAGGCCTCTCCATCTCCTGAACTGCAGTACAGCTCCACGCAAAAGAATCTGCACGGTCAGCGCCATGATGGAGCACATCCCCCATAGCTCCTCCCCATCCGCAGCATCCTGCTGGACCCCCGCGCATTTCTTTCTTCCGGAATCTCAATCTTCTCCTTTTGGAGTCCCTCTCTCAAACTCATTTCCCTGCCTAAATGTGGGGAATGTCATTTGCCATGTTCTAATGGGAGCAAGTTTTTGGTTGTGAGGGGGGACTACAAAGCTGGTTTCTGTAGTGCAGAGGGCTGGTCTTGTGCTGGTTCCACACTGGACAGCCCAAACCAACAGCTGAACCTGTCTGTGAAGCTGGCAATACCTCTGTGAAAACATATTAGGGCAGAAAATGTCCTAACAGAGAGAGTAGGAGGCGACGAGGAAGTGACGCATGGCGACGCAGATATCCTCTATAGCCCATGGAAGATCTGTGCCAGACAGATGGACCTTCTTGAAGAAAGTGAAACACCTGAAACACCCACATTAGTGCAGATTTTCCTAAAGGACTGCTCAACTCTGCCCCTGTGCTGTCCTGGGTGGGAGCTGCAGGGCACCATGACGGAGCTGCAGGGCACCATGACGGAGCTGCAGGGCACTATGATGCAGCTGCACGACACCATGACGGAGCTGCAGGCTGCCATGGGGCCTTCTCTGCATCCCCTCTGATCTGGGCTCTACAACCCAAGGGACTTGCTGTCAGCCAGAGCCCCCACATCCCTTCCTGGGGTGCTGTTCTCCAGCCTCGTGTCCCCCAGTCTGTGCACAGAGCCAGGGTTGTACCACCCGAGGGGAAGAATTCCTCACTTGCCTTTGTTAAAGTTCCTTTGGTTGGAGATGGCCAGGCCCTGCGATTTGGAAGGATTTCTCTCTGAGGCCTAGCTTCCCTCCAGGGAGTCAATCATTCCTCCAGTTTAGTGCTGTGCTCGCAGGATCTGGCAGGCCAGAGGCCCTTTCCAAAGCCCTGCAGGTGAACGTGCCACAAGACAAACGATGACGACTCCCCAAATATAAAGAAGTTCCAATGATTTTATTTGGCACTTCTTGTGATGGAAATGTCTCTGCTTTGCTGTTGTAGCAGAGAATGCTGGTAACAAGGGAGGCAGCTGCTGTTACATGCCTCCTCTCAGCCCCGGTGCTGCCAATCCTGGGGCTTCGTTGTTTTTTGCCATGGTGTGAGTGGGCGCGGAATGAATTGGCTGCACTGCGCCCGCCTGATGTTCTCTCACAGGTTCTTGCGTTTTTGTCTGGCCTCCTGCAGCTCCAGCTTCTTCACAAAGCTGTAAGGGAAGAAGCAAAGATGTGCACTCGGGGTCTGGAGAAGAAGGCAGAGATATCCTGCTCACCCTCTGCTGAGTCTGTGGGTCCGGCTGCACTGCCATGACACACACGTGCAGCTCATCAGCCCAGAGCTGGGATGTGGGACCAGGCAGGGACGGGCCCTCCAGGCAAGATGCCTGGCTGTCCATAGTCTGCCAGGGGAGGGATGGTCTGTATGGAGTGGAAAGGCAGAGCCAAATGCCATCTGCACCCACCCTCTGCCCCCTCCGTTCTGCCTTCTCACATCTCCTGGGCTGGAAGGCAGCTGTGGCTCAAGGGCACGGCCTCAGGAGCACTCTGCTCTCCACAGCACAAGGCTCTCAGGGAAAGGCAGACCCACCCAGCTCTGCTGTCATACTGAGGGAGGTACAGGCCAGGAAAATCCTCCTCTCCTGCTGATATTTACCTGACATACTCCATGGGTCTGGCAGGAAGGAACCAGTTTTGCTCGACCTTCTTCCTCCATCCTTCCCGGCACACCTTGTATGACTCCAAGGTTCCCAGGACCTGTTTTGCCCGTAGTGTCTGGAAACTGCAACAGCAGAGAGAAACTCCTGCTCACACCCCATTTGAGATGCTGCCTGCCCCAGTGCCTGCCTTCCCCCACCCCTGCACCCCATGGGGCCTTTGAGCCCCAGCACCCCATCATGGTGGGATGGGCTTCAGGCTCACTCTGGTCACTCTGAGTGTCTTGCCTCTGCCAGGCCTTGCTGGGAGCTGCTGCACACTTACTTGGGCTCTGCCATCTCTGCTGGAGGGACCACTGTCCTCCCCTTCGCTACTGGAGGAAGGCGGCAAGAAATCTCCTCGCTTTTCTTCTTGCTGGAGATCTTTTCTTTTTGCGCTTTCTCCCTCTCCTGAGTGGTGGTCTTCAGATGGGGGAAGCGCTGCTGGACTTGAGGTGCTCTGAACTGCTTCCTTGCCTGTGTGGGAAGTAGAGGCAGATGTGACTCCACATTGCCAGATGGAAATGAAGAGACCACAATAAACGAGGTGTGGAATTCATCTGGAGGGTTCTCCTAGGATTCCCTCTCCGTAGTGCTGGGTTTCTTGACCCATCTCACCATTGCACGTACCAGTGATGTTCCCAGCGGGCTGCGCAGAGGAGGGAGCCTGACTTCTCCCTCCCTCTCCTTCATCTCCCGGTATCTCTCTGCCCAACTCTTTCCAGAATGTGGCGGCACACTGAAAGCAACACAGGGAGCTTGTTAGAGAGCAGCAGGAGCCTGGAGGGAGTTCAGCATGCCCGGGTCCAGGCAAGGACTCCTTGCAGACAAATGGGAGTTCAGGGTGTCACACTGACTGTTCTCAGTGCACTCACCTCACTGTAGTCCCCTCTTCTGCCAGCAGGTCGAGGTCACTTGTCCGGAGGGGTGGAAAGTGGGCATGAAGGAACTGGCGTTCTTGCTCCTCTGTAAGCACAAAACAAGGAAGCTGTTCACAGCTGCATCTCTGAGATGCTGACCACCAGACAGCCATGCCAGATGCCCGTGCATCTGCTGCTGCCATCGAGCAGGGGCCTCAGTGCAGTGGCCATGGCACCAATCTGTTGGAGTTCAAGATGTGTTTGGGCATTGCTGTCAGACATACAGTCTGGTTGGTGCTGTGTGGGGCCCATATCTGGACTCAATGATCCTTATGTGTCCCATTCAGCTGAGGCTATTCTATGAGTCTATGGTTCTTAGCGGAGTCACCGCTCTCTCCAACTACCACGTGTTCCCAGTCCTCCGTTTCACACAGCCCTGCTGATCCCTCAGCAGTTCTGGAACCCATTGCTTCCATGGGTCCCTTTGGGAATGGAGGTGATCCAGGACATGCTGTCATGTTGGAGAATCTGGCATAAGCACTGTGGAGTCAGAGGCGCGGTGACACGCTCCTGCTTCTCTATGTTACGTCTACGTGGTAGCACTGTACCTATTTGCTCAGCAAGATCTGCCAGTACACATTCCGGCACCTCATCCTTGGGCAAAAAGCTGCAAATAAAGAAGAGGCAGTGGTTACAAGAAGGGCCAAGTGTAGTCCTCTGCAGGCTCTGGGACTAAGCTGCTCACACAGCTGCTCCAGACCGGAGCTACTGTCTCTCATCTTCAGTTTTGTCAAGCAGAATGTACAAGCAGGCAGTATTTGGAAACAAAATTCTGATGGAAAACGTTAACATGTTGGCTTTGGTTTGATACTTGTTCATGGTTTTCCGCCCACCCAAGGGAAAAAGGGAGGGAGCAGAAGCAGCTTTCTGGAAAATGGTCTTTCCTCACAGCCACTGTACGTCCCACACAGGTGGGAATGGAAAGGGAGCCCTCATCCCAGGGACTTCCCCTGCAGACCACTGCTCCCCAGAGAAGCTGCAGTGGGCACGGGCTTCATGGAGAAGCGCTGCTTGGACTGCATGTGTGTGCAGCAGGTCAGGAGACCGGGCCCGGCAACGGCAGCCTGGGCACCTCTGGGCAGCTTGTGCAAAGGGGCTGAGGTCAGTTTGGGGCTACAGAAGCAAAGATGCTCACCTTGGGGACAAGAAGATCCTCTTCCGAGGCATTTTACCAACAGTTGGCCCCTAGCGGGCTTAGGTGAAGAGCGTCGGGCTTGTGATCTGCAAGTAGGACGCAGAAGTGAGAGGGGATCCCCAGCCAGAAAGGCATCGCTGTTCACCATGGCAGCCAGCCTCCCCACCTCCCCCAGCCCGCGCTCCCTCCCCACATCCGCCCGTGCTTCCACGTCCTGCCCAGAGGCACAGCCCAGAGCCAAAAGTCCACCGGAGGGAGGCGTCCAGATCTGCTTACCACCGAGCTCCTGCACTCCTCCTGTGCACGTCTCCAAACAGACCCAGCACTATCGCACTGCCTGCCTTGGCCTTCACCTCCTCGCTGCAGAGCAGCTGGCGAGAGAAGAGCGCTGGCGAGAGCAGCAACTCGCGTCTGGGCTCACCTCCACCTGTCGGGGAAGTGTGAGCTGGGAGCTGTGGGACGGGGCAGGGATCAGGGTGAGGTGCGGCGCCCCATTGTGACTCCAGCCCATGTCACAGAGGGGCTGCGGGCCCCACCCGCCCATGTCGCCCCCTGCCAGGCTCCTCGCTCCCAGGCTGGGGGGCTGTGCTGGGCATGGTGGGTGCTGCCCCGTCCGCCCGCTGCCTGCTGTAGGATCTGCCTCAGCCGCGCAGGCGCAGGAAATGGGCTTGCCGGACCTGCAGGGCAGATTAACAGCGGTTGAAAATCTTCCTGCGGCCCCACCTGCAGTTCTACATCCAGGCTGGGGCGAAGCCCGGGAGGGATGTGAGGCTGTTGCAGTGGGCCTGTGGGGGGGCCCACAGAGAAGTCAGGAGGCCTGGAGCACCTCTGCTACAAAGAAAGGCTTTGAGCGAGCTGGGCTTGTTCAGCGTGGAGAAGAGAAGGCTCCAGGGAGAGCTGGTTGCAACGTATCTCTAGATAAAGGGACCTGTAAACAAGAACAAGAGTGACTTTTTGTGTGGTCTGCCATTGACAGGACAAGGGGGAATGGCTGTACACTAAGAGAGGGGTAATTTAGGTTAGCTGTTGGAGGAGATTCTTTACTCCAAGGGCAGCGAGGCCCTGGCAGTGCTGCCCATTGCCAAGCACGGGGCTGAGGTGGCAGAGGCCTCCCCTGCCCTCCCTCTGGGTACCTTAAATAGGTCAGCAGCAGGTGACTGGATGAAATTGCCCTTCATTTTATTGTAAGGCAGCTGCAGACTACATCCTTCCTGTGGCTAACAGCGGGGTTTTTCAGTGGCAGTGTAATGATTTTAATCCTGCAGTTTTTATTAACTCCAGCACTGCCATGTGCTTGCTCAGCCTCACCCCAGAGTGCCATTGCATTGTCTGGAGGATTGCAAGCTGCCCAGAAATTCCCAGGACCTGTCTCAGAGAAGGTTCTGTGGAGACCTGGGCATGGCTTGTCAGTGTTTAAATGATGCATAGGAAAGAATCATTATGCTTGGAAAGACCACTGAGGTCATCTGGTAGAACCGTTATCCCATCACTTTCAGAGTGGCCTGCAGTCCAAGACAATTCCTCTTCACTCAACTGGATATGCATGCTCTGTGTGGATTTTTCTATGTGGTGTCAGTACCCACTTGCTCCTTTAGCAGCCAGCAAAGATCAAATAAGCAAATACCAGAAAGACTAGGGCACCGTTCCCACTTTTTAAGGTAGACATTCAAAGGAGCCATTTGTGTTGTACCCTTGGGCTGGCTATGCTAGTTAATGAGATGGTCTCAGTGCTTAAAAGTTTGTCTTGGCAGCCTGTCTTGTCTTGGTCCTGAGATGAAATGGAGGTGGGATCTGTAGATTTGCATGTCTCACAGTGTCCACCATTAAACTTGATAGGTACATCCAATGGCAACACTGATAGTGCTTTGAACTGTAAGTTCCAGCTTTCACTTTTGGATTTACCAGTCAAGAGCAACATAAGTGACATTTCCAAGTAGGGATTCCAGCCCCTCATACTGCCCATAGAGATTAGAACTTACACAACATTCACATATTTCTCCATTTTAGTAGTAACATAATCTGTAAAAGTCAAACACTGAACATTTGGTCTCAGCAACTGTGATCAGTAAATGACAAAGAGGCAGGTGATAGCCTCTGAGATAAGGGACAGAGAGTTAAGCCAAAAAATTGAGCTCATCATGTCAGAAGCTGTCTCACATGAGGAACTTGCCAATTCAGTATAGCTGTCTTTGGGTAGCTCAGAGCAGGCTGAACTGATGGAAAGGTGATCAAAAGGCTGCTGCTGGTAAGGATAAAGCCAAACTAGTTTTCATGAAAAAATTACTCTGTGGGAGGAGTACTCTGTCCTGACCAGGTCCTAGTCAGCTGGCCTGGAGACACAGGGAATTGTCTAAGGAACATAAACTGGAAATGAAAAGAGTTCATTGTTTGTCACCCTCCAACATACAGCGCTAAATTAGTCCCCTCTCATTGGGCTGAGGACTCCTTTTACTTTCCAGAGAAGTATGGGAGCGCCATCAGCTGTGTTGGTTTGAGACTCCTGTTGGTCTTCATCTTACCTCCTCTATTCTTGGCACCAATCCATATTCCTTCCCTTACAGTAGCTCAGACGCTTGTCAGCCCTCCTGCAAGTTGTTTCGACTCACTAACATTCTCTACGAGAGCCTAGACCCACAAAGGTGTCTGCTTAGTATCTGGGGAAGAATGGAAGGTAAAATAATACCTCCTGCTGGCACTGGGCAGCCACATCACTGCACCTTTTATAACTGCAGCCTTGGATGAGAGCTTCAGATGTGAAATTATTAAAGAAGTAGTCTTGTAGAATCTTGCAGAGAGAAGCCAAATGGTTTGGCATTAACATGTAGGATAAACTTACCTAGATCCTGTAACAGCACAAGAAAGACTGTGGTACTGGCTTCCTCTTCTCCAGAGCTGCGGTCAGCTTTTCCTTGCTTGTCACAGAGTGATAGGATCACAGAATCATTCACAGAGTCACAGAATCATTGAGGTTGGAAGGAACCTCTGAAAATCCAGTCCAGCTCCTCGCCTAAAGCAGCTGCCCTAGAGTGCATTGCACAGGAAAGTGTCCAGGTGGGTGCAGTTTGCATGCTTACCTGGAGTTTCTGTTGTGGAAATCTTGCCTGACACCAGAATTTCATGCAACTCTGATATATGCCCATGACAGCACATGATAAAAATATTAATCTCCTAGCAAACTGAGTACAGCAGAAATAGGAGCCCAGCCATGGACTCGACGTCTGTTGCAAAATCATTTCAGCTCTTTTTCATCCACTGTGGTCAGCTCTTTGCAGACTTTCTGGCAGCTCTGAACAAATCTTATAGCTAGGACTTACTACGAGGTCTGGTCTGAGATCATATGTCACTTCAGAACTCTGGATTTATTCTCTTGGCAGGATCAGCAAAGTTAACTGAGACGTTTATTTCAGATCAGAGAGATACTCAGTGGTTACAAAATGAAAGAAACAGAGAATGAACATAGAATAGTTGGGTTCTGTCGTGAAAGGAAAGGAAAAGGAAAGAAAACAGGAAAGGAAAAGGCGAGAAAACAGAAAAGGAAAATAAAAGGAGAGGAGAGGAGAGGAGAGGAGAGGAGAGGAGAGGAGAGGAGAGGAGAGGAGAGGAGAGGAGAGGAGAGGAGAGGAGAGGAGAGGAGAGGAGAGGAGAGGAGAGGAGAGGAGAGGAGAGGAGAGGAGAGGAGAGGAGAGGAGAGGAGAGGAGAGGAGAGGAGAGGAGAGGAGAGGAAGGGAAGAAGGAGGGGAGAGGGAGAGGAGAAAGGTAATGTCCAAGAATCTACCATAGGAAAGAAATAAACAAAGGGATTAAATGAAAGCTATGCAATTTTGAACAAAGCCAAAAATAAGTGTGAAAATAAATGATACTCCAGGAATTCTTTCTCCTCTTGAAATAGGTTTATTTGGATACTATTTGCAGTGTTGCTGGCTCTAGGCTCCATTTCTATTTCCTGACTTCCAGTCATATGTAGGACTTGCACAGATTTTAAGAGTCAGGATATCAGTACTCATGGTTCTTGATTTGCACACTTGCACAAATTTCCAAGAAGGGGCAGATGTAAAAATATTTGTTCTGAGCCATGAATGTATGGGCCACAAGGAGAGCCTGGCTTGCACCTTCACATTCTTGCCTACATTTGCAGCTGAGCAGCATCATGTGTTTAGTTACAAGACTGGTTCATGTATGTGCTTCCCTAGGCAGACGTGTGCATACAAGTGCCAGCTGAAGGACAGCGTGTCTGCAGAACTGGGGATGTTACAATTCACTGTCATAATCCTGCTGAGGTTTGGGTCTGATAGGATTTTTAAAAATGATTCTCCATTTATTTGTGACAAAGGAATGCTATTGTGCTGAAGCTTTGAGGCCCTGGGAGATGTGGCTTCGAAACAGACACTGGCAGATGCTGTAAGCACATTTTGCCAATGGAAGTATTCCAGTTCACAAATTCATAAGATAAGTTGGGTTGGAATGGACCCAGGGAGAGCTCTGCTCCGACCTATTGCTCCAACAAGAGTCAGCCATGAGGTCAGATGGGGTTTTTCAGGCCTTTTTCTTATCATGCCTAGAAAACCTACAAGGACAAAGAATGCAAAACTTCTCTGGACAGCATCTTTCAGCAACAGCTTACATTAAAAGGATGTGCATCATCTTTATTTGTGGAGCTTTTAAATGTATGCCTATCTATTTAACAGAAAATGAGCCAAGAAATTTGCTTACCATTTTATAAATGACAGTTTGTTTCACCTTTGAGTGGGTCTGGAGAAATAAAAATATAGAGCATTTCTGTTCACATGGGGCAAAATTATTAGGAGAAGGAGGAGCTGTAATGATCAGTATAGGAATTAGTCTCTCCCATTGTTCTTCTCTCCTGTGTGTCTGTTTTGTTCCGTGCTGTCAATAGACAAAGTGAGGCTATGCTTTTTGTTTTGGAGTGAGAAAAGAGGAGTAGAAATATAGAGACAACGTCTTTGGTATAAATTTAGTCTGTCAGTGCTGTCTGACACTTGACCCACAATCCACGGGAGCTCAACTCCTGCCTCAAAGCTGTGCATCCTTGCTGCAGTGTACTGTAACATTTACATCATGTCTCTCTTTTAATCCACTGCTTAGTAATATATGGTCACTAAGGCACGGGGGGGCACTGGGTAACTTGCCAAGAGATGGATGGAATGTACTAATATTGAATTTGCATACATTGCCTCTCAGTTTGCATTCCTTCCTTGTGATGCCTTACAAGAACAAGTAAAATACAGCTTAGTCAGAATGAGTAAGGTTTTCAGTTTTTCTTTCAATGCGTTTTACTCGTTTCTAAGCTACCAGTAGATTCATTTTCTTTCTTCCCTACTCCGTGCCTCCTTTCCATCCTTAGCCAACATTGATCTATTCCTGTTGTATAATCAAAACTGATTCTGTCATTTGTTCAGGAAGCATGCAGTATCCCGAACTGTGGCATTGACTATCCAATTCAAAACCACTGATTGTTCTGACTGGTTCTAGTATGCTACTTCCTTTTCCATTCCTTTCCTATACAAGTGGATTTCAAGCACTTTCTTAAAATTCTTTGGTGAAAAAAAAGTCACATGTAAGCAGAATTTCACACAAACATACAGTGATGAAAAATTATTCTAATAGGCATTTGCTGTGCTGCAAGATCATAGATGAGGAAGGTCAGTTCTGCATGGAGCAGTGCAGGACTGGGGAAAATCAGCCATTTTGGGAAATGTCTTAGAGGTCACTATAGGACCTGATCAGCTCCATCTACCTGTCTTCACAGTCCTGAAGACCTGTATCTGGGATCTCTGGTATCTTAGTCGCCCTCTACCAGACCTTGCTTATTTTTCATATTTATTGGGGGAAAAGGGTGTTGGGAATGGACCTATGTAACCAAAGAATCCAAACTTTGACAACATAACCACTGGATAAATGGATATGGAAGCTCTTCCCTGCTGGTTACAGTCATAATGTTGCCCAGTTTGTGGTTTCACCTGTTTGCCATCAGAGTGCACTGTTGACTCATGTTCAGTTTGTCATCTGCCACCTCCTGGTCCTTCTCAGCAGGGCTAACTAACTGTTTCCCAGCCCAGGGAACCCCTGATGTCCAGGGTTACCTTGTCCCAAGTACAGACTTGATCCTCCTATTGCAAAACTTCATGAGGTTACTTCTGGGCCAGGCCTGAAGTTTGTCGTACCTTTTGACTGGAGCTCTGCTATTGATGTGCTGGCTGTTTCCTTGTATTTAGTGTTGTCTACAGATTTGGTGACAGAACATCCTAGTCATCATCCAGAAAGCATATGAAAGATATTGAACTGTATGAGATCAATGCTTTGCTCATGATTGTATTATCACTCAGAGTCAATCAGATGTCAGCCCACTAATCCCTGCTTTTTGAGGTGTTGGTCCATTACTACAGCCTTTAACTGAACATTTATTTCATTGCACTAGCTGCATGGTACCCAAGCTTCTATTCTATCATCTTCATGGTACCTCCAGTGCCTTCTATCCCATTCCCCCTGCTTAAACACTTCAGCTACCTCCTCAGTAGTAGCATGAATCCTTGGCTTGAGTCTGAATCCATTCTGAGGTCACTGCCACATTGTGGCTCAGGGATCACTGCCTCTTCACATGATTTGTGATAGCTTTTCATGATGTCTTCCCCCACGTGTGCAGTTATGTTTCCATGGAGCATATAGCCAGTGTTTGGAAGCCTGAATGGATTCCCATGTGGGTTTGTTTTCTCTGCCCAGGCAGCATCCCAGTTGCTTGCCATCCCGAGGCCAGGTACTAAGTCCAAGGTAGCATGTGCTTTACAGTGTGCCTGTATTCACATCCAGTGATGATCCATAGAATCGTTAAGGTTGGAAAAGACTTCTAAGATCATCTAGTTCAACAATCAGCTCATCACCACCATGCCCAATAAACCATGTCCCTATTTGTGCATATACTCACTATTAACCACAAAACACAAATCTAACCAAGTACCCAAATCATAGAATCCAACCCTTAAGAGAAACCTAAAGATTATTCTAAGCTTGGCATTTAATTAGATGCCAGAAAGAGCGGTGCCCAAACGCGTGTCTTCCTTCTGCTGAAGGGGACTTTGCACAGGGTGTTCTGCAAAGGCTGTTGTTTGGGAAACTCAGACTCCAGCAGAAGTCGAGTTGTTCCATTGCTTTAGAGTGAGAATGGACTGAGGAGACTCTGGAAGATGTGAAGTTGGAAGATCTCTTTAACCACTCACCGTGGAAGGCAGTGAACAAGTACATTTTTGAATGGGGTAAGATCCAAACAAGGGAAACAGGAAACTTGTGCTGTCGGTACTAGCATAGCATATGTTACAGCCAGGATATGATGTTCAGGAAGCCATAGCACCAGCCACCTGTGTGATGGGGAAATATCGTTGACCTTAATTAAACCAACTGAGCAGCTAAAGAAGAGCAGAGAAATTTCTAAGAACAGATGAATATAGCTGTACTTCAGCTATGCAAGTTTAAGCTTAAAACAGTATTTAACAGATGCTGAGAATTAGTTTTTCAACCCAGATACTCGTTAATTATCTAGTTGTTCAGCTAACTGCTTTTAGAACTCTAAGAAGGCAAACTATAAATGTGATGTCTAAGAAAAAAACATTCTTTATAGCCACACTCACCGCACAAAATCTCTTCTTCCTCCTCTTTGGAATCAGACATCTTTCTTTGTTTTATTCTAATTTATTGCTTTTCACCTGTTTCACTGGCAGAGTTATTCAGGCTGTTAGCAAACTGATGTCTTCCCTCCTGGTGTCTTCCCTGCATCTCATGGCAGACAGTGTATCAAGAAGGGTTAAACAAGCCTGCATGTGTGCACGGCCTCAACTCTCATTACTGGTTATGGCATATGAGACATAGAGCTCAGCATGTCCTCTTTAAGGGAAAATTGTGTTCCTCTGTCTGCTTTGACTGTGTCAGCAAACCAGTTGTGAAGGATGCAATTTACTTAGTCTTTCAAAAGCCTTTGTCGAAGTTCTTCACTACAGCCACCTCCTGACACTCAGTCATGCAACAAACTCTAGCACCCACAGGGACTTCTCTGCAGATTCATATGTCAGCCTAGAAAATGAAGCATTGGTCTTCAGATTAAATACTTCCAAATGCTAACATTTATGGCATCTTTCTTGGCTTTACACGAAGAAGAATTGTATGAGTTGTCTTCAGGTAAGTGCAGGCTGGTTAAAAGAAGATGGCAGACAACTGTAAAACATAGAAGTGTTGCTTTGCACAAAGTCCATGGCTCAAATGGCTCTTCAGCATAAGACCCAGTAGATCTTGCAGCCATATACCAGAGTTTATCCTCCTGTTTGAACAGAGACTAGATCCACAAGAAGCCAGAAATTAAGGAAACAGAAAGCAGTGTTACTGAACACTTACAGAGAGTGATATAAGCAAAATTCTGCAGCGAAAGATCAAAATATTGACCTGGATGGGATAAAATGACTGTCCAAAAAACCATTTCATCATCAGTCGAGAGGATATCACGACTCAGAGAGGCCGTGGATGCCCCGCTCCTTTGAGGCCAGGCTGGATGGGGCTCTATGCAACTTGATTTAGTACTTGAGCTAGTGGTTAATGACCCTGGCCATGGCAGGAGGTTGGAACCAGGTGACCTTTGAGGTCCCTTCCAATCCAAGCCATGCTATGATTCTGTGACTCAGTTGTTAAGGATATGGTAGCTGGCATCCTTCTTCTCCCATCTTCCACACGAGTGCTGTTGAGACTAGCTGAGTGTATCTTTCTTCTTGTTTGTAAAGATGCATGTGGGAATGCAAGTGGGCAGGCTCAAGTTACTTGGAAAGTTAAATTAAATCATATCCTTTTCTGATTCCTTGTAACTGGTACACCAGTTCACTTTCAGCATACACTAAGCTCCTTCCCAGGCTTTGCATTAGGTTGCAGAACAGAGCCTTTTGCATTCTTGCTAAGAGATGATGCTCCCCAGGGCAAGTTTGCATGAGTGAATAGACATATTTCCTCCACAAAAGGCTCTGTCTCTGTGCCCTGAACCACAGAGTGCTTGTTGCAGCTTGCATGCAAATATCAAGAAATGTGTATTTCTGCAGATGTTTTCCATGAGAAGCAGAGGTGAGCAGGCCCAGGGCCTCCCAGGAGGTTAGAAAAAGGCCAAGCTGTCTGGTCTGAAGATACCTGACAGCACAGAATAAAGAACTGGGTCTGTATGAAAATTGCATTTCCCAGAGCATTTGCAATGCTTCTCTTTTTCAGAGAGCTTTTTCTACTCACCCCAAGCTAACAAGCACTAGGAGTTTGCCTTTAATCATAGAATCATAGTCATTAAGGTTGGAAAAGACTCACCTAGTCCAACCCCACCCCATCCCCACCATGACCACTAACCATCTCCCTCACAGTGTTTAGCTGCATTCAGTGTCCGTTGCTGGAGAAGATTTGTTCTTGGGATCCTCCTTGCTGCACAATCCTACATGTTCTGCCTTTGTTTTTGTAATACAAAAAGGGTGTGGGACCTGTTGGATGGTAGGAAATGTCAGCAGCAGCAATATGGTTAAATTACTGGTCAGATCAAGGTTTGGTTCCTGCTCTCCTCTACTGTTCTTCAGACCGTCTCATGCTTCAAGGCCAGATGGAATCCAGAAATCATTGTAGTTTAGTATTGTACTGATGCAAACTATTGTGTTTTACCCAAATGTCATGCCTGAGGCTTCAACCATGCCTTACATTCTTCAGAGTGCAAACTTCTGTGTACAACAGACATACAGCAGCAGAGTACAGCAATATTCTCCTCATTAAGGCTAAGGAAAATAAGCTGATTCCTGGTTGAACACAGTGGTCATCAGTCTCTGTGCTGCACGGCAAGAGCTATTCCTTCCATCCTGAGATCCTGGCAGGTGAAATACATTCATGAGATCATCACTGCTTACACCCTCCACCACTGCTAGAAGCTGGAACAAGATACACAATGCTGCTAATGAGAAGGAAGGTGAGTAGGATGTAGAACACACACCTCATGGAGCATGGTAACTGTGTGAACAGCTGACTCCTATAAAATCCATCAGACCTTTGCCTCTAAAACTTCCCACAAGTGTGAAAAGGATGAAGATCATTCAGAAGGCTGGAAGAGAGAGTTAATCAGAGATTGTCAATCATTTTAGTTCTGGCTGCATCTCTGTGCAGTGAATGTCTCCTTTCAGCACAAAAATACCTGTTTTTAAAATCCAGGGTAATGTTGTCTTTGGCATACAAGGATGTTGCCCGTAGTCTGTCAGCAGATGCTGCTCTACATTACAGGAGAGATAGTGGTGACATTTGTCTTCATGCTAATCTGTAGCTCTGGATATGAGAAAGCACCAGTTTTACCTGTCACTCAAAGATTTGTTTGCTGTCGGCTTGGCCTAAAGGAACTGGGAACTGCATTTTTAGGTCAGAATATGCTGATAAAGCAACCTGAGTACCTGATCGAGCTGTAGATGTCCCTGTTCACTGCAGGGGAGTTGAACTAGATGAACTTTAAGAACCTTCCAACTCAAATGATTCAATGATTCTATGACACTCCACTTCCACCTTTCTCACTGACATGTATACTCTGTAATTTGAAACACTTCACTCTGGAACAACACTGCAGAGCCAGCCAAGATGGTCCTGCAAGACCAGGGGAATCAAACAGAAGCAATATGGATGTAAATCCATTCATTTAAATGAGTTCCCACCACAAAATCTTGATCCTTTGACTCAGAACCAGTGGAAAGAGAGGATACATTTCCCTCCAGAATGAAAATTAACATGGTGAGCTGCTGCAGCAGGAATCCCTTTAGGGTAGAAGGAGAGTGGTCAATAGGTTAAATTCAGCAGCTATCATACAGACTCAAAACAGTGGCCTGAAGCAGAAAACAGGATAAAAATAATACCTATGTATTGCAATAATGAACTCTGTCCTGAGAGAGGAACTGCATCCAACCTGTGACTTAATTCAGATGTTCAACTGATTAGTCAAATGTAGGCTGCTTTTCTTCTTGCTTCATGGCCAGCTTAGAGGAGCTGGTTGCAAGCATTTTGACATGATCTGAATTACCATCCAAGCGTGTTATTGAAGACCATAGGTCAGCTTGAAACCTGTGTGAACTTTGACAGCCCCTGTAAAGACACCAGTGGATGTCATTGCAATTCTTTTTACCGGAGGACACATAGAATCATTTAAGGTTGGGAAGATCACTGAGATCACCTAGTCCAACCATCAAACTCTACTCATCCAAATTTCTTCTACTCCTCCTGCTTCGTTTCTGGTTCACTGTAATTGTACATTGTCCTTTCACAAGTACTCATGAATAGTTTTAATTGCAGATACCCTTCCACTTGTATGGACCCTTTGTAATCTTCATTTAATTATAAGTGCTTTCCTAGGCCTGAATCTGCTCCTTGCATAGAGCCTGTTTCATCTTGGTTGTATACCTGTCCTGTCTGAGCACTAACATTCAACACACAGCTTAGAAATGCTGCATGGTTTGACAAAATCTGCCTCAGAGTGAAGTGAAAATATTTAGACAGGAGTCAGCTCATACAGCAAACCTTTCTTCTAAGCTAACAAATTCATCAAGCCATTTTTCATAGGAAACTTTTACAAGTGCATGATTGCAAGCAGTAGGCTAAAACAAAAGTAGAGCAAGCAGTTGGATAAATGGTGAGCTGAAGACAGTGGGATGGCATAATTCTGGGATTCCTTCTTGTGACAGCAAATTTAATCCCATGTTGCCTTAGGTCATTTACAATTTATTTTTTTTTAAGGAAACTCATTTTTACCCTGACTTATGTTAGCATGAGCGAGCCCTAAAGAGCAAAGAAAAGGGGAAGGATTCAGTGTCAGATGTCTCAAAGCTGTAAGGAGTTAACATATTTATAAGCATACTCTCTAAAAGGTACTCAGTAAGGATGTGTAAGGTACCTCATGAATAATTCAACGTGTATGTAGAGCCTGAAGCTGCCTAACACATCCATTCCCCCTGAGAAGCACTGAAGAAAGAAAGGATGGAGGGGGTGAGGGAAGCTCTGGTCTCATGGGGAGCACAACGGTGATTTGCAGAGGTACAGAGATTTTTCTAGCACTGGACTTCAGCCTTTGGTAGTTTGTAAACTAGTGATCAAAATTAGTACTTACTGAAACACCACTTCTTTCTGAGAATGGAGAGATCAATGAGCAGCCAGACCTCCCTGCGGTCCTTCTCATGGCACAACACGAAGCTCAGGTCTCTTCATGTTTGGGGCAGAGATTGGAACTTCTCCTAAGTGATTTATTTTTTATGGGTAAAGCTCAGGACAATATTATCTGAATATGCCAAAGATGAATTCCTGGTAAGTGGAGCTGACCTGAAACAAGCAGTTAACAGAAGAACGACAAGAAGAGATGTGCAACAAATAATCTCACGGAAAGTGGGATTTCCTATTAATTTCCTATTAATTGGTTCACTAAGCCCTTTCCTTATAGAATCATAGAATCATTTGAGTTGGAAGGGACCATTACAGCCATCTGGTCCATGCACTGAGCAGGGACACCCACAGCTCCATCAGTGCTCAGAGCCCCTCCAGCCTGACCGTGGGTGTCTCCATGCATGGGGATCCACCACGGCTCCGGGTGACACAGGTTGGTTGTGTTGGCTCCTTGACTTGGACGTACAATTCACAGTGTTAGTGTAATGAATGTCAGATTTCACTCCCAAATCATGTGCAAGAAACGAGTCAAACTTCTTATGAATGGTTCCGGCTCTGCTGGGCCTGAGATAATCTGACTGTAAGTTAAAGTCAGTGCTGGAGGTATCACTGAAAGTCTGCATAAGTGCTTGCAAATCAGGCAGCTACCTCAGCAGATTTCCCTTGAGGATTCCTCTTCCTGATCTACCAGTGAAATCTACCAGGCTGTGTTTCTCTGAAATACTTGCATGTAGAGACCCTGCTACATGCTCTTCCTCTAAAAACAAAACTGTAGGCTCAGGGAGAGTTTCAGATTGGAATGAATGAATAGAGTTTTGATTTCTTTTTTTTTTTTTTTTGCTGCAGAGACGTACAGCAGTGCATCTGGATTGTCAGTGCTCCTGCTTGCTTACTTGTTGTAAAGCCTGCTTGCAGTCATCAGCACCAACCTCTACTCAGCGTGCTATTTTACCTATTAAAATAGTAGGGTTAGAAATGGTCACTGTAATTAAGGACTTTTTAACAAATTTCACTTTCAGACATTCTCCTGAACTTTTGAACTTCCCTGTCACTGGGCTGAGACTCCAGGGGATGTCTTTCTGTTACATTTTTATCCTGCTGTGATCTCCACTTATCTCCATCACCTTGGTGCTAACAGATACCCAAAGCCAACAGCTCATGGCACTGAGCTGTGAGTTGGAAGCTCTGACCCTGATGTCGTACACAGAGTCCTGGAGCTGACTGCAATTGGATTATTGTGCCTATGACTTCACGAGGGGCTGCTCTCAGCTGTGAGCACCTACACATTGAATCTAACACACTGTGCTTTGTTTATCACTTTAAATGCCCCACATCACAGATGGCAGTACATTTGACATTTCTATGTATAATTTTTCACTGCCAGCAACGAAGGCTTTGGATTTTTAACTGGAGATTGCACAGGTTATCCAAAGAGGTCGTAGAGTCTCCATTCTTGGAAGTACTCATACACTGTCTGGACATGATGCTGGGCAATTGCCTTTGGGTGTCCTGCTTGAGTAAGGTGTGGAGTTGGACAAGATTGCCTCCAGAGGTCCCTTCCAACTTCAACCATTTGATGATTTGGTGATTATGATGCACCAGCTTTAAGTTATGCTATTCCCATAAGGTCTGGGCACAGAGTCAGAGAAGATACAGAGTCTCTGAAATCTTCTCCAATGGGAGCTGTACTGGGAGACCTTTAAGGGTACCTTCCAACTCAAATGATTCCATGATTCTTTGCTCTGACACATCACAGCAGAAATTCGTGACAGCTTCTCCTATAGAGAGGAGGAAGCATTTCCAGCAAGTACATTTCATCCTTCCAGAAAAGGGGTTGTGGTTAAATGTCTCAAGAATTATTTGGGGAAACATTTTGTTTGACTTGACCTCACTCAGATTTTTTACAAGCTGTGCAAAGTAGACAAAACATTGTCTGGTGTGTCTAAATCAAGACTGCTTCTGTTGACTTTCCTCATATTAGCAGTGCATTTCCTGAAGGTTTCGTAATGAAGAGTTGACTGGGCTTGATGCTAATCTTCATGAGAGCTAATGACGCCTTTATCAGTGCTTGCATTTTACTTCAGTTTCCTCTACTACAATCAAATGCATTAGCTGTTTGTGGGCTTATTTGTAAAAATGAAATGCTTCAGTCAAAAAAACCTGCTCTGATGTTTTGATTAAACATTGGAATTTTCTGAAGAAATGTGGTACTTCCTTCAAACATCTATTTTAACTAAATACAGATACATAGATCATCAAATTTCTACGAGGAAATCTTTTTTTAAAGCTGAGAACAGGTCTCCTCAGCTTTAAGATGAAAACTTTGAAGCCTTGAGAGACAGATCTGATAGAAACACTGCATTTTTGTCTCAGCTGATGTTTACCTTGGCCTCACACCTGGATCACACCAAGCCCTACTCTCACCATTGCAATGGCTGGAGAACCCAGTAATATGTGATGCACAAAATGGCCCTCAGTCCCGTGTGTTCCACCAGACTACAAACAACCTTTTCCTCTGACCTGGCATCAGGAGTATCTGAGGGGCAAAGTGTGTTTAGTTGATCATGACATCTTGCCTGCAGTTTCTGAGCCGTGTCCTGTCACGAGCATGCCCATGGGCATGGACCAGTCCATGGTCAGGTGTGCTCTCTGGATGCCTTATGGGAGACAAGAGATGAACTTTCATCACTTTGCTGCTGAAAAGAATAAGCATCTTTGTTCCCATACATGTTCAACTTGCTCTTTTGGAGTGCTTTGCCTCTTTCACGCACCAATAAACTCATCCTACTTTCTGCCATGCTATGGAGAGGTGCCCCGTCCATCTCTCTGCTCCTCTCACACCTTGGGGTCACCAAGCAGAATCCTCCCCCAGCCTCTCTTTCTCACTTCTCAGCCCTGACATTCTGTTTGCCCCAGGACTCCGGTTGGATTAAATCAGGCCTTGCACACAGCCAATTCAACACCAAGTGTCAGCAAAACCGTGTTTGAACAGGGCACCTTCACATGATTTTGACAGACAGAGACCTAAACCTGCCTTCGGTGTGACAAGTCATATTCTTCCCTTCACTGCGACATGTATGGGTCAGGGTTGTTTCTCACAGCTTTAGTTTTTCAAAGGCTCTACATCAAAGGTAGCCCTTGGTTTCTGCAGTTTCTTTAATATATTCCACAATGGCCTTGGCCTTGTTAAATCACAGAAACAGTTTCAGCTTTTTTTTACTTTCTTTCTTTCTTTCTTTCCTTTTTTTTTTTTTTTTTTTTTTTTTTAATCTTTTCATTTTGGGAAAAATAGAAAGGGGAAAATGGTTACTTGGGGAGGGAAGGAAATTTCTTCCTTTCTTCCATGACATTTATTTAGTGTCTTGCTTATCAAAGCAGTGGAAGGAACACACCAAGAGAAACGCACATGAATTAAATGTTTCTTTTCTTTTCTTTTCTTTTTTTCTAATATAGCTTTGGAGATATTCCTTTGATTCTTTTACTCTCCTACTATTTCCCCTGACCTCTGATTTTCAAATCTGCAACTGCAAAACTGTCCAGAACTGCCCCAGTCACCCATGAAAAATCCTTTTCATTTTTCTGGCCATGGACTCAGAGGAAATTCCTAAAACCCCAAATCTCCTGAATTTGAGACAGACAGATTCTGAGCCCACAGGAACCTGACACAGGTTCGGTCTATCCTGGGCCTCCTGGTTTGAAATGTGTGAGTAATCTGTCCCAAACCAGGTATGTCATTTTGTGTTAAGCATTGAGTATCTGTTGGTCATTCCTGTCAACTCCCACTTGTCCATGGCAACCCAAACAAGGACATCTTGTCCAGGGTGCCACACACTTCCAGGCAGGTATCTTATGAATTTGTCATCCTTATTCTTTCGCTTTTCACTCTTCACTCTCAATTGGAAACTATAAGTTTTCCCCAGACTCCTTCTTCCACCGTGCCTTTTACCACCTCTGCTTTCCAGTCTAAACTTATTTATGGTCTGTGAATACATCCTTAGCTTTTTTTGAGCCATCTGTAATTTTCTCCCTTGTACACCAGCTCACAGAGCACCCACATGCCAAATGGGGCTGTATTAGCAAGAGCTCCTTAGCCCTTTCTCTTCACTCTTGGAGTTGCATCTACAGAACTGCGGGCAGTTTGAGGGCACTGCAGTATAATGAAGATGTCAGCAAACTCTGCACAGTCCAGTGGATTGTTTCTGGATTGAGAGGTTTGTTTGACGTGACCAAGGAGGGCTCTGTAACAAAGGTTTGGCCAAAAACCTCAGCCCTAGGAGATTTAAAACCTGACTGAACAAAGCCACGAGCAATCTGAGTTCACTTTGAATTGAATCCTGGATCAGGAGGATGGGCTAGAGGTCCCCAGAAGGCTTTTCCATCCTTCCATGACTGTAAAAATCTAAAATACAGGGAGTAAGACAGATCAGACTCATTAGCCCATGCAGGTACCATCCTCACAGCTCTTCTTTGTAGCTGTTTCAGCTGTGTGCCTCACGTGGAATATGTGTAACTGAAGAGTTTGGGTTCCTTGCGTGGAATTGGATTCTTATATTGTAGGAGTTGCTTCCCATAGCACTGTAAGGATAACAGGCCTTTCATAGTCATTTCTCATACAAATACAGTCAAGTGAAAGTGCCAGGTGATCAGCATGTTTCCTGCAAAGTGTAATGTTGCTTGTATTCCTCCCCTGAATGGTACCCACATGTTCCTGACACAGATTAGCTATATGGAGAGTGATGAGGACAGAAGAGTGTCTAGAAACTTGCAGAGAGTAGGGAGGGGGTTATTGCCTTTTCTGATCACCTTGCCATGACAAAATTCCTCCAGAATTTTGTTGCTCTTGTCTGTACATTCACAGATTGTGGTTCTTTAAACCCAGTCCCAGAAGCTGGCCTGAATCCAGAGCAGTTCTGTTTGCTCAAACATGCCCTTGAGCAGTTCCTCAAAGCTTGTCTTGGACTGAGATCAAGCACTGCGACAGTACATCCTAACCTTACATCTTATCACAGGTTAAACCAGTCCAGACAGGAAAGATATCTCAGTATTAACATTCTGCTTCCCTTCCCCATTCAATCTCTACCATAAAGCCTGACAGCTTCTCTTGATAATCTTTAGGTATTAGAGAAGATTAAATGTTCTCAGATGTGCACAAATTATTTCAAAATATCAAGACATTACAGCAGGAATTCCCCACCCCACCTAGGCCTTCCCTTCTTCGTGTATGAAGCAGAGAAAAAACAGCTTTGCCAAGTCTTGCCTTTGGTTGCAAAATTCATGTTTGCATGGATTTAGACCCTTGCTTTATGGCATCTTTCTGTTGCTAGAGCTCAGAGCCACTTTGGGGCTTGTATTGACTGCTCATTTCAGTTTAGGTGGAGGAGGAGACAGCTTCAATGTCATCTCCATCCTGTAGAAAAGTCTAATAGGCAGAACATGCTCCTGTGAAAAGCTACCAGAAAAGCTGTTTGGGATACTCAGATCCAGAGCTAAAAGCTGCTCTGATGAGCAAGAGGAAGTGCTCACACTATCAGAGTAGGACTTGATGGTTCAGGAGTTGGATGCAATGATCCTTAAGGGTGCCTTCCAACGGGGGATGCTCTATTGCTCTTTGATTCTAACATTCTGCTGTAAAGGTTGCCGTGGCATTCCTGGAATGTAAAATACATAACTACAAACAGAGAACAGGTAAGATGTGGCCAGATTGTGTGACCTTCTCACCACAGATCTCAGCTAGGAACTGAGGGAAAATGTGTTGTTTCTCTTTGTTTCCCATTGGTTGTAAATGCTGAATGGAGGTAGAGACACAGGAACCAGAAGGCAGAACTGGGCCCTGTGGGTCCTTGTCATGGGTCTGGCCCATTGAATCCCCTTGTTACTGCTTTGGACTCGGGAATTTGCAGATCACTGGCAAAGGAACGAACTCTTGGGATGAGTGAAATACACATAAAACCCAGCATTCCCATCTCCCAAGCTGGAAAACAGGTTTGAATCTGGCCTCCCCCCCGTTGAGCAAACACAGCTACAGTGCAAAGGAGATTCTCCTGCCCTAAGACATCTTGCTAATGAGAGCAAGAGAGGTTCAAATAGGCTGCAAAATTTCCTGATAAAAAACAAACAAACAAAACCCCACCATCTTTCTAGGATTATTTCCTAGCTAGCTAAAAGCCTTTGCAATAGCACAAATGTCACAGGAGGAGCTGAAGACCATAAGGACAACACAGGACATCCCCAGCTCCAGCTCCTAGGCACGTAGCTTACAATTTGTCTCTCCCAGCATCCATTCTCTTGCTACAGAAGCTAGCAGGATTCCACTCCTGCTGTGACCTGCTATACATTCTGTGCAGTTTGCTACCTTTCTTTGAAGGCCTCCCATCTAATTGAATATTGTGTGAAGGGTAAACAGGAGATCAGATGAGATCTTCTCAGGAAAAGTTGTTTCTTGCCACACAAACTCTTCTTCCTTCCAGAATAATCATAGAATCTTAGAACCGTTAAGGTTGGAAAAGACCTATGAGATCATCCAGTCCACCTCCAGCACATCCCCACCGTGGCCACTAACCATGTCCCTCATTGCCACATCTCTATAGTTTTTGACCACCTCCCTGGGCAGCTTGTGCCAGTGCATCACCACTCTTTCTGAGAATAAATTTTTCCCAATATCCAACCTGAGCCACCTCTGGCACACCTTAAAACCATTACTTCTCATCCTTATCATTGTTACCTGAGAGCAGAGGCCAACCCCCATCTCACCATGACCTCCTTTCTGGAGTTGTAGAGAGTGATGAGTTCTTCCCTGAGCCTCCTCTGCTCCAGACTGAATGATCCCACCTCCATCAGCTGCTCCCCATAAGACCCCATTTATTCCAGACCCTTCCACAGCTCCATTGCCCTTCTCTGGACATGCTCCTGTTCCTCAGTGTCTTTCTTGTAGTGAGGGTCCCAAAACTGAACACAGCACTCAAAGTGCAGCCTCACCAGTGCTGAATACAGACGCTGCCTTCCAGAATGGCTCTGTGAATTTCTGCCCCCACTCACTCTGTGAAAGGCTTTTGAACAGACCTATGGCAATCTCCAGTGGGGATACATTCTTGAGCAAACCAAAATTGCCCACAGTGTGCTGGAGAGACAGCTGATATGCTGGGATGGAGCAGAAGAACCCATAATGCAGTCAATGATAGTTTTCACAAAAGGCTGGGTAATGGCTGGAAACACATTTATTCACCATTATCACTACATCTCTTGAAAATTTGTCTGATTAGGCATCTCACTTGCCATTAAGCCTAATTCTATGCCCTTATCAGACGCCTTTAGTCAGAACCCTGTTTTGGAGATGCTGCCATGTGCTCATCCGTTGGGAAGGACTCACTTTGCCCAGTAGGTGCCAGGTGTTCTCACACTTTGTGTGCTCCCCCAGGCCTTCACCAAAGGTGTCAAGGTGAATATCAAGCAGACACAAGGAGCCCCAGGAAGCAGGCTAAGGAGGCAGTTGCTATGGTAACAGAGTGGCTTATGGTAGATGATATTGAATGATATGTCACATTCATAAACTCACAGCACCGAGGCAGTGTCTCAGAGGAGCGATTAAAGCAAAATCAAGGAACAGAGAGCGAGAGCTGAGCTGAGGGTTGACCTCCTGCTGGCGTCAGGGTGCATGCATGGAAATGCACATTGCATCCATGCACTATGGGGATCGTGGAGTTCTCCTGCGTGCTGGCGTGGCTGTGTGCCTGGGGCGGGTCAGAGCAGTTACTCTTTCCTTTTTTTTTCATACAAAGCAGTACAAACACTGTGATGAAGTCATCAAAGCATAGTAATCACATTTTCGGGGGCAGTGATTTCCTTCATATCAGGGCAAAGACAGATCCCTTTTGCTCATTTCGTAAATGGTGCCCAAATCTCAGGGGTCAGAGTGTTGGAGGAAGTGCAGTTCTAATAACTGGCACGAGCTTTGCCTTTCCATCATGGGATGCTGCTTTTACACAGTGCTAGCTCCCACCAGATGATCTTAGAAGTCTTTTCCAACCTTAATGATTCTATGCAACCATGAGTTCCTGCAGATGGTGTGGATGTAGCCCATATGAGCTATATGGTAACATGGATAGGCCACCTCCCATGCACAGCCTGGCCATGGTCATAGCAACCAAAACTGCACCAGATTTGGGTAAGGATGTTGGTCTGAAGATGGTAGGGCTGTTGTATGGTGAGAGTAGATATATGAATATAGGAATTAGAAGGTCTCTGGATGTCAGGATCCTTCTGCAAGTGTAGGGCTGGTCTGAAGTGTTAAGTTCTCTAGCAGAGGGTTTCGGTCTTGCTCACTCATTAGCTTAGTAGAGCACTAATTTTTATTGGATGATGGAGCAAACTCCTCACCTGTCTGAAGGGACAGATCCATAACATTTTAAAACTGCAGATTACCCATGATTTTGTGGTGAGACATCTCTCAAATTAGAGCTGTTCCCCTTAGGGCATTGAGACAGTGTGAGAGGAACCCTCTTGTATCTTACTGGTTGAGGCTTTGTAACGACAGCATTGTATGTCAACAGTGAATGGAAAGAACAAGAGAGATGTTCTCTCTCCCTCCTCTCAGCCATATGGCAGCAGACGGCTTGTGGTAGAATACAGGTTCAGAGCCTCAGGGAGAACAGGGATTTGAACACAGGCTTCCCACAGTCTGCACCACTGCCTTCCTGAGCTGGGCTTTGGCTGGCTCTTTTTTTTTTTTAGATTGTGCCTAAATTTGGTGGGGAAGGACCAGCTTGGGGAGAAGAGAATGGCACTGCTTATTTCTGGACAGTGGCAGCACAAGAGCTTCTGTGGAGAAAAACATATTATTGCACCTGGAAGTTGGCAGTCTTTGTTGATGCTCTGTGTGATATAGGGAGAGGTAGGGAACAACAGATGGATCCGAATCACAACATTATACTTTAAATTCATGTCATGACCTAGCTTCACTACAGGCTGTACAAAGGATGGCTGAGTGTGAAAGAAGGGGACAGACTCTTTATCAGGGTCTGTTGTGATAGGACAAGGGGAAACGGTTTCATACTAAAAGAGGGAAGATTTAGATCGGATATGAGGAAGTTTTTTACAGTGAGGGTGGTGAGGCACTGGCACAGGTTGCTCAGAATGCTGGTGGGTGCCCTGAAGGCACCCAAGCTCAGGCTGGATAAGGCTCTGAGCACCTGATATTCCTTGCAAGATTTGGAGGACTTTTACCAGGATAGATGAATATTCTTGACAATGACTGCAGTCTGTGGTGGATGCACAGCAACGCAAATGTAAGAAAAAGAAGAGGCAGAGAGGAGCCCCCTCCCCTACTGCACATTTCCCCAGTGAATGGATTGGGCATTACCTGCAGAGATAACAACAGGTGGAAGATGTGCTTGGAGCAAACTTGACCCTGGGAGGGGAGGAAAACCGTTTCCCCCGTCTGTGTCCACTCTGTTTTACCAGATATGTAAGTCTTCCTACACCAAAAAGAATGTTTTCACTAGGCTTTCTTTGCCAAATGTTGCTTTCTGAGAGGGTCTTATCATCATTACATCATTACCACTTCAGCTTGTGTTTCACCCACAGCAGTCTTAACTGTAATGCTGGACCTCTGGTCCTGGAACTGAGCCATGCATTACGTTCAGCAGAAACTCTTAACACATTTTTTATTGGATAAGTAAACTTTGAAATGCCTAATGGCTTTAAATCCATAAATATCATTTTGATTTTCGTGATATCAGATGCTGTAAATTTTTCTACCCCCTAGGCTGATCATTCAAAATCACTTCCCTAATAAAGTCCATTACGTGCTCACAATTCCCTTTACCAACAGCAAAGAAATCACCTAATTGGCCATACCGTGTTCATTAATCTGTTTTTCCCAAATACACAACAAAACAGACGCACATACCTGCTTTTTGCATCTTTATTTCTCAGTGAAGTAATACCCACCTCATATTGGATCTCTGTCATTACTGGAATTTCTGTTTTTATTGTACTTGAAACTTCTCAGCTCTATTGATTGCAACTGTGGATTTCTCCATGCTGATCTCACCTGCATTTATCAACTATCTATTCTTTTAAATGCCTGCTTTTTTAGAGATTTCTAAGTATCCACAGCCTTTCATTTATACCTTTTCTTTTTCCAGTAGTTCAGTCAAAGCCAACTGAGAGGTAGGCAGTCAAGCAGTGGGAGCTGGTATTACTAAAAAGAAAAGATGGGCCCTGAGGAAAGAGGAATGTGGGGCAGACAGATGGGGCAAGATGTTGGGGGGAGGTTTGGCTAGGATACCTTGAGGGTCTGGGAAGAGAAGAAATGGATGGATGCCTAAGAGATGAGATTGCTCTAGGCAGCATCACAGCTACACACTGAAGAACTGCGACAAGCAGTTTAGAAATGTGAGTGATTGGTGGTCTGCTGTTGGTCTGCAGCTGTGCTCCATAGCTATGGCTGTAATTTCATCAGTTTATGGTGTAAGGGACATGTTGCCACTTCACTGATCAAGGCAATGCTGTCCAGCTGCAGGGGAGGGAGGCGAGGCACGGGGAAGAAATAGAGGGAATGGAGAAAGCTGCTTAGTCTGGATATGCACAAGTAACAATAAAATCAGTGCTGGGTGAGAGAAGACGAAGGGAGAAAGAAAACATAAAATTGAGAAATGGGCAGGAGTTAAAGAACATAAAACAAAGAAAAAGCTGTGGAGAAAACACGAGTCCAGCAGTCATAGAGTCGCAGAATCATCAAGATTGGAAAAGACCTCTGAGATCATCCAGTCCAACCATCCACCTTCCATCAGCACTGCCCACTGACCACGTCCCTCAGTGCCACATCTCCACGCTCCTTGAGCACCTCCAGTGGTGGTGACTCCTCCACCCTCCCAGGCAGTTCCAGTGCCTGACCACTCTTTCAGAGAATGCTGCCTTTCTCACTCCTCAAAACCGATTCAACTGAGAACAGTGAGTGCTTCCAGCTGGTAGAAGAATGAAGTGCTCCTTGTATTTACTGTGTTTCTGGATCACATCTCCTCGTTTCTGCCCAACAGAAGGATCATCATGAGTGATCACTGCAAAACATTAAAAAAAACAGCACAAACCAGTGGAGCCGTCCCCACAGCTGTGTGGTAAAGAGAAAAGACATCTCTAGATGCAGTCCTTAGAGCTCCAATCCAGTGTCACATTCACACTGAGTGGCCTGGTTTAGTGGTGTAGAGATGAGTTGACGGTAGTCTTAGTGGTCTTTCCAACCTTAATGATTCTCTTATTCAACATCCAATTATTGGAAGTTACTTTTTATGTTTTGTTTATAAGGCCATTGGCTGCTTCCTCTCCTTATGTCCTACGTAGGACATGTAGTCTATCAGAGAACACTGGATAGAAAAAGACAGATGTCATCCATGGAGCAGTTGAGTGTGCCATGGATTTGGTCCATCAATCTTCTTCAGTAATTTAGTCCCACTAGCCCCATTCATTTTGAAAAATATGACTTGGAAGCCATAATTTGAACGACTTTGCATGACAGTGTGTGCAAACAAAAGCAGCAGCTGCAGTTTAGGAGGGGAAGAACATGTTAAGAGCAGTCATCCGGTCCACATGAATAATCACACAAAAACCAGATTTCTGCACAGACTTTAAAGGAGTTCCTGAGGCTGTTTTTCCAGTGTTTGCAGTGGACTTTACATCAGTCCTTATATCTGTACTAATAACAATTACTGAGAAGATTAGAAAATTGCCCACTGGAGTCAGAAGCTCTGGTCTCAGAGAAACAGTCTAATTAAGAATCAAATAATTCAGCATTTAGATGAATGCAGTGTAGCTTGATTGTGTCAAACCATTGTGGTTTCTAAAGGGAAAAGTATGTCTTGTTAACCTGAAAAAGTTAATAAAATCAAAGAGCAAGACGACCCAAGTGCAATTAATTTGCTTGGACTGTTGCAATGCTTCTGATAAGGTTCTTCATAAAAGACTGTTAAGGAAAATAAATAGGTATATGGTAAAGGAAAATGATTCATTGGATTAGTAACTGCTTTCACTGCAAGATACTGCAAGAAATCTAATGGAAGTTTTTTTTGTTTTGCTTCTTTTTTTTTTTTTTTTTTTTTTTTTTTTTTCCCATAGGGTAGCAGAGAGAAGAAAAAGCTTTTCTCAGGGAGCCAGTGTTGTTTTTTTTAATAGTCCTTGATTAAATATTAAAAATGTTAATTATATTGTCAGTCCAAAACATGAATTTAAAGTATAGGAAATGCCATACTTCCAGATGTCTCCTGTGACAGGGCTTTGATCTGTCTGTAGCTTTCAGGTGGATTTTCTTGGTCTTCTTCCAAAAAAAAAAAAAAACCAAAAAAAAAAAACCCAAAACTCTAAAGAAATTCCACTTAAACACGCACAGAAAATAAAAGAGATTGTGTCACATTTTCTCCAGTCTGTTCTACCACAACCTTTTGGATTGCTGCAATCTCCAGACCCTTAACAAACAACCCCATTCTGGATGGAGCCATCTGAGAAACAAGGAGAAGGAACGCATAGCTTGGAGGGGTGGCACCCCTGACTTGTTGGTGTGAAGCCCTCACCAGTGGGCTGTTGTAGTGGGATATTTATCCTCTAACTGCCCCCTCTGCCTTTAGGAGCATGTGCCTACCACGCTCATCACGGTCTCTTGCTATTTTGTGGCCAGCACTATTATCCTGGAGGACTTCACCAATCTGCTGGCCTCTGAAATAATCACAACCCCTCTGAAAGAAAGAAGATTTGGAGGATAAATGCTTCCTGGAGTTTCTCTTATGCTACTGTGTGAAGCATTTCCTATACTTTGTCCTTCTCACTATCTTTTTTTTTTTTTTTTTTACTGTTTTGTATCTGAAGACGTGCTGTGAGTCATGATGCTTGGATATCAGCTTAATACATAGCACGATTCTGTGAAAAGATGAAAGGTCTCACTGCTTCCTGCACAGAGAAATGGATGCCTGCCATTGAGAACCCTCTGTCTAATCAAGAAACATGAAGGGCAGAGTTTGCTGGATTGCCAGTGACAGTGAAGAAAGCCACAGATGACATATCAGACTGATTAAAAAGTTATTTAGCTCAGGGCATGGCTAATGATGCAGAGCTGCAATGGTTTGATGATTGTAATTACACTCACTATCACTGTTATTTGTTTGTAGGATGGAAATGCCTAAAGGTCCCACTGGAGCCTGGAACAAAGTTGTGCTGGGTGCTGTGCATGCATATATCAGGAGCAATTTGAGAGCTAATGATATGAACAGACAAGACAGAATGGAAGGAGGAACAGAGGGACAGAGATAAGCAGAGCTTCCTACAGGTCATATTGGGTATCAACCATGAGTTGAACCCATGCAGGTCTGCAGTGCTCTGCCTGCTCAACTGAGTGAATGGAAAACATTCTAGCTTTGGAAACATAAAATTTCTTCTATTTCCATGGCCACAATTTCTGTATTTTAGGCTAAGATTTTTTTCCTAATTGTCACTGGAAAAGGTGAACATTTTTTTTTATATCTATTCTGTGTGAAAATATAATTTTCATTGTCATGTGTGTAATTTTGTTGACCATATGCACATGTCTACCCTTCATTGGAAGGAAAAGCTCATATCATAAAATTGAGAAGTTCACGAAAGACTGCAGTGCTTTTGCAAAAAGCAATCTCTGTAAACAGAGAGAATGGCTGATTTCCAGGATAATACCGGGGTGGACAAGGCCCAGTCACTTCTGTTGAAGTCTGGTTGTATGGGCTGAGAAGATGTTGGGTTACCAGAGACAATGCATGTTTAAAGTGCTGGACAGCAATGAGAAGAAGACCCAACTGCTGGGCAAACTTTGAGACGATGATGTGTCGGAACCAAAACAGTTCTGATCTGTGTTAAGATAGGAAGGTTGAAACAAAGGCATGAATGTCATGCAGGTGCTGATGAACCTTAGGACGGCTGGAAACCAGTGCAGAATAGGATGGTGCTTCATGCTAGCACCATCTTTCATCTACCAGAGGATCGAGAATGAAATGCCGTGGCACGGTGAAAGAGTGGGTTGATACAAATCAAAGTGGGTTGATTGAGAGAAAAGCTGTCTTGCCAGCCTGCCCTGTGGCCCTGACTCCCTCCCAGTAGTGATTAGTCTCTCTACAGCCATTAGACTTCTAAACAGTAATGGGAATTATGGGAGACTTTAACTTTCAGCAATGGATTGAAAGATAATTACCACTCACGTTAGCTCGGATGTTTGAGATGATGGATTTCTTCACAAAAGTGGGAAAGTATAAAACCGTTTTAGCCCCAGCTCCCGTATGGGTTTGAATGTAGTAAAATTTGAATAAAGTGATATGAGCTGTCTTTTCTCGTTTCACATTTCAAGATGGACAAAACCAGGTCTGGAATAAAGGCTTGGAGGCTTAGAAAATCAAACTTTAAAATCTAAAGATATGAATTATTGAGTCTGACTAAGCAGCTCTGGGATTTGAGTGCAGAGAAGGCACAGTTACTTAAAATTCAAAATTCAAAAGGGAGAGAGCAGTGAAAAGAGGTTTATTTCAGAGATTGCAAAGTCTAAAAATAAAGTAAGAAGAACTGGGAACCTGTTTCACATAGGAAATCAAACAACAAAAGTAAATAGTACTTAAGCCACAGAAACCAGGGGGAACAGAACAAAAAGTCAAGTAGGGATAATGTATAAAGTGTAATGTATAATTATGCAAATCATGGTTAGTGCTCAGAAAGAGAGCGTAACAAACATAATTCATCTGTCCGGAAGAGGATAAAGAGTGATCCAGACAAGTGCAGGCCTGTTAGTTTGACATCAACACTACGCAGAGGTTTTTGGCAAGAAGAGGTAAGACTAGAAAATAGGGATAACATATAATTTACAAGATAATTTATCAAATCTGAGTTGTTTCAGAATGACATTAGCTTTATTTTGTAAAATCAGTGCTCCCTTACACAAGAGATGTGCATGAACTGAATCAGTCCAACTTTCTGTGGACTTCTGAGATGTTAGCCATGGATTTGGGTTCTGAAGATGAAAACGAACAGAGTTTGCTACGGTTCATGCTGAAGAGAGAATTACTGGAAAAGGAAACGTTACCTGTGGTGATGCTCAGAAACAGTTCTGAAACCACAGCTGCTGAAGAAGAACAGACTCATGGAGAAATGTAGGCTGGAAGGGGCGTATGGAGACCCAACCTTCTACTCAAACATCTGACTTGAAAGTCGCATGGGTTCAGTATGGTCATGGTGACTAAGACTAAAAATTGGGAACGAGCTTTGAGATTTGCTGACATAAAGTTAGGAGGTATTACCAAGGCTGACAGAAGAATGGGATTACTCTGTTGATTGCAATGGTTCAGGAGGAAGTGATATTTGGTAATAGAAGGCAGAGGCATATTCTTAGAGAGTCTCAACAAAGGGCTGAGATGCTCAACAAACACAGAAGTTATTAGTTAAATGAGTTGATAGATGCTTAGTAACTGTTTGATTAAAATATCAATTTTAGGTACTAGTAAGTTTCTGAAATCCTGGGTATTGAAATGATTATGACTTTTTTTTTTTTTCCAGTAAAGTTTGGCACAAACGATATGAAATGAAAAGAACTTTTAATATAAAAATTATATATATATTTATATATTTATATAAAAATATAAAAGTTCCAGGTACTCACACAAGGCTATGCAGAACTGAGGTCAACATGGTGACTGAAATGCGTCATGATGACAGAAAAGGGGCACATCTCTGTCAGATGGAATACTGAGGCACCCACCTCCACAAGAAAATGGTTTGAATATGGGGATGATGCCCCTGGAGCTCCAGTCTGCTTGGAAAATTGTCCTGTAGAACAGAAATAAAGTTGAAGGTCATTGGCAAAAGCTAGCTCCAATCCAATAAATACTTACAAAGAACCAAGCAGGCCCTGGGGTTCATCATTTGAACCTGCAAGCTAGAAACCCATCCTGAAAGCATGCGAAATCAACCTGGAAAGGAACTTGTGGAGTCCCCTAGTCCATTGCTCCACCTCTATACATGGGGAACCACACAGTTATTACAACTGATAGAATTTTGTCATATGCGCTCTTCAAAGTTGTCCATTGTCTCCCTGGTGACTGTGACCTAAATCTTGTCAAGAAAATTAAAGCCAGTAGTTCCTACCTTATTCACGAGAACTCACGTTTCTATCTCAAGAGAGATAGAAACAAATTTGTTCCCTCGTTCTTTTCGTATGCCCCCAAATCCTCTCTCAGACTAATGTCTCAAACCTGTTTCTCCTGTCCAATCCATCTACCACTTTCTTGAAACCATGATTTTCTACAGTGGCAGCAGTACTCCCACGGTGACCCTACCAGTTCTGAGTACAATAAAAAATTTACTGCACATGTTTAAAGAATGGTAGTTATACATATATATAAACATGTATACAAATGTATTCCTCTTTTCTCTTTCAACAGTAATGCGTTATGCCTGACTCATATTTGCCTCATGATCCATTATTGTCTCCCAGTCATTTCTACAGTATTATTGCCAAGTTAGACTTTTCCTGCCCAATACTTGCTGGAATATTTATCCTTACCTAGGAGGCACAATACCTTGCATCAGTGTCTATCAGACTGTGCTGAGTTTCTCAGTGCATTTCCCTGTGTTGTCAGGATTATTCTGCATTATAAGTATCCTCCTGACTGTCCACTCTCAAATGGAGTGGACAAAGGAAGAAGACGTGGTGACATTTGTTAGATGAAAATAGCAGCAGCTAGAACTCATAATCTCTGAGGCTTTGGTGGAGTTTTGAACTGCAGTCATTGGAACTGGCATCCAAATGTAGTCTTGGCCTTCGTTCTAATACGGTATGTTTGTAGTTCAGATGTGTTGTGGATGACTAACTACAACTAATCCCTTCCTTCTATCTGGCAAATAGTGTTAGAGTGCAAAGAAAACTAACTTCATTTACTTATGTCTGTATCTGTGAATAGGGCTGATCTGCTGAGAAAAACCTGTTCAATGCTCTCAGTTTTCCCTAGTGAATACTGCATACCCTCAAAAGGTGGGAGGGAATGGCCTCAACTTGCAGCACAGAAGATTCAAGTTGGATATTAGGGAAGATTTCTTCTCCAAAATAGTGGCAATGCACTGGAATGGGCTACCCAGGGAGATGAGGGTGTCACTGTCCCTGGAGGTGTTCAGGAGCTGTAGAGATGGGCACTGAGGTGGTCAGTGGGCGTAGTGGAAATGGGTTAGGATTGGACTGGATGATCTTAGAGGTCTTTCCCAACCTCAGTGATTCCATGGTTCTACAAGTCTAAGATCTGTGGATATACTTACATGATGTAAGACATTCCCTTTCAATTTTAGTTGTTGTTAGAAAGAGGCAAGCAGATTTAATGGCTCATTATCGCAGCTAAGCAGGCACAGCACTTCATGTTGGAGTACAGAACACACCTCATCTCGACCTTCAGCCCCCTTTGCCCCTCCACCCTCTTTCTCTAGGAAAATCCCCACCCTATCATGCAATGCTGTGAATCAGCACCTTTCTCTGGAGTTCTCCAATTAAGATTCAGCAGTGCTTGGAGAGCAGCGGTCGGCCCACACTGGACTAATTAATTTTTCCTGCCTGAATAATTACAGTCCAGAGGTGACCATGAAAACCAAGCAAATCAATTTGTGTTTTACTGAGATCCTCATCAGTCACGGAGCACTAACCAAGAAGAAAAAAAATGACCAGAAACAGAGCTGGGCCCCAAACAACAAATAACAAAGATTGCTCTGAAACTGCCTGCTGACCTTCCATGCTGGAGACAGCAAAAATAGCTTGCATCATCTTATTTTTTTCTTCTTTTCCCCTTTTTCAACAGTAAGTCAGTTGCCACAGTCACTCTTTAGAAAATGTAAGCTGGCACTCGCATCCCATGCATCTGATTCATACTGTAGCCAAAACACACTTCAAAGCTCAGTTTATAGAGATGAGCAGGCTCGTTTTGCAAATGTCTTAGCAAGTGCTGGGAGTGATGTTCCTGCTTTCCAAACAGAGACAATCTGCTGCTCTACTGAACCAGTGCATTGCTGTCAGCAGCTAAAGATATTTCCCAAGAAATAACTTTTCTGTATGTGCCAGAGATGCAGGCAAGCAGCTGTCTCCACCTATTGCTTGTTGTTACACAAACACTCATGAAATGTCTCAACTTTAGCACGGACCACCCTGGATAAATAGTCTCCTGGCATCCAAAGTTTTGTTCTTTCTCATCTAATATGTTCATGATGTTTTCATGGAGACTATCAAGATTTTTTCCTACACAGCACAGAATTGGTACCAGTGGTAATCTCAGAAGAGTGTGTGAGGGTTTGCGGACAGGAGCCATCTGACAGAACCACAGAATCATTAAGTTTGGAAAGGCCACTAAGATCATCAAGTCCGACCACCAGCCCATGCCTGTGAGCACTCTGGACCACATCCCTCAGTGAGGCATCTCCACGTTTCTTGAACACCTCCAGGAACAGTGACTCCACCACCTCCCTGGGCATTCTGTCTTACGTGGAAGGAGGGTGCAAATGGGATGGATCTCACTGCAGAAGAAACACAGCTTTGTGCTCAGATGGAAATAATTCCTCTCCCAGGTCAGTCCTAGGGGAGCAGTCCAGTAGAGTATGTGTCCCAAAGACATTAATTCATCTGAATTTTTATGGCTAACTGTGGCAAGGGCAATCATGTCTTTGTACTTTCCTGAACTTTTTCTCGTCGTGTATTGAGTGGGAATGGCCTCAAGTTGCACCAGGGGAGATTCAGCTTGGATATTAAGAAGAACCCTGAAAGAGCAGTTGGGCTCTGGAATGGGCTACCCGAGGAGGTGTTGGAGGTGATCAAAACACATGGAGAGGTAGCACTTAGAGATGTGGTTTAGTAGACAATAGTGGTGGCAGGTGGATGGTTGGATTAGAAGATCCGAGAGGTCTTTTCCAACCTTAATGATTCTATGATTCAACAGCCTCCATAAAGTGCTATACTCAGCAGCGTAGGAAAAATACTGCAAAAAATAATGATGCCTAAAAGCTGCCTTACCTTGCAGAGAAAAAAGCACCTCCGCCTCCAGCAGAGTGAGCTTCAGCTAATGTCTGCTGAATTTAATTCAGAAGATGATGGTCAAAATGATTTGATGCTCACTGTGGCAGTCAGATTTTCCTGCTCTTCTTCAAGAAAAGCCACAGCACGAAGCAGAGAAGCAACATGTCATCATTTTTCTCCTGAAATGTTGGATACTGGCAGCTACAGACAGTTCACTGGATATTGTTGCAAGAAGATTAACATTAATTAAGGGATGCTATGATGACCCCCAAGGAGCACAGGTTCTCCAACCAGGCCTATTCATGAGCAGTCAAGGGAGGCTTGTTATGATCAAACACAAGGCTATGAATGTCATGGAGGTAGCATGACTCCATTCCTGTAGTACTGTCACAAAGCTGAATTTTTGTTGATGTCCAGACTGAACCTCCCAATCAGCAGCTTTTGTCTGTTGCCCCTTGTCAGAGATCCTTTGCAACTCCTGCAATTCTGTGATTCTGCAATTAGATCTTCCTTCAAGTCCTTCTTCACCCAGATAATCCGACTCAAAACTCTTCACTTTCAGCTGGATGACCCAACACAACTCTCTTCATCTTCACCTGGATCACCCAGCACAACTTTCTTCACCTTTCCTTGTGAGCCATGTAACCCAGGTCTGTCTTCTTCACTGTGAACTGTCTTCTCTCTGTCTTCTGCCTATCTGTCTTGAAATGGCAACAAACCCATTCACAAGATCTAAAACAACCACAAAAAGTAATTTTTGTCCACACCAACAATGACCAGAGAGTAAATTAATTTCCCTTTATTTGCTTGACAAGGTCCTGTTATGTTGCTCAGGACGTGGTTTGCCTTGTCCTCAAGAGGAACAAACTCTTCACAAACATTCAAACTCAAATCTACGGTTTCCTCCAGAAAATTCCGTCTATAAATTTTCAAGAAGGCTGAAGGCATCCACTGATGTCAAACAAGGGATCTAAGCTGGTTCATAATGATCCTGGGTTGTTATGGTGCATGTTTTGGCCTGAACAAGATGAGAACACTACTTAAGTGTCGTGCTAAAATGTTATCTTTAATATATATGTATGTGTATATGGACATATGCATGTCTGCAAACATACATATGAGTATGTGGGATGATGTGGGAGCTCTCTAAGTCTCGCTTTCAGCATCTTGCTGCAGAGGCAGACGGTTGTCTCTAAAAGTTGAGACTCCACAGAATCATAGAGTCATAGAATTGTTTGAGTTGGAAGGGACGCCTAAAGGCCATCTGGTTTGACTTTCCCGCAGCAAACAGGGACACCCACAGCTCCATCAGGTGATCAGAGCCTGGTTTCAGAAGGATAAATTTTCATAGAGAAAATACCATACTGTTTCAAAGAGCCTGCTCATGTTTTTTGGGCTTGTCCACCTCCAAGCCTATAACCGTGCCAAGGAAATGCCGTGTGATCATTGGTGTGGCCATTAGTGATTCTTTGTCCAGTAGCTGAGTGGCTTGGTTCTACATTTTAATCTGCATCCTTGATGATCCAGAGAAGCCATTTGCTACAAAAAGCTGTTCTCCCTAACTGCATTGAAGTTGTTGGGTTTGGATGTTGACGGTTATATTTGTGGTGGGTTTAGGGTTTTTATTGTTTTGTTTTGTTTCTTTGGCAGCTGATTGTTCTGTTTTGTGTTTCCCAAGCACGGTTGTTTTACGGAACAGATTTTTGCTGCCAACACATTTGATTTTGGCTTTCAAAGCCCTCCAGATGAGCGTGCACCAGAGAAAGTTTGCATTTGGATAGACCCAAGCGCCAAGTTCAGCAAGAATTTGTGAAGAGGATTGAAATTGTTGGGATTTTTTGCTTTGCTCTTTCTCCATGTTTTCTTCCCATCATTCTCCCAGCTGTCAAGAGAAAGATCTTGTTTTTTCAACTCTACCAACCTCAGCGAAGCGGAGACTGAGGGACCCCGAGGCGCTGCTACCACAACAAATGGCACCAAGAGCTTTTTGTCCTTCATGTAAGCATCTTGCTGCATGGCAAACCCACCCCGCTGGGTCACGGAGGTTAATAAAAACACAACGAATTATTTATCAACATGGGCGTCTGAAAGCCGCTGTTGGTGCGAAGTACCAAATTTGCATCCCAGAGTAATTATCTTTGGCTATAAGATGAAATCCTCCCCAAAATTCTCCCTCCCTTGTGCAATGGTGCCAAGAGGTTGATTTCTCTTGACGCGCTGAACTTTTGAACCCGACGGAGAAATCTTTTTTTTTAGTTATACAAGAGAGTCACTGAAAGTTCATTGCCCTTTCTCACATTTGCACCACCAAAGGGACATAAGGAAAAACATCAAGTGTAATATCCATCAACGTGAGAGAGGCATTCAGAATACATCACCGATGCATAAATAAAGCAAATGAAACTGCGGTGGCAGGAGGAGGTTCTGGAAGAACGGAGATACACAACAATATTTAATTATAAACTGCATCAAAATGATTGCCTTCGCTCATCAAAGGACTTCTCACAATCATTCCTTTGGTTCAGATGTGAGACTGAAATCCTGGGTGCTTCCATCCAAAAGCTCTGTATTTTTCTTGGTTCACTGGCTACTTTTTCCTGCCAAAGCTCATAAAAATCCAGACACCAATTTACTTAACACAAGGGGTGTGAAATCCCCACTTAGAGAACGTGAGTTTAATTGGAAAAGAAAAAAAAAATCACAAATCCAGGCCACTGAGCAGTTTGAATTGGCAAGCTCTCCAGTGACCTTGATTTTTTTTTTTTTCCCTGATATGTTTTTCCCAATGGAAGTTGGATGGAAAGATCTCCATTGAAATTACCAAGCTTTCCCTTTATGCAGAGCATTGGGGGTGTATACTTTGTGTCAGGCAAATGCTGATGAAGGCAGATAACCCACTTGCTCAGACAACCCGTCTATTGGGAACCTATGGCTGTCAAGTAATTGCCATTACCAATGCTTATGGAAATGTATGTATCTGGAGCATCTCTGTAAGTAGAAAAGCAAGTACGTTCAGGTTGGATACTGGGAAAAACTGCTCCTAAAGAGCAGTGATACAGTGGAAAAAGCTGCCCAGAGAGGTGGGGGAGTCACCGTCCATGGAGGTGTTCAAGGGAAGGGTAGATGTAGTGCTTAGGGACATGGCTTATCGGGCAGTATTGGTGGTAGGTGGATGTTTGGATGGGATGATCATAGAGGTCTTTTCCAACATTAAAGTTTCTATGCTTCTATGAAGAAGATCTGTCTAAAAAGTCACAAAGTTGTGTTCTGGTGGGAGAGACGCTGAAGGCTCAGAGAAGAGAAACACAACAACATAGGCATCTCAGACAGGTAGAGATAATAGTAATGACACCGAGGCTGGGGTTGCATGCCATGGGCTGGTTTTGCACTGCAAAGAGTGATGATGCACATTTCCTGTTTGTGCATTAAATGTCTTCGTGTTCTCAGGATCATGGAACCATTTGGGTTGGAATAGACCTTCAAGAGCATCAAGGCCAAAGAATCTACCACAGTTGGTAAAAGCACTGTATTCTCCCATTGATGCTAATATATTCCTTGTTGTTGGAACAAGGTCTAAAAACAGCCAAAATCTGACTGGTTGGCAGGGGAATAATAAAGGCAAAACAACTCTGAAAATGCTGCTCACAAGGTATGAGACTTCCACAATTTCTGATCGCTTCTCAATGAGTCAAAAAGTAATTCAGTGACTTTCAGAGGGAGAATATCTGTAGAGGAGGCAGAGGAGTGGCTGCCAGCACAGTTCTCTGTAGGACTATCAGTGTGTTGATTTGAGGAAGTGGCATGAGATCAGAAATCATGTTGAGTGATCAAGAGACCATATTTAGCCTGAGCATTGTGTTGATAGTACTGGATCGTGCAACTAACATCTATTTCAATTAACAGTCAATAAACAATTAATGCTACCGAAGAAGGGCAAACAGCACAGCTGTGAAGTTGGGTGTGATACCCAGCTGACATTCAGAGAGTCATAAAAACGATAGATAATGAAAAAGAGAGGATAACAGGAAGATGTATATGCAGGAGAAAGAGAACCAAAGCTCGATGTAGAAAGTAGATAAATAATTGTTTTCTATCTTTGGGTCTTTTGGACAACTTTTGTTTATTGAAAAAAAGTGCAAATGCACTTCCTTTCCATACATCAACAAAACAAATGAATAAATGCTATACCTTTCCAGTGAAATTAACTATTTATTGATGAGTCTTCCTCCCCCTCCTGATAAACACTGAAAAAGGGTGTTACAACCTATGCCGAGGAGTTTTTCCATCTTGGTTCATCTTCCCATTTTCATTATACTGGGCTCTGCTGTCCATATGTATTTATTACAGCTCGCTGAGATCTGCTGATTGTTACCACGGTGCAGAGCATGTTTTATCTGTAACAGTCCAATGTAATTTCCTCAATACCTGGATTTATGCTGTTATTTACTCTCTATAAATTATTCACCCCTTTTTTCTTACATATTGCAGCTGATCAGAATTGCTGGGCTGTTGGGTTTACTTTCGTGGAGAATTAACTGCCAATGGGCCTGAGCAATTATGTAGCCATGATACGTGTAAACATATACGTGTACACATGTTATTAATTACAAATTAATAGAGAAATTAAGAGAATATATCAATCTCTCTGAAAATCTTCCCCGAGCAGTTAGAACTCCAGAACTTCTTGTGAATAATGCCCTCGCTGGCACGGATGTGGCACTTCTGTACATGTCCCACTCTGTTTAGTTGGGATGTTATTTCATTTTCTGGTCATTTATTTAGACAATTGACCTGGAATACCCTTTTAATTTGTTTGTATGCACGAACCCAAATAACTGCAGCATTATTTTTCATTGTGCTAGCAGTCAGCCTGGGTCTTCACATAAGCAGCACTGCATTTTCTACTTTGATGAATTTCTCCATCACAGTCACAACAAAGCTCCTTCTGTATATGTTCCAGTGTTTAACAAAACATGGCATCGAGGAAAAAGAATGAAATGCAAAACCACACTTATTTAAACAGATACAAATCAGCAACGAGAGGTTTGAGACATGGGGAAAAAAAACAAAACAACGAACGAACTGAACAAGAAGTAGAGAAATGGGAGATAGCTTGGATAAGAAGTCAAAAATAAGAATAACATGAACAAAAAGGAAAAATATGAACAAAATAAGAAGTACGGAAAAAAAATTTAAAAAGCCTAAATTCAGCACTAATTGTTAGTGATGGTTTGGACAGAAGAGGGTTAAAGGAGATCATTCTGTCTAGTCAGATAACAGCTGAGAGGAGAACATGATGTCTCTTTATATATGCATCTCCTCAAGACCTGTGGCAAGAGCTGTGAGTTGAGGTCTCGAAGGCACAACTTCCAGGGTCCTTCTATTCTTCCCACAGAAATACACCCCAGCGAGGTGAGGCCCTGGCACTGCTGTCCAGGAGCTGTGGATTCCCCGTCCCTGGAAGTGCCCAAAGCCACAAATGCGCCCTGGGCAGCCTGAGCTGGTGGGGGGCACCCAGGAAGGGGGTGGGAAGGGGTTGGGGCTGGATGGGCTTCAAGGCCCCTTGTAACCCAACCACTCTGTGGTTCTATGGCTCCATGGTGAAACTGAGCTGCTTGATAGCGTACCTGATGGGCTGCCACTCCTTGGAGACCACCGTGTCCTCATTCCCCCTCACTCTGTCCTAGAACATCACACAGTGCTGTGGTGCTGTTGGGAACATATGGGAATCTGTGCTGCAGACGTCCCTGAAATAAACTGAAAAGTCAAAGTTTTTCTCACGTTCTTCTACATAAAGTCTTAAAGTTCTACTTGTTGAGAACAACCAAGGCTCACGCATTTGTATTGGTGGCAGAGGTATGAAGCTGGTAAGCACAGGATGAACAAAGTGGAGGTGATCTAGAGGAAAGCAGAGGAAACATAAAGCTATGAGGCAAAATTGTCCCAAAACTGTGAAACGAAAATGAAGACATAAAGAAGAGGGAGATGAATATGCAAAGGAGCTGTGCAGACAACGGGAAAAATACCTTAAGATAAATACCTCACCGTGAATCAAATAATCAGGGTTGTATCTAATTCTTGGAGGACAATCAACCATTGGAGATGTGGCACTGAGGGATGTGGTTACCGGATGTGGTGGGGGTGGGTTGGGGTTGGACTGGCTGATCTTAGAGGTCTTCTCCAATCTTAATGATTCTATGGGAAAAGTCAAGGAAAGAAAGCAGCACACCTGGGATACAAGCTCAAAATATCATATTTTATACATTTGTGGCACCAGCACATTCAAAAATGGCAGAAATATTTTTTTCAGAGCTCTGGTCTGAAAGCACCAGATAAGGGGAGAACCTGGCAGAGGCACACAAACAAACGGGAAATTAAATGGGAAAGAGAAATGAATGCATCTGTGAGTGAGCAGAACTACAAAGGCTCCACTGCATTGTGCCAAGGGAGAAAGCAAACCTGGAGCTGAGCGAAGAGAAATTAAAATTTCATGCATGCTGTAAAGCAGTGTCAGACACAAATATTATATCAGAAAGGATATTCATCAGCCAAACAGCACAGGAATCACTGCTGTCAGCAGTAAATTAAAGGGATCCTGATACAAAAACGTAAAGAAACAATCCATAAAAAATTCACAGGAGCGAAACAGGCAAACAGACATAAAATATTCAGAGCAGATATGATATATCTGTGAGCTGAAGAGAAATCCCGTATGGTAACTCAGTCTGGGGATTCCTACCAGGCATTTTTGCAGCCTCTAAGCTAACAACAAGCCTCCTGCACAATGCTTCTGCACAAAGAAGGTGCGATCCTGAATGAGGCCGTGAAGACCTTGACCTGACAAACTGCTGTTGCAGAGAGCATCAACCACAGCAGTTTAATGCAGACGTGTGGAGGATCTTAAGAAACCCGGAAAGCTTTTAAACAACTGCATGCGATCTGATCAGGGAGCTGTGCTTAAGACTATCATGTATTGAGAGTTCACTCGAATAACAGGATCACAGAATCATTCAGGATGGAAGGACCTCTAAGATCACCCAGCCCAACCCAACCCACCCCACCGAGCCCACGTCCCTCAGAGCCACATCTCCACACTGAACACCTCCATGGACGGTGAACCTCACCACCCCGTGCAGCTGTGCCAGCACATCACTGCTCCTTCTGAGGAGAAACTGTCCCTAATTAGGCCACATCTGCAGGGAGAGCTGCGATGTAGTGACAGATCTCCCTATAATGTCATTCTTTTGGTAACTATCCCTTCTGGAAGTTGCAACCCCAGACACCCATGGTAGATTCTGATTACACAGCAGTTTCCCATCAAGCCTTTCCCCACTAATGCTCACTGAGTTATGCATGGCTTGCATCAATGTGATGGGAGGGAAATCCGAACCACTCAGTCACTGGGGAATGCAGCAGAGAAGCTTTGGGGGAGATTTTGGGCTGCTGTTTGTTGAGAGGAGAGGGGAACCTGAGCTGTGCATTTCACTGCTCATTTCTTAGCAGCTGGCTTTCAAATAGCAACCAGTTATTTGGAGAATGGATGACAGAAGGCAGAAACAGCGTTTTCCTGGAGAGTTCCCTTTTTGGGTCAGGAAAGTAAAAGCTTACAGCCTAGGAAGATCAAGTTTATACGCGAGACCTATCCAACAGAGGTTTCTTGTTAATGGTTTGCTCTGAAAGCATGTAAGCCGTCTGGGAGAAGAACAGGTAAGACCAGTTTTGTGTTTGGACAGTATTACTCCCCTCTATAGAGCTCTATTGTACTGCTATTTTGCCTGTTGCTGTATCAATCCTACCATAGAATCACAGAATGGTTGGGTTGGAAGGGACTCTAAAACCCACCCAGTCCCATCCCCTGCCATGGGCCGGGTGCCCCCACCAGCTCAGGCTGCCCAGGACCCCATCCATGGCCTTGGGCACCTCCAGGGATGGGGCACCCACAGCTTTGAGCATCTCATTCTGGGTGTGTTTCTCTCCTAAGAGATCAATAACCCTTATGTTTATCTAATACTCTTATTTACACCAAAGTAGCGTTCTTGGGAAGGCTGAAAGTTTGACAAAGCACCTAGAAAAGAAAGCCACAAGCAAATGCTTCAAACTTTACAATTCACATTTATTTTGAAAAAATGTTTTGTTAAAAATACTCCTACAAAGGCATTGGAGCAGCCGGTTTCTGTTTCCTTTATAAATACATCTGATTTATTTCTTTCTTTATTTTTCTCAGTAACATCGATAGACATCTGACGAAGCCAGGGGAAGCCCTGATCTGAATGGAAGACACATCCCTGTGTAACAAGGACCTGCACACTATCTCCCCATTCACAATTAAAAAAATACAAATACTGTCATGAAAAGTGTTACGTTGTCCGCAGGGCTGTGGCCAACACACAGGATGATGAACAGTAGGAAACCAGGCTTGGGGATGCCCCTGGAGCCCAGCTGATGGATCCTTGGACTTGGGGGAATGGTAAGATGTGATGTTGACTAGACGAGCTTGGTTTGGGGTAGTTGAAGGGTAAACATAATTCCCCCATCCTATACTGCCAGATCCTTCCAAAGCCACGAGGAATTTGGAGCCTGGCAAAATCTGCCTACAAAGTTCCCTACATCACAGTTGTATTTCCCCACAAATCTCACCTCTCAGACTTCAGCACAAGGCTTCCCTCCGAGACCCTCTTACTTTCTCCTCTGCATTGCTAACCTGAGGTTTGACTGTTGAGCTAGGACAGGTCCTCCCTAAAAAAACAGAAACACAGGCATCTATGTTAGCTCGTCATCTCCTCAGCAGCCCACAGATATGAGATATCTGGGGCTCCAGAAGGTAGTTTGACCATCTGAGCCCACCTCAACTTGAATAGAGGTCTCATGTCCCAGTTACAACTCACCTGTGTCCTGCCCAGAGCGTGGCTTGGCAAAGTGAGTGGGGATCACGGAATAGAATACGATCATTTAGGAAAAGACCCTGAAGATCATCAAGTCCAATCATTAACCTAACACTACCAACTGAACCATGCCCCTAACAGAACTGCAGGATCAATTAGGTTGGAGAAGACTCTTAAGATCATCAAGTCAAGCCATCACATTACGTGGGATACCCTGATCATTTCTCCAGCAAGATCTGTTATGTTTTTGCCCTGGCATCAATCAATTGGACACTCTCACAAAAATTAAGAAAGATTTCCCTGCTGAGCTTATTCTGGACAACCAACCTGAAGAAAAACAAGCCTACAGCTGAGCTGTGCCTGGCTCCGTACCACTTGAAGGTTCCCTTTGACATGAGGCACCAGGTAAATACTCTCCTGTCAGAGACCTTAGGGGTGGCTGTCAGTCCTAGACAATTGCCCATGGAGGGCATGACCATTTTTTTAAAGACTGGTGGGAAATTCTCAGGTTCAGACTGCTGGGTGTGTTCATTTACCTGCTGTAAGAGGTAGGGCTGGGCCCTTTGCCTTTAACTGTTCCATGGAAATGATGACCAATGAGCCTGGCACTCTCGCCTCAGTTTCATATAAATTTCTCCTCCTTTCTCCAGGAAGATCTGGGATGAGAAGAAGATGATGTTTCCAAGGAGGACAAGCAGAGTGGGATGTTTTCATCAGAAGAAATGCAGTTGGATACGGGTTTACTGCAGAGATGTGATGAGCCAGGCCCAAGGAGGAGAATCCTTGGAGATGACCCAAACTTAAGCAATCCATCCAGCTTTCCTGTACTGGGAAAGGGACAGAGGACAAGGAAAAATGCAGAGCACAGATAGCTGATGCCAGGGGACAAGCAATGGGAAAGAAAAGGGATGTAAGGATCACAGTGTGGAAGATGGATGAAGTCAGAAGAGGAGGGCATTCAGCAGAGCACCTTCTGATGAAGTGTCTGTGAATCTACAAGTGAAGGAAGAGATGCAAACCTCCAGTCCCTGGTTTGTCCCAGTGTCTGTCCATTCTGCATGTGGTTGATCCAGGGAAGGGTGAGCTGGGTGGCTTATTTCCTTTCACCACTGAACAGCTTAAAAGAAAACACCAGATCTTTATGGCAAGTCATTTATAAGAGAATTCATAAAACCATCAGCTAGAAAAAGCCTGGTTCTCCCCTCTCAGAGGAGCAGAAAGATCAGAGTTGCACTGGAAATGAGTCTCAGTGGGGGTGAAGCAAGACAGATCTGAAGGCAATACAAGGGCACCAAGCACTGTGTGCCTTTGCTTAGCTCCTGTAAGCCTCCCATGGCTTCCAGGGATCTGTAGGCCATACTGAAGAGGGAAATAAATCATTGCCAAGTAGCTTTTATTTATGCTATAAAGGTATCCTAAGCGGCACGAGTTTTGTTGGCAGCTAAGTTGTCCTCAGGACACAAGAGAACAAAATCAGCTTCAGAACTGGGTCAGTACTCAATAACTGAACCTGTTTGCACCTTGTCCTGGACGCCCCAGCACTCAGTGTCTGCTCTTGGATGCCTCTGGGATTTCACTGCATGCACGGAGCCCAGCCCTGAATGACAACATTACATTGAAACCTCTTCACCTGTTTTAGAAGCCTGTGCCTGGCTCCTTTCCTGAATTTTCATCCTCGAGGCAATGTGCATGGGTCCATTTGGACTCATGATTGGATACGCATGCAACCAACGGAGACTGCTCATGCAAGTTGAGCCAGTATCCAATGCAGAGGTTCCAACACTGCTGTGTGCTGGTTGTCCCCAGCAGATCAGGCTGCCCCTTCCAGCCTGGCACTGGGCACCCACAGCTCCCTGGGCAGCCAGTGGCATCTGTGACCCAGAAAGCACAGAAAAGGTATTTTTGTGTTGAGGAAGCTAACACAGGTTTCACTTACACAGATCTGTCATCCCTTGAATCTAGTTCTTACCGTCAACATCCTGCAGCAGTGAGCTCCAGCATTCAGTCACTGTGCTTTGTGCCATAAAATATTTCACTTCATCTGCATTTGTTTATTGTGAGAAATGGTGGCTCCCTCTTACTCACCTTCGCTACACCTTATTTAATGGTGTGAAACTTCTTATCATCATCGTTTACCTCTGTCAGACCTAATTTCAAAATCTAATACCTCCAAAGACTTTTGGCTGCTCCTGCAGCCTTCTTCTGCATCTCTTAGTTTCTTCCCTTTGGGAATTCAGCACACAAGAGGTCTCATAACAACACTCTCATGTGAAGGCTGAGTGCTAGCATTTGTTAGCAATCAGTCTTTGCATTCACTCTCCAAAAGCAAAGGCCAAGTAAGAGTGCAGATTTGCCAGACCATCAGCCCCAGGCTGGTGTCCACCATACCCAAGGAACTGTTCAGTGGGGGTGCAATGTTGACCCCCAGCCTCTTAAGCCAACTTGACGACACAGACCGCAATCAATGAGCAAGCAGCACAGAAGAAAGATATCTGGGGCAGAAGAGGGATCTGCCTGTCCTGCCTCCTCTTAGTCCCTCTTGATCTCCTTCCATTAGCTTTGCTAACACAGCTGTTTGGCTGCTGATGTCTCCCAAAAGTGTATTCCTTTCCTCTTTAGTAGGATTCCAAGGGGCACAGTGCTGTCTGTGCAAGCGCTGAAGACTGACCTTGGAGATAGAGGTAGAAGCTACAGTTAAAGTAACTGAGAAAATCCTGAAATTGGCAACTGGAAAAGGATCAAACAAGTGTTTCCTTTTTTTTTTTTTTTTTTTTTTTTTTTTTTTTTTTTTTTTCACAAAGGTAGAATGGATTTCCTGGAAAAGATGAGGCACACAGTTAAATCCTGTGGTACTCTGAATGGCAATCAGGGAACTACGAACATCCAACTGCCAGAGGAGAAATGAGTCAGGGATCAGACCACACTGCGTGTGTGTGGCTGCTATCCCACAAAGCACAGGGCTGCAGAGGAGTGCAAATCTCCTACAGAACTGAGAGAAAGGATGAGAAGCTGCTGAGTCATTTGTAGGGCAGTGGAGAATACAAATTAAGACAAGCACAGATTTGAGGGCAGAGATGATGTCTCACTTTTAGTCCCAAATCTCTGCAGCTCACATTTGACAGCGTAGAAATAACACAGAGGAACAACAATAACTCAGATTCCAGGAAATATCTGCACGATGCAGGGAGTTTTCATGGAGGACTGTGGAATGCCTCACACACAGAAGTAAACGTGGACAGAAGTGAGGTCCTCTTTCTGAGAAGGGTTCAATGGTTACAGGAAGCAAAATCATCCCAGAGATGGACGACTCATCCTGAAGAAGTCTAAAGATGAGGCCAAAATGTGTCTGAAGCAAAAAAGAAATATAGAGGTTTAGTTTTTTTGCATAGCGGGAGAACTCCAGTAGCTCTCAGCAGTAACAAAATGAAATCAGCAGCACAGAAGATAATTTTTGTGGTCAGTGCTCATGAAAAGCCAGTGGCAGAAGTGCACTGAATTGTGAACACGGTGGAACCATCACTGTAAGCAGATGGCACTGCTGCTCAACTCCTGGACTGGAGACACAACCCAGAACGTGGCTGTAAAGCAGACAACGCCAGGGAAGAGGGCTGCCATTCTGAGGACAAACCAGAATCACAGAATATCCCAGGTGGGAAGGGAGCCATAAGGATCATCGAGTCCAACTCTTCGGACACCGAGGACCACCCAAAATAAAGTTTAACTGTTGGGAATAAAGGACTGTTGATCCTCGAGCTGAAAGCACTCCTAACACCAGTTTCACTAAGAGATCGGAGTGGAACACAGCAAAGCAGGTAAACTTTAGGGTGTTTTGAACTGCACTGGATAACTGCCACAGAGTGCAACAACATGCTGATGCTACATCAGTTGTTCTTACAACTCTAAAAGGGCAAAATGCTGAACCTGTATGTGAAGAGCTTGTTAAAAGTTAAGATGGAAAAGACCTCCAGTAAATCAGCCTCAAGTCAGACACACAGAAAGGGAGATGAAAAAAAAACAGACTAAAACATATTTTGTCTTACTTCACACATTTTGGATTCATGAATCCAAGACAGACACAGATTTATTGCATTATTAGAGGACGTAACTGTTAATGATGCAGCAGAGTGCAAGTTCTGATGCCAACCAGTCCACCAACACCAACTTGATGGCTCTGCTGTACCATGGCTGCCATGGAGCCGGGGGATAAAATGTTCTGCCTTTGAATTATAATATTAAAGTAATGCTGCAAAACTGCCAGACCCTGGGACAGCAAAATTGACTCGGACCCCATGGAGAGATTGAAATCTACTGTGTGGTAGTGAGGATGCAATGGAGAGAAGAAGCCAGATGATAACAAACAGATCCTCATCTGCTGCAAGCTGCAAGTCTACAAGTTCATGAAATTCTGGGGTCTTAGGGGAGAAAGGGAGATAATTTGTGGAGGGGGAGTGCAGTCCGTAGTGCCCTGTGTCACAGCTGGTGAGTAGTTCATGGCAGTGCTGTGCCTTTTAAGTTCATTTTTCATTTTTTTTTCTCCTTTGCTGTTAATTAGAGGGCTGAAAGAGACCCATAAAATGCAGTATTGTGGGTGAATCCTTTACCTTCCTACTACCCACATATTCATGATACTCTGTGTGATTTGAACTTGGCCAACTAACATATTTGCAACTTAGCGTCCTGCTCAGCTCTTCTACTGGATGCCATCACAAGACAAACGTGGCCTCGGCAGCAGATGGCAGTGGGCAACAGTGGAGGAGAAGAGGTCTTGGAGGTAGCTTGAAAGATGGAGGGAAAATGTGAAAATTGCAACAAGCTGCCTGAAAAATAACATGGTGATGAGTTTCGTTAAGTATTCACACATGCACACATGCATATGCACAACTATTTCACAGTGTAAATGTTTGCAAGTGACTTTTCCCCATTTTCCCCTTGTTATTTGTTGAATTTTGCCATTACACTCATATTTCATAGCAGTACATTTGATACCCATGAAGTATAAACATTAAAGTCACTGCAGTGACTATGCTGTCCACTGGAGCATGCACCAGAATAATTTACAACCAAAGTACTTAACAGGAACTCGGTTCCTCATCCTCCCTGGAAAGCTGTAGGGATGCAGAAAATTGCAGTGTTTTATGGATCATTTCCATTTTAGGTCTCATTCTCCATTAGTCCTGTACAAACACAGACAGATGTCGCAGCAATGCCTGATATAAATAGATGGGAGTGTATTATTGTAGGACTGACTGCCATCACGTGATTTTTTTGGTCAGAGGAAGAGAGAAGGATGTGCTTTCCCTACCCTGCAGACAGCTGCCGTGGCTCTGAGCTCTGCGTAGTCCCTTCTTTCACAGTGGGTTGGGTCTGGTAGGTAGATGTGTTTAATGCAGTGAGGAGATTCAGTGCACTGAGACAAATAACCTGAAGTGTCCTTCCGAGCCCTACTGGCTGAAAGGACACTGCTTGGCCACTGCTCCTCCGTGGCATAAGCACGCATGCACTGATGGCACAGAACAGCCCAGAGCTGTCTGAGAAAAGACAACTGAAGGGCATCACGTGCTCCTTCCACATGGTTGCCCCATAGGAATTTGCTGGTGAGTTTTCTAGTCAGACAGCTCTCCTTGTGCTGCAAAGCTCCCTTGCACATAAAGTAGGTGGTTGGCTGTGGCTAGAAGGGTTGGCATGGCACCCTGCTTCCCTCGGCCCCAACTGTCACCAAAAAGATTCTGAGACCTTTGGGAAAGCCATGCCTCTGGGAGCTGACAACAGCCCCTTGTTAAAGCACAGCCACTACACTGCGAGACAGACACCCACGTGAGCAGTCCTATGGGACAGGTGCCTTGGAGAAGACTCTTCTTTCCTCGTGTGCCCTCTGAAAGCACTCTGTTTAGTTGACACCGTCAGGTTTTGCATCTTCCTCTTTAAACTGAGTTCATTTCGTGATCTGGAGCAGTGCTTTCTGACCTCAAGGGCATTCAAAACATCCTTTCAGCTAGACAGACACACTACACACACTGCATATAGGGCAGCTGAAATGTCCAGCTGAAATGCCTGTTGTCTGCTCACTCCAAACTCTCTCTACATCAGATTGTGCCCTGAAGGAGGCAGTAGGGCAGAGAAGTAACTCAGTTGCAGGAAATGCTCTGCTGCCACTTATATGTGCTTTCCCATCTGATCTGAAAGCAGAAAATGCTGAGTACTTTATAAATGGCCCCTTATCTAGAAAAGTGATGTCTGGGCACTGAGGTCTGAACAGGGAGTTCCATCTACAGCTTTCCTCTTGGATTCAGCTCCTGGACAACACAGCAAACCAGCTCCCAGTGCCTGCCTTCCTGCAGCCCACGCTGCTGAACGTGAGTGCAGGGCTCTACGAATGACATGGCAATGGCAGAGGAGGGTTTATCAACACATGTTCAGATGTGTGCAAATTTGCCACGTGTGGGCAGCTGAACCCTACCATGGAGGCACGTTCCAGGAGACATGAGGTGCTGCTGAACAGGGACAACAATCCCACTGCTATAATTTCTATTTGCCCTGCACTTGCTTGGTGGTATTTATACATATCAGGGAGCTGTTCAGTAACTAAAGTATTTATTTCTGTTATTTATAAACCCACCATCTGGTCATTGAGCTTCAACCATGGCATTTTCCTACAGAGACCTGGACTCATCGTTTGCTCCCCTGTGTTATCCTAGAGGCAAAGGGCTGAGATGATGCTCTGAGCCAACTGGGCATTGCCTAACAAAGGGACTGTGTGTCCAAAGGGCACAAAGCACTGCCACAGAGCTTGGTTATGGTACAAAGCACCCAGAACCTTGCAGCTAGAAACCATGTGCACCAATCAACCTCGACATCTTTCTAAGCAGACATCTCCAAGGGGCTCTAACAGCCATCATTCCCACTCAGAACACAACCACCCTCCCATCTTTCCCTCCCCTCCATAAAACAAAAGCAATAACCCTTCCATAATACTGCTCATCGCTGCACCAACAACCCTGAATTGAGCAGGTGATCATTTCGTCTCATCAGACAACAGGAAACCCAACAGTTGGGAACACCTGTCAGGTCGGAACGAATTGCAAAATAACAAACAAGCAAACATGAGGAAATGTGCATATAAAAAACTTTTTCTCCTGGCATATTGTCAATAAGCAATTTTTCCTTCCGCAAGGAAAGGATTTAAGTTCTTGAATGATATGATGCTTGGAAATGTCGTTTCCTTTTCGTTAAAAAAAAAAACACCACCCCAATCGACCAAAAAAATTCCAACCCCAAACTCACATATTGGTGTTAACAAAGCAAGGTAAAAGGACGAATCTCCCAACAATGACAACCGAAAAATAAAGGTACACATCAGCATCTGTAATCAAAATCTACTACATACTGTACTTGGGAAGTCTTCTGGGGAAAGATCATTGGCATCGAGTGAGGACATCACTATAAGTCTTGTGCATATGATATGTATGAAACAATGATGCCATTGGAGGGTGGATGGACGGACCCTTAGGAAACTGTCACTCACAAAACTGTTCCATGACAAGAGAAAATAAAGAGATGTAAAAAGGACTGATTTCCCCCGTTCCCCAACCCCCCCCCAGTGTTACAGATTCCTTCTCATTTGACGGAAACAGCCTCTTCTAGTATCAGTTTACTTGTTTTAAAAAAAAGAAAATGTCTTCAGCTTTTGTAGAAGTCCAACAATTTCTGAGATGCACTTGGTTCCACAGCACCAAAGAGCTTCAGCTCTCCTCTTCGATTTGCCAACAGGGCTTTCAGGAAGGACTGCTGGGCATTCCCAGAGCTGCCATCCCAGGTGAGAAAGAGAAGTGCTTCTTGTGACCATTCTTTGCATTCGTCTTCTTGAAAAGTCTCATAACTCCAGAGGTGTCTGGGCCCAGCTGCAGCAACCCTTGTGCAAGAGGAAATAGATGAAGCTGCTCTATTCTCTTCCTTTGAAGACTCCCATTGGTCTTGGAGCCCTTTTCAAGACTGCAATTGCTTTTTATTATTATTTAAAAATAATTCACTGTTTGTTTGTTTTCAAAATAGCTGTCTTTTCTTGTTCCCTTTTTCCATTGTTTTCTATTGTTTCACCTCTTGGTGACGATAGGGCATTTCTTCCTGTTGCCATGATCCTCAGAGCAGCTGCCTGTCTCTGATCCACGCAGAACACTCAAGAACTGGAGCTCAGACACACAGGGGCAGAGGGGAGCAGGGCCTCAAGGAAGTGGAGCACGAGGGCACGTCGCTATCAAACCTCCACAGACTGAATTTGGTTCATCTGTGCTCTCATCACCTGGATACTGTTCAGAATTTTCTTCTGGTGTCCTGCTAAAGTGACCCCAACTCGTAGAATGTCCCTTTGGGAGGAAAGAAACAAACACCACATAAACATCAGCAAAGATCAAAAAGTGCATCAGAACAAGGCTATGCATGAGCATCCCCTTGGAGCGTGCTATGCTGGGAGATGTAGTCTCCACACTGTATCTGCAGCACTTATTCCACAAATGCAATGGGTGAATGAGAGCTAGGTGGAACCTTCACTCCTCTGCCTTTTCTTCTCCTGGATGAACCTCTCAGTCTTTGCATTTTCAGCATAACTGCAGCACCCCCCAAGCACAGAAAGCCTCAGTACTGAGCGCCAATGCAGTGCTTTGCTCACTGCTTCTAAGTGAACTGGTCTTTGAAAAGCTTTTACGTTTTCTACCCTTGAATTGTTTGGATTACTGAAAGTCTGGATTCTCTCTCCTGCTGTGTCAGATAGGAATTAGAAACCTACTTTTCCATCCTTGGAGATGGATGAATAGGAGGTGATACACGGATGTTACTCCCTGTGTGAAGATGATGAGTGCTTTTGTTACTCTTGAATTATCACAGAGTCACAGATAATTTCCAACCATTCAGGTTGGAAACGGCCTCTAAGATCATCCAGTCCAACATCCACCTATCACCAATACTGCCCACTAAACCATGTCCCTAAGTACCACATCCACCACACTGTTCTGATGAGGCCATGAAGTGAAAAACTTCTGCTACTTATCCTCTTTTCTGAAGCGTGGCAATCTAATTTTTGCACTGCTGCTGTTTCTGATGGATATTAGGCATCTGGGGAAGATAAAGCTCACACCAAGAGCATGAGTGTTACTCTGCATTAGTGCTATATGTGATCACTCCAGCTGAGTTTGCTACTCACCTCCCTGCTGGTGAATAAATTTCAGTCATGAATCTTCTGATCAGAGAATGGATGGCATTCGTAAGATGCCATCCGTGCCTTACTTCAAGGATTTTCAATTGCCTTTTCTCTTTCCTTCAGTGTTAGGAACAGAATTTTAAGAGTGGGCACCAATGGGCAAAGCAGGGCAAATGGAAGCTCCAAGGAAATGTGGAAGAAAATCCTTTAGAACAAGTAGCAAATGGGCTGGTGTTTGCTTTAGTGCTTGCTCTACACCTTGTCTCTCCGGTCAAACACAAGGAGGAAGAAGGAATGAAGAAGGAAAGCTGAGGATGGATCTGTGCAACAGATCGTATGTTCTGGCTGCAGACCGCTGTCAAAGCACCCTTCAGTCTCTAAGAATGGTGGGAGAGTGAGCACCCAAGCCACAGCTTTGCTGCCATTCAAATTTCTGCACAGCAAAGCAACTGGAAACCTGTTTGAGCACTACACAACCCCGGCACCAGGGTGGTGTCCTTACAGTGACTACTTGCCTTGCTGCTTTCCACTCCCTCCTCTGTGCTGCCAAATATGCTGAGCTAAGAAAAGGGAACATTTCCTGTTGGAAGAGTCTGGCGATTTGATTTCTGCTTTTACTCTGATTAGGAATAAAAACCAGTCTTTACTCTGGCTCATGTCCAGCTTTTCATCCATCAGGACCCCCAGGTCCTTCTGCACAGGGATGCTTTCAATTAGTTCTACTCCCAGCCTGTACTCATATCTGGGACTCCCCTGACCCAAACACAACACCTTGACCTTGGCCTTGTTCAACCTTGTTAGGCTCACACTCAGGTAGATCAGCATTGAAATCACCTGCATTTGGTACACTGAAGCTGTTTTCAGTAAACATTTAAACTTTGCTGGCTACCCCGGTTTCAAGAAAAGAGAGCATTATGGCAGTTCAGTTCCACTGATACAATCCTTAGAAGGTGGTCTCAAGTAATGTTGTATCATGATTTTCCAAGGACAAAGGATTTGATCTATCACCTCTATAATTCTGTCCACCCAACCAGGTGAGAAATGTGGAAAGGTTTGTCAGAAGAGACAGGGGACACGAGGATGAGCTGAGGGAACCCCTGTGACAACACTGAAGGCACACAGAGAGGACTTGGAAGATACTGTGAGGGATGTGGGAAGGTACTGGGAAGAGTAGCATTTAAAGGACACTGAGCACATCCAAGGAAAACACTGACTTCATTAGCCTGGCTGCAATGTATCCAACAGATACACTGCGTAAAATCCACCAAATCTAGCAGGGTTGGGTTGTGGTGTGGGCCCAGTTTGGTTAAAGTTCTTCGTTATCTTTCAGATTTTAAGGGTTTTCTTCCTGTAGTGTGAACACAGCCTACACAGTCCCAAAATCACCCCCAAAGCTCTGGGGCTGTACCATGGATACACTGAAACAGTCAGAATTGCCACGTGAATTTCCTGGCAGCAAGTAAGAGCAAAAAAAGCCCCCAAAAATCAGTTTGGCTGTTTGTGTGGACGCATTCTGATTGAGTGATAGTTTTTAAGTGTGAAATTAGGCATCAATTCCAAGAAACCTTCCTAGTTACCAGGCACAGAGACATCACAGCACTTACACATGGCTTTAATGCTTGGTGCTTTCCTGGCAAGGGTTTCTAAAGCTAACTGCAACCAACTACAAATCTTTCCCGAGAGGCATCAAAGCCCCAGTTGGCCCCAAGGGATTTCAAAAACTACCACAAATGGATTTCAGCTGCCTGCTTTCTCTGAAGAACTTGCTAAAATCTTGCCACTGAGGAAAGTTTTTAGTGCATACAGGACAATTCAAAACAAAGTGAAACCATGTGGACTTCCAGAGGCTTTTCTTAACCAGAATTTTTTTGTAGCATGTATGTCTCCTCTGCCTGTAAGCCAGACATGCACAAGGACTGCGGAGTCCTGAAGTGTTCTCCAGTGGTTGGAGAAGTGCCTGATGCCACTGTAAAATCTCTATTTGTTCCATGGAGGGGTTTTGGAGACACTAACGGCAGTTTTCATTTTCACATGCAGTGTGAGAACACGGGACTGAATTCTGCAGATCTAGAGCAATAGATGGACAAAATCTGGATAAAAGACTGCCTGCAGAATAGAGACAGTTCTGCAGAAATTGAACAGACCAGAAGAGGGTCTACAAGGTAACAAATTCTGTAAAACAATGTGAAAAGAAAATAAACTCAATTAGTGATCAGCTGTTAAACAACTGAGATCTTTCTTTGCTCTTTGGGACCAGAAGCCTGGGCACTTACTCTACAGTCATCTGAGATACTATATCAAAGGTGGTGAAGCCAGCACTGGCAAAGCTCTCCTTGTACTGGCTCATCTTGATGGCATCCAGCCATTCATCCACAGTGTTGAAGCTGGTATAATCTGGGATTGTGCGGTCAAGTAGAGGGAGGTTAACCCTGAAACACAGAAATAGAGCATGATCACAGCGAGCAACGGCAAGCAAGCACATGCATTTCTGCACCCTCCATCGGCTGGAATGACTTGGACCAGCATTACTCAGTCCAAAGCAGAGGGACAAGAGTGACTTTGACATCTTTTACTGATCCTCTATAGAGGAGGAAACAACATGGGTCAAGCGGCCTTTACAACAGCTACCCAGGAGAGATGCAAGGATGGTGCCCGTCAGGCCACAAACAACAGAAACCAAAAGACAGTAAGGCAGCATGCATACCCAGAGGAGAGAGGTGCCATGGCTTTCAGACTATTAGGATTTCGGATCATTTTGTCTAACGTGTTGACAATCTGTCCAAATTTGGGTCTGTGGTTTCGATCCTTCTGCCAACAGTCAAGCATTAGCTGGTGCAGGGCATTTGGACAATCCATAGGGGGTGGCAGCCGATAGTCCTGCTCAATAGCATTTATCACCTGCAACGAGAGGAAGAGAAATCAACAGAGTGGCAATAACATCTCTATCCCTGAATGGAGGAGTAGGCCAAAGTGGCACTCGTTTAACTCTTAATGTTCCTTTTCTTAGCTCCTAAGGGTGACTGTAATGGTGAGAAGGTTTTGCCTGATGCTTCTTTGGTGTCTCCCTGCAACACCAAGGGACCTGGGAAAATACACGGCCTTGTCACATATAATGGAAACAGCAGACGCAAAAGGGATCTTCTTCAACAGGAAACCTCAGCTCTCTGTCACTCTGGTAGAAGGATCTCAGCATCTCTGTCTGTTCTCACTCCTTGATTACGGCCACTATAGATTTGTCTTGCACACTTCTAAGGACTCCTCTGGTGAGCTGCCTAAGACTCTCCTGGGGAAGAACTGGAGAGAGTCCACGCAACCATCAAGCATTTGGCTCTGGCAATGACTGAATGATTTCCTAAGGAGCCACCCGCCTTGCAGCCAGCAGATCCACCCCGCGAGGGGGCACAGCCTGCACTCTCCATCCCTTTTTCCTTCCCCTGCCTCCCCAGACTCTCACACCCAAGGGTCAGGAGGCTAAACTGCAGCGAATATCTGCCATGTGTTAATTCGCAGGGAGCATCAGCTGCAATTAAGTGGTGACAGCTTCTGGGGCATGATGTCCTGCGGCACAAGAAGGGGGAGAAGAGGCTGGGGAGGCAGGGGAGCAGCCAGCATGCAGCAAGCTGCACTGAGGAGATGGGCATGGGCTCTGACATCCTCACCAGCTGCGTGATGGAAGTAGGAAACTGTAAGGGAAGAGGTGCAGAACAGAAGGGAGAGAACAATGACACGAGTGGGGGACAGCAGAATGCCGAGTGCACGGAGGGATGCCAAGGCAGGGAGAGGGCAGAGACACGTCTGCAGTACATGCTTGAAACTGAAAGTGATAATGAAACCCAAATGTGAATGAGGCCTTTCTGAGAAGGACCTAACACTTAACATCCTTCTCTTTGTCACACAGAACTAATGTAAAGATTTTACTGGCATGCTGGGACAAGGAAGTCATGCTTCAGCCACTAGGGACTCGTTTCAACAAATTCCCCACTAGGTAATGAGGAGGAATTTGCTCTTCTCTGAACCTGACATGGTACGGATGGAGCTGTATTGACCTGAAAAATGTCTAATTTGCCATTGGGGTGGGAGGATTTGAGAGGGCCAGGTGGGAAGCCCAAAGACTGAAGAGCATGCAGAATGGTAGAATAGAGGTGGCAGTAGAGGACCCATTTACTTCCCAGAGGCAGTTCTGAAACAAACTTGAGGTCAGGAAGATGCTGTTATATTAAGGTTTTCATACCCAGGCTTGCAGAAGAGAGGTAGACAAGCCTTCTGCACACCAAAGGGTCTACCCAAGACCTTGATGTTTTATCCTGAGGCCTAGAGAGCATGAAGGACAGCTCATCAGAGAGACAATACAACAAGAATCCTGAAAGATTTTGACTGTGGACACCTCTCCCATGACAGAGAGTGTTCTGGACATGCCACAGGCCACGTCTAGATATAACCATGCCTTCGCCTTGCAATCTGCTCTTGATTTCAGGGTTCCTGCTCCTGGTTTCTTAACAACTCACATCTTGATTGGTCATATCCCAGTAAGGCCGCTCGCCGTAGGACATCACCTCCCACATGACTATTCCATAGCTCCACACATCACTGGCTGATGTGAATTTTCGGTATTGAATTGCCTCAGGGGCTGTCCACCGTATTGGGATCTTCCCACCCTGCAGGGAAAAACAAACAACTAAGAGAGGATAGCAGCAGAAAAAGAAAGAGCAATTGAAAGAGATGTGTCCAAAACACTTTTGTCTGATATACCAATCAAATCCCAGAGGAAGGGATCTCTCAACTATCCCTATCGACAGCTTGGGAATGGCTTTGTCCAGCCACCTCCTGGCAACCTTCAGGGTTGATGATCCCCCTCATCTGTCTGGTGACTTGTTCAGGGTTGCACCAAGCCCCTGGGGAAGAAGTTTTTCCTATTATTCAACCTGAGTGTCCCACGCTATGATTTTGTCTACTGCTCCTTGTTACACCATATGGTACCAATGAAAACTGTTTGGCTCTGACTTCTTCCTGCTCTTCAAGTACTGCAGGTCACTTCTAGGAAGGCACTCAGCCTTCGTTTCACCATATTAAACAAGCTCAGCTCTTTCCACCTGCCTACAGTTACAGCAATCCCTGGCATGTCAAAATGTCCATTGTGCTGGCAATGAATGACTGTGAAATTGGAAAAAATCAAACAAATTCCTCTTCAATCCCCCTCCCATCCTTTTGCTGTCATCTATCTCAGAAGCAGAATAAAAAAGGATTAAATTCTTTTTTAAGAATTAAATTAAATTAAAAGAATTCATGAAGAGCTGTGCTTGACATCTTCTCACTGGCAGCTCCAAAAGATCTGGGAGGGATCATTTCCTACAGATCAGGCCCAGCTCTATCAACAGTTATTTCCAAGAACGCGTCTCACAGGCACTGCAGTGGGGTGGTGCTGTCTGCCCCTGCAAAAGATGGGATCTAGGAAAACTACTGGCTGCAGTCGTACTGATCAAGAAAGTCTTCTCCGTAGGTATGACTATAAGGCCTATTAACAGTTGCTGGAATAATAACTGGACACAAACTTGCAAGAAAAGACCTTCCTTCATTCATTCAATTGATATTTCCCAGGTGACACATTATTCCCATTGCTGGTATCCTGAGAAAAGCATTCTTAACATCAACAGGAAACTTCTCTCTCACTCCTTCCTCCCCACCCACCCCTCCTGCTATGCAAAAGCAGCTTTACCAGTGCACTGGTGTAAGTGGGATCAGAGGTGTCATCCTCCAGGAAACGGGAGAGGCCGAAGTCGGACACTTTGCAGACCAGGTTGCTGTTGACCAGGATGTTGCGGGCAGCCAGGTCCCGGTGCACGTAGTTCATATCAGCCAGGTACTTCATGCCTGCTGCAATGCCACGCAACATGCCCACCAGCTGGATCACCGTGAACTGCCCATCATTTTGCTTGGGGAAAAAAGGAAAGAATAGACATGAGAGGTGCAAACCCACAGCCGGTCGTGAGCGGGCAAACAGCCAGTAGTCTTTGTTTACATCACGTGTCAAGACACAGCTATGCCACCAGCACCACAAGTTCCCTCTCAAAGAAAGAGAAGGGAGAGCTCACAAGGGCTGGAAGTCACCCTCACACGCCCTACAGGCACCAATACCAATGGCTGCTGACATTCAAAGGTGACAGATCTGCCACATCTTGCATGCGAGGGTTTGGAAGGGGTAATCTATTCCTAATAAGCAAGTGAATTCGGCATTCATTCCACACAGTGAATTATTCACATCAGACTCAGGCCTGTAAATGTTTAGACACAGCAGCTGGAGCTGGAGCCCTGCTGTGTAAAAGATCTGGCAGAACTCACCTCCATGTCTGTAAAGGAGTTGCTCTGAAATGAACAACACTCCTCTAGTACAAGTGTAGAAACACACAGAATCACAGAATACTCCGAGATGGAAGAGACTACAAGGATCACTGAGTCCAACTCCTGGCTCCATTTATGGAGCCCAACGCCACCCAATACCATTATGACCAGGACAGGATGACCTGACCTAGATGCCACACATAGGAGTGAAAGAGTAACAGATTACTTCTAAGGCATTGGGAAAACTTCCTTTTTCTTTAAGCCGGTAACTTTGATTTATGTAATTGTACTAAAAAAGTAAGGCTTGGTTCAATCTTGAGGACACATAACATGACAGCCCTGATGCCACCACTTCTCCTGAGGCCACAGACCTCCCCGGTGGGCAGTGAAGGACAAGCTATACTGGCACAAAGAAGGAATCTCCCCCCATCCCCTCCCAGTCCTCCTCTGACCCTGGGATTTCATACCCTCAAGAAGGAGTCCAAAGAGCCATTCTCCATGAACTCTGTAATGATCATGACTGGGGAACTCTTGGTCACCACTCCCTCCAGGTGGATGACATTGGGGTGGTCAAACTGCCCCATGATGCTGGCTTCACTCAGGAAGTCCCGTCTCTGCTTCTCTGTGTAACCAGACTTCAGGGTCTTGATGGCCACGAAGATCTCTCTTTTGCCAGGAAGCTTGAGATGCCCACTGCACACCTCACCAAATTCCCCTGTGAACAGAGAGAAACAGGTTGAACTCATTGGCCTTCCAGAGCTCTGCCTAACCCCTGAGAGACCCCACTCCTTGGGGCTCCAGCAGTGAGCTCCAGAAGAATTCATCCTTTGGTGAGAAGCACTGGGCACTATGGACAGACTGGATGTGGTCCAGAGACCACCATGTTCTTGCCAGTCCAGGAACGCTGTAGTTAAGCATAAAACCTTATTCACATTAGTTTTCCTCGTACATACAAGGTTGAATCCTCATGAAGACTGTGGGACCCAGCCAACATTCCCAGTTCACCTACCTGCCCCAATCACCTGCTCGATTTTCACACAGGAGATATCAATTTCTTTTGCAAATTCCCTGACAGCCTCATTGGGATCCTCATAGGTAAATGGATCAATATAAATCTTCATCCCTGGAGTCACTGTGTAAAGTAGAGGGAGAGTCAGACATACAGGCACAACTGGAGTGACCAAAAATTGACATCAAGAGAAATCTATTTGCATGTGCATGTGGGGTTGTGTGTACCTACATGGGACTGTGTGCCCATGACTGCATGTATATCCATGTATGCATACATGTGTGTGAGTACATTTGTGTGTGTTCGTGTTTCTGTGCACAGTAATGCACGTGTATGCAGAGGGTTAGCACACAGCAGGGAGCTGAAAGGCCCCGCTGGCCTTCCCTGCATCATCTTCCTCCTCAGTAAACATCAGACACATGGGAAAGCAGAGGAGAAGACCTGGGCTCAAGCAGTCCAGGACCTAGTCCAGGAGATGGTGAGGGTTGCCTTGAGACATTAATGCAGGCACATGCTGATTCTCTAGTACATAGAGGTGGCTCCAAGGTGCCTGGTACTAATGTACAGCCATAAGACTGAGCCCTCTATTAGAGATTCTGTGATCCTTCCATGGGCAATGCAATCAGGACAGAGAGCCCAGTCTGTCCCCTGCTCTCCCCACTGCTACCTATAGCTGAGGACAGCTTTATACCACAATCCTAGGCTCCGGCCAGTCTCCAGATTGGAAGTATTTGTAGAGCAGAGACCACAGAAATAGAGGCACTACTCCCAGGTCCAGATATAGGATGATGGTCAGACCTATACAGGCAAGCTGCTGCAATGCTAAGGACTTTAAGGCCTATGCCTTAGCAATCTGTTAAGCATAAGTGTAGCCTCTCTACAGCAATCACTGCTGGGAAACAGAGTAGAGACTATGCCTTGGATTGGTGTCTTGAGTGATGTGGCTAAAAGGCACCCCAGGCCTGTTATCAGTCCGTCTGTATCTGGTGGCACCTCTCCTATTGCGACAGTTGTGAAGGCACAGCTATTAATGCCTTCCCAGCCTGAAGCTGTCATGTTGCACACCAGACCCCAGCAGAAAGTGAGAATGTATGTTTACACATGCAGCAAGGACTGACAAACAACTGAGAGCTGCATTTACATAATCTTTCTTGAAGAGTGTCATTTTTAGTGGTAAGTTATAGCAATGCAGCCAGCACAATGCTGTTCTGGCATGGAGTCACCGTTCAGTGCTCTGCCTTATGGAAAATGTTTCCAAGGTAAGAACAGAAACACCAGTGAGCCCTGTGCCAGAATACTGCTGATATTCTCCAGGCACGACTGTTTTCAGAACAAAGCCCAATGTCTGTAAAAGAACAAAGTGCAAACACCCCGAAGTTGCAAAAATAACATGATGTACATAACAACTGAGATTGGAACAAAGCAGAAGTTTAGTGACAGATCTCTAGCTAGGAAGGAAAAAGGCATTTTGGAGGGCATGCAGCCAAGGGCTGGTGAGGAGAATGAGGGTGAGGCAGGGTGCGTAGGGAGGTTGGAAGCAGGAATGCTGGATGTGAGGGAGTGCCTTGTAGTGCATGAGGATGTCAAAGAGACAGGCTGCAAGAGAGGGCATGTTATGTACTGTATCTATTACGTAGAATAGTTTGAGTTGGAAGGGACCCTAAGTCTAGTCTGTCACCCTTGCAATGAACAGGAACAACCACAGCCCCATCAGTGCTCTGAGCCCCTCCTTGGGTGTCTCCAGGGATGGGGCACCACCACCTCTCTGGGCAACCTGTGCCAGTGCCTCACCACCCTCACTGTAACAAACTTCTTCCTTATATCCAATCTAAACCTCCATATATAGATACAGAACTCTACAGATCTCAAAATACCTACAATACATATAGATACAATGCATAGCATGCCACACATTTGTAAAAAAAAACGTAAGATAGATGGATCATATTTACTAGGATTCTGGAAGCAGTGGGACGGTCAATGGCAAAGGCACCATGTGAGCTCCTGCAGGAGGACAGTGCTCCATAGGAAGCAGGCAAGTTGGGAAAAGCTCAGAATCTGAGCAGCAAGACAAGGTGTGGTGGTAGGGGCTTCACAGCAGGAGAGGGAGTTTTGGGGGCACGTGGAAGAGTTTCTGTTTGATGTTGCAGAAGTTTGTTGGCCATGCATGGGGGCCCACTTTGTTGTTGGTATCCAAAACCATGCAGGTTTGGAGAGCACAAACTCTGCTAAGTGTGGCAGGGACCATAGAGGGCAGGTAGGGAATCTAGATGATGCAAGTGGGTGATCCAGGCAACAAATGCCAAACTCTGGTTCTAGGGGATGCAATATGCTGGTTCAGAAAGCGCGAGGCTGCTACAGCCAGAGTCTAGGAAGGGTGTGGGGAACCAGAGGCATGTTTCAGCAGTGCACACTGAGATCACAGAATCATAGAATCCTTAGAGTTGGAAGGGATCTCTGAAGGCCATCTAGTCCAACTCCTCTGCAATGAACAGGGATGGAGGGAAGAAGTGGAGGGCAAGCAGACATAAGCCAAACACACAGCCCAGATCTCTCCAGTAGTTTTCTGCAAAAGCTTAGCCTTGTTAGACAGAAGCTTTCTAAAGAAGGATCTGGCCATGCTTCTGGGAGCCCTGACTAGCACAAGGATCCTCTTGTGTTCACATGCACAGATCTGCCTGGCTAAGGACCCTGAGCCCTCCCCGTACAACGCAAGGAATGAGTGAACAGGAACACAAACCGAAGAGAGAGCGGACCCCCAGGGCTGGCGGGGGACCACGGTACGTACTGTGGCCACTGGTATAGTGCTGCAGCTTGTCGGTGTACTCAGAGTCAGCACGTTCAAAGCCCCGTCTTCTGGAAAGAAAGGGAGTCCTGAGCAATGTGCACAGCTCAGCTGAGGCTGAGAAATGCACTGAAATGCACTCTTCCCCCACTTTTGTGGAATAACAGACTATCCCAAATTAGGAGGGGTCACAAGGACCATAGAATTGCTAAGGCAGGAAAGACTGTTAAGATCACATAGTTCAACCACCAGCCAGTGCCAGTGGCTGCTCATTGACACTCAACTCCTGAACACTTAACATGCCCATCTCCATCCTCTCCAATTTCTATCCCCACCACTCTCCACCTCTAGCTGCCATCCCGCTGCACAGCCCCAGTACAGAGGGCCCCAAGTGATGCTCTCAGACTGACCTACCTGTTGCACACAATAATGATGACAACAACAGCAATGAGAAACACCAGTCCTGCTGCAGAGGAGCCAATGATGAGTGGCAGCTTCTCCTGGACACTGGTCTGGTACTCGGCTGAAAGGAAGAGGGAATGAGTTACTGCACGGACTGACAATACGTTCATCAAGGATGGCCTACATTTATTTGCATGGCTACTGCTGTGGTGCTTCTTGGTGTGGTTTTTGTCTGGGCTATGTCCAGAGCATGTCTCATGTTGGCTCTGACAGAGGATGTTCTCAAGCAGGAAGGTTGGATGGAGCTATCCTTTTTGGGTGGGAATGTTTAGTCCTGTGGATGCATGCTGTGCCTTGTTACTTGGCCTCAAGGCTAGAAAACTGGCTTGGCTTGTTTTATTTAGCTGCACAAATGTAAAAAGTAGAGACCCAAAACACATTTGTCATCAACAGCTCTGCAGATGAACATCATAAATTCCATTTCCTTTAAATCCAACTGAACAGGCAGGTGCCCATGCCAGAAAAGCTTGGCAGAAGTTGGCCTAGACAAAGTGATTCCCTGCATGGAATACCAAGTACCCAATCTTTCTCCAGTGCTTGCCAGGTTGAATAAACCCAGGTGACTTATCAATGCACTTCTGATGGGATTATCAAGAAGGGGACTAGCATTGCAACCAGTGCACCTCCATCTTGTTCAAGGCTCTCTAGACTTGTTGTAGACTTGTTTATGCAGAGGCAGGTGAAGACTCACCTTCAGTCATGGTCTGGAAGTACATCTTGCCACTATACCGGCCGTACCCAGCCACGGTGCGTGCTCGCACTTGGAAGACGTAGATTGTGCCAGCCTTGAGGTTTTGCACTGTCACAGTGTTGGTGGGGCTCTTCACTGCTGTTGAATTTAACTCACTCAGGTTCTGCCAAGAAAATATACATCTGTCATCAAAAAAGAGAGTCAAGGTTCTGGACACAGCACCAGAATCAGGCACTGCAATGCTCAGAAGTACAGAAATTCCAAATTTCTATCCCACACCCTTTCGTGTGGTTATTCACCCCATTTATCCTTTTCAGTAGCACCTCCTATCTGGCAGGTGAGGTTGCTTTGGCGGGGTCACTGGTTGGAACAGATCAGCTAAAAATCCTGGCAAATTTGCAAGTGAGTCACTGAGAACTGCTGCCTTCAAGTCACTGCAAGGGGCTTGGCAAGCCCACCAAGCACAGATCACCAGTCAGGAGAAGAACCTCACTTCTCACGAGATTTTAGACTGGCAGAAAGAAGTCACAAAGATACAGTTTGCATAACCCCATCAAATGGACCTGGGGTTGAGGAGCTTGAGTTGTGAAACTCCATTGGGTGGCAGGGAGGAATTTCTTCTTGTTTCACGTTAGCATGATCCAGCCCAGAAGGCCAAATGCACGCTGGGCTGTATTAACAGAAAGATTTCTGTCTACACCAATGCATGCAGTATGGGAAATTAACAGGTAGCTGGAATCCACGGTGCAATTAGGGAACTATGACCTAATTGCTACCATGGAAACATTGGTGGGACCATTCACAAAACGGGACCACGACAATCGAGGGCTTTTTAGAATGGAAGCAGAAATGGGCAAATTGCTCTCTATGTTAAGAAATGGATAGATTGCTAAGAGCTGCCTCAGAAATTGCCACAGATGGGGTGAGTTCGTGGGCAAAAATTAAGGACTGGACTAAAAAAAGACATCTGGTGGTTGGGGTCTACAGGGGTCTACAGGCCATCAGATCAAGGGCAACCTACGGATGAGGCCTTCAGCTTCAGCTACAAGAAGCACCACACTCACTCTCATCCTTCTAGGGCATTTCAACCTGACTATTCACTGGACAAGGAATTGGTTGGATGGTTGCAGCCAGAGGGTTGTAGTCAGTGGCTCTACACCCAGGTGGAAGCCAGTGATGAGTGGTGTCCCCCAGGGCAGTGGTACTCTTTAACACCTTTATCAGTGACATAAGCAGCAGGATCAAGAGCACCCTCAGCAGTTTGTTGATGGCACCAAGCTGAGCAGTGCAGTAGATACAGCAGAAGGAAGGAATGCCATCCAAATGGATGTGGACAGGCTCAAGAAGTGGTCCCATAAGAACCTATGAGGTTCAACAAGGCTGAGTGCAAGGTGTTGCAACTGAGTGGGGCGATCCCAGGTATGTGTACAGAGTGGGAGAAGAACTCATCGAGGGCAGCCTTGTGGAGAGAGACTTAGGGGTTCTGTGCTCAAGAAGCTCAATTACAGATACAAAGACAACAAAGATCGAGAAAAAATGAGCTCACAGAAAACTGATTGCCTCGTTTGTGTGAAAAGGCCTCAGAACTCCCATGGATTTTTCTCAGGAAGGCAAGGAGAGAAGTAGGTCAGGAAGCGTTTTCATTTTTACTGCCCAAGGGCTTGGATGAAACCTCCCAGGCCCTTGGATGGCATTAACACCACAGTTGTTTTAAAATCATCTGTCCAACTGTTGGCGAGTACCTCATCCCCACCGTCATCCTGGAGGATTTTAAGTCGAATGCCACAGATATGCTTACAAGATGGTTTATAGGCTAGGAAACAAATGTCTGAGCAAGGTATTCTCATACCTATGCTCTCTAACTCCCCTCATGCAAGGACAGAGCATTTATGGGTTTGTGGAGACAAACCCATATGGCTGGAACCAGCAGTTTAATCACTCTGGAGCACTTTCCCTCAAGCCTAACAGGGCTAAGACTTAAAAATGGCTTGGTAAATCTCTTCATAAATCTACTCTTTGCCTTTGGCATATTGCTCAGACATCATCCCTTCAGCAGCTTGCTTGTTCCCTTCAAACATTGCTCTCCTTTCACCCTTCTGAGCTTCTCCAGCATGTCCAGGTGGTTTAAAGCCTATGTTCCTTTGCTGTTTCTCTAACATACTTCTAACTTCCCGATAGACTTCATTTAGTGTCCTCATCTGGTTCTTCTCCCTCTGAGCCAAATCTATTCTGAAACTGAAGTCTGATCAACAAAGAGTTTCTTGAAACATGCATAGTCTGTGAAACGCCCGAAGGATTTGCAGAAATGGTTTCTAAAAAGTCATGTTTTATCAGCCAAAAAAAAAGCAAAGAAAAATGTCAACCAACTTAATTTGGCAGGCAGTTCCTCTCTGCATCTGCACAGCAGCAATCTGTTGTGGTTCCTGAAGCAAACAGAGTCACACGTACAAAGCAAGTCCAAGGCTGGATGCCAAATAATAACACAAATGTGAATTTCAGCCCCCTTGGGATCAAATGCATTAGGAGGGATGCTCAGATGTGGTAGGAGGGTCATTCTGGTTACTCCTGAGATGGATCCTTGGGGCCCACAACTTCATACTCTTCTGGGTATCATCACTGAGCAACTGGGTCTGGGGGTATCTCAAAAGCATAGAATCAAAGGATCATTAAGGTTGGAAAAGAGCACTGAGATCATCCAGTCCAGCCATTACATTTCCAATCCCAGTCAGGTACCTGATCAAGTGTGCAACTTGGAAGTAAAGAAGATACCAAAAAAATGTACCAAGAGGTTCAAAGCCCAGGAAGAGAGAGCTGTAGTGACAGCACTTGGGCAGCTTGGGTTGTCCTCTCTGCCTGTGCTGGTGCCTCCTGAAAGCCTTTTGCCATAAAAAGCATAGCCCACGTGTGGCTTGGACCGTTTGTCCTTGGGATCAGGGAGGGACTGTGTCCAAATATTTGACAACAGAGGAAAGTAGATGAACACCTTGTTGGTTGCCACGAAGAGCAGCTTCCCCTTTAGCCAAGCCTCCCCCAGAAAACTGAGGGAAAAAAGAAAGAGGATGAGACTAAGAGAAAACAAGATTGGTAGAATGAACTGCCTGAGATCATTCTGAGTGTCCCTGGGGAAAGGACCCTTCTTGCTTTCCAGATGCATCTTGTTACCTTCTCATCCATCTTGCCATGTACTCTGGGATCATCTCCAAGGGTCAAATAAAAGGCTGTGATTTATGCAATATAGGTCAGGACCTATTTAACAGTCTACAAAGAAGCTCCTCCCGCCTCCCTGTTCTCCCTCTGGCTCTTGGTGATGAGAAAATAGGTCACAGGCAGTGGGGGGGATTAATCATTTCTTCCGGCAACTGCTGGGAAAATATTTTCAGTTCCATTTAATCATAAAGCTTTTTAATTAGTTAGTTTGCATTTTTTTTTTAACATATAGTTTATAAGCTTTTAGGCAAAGAGGCAGATTCCTGGAAGGAGAAATCTCCTGCTCTCCAATCCCCATCTCCACTGAATGGCATGGATGAAGTTCAGCAGTCATGCAGAGCTTGGCATGTCCTGGGACCATTATCAGTGCAGTCTTCACATCCCTTGGCAGACCCATAGGACACCACTCCTCTCCTGGGAGGAGGTAGAAGAGGGGATGGAAGAGCCAGAGCTATGGGATCCTCACCTTAAGTTGGTAGTGCAACGTGTTCCTTCCATGGGGATCTGGAACAGCTTTCCCCTGGTATAACACCCAGGTAAAGGGGTTGAGGCTGCTGCACACAGGTGCAAACTCATCTTCTGTGCAAATGCACTGACACACAATCTCAAAGATTGGACAGTTGGCTAACATGATCCATCCTGGCACAATATACTATGTGACAACCCCCCAGTTCCCATTCCCCACCAATGAAAAGGGAAAAATTAAACCCTGAACTGGCTGCTGGCTGCCCTGCTCTCCCTGCAATGGATCCACTTGACACCAGCAGGAGAGGTGAAGAAAGGAGAAGCTCCTCCTGAAAGACCAACACAGTTATGCTGCCTAAGCACTGAGCTGTAACCATCACTGTGCTCCAAAATGTTGACAGCCAGTGCCACCCACGCTGACGAGCCAAAAGCAGCAGCCTGTGCACGCCCTTTGCATCACCTCCTCTCCCCAAATCTTGCAGCCAATCCCGCAGTACCTTCTCATAATATTGTAGCTCATAATCCAGGATGACTCCGTTGGGCTGGTCAGGTTGAGACCACGAGAGGGTAATGCTGTCCACAGTGCGGCTGACCTGGTGCATGATGGACACAGCTGAAGGAGCTGGAAGAGAAGGAGAGAGGCCTCAGTTGGGTGCTTGCATGGACACGACCACATCCCCTGGCTGGAGGCAGGCAGCTGTGAGTTTTTGCTATTTGGAGCTACTGAAATTGCTTTCAGCAGAGGCAGGACTCTCCAGGGGTCTGGAGATCCTGGTTTTTGCTTTTTGAAGACATTAGTTAAGGTTTTCACAGCTCACATAATTAGAAACCACGTAGGGAAGCATCTTTGGCAAGAAAACTGGAAAGAGATCATTCATTCCCAAGCAAAATGAGCCCAGGGTTGGAGCAAACACAGCCTTGTTCTCCTGGAAAAGTGCTACCAGCCCAGCAATATATAATCCTCCTTGCTTGCCATGGGGAAGTAGGGGGTTTTGTACTTTGACATTTGCATAGAGAGGCTTTATATGGAACAGGCAGACGCAGGAAGCAAGCAGCTTCTCTCCTGCTTGGTGTGCTGGGTCTGCAAGTTGCACACGCCAATCAAGGGAGGTGTGTACAGCAGCATGAGCATGCAACACAAACCTGACCTGACATGCTGACAATGGTGAGTCTTCTGCCGAGTCAGAATGCCCTGGAAATAGCACACCCACAGACGCCTCTTGTCCCACTGAGCACAATGGGACCTTCCAGCAGCTCTTCACACACTCCAGGCAGCTGCCCACCCTTTGCTCTGCCCTGCCCTGCCTATTGCCTGTGGCCAGGTAGGAACGCTGCAGTCGGAGCTGTTCTAACAGCAGGTGGGACGGGGCCACCGTGTGGATCTGCCCCCCTACTGGGCAGTGCTCAGCAACCTCGATCCCTCCTTACTGCCCCGGTCTCCCACATTCGGGGCCCATATTTACACACTTCTGGGATCAGTATCTCATGTTGGTGCTGCTAAGATGAGACATGGGTAACATTTCTGGAGCCTGTTAGCTCTTGCCAGAACTTGCTGCTTCTTCATCAACATAGATCTCACGCCGTCTCCAAGAAAGAACATTTCTCTCTGCAGAGAAAGGCCTTGGAAGGAAGATGAGACCAAGCTACACGTTGCCCTGCAGTAGGGATTGGCTTTGGACTGAGATGAGCACACAGCCTGTGGGTGCTCTCGGAATCACAGAATGGACTGAGTTGCAAGGGACCCTTAACGGCCATCAGGTCCAACCCCAACTCACCATCAGATGGGGCTCCATCAGTGATCAGAGCTCCACCCAGCCTGATCGGGTGTCTCCAGGGATGGGGCATCCACCATTTCTCTGGGCAACCTGACCCCACAGTCCTAAACATTTCTCCAGGGGCTCTGAGCACCTGATGGAGCTGTGGGCGTCCCTGTTCACTGCAGGGAGGTTGGACCAGATGGCCTTTAAGGGTCCCTTCCAACTCAATCCGTTCTATGACTCTCAGTAACTGCTCTTATTGTCAAAGACATCAGGGAAAAGCTCAATAATGAAATCACAGAAAGATTTAGGTCAGAAGTGACCTCTGGAGGGTTGCAGTCCAACTAGCTGCTCAGTGCTGAGTACTTTCAAAGTCACATCATTCTGTTTAAGGCCCATGCCCAGCTGACATCCAAATACATCCAAGCATGGAGATCCCACAGGCTCTCTGAGCACCTTTCCAGAAGTATTTAAGGCATGCAGAGTAATAGCTAAAAAGGAAAGAGAAGAAAAAAGCACAATCTGGGATAGTGCTACCCAGTGATAACCTCATCACAAGGTGTGATGCAGCTCTAACACAAGCATCAAGCACCTTTGTGACCAGCCTCAACCACGCCGTGCAGAGAGCTTTGCTGATACGGGACATGATGAAGTGACAAACAACAGAAAACACCCGTGAGACACAGACACTTTGTGACACAGGATGAACACCGCTGGGCAAAGACGGCAAAAACTGCAAAACCTCCAAGCTGACTTTCCTGAACCGTCGTTTCTGAGTCAGATACACGCTTCCGTTAGGTTGAGTATTTCAAAGCAAACACATAACAAACTGTGAAGAAGAGAGGAAAAAAAATGAAGCCTTTGTTCTTTCAGCTTGCTTTGTGCACAGCTCTTTCCAGGACTATGCGGAGCACGGCTGGGCTGTGAATGCCAAAGATTCGATGGCAGCACTTAACCTGGCACCGTGGGACCGGTCACCTCGTTCCATGAGCAGTGTTTCCTCTTTGTTGCCTCGGGACAAAAGAAAGACAGCTTTGGTGACCATTTCCAGGTCAGTGCCCAGCACCAAGGACACTCCCTTTGCTATTGGTTCTCCCTTGCTCATGGAAGAGGTCTGAATTACTGTTGATGTGGATGGGGGATGCTTTTTCTTCACTGAAACGTTTGAGCCCCACACCATTTCAAGGTAAAATGAATGATTTGAGTCCTTGAAAGACACTTTTCTACATCCTTATTATCTGGTACGGCCTCAGATTCTTTGGATTCCTCTTGGAGGAGCCCCGTGGCTGGAGAAATAAACCATGCCAAAACTACTGCTGGAGTGTAAAACATGCTTAATGAAAATCCCCTGATGTAAAAAGGCAGATGACCTGTCCTGCTGTAACAAAACCTGCAGCACATGGGGAGGAGAGGCAGCAAAATCTCTCACGTTGTGCAGAAGCGCAAGAGGAATGCAAGGGATGCTTCCATGGTTGTCACCACAAGGGTCCATTCTACCACACAGCACTGAGCACAGCCAGAGCCCTGACTGACCGTTTCCCATGCCAAGTCAAACACCTGCTGAGGAGGAAACGTAAAGTCATCACCAGCTCTGGCAAGAGAAGCACCACAGATACAGCGATGCTCAGCTCAGAGTATTTAACTTCTGTACAAACGGGAGGATCTTCAGCAGCAGAGAATCACAGCATGGCTCAGGTTGGAAGAGCCCTCAGATATGATTTATTTCCAACCCCTGCCATGGGCTGTTTGCCCCTCCAGATCAGGCTGCCCAAGGCTCCATCCAGCCTGGCCTTGGGCACATCCAAGATGGGCTCCCATTACTTCTCAGGGCAGAAGACAATGCTTCATGCACATGAAGAGTCTTGCCACTGTCAAGGTCGGTCTAAAAGACATTCTGCATGACTACTCATTAGCAAAAGGGGAATGGGCAAAGAAAGGCCTCCTTCTCTCCTCTGTTTCACCACAGCTGTGCTGCAGACTAAACCTACCACTGGGAAGTGCTTTGGTGTCTCCCAAGGCAGCGTTTCTGGCCCAGATAATCAGCTTAGGTGCCTTACTTGTGTTCAGTTGAAGCTCAAGGGACCATACTGGGGAAAGAGATGAAGCAGGAGGCTCATCTGCCTCCTCATCTGTGAAAGCTGAAGGACGTTTGTTTGCTGATGGACCTTGGACCTTGATTGAATCTTGGACTTCATTGATGAGCTTGTTTCTGTTAAAGAAACACACAACTCTTGGGCATGCAGTGCACCTACCCCAGGTGCTGGGCTAGCATTCCCTGGGCAAAGTAGGATGAACACCCTGTCCGTGACCATGAGACAAAAGGTGGGGCTGGACCAGACTCTGAGCAAACTGATGTTCACTGGGGGGGAGATGGGCTAGATGGCCTTTAAGGGTCCCTTCCTACTCAAACGATTCCATGATCTCAGACAGCTCTGGATTTCTCCATAGGAGCCAGCACTATCACTCACTCTTGATTCCTGCTGAGAGGTTCAAATAATGATGCCTAAACTCAAACAGCTGAGTCTCCCTCCTGCTGTGGGGATGTCTACATCTGAGCTCCTGGTTGTTGCTGATGAGGTCTCCAACGATTACAAGAGAGGCACAGCTGTGCCATGTGCTGCCTCTGGAGCTCAGCATGTATTTCCAAACAATAAATAAATTATTATTTGCTCTGGAAATAGATCCTACTTTAAGGTGACCATCAATATCTTTTTAAAGGTTTATATGCTTGCTTGAAAGCACATTCCAGGTATCCTGGTGGAGCTGACATGCAGCCTAATACCTCCATGGGCAAGGAACCAGAGAGCTCCAGACCCATCAGCCTCAAAGGGCAACTTAAACAGTTTCTAATAGAGAAGGAAAGGGGAGAAGACAAGAATGAAAGAAATGCGTACTTTTGCAGAAGACTGAAGCACTTTCTAAGTGTAGCAACTCCTAGAAGAACATCATGCTGACCACAAAACCCAGGGCAGTCTGATGAGATCGCAGAGGAATATGCCAATTCACAGAAAAACTGGAAAAAGACACTCTAACACCCAGGTCTGAGCATTCACACAAGACTTGTGATAGAGGCCAAGCTCTCAGCTCAGGTTGGAAACAAGGAAAAACTTCTCCAAAAGAGTGGTGATGCATTGGCACAGCTGCCCAGGAGGCGGTGGGGTCACCATCCCCGGAGGTGTTCAAGGAACGTGGAGATGTGGCACTGAGGGATGTGGCTGGTGACACAGTGGGGGTGGGCTGCCAGTTGGACTTGGTGATCTTAAAGGTCTTTTCCAACCCTAATGATTCTGTGATTCAGCACAGCTGCAACATCTGTGGTTGACTGTGTGTGTATATTACAGACAGACATCCAGTTTCCTTTGAAGTCTGCAAATTAGGACGAGCCCATCAAGCCTCTTGGGAGGCTTTCCTTGTGGTTACTTGCCACGTTATAAAATGCACATTTTACTTTCAGGTTGAAATTTATGGACTTCAGCTTCCAATTGCTGGATGCTTTCTGCTTTTCCTACCAAAACTAAGGAGGAGTCAAGAAAGTGAGTTTTATCCACATGAAATTAAGTAGAAAAAACACAAAAACATTTTCTTTTCATCTTCTATAATCTGAGTAGACTGAGTTTCTTGTGTGTTTCAGAGATTTATCAGCCCATGTATCAATCTGATAGCCCTCCTCTGAAACCTTTCCAGTCTTTTGTTAACCTTGTTTTCACATCTAAACCTCAAAACGGATCTCCCAGCCACCAGCAGTCAGCAGCACCTCCTCCCCGAGGTCTGATATTCCTCAGAGTGTGACCAAGTCAACACTTCTCCAACTCAGCCCAAGTTCCTACCAGGCTTTGGCAGGGCTGTGCTCCCTTTGTGTTGTGCACCTTCAGTTTTCTTCTTGTTCTTTATATTATGCTGAGGGAAAGGAGGGCACAGCCGTAAGACTGAGATCTGCTCTCCACCATGTGCTCTGCAATAGGATTTTTTATCTATTGCCTTTCTCAGTGGCAACCCCAATGAAGGGAGCACAATCTCAGGTCTAATTGGACATAAGACCATGACTTCTGGAGCTCTGGGTGCCTTAAAAAAAGATCACCTTGACTTTAAACCAGGCACCTCAGGACTTGGACTGTCTTGGCATTCCCTACAAACCCTTCTGTCCTGCTGGGAGCAGGGTGAGAGACCCCAGATGCATCAAAATTAGTGCAATTGCTGAAACTGCTGTGTCAACCTTAGGGCAATTCATTATGATAAAACTGACAAAAAGCAGCAGGAGGGTGTCACACAGTGAAGAACTGCATTGGGCGAATGAGAAATAAATGGGCCTGTTTTCCTCCTTGGCTTTACGCCTGTGAGACGCAGTTTACAGGCATTCTTAGGAAGCTCATACACCTCCCCACACACCTATCTCCACAGCACTGAGTTTTGTCAGTCTGGTTAGGAGTCACAGGAACAGCTGCTGGGTACCTTGCTCCTCCTATTCAGCCAGAGCTGAAGTCATCTTTCTCCTGGACTCTCCCACTCGTGCTTTTTAAACACCCAAATGTGAACTCCTTCTCTATCCCACCTCTTTATCCCAAATTTACATCACAGAGAGAGCAGGAATAAAGGTAGGAGAGTGAATCAGGTCTTACTATGGGAAAACAGCCAAGCATCTTCCTTGCAGGCACTGAGTAGCACAAGCCCTTGCCCTATGACACAGGCTGGTCCCTGCGAAGACTGAGAGGTTGCTGCTGTAAAGGCAGTAAAACTGGGCTAGACACTACATCAGTGTCAAGCAGGGAACCAGGGCCTTGGATGCCCCCAGGCAGCACCTTCTGCAGTGCTCCCTGGTTGTTTGATGGGGAGTTGGTTAGGACCATGCAGCTCCAGGCTTTGGAATGCTATGAGACATCAGGCTCTTTGCACAGCTTCTTGTTCATGATCTGTCTATCCATTTGAAACGCTGCCAATTGCAATCTGCCTCCCATTTCACACCTAGCCCCTTGTCTCCTTCACCTGCCAGCGCTGCAAGCTCAGCCTTTCACTCCTTGCCTGTCCGTGGGTCAGGGCTATTGAGATCCCTATAATCAAAGGGCCTCCATTCCTCCTCTGGATTAGCTGGAAGAGTCAGGTTACAGGCAGCAAAACCACTATCTCTGATCACTTTAATACCACTAACCCATGTCATGTCAGACAGAGTCAACATTTGCTCTGGAAAACACGACAGAGAAAGAGCAAAGCCAACCCGACCCACAGCCTCTCCCCAGCAACACTTTGAAATTACCCTGGGGAAAAAAGAGGTGAACAGCTGGGAGTTTTCCAGCATCTCCTTGGAGCCCTTCTGACAGATCTCAGTCCCTGAAGTGTCAGGTTACTGGACGGGGAACTGCTTTTATTATAAGAGGGTCAGTGGGGAATTCTGGCATTTTCAATTACCCGCTCGCAGGAGCGGCTGTGATCCAGGGTCAGGATTAACTGTGTGACCTCCAGCTGAAGACGGAGTGGTAGGGAAATGCAGCATGATGCTGCAAGGCACCAGCTAGTCCAGAGGCCAAGGGACAGGGCAGAAAACGGGGGGACAGGGAGAAAGCTGCTCTCTCTGGTGAGACCAAAGGCTGATGCTGTGCAGCAAGGAGGATGTGCTGTGATCAGTCATGGAGCACAGGTTTCCCTGAGCCCGAAGTCACAGGGCCTGGTGACATCTAGGCTGGGATCCAGGCTTCACAGTGCATGAAAGAAAAGTTGGAAATGAAAGAAAGGCACAGTGCCTCCGTGCAGGGTTATGGGCAGCTCAGACACGTGCCTGCCTCCCTGTGGGGCAGAGATGATGTCTGAGGGATGATCCCCTTTGGGAGTGCAATAAAAAACTTCCAGGAGGTCAGGTGGGTTGGATATCAGGAAAAGCTTCTCTGGAAGAGTGGTTGGGCACTGGCACAGCTGCCCAGGGAGGTGGGGGTCACTGTCCCTGGAGGGGTGCAAGGGACGTGGAGATGTGGCACAGAGGGATGTGGTCAGTGGTATGGTGAGGGTGGGCTGGGGTTGGACTGGATGTTCTTAGACGTCTTTTCCAACCCTACTGATTCCACGGTTCTAAACAGGACAGGGTGAGAAGCCAGGACAACTCACTGTGCACCTCCACAGACCTGAATGTCTTGCACCAGCATCCCAGCCAAGGGGAGTATAACCCAGACTGGCTTTCCCTGCTTGCCCTGAGATGTCCCAGATCCACAGGGTTTCCAGCTGTGAGCAAGTGGATCTGGGTGTTTAACTAAAAACAGACTTTCTTTCATTTTTCTGTGAAGAAATTCAAGTGCCTGAGAAGGCCGATATGAAAAAGGTGGTATCCAAAAGTGTGAGAGAAGGGATGTGGTTCAGCTGGCAAGTGACATGGTTTAGTGGGCATGGTGGCCATGGGTTGATGGTCAGGCTTGATGGTCTTAGTGGTCTTTCCAACTTTAAGGATTCTGTGGTTCTGTGATTCTAGGTAGCCCTGCCAGCTGATACCCATGTTGTTTGTGTGGAGTGACTGCAAAATTTCCCAGCAAGCCTCTCAAGTCTGTAACTCCACACGCTGGAAAATCTTAAAAATACAGGCAATGCAAAACTGGCTCCTGGCTCAGGCCTCATCTAAATCAACAAAGGTTTGGTGTAGATTACAGCCCTTTAAAGCAGCTCCTAATGCCACAAGCCCAGTCTCTTGGCTCAGGCAGAAGAAGGCTGTTGGCTGTCTTTATGCCCTTTGTTTAACTGAGTTTGCAGCCTTCATTTGCACGCTGCCAGCCTGCCCACGGAGAAGGGCTGGACTTTGTTCTCAGCACAGAGAGGAGATGCTCCGCTGGCACTCTGGAGAACCTCAGCATCCAGACACAGATATGGGAGTGGGTTTGGGGTCACTCAGAGCCAGGCGCATCCCCACCTCCACATGGAAATCTCATCTGCTCCAGATCAAGGCAGAAGCATCAGTGCAGGGCTGGCGAGAAGCAACAAAGCTGGCAGAAGCCATCTCCCCAACTTGTTCCCCAGATTTTCAATAACGAGGTGTTTTCTTAGAAAGTGCCCAACTAAAATGTTCTTAGAAACATCCCCATTTTGGAAACTGCAAACATGAAAAATGGACCAGAGAAATTTTTCCTGATAAAAGCTTGGAAGAAGGATTCCTGCTGCAGTGCATCCCCTCCCACCCACTGGGTCTGGCTAATTTGAGGCTCTGCCAGGCTGCCTTCCGCTGTGTGCTGGGAAATTCTGCAGCTATCAGGATTATTTTATCTCTGTTCCAACACTGTGACCCTGACATTTTTGTTCGTAGCACCTCTCTCTGCATCTCTCCCGTGTCTCTGTGGCTTCATGTACCTGCTTCTGGCAGCTCCACCTGCCCAAATGCTGGCACTCGGTGCCTCGTGCGCAAGCAAGGCGATTAGCACTGCAGATCGTTTGCCAAGTGCAGCAGAAAAGATAAATCACCCCTCCTGAACACATAAGCAAAAGGTGAGCACCTGAGCCACTCTGTTGGCTCACACGCAGCAAGGACGGCAGCACACTGCAGGGAGGGAGGGAGGGGTTGATTCACCAAAGGGGACTTTCCACCCGCATCCATCATGGGTGGTTTTTTGTCTTCCACACAGAGCCAGCTCCAGATGCTCTGGAACAGGTTTCTGAAGCCCCGGGCAGGTGTGGGAAAAATGATCCTCAAATTCACAAAGTAATTTATGCAACAGGGAAATCTGGAAGTCAGCAGGTGGAGGAGCCCACAGAGCTGGTAGTGGGAGAAGAGCATCTGCTAGGAAAGCTTGAGCCATGCAGATTATACCCTGCCTTGCCAGCATCCCCCCAGTTGCCCACCACAGAAGCAGAAAGAGGAGTCCTGAAGAGCCAGCAGCTGGCAAACCTCCTGCCATCTGGGAGCCCTGGCTCCCGGCAGTCTCCAATGGGCAGAGCAGAGAGGATTTGGGCATGGCTGGGGCTCTCCCAGGTGCTCATGGCCAGCTGCTGCCATGCCCTCAGCCAGCCCAAGGCAATAGGCTGGGACATGGAGTCTTCCAAAGAAGAGGAGGACCTTAGAAGTAACCCTACAGCAGCTCAGCAGATACGTTCCTGCCTCACTTAGGCATCCAGGCTTCTGCTCTGGCTTCTTCACCCACAGCCCATCGCTAACCATTCTGTACCATCTGCTCTGGTCTTGCTTTAATAGCACTTTTCTCTTTGTGGTGACCCTCCATGCTACTACACCCATGCAGTCAGCGATTCCAACCCCCTCACCAAGACTAAACACACAATATCATTTCGGTCTCCACTCTGGAATATGGCTTCTCCTGGGTTCTGATCTCTTTATCAGCCTTTCTATGTACCTAATACCAGCACAGTTCAGCTCTCTTGAATGTGGGCAGCCAGATGTACGTGCAGTGACCATGTGAGTCACAGAATCCTTAAGGGTGGAAAAGACACCTAAGGTCATCCAGTCCAACTAAGTTTCACTCAGCTTTTCCAAGTGGCAGTGAGACTTCAGTACAGCTGCTGTACCTACCTTGCAGAATACAGTCCAGTCTTGCATGTGATTCTTTTTTCATGAGGTGTTATATGGAGAAGAGCTGTCTCCTTTTTATGGTTTGCCCTTGGGTCCTACTCAGCTGCCTCCAACATTTGGCACTAAAACAGCATCTTGATGTCTAAAGTCTAGATGCTTTTCTTAAAGATGTTTCATTCACACACAGGGCTGAATGTGAGGTTCATAGATAGGCAGGGTAATCTATAACATCCCTGGGCCTGAACATCTCAGGGTAACATAGGACAACGTCCACAGAGCATAGCTTAGGAGGTTCAGGTTGGGTATGAGGAAAAGCTTCCTCCCCAGGAGGTTGTGCAGCCCTAGGGCAGGTTGGAGATGTGAGGAGAACTCTGCCTTTGGTGATTACCAAGAATTATCCAGCCAAAACTGTACCTGTCCTGCCATAACTGGGTGGTTGGATGAGAGATGCAAGATGCTGGGATGCTACAGTCTCCTGGCTTTTACATTTATACTGGAAGACAACAAGAAATGGACTCATTTTAAGAGCTGGAAAGCTCATTCCAGCTCTCTAAAGTGACTTCTGCATGCACTTCCCCAGGTTTTTGTTTCACAGACAGGGAAATCTTTTCAAAGCTGCAGCCTGCTCTGGGCAAAGCCAGGAGCAGAAGCTCATGGACCATGGCTACAAGGGAATTTTAAACCTTAATGATGTCTGGCACAAACCTAGAGCACAGGTGTGAGCTGTGCATCTCCCAAGCCAAAGGAGTCATGCTATGACATATATCATCAAAGTAAGTTATCTGAATCCACAGAAACACAGAAGATGGGCCATTCAGTTCTGCTGCAGAGGATGCTTCTCCCGATCAGTTTATTGGGAATGAATATCTGTTCCCTGTGCCACACACTAGCTGGTGTTCACACTGTATTACCTGTCCCATAGTCTGTTTATTTGGGCTCTGTTTGCAGCCAAGAGCCTCTGATACTGGAATGAATCCTCCCTTCTGACTCTGTGTGACACAAGAATCCCTCATAAGGAACACGTCCCCAAAAAAATCTGGATGTTCTTGTTTCCCCAGACACTGGGAGGTCTTGAATTGGTGTAATCTGCAGAGCAGTTCTTCCTCCTCCCTTCCAGGTGAGCAGCAGCCACAGCCCGATACCAAGAGCTGCTCTTCCCACTTGCTATTTACAACTTCCCTGCCCAAGAAGCCCTTTCCTTCCCCAAGTTTCCCAGGCACTCAGCTCATCCACAGCATGAACAGAGACTGAAAATCCTCCCAGCACCAAGATTATCCCCCTCCCCAACCCTCCCCACAGAATGCCACAAATTAGCAAGCAGGAGCAGTGTGTTGTCACAAGTGAGAGGGTTGACACACGGCATGGTTCTCAATTAGTCAAGTGTCATTATCCCAAGCGTTGGGCCATGCTCAGCTCCTTGACCCCTGGCTTCCCTCCTGCTCCTTCCCTCCTGGGATGCTGGCACGCCTCTCAGCTCTCCTCTCATCCACCCCTCTTGGCACAGATCTCTGGTTCTGGAATGGCTGAGAAAAGGTTTTTTGTGGCACCCTATATCTGCATGGCATGTTTGTTTTCTTTTAGGCATCAAGGTTTTCTAAGGGGTGGATGGAAAGTCCACCAGAGCTGTAGGGGAGCAGTACCATATGGCAGGAAAGCAGAGGATGAGCCATTGATAAAATGCAGCTTAGGGAGTCACGGAGAAGTCTACTGAGAAGAGCAAAGAGAAAATACAGCCTGGTCTTAAAGGTGACAGGAAATGGGATCACACAGAGTTTGATGGAATGAGTAAATTCCAGAATGGGTAAATCCATTGAGTTGGCTGGGGAGCAGGGAGGTGGTAGAAAGGGAAGATCTCTTTCAAGCTCTTTTAATTTCTTTTGTTCTGATGCTGGTCCTTTATAACTTTCTGGTCTAACCTGCTAATGAAGACGGTAAGGGTGAATCTAATCTTAGTCATCACTGCCTAAAGAGCAGTTAAAGAAGGGTGAAAGCAAGCTCTGCTCATTGGGGATGGATGACATGACAAGAGGAATGAGCCACAGATACAGACTAGAAATTAAGAAAGGCATCTCCTCAGGAGGGTGACATAGTCCTGGGAGAGGTTACCAGAGAGGTGGCATTTTCCAGGACTCAAGAAAAGCCACAGACACAGAAACAACCTCTCTGCACAGCAGTGAACATAGCTTGATGGCTGAGCCCATGAATACAACAGTGAGGTTATGCTTAAGTCTGGAAACTCAAATGCAGGCCTTGCAGAGAGGCATATTGCACCAGGGAAGCAGAATGTGAAGGGACCAAGACATTGTCAGAGAGACCACCAAGGAGGTAAGAGCTCCCTGCACAGCTGAGTGAGGCTGCAGAGTCCTTGGATGTATAGAGCAAACAGTGAGCAAACAGCACAGAAAGGAAAGCAGTTTATTTGCAGTAGTGCTTCTACTGGCTGCAGTATCTAATTAACACAGAATTATGACGAAGAATATGAAAGCGTCCACAAAGAGCTAAAGGGAGAGCCACATTCTGCAAAACCACCTCATAGCGAAAAAAGAATGATCCATCTTGGTCTAATTGTCTCTTATTTTCCCTTGAGAGAAGCTACCCACTGTGTCTCTACATGAGTACAAACATCCTACCAACACAGGACAACAGCAAAATGCGTTTGGTTGACACAGACTGAATGTTAGTGAAATCCAGACCAGAAAGAAGGTGCGTATTTCAAATGATGGCAGTAATCATTGGAGAGGGATGTGGCAGTGATGAACTGTCTTTCACAGGGTGGTGAGGCTCGGGCACGGTCTGCCCAGAGAAGTTGTGGATGTCCCTGGAGGTGCCTGAGGCCATGGATGGGCCCTGGGCAACCTGAGCTGGTGGGGGGCACCCAGCCTAATGCAGGGGTTGGAACTGGATGGGCTTTAAGGTCTCCTCCAACCTAGGCTACTCTAGCATGCTGTGAATTCTAGGAGAATAAGAAGGTGAATGGTGTGTTATCTTCTTTGATTTCAAGCTGCTATTTAGTGTCAACTGTCATGATGCCATCAAAGCCACCAGTTGCACTCCTCCATTCAAACTCAGTATTTGCACTCTGGCCATTCTACAGGGATTGTTTTCCCACTGTCTCATAGCATCTTTTCTCCAGAATGCTGAGGAATTTATGATATCTGAAGGTTAAAGATGCTGCTGGATTTCAATATAATCACAGAACATCCCGAGTTGGAAGGGGCCAACCCGAGGTCCCCGAGCACAACACCTGGCTGTGCACAGCACCACCCAAAACCAAACCCTATGGCTGAGTGTCCCAGTGCTCCCTGTGCACCAGGGATCTGTGCCATGCCCTCTGCCCTCTGGTGAGGATCCTTTCCCTGTCACCCACCTGAGCCTCCTCTGATGCAGCTCCATGCTGCAGCCACCAACTCCCAGGCTCAATGCCCCACTCTCTCCATGCACTCTCCTCCTGGTACAACACCCTCCATTCTCCTGTCCCAGCTCTGCCTTTGTGTGTGCAGCTTCTGTTACCAGCTGCTAATGATCTACACCAAGGCTGCCAGGCAGTGTAAGCTGAAGAATTCAGAACCTCTAATTACAGAGGAATCAGCAAGCAGACAGTTACTGTTTAGTGCTAATGAATAGATACATTAAGGGAGATATCACACAGGCTGAGAGGTGTGAGTCCTGATAATGAAGGAGTATCAAACAAGGAGGATGATGATCAGGGGACTGAAAGAGGATTCACCTTCAGCTCAGCTTTCTGCTTTTCACCAAGACGGTTCATGGGTGACCGAAACATTTTTGCACGTTACCTCTCTCAGCACTGTGTGCGCCCAACCAACCCATGCCCATCTGCACCACCACTGCCTTACCAACACCCCACACCAGCATCTGCACCCTGCAGCAAGCACACACCACAGCCTCCAGGCAGCTCTGTGCCAATGCAACAGTCCACACTCATCCAATTTGGTGCTGAAGTTCTCGTAGTGTCCAGGATCCCTGGGGAACGTTCACACTCCCTGCACACAGTCTGCAGCGTTCAGATCAACCACTTGCTTGCTTCCTCACACCATATCGATGTGCTTCCACCGTGCAATAGGATTAAGCTCAGGCCTGGCCCCAAGAGGTGCTCCAGGTCCAGATGGCTTCCAGGCAGGACAGGGAGAGCAGGTCTGCAGGCCACCCAGCCACCAGCACAGCTGCCACCTGCAGCTCTCCTAGGAAACAGCACTGCCAGCAACCCCAGCACATCCCTTTCCCCAGCCCCCTGAGCCAGCACAGAAGCTGGCAACCCAAAGAGAAACCATTACAGTTTTGCTATGTTGTCTTCTTCACCAAGCACAGCAGAGAGGGGCTGGTGAGCATGGCAGGTGGCTTGCAGCAGCACAGGATCTGGAGCAGTTTTCCAGGCAGCAATCCTCTACAGCTGGCTCACAGCCTCCCATCTCTACAGCTTTCCTCTGTTTTCATGGCCTGTTCTGGTGCTTGGGCCAGAGGCTACGCTTTCTCTGCAGTTGGAGCAGAGATGACAGCTTGTGTCAAAACACTCGAGCTGATATTACCTTCTCTCCTCAGGAACCAGGAGCACCAACAGGGGCTGCCAGCAGCAGTGTGAGCTGCTGCTGTGTCTGCAACGCTGCCAGCAATGAGGATTAAAGGCACCTACAGCGTGTGTGCCTGCTGGCACCAAATAAATGATTATGGGTCCAATGCCAGAGGGAAATGCTGAGACACCAGAGGACAATGACACGAGCTAGACTGCTGCAGTGGCTGGCATGGCAGCTCTGTCTTGGGGCACACAGAAATAGGGGATATTTTTCATATTCAAGGGATTCCCTCTGGTTGAGTTTATACATAGGAGCGAAACTGACTTTTTACATGGGCAGATAGTGATAGGACAAGGGGGAATGGTTTTCAACTAAAAGAGAGGAGATTTAGGTTAGATGTTAGGAGGAAATTCTTGGTACTCAGAACCCATCCGGAGAGCTGAAGGCGCCCCATCCCTGGAGGTGCTCAAGGCCATTGGTAATGACTGGAGTTGGGGGCCCTTTAAGATCATTTCCAAGTCAACCATTATATGATTCTATGTTTTGTCCAGGAATTGCCAGGCCACTGCATCTGCTTACCACAGAGCAAGAGACATCACACCACATCTCACCCCACTCCACCTCCCCTTCAGGCCCTGCTCATACCACAGAGCTTCATCCAGCACGTGCGTTCAGTCCCCAAACCCCCACCTCCCCTTCCCACGGGGGTCTGACAGGAGACAGGGCCTCTTACCAGCCTGGTTGGTGGTGATATTCACTGATGCAAACTGCGGGGAGAAGGGGCTTTGGTCGGTGACGCCATTCACAGCCTGGATTTCGAAGGTGTACTGCGTGTGGGCCAGCAGGTCGCTGATGTAGATGCGAGGCTCTGTCAGACCCAGCTGGCGTGGGGCAAACTGCACGTTGTCCCCACAGCGTGTGCACGCCCCCCGGCCCGACCCGCAGCTCTTGCAGATGATGTTGTACACCAGATCCTCCCGGCCCCCTGAGTCTCGTGGTGGGGTCCATTCCAGCATCAGGGAGGTTTCGTTCACGCTGGAGATCACGGACTGGGGGGCAGATGGGATGGCTATGACGGGAATAGAGAGAAAAGTGTAAGAACAAGGGCTCTGCTCTATGCTATCGGAACCCATCCCCAGCAAGGACTTGTCCTGTGTTGAGCCCAGCTGCTTCTCTTGCTGGATCTTGACAACCTTGAGATGTGGGTCTATGTGAAAGGAGTGGGGTTCAACAACAAAGAAGCTCAGAGGGTTGCAGCACCTTTCCTATGAAGAAGGTTTAAGGGAGCTTGGCTTGTTAAGGCTGGAGAAGACTCCTGGGAGACTTCACTGTGCCATTCTAGCCCTTAAAGGAGCTTATTAACAGGAGGGAGACAATATTTTGGGGAGTGGTTTTAAACTAAACGAGGGGAGATTTAGATTAGATATTAGGAAGAATAGGCTGCTAATTATGGAGTCCAAACTGCCCAGGGAGCTGTAGGTGCCCAATTCCTGGAGGTGCCCAAGGCCAGGTTGGATGGGGCCCTGAGCAGCCCAGTGTGGTGGGGGGCAACCAGCTCTTGGCAAGGGAACTAGATGGCTTTATGGTTCCATCCGAGCCGAGCCATTCCATGATTCTGTGACTCTCATGGTGTCACAGGGATGTGTGCAGGAAGCTGAACAGCCAAAAGCAGGAGTGGGAACCAAACTTACCTTTTTAACTCAGGCCCATCCCTGCTAAACTGACCGCACAGTACCCACGACAAAATGCACCTGACATTTTTGGTATTTTTTCTGATTCCTTGCCCTTGCCCTAAACTCCTGAGCGCCTACAGCCAGGACTCAGCATTCAGGAGCAGCCCCAGAGTGAAGTCATCCCACGGCTTAGAGCACTGAGTCACCCTAAATGCTTTGGCTGATGCACGCCTCCTTCCCCAGCTCTGTGCCTCCCCTCCCCAGTTGCCTGGAGCCCACATACTGGTGCAGGGCATGTCGACAGGGTCAGCATCTGCCCGATAATATCCGTTCCGGCACACGCAGTTCGTGGCCCCTTCCGAAGTCGTCCGGCTGTTAATTGGACAATGGACGCATCCTTCATCTCCTTGGCTGGCCTTGAAGGTCCCTGATGGGCAGCCTGGAAAAGAACCAAGAGCAATGGTGAGTTGTGAGGAAGGAGGGCTGGCGAGGATGCCCAGAGCTTGGCAGTGCTGCTGGAAAACGCTCTTCGGGGCGTTGCAGCATCCAAAGCCAAAACCCGACAAGTTGAAATGAACAGAGTGGAGAAACAGCAGCTGGTGTGAAGACCCTGAAAAGGCAGGCTGAGATGGGGTCTCTATGTAGGTCTCCCCTGTTGCATTCCTAACCATAAATGCAAAAACAAGGTCCACCGACCAAGTCTTAGGATAGCAAAGGGGATTTTTATCTGCTATCATGCAAGAAGTTTGGAGTGGCTGCACCAAATCAGACCAAAGTCTCTCAAAGAGGATGGCATGAGCTGGGCTGCTTATTTTCTAGTAAAACCTTTTAGGGTGGAGATCTTCCCTCCTGCTGGAGGTGGAGCTGACCTGCACAAAGCAATGCTGACTCTTCCTAAGAATCCCACATTCATGTAAGAGTCTCCATGAGTTTCCTCTCGTTAATGCCATTGCTAATCATGCCATCACACGCAAGCAGCAGTTTGCTGGGGTCTAGCCACTCACAGATGAAGCCACATCGTTAGCAACAGCCACTCAAAAAATGCATGTTCAGCCAGGCATGATGGGTGCCAGAGTGGCTCACGTGCTGCCTTGCAGCAGATGGGTGGTAAAGGATGGGACACAACTTGAAATATAGCATTAACAGATATGGTGCATAAGGCTAAAAATATTGTTGCAAAGCCTACAGCACTAGAAGGCCCTTTCCAACCCGGTGGGTCACCAGTGCCAATGCAAAAGCTTGGCTATAACCATTTATCAGCACGGCCCTCGGTGACTACACTCCATTGTGACTTTTGCCACTGTTAATCTCTCATACAGCATGAAGAGCCTGGGGGGTGGCAGGTGGTTTCTGCACTGAGTTCAACAAACTTCTACTTCACTTCACCATCAAGGCTTTCAGGAATGAAGCAAAACAAAAAAACAGCCCAGGAAAAACATATGGTCAGGAGTGAATCGTATCGTAGAACCATAGAATGGCTTAGGTTGGAGGGGGGGACCTTAAAGATGATCCCTCGACATGGGAAGGGTTGCCAACCACTAGATCAGGTCGTCCAGGTTCCCAGGATTGCTGTAAGCAAGAGCTACTAGAAGTGCTTATTTTTAATTTAAAAACAAACACACAAATAGGAATTTTCTCTGTTTTCAACCCTTACCTTCAATATTATCTTGGGTTTCCAACAAGAAAACAGAAAAATACCCTACACTGCATGCTTCAGGAGTCCCTTTGGACTCCTGAAGTCAAAGGATCTGCTGGGAATCTGCTGGAAAGCTGGCTTCTCCCCCATCTCATGTTCATGAATCTTTTCATCCCCATGGTCCCCCATCCTCTAAGGCTTTTGACTCCTTTTCTGATCCTGTTCCCAGTGTCTCTCAGTATTAACCCATCTCAGAGGGTGTTACACTGCTGGGAAAGGTGTTGTGAGTATCTCTGTTACAGAGAGATGAAGGTGGCTCTGCACCCAAAATGATAGCAGGGTTGCTGTACTAATACCAATACTGACATGCAATACAAGCAACATACATAATTACTCCACTCTGACCAAGCTGGGCTGCTAGAACTCTTTTCACATGCCCTTAAAACATTACCAGCATTTTTGGCAACTTTCTTCATCCCCATACAGATAAGGCAACAAATAACCCTGCAAAATGAGAACATTTTAGTGTGACTCCTCTGCAGGGTTCCGAAATCACATCAAGAGACAGCAGATCACTGAATGGCAGCACTTCAAATCCACGCTGTTGGTTCTGAGGAACACCCTTCCTCAGCTCTCTTTGTCCACCATTATCTCTCGGCAGCCCTCCTCCACTCAAGCAAGGCTCTGAGTCTTACATCCCCAGCCTTATCTTCCAGCTGCCTCCCATCTCGTTGTGGGGTGGAGGCCAGGATGACTCCACAGTCCCGAGCTGTTGGGTCTCTGCCATCTCCTTTCTCCTGCGTGGTGCTTTTGGGTCAACCAGCATGAGGGCAATTGGGAAAAAACAGGAGACTCAGCCCTAAAGGACAAGGCATGAAAAGAGTCCCCTCTACCAGCACTTCGAGTCTGCTGCTCGCAGTGCCTGTGGGGTATTTATGACTTTGTCCAACCAGTTTGGAGTTTTACCTCTTATTCCTTTCATGAACCGTGCCTCCTTCTTCCAAAACAGACAAAAATAACTCCTGCACTTGGCAGGAGAGTTGGCTGCTAGCTCTGAAAAGACAGGATCCTGGACCTGTAGGACCAGCTCTCAGCGCTCATCCTTCGTGGGACAGCCTTCCCCTGGGCAATTCCTCCAGTTTCCCTCCTGATAAATGTAATTAGCAGCCCACAGTGTTACCTCATACTTGAGATAAGCAATTAATCCCATTGCCAGGTGCTGTCACTGCCAATGACAGTGACAGCGTTTGGAGAGCAAGAGAATAGAAATGCAGGAGGGAAAACGGGGTTAAATGAGATTAACTGAAGAGGAATGCAGAGCTCAGCCGACCTCTGCGATGCGAATTAAAGAGTTGTCAATAAAGTAAGAATGCACAATGCAAATGTTCCTGATAAACCCACTCATTCTCCATAAGACAGGAAGAGAAGCTGACAGCACAGGTCTGGAAAAGCATCTTCCCATTGCTAACAGCTCCTAGAAAGGTATCAGAATGGACCACATCACTTTGTCCAGCACACAGCACTGCTGCTCCTGCCTCCCTGGAGAAGATGCCAAGGCTCTGAAACACACCCTGCAGTACTAATCCCCAGCATCACTCCCCAAGTCACCTCATCCTTGTCCCAGCCCAGGGACAAGGTGCCCAGAGCACCTCCAGACACGACTACCTTAGAAGTGTTTCCAGCATGGACTTCCCCATTGCACTCTGCATACTTGCAGCTCGCCACTGGCTTCTTGGTTTAAGAGGAACGTGAATCAACTCAACACCTCTAGTTTCTTATCCCTCGTTGCAGACACTTCATGACAGCCTGAGGCCACATCAGATGTACTGGGATGGTACTGAGTGTGCACAGCCTGCAAGTGGGATGCACCAGCTCTGTGGGCTGGTGCAGAGGCACTACTACATCAGCATGGGAGTGCATTGGGACCTTAGGGCTGGGATGTCACAAAGGTAAAGAGAGTCCAAGGCAGGGTAGAGCGATACCCTCTTTGGGAAGCACCACTGGAAGGCCCTGCAAGGGAAAAAAATGCCCCCAGCCTTTCAGCCAGGATACTCTAAAACAAGCTCCAAAGAGCAAGAGAAGGGATGGCCAAGGAGTTCAGGCTTTTGGACACCACTGCTGCTGGTTATCCTGCAGAGCCTGGGCACTTCTATCTCCCTGCTCTCCTGCAAGGGCACCAGCACACTCCCCAGGATGACCTCAGGGAGGGAGCACCTTCATCCAAACCCCTGCAGCTCTGTCCCAGTGCCAAACCCTTGTATCTCACAGCCTTCATGCCAGGAGATTGCCAGTAAATCCCTGCAGTGGAGTTCACAAGGTCATCTCCCTGCAAGCACTGTGAGGAGTTCAAGCATCTGGCTAGACCACCACACCTGTGGGCACGCACACCTGCAAGCCCCCCTGCTCTGGGAGGCACATCCATCAGTTGTGATGGGAATTTAGCTGTCAGTGAGAAATGCTTGGAATTTCTTACCTGCTGCTCATGGTTCAGCATCCCTGACCTGTCAGGGGGGCTCTTAAAGAGAAATGGAAAGCTCTCCATCCCTGCCTGAGCCCAGGGGAACGGAGTATTCCCAGTAGCTTCAGATTATGGATGGCAAGGCTGCTAGAGCAGACAACCAAGGCTGCTAGAGCAGACAATCTTCTCTACTTAAAGGGCAGTGAGGCCCTGGCACTGCTGCCCAGAGTTGTCAGTGCCTCATCCCTCAAGGTGCCCAAGGCTACGGATGGGGCTCTGAGCAGCATGAGCTGTGGCACCAACCCACAGCAGGGATTGGAATGCATGCTCTTCAAGGTCTACTCAAAGCTAAGCAATTCCATGATTTGATCCAAAGGGCAAGCTTGAGCCCCAAACCTTTCAGGAGCTGTACGTTCACCAAGGGCAGCTGCCAGTCCCAAAGACATTCACAGTGCACTTCCAGAAGCAAGCTTTCCTGCACGAAGCCGACATTAAGCTGAGTTCACAGGTCAGAAGCGCTTTGGATCTCTTTGCTCCTGCAGATGCCTGAAGAACAGCAGTCAGCAGTGCTCTCCTGAATGGTACTCCAGCAGAGTAATTACAACAGTTCAGGTGGAAGGGACCTACAAAGATATCAATCCAACTGCCTGATCACTTGAGGGCTAACCAGAAGTTCAAGCATTTTATTGCTCTGAGCACCGAAGGAGCTGTGGGCATCCCTGTTCACCGCAGGGGAGTTGGACCAGATGGCCTTTAAGGGTCCCTTCCAACTCAAACCATTCGGATTCATATCCAAATGCCTCTTGAAAGTCCACCAGGTTGGACCCTGATGGTCTAGGAGAGCTCCCATCCCCAGCACAGTGGGTAATGTAGCATGCTGCCCCGTAGTGAGCAGTTTTAACCCCCAAACCTTATCTCAGCAGCCTGTCATGCATCTAAGAACCCAGAGATTGAGGTGCTGGAAAACAGCATTGCTCTGGGAGTCATGGGGTGATCTGCATGGAGTGATGCCAGCCAAAGCCAGACAAGGTGCCAAACCACAATATTGTTTCTGAGCAGTTACGTGCGAGCAGATGTACTGAATGTCATGTTCTCCTCATTCACCCTCATGCTTTCACACAGTGCAGAGTATGGACCGACACACGCTCCAGCCACTGCCTGCAAAACTGTAGGGTTGTTTAGCTTCAGCTTTAGACTCCTTACATTACAGCCATTTATTTTATCTCAGTATTGAAAAATACGCTTTCCAGAAAGCAGAAAGCACGTCCTATCTCACGAGCTGTAAACACTGCCGTGCTTTGCACTGACAGGCCGGTTGTTCAGGCAGTCAGCCCGCTTCCTCCGAGTGGTCTCCAGAAGAATTTAGGACTTTCACATTCTGTTACTTTGTTTGGTCTTGTTTAAATGTTTCCCAAAGCTTCTGCCTGGGAGAGCTCTGCCTCCGGAGGGTGGTATGTTAACCATTACGGGAACGGCTCCCAGCCTTTTAACACAAGGAAGAAGCAAACTGAGCAAGCAAGTGGTGACATCAAAGTTGCACTGATGGAAAACCCCTAATCCCATAAACCCTTCCTGCTTTAATTGGTGTTAAAACAAAGATAATCTTATCTCAGCCCTATAAAAGAAGGTAGAGGATGCACTCTCTAAAAGCCTCTCTAAAAGCGCTCGTAAACTTGACAAACATTCCATGTTTAGAGCCCAAGGAGAATGGCTTTAATCCTAAAGGAAACATGAAAGCAAAAAGGGAGCTTTTCCTGGATGAGAGCCCTTCAAGTGGACCTTCCACGCACGGTGCCCATGGAGAGCTGAGCCAGGAGGAGCAGCTTTAGGGTCAGGAGTCCCCAAACCAGGGGCTCCGAGGGGCATCCCCTCCCCAATTCAAAACCATACAGGAGTTCTGATGGCACCGTTTCTCCACTGATCTGCCTGGACCCTGGCAGTGCCCTCCCACCCTGCAGAGCCCAGAGGGACACAAGAAGCTTTTCCAGGTGGAGCTGGGCAGGAAAGCTCAGAGCAGGCACGTTTCATCGTTCTGTTTTAACGCAGCTTAGCACCCAGTTTAGACAGGCTTCCAGCCCAGCCAGCTGGTTAAGTGCCAGCACCGCTTTCCAGATGACAACATTGTTCTTTGTCAGCAGTCGGTGCTGAGTGGAGCTGGCATAAGGGCTGATTAACAAGGCTTAGTTATGGTGGTTGAAATCACTGAGGGTGTAGGTCCACAGTTAACTTTCCAGCCTGCAGCAAGCAGGGAAGGGAGGTCAGAGCGCCCAGGGCAGCAGCACAGCATCCACCTCTGCTTTCCAAAACACTTTATAGGCTGCTTGTGTATTTATGAAGCACCAACCCTGCAGTGTGGGCGCACTGTCAGCCTGAGCCGAAATGATGCAGCGTCTGACACTTTGAGACCCACCTGGAGCGCTGTGCTTCTCCCCAGGAGCTGCCATGCCCTCCTGTCAATGCAGCAGCCCATTGCCACCCACACTTTCCTATTCCAAGCCCCTGAATGCTCCTCCTGCCCCCTGCTCAATGGACCACCGTTTCCTGGCTGCAGGGATGCATGCACAGCGAATGGGATTACGCAGACACGCTGCTGGCCTGGAGGCAAAAAGAGCCACTTCTAACAAGAGCACAGAGGTCAAACAGTCATTTGTAGGCACAACTCAGGGAGCAAACTTGGGTTTTCACTTTTCTTAAAGCGACAGCCTGCTAACTCAAATGGCAGAGCCCTTCTCCAAAGCAGAGTCCCCAGGTGCTGTCACCTCACAGACCACAGAACCTCAGCTCCCTTGCAACGTCCAGCTGTCCCTGCCAGCTCTGATTCACACATATCCAAACAGGCACATTTTTGGCCCCTGTGTGCCTTCAAGGCTTCCCCAGTGACCTGAGCTGTAGTAGATGCATCTGGCAATGACCCACTGCAGAACGGCAGCGTGTCACAGGCTCACCTTGCACACAGACAGAAGGGGACACCATGGGGACAGAGCTTACCAGATGCTTGAGAAACACACCCCAGGTAGATCTGCACAACCAACGGTCCCAAACAGCAATGAGGCTGGTGGTCAAGCTTGCCCTTTCTCTGGTGTAACAAGCTTTGAACCTGCAGGTTTTGAGTCTGCAAAGGGAACTGCAAAAAAAGCAAACTCACTGTGCCTCAAGTCACCCGATCTGCAGAAAAGCTGTGGCTCAGCTGAAAGCCCTGCTGCAAGGAGAGGAGGATTTACACACAGCCTCCCCTACATGGGTTGTATCAGCACTGAGCCAGGGCTGGAGAAGGGAAGAGGAGTGCTTGGAAAGCCAGGGAGACAGTGAGTCATGAGAGAGGGTATAAATGGAACTCTAGTGTCTATCACTGTGTCCGTTCGTGTTTATACAGTCTGTCTGTCTGTCCAAAGCATTATTTAGGAGCAGTCAGCTTGCTATCTGAGTCCTGCAGATGAAATAAAACACATGAAGTGTTCTAATCGGGAAGATTCACGATGGGGAGAGATGATTTTTTAAAAAAAGGTGCTGAGTGGAGTGCTGGAATGTTTGGAAACGGCAGCATTAAAGCTTCTCGAGCGCCCCCTCCTCAGCCCCCCAGCCCCCAAGCTCTCCCCTCTCTGTGCGTCACCACGGCATCTGCAGCACACAACCACGTGCCAGCTTTTCCCCACGTGCAGAGGACAGGCAGGGCATGGGAGCACACTGGCTTCTGCAGTAACAGGCAGCTGTGTGCACGTAGGCTATTGCTGATCAGCGCATGAGAGATCAGCAAGGGGAGAAAAGAAGCTGCTAGGAGAGCTCTTTCCCTGCATGTGACAGATGTTTTGCAAAAACCAGTCACAGAATCGTGACAATTGGGAAAGGCTTCCAAGATGCTCTAAGTCCAAACACCAACCCAACCCCACCATGCCCACTAACCTGTGTCATGGAATCATTAAGGCTGGAGAAGACCTCCAAGTTCACCCTGTCCAACTACCAACTCATCCCCGCTATGCCCACTAAAACATCACAGAATGACAGAATCATGAAAGCTGTTAAAGACCTCCAAGATCACCCAGTCCAACCATCCAACAGATGTCCAACCCACTCACAGAACTGCAGAATCGTTAAGTGTGGAAGAGACCTCCGAGATCACCAAATCACTGCTTCTGCTGTGCCAGAGCAGATTTGGAAGCCAACGAACAACTGCACCACTTGGAGGATTCAGAGATTCCTCCCCAAAATGATATCCTCTCCCAAATATTTCCCCATCCTCTTCCTGCCTTCCTAGAGGAATGCCCAGGGAATAAAAAAACCCAAAATGAACCAAAGCAATTCGACTCTGTCTCATCTCCATAGACTATTACTGCTGAGGGAAGCAACTACTCTATTATCCTGCTTCACTCCAAACTGAATTGTGTGGAATTGAGAATATTTATCAGGTTTTCTCCCAGAAATCTCCTTTCACAGCAAACCCAGGAGGAGACAAAATTCTTATTACAACCAGAAAGTAGGATAGGAAACTGTCACAGAGGAGAATTATTTCTTCCCTCTTTGAAGCTAACTTCAATAAACAGGACTTTCTGAAGGGAAAACAAGGAGAAAATCTTCACATTCCAAACAAGCCATGGCAGTGGCTTGGAGACGCAGAACGCAATGGGACTTATGGCACACTTGGTGCAAAAGCTGAAAAATAAGTATTAAAAAAAAAAAAATATCAAACTGCTGGGTGCTTTGGGTCACAGATAGGAACAGCAATGGGGAGGTGAAGCAGAAACCAAATGGCTTGGCTTTAATGAGGGTTTCTGCTGCTGGCATTGTCTCTACGCTCAGTGCATCAGTCGGGCAGGAGTTCTGTGCAGTACTGATGGGTACAAGGGATCAACACCAATGAGTAGAAAGGAGAGGTTGAACCCACGGTCTCCTGATTCCTATTTTGCTGATAACTTTCTCTGTATGGATGCTCTGATGTAGGAAAAACAGCCCCAAATAATGACCTGCCTGTATCCATCAGGAGGAGTGTTGTACGGCAACCTGAGGCCAAGCCTCCTGAGTCTGGGGAGAAAACACAGTCAGGAGGAGGCAATTTTCAACAGCTCCCACTCCCCTTATATGCTTTTATCCGTATCCACCAAAACGCACCTTCCACACTTGAAAGCTTTTCTCCACCACTTTTCCTTCTCAACCAGAAGGAGCTGGGAAAGAAATTCTCCGTTCTGACACAGAAAGGAGGGAGGTATATAATGAAACCACTGCGTGTGCAGAGAGAAGGATCACTGCACAACTGCCAATTCCTTACAATTTTCCATTCGTCCTGAAAGTAGGAAGAATATCTGCCATCAGTTCCCAGTGCCAGCCAGCATTAGATAACAGTACCCAAGAGCTTCAGCACTCAGCCAAGGAAAACTCCGTGATGCAAGTGCTGAAGTTTATTAAACCGGCCACAGAGGGACTGTTTTGGGAGACCAGACAAACCAATAATATGGTAGCACATGACTTTTATGGGTAAGAGATACTTAGCTTGATGCTGACTTTATAAAGATGACGGCACCACTGGCAGGGGCATTCAATGGAAGAAATGGTACCAAGTTCCCGTGAAATATGCTCTTTGTGTGGTGGGATTTCATTCACAGGGAGCTTGGATTACTGGTTACTTTGCAGAGTGGGAGCACAGGCATTCACTCATTTGCTGGTGAGGGTGACCATACTCCCAAATGCATCCTTGGTACTGAGTGCCACGCTGGACAAACAGAAAAGCATCCACGCTTGCCTAGATAGGAAGGGGATGTGGTCAGAGAAGGTTTTTCTTCAAGGCTCAAGGCATCTGGAGCAATTCCAGGCAGGCTTGCAAACAGGACAGATGGCAGAGCCCCATTAATCCAAAGCTCAGGAGTGCACAGTTCTCGGAGATGCTGCCAAGCTTCAACTCTTCACAGATGAGCACGGCCCCTAAGATGATGAATTTGAAAAGGCTTCTGACCTGCCTGGTGAAGGAGGAGCAAGAGATGGGAAAGCAGAGCCAGGCTGCAGTACTTCCCAGCCGGTTCCTGGTGCAGTCTTCACTAATGGAGTGTAAAACCCCAAACATCCCATCCTGACACACCTGTGCCCTTCATTCTAGCAGGGTGCAAGCCACGGCTTGGAATTGGTGCCAAGGAATCGAGTTATTATTGGGTCCACATGGGAAATACTTGTGCTCTAAACCTATTGGCCAAGGAAGGAGCAGTGCCAGCTGAGCTGGTCCCAGGGGGGCTGTCCTCCAGCTGCCCCTGCTAACATGCATGTCTTGTGGAGATCTCACACAATGCTGTGCATCTCTGGTTAGAGACACCTCCGTGCAGAGGATGGTACAACAGCCTCATGGCCCACACCGTGGCTGCACCAATTACTCATTAGCTCATTATGCCATAAAACAAGGGAGATGCAGGCAAAGCAGCATATGGAAGAGCATGGGGCAGCTACTGATGTGCTTCTCCCCTGTGCCTGTGCTGGGCCACCATCGCTGCCCTGCCAGTCTGTCCCACTACAGACAGTGCTGTGGTACTGGAAACCAGTCACAGGACTGCTATCTCTGGTCTAGAGCTGAAAATTAAATTAAAACTGCGACAGGGACAGTTAATTAAAGCAGATTAGTGTGAGACTAATTAGGGACGCTGACACTGCAACCATCAAGCCCTGCGTTGTTAATTAGCTGTTCATTAATGTCAGCTCCCTGTTCAGCACAGAAATATGAACTGTGTTATCTCCTGGGCTTCACTGCGCAGCTGCATGACACTGTCCCCTGTGCCACCACAGTGCAAAGGCACTACAAGAGGGACAGCACTGTCCTCATCTCAGCAGTGTGCCTCTGGTTGGGACAGACACACGACTGAAGGCATATGAACAAAGCCAAGTCCATAAATGGAGCTGCTTGCTGTGAATTTCCATCAGCATAAGAGGGATAGGAGCAAAGAGCTGTTCCCCAAGGAGCACATATGGGAGTGCAGGGAACGCACGCAGGGCTGCAAGGTGCACAGAAGCAAGCATACACAGGTCTATGGAGAACACTCATGGATGTAAGGAGCACGCAGGGTCTGGATGTGGGTGCAGGGAGCAGACAAAGGGGTGTAACGGAGCAGACTGCAGGGGATACGCATGGGATGTAAGGAGAAAACACAGGGCAGCAGAGAGCACATGCAATAGGATAGGCAGCAAAACTGAGTCTGTAAGTAGCACAAGAATGTTGCAGAGAGAAAACACGGGGTATAAGGAATACCTTGGGGCTGTAGGGAGTACACATGCAGGGCAGAAGGGAGCACAGGAGCATTGTAAGGTGAACACACAGGCTTCAGGGAATGCTAATGGACTGGTGGGGAGCAACACTGGGGCTGTAGGAAGCACATGCAGGCTATAAGGAGCACAAACAGGCTGTAGGGAATACAAACAGGCTGTAGGAAGCACAACCAGACTGCAGGGAGAAAAAAAGGCTGCAGAGAGCACACGTGCAGGCTGTAGGAAGCACTCATCGAACAGCACGCAGCACACGTGGGTTTGCAGGGAGCACACAATGGTTTGTAGGGAGCACAGATGGAACGTATGGAAGGAAGGGTGTAAGGAACCTACAGAAGATGTAGGAAGCCTATATGAGCAGCAGGGAGCACATAAAGCTGGAGGGAGCACAGAGGAATTTCCAGCAAGCACACATTGGATTACAAGGACCACAGACTGCAACAGGGAGAACAGGGGGGCTACAGGGTGAAGACAGAGGCTGCAAGGGAGCAGACACAGATGCAGGCAGCACAGACAGGCTTTAAGGAGAACACTGGAGCCCAACGTTGCCTCTTGGGCTGCTCCCATTCAGCAGCACGACACCAGTCACCAACACGATGCATGGGGGCTGGATGCACCCAGATCCTGTAAAATCCAGCACCAATATCCTTTCCCAGCTGAGTGCAATTGCAGGCAGCCTCCTCTACCCTGCAGGGAAAGGTCCTTGATAGCAGAGCACTCATCCACACAAAGTGTTTCCCAATTGCATCACAGCTGCCAGGCTGAAACAGCTCAAAAACCACGCAGGCACCCAACCTCCAAGCTCCGAACACAGGGACACTTCCAACACACAAGCATGCATGCTTTCCCTCCAGGGCCAAGCTGCGTCTCACATCTCACCCTGGAAAAGCAGAGAGGATGCTCACACTTTCTCTTCTAACCCGCACCCTCCTCCAGCTCTGCCAAAGCTTCTTTGCACGATGCATCCATCACCTCTGCAGAAAAAAAAGAATGCCTGGTGCAAACTGGTGGTGGGGCAGGAGCGAAGGGAAGATGTCCTAATGGGAAGCAATCAGACTCCACCGCCTCTCCTCCCGGAGAGCGTATTTAGAGCTTTCAGAAGGAAACAAAACTTGTTTATCTTAGCGCTAATCAATTTATAGCAATCAAAATAAAACCCATTAGGAGCCATTCCCCGTTTGAGTTTCAAAGAGGCTTCTGACCCCAGGAGGCTCTGAGCTGATTGATTAGATATTTCTGACACTAATGTGTGTCTTCCAAGGGTCCAGTGTGGCTTTAATTCCTCTCTCTTGAGACCCTGATTGTGTGTTAACATCTGTCAGCCCCTTCCTGCACTTAGGGGAGGGGAAATTCATGAGCATACTGAGTTGCATGGCACAGCTGGGGAGAAGGCAGCATTTGCTGGCTTAAACAGCTCCCACAGATCCCTTGGGGCAAATAATTTGCATGATCCTTTTCTCCTTGGGCAAAAAGCTATAGAGCACCAAGAAATAAAATGCAGAGTGGGAACGGCAGGTGGAGCGGCTGGAGGAGCTCAGGGCTGGGATTTTGGCTTCTGCATCCCAACGTTGCATCCTGGTGTCCTCAAGCAATCTGCTCCCCATCCCACGTGGTGGAAGGAGGATGGAAATAATCAACCCAGCAATGGAGGGATCCCTCCAACTTGACCTGCTTTAAGCAGGGCTGGAGAGCAGCAGTCACACTGCCTGGCAGACCGCAGAGCTATGGGGTCAGGGACAGACGCTGGATGTCTCCCAGCACCACCAAAGGGTCATTGCACTGCTGGTGAGGGCCAGGAGGCCAGGCTCGTTCCCACAGCCTCTTTTTCAGGGCTGCAAATTCATTTGCTGCCACTTTGCTTTGTTCAGTGCAAAAAAAAAAAAGCCCTCAAAACAACGAAGGGTGGATGTGTGTGTATGCAAACACGTTCAGGCAAAGTGTGTATGCGTGGTCACGTGCCTCTGCAATGGGGAGATCGATCAGGGGACAGCACAGGAACAGCTTAATCCCTCGCTCGCTCTTCCATCCATACAAAGGAAAGGGCTGGAGAACAGGTGGGAGGAGAGGGGAGAAATCTGTCCCTACAAAGGGCATGCAGGAAGGGCAGCCAAGGGTGCTGGGAAGCAGTCCCTGTGCAGCCAGCTGGCTCCCAGCTGCCTCCATGCAGCCCCACAGCTTGCCCTCACCTCTCAGCAGAAAGAGCCCCTCCGTGGCCTTCTTGAGCAGCACCGCCTCTCACTTTCAGCAGATTAAAGCAGCTAATCTGGTTAATGAAAGCACATCAACCTCAATGAGCCATGGGCTGGAGGCTCGCTGCGAGCTCGGGTGTGCAAGGTTACGCGCTCTTGGTGGGTGCTGCAGACTTGGCTCAGGGCAAATCGCAGCAGATGAAATGTCCAAAGGAGACTCCTGGCTCTTGCAGGCTCTACCCCGGGGCCAATGGACCCCTCCATGACCTGCGAGGCTCCTGGGATCACAAGCTGCGCTCAGCGGAGTTCCTGACTTCCATCCAGCTCTTCAGAGAAGGCCAAGTGCCCAGAAAATGAACCATCTTGTCTGACATACTCCAAAACATGGAGAAGTCCCTCTTTTCTCATTAGCTTGCTCTAGTGGTTAATCACTCAGAAACACATGCCTAATTTTTTAATTTGTCTAGCTTCAGTTTAACCCTCCTGGTTCTTGCGATGCCTTTCTCCGCTAGATTAAAAAGCTCTTTAGAGTCTGGTATTTCCTTTCGGTAATCATCTCACCTCTTAATCTTCTTTTTGAGAAGCTAAACATATTGAGCTCATTCAGCCTTTCATGGAAGGGTATTTTTCAGGGCTCTCAGGACCACGTTTGTATTTCTCTGCAGCACTCTACAGGTCTATTCCTCATATCCCTCTTGAGCCATGGAGAGTAAAACCAGCTGTCATGGGCAGCAGCTTGCAGCTGGCTCCGCAATCCTGGCACGCTATATGTCACAGGACAGGATTTTGGGGGTTATCAGGGACTTCTTTGGCCTCTCCTGCTCACCAAAGGGCAATGCTCAAATGTGAAGCAAGGTACCTGTGGCTGTGTGCAGTGAGGTCTTGGGTGGATGGTGCTGGGTAGTGAATGGAAACTGCTTTTTCCTGAAGTCCAAGCTTGTGGCTGCTGTCCCTTCTCATATAATCTAGCATCATCAGTGGAGTCTGGGCTCCTGGATCCTCTAACTGTCCTGCACAGAGCTGTAGCTTTGATTAGAATTCACTCCACTCCCTCCACCTCACTGAACTCTCTTGTGCCCAGATCCAGCCAAGAGCTGAGCAGCCCTGTTAGTCCCAGATGCATAGAATCATAGAATGGCTTGGCCTGGATCATCCATGGATCATCGAAGATCATCCATCTGCAAGCCCCCTGCTGCAGGCAGGGTTGCCAACCACTAAATCAGGCACCAGATCAAGCTGCCCATCCAACCTGGCCTTGAGCACCTCCAGGGATGGGGCATCCACAGCTTCCCTGGGCAGCAGTGCCAGGGCCTCACAAACTGCAAAAAACCAGCATCCAGCTGAAAAAAATCCCAGCAACATGATGCATTCCCTAGCAGCACCTGGAGTTCAAACCCACCAGCCAGTGCATAATGCACGAGTAACACCTCCATTGGCACACACACCTCACAGCACAGGACAGCAGCACAGATGCTGAGGACGTTGCTCTTTGGGGTGCTGGAATAAGGAGTCACCCAACTGGGCAGAGAGTGAGGCTGTGCTGTCTCCTGACCTCTCCACATCAGCCAGGTTTACTAGAGCTAAAGCCACTCTCAAAGAGTGGGCAGGAGATAATATGACAAATGAAATTCAGTGGTGACAAAAGGAAACTAATGCACTTGGGGAAAAAGAGCCCTAATTATACAAACACAATGATGGGCACTAAATTAGCTATTAACATGCAGGGAGGAGATCTCGGCAGCACTAGAGATAATTCTCTGAAAACATCACTTCAAAGCCCATCCATCACAAAATAAAAAAAAAAGAGAGAAAATGTAAGGAATTATTAAGAAAGGAATCCAATCCAAAACAAGAATGCTATTAAGCCATTGCACGGAGCCACATTTTGAACAGTGTTTGCAGTGCTGGTCACCCTTAGCCAAGGTCATGAGGAAGATGATAAAACTGATTAGGGATCCAGAGCAGCTTCCATATGCTGAGTCTATCAGATGAGGACCTTCTGTTTGTAAAGAGACAACTCAGGGAGGCATATAAAGCCATCCGTAACATAGCAGGCACGAATGGGAAAAGATTGCTTTCCATTTTTTACAGCGTAAGAATACAGTGTCAAAAATATATTAAAAAAAAAGCCTCATGCATAAAACAAAGGATGTATTTTTTAACACAGCACATCATTAAATTGCATAACTTACAGCCACAAGACAGAACGGGCACTGAGAATATGAACAGCGTGCCAGAAGACAGGAGGAAGCAACACTCCATCCATGCCTTGCTTCCCTTGCTGTCTGAACAGTAGAGATGTTTGCAAACTGATAAAACACCATGATGCTTCTGGAAAGATCTGAACACACAGCGTGCATGGGAAACTCTCTGGCAGAAACCTCTTGGATGTGTTTGGTCTGCACAGAACTACCAGACCTTACTCTGCTGAGCCACAGTTTATGGGCTAAGAACAACCATGGTCAACCACGAGCAGCAGGAAGGTCTGCACTAAGGACCATGGATTGTGTCCAGCATCCCACAGACATCAATGCTGCAGCCACAGGAGCGTAAGCAACTTCAGATTGGCTCTGAAGCCCCGGCCTTGCATGCAACGGGTGTCTGGCCCTGTGCATCCCCTACTGAGCACGGCATCTGTATGCGCAATAAACCTGTTCTAGGAAGCTGCTCTAACTCTTCACTGCCATTTTTCCTGCTGGCCTTCAGGAGTCTTCCGTTGAATCAGAAGCCACCCCAAAACAGATCAAAGATGTCCACGAAGAGCCTGTTTAAGGAGAAACGGCTTCTGGGCTTCCCATTTGTAGCAAACGTTTCCCTTCGTGCTCAGCCCAGTGATTAGTGTTCACCAGGGAATCGGAGCTGCAAAATGAATTTGAGAAGACAGAGCAGTGTCAGACTGTTAGTAGCTCAAAAAGGATCTTAGCTCCCCTGAGCCTGAATACTGAGCACTTACCATTCAGGCCCCAGCAATGGATTTAACAACCAAACGCTTCAAAGGCATGCAGTGCCCTGCCTGCTCGGAACTCCTGCTCCGATTCCTCCCGGAGGAGACCATTAGCACCTGAAAACAGAGAAGCCATGCCCTTGGCCGCAGCATCTGGGGTCGGATGCTTCCCTGTAGAACAATGCAAGATCCATAGGAGAGCCGGGGCTACGAGACAGCTTCACGCACAGCCACTGTGCTCAGGCTCGTATTTTTGGAAACAGCATCCCAGAGGATTGCAGTGGATGCTGCTTGTTCTCGCGCCAGCCCTCACTTGGCTGCCTCAGAGTTATTCAAGCACAGAAAGAGGGGTTATTGGTTGCAGGAGGTTTTCTCTGAGCACAGTTCAGGCAAAAAAGTGCAGATTTGGCCTGCCTGGTGCAGCTCCTGCAGTGAGGCAAAGCAGCCTCTTTAGACCAGGATGCAAAGTCACGGCTAACTCAGCAGAGCACTACTTAAAAGGACACACAGAGAGCTCACACTGTCCGCTCAGCCCTATCTGCAAGAGATGAGAGATGCCTTTGCTGCAGCCCAAACCTCTCCATTGTCATCCACTCTTCCTTTGTTTCTCCTCACTCCTATGACAGAAGCCCTTCTTGCTGCGAATGCCAGCACCGCGCAATGCTTGGAAGGCTGGACATGGATGGGCAGCATTGCTGTGGGCTGCCCTGCAGAGCTTCCCATGTGCACCTCAGTATCACTCAGCTGCCTGGGAGCCTCCTTCCCTTCTGCTGCTCGCCAGCAGCAAGGCTGGCAATAACGAAACCTCTGTGCGTCTCCAGGGAAGCGGGACTCTGAGAGGGGCACAAAGACTCCCGCAGCTGTGTGTTTGCAAACAACCCAGCCGAGCTGTGAAGAGGGGCTGAAAGCAGTAATTGTCTTTAATTAAAGGAGGTTGGAGGCATCTCAAGCTTTGACAAAAGACATTCCCAGTCTGCTAGCAGCTCCAGCACCCAGCACTGCTGCAGCCACGACCAGGCCCGCGGGCTGCAACGCGCTGTCTGACAGCACAGACGTGGGCAGCAATGCCACCAAGCACCATGCAGCAGGATGATGTATCCCCACAACAACAACTCTGGTGCTTTGCAGTAAGCTGAGCTGCATGTGTCCACGTTGGGAGCCTGCGGCTGACTGGAGGTGCCCCCAGGTTAATTAATCCTCCTTGTTAGCAAGCTGCAGGGCTGGTGTGCTAGCTCAGGGACTCTGCCCCCAGCACCTGGGGTGAGGGTGCCAAGGCAGGGCCCGCTGCCCGCAACACTCTGCCTCCTCCCCCCGCCACACGTTTGCTTTTGGCCTTCCAGCACGGTGTGCAGCAAACCATGGCTCCGGTTTCCATGGAAACCCCATCTTGCTCCCCCACAAGTGTGTGCGCACGCGGCTGGGCTGCGGGTCAGGCGCGTCCTGCTGGCACGGCCCCAGTGCTGGGCCTTCCCCTAAGCTCCGCTGCCGCCCTGCCCTACACAGCTCCGCACCATTCCCTTGGGCTCCACGGCTGTCACCAGAGAGCTCAGCACTGCCTGTGAGGAGCCGTGGGCCATGAGGGGCTGCAGGCTGCCTCTCCTCCACCTGCTCTGCTCTGGGCTCTACAACCCGACATACGTCAGCCCAGGGCACACTGCTGGCTCACATGCAACCTGCAAAGCCCCCACATCCCTTCCCGGGGGCTGCTCTCCAGTCTCTCGTCCCCCAGCCTGTACACAGAGGTTGCACCATCCTAGACGAAGAATCCGGCACTTGCAGTTGTTAATCTTCAAACCCCACCAGTGACTGGTTGCTTTCCCAGGCATCGTTCTTCCCACGTGACGAGCCAAGCTGCTGGAGCAACAGACCCATAGAATCACTGAAATTGGAAAAGACCTCTAAGATCATCAAGTCCAATCATTAACATGCTGGTAGGAATTTCACGAAGCTGATCAAGAGAAGAGGAACAATTCTAGGAGGGAAAGCAGCTTTGCAGAAACAGACATGGGGACAGCTATCCTTCTATCCCTCTATGGCTCAGGAGCCTACAGCACAGTGCTTGGTTTGCAGGGAGGTGTGATGAGGGAGGAGGCGATGCCTCAGGCTGCAGAGCCAGCAAGGTGCTGGAGCTGCCCTTGCAGCCAGGAGCTCCAGAAAGTCAAGCTTTGCATATGGGCAAACCCCTGATGAGGTCCCTGCTCAGGGATGTAGCATCAGATACACCCAAATATCATCAAAGCCTTGGAGCGCACACGGATCATGAGTGAAGTGCATGCACAGAGGGCTTGATGGATCCCAGATGAAGTGCCACACGTGGTCCCCATGCACGTATTTCTGCCTGGGAAATCCTGGAAAGAGCAACAGCGCTCTGATTCAAAAGAAACAAAAACAAACTGGGATCGGTTCCATCTGAGCCAGACAGCAAAAAACCTTTCCAAAAGCAAGAAAAAGACCAGTTCTAATTATAGGGTATCCTGAAGATACATGCACTTAAGTTTGTCATTCTATTTGCAAATTAACCATACTCACGGTGACAACACGATTAAGCAGTAGCATGATAGAGTTCCTCTTCTAGCCTCCTAATCCTCTTTTAGAAATCAGAGCAACCGGTGTAAGAAATAAACAGAGGTGAACAGGGCTGCCCTGCCCTCTGCAGTGCCACAGACCTTTTGCAGGTCCTCAGGCTAGGATTTGCTTAGCAGCAGCTGGAAGATCATGTTTGAGAAAGTCTGCAGACGTTTTTCCTACCAACGGCTACCACCTCTCGTATTCTTCAGTCGGTGCCACAGGTCCACTCCCAGGGTGTAAATTGGAAGTAAAACACCGACATTATAGCACGGATCAATGATGGAGCTGACGTAAGTGATGGTAATGGCATAACCACTGTACTTGTGAAGGTGACTGAAAATTACAGGCTCCTCCATAGAGAGGAAGGGTGGAGAGGCACTGCATGCCATGAGGCGCACTGTGGACTGCAGGTAGCTCTGCAAAGGCAATGCAGCGGTGAATTGAGGCATTTTTTAGTCCGTAATTGGGGTACACAGCAGGTAACGGTGAACGAGAAGCCTATCTGGGTGTGAGTCATTCCCCAAATGTTTCAACTAATCCTCTTTTCCCCACATTTACCGTTCCTGATTTATTAAGTAGGGTTGCACACATACACCAAGAGGGTCAGAATTAATTTGTCTCGCTCTGCAGTGTGTTACCAGGAAAGGTCTGCAAATTCAAACCCTTCCTGTGCATTTATGCCTTCAGCTCTGGGGATCCTCCGGGTGCTGGCTGGTATACAAGAGCAGCTCCAGCACCTCGCTGGCTCTGCAGCCTGAGGCATCGCCTCCTCCCTCGTCACACCTCCCTGCAAACCAAGCACTGTGCTGTAGGCTCCTGAGCCATCTGTAAGACAGCACACTTAAGCACTAGAACAAATGGGCAGGTAATTTGCCAGAGCAATGCTCTTTATCATGGTTAGAGCAATACGTGTCTGGAAAATTGTCACTGGTGCATGAGGGATATGGAAAAGGGGAAGAGTGGCAGCGCTCACAAAAAGAGTGAATCGACACCGAAATGCCTCAAGACAGATCAGCACGAAGCCCACTGAGACCCCCGGTTAAGGACGTGACACCAAACAATGCCTTATGCCCAGCCTGTCCCTCGGTGATCCACACTCCAGTGGTTCAGGCCAGAATCCACGCACACTGCACAGCCCAGGGTGGTGCAGACGCTGTGTTCTCTCATGAAGGACAGGGAGAAAGGTGCAACAGCGTGATGGAAACCACTGGCTGCTGTCTGAAAGCAAACATGCCTGTGATGCTGCACAGACCACTTCCACATCTCTGCAGAAAACCTCCTGGAGAGCTGATGCCATAAAAAGGCAGATATCGTGCATTTAATGGAGTGTGCTGTTTGCTGTTTGACAAATATTATCTGCTGCTGCAGCCGCTTCAGAAGTCACCACCATCTCTTCAAAAGCCATCCAGACAGGGAGAACTGCCATTCGGAGAAAAGCACCCATGTTCCTCCAGCTTATGGGCTGCACTTTAATTCTCAACCATCTCGAGGGTTTGTGCATTTTGATAGTTTGAGATGAATAGAGCTTTTATCCTGTGTCAACACACTGTTCACTACTCCTGCCTCCTGTCACAGCTGCAGGTGTAACAACCACGGTACTCCCGGGATCGCTGTGTTTGGAGCAGAAATTGCTATCTTTGGTTTCAGACTTAACAACTGTCTTCTTGACCACAGGATTTCCACCATCTCCGAATGTGACCAGAGTCTCAAAGTGCAAAACAACCTTTTCTCTTGTGACAACACCCCCCGACCCACCCCCACCATGCCCACTGACCACGTCCCTCAGTGCCTCACCTCTGTGGTTCTTGGATACCTCCAGGGATGGTGATTCCTCCACCCCCCTGGGCGGAATGCTCCAACGCATCTTTCTGCTCCAACCACTCTTTCTGAGATGTTTTTTTCCTAATATCTAAACAATAGCTACGCTGCACCACAGCGGCGTGTGGCTTTGTATTGCAACACGGTGTGGTGCCACAGGGATGCACACAAAGCTTCAGAGCTGCTCTCTGTTCTGCAAAGGCTGCAACAGTCAGAGCTGCTTTGGCCAGATGGAACCACGACAACTGGGTTTTTGCAAAGTCTCCAGTTCTGCTATTGGGAGCAAAGCTAACGCACATTTACTTCAAGGTAAACTGGAGGTAAACTGTCCCAAATCCACAATCCCAGGCTGCCTCCAAGGACCACAGGATGATGCTAGTGTCATTTTAACCCACCACACAAAGGAAGAGCTCTGTCTTTGAGGACCAGGCAGGCACTGGGGCTGCTGTATACCTGGGGAAGGACTTGTGTTGAAGATTCTCAGTGCTGAGGTCTGAGGTGCTGGCTCAGGGCCTCTTCTGCTGGCAAATGCACTCCCAAGGCACTTACAGCTCACCCAAAGCATATGGCACCGCTCTGCAGTCCCGCCTCGCAGCACCTGGTGGCCAGATCCCACATCCCTCCCTTCCTGTCTGCTCTCTTTTTAACACCCTTCAAGCTCTTATTTTCCTCCTTTCCATTCTTAGACACCGGTTCCCCAAATGTCAAGACACGACGGCGATGCGGGGCCGGCTCAGACGCACTGTGCTGCACTCACAGCCCTTCTCCTTGTTTGCACCACGTCCTTCACGCCGCTCTGTCCCGATGGTGCTTCAATCACAGCTCCCACTCACACAAGGACGCAGCACTGCTGCTCAGCGTCACCAAATCCCAGGTCTCCTTCCAACAGCACAGCATGCAGAAGTGTGCATTTCGCTCGGCCAACACTAATTTCACGTCGTTTGAAGTTTGGTCTACATAAACACAGCAATCGTGTTAGCTATGAAACACTTTGATTCCATTTCCTAACCTTTATGGGGGCTTTTATGCATACTTTCCAGTGATATACTATGTTGCTAAGGCATATGGGGAACAATAAAGAGTTTCCCTGGAGCTAATTAAGCTAATCATGGCTTCTAGATTAAATTTTCTGTACGTTTTCTACCTTGTGCAGCCAAAGTAAAATAACAGCTCCCTTACAGAGCGTTCATCTGACATCACCAACTTTAAATAAGTGGCTCTCTGTGTGTCTGAGGGTATTTCCCAAAATTAAAAGTTAAAAATAATCCCTTGGTTTGGGCCCAATTTTCAAACAAAAAACACTATGCTCAACACCAGCATTTTTTCCTCAGCCTTCCCTACGTTACAGACAACAAAGAATATCTGCTGCTTTCCCCACAAAGATTCTCCATACTTCTGAACCCATAGGAAAGGCCTCTTGGCCCCCCCAGATCTCTCAGCTCCTCCATTCAAGCTAAAAACTACCAGTTAAAGCACCTTCCATTTATTATATTTAACAGTGAGTGAGAAGCCTGGGCCAGAATCCCAGCTATTTATTCCAGTTCCTATTAATGTTTACCAGTTTTCTCAGAAAAATAAAAATAGGAGGCCTATGAGAGCAAGTGAGGAAAAGCAGGAAGAGATTCGGCTCTCCTGAGGAGTCAGCGCAGTTATTCCCAGCTCACATGGGTGTAGCAAGAAGAGGAATGCAGTGTTTGATCCAAAATGCTGCTTCATGTGCAAAAATAAGTCAGGGGAAATTTTCTCATCTGCACAGATGTGAGCTCCATGAAAATCCCTGTGTTACTACAGGGATCCAGGCCTTGGCACAGCCTGTGCGCATGGAGGTGTCCAATGGAACCTCGCTTCTGCATCACTGACAAGCAAAGGCATGGGTCGTGCAGGAGCAGAGGGAAGCTACAACCTAAGGGAGATGAGTGCACTGCACAACTCCACCTCGTCTCTCTGAGAACCCTAGGGATGGCTCCCAGAGGTTTTGCTGGACCTGAGATACCCACTCCTTCTCTACCAACATTGGAGCTGAGAAACTCCTCCCTTCTTCCAGCACTGAGCCTCAGATACCCATCCCTTCTTCCAACACTGAATCTCAGATACCCATCCCTTCTTCCTACACTGAATCTCAGATACCCATCCCTTCTTCCAACACTGAACCTCAGATACCCATCCCTTCTTCCAACACTGAACCTCAGATAACCATCCCTTCTTCCAACACTGAACCTCAGATACCCATCCCTTCTTCCTACACTGAACCTCAGATACCCATCCCTTCTTCCTACACTGAATCTCAGATACCCATCCCTTCTTCCTACACTGAATCTCAGATACCCATCCCTTCTTCCAACACTGAACCTCAGATACCCATCCCTTCTTCCAACACTGAACCTCAGGTACCCATCCCTTCTTCCTACACTGAATCTCAGATACCCATCCCTTCTTCCAACACTGAACCTCAGATACCCATCCCTTCTTCCTACACTGAATCTCAGATACCCATCCCTTCTTCCAACACTGAACCTCAGATACCCATCCCTTCTTCCAACACTGAATCTCAGATACCCATCCCTTCTTCCAACACTGAACCTCAGATACCCATCCCTTCTTCCTACACTGAATCTCAGATACCCATCCCTTCTTCCTACACTGAATCTCAGATACCCATCCCTTCTTCCTACACTGAATCTCAGATACCCATCCCTTCTTCCAACACTGAACCTCAGATATCCATCCCTTCTTCCTACACTGAATCTCAGATACCCATCCCTTCTTCCAGCACTGAACCTCAGATACCCATCCCTTCTTCCTACACTGAACCTCATCCAACACTGGATTTGACAACTATCCATCCCTTCTTTCAACACTGGCTTGAGAGTTACCCCTCACTTCTTCCAACACTGGAACCTGAGATACTATACAACCTTTCTTCCAACACTGAACCTCAGACACCCCTCCCTTCTTCCAACACTGGACTTGACAACAACCCATCCCTTCTTCCAACTGTGGACCTGAGATACCTATCCCTTCTCCCAACACAAGACACAACTACCCATTCCTTCTTCCACTACTGAACCTCAGATACCCATCTCTTCTTCCAACACAAAGGACACTCAGCACAAAGGACAGAGAGAGGTGCCTTATAGCCTAAGAGATGCCACTGTGTTGAGCCACCTGGGCACCTCTTTGCCAGGCCATCACCTCCTGAGGCTTCGGACCACCAGGAAACAAAAGCCTCACACCCACCTGTTTGACACTCCTTGCCCTTTTGGCTCCCCCAGCTCAACTCCGACCTCCAGATGCCCAAATGGGATGCAGGAATGTACAAAGCACAGGTTGGCATCACCTCTGATGCACAGTGCACCAAACAGGCTTGGGGTGGTTAATATGGAGCAGCTACAATGCCTACCACAGCCCTGATAGGATTCATAGTGTGGAAGGGTCAGCAAGTAGGGTGAAGAGTCAGAGCAGTGGAAAGAAAGACATCGAATTCTTGCTTTGCAGATGGAAAGGCAGCAGAGGGAGATGGCCCAAAGAGTGGTATCCACAATGACACAGAGCCACTGTGGGCTGGGAGCATTCAAATTGTCAACAACCTTGTAGAAAAGGCAGACAAATTCCTGTTTTGTACTTGGGAAGAAGCCAGGTGATGTAATCATCTTAGAGGAGGATGGTGAAATACTTTCCATTCCAGCAGTAACTCAAGATGTTAAATAGCAGCTACTAAAGTTAAACATTGTTAAATCAGTATGTCAGGACAGCATCTACCTACGAGTTTATGAAGAGTTGGCTGAGGAACCGGCGGACAGTTAATGTTCACTTTCCATATGCCATGAAATAGTGCAATGTTTAAGAGATGTAGGAAAAAGCTATTTGTTAAACGAGGCAGTTTGGCCTATTTTAGGACTGCCACTGCAACATGGGTACCAGTCAAATAATGATGTGCCAGAGATGGGATTCGGTCAGTGGAGGATTAAGGGAACGCAGTAACAGCGGTGCCAATCTATGTGTATTTATGGAAAACAGATTAAGGCAAATTAGCCTCACATGGTTTTTGATGCAATTACAAGATCGGCTGGGAGAGGTAACAGCGTTAATGCAATGCACCCAAACTTCTGAAAAGCATTTCCCTTGGGAACGCATGATATTTTGATTCAGAAATTAGAGGGTCCGCAGACACTGTGGCACACATTCAACGCATTAAAACTTGGCTGGCTGATGCTGCTATGGTCTGAGATGTAAGCAGGGAACGCACGGAGAGCAGGTCTGTTTCTACACGAGCCAACAGGTTTGATTCACGGCTCTGGGCTGTTTAACATTTTTATCAGTGACCCAGGAGAGCCCAAAGTGTTCCTAATAAAGTTAACTGATGACATGGAAGTCGTCGTATGGTACACAGTGAAGATGGTGGTCACTGACACCCAGCAATCTGGATGGGTACAAGCAAGCCATGTGCATTTTAATACAAACACATGTCAGATCATGCCTCCTGGGAAAAGGATGCAGGCCACAGTGGTTTTCTGCTCATAGTCCTGCTGCAAAGGACGAGGTCCTGCCCCAGCAAACAGCTGTGCAAAAGAATACAGCCCAAAACCATCGCCAAAATGGTTAACATGAAGACGGTACGGAGAAATGGTATGGAGAAATGTCATGGAGCAAGGTAGCACCCCCTGCAGCACTCAACTGCACTGATCCATGCGATGGAGGCTCTGCCAACTGGAAGGCTGGGGAGAGCCAAAAAGCTCTCAGCACAAAGAGGGCAGGGGGTCAGGGATTACCCTTAAACAACCACAGGTATGGGAACAGAGGCCCTGCTGGACACATTTCACTGAGGTCCAAGTGCCAGGCAGCAGGAGGCAGGTAAGGAGGCAGGAAGACTGCTGGAAGCATTTAAGGTAACTCTCCTCTGGAAACACTTATATCACAAATGGCTGTATCTGCTCTAGCTCAACCAGGAATGCTTCCTGTAAGAACTTAATTAACCCAAGGGCCTTACCATTTATTGGCTGGGTCCTGCATTATCTGTGGAGGCCCAGAACCAAAGCAGGCATGGAGCCACAAATAGCTGCTTATCTTCAAAGTATCGTGTCTATATGGGATGTGACCTTAACACAGAGGGAACACATCCTTCACAGAGCCCACATGAAGGTCCCATACCTACAAGAACCAATCCAGACCATCTTCTGCAGCCTCTGACAGGGATGGCTGCTCCGTGCACCAGCTCCAGCAGTAATGCAGCTATGCCTCTGCCTTTAGAGCTGGGCTGAGGCTCAGTCAGTGCTGGGTTAGTGGAGATGGGCTGTGGGGTTGATGGAGATGGACAGATTGGGTGAGGACACCAACATCCTCCATCCCAGCTCTCCACGCCAGGGAAGGAGCAGGAGTAAAGCACCTTGCTATTGCTCTAGCTCAGAAACAACTGTGACCCTAAGAGACAATGCTACGGGTCTCTTACACCACCACCTTCTGCAGGATAGAACCATCAGCGAGACCAAGGCTCCCCGTGCTCAATATTATAGGAACACAGTAAAGAAGAGGCTGCCCACTGCACCAGAAGTCTGCAGGAACTGGAAGAGAAGCTGGAGATGGAAGCAGAGCTCAGCAGCCAGCAGCTGCCATCCCTGAGCAGGCAAAGGCAGTGCTCGACTGCCGTCCAGCTAAAGAGAGAGAGCAAGGAGCACAATGGCTCTGCCTCCTCTGTTGCGGAGCAGAGCCAATGAATAAGGGAGGCAGAGACAGAAATGCGCTTAATATGCTGCTTGGGAGGGACGGGCGGGGGAGAAGGGGGAAAGCAGCCAGACAAAGAACAGGGGGATGGAGAAAAAAAGATGCAGGCAGAAAGCAGGAGAAGGTGAAGCACGGGAGCAGGAGGACGGGGCTGGGCAGCGCGGGGCCCCCGGCTGCGCAGCGGGAAGGAGCGGGGCAGGCAGTGTGCGGCCGAGGGGCGATGCGAAGTGCAGAGCCCTGCGGGATTGGCGAGCAGGGCCCAGCAAAATGAAAATCTCTTAACCACACAGAATTGTTAACTGCCCCCAAATCCTTTTGTGCTGGGGCTGCAAGCTTAAAGGAGCTTAAGCTGTTAGATGCATGAACTTCCTCCATAAATATCCCTTGTGTGCAGTGCCGTGAGCAGGCTCGCGTTGTATTAGCCAGATGAAAAGCCCAGCAGAGAAAATGAGCAACTCCTTGCAGTGCTTGCAGCCGCACTGAGGGGCCGGGCTGACCGTCGCTTGGGGTGCATCGAGGCCCATGGGCAGGGCAGCACCCATGGGCCATCCTTGCCACGTCCCGTTCAGGCTACTGAGTCGTGCGAGAGCACTTCACTCCAAGAGCCAGTTTGGATTTGCTTTTGTTTTGCTTCTGGAAAAGGGCCCAGATTTCCTCCCACCCTTCAAAACACAAAAAAAACCTGCTGGCCATATGTACGAGCAAGTCCCCCAAGCCAGGAGGCTCACGCGCTGCCCATGCAGCAGGGCGGGCAGGGGTGCAACAGCAGCGGGGCAGCCATGCAGGCCTGCACCCACAGGTCCCTCCCCAGGGTGCTTTTAACCCAGTCGGAGAGATGAAGCCCCTTCCCATCCCCTCTGAGAGCAGAGAGGATGTGCCATCTCTGCCTGGTGGCTCCCCACGTGTCCCATAGGAACCGGAGGAATCCTTCCACTGCTGCAGAGCCATGGGCCCATCCAGCCCCACAGCCAGAGCTGCCCCACGGAGACGGCGCGCTGCCGGCCACGGCGTGATTGATGACAGTGGGGAGCGTGGGGCTGCATGCGCGCCAGCACCGGCTGCAGAAACAGCTGCTGAGGTACCGGACCTCCCAAAATCCTGCTGCTGCACAAAGAGGAGAGACAGCCCTTCTGCTCTCTCCCTCCACCTCGGCCCCTTTCCTTTCTGGCTGACAAAAATGGGTTCTGCAATGGGCACTCGAAGGGACCGACCCTTGGCTGGGCTGGCACTGGGTCTGGGGAAGCGATGCAAGTCATGAAACTGAAGCTGTATCAGAGCAAAGCATTGTGCAGGGCTGGAGTGAAAAAAAAAACACCTTGAGATGGAAAAGCTGACATGAAGTATTTTGGCTTCCCTGTGTTGCTACGAATGCTCCACTTGGGCGTAGTAAAACATCCATCTGGGATTAGCCAGGCTCCCTTTGCATGCTGTGCTGCAGCAGGACTCTCAGCAGCCCCAGCCCTGCTGCAGCTGAAGGACTCTTGGTCATCACTCATGGGGAGAGAAGAGCAACACGGTGTCCCAGCAAGCAGCAGCTTCAAGCAAGGATATCAAACATCCTCACACACAGCAGGACCTGCAGGTGGATGCCCCTCCAAGTGAGCAGTCCAAGGAGAAGCCATGTAGTAAAGGGAAGATCTCCACAGAAGGCTTCACTTCTGTTCCTTTGGCCTCAACATGTAATTCCTACATCACTTTCAGATTTTGACATTTCTTCTCATCCTCCTCAGACTCCCTTTTAGTCCTCCCCCACTTCTTGCCCCTGTGAAAGACTCTGATCCAGCTTCTCCTGCTATGGGCCCAGGGCATTCCTCAGCACCAAGGCACCCCACTGAACCCACGGGGTTCAAGGGTTCAAGGAGAATTGCTCCTGGTCCTGCAGGAGAACCCCAGGTCAACCTTTGCCTTCTCAAAAATGGATACTGGGTTGTTGTGATTGCACGGCTCTGCTGCTGCTGGTGGTGTGATGGAAGAGGAACCAGCACGGCCTGCAGACCCAACCAAGTGTGGCCAGACATTCCCCTCTCTGGAAAGTCCACTTCCACCACCAGCACCTTCCCCATACTAGTTGGTGCTGCCCAGCCACCCCTTCCTGCAGTAAGCAGAGAGGAGAAGCAGCTCCTGCCATGCACAGTTCTGCAGTGCCAACTGACGTATCTGTAATTGATCTCAGAGAAATTCCAGCCCTGCTCAGTGTGTCGATGCTATCAAAACCATAATGGGATTTGATGCTCAAATGGGAGGAAGAATTAGTTTGCCAAATGCTGCAGTTTGCTTTGCTCTTTTTGTCTGTTCAGCAGCTCTTCCACTTCTTTCTCCCCAACCCCAGCACCTCTGAGCACATCCACCCAGCACACTACCAGATACACGCACACCCAGACAAGCATACCTGCTTAGGTGCAACCAAAGAAAACTCCCTCTCTTCTGGACTCTCTGCACTTTCTCTTGTTCCACAGTTCCAGCCCAGCCCCAGACTGCTGGGGGGTGGCTGCAGAGCAGAGGCACAGCTCAGTGGCTGAGTGCCCCTCCTGGGGAGCACAAAAGGCAGCAGCTGCTGCGCAGCACCTCTGGGCTCTGCAGACCCAGAGCTAAGGCAGAGCCTCTCCAATGGAGAGAGGAACCCAAGCCCCTTGAGAGGTCCCTCCCAGCTTGCAGATCACAGCCTCAAAAGCACCAATGCAAGCACAGCAGCGAGATGAGCATGTGAGGAGCAAAGAGAAGGGGTTACCTCTGCAGACGGTCCCATTCTCCACCGACTCGTAGCCTGGCCTGCACATGCAGCGGCCGATGGGCACCAGCCACTCTCCATCCCCATTGCAGTACAGCTTGATTGGCACATCCACCTCCTCTGCATTGCTGATGCACGTCCCCCGAGCTGCCACCAGAGATGTGCTCTCCGCTCCCGAAAGGGTTTCCTGGAAGACCGCCCCGTTCTGGATCACACGGGGACACTTGCGGTAAAAGACACGGACTGCAATCAAGGACATGCAGCCCCCATAGTCCTGGAAGGCCAGGTAGAAACCATTTTTGGAGACAGGCCCAAAACTGCGCACCTCGGTGTTAATCTTCATCACCCGCCCACCAAGGTCCACCTGTGAGAAGCTCTCATCAGCAGCAATTGTATCTACCTTCATCCAAGGGTTTTCCATCCAGTTAGGAAAAGTCTTGGTGGCAGAGTCAAAGTCTGATTCGTAGTAATAGAGATTAAAAGTCTCCTTACAGGAACCCGGGACGTTGGGGATGCTGCTGCAGTCCCGAACGGAGAATTTCATCTCCACGTGGATGCGGTGCGCTCCTCGCCTCCGGATGTACTTGGTCCGCAGCCAGTTGTTCTGGCTGGATTCAAAGACGTTGCACACCTGGTAGGTGCGGATGGTGTTCATGTTCTCATCGTATCCACTCACCTCTTCCCACTGCAGACAGGACACAAACAGTCAGTCGAGCTGAACTGACATTCACAGGATTAAACACAGGGTCCCCACCTGCTCTGCCTCTTTCAGGCACCACGCAGGCACGCCGTCCCAGCAGAAGCTGTGCCGCATCGTACCTCCACATCACCCCAACCCTACGTGTCTCCAGAGGGGTCTGACCCATGTGGCACCCCGGTGGCTTTATGGCAAAACCTCCCTGCATGTGGTCCGAGTGCGGCAGGGCACTGTGGGGCCATGCACTCCATCTGCAACAGTAATGTCTTTAGCAGGGGCTCTCGCCCGTCAGCTACACTGTCCTGCAGAGGCCTCCTCATAGCTGCAGAGCCTCGTGGCTAAGTAACACGATGCCTTCAGCAGATGTATTCCCACCGGTGCCGCTACAGTTACAACCGTGGCAGACAGACCCCGCTTTATAACATGACTGTAAAACCTCCTTCCAGGCTGTAGCCTGAGCGCCACGCAAGGTGCAGGGTGCCAGTGGGACAGCAAAGCCCCTCTGCAGCTCTGGAGGAGTCTCCATAGAGCTCAAGGCAGCTACAACACACCCACACCTGCACCTTCTGCACCTTCTGGCCCTGTTCAGCTCTGCCCTTTTGTCCAATCCCTCAGCTCTCATTGCTGTCTCCACCCTTTGTAGGGTGGGGAGACACTTCAGAGAGGGTCAGAGATGGGATATGCCCACTGGAATCCTTCAGGATGTCTGTGATTGAGGTCAATATGCTGCTGGATACCTTGGGAGGAGGAAGGTGAAGGTGAAGGAACAAGAAGATGCTCAGAGGGCAGGAGCACATCTCCTATGAAGAAAGGTTGAGGGAGCTGGGGGTGTTCAGCCTAGGGAAGAGAAAACTCTGGGGAGACCTCATCATCACCTTCTAGTACTTAAAGCAAACCTATAAACAGGAGGAAGATCAATTTTTTACACCGTCTGATAGCGATAGGACAAGGGGTTGTGGTTTAAACTAACAGAGAGGAGATTCAAGATAAATGTCAGGAGGAAATTCTCTACTCAGAGGGCAGGGAGGTCCTGGCACTGCTGCCTAGAGAAGTGTGGATGCTCTATGCCCATAGCCATGGATGGGCCCTGGGCAGCCTGGGCTGGAGGGGAGCAGCCAGCCCATGGCAGGGCCTGGAATTGGGTGGGCTTTAATGTCCTTTTCAACCCAACCATTCTGTGATTCTATGAACGTTGCATTCTGTCTTAGGTTTGTGTGATGCCAACTGTCAATGGAGCAAGAGGAGAGCAAGCACATGAGATTCCCCTGCCCCAACACCCTTGGTGCCTCCCTCCACTCCAGCCTCCAGTGGGGAGAGAAGAGAGGAGGGCAGGTCTGGGGAAGCTTATGAAGGGAACCACAAAGCTATCCAGCCAGGTGGAATGGCTGTTCACGAGCTTGTTCGTAATCCTGCTCAAGTGGAAGCCAAGCAGCTTCCCATGGACATGAAGTCCAATGTGCAGAGCATAATCCTGCCCTGGGTGCAGGACTTGTCCACAGTGCAGCCCTGCTGTCACCACATCCCTGCACTCAGGGCTGCAAAGGGAGGCTCCCGAGATGAGAGACAGATTGCTCTTTGCACACCAAGGCTAACAAACCGCCGAACAGAAGGCTGTCAGAGAAGATCCACAAACAGCTCCAACCATTTCTGATCGGCCGTGGCTGCAAATCTGCTTCCGTTGCAAGGAAAGGGGGAGGAGAGCATCCTCACAGAATGCAGGGGGAGCATTTGCTTTCTTTTCCATGAATAAATTTGGTGTGCCAGCGGGACAGAGAAACAGGAATTTACCCCATTTTTAGGGAGGAATGACAGACAAAATATAAGGAAATCAGTTTCTTCCTCTGGCATGGCTCTGCTTTGCCCGGAGCTCTCACCCAAAGCGCTGCGTTGGCCACCAGGACCCCCCTACCTGCTCCAGGAGCCGGGGCTGCTCAGACCCTGCATCGCCCCGCTCCTTCTCACAGCTGGCACTGAAAGTCACTCCGTGCATCAGCCCCTGTTCTTCCTCAGCGCTTAATTAGAAGCCTCTCCCTTTCTCCTCGCTCTCTAATTAACATGCCGGGAACTCAAAAGAAGAAGGCAGCACAATAATACGGAGAGACGGCTTCCAGCAGGCCCAGGCCTCATTACTGTGGGGCTGGCGAGCCGGGAGCAAGGCGTGCTTTACATATGGAAAAACTGCAAACAAGAAAGGCTGGGCGAGGAGAGAAAAAGACTTGACCTCTGCTCCGGCCCATTGTGGGCCTGTCATCCCCCCTCGGCGGCCAGGCCGGGGCTGGCGGGGCTTTATCATGGTGATGGGGCTGGAGCCCGAGCCCTGCATCCCAGCTCCGGGCAGGCAGAGGAGGGTTTAATCTCCTCAACACAGGCTTTGCTTGGATGTTTCTTTTCTTCTGCCAGGCTGGTCCGGGGAGCGGGCCTGCTGTCAGGTCTGTGGTGAGGCCTAGAGGAATGTCTTCATCCAGCCCTCCTGGTGCCTTGGTGGGGTTGGGTGCAGGGAAAGAAGGGAAAGAAGGGAAAGAAGGGAAAGAAGGGAAAGAAGTGAAAGAAGGGAAAGAAGGGAAAGGAAAAAAGGAAAGGAAAGAAGGGAAAGGGAAGGGAAGGGAAGGGAAGGGAAGGGAAGGGAAGGGAAGGGAAGGGAAGGGAAGGGAAGGGAAGGGAAGGGAAGGGAAGGGAAGGGAAGGGAAGGGAAGGGAAGGGAAGGGAAGGGAAGGGAAGGGAAGAGGAAGAAGGGAAAGGGGAAAGGAGAAAAGGGAAGCAGGAAATGGAAAACGGAAAGGCAGAAAGGGAAAGGAGGAGAGAAAAGGAAGAAAAGGGAAAGGGGAAAAGGGAAAGAGAAAGAGAAAGGGGGAAGGGAAAGAGGAAACGGGGAAGAGGATAATGAACAAAGGAAGGAGGAAATAGGAAAGGGAAAGTGAAGAAAAGGGTATGGGGAAAGGGGAAAGGAGAAAAGGAAATGGGGAAAGGGGAAAAGGGGATAGGGAAAGGAAAGGGGAAAAGGAAAATGGGAAAGGGGAAAAGGGGAAGGGAGAAGGGAAAGAGAAAGGGGAAGAGGAAAAGGGAAAAGAGGAAGAAAGGAAGGGGAAAAAGAAAGGGGAAATGGAAAAAGAAAAGTGGAAAAGGGAAGAAGGGGAAGGAGAAAAGGAAAAGGGGAAAAGGAGAAAAAGAAAATGGGGAAATGGGAAAGGGAAAGGGGAAAAGCAGAGTCACTGGGCTTGGGCCAGGCTGGCTTTGGGCACGTAATATGAGGGCAAGTGTGACGCCAGACCAGCAGGCATGGCTTGGCTCAGGGCACTGCGAGGGTACCCTGCCAGCCCTACCTCCACCCCAGCACCAGCTGGTGGAACACAGGGAGCAAGCTGGGGGTGTGGACACTGCGGCCCTAAGCTGCTCCTGGCCACTGCAGGCAGAGAGGAAGGATGCTCTGAAGCACTCTGATGTCCCAAGCAAACCTGGTGAGACACAGAGATGGCTGCACCTTTTCCATGGATGCAGAAACACCATTATTATACTATTTCCACCTCATCTTTTCATTCAGCCACAGCGTGTCAGCAGGTGACTTCCACACTTATGTTTGCTTGCAGTCAGAGACCCCAGATCGGGCACCCAGCTGCCATAAAGCAAGAGGATAACTCACCCCTGAGGGAGGATGCACCATCCAGCCCAGCTCTGCCGTGGCTGTTGTGGAGTCCATCAGTGTCTCTGCAGGAGGAAGGGGAAACAAGGAGTCAGTCCATCACCTTCCAGTTACATTTGCAAAAGTGGGACACTTTTTCTCTGCCTTCTGCATGGTAGGCAGTATCCTTGGCCATGCAGCAGCACATAGGAAGGAAAAGCACTTCAAGGACTTGCCATACTTAAAAATTAAACCAACATTAAAGCCAATTTTCCAGGCAATTTGGGCAGAAATAGGTCAGATGCTGCTATCGCTAATCAGCACTGAAGGCGGCAGAGGATGGCTTAGGAAGGTCACACTGCATGCACAAGCAAGACACAAACATGAAATCCATCTTGCAGCTTCAATTTCCCTGCCCTCCCAATTACTACAGCACAAGCAAGGAAAGAGTCCCTTTTTACAGCTCTGCAGCTCTCAAGAAAAAGCACCATATGTACAGGGTGTACACCCACCTTCAGCTTGCTCACCAGGAGAGCACCCATATAGTCAAGATGTCCAGTCATCAGCCTACAGATCCAACAGACAGCTCTGATACAGTCAAGATCTCCAATTACCAGCCCACAGATCCAATAGACAGCCACAATACAGTCAAGGCCTCCAGCAATCAGGCTACAGGCTCAACAGACAGGCCCAATACAGTCAAGATTTCCAATCATCAGCCTACAGACAGCCCTGATATAGTCAAGGCCTCCAGACATCAGCCTACAGCCAACAGACAGCCCTGATATAGTCAAGGCCTCCAGACATCAGCCTACAGGCCCAAAAGACAACCCTGATACAGTCAAGATTTCCAGTCATCAGCCAACAGAACCACAGACAGCCCTGATGTAGTCAAGATCTCCAACCACCAGCCTACAGACCCAACAGGGAGCCCCAGTGCAGCCAAGACCTCCAATCACCAAATAGATCCAGCAAACAGACCCACTACAGTCAAGATCTCCAACCACCAGCCTACAGACCCAACACGGTGCCACTTCCCATGGCCGGAGCGGAGACGCAGAGCTCCTGGCTATAATTGTGTCCTGCTCCTGACCACTAAAAACCCAAACACCCTGCCACAAATTCCCAAAAAGCATCTCCACCTTCTGCTTTGAACAAAAATGAAGGAAAAAAAGATCAGCACTGTGCAGATCCATCGCTGAAAGAGATAAGGCTAGATGCAGAGATGGCAAAATGACTTTTACTCAGTCCATGTAAACTCCCTTTTCCCATTAGTAAGCCAAAAAGTGCCTCGGCATAGATATGCTCCTTGCACCTACTTCTGGCAGTAAATCATTTTCAGACTGTGGGTTGTTACTCACTCCTGCTTAGAGCCAGCGGTTTCCAGTTCACAGGAAACCAGCATTTCAAAATTTGGTTTTATTCCAAAAGTAAAAAGCAAAAATAGTTCTTTTCAAATTTTTTCCCACTACGAAGAGTTCTGGAAAACAGCTCGTCCAAAAATGTTGTCATTCAGATTTATGAAATTTCTTTTTAAACGGAGCCTTTGTTTACACAGCTTAATAACAGTGTTTATTTTATCAAAGTATCCAGCTTTTTCATTAAAACACCAGTGGCACTTTGATCTAGAAGGAGAACAACATTCTTCACCCAGTGCTAGCTAGGAGCTGCACTACTTAAAAAAAACCAATGCTAAATATGTTGATTTATCCTAACTATTGATGACACTGACTGTCATGCAAAAGAAGATGCACTCTAAAATACCGTAATTCCCCAAAGAAAAACAATTTTTGAAGCATTTTGCATTTTGTTCCAGCTCAGTGCTGAAGCACACTTTGCCCATCGCCCCTTATCCTCTGCTGAAGAGTTGCACGTGGCCTTAAGATGCTGTAGGGGAGAATCACGTTGGGTATGAGGAACAATTTCTTGTTGGAAAGAGTGTAGAGGTGTTGGCACAGCTGCACAGGAGGTGATGGGTCACCATCCCTGGAGGCGTTCAGCGTGCAGATGTGGCACTGAGGGCTGTGGGCACGGTGGGATGGTTTGGGGTTGGACTGGATGGATTTCAACATCGTCTCCAACCTTAATGGTTCTATGACTGTCCATTGGAGCAACACATCTACCCGAGCTGGCTCAAGGACATCCCATTTTGACACGGTAACAAGGAGCAGAAAACTGCAGGTTTCGAGCAGATTTTTCTAAAGGTCAATTATCTTCTCATAAAAATATATATCTTCTCCTACCTTAAAACTGAATTTATGCTGCTCAGCTGCCAGTTATTAGATTTCCTTTTACTTTCAGACTCTGTTATCCAAAACCTCCTTTTCCTCTTGCGCTGCTCAAGGGTGGCAAATGAATCACCTCCCAGCCTTCCCCAAGGTAACCAGAGTAACTGAGAGTCTTTCATCCTACAACAGGTCCCCTTCTCTGGGGCTCCTGTTTATCTTTCTTTGCATAGGTTGGACCCCAAGACTGCATCCCCACAGCACACAGCTGTAACATCCCTTTGTGTGACTTTTTGCACATCTTTTCTAGCAAATTGCTATCCTGGCCAATGTCCAGAAAGCATGTGGAGATCAGTTGACATGTTAGCATTTGGCAGTAGTTGCCTGAATTCCATAAAATCGCGAATAACCGATCTCCACGAATCAGAGCAAACCTCATTAGCAGCACTGTCTGCGAATGTGCACGTGAAGCCAGGTTGGATTTCAAGGGTGGGGGTGCATTTGCTCCTTCATTGATGCTTGACCTCAAAGCACACTGCAATGCCTCACTGCCTAAATAATCACAGAATCACACACTGGTTTGGGATGGAAGGGACCCTAAAGCCCACCCAGCCCCAACCCCTGCTGTGGGCTGGCTGCTCCCCACCGGGTCAGGCTGCCCAGAGCTCCATCCAACCTGGCCTTGGGCATCTGCAGGGATGGGGCAACCCCAAAAATAATGGTATGCCACAGAGCTACCTTGCGTGTGTACCTGGACGAAAGCATCTCACACTCTCCACATCTCGTCCTTGTGAAGTTGCTTTTTGCCATACGAAGGGAGCACACACTTCAGCAAATAAAACCAGGTGAGATGTCCAACGAACCACTGTATTTCTCATCTGCAGAATCTTCCCTCTGCCTCTCTCCCCACACTGATCAGTTCAGACCTCCACAGCTGAAGGCAGGAGCTCTGGGTCCCAAGGCATCAGCTGTACATGATGTGAATCACCAACACGAGCCGTGACAAGCCCCCAAAACCCATCGCTCCGCAAACCACGGAGGAGAGAAACTCCCTGCTTCAAACAGCAAATCTGGCAGCTTTGCTCACTGTCACAGCTGACTCCTTCACGGTGCCATCCTCCAGTTTTGGCACCAGACGTGGGACCCCTTCACCCCGCACAGAGCATCAACCCTTTGGTGATGGTGACGACGCACTGCTAAGCCCCCAGGGGTGGCAGGGGTGGCTGCCTACAGTCGCAGCTCAGTGAAATGCTCCTGCCAGAGCAGCGTTTTCTCAATATCTTTGTTTGTGTTATTCCCTCCCGTGTGTTTATCCGCGGATTCACATGCTACCCACAGCACTCTAAATAAATCTACAGCTGCTCGAAACTAGCAGACGCAACTCTGGCCTGCCTCCCACCAGAAACCGCACTGCTCCCCACGGGATGGTTAGGAGATAAGTGCCTGTCCTTTTCACTTTGAAGATGCTTTCAATATGCAGCTCTCTGCCAGTGCTGGGGCCGCTGCCGGCACAGCCAGGGGAGGCACTGCTGCTATGAGAGCATCTCAGGGTCTGCAGCCTCTGCCACGCTCTGGGATCCAGCTCGAGCACTTTGCATGCAGAGATTCATCACTGTCACCACGCCGTGGCCTCTGGGATGCTCATGGTTATGCTCAGATACCAGTGGGCTGATGGTGTGCAGTGGCACTGACCTGAGAGAGGCTCCTGCACTTCTGGATGCCTTTCCTGCTGCTCAGCCATGAGTGAAGTGAGCGTGGGGGTCTCAACTGCACTGGCTTGGAGAAGGGAAGGCTGCAGGGAGACCTCACTGTGGCCTTCCAAAACTTGAAGGGAGCAAACAAACAGGAGGGGAAACGGCTATTTATGAGGGTGGATGGTGATAGGACAAGGGGGAATGGTTTTAAAGTGAGACAGGGGAGGTTTAGGTTGGATATTAGGAGGAATTTTCTCACCCAGAGGGTGGTGAGGCACTGGAACAGGTTGCCCAAGGAGGCTGTGGATGCCCCATCCCTGCAGGCATTCAAGGCCAGGCTGGATGTGGCTCTGGGCAGCCTGGGCTGCTGGTTGGCAACCTGCACACAGCAGGGGGTTGGAACCAGATGAGCATTGTGGTGTTTTTCAACCCAGGCCATTCTGTGATTCTATGACTTTTTCCACCTGAGACTTGTGAGCAGAGGACAAAGTGCTGGCTGTGACCAGAGAGAGGAGACTGGAGAGTGACAGGAGCAAGGGATAGTGGCAGAGAGGCTGGAAGGGATTAACAGAGGATCTGTGCACACTGCAGACACACTTCTCTGTGTCCGGAAAAACAACGTCCATGGAGTTTTGCCAATTTCGACCAATTTAGACCATCTGGACCTGAGTTTCTCAGAAGTCCTGGTAAATCCTTTGCATCTGCAGGCTCCAAACTCGTTGCAGATAAAGAAACAGCTGGACAAATAAATAGCCCCACAGATAGCTGAAGCCTCCACCCTCATTTTTCCACCCACAACTTTTTCCTTTCCCCTCGCACTTCTCACATCAGTCCCTCCCTCCGAGCAGGAAAGCTGCCAGCTCCTGAAAACAGGGTGCAAAACTTCGAGGTTGGCCTGGGATCCTATTAGCTATTTTCAAGGCCAGGCTGGATGTGGCTCTGGGCAGCCTGGTCTGCTGACCCTGAATATAGCATAGGGGTTGAAACGAGATCATCATTGTGGTCCTTTTCAACCCAGGCCATTCTGTGATTCTGTGCTCAGTGTTGGACATACAAAGGCAACAAGCTGCCTGAGTATCAACGATGGAGCAAAATCCCAAATCGAGGCACACACAGGTCAGACTGCCTCACCACCATCTCCCACAGTAACGCACCCCAACAGATGAACCCATGCTGGAGTGACCCCGAAGTGGGGCTGGATGAGGCTCTGTGCTACAGCCCAGCAGAACGCTGAGCTGCTCCATGCAGGCACACGTGCTCCTGGAACAGCCATTCCAGCCTGGCCTCACGCGCAGCCACCGCATCCCTACACAGGAGGGGCGGTTAATGAGAAACCCGTCTGTCCCCCCGCCCCAAAGAGCCCTTGCTGCAGATCTATTTATCCTTCCAGAAGTTGAAAGGCCCCTCTCTGCCTCCTGTGCTTTACTGGAGCCTTATTATAATATTTTTGCCAGCAAGAGCTAAGAGGGGCTGAGCAAACCCAGTGGCCTTTCCCTGCAGCACCGAGCTTTGCTTTGCCTGGCCGATGGCCAGCGGAACAAACTGAAACCCAATCCCCCCCGGCCGACCCGCTGGCGCAGTAACAGCACGCTGCATTGTGAGCCGGCGGCTACAGGATATTTTGGATACTTCACTCAGGGATCCACTTAAACTCCAAGAGGGAGAGTGATTGATAGGGAGCGAGACGAAGCAATGACTGAGCCGGGATGGGGACTGCCCGCATCCTGCCTTGGGCCTGAAGCCCCAAAGGAAACCCCAAGGGCAGCCATGCTGTGCTGCAGGAGCGAGTTGTGCTGGCGGTCCCAGTGTGTGAGAACACAGGAGCAGGCAGGTACTCTGTTTTTCAGCGCCTTTCCCTGAGAAATCAGGTCCAGATAGATAGTGAGGTCCATAAACAGAGGCAATGCCCAGCATCTCCATCATCAGAGCACATTCAGCCTCCTGGGGGCTAACAGGCAAGAAGGGGAACTCTGGAGATATTGCACAGATCTAGCAAGGGAAAGGTGTTGCAACTTTTTGGAGCCCCTGTGGAGCAGAAGCCAGCCCCAGAGGCAGCAGCAGGAAAGAATGGGGCTCAGCTGTGTCCACTGGGATGCTGACACCCATCTCCTTGTGATGTTCAGGCAGGGCAGGCATCCCATGAGGAGAGACCTGCAGGGCACCTGCCTGCACCACCACAGCTCTGCACCACCCCTGCATTTTTCTGCAGTATAACAGCGGTTGCCTTGGGCTGAACTGTGCTTTCCCCACTCCCACACAAGTCTCTCTCCCCACTCCCTGCTCCCTCACACCCTCTGTGTGTCTGCATAACTGGATTCATCCCCACGGAACAAAACCCAGGACTGACTGATGCTGTGTGGGCATTCCCATGGCCTCTCCAGCCACCACCGTCCAAAGGGATCGCAGGCACTGCCATGCACGGTGCTGGCTGCTCCATTGCCAGAAAGCTTGAAGTCAGTAGGAAACTCCCCTAAAAGAGGGGACAAGCCCAATTACTGCAGGTCATCCAAGCACATCTTGCTTTCCAATTAACCCATCCATACAAAGTAACGCTGCCAGACAGGGCTGCCCAGCTCATTCGCTTTACAGGAGGAATACAGCCTGGCTCCGGCACCTGGGAAGACTGAGAGAGGGCTTGGGCTGCACAAGGAACTCGGATTTTGGGATCTTTCAGGCTCGGGGCTCTGTGGAAGATGCAGGTTAGGTTGGCTGTGGGTGATAATCACGCTCAGCCTGGCTGCCAGGCTGCCCAGAGCCATCACTGCCCACACTGTGCTCCTGCTTTCCTGCCACCATTTGGCCCAGCAGTCAGCAGAAACCTGATAACCACATTGGAGCCCCCAGAAAGCTGCTCCAGCAGCACCAGGGACTGCAGCCCTCGCTGGTAGCATCTTCCCCAGGAGGAGCCGCCGTTTGTAGGTGGTCTGAGTTCAGCCGAGGGCAGGCTGCAAGCAGAGACAATGCAGATGCTAAATGCCAGCGAGCAGAGGCCCTCCTGCTGCTCCCGGGAATGCAGTAGCCACACAGAGAAGGCACAGATGCAGACGTTTAGCAGCCATTGCTACTGTCAGCACTGATGATTCGGGCTCTGCAAGTTGCACCAGCCCCACTGTCTGCAGGACAAGTTGCAGGGGGGTAAGCAAAGACTCATCTCTGCCCATGTCTTCTTGTTCCATCCCAACAGGGCAAGCCCAGTAAGGGCAGGACACAGGTAGGCCACATTGGCCCAGAAGGGCAGGGTGCAGCTGTGTCCCCCTGGCATTTCCTTCCTCACCAGGAGCCGCAGAGCTCTGGGGATGGAGGCCCCATGCCTGCTAACTCTTTGTGCAGTTGTTCTGTCCCCTCAGAAGCTGGAACCTCCATCACCCACTGCCCTGGTACTGCTCATGGCGTGGCACAGCCATCACACAGCCTGGCCTTGACCAAGCCCTTGGCCATCGGTTCCTGCTTTCTCCCACTGCTGTGCAGCAGTGGATGCCCTGGCTGGCTCCTGGCTGCAGCACCTGTGGCAGAGAGCAGCTTTACAACACTATAATCTGCTTCATGCCCCAAGGCTGGCTGGCACAAGCTGCAGTTGCAGGGCTGCACCACCCAGGCACCCAGAGCTCAGCTCCCCCACAACACCCTTGGCCTACATGATCCTCTATTCCATTCAAGTATTTGTGCCTTGGGAACAGCAGCAGGGTGACCTCGGGAGACCAAAAAAGCCCAGATTCTGAGTAGCAGCATCAGTTAAGCAGCACACGCTGGGCTGTTGCATGACATCCAGCCTTTTTGTCTGCTAAGCTCTCTCATCATCTGATGCAACGAGCACTGATGGGACCAAGAGGAGCAGCGTGAGCCCGAGGGGCACTGAATTTGACCAGCACTGGATCCTCTTCCCCATGGGGCAGCATCCCCAGCCACCCCAGCCCGAATTCAGGTGTGTGCAATGAGCCCCATCACACCTCCCAGCACCACTGGCACTAAATGAGGTTTTGTCACCCTGCGTGGTGGCACAGGCTGGAAGCAACTCATTCCCAGCAGGCTGCGGAGCCCTGCTCAGCATCCCAATCGAGCTGTCCTTAATGGGCTTCAATTTTAATTTGCTTTTATTGGAAAACACAGATGGTGACCCCTCCTCCCCCCCACCTGAACATATACAGGGTAATAACATTTACGGGGGAAAGATATTATCTCCAAATACAGCCAAAGCTCCAGCAAAAGCCCCACCACCATGCACTGACGTGCAGCTGTGCTGCACAGCCCTGTGCCTGGCTTGTTAAGGCAGGGCCACACAGAGAACAGGCACAACGGGTGTGAGGGGAGCATGGAAGCAAGACCAGGGCCCAGAAGGGGAGAACTGAAGAGCAAGATTAGACCCTGCTGTGTTACAGCACACCAGCACACTAACCTGGTGAGCCCCTTTCATGACCAAGCCTTGCAAAGCAAGCTGGCAGCTGCCCACTGCACGGGGATGCCCAAAATAGAGCCTGGAGGAGCTGTGCTGGTGGGATCTGAGCACCCACAGCTCCAGGGTGCTGCAGGGAGGTGACAGGGATGCACTGTGCAGGCAGCCAGGTCGCAGACGGGCTGTTTCAGAGGACACAAAGCAAGCCAGGAAAGGAGATACTTTCTGTTCTGGCAGTAGCAACTTGGAGTTAAGAGCAATGCTCTGCAATGCTCCCATCTTCACCTTGCTGGCCCTGAGACAAGCAGCATGACAAGCAGGGATGGAGTGTCCTCCAGCAAACACAGAGCACCAAACAGCACCTGACGTGTGCCAGAGCACCCTCACTCTGGGTGGATGCTCTCCGCTGCGTGTTTGGCTCCACACGCTCACCTGCCAGCCAAGTCTTCCCTCTTTTCACTGTTTTTACTGACAGGCTGTAAATTTGCTTCTGGTTGGCAGCCCAAAGTGGGAACAGCTTCAGAGGAGCCAGCTGTAGGCCCGTCTGTGCCGAGCTGTGGAGGGGTGCACCGTGCCCCCCAGGCAGCCCTGGCAGCGGGGGGCTCCAAACTGGGCTCTCAGCCCATGGGACTGACGCAGGAATTCCCGAAATCCCTGGCAGGGAGTTGGTGTAGTGCTCCCAGGCTGCCTCGTTTCTCGCTGCTCTCAAGGATGGCGTTGAAGGCAGCATCTCTCTGCCTTGGTGTCCTCGGGGGATAGCATGCAGCCACGCCAGAAATGTGAACCCCGCATCTCCGCAGGCTCCAGCGCCGCAGATAAAGCGATGTCAGAGACGGCAGCTGTTAGCAATGGGTATTTTTAGTGAGCTGCAAATGTTTCCTCCCTTGGGAAAACTCCATCTTCAATACCTCACCGCAGAGAGGGGCTTCCTCTTTCACTACGCACTCATTCAACTGCCCTTGTCAGCGGGATGAACCCAGACGCCACAGGATGGCGTGAGGCTGGTGCTGGTGCCCAAGCAACGAGCTCCATCCATCAGCACTGCTCACCGTGCAGAATCTGGTTAGCCTTCCTCCAGGTTGGAGATATTAGGAGAAACTTCTCCGAAAGAGTGGTGATGCATTGGCACAGGAGGTGGGGGAATCGCCAGGCCTGGAGGTGCTGAAGGAACATGGAGATGTGGCACTGAGGGATGTGGTCAGCGGGCACGGTGGGGTGGGTTGGACTGGATGATCTTGGCCGTCTTGTCCACCCTTCATGGTTCTATGGTTTTATTCTCCGTAGCATAGAGACAGCCAAGAGGATGGGGTGGGGAGGACCATCTTCCATGCAGAGGTCTCTACAAGGGCCCTGTTTTTGCTCCCCACTCCCAAGGGTTTCCCAAGTGGGAAGCCAAGCTCCACACACAGGACAACCCACGGGAGCTCTGTGTGCTGGATCAGCCCAGGGACACCACCTGACAGAGTGAGACGTCCCCGAGAACAGGGAGGAAAGGAGCAGCCCCAAAGCAGGCATGGATCAGCTGTGGGATTGCCTGCGAAGCTGCCATACCCTGAAAGGGCTGCACTGAGAATTCAAGGGGCTGCAGACCAGCGCAAGAGCGGTGAAAGCATCCTGGAGATGTTTCTACAAGCCTGCAAATCAGCCTGAAGAAGAAGGGAACAGCATCAGGCAGGGAACCTCCCTTGGGGATGGTGGAGAGCGCGTGCTGCTGCTGGGAGATATTCCTGGAGGCACTGACACTTAAGGAGACTCGTTTCCAACACAGAAATACCACAATCAATGTGGGCAATCACAGCACAAACCTCATTTTGACAGCTGAAGATGAGCAGATCAATGAACCGGAGATGAGCAGTTGCTTAGGTACAGACAGACAGAATCTGATCACACATATGGGGGAACAGATTTCTGCACCCACCAATAAGAAACAGGCTCTGAGGTGCAAAGGGGGGAATTTCCGAAAGTTGAAAGGAATTATTAGCAAAAAATTGATTAGGGAAAAAATGTAAACAAAAACAATGAGGAGTAATTAGAGCTGGCTTACAAAGGCTTTGCCAAAAATCTCATAAATCTGCCATCACAAAAGAAGGCACCCTTCGTTAAAAATTGCCTTGGCTTCGAATAAAAGAAAATAACGCAGTAAAAATAAACATATTGTATAAATTAAAAATAGGGGGAAGTTGGCAGCAGTAAATTAGCAGTTATAAAATGCAGACTAAAGGAAGTTAACGTAGCCATGAAAACGCCAGCGAACGTAAAGGAGAGATAGCGGAGCTTTTAAACATGTGGAGAGCAAACAAAATCAGAGCGAGCTCACAGGGATGCTCAAGTGTGGAGAAGGCACAGTCCTGATGCATGTCCATGCTGGTGGATGAGAGACCCTGAGGCATCAGTGGAGCAGCCAGGAGGTAGAATAACACGGCAAGCATTGGGGAGGGAGGATCTGGGACTGAGAGCAATGCAAACCCTGCAAGGAAGCAGCGTGCATGCAACCCTTGAGTGCTCCTGATAGGGCACACGGTGGGGACACTGGGGGATCCACAAACAGAAACAGATGGCCACCGAGAGTGACGCTGCATCCTCAGAGCATCAAGTGCCTACAGCTATGCAGAGCTCAGTGCTTGCTGTCTGAGTGCTGGAAAAGCAACATGCTCCCAAAATGTAGTGTGCAGAGCGACCGAGGCGTTACCTGACAGCCTCGAGATGGGAAACTGAGGGAAGAGCCTTGTGCAGGGAATGCAGCACCCCCTGAATTCCCTATTCATCATGAAGCCAACTTTTCAATCAATGCCTGCAGGAGGAAAACATGTGAGGGAGCAGCAAGTGCATCCTCTCTCTGCTGCTGCAATCCAGATTCGAATCCCACAGGTGCAATGGGAGAAGATCTTTTATGCAGGGACGCACCAAACCCCTGGAGGCACAAAAACAAGAGGACTTGACGGTCAGCCATTCCTAGGTGCTGCTCTGGAGCCACCAGGAGGGTGGAGGGCTCACGTGGATGGATTTTCTCCCCCTTTGTAGGACTCTGAGCCCAGGTGACCACCAGCCTCCTGCCATCCCCAAGCCCAGCAGAGCTGTAAGGACAGGCTGCCATCTGGGCACTATGATACGGTGCTGGAATCTACCCATCCTGCTGGAAACCCCCCCCGATATCTCCCTTGCGACCCACTACTGGGTGCTGTCTGCTCCAGGCTGAGGTGAAAAAAGGCTTTTTGAGTGAAAAACACTTTGATTCCAGGAAGCAGCTTTCCCACCAGAGAAGGACATCATGTTCTTCCACCACCTCCTGCTGCATCCTGCCTGCAGAGCAGAGGCCCTGGGGCTGCTGCCACCCCCCAGCACGGCCCTCTATCTGCTCACACTGCTGGAGATTTATAGACGAATAAAAATCTGTTGGCTGACCCTTTGTTTACTCCTCTTGGAGGAAATAATTAACTCTTGTTGCAGTTCTGATTCACAGTACATGGATTTGAAGAACTTGGTAAAACTGTCCTTTAAAGCTGCCCAAGCTCAAGCAGTGGCCCCCCCTTGTCTCCACATTGCAACGTCCCCAGGAAGGACCCCATGCAGATCCTCACCCACTCACACATCCCCAGCAAAGGCTGGGAGACCCACAAGGAACAAATCTCTGGAATGGGGAGACTAGGAAAGTATCCACAAAGGGCTTGTGGGGGAGCAGCAGTGCCTGCGCAGCACTTCTGGATACATGGATGGGATGGTTTGGCATGGCATGGCATGGGACAGCATAGGATGGGATGGGATGCATGGGATGGCATGGGATGGGATGGGATGCATGGGATGGCACGGGATGGGATGGCATAGGATGGCATGGGATGGCATGGGACAGGGACTCCTGCAGGTCACAGCCATGCTGTGCCACGTGGGGGTGGTAGCTGCTGATATCCATCTGTTTTCAACCACAGAGTCGCTGGCCAAGTGTAAAACAAAATCTGATCTTCAGTGACTTCTCCCTCTCATATTTTTTTTTTCCCCTTCAAATATCACAGATTTACCCAGCGGGGTCACTCATGTGAGAAAGTCCTAAAATTGCTCCACGCTGAGACATCCCTGCCTTGCTTAGGGGACTGCCCGGTGCTCCTGGCTCAGCAAAGGCCTTGAGAACAGCCATATTTTGCATCACAGAAGAACAGATGACAGAAGAGAGCACCGAACAGCTCAGCCACCACCGAACACGCAGCACCTGGGATGCAGCAGAGCACCTGGTGATGTTCCAACACGCAGAGCCCGTCAGCACTCACTACACGGATGGTGCTGCACCCCAGCAAGGACTGACATCCAAATCAGCCTCTGGGGGCCGAGGAGCCCCTGAAGAGCCACAGGGCTGCTGGCTGTCTGGACTGGGCCTGTTGTCCTTCCACATGGCAGCGGGTGTCCCGGCGCGGCGGCGGGCGAACAAAGAGCGGCTCACGGCTCCATCGATCCAAAGGTCAGTCGGGTGAAGCGCGAACATCTGGTCCGATGCTGCCCAGCGTGGGCCGAAGGGCTTCCCCGGGTTTATTTAAAGATGAGCTTTTCAGAAGGAAGCATCCAATATTGCTTTTAAGTTTCCCGGGATGGAAAGCCCTCCCCGGCTCTGTTTTGTGGCAGGCTGGAGCCCTGCGCCGCCCCGGCACAGGCATCCAGCTCTTCCAGGAGTGCTCTAACAAAAGGAATGGGCTTTTGCTGCTGCAGGCTCGCACGTTTCACAGCCAGAAAGGAGACTGCCTGCCCAGCCCCGCGGCCCAGCACGTGCCCATGGATGCTGGAGACAGGACGGCATCAGCCAGAGGGAAGAGCCGTGGGGGTCAAAATGGGTTTACGAGAAATCAGTCACCTTTGATCTACAGATTACCAGCAATAGCGTATCGACTGCATCCTGGGTGAGCTGCTGCACAGTTAATTAGACACGTTATTAAAAACATGCTCCTCTACTAGCCTGAATTAGTCCAGCTTCCAAGCCACAGAGTCCTGCCCTGCTAAATTAAGCAGACTTTCACTATTAACAACCTTTCCTCCAGGCCAGAACCAGCAGACAAGGCAGAAGACACTCCTTCATCTGCAGGAACAACAGGCAGGTTTTCCATACACTGAGCCATGGTGTCTTCATTTTGACTCTCCTCTGGATGCAGACACCAGAAGCAAACCCCACATCCAGGGTTAGGTTCCCTTTCCCTCCCAAAAATCAAACACTGATTTGCCCTGCTTTCATAAGCAACATCTTAGGGGTCAAAGGTTGGACCAGATGATCTCAGTGATCCTAGGATTTTATGATCTAATCGACTCTTTCAAACCAGGGGAAAGCACCACAGAAGCCCAAGACTTCCCAGGTAGCATTCCCTGCCTCAAAGCTGACGTTTGCTCCCAGACACACAGTGGGATTTGGCCAAACTTGCTGCTGGGGATCTCATTCCTGGACCACCATAGGAACCTCCCTGCATGCTGCTGAATTATATACAAATGGAGAACCCCATTTACCTTGGTAAAAACTCTTAGGGTGACAGATCCATCCCTCAGTTTGAAAGCACCAAGTGCTACTCACATACCTTCTTACGCACTAAAGGACTCTGCACAATCTCTTCTCATCATCTCCTATCCATTGAGAGGACAAGGGGGAATGGCTGTAAACTGAAAGAGGGGAAATCTGGGTTGAATGTTAGGAAGAGAACTCTGTAACCAGAGGGCACTGCTGCCCAGAGCAGTGGGAACCAGGGGGGTTCCCCACTCCTGGAGGTGCCCAAGGCCATGGATGGAGCCCTGGGCAATCCAGGGAGCAGCAACCAGCCCACAGCATGGCACTGGGGTTGGGTGGGCTTTAAGGTCCCTCCCATCCTAAAGCCATTCTGTGATGATTCCTGCCAGCCTAGGCAAAAGGAGACAACGCATGTTCCCATACACAGTTCCATGTCCCATGATAATGAAAAGCCAGTCCTGCTGCTGTCCTTTTCCCCCAGGCCGCACGTTACCCTGGCAAAACAGAGCACCAAGAGCCCTCAGCAAAGGGCACTGCTGTGTTGTGTTTATTCCTTGGCATTTGTTCCCAGCATTTCGGAGCTGGCCCCAATGCCCACGGCACCCAGCCGCTCCGCTGCTCAGCCCCGCTGCCAGCCAGAGCCCGCCTCGCTCCCAAAGCCTTTTATTAGAAACACACAGTCACAAAATGATTCAAGTGGAATCCATTACACAGCATTTAGTACATATCATTTGTATTTCACAGCCGGCAATCCTTCCGATTTCACAGAGTAACGGCTATTAAAAAGCCCTGCTGCAGCATGGCGAGGGATCGGCGCACGGCTGGGAGAAGGGATGGAGGGAGCATTGCTTCAGGTCCAGATCCACCTGCTGCAACTAAGACACACTTACATTGCTCAGCGTTACTTCTGCAAGGTATCCTGGGTGTCATGCACAGCAGGAGCGCTGCGCCGTGCCTTACTCAAATCAACTCATGGGTTAGCTCCTCTCCCACCTCCTCCCAGATACTTCATTCAATCCCCAGGCATCGAGGATAGGGTCTCTGAGGCCATGAGGATCCACGGCCAAATGGAATTGCTGCCACTGGTCAATGTTTTTTCCATACCACCAACATTTGGGGCAGAGTAAGAGAAGAAAATACAATGAGGTGGTTTAAAACCTGAATCTGACCGTTCTTAGAAATATGCGACTTCCTAAAGGTAAGGTTGGAAGGAAATAAGAGGAATACACAGTTTTCATCAGCGCCCTGCTGCGCAGAAGGCACACGGTCCCATAAAAGTCAGAACAGTGACTACTTCATCCCATAAAGCAAGAACAACGGATCACAGAATCACAGAATGGTAGGGGTTGGAAGGGACCTCCAGAGATCATCGAGTCCAACCCCCTGCCAAAGCAGGTTCCCTATAGCAGGTCGCACAGGTAGGATGATTCCAGCATCGGCATCTTGACCCACTGGAGACCTCCTCAAAACATAAATCGTGACTCGGAATCATAGAATATCAAAGGTTGGGAAGACCTCTAAGATCATGCAGTCCAACCATCCACCTACCACCAATAGTGCCCAAGAAACCCTCAGTGCCACATCTCCACAGTTCTTGAACACCTCCACGCTCAGGAACTGCACCACTTCCCTGGGCAGTCTGTGCTTGAGAGGCTCAGGTTGGTTATTAAAGGATTGTTAATGATGTTGCTTCCTCAGATAGGTGGAACACCAGGGAGGTGGGGGATCTCCAGCACTAGAGGTTTCTAGGATTTGACCGGACAAATCTACGGCCACCCATCACTGCTCAGACTCAGGGACAGGGACAGCAGATACGGAAACCATTTCCTGCTCCAATCAAAGATGGAGATGTCGCGCTTTACTGATGGAGATGAAAAACTTTGGCCTTCTAGTTGAGCAAGCACTGCTTCCAATCACTTCCCCAGCACAATGGCACCTACACAACAACACAAGCCACTCTCTCATCCAAATCCCAGTTTGCCACCCTGATTCTGTCCTCCTCTTTTGGCAAGCTGAGCTTCAACACACGGTTCTGAATTTTGTCCGCAGAAAGCTTGGTTGGAAATACCATCTGGGAAAGGCTCTCCCATGTCATTACGACCTACCTCCACATTAACCATCCACGGAAGCAGGAACCCCATCCCACTGACAGCACAACCCCTTCTGCCTACCCCACAGTGCCCATCTGTTTAGTATTACAACTTAGCTGGTGGGAAAAAAACCACCACCAACAACAAGAAAATGCATTGCTTTCTCTTCATTGTGTTATGGAGCCAAGATTAAGCAGATGTGCAAAGACAGCAAGGCATGGATAAGGCTCCTGTCTCCTGTCCTAACAGCATGCTGGTGGATACAGAATCATAGAGAGGGTTAGGTTGGAAGGGACCTGAAAGATCACTGAGTTCCAGCACTGTGCTGTGGGCTGGTTGCCCAGCACCAGATCAGTCTACCCAGGGCCCCATCCATGGCACTGGACACATACAAGGACGGGGCATGATTTCAGCAGATGCTAAAATGACTCTTTTTCCTTAACCAGCTGCAATATATCAAGTGAACTGTACTCTCACAGTCCCAAACCACCAGAGATTCTCCCTGGTGAGAAACCAACAAATGTATGTGATGGACACAGAGCCAACAACTCGGCTCCCACCACCAGATTTCTGCTTCCCACACCGCTTTGAAACGCTGGTGCCTCTGCTACCTGTCAATATCTGTCATCATTACACTGTGCCATGCCCTGCAATCGGTGAGGACAGGCTCGTTACATAATTTTAATGCACAAAGTACATTAAAGACCCCGAGGTCTACAATTTCATACCTCATAATGATGTGAAAAGAGGGCTGAATCACTGGACTGGAAGCAAGTAACCGGCCCAGCACTGGTGATCACAGTCTGCATTGGCCAAAGGGAGGACAGGCCAAACCTGAAATGCCTTCCTCCAATGCTCCAATTGCAATAATTTCCCAGATCTTAGAAAAATTCCAAGCAAAGTCAACCAAGAAGCAAGAGAAACATCTACTTTTTGGCTCTGCATACAATCAGAGCTTCTTTTGCTGCAGTCCTTTGTAACAGTCTGTAAACAATGTCCATGTCTGTGTATTTATTAGGAAGGTAGGATGCGACCTCCATCGCCTGTCAGGACGACAGGGCTGATGCCTCCTGTTAGTAGAAGGATTCCTCAGCTCATACAGAGCAACCTAAGGATTGCTTGATTCTTCTAAAAATCACAAACACCATTTGGAAGCCCCCAGAAAATAAATAAGCCTTCGGCCACAACCTGAATGAATGCATCAAGACCACAACTGAGCTCATTTCTACACAGACAAGGCTATCAGAAGCCAACAGCAATCATTTATTTTCATTTCTGGACATTTCAGATGCGACGCTTTCATAAGCAAGCCCAAGGAACCATGGCCACATGAAATTCCTGTAAGACATCTCCACAATAGGTAGAGAAATCAGATTCTGGGATTAGTCATTAACTTCTAATTGGAAAAAAAACACAAGAAAGCTCCACGGACCTCCTCCAGTGCTGGCATGAGAAAGTGGGCAGTGGAGCAAATCTACCCAGTTATTTCCAGTCCCGTGCTTCCAGTGTCTCCTTGATGATCTTTAAGGTCCCCTCCGACCTAAACCATTCCATGAAACGATGAACAGGAGAAGGGTTAAGGAAAGCTGGTGAGCCCTTAAGACAATAAGGGCATCTCTGTCCAAAAGAAGGATCAGGTTGGATATCAGGAAAAATTTCCTCTCCAAAAGAGTGGTTGGGCACTGAAATGGGCTGTGCAGAGAGGGGGCTGAGTCACGGGAGGTGTTCAAGAAACATTTAGATGTGGCACTAAGGGCCTCTGTTTAGTGGGCAATACTGGTGGGAGGTGGACGCTGGACTGGATGACCTCAGAGGTCCTTTCCAGCCTTGAGATTCTTTGGTTTTATCACCACGTTTAGTAGTTGCACTGTGATCACAAAGCAGTGAAATCGTGAGCACTCCAGGTCTCGCTCAGGCTGAAATCACTTCTGGGAAAATAATGAAAACGCTGCTGTAATTCAAATCATAAAGAATTAAAGAACAGGAGTATAATTAGCACCAGTCAACATACTTCTACAGGAAACGCATCTTGTCAAACAAATCTGATTTCATTCTTCACTGAGATTACAAGTCTGATTGGTGAGGGCAACCGTGTAGAAGCAAGAGGCTTTCAGAGAGCTGAACCAGGAGGCGTGACAGGGGCACAGGGACGCAGAGCAGCACTCCTCCCATCCCAAAAACACGCTGAAGGGATTAAGAGCTGATTAACTGGCAGGATTCATACAGCTGTTTGAAGCTCCACCAACCTCAGAGGGTTCGGCAGGATCTGGCCCCGGGTTCGTTTTCACCTTACAGCTGGAGAGGGATGAAGGAAACTGATGTTGAAATATCTACTGCTGTCCCAGCCTTGCAGAGCATCCTCAGGTAAAGGATGTGGGATTCACCTCCCCTGATGTGAGCCATATGGAAAAATAATGCTTCTGCTCTAATGGAGTTGTTAATTTTCTACAGATAGTAATGACAGAGAGAGAAGAGCCTCAGAAGACAAGCAGGAAGATCTAAAAAAGCCATTCTAGACAGGTGGACTGAATTGCCCTCTGCAGGGTTCTGTCTGAGGGGGTCTTCCCAGCAGCTTACATTACCACTATCATTTTTGTGCCAGTATTGCAATTGATCAAATCATTCTCTAAGGCAAGCTGGGGCAGGGGCATGAGTATATAGATAATATAAAGCATGTTGGGAAATGCCCCAAAAGCTCGGCTTGTCATGCAAACACTCCTACAGGCACTGCTGCTGGGGGTCAGCAGAAGTAAGAACCAGCCAGGGAAAACTCCAGGTGGCCCAAGTGACAAAGGGACAGGGAGCCAGGGTGAGCTCCCACATCCCTCACCTCCTGCCCAGCTCCAGCACAGCAGAACAGGAGTTCCCCCTGCACAATCACCTGGAAAAGTGGACACAGAGCTGAGAAACAGCTGTAAGGGCATTACTGAAGAAACAGCCACCCTTCCTTCCCTTCCATCGCTCCAGGAGCAGGAACGTGACCACTGTAAAAACCACTCAGACTGGAAAAGACCTCTAAGATCATTCAGTCCAACCATCCACCTACAGCCAATATTACCCACTAAATCACATCCACCCTTTCCTTAAACACCTCCAAGGGATAGCGACCCCACTGCCAAGGAGGGCAGCCTGTTCCAGTGCCCGACCTCTCTTTCTGAGATGAACTCCCTCCTAACATCCAACCTGAATTCCTAACATCCAACCTGTTCATTCCACCACGTGCATTTCACCAAGTGCTACTGAATGGGGGCTCTTAACGGCAGGCATCATCCGCAAGGGTGACGCTGGAATTGCTACAAAGACACTGCTCAGAGCCCACACTGTGCTTTAGGGTTTTCAAAAGTTTTGGGGCACTTGCTCAAACTACAGAATCACAGAATGGCCAGGGTTGGAAGGGACCTCAAGGATCATGAAGCTCCAACCCCCTGCCACATGCAGGGCCAGCAACCTCCACATTTAATGCCAAACCAGGCTGCCCAGGGCCCCATCCAACCTGGCCTTGAACACCTCCAGGGATGGACGGGGCATCCACAGCCTCTCTGGGCAGCTGTTCCAGCCCCTCACCACTCTCTGGGTAAAGAATTACCCAGAAAAACTATGGCAGAGGAAAAAAAAAAAAAAAAAAGGTTGGAGGTGTGCTGGAAGATGGGAAAGGGACATTCGCAGGCCCTTGCCCACCCCACGGGTAGGCAGCACTCCCCAGTGCCCCAGCAAATGGCAAATCCATCCTGAAAAATCCCCTAGCAATGGGGAGGGAGCAGCTGCTGCTGTCAGTGCCTTCTGGGCTTGTCACCACTGCCTCTTACCCCCTGCAGCCCCAGCCAGCTCTACTGACATCCAACACCGCCTCTGCCAAGTCAGCCCAGTTGGGTTCCCCCACTAATGCAAGCAGAAAAGCCATTCTTTGGGGGCTCCTCTAACACGCTGCCTCCTCCCCCCCGCCAAAAGACTTAGTCAAAGCAAATGCCAGACCCATTAAGAGCAAAGGACCTCACAGCCAACAGAGGAATTCTTGGGCTTGATGGACTGTTTATAGAGTCTTTTATAGGAAGGATGGGTAACCTAATCCCAACTACAACATTTTTTATGCTGCTCTATGAGGGTTCAGCTGTGATTAAACTGTTGGCACAGTCCCATGGCACATAAAACCATGGAGACCAGCAAGTCTCATCCCTGTCGGAGCCCTGCAAATGCAAGGGAGAAAACTATTCCAAGCATTAAAGACCGCTGGGCCCTGCTGCCGTATCGGTGACACGGCTGCTCCCGCTGCAAGCATCACTGCTCGCACCTCCGACAGCTTCTGCTGTCTCAAGAGACCAAAATAAAAGCAGCGTGGCAGCCTCTGTGCTGATCTCAAGCCACAATCCAGGACTGTACAAAGGATGATCTCCCCCAGGACTCATTCTGGGTACCAGAAGCTGGATACAGGAGATGCCATGGCTCCTGCAAAAATACGCACTCGGGCGTCACGGGGCTCCACATCCTTCTCTCCCAGCAGCAGCCCTAGAAGCAGCACACAGCCTCCATCCTGACATACCAACCAAATCCAAAAGCAAAATGGACGGCTTCATTTTGAGTAAAATGGGGAAAAGAACCCCTAAGCTCACACCCGTCTGCCATCACATGCACAGCCTTCCACGTTTTCACGGGGGCTTGGGGAGCAGGGTTAAGAACACCAGATGAGTAAGGACCATTTCAGCGGGCTGGTGGGTGGGATTTCAGAGAGCAGAACATGTAAGAACCAGCAGGCACCAAGCCAGCATCTTCAGGCAGTTCCAACACAGTGCCTGTTTCGTTTTATTGTTATACAACCGTTACAGAACAAAGACTTTATTTTATTCTTGCTTTGTTGACTCACCCGTCAGTTTGGTTGCCCTCATGCTACCCAGCTAAGGTCATCCCTCAGGGCCAGCACACACCTGCTCCAGGTGGGCTCCCAAGGCTCCTGCTGACCTATGGCCATGCATGGTGCTACAAGATAAGGTTTAGTAGCTTGTGGTAGTAACAGTGATGGGAGGATGGTTGGACTAGATGATCTTGAGTGTCTTTGTCAACCCTGTGATTCTGTGGTGGCCTTTCACAGTCCAAACTCTGGAGCACACTGATTTCAAACCCTTTTTCTGCACAGTCATAATCCAATGGAAGACTTCACAACCTCTGAACCCCTGCCTCGACCATCCTCAGAAAAGGGCCATGTCCCTCAGTACGCAGCCGGTCCCTTTATGTGGGATGGGACTTTGCCAGCAGTTTAATTTTGGTCCAGCACAAGCCTGCAGTACATTCCTGCAGCTCACGGGAGGAGGCTCACGAGTGCTTTCCAATGCCATCATTAGCATCTGTGTGGTTTATCCCTCCAGCAACGCACTGAGCCTGGACTCCCCGACATACCCTGTGCAGGGAGATGGGAGCTCTGATGAAATCCATGCAGTGTGTTCAGCCCACTGGATGACGATAAGAGATGACAAGGGACAACCTGCCGGCTGCGGAGCTGGGGAGGAGCTGGGTGCTGTCAGAGGAAGGCTGAGGAAGCAGGGATGCCCTCTGATGGGGAGAGACAGGAGGGGAAAGCTGAAGAGCCCTTTAACATCTGGGGCTGCCCACGCTCCACACGCCCAAGCCCATATGCAGCCAAGAGGCAAAGCACCACCCAGACATTGAGAGCCCAAAGGAGGGGACTGTGCTCCTCCAGAGCCCCGATGATCCCTGCCAGGAGACCCACAGAAGGGGCCAGCCCTTCTCAGCACCTCTGGCCGCCAAGCAATTCAAGGCCAATGGACGGCACACCCAGGGCTGACCTCAGCAGGACACCCCAACCGCCAAGTAACTCCCCTTTTTAATTTTTCCCTGGATAGCCCACACACCAAGGACCTCCCAAACACATGGGAAAATGCCAGGTCAGCTTTCCAAGGGCTCAGCACCCACAAAAGGGAGCCCAGGTCATACTTAGGCCACACAAATTACAAGGCAAGACTTCTGCTTGGGGGTGACCCGCTTTGCTTCCTCTGGTATGAGACCCCACCTGGGAGGCACAGGCTCTGCTGGTCCCTCTTTGGCATTGCTTATTTCTCCACTGTGCTACTCCCAAACCTCCTGCAGCCCCAAACCCACTGGGCCACACCAGCCAGCCCCAAGCACGGAGACCCAGACGACAAATGGGAGCAGCTGCCAGCAAGCTCAGTGCTTCCAGAGGATCTGTGTTTATCAAAAGCTGTCGCTCTCCAGCCAGAACA